>NC_045558.1:102504756-103839756 GCF_009769535.1 Thamnophis elegans
TTAGGCAGGACTTAATAAAAGATTGAGAAAACACTTTAGTCTTAAAATCTGTGTAACAAAAGGATTATGAAAAGCATGCGGTGTTCAGCCTTTCAGGATGGCTACCATCACTGGTTCTACTGAAGCAAATCTTATGCTGACAGTGGAAGAGGGGGAGTTGATTTTGAGTCATAAAAAGGCTTTTTTTTTTAGAATGCAATATTCTGGTTGAAAAAATATAGAAAACAATGGCTGGATCATGAAACCCTTGCCTATAGGTGTGGCTAAGATCTTAAAGTTCATTTGCATAGAAACATGTTAATCCAATAAGGTTTTGCCATATACATAAATATCCTTATTCAATATTATTAAATATTATTGTGGTTTCACTCAATCTTACATTCAAAAAATGTCAGTGATGTGGCCAGTTGTAATTCCTAATCCACCACTACTAATCTATCAATATATCAATTGTCTCTCATCCTAAAATATTTTGATGTGGGAAGTAAAACCCAAAGAAAAATCCAGTTTTGACTTGAGAAGTAACCATTTAAAAAAAAACTGCAGTAGGGATTTTAAAGAATGAAATTAACCTCAGTGTACAATATATAGAATTTTCAAGCATTCTGAGAAAGGAAGGAAGGGAGGGAAGGAGAGTTATTTATAAGAAATAAAAAAGAGCAAGGAAAAATCGAGAAAATATTCTATGATCTTTGTACAAAGAAGGAAGAAAAAATCCATCTGCTTCTCCCTCCTCCCTCCCTCCCTCCCTCCCTCTGTCTTTCTTTAAAAAAAAGAGCAACTTTGATTTTAAAAGACTTTCTGTCTTTTACAGTTCAAAGGAAAGGAAGCGTCTTTGCTTCACCCTGGAAGGTGCGAGAAACGAGAGGGTTTTTCTCTCTCTGGAGATAAAATGAACATTATATAGTGGGAAAGGCAGATTGATTTACGAATTTAAACACACTTGTTTTATTGGGGATCATAAATCTGTCAAGGGGGCTACTGATCAAACTGAGAATGTTCCCAAACCCCATACTCTGCCTAGCCTCAACAACTCGCTTCTTCGCTTCTTCATCTCTCCCTAAAAGGGACCTATGAAAGGAAGGAAGGAAGGGAGGGAGGGAGGGAAGGAGGGAGGGAGGGAGGAAGGAAGGAAGGAAGGAAGGAAGGAAGGAAGGAAGGAAGGAAGGAAGGAAGGAAGGAAGGAAGGAACCATGACATACATCTGAAGAAAGAGAAAACATATGCTTTGAGCTTGGTTTGAAGCTCAATATATATGCACACAGGTAGCAAGGTTGAGTGCAGACACCCACAAACTTTCTTCGTATTTCCCAACTTTGAAAACATCTTTGAATGTATTAAGCTATCATTCCCAAAGTAAATGGAGATAGTAATTTAATTTTAAAAAAATATGAAATCACTGGGGGAGGCTGAAATAAAACTACATGGCAGAAAGAGGAGAGAATGAGTCAGTATCCTTGGCCTGACCCCAAAAATTCCTGGCTCCAGACTGGTAGGCCCCAATTGCTGCATCTAGAAAGTTTTCTTTCTAGAACTATTAGCAAAGCACAGAGCAGGAGTCCAACACTTCTGGAGGATTCAAGGGCATATTTGTACACATTGTACACATCCACTAGCTAGTTTTCTTGGTGTGTCAAAGAGAAGAATAAGACGTGCCTGACAAACAAGAGCTTGTTTGTATGTCTGTGTGTGTGTGTGTGTGTGTGTGTGTGTGTGTGTGTGTGTGTTGTGAGAGAGAGAGGGTAGAGGACATATGTTCTCTCTTTCATTGATCAGTTTTCCTACATATTCTAGTTTGCCTCAATTGCCTATTCCCCCAGATGTCTTGGGCTATAGTTCCCATCACTTGTACTTTCAAAACATCTGGAAGGTGGCCTGAAGGTTTTTTATTTTTATTTTTATTTTTTATTTCTCTACTCAACAAAATGCATATAGCAAAACAAAAAAAAAACCTTTATTAACCACAACTTATCTAAAAGTTAGCTTTCCTTGTGAATGCCAACTTGGGGATATGGAGGAAGGTGGGAGCTTTATGGGTGATCTTTAAAGAACATTTTATGCAGCTCAAAGCAAGCAGCAATTTTGGTCTTGGTTTTGAGGTACCTAGATGGAACTGTGCAGACTGCAATTTGGTAGTTCCTTTCCTTTTACTTAGGTAGGTATAAATGGCCTTAAACCAGTTTAAAGCATTTTTGGAGTCTCAATTGGCAAAGATTAGTCTACAGCCTGCCTTGTGTTTTATGGCAAATCTTTCATGGATTTCCCTAGTTATTGCTCTCACTTGGCCTTGCAAGTTGAGAGGGATAAGATCATCCATTGATTTGATTTATTTAGACTCCTTTGAAAAATAAGTGCCTTTACTACTTTCCCTGCCTCCTATAGTTAGAGTATCAGAAACAACATAAAGATGTTACATTTCATGGGTGAATGTATGCTTGAATCCTTTACAAAATTTTGTAAAATCTCCAAACATTTACAAGCATTTTTGAATTGACATTCCACAATTTCATTAGAGAGAGAAAAAGGCATAAAAGAAAAGGAATAGAGAAAAATGGACATCAAATTGGGAAATAAAAACAAAAGATGGTAAGACTGCCATTCTAGTCTCCTGGCTATCTTCAGTAGTCAAGAAATATATTTATCAAAATCTGGACCACCAAAGCTTTTTCAGGCAGGAGGGAGAGACTGGGTTATTAAAACATTTGTGAGATATTGGAGATCATCTTTCTAAAAAATGATAAGGAAGACAGTGAGAGAAGGATAAAAACCTTCCCTCTATATTCTTGTCGGTGAATCTTAAGGGGGTTATGAAAGACATCTAGTCATCAAATGCTGTCTGTTGTTCTTGCAGGGAAGAAAAAAGTTAAAGAATCAACCCAACTGAGAAGCAAGGGAAAGCCATAGTATTTCTACTTCTACAACCATCACTGTGATTCTTATTTCCACATCTGATGATGACAAAGTAATATCCAGGTACTTTGGGACAGAGAAATTGTCTCTATTCATAATTAAATTCAAGTAGACCAAAGTAAGATAAGAGCACATTAAATTAATCTCCATCAATCAAACCAGCCTAACTTTTCAACTCCCATTCATTGTGAAGGCGAACTTTTCTTGGGATTCTGCCCTCATCAGCAAACCCTACCAAAAAAAAGCCCAGCTTCAGACAACATAATTCAGCTACAGGAAAAGTTAACAAGATCTACAAAAAGTAGAAGGAAATCTGGGGGTGGGAAAGGTGTTGGGTAATGGCTGTTTTTGCTGAGAGTTTTCAGGTTGGTCTCCAGATTTTGATTTAGCCTACCCCTGCTTCTATGTGATCCATGCTATATGGCACAATGTCCAGTCCTGAAAAGGTCAAGGGGTTTGGAGAGGTCATTCTGTAGTTGCAATACCAGGCTAATCATTCAGAAAATGTGTCCCTTGGATGAACTCAGCACTCACTCTGCAGCTCACCAGGGTCAAATTTTAACTGTGTTTGTTTAATATAAGCCTTCTCCATCTTGAAATGCACATGGATCAAAGATAGATAGATAGATAGATAGATAGATAGATAGATAGATAGATAGATAGATAGATAGATAGATGGATGGATGGATGATGGGTGGATAGATAGATAGGCAACAATCTATTGTTCATAACTCTTCCAACAAATGTTTAAAGCTCATATAAAACATACAAGACACATGCATTTCAGCAGCAATTTACTAGCTGTGCCTCCTTTTTCCAAATTGCAATTATGAAGTGTACTATCTTAAACCTGGAAAAAAAATTCTAGAAAGCACAAAATTTATAGAGAAATAGAAATAGGGAGCTTCTTAATTCTGATGCCTACTTATTGTCAGTTCTACCAAAAAAACTGATAACTTTCATACAAGAAAACTGTATTAAAACAAAATAAACCTTGCACAGAAAACAAAATTCTAGAAATCTCACATAATCAGGAAACAAATTAAATTAACTGTTTTTTCTCTTTGTTCTTTTGATGAAAAAAAATTCTGCCTTCATCCAGAACTGCAAATTCTATGAAAACACTTACAGAAAAGACCATAGTACTTCGAGGTCATTGCTTTGGAATGAACAAGTCGACATAGAATCTAGCTTCTTCGCTTTACGGGACACAATTTTAAGAGAAGACATTTGACATTGTCCCTGCCAACTTTCATTCTTAAAACCCAAGCAATATGCAGTTTCAAAACAACAACCCATGCTTTAAAATAATTCTATATATATATATTATTTTACATATATTACCTTTTTAGCTTCATAGGATTTTTTTCCAGATGTTTATAGCTGATCGTATTCATATTTGAAGTCAAGTCTTCCATTAAAATAAAAAAGTGTTCAATTTTTAATGTATATTTCAGAGAATATTATCTCCTGGAAGATATCTTAAAAGATTCAAGGCTCCCGGGTGCTCTCTTTTTTTCCCAACAGAAGGTCTGTAGAGGTTTGCTGTTGAATAACAATAGGAAAAGGATAAGTATTTGAAGAAAAGAAATGATTAATGATTTTTCCCGCATAATTCTCACATTTTTCTCAGCTCCTGTCTGCTTTCGAAGCCTGTGAACTTTTGGAAGCTATAGAAATCCCCACCCTAAAATCTATTCACACTCTCCAGCTTTGATTTGATTCTATAGGAGCTGCATTCTTACCAGTATATGCTTTAAAGTTTTGTTTGGGGAACGTAGAAGGGAGAAGGACTTGTGTTAGCCCTAAACATTGAAGAGAAACCCTCCAGCATCACAGGAATCAAGAGAAATTAAAACAATGTGATCTAGCTACCACCAGTCCTGGGGAGTCAAGGGTGGGGTAGTGGGGGGTGGTAATTAAGCTTACAAAAAATTTGCTCCACTTCAGTATGGCAATAATATGATATCAGTATAGAATACAATTATAATTTTCTTTTGAGCCTTCCTTAAGCCTGTCACCAACAGATGTGTTCAAATATTCCAAAAACAATAAAAATGTACCAATACTTGAACTGACATTTTCCTCAAGTATTAATCCATAAGAAATATGAGGTGGGGGAATTAATTAGATGTGTTGTTATAAAAATATATATTTTCTGTAAGTGCACGGTACATGTGCTTCCCTCTGTTGGTGCATATATGACGGTCCCAAGACATCTTGCAGACACCATATTTACTTATAAGTTAGTCCCATTAATTTCCATAACAAAGGATCTGTTGCAGGTTTATATATATATATATATATATATATATATATATATATATATATATATATATATATATATATATATATATATATATATATATATATATAATTTAGAAACTCTCCATCTCACACACAGAGTCATCCTGGGTGGTGTACATGATTCACAGCATCATAGCTGTTTTTTAGTTGTAGTTCTATTAAAAAGCAGTGGGTTAACTGGACAGTGCACAGTGTTTAGCAATCTCAAATATCTTAGTAAAGGATTAATTGAGGGTATGGCTTGACCCATTCTTAATTTGATTTAAAGTACTCTCACCAAAATCAATAAGACTTAGGTTTGCAATTATTAACTTAGCTATCATAGAATTAAATGACTTTAAATATAACTAGATTCTCATGAGGTCAGAAATTTTTGCT
Source organism: Thamnophis elegans (assembly GCF_009769535.1). Lineage (NCBI taxonomy): Eukaryota > Metazoa > Chordata > Lepidosauria > Squamata > Natricidae > Thamnophis > Thamnophis elegans. The sequence continues at coordinate 102,510,352 of NC_045558.1, forward strand.
TCAACTTTGATATGATATGTATTTATTTGTCTATCTGTCACATGAAGGGTGGGCAATACAATTATAGTAGATCCTGTGAAACTAATGGGATCTGCTTGTTAGGAGTTGTTTAAGTCTCATCGGTTTCAGTTGGTCTGCTCTAAGCATGACCAAGTTTGGATCCAACCTATTAAAATTAAATTAAAAATAGACATGTGGACTGTGAATAAATCCTACTGAGATGCATGTTTTGATAATACAATAAAACAGTAAAATAACACTCAGTTTGAATAATGGATAAAAAATATATATCCTAAAGGAAGGTTATAGAATAGTTAACTCTCCCATGGAAATTACTTTCTCTGAGGCATTTCTCAGGGTAGAAAGCAAGTGGAATTTCTCTTGCACAAACTCCATTAAAACGAATGTGACCTTCATTTTTACAGGTCTTCTGGTAGAGAACTTCTGGATGAATTCTACCTACATGATCAAATAAATTAGGACCTACATTAATGGTATAATTCCTCCCTCCCTCCCTCCCTCCCTCTTTTTTTCTTTACACTAGCTTGTATCACCATACATATCCACCCACATAAACACAGACACTCACACAGAGTTTGTAACTTGGAAGTGGAATGCTATTTCATCCTAAACAGTATTTTCGATACTTTATATGGGAAAGAAAATGAAAATTAATACAAGAGCTATGGAGCACAAAAGAAGTCATTTGTCTTCTTGATTATCTATTTGCTTGTCAGAGTTTGAGCTATTGCAGTGGCTGGCTCCTTTGTAATATAAAAAATACACAGAAAAACCTGCAAACACCAAGAAACATCTGTGCAAAAATTATGATCATAAAATGCAGTAAATACCTTAAAGAAGGTAGCTTTTTTACAAAAAAAGAGGGGGAAGGGATAAACTTCATGGCGAATGTAAGTCTGCCCTCTTAGTATCAGTTATCAGGTAGAAATCTAATGCTATGGTATTTTTTGAACCAGTTTAAAAAGCAAAATGTAATCACCCTGATGCATACTTACAAAATAAATCATTCTTTCTAAGCCTGAGCTGTAGTAAAGGAAAGTATAGTCTATGGTCAAGCATTTTTCATTTGCCAGAGAAGTTTAGGTTTAAAAATTGACAGTTAAAACCTGCTACAACCTAAAAGTGGTGGGATTACATGGAGAGGGGAGGTGAACGATCACAACAAAGGGAGCCTGTCAGCATTCTAGCTGCTATTAACAGATTCTTAAAACACAGAGAGTCATGTTCACAATAAAATGTTTTATTTTGTGGTATTCTATATACATGTTTGCATGGATATCACACAAAATAGCAAGAAGTAATTATACAAAAGCAAAAGAGGGAGGCGTCTTCTCTCCCTCCTCAGAGTTCTCTGGCATCACCTCATTTTGGAATGTCTTAGAGGGAAAGGAAAGGAAGAAAGGATTTGTGCCTGTGAAAAAAGGATGCAGGGAAGGTACAGAGGTCATATATATATATCTTCCCTTCACCCCCTAACTTCCCAGGGGAATTCCCTGAAGTCCCATTTTATGCATACATTATTTGGTCCAAAATAGGGTATAAACACACCAGAGGGGCGCTCTTATGTATAAGGGCCCCCCTTCCCATTTTAATGGCTACTGGAACACAGATGGCCTTATAATCAACTTTATGGACTGAAATGCACAGCACTCTTGGCTTCCCATGTTTCCCATGTTATGTAATTAACCCAAAGAAGCCCCCATTTTAATGGCTTTATTATTTCAAGACCCCGTCCCCATTTTTTGTTGCTCTTCTCATTTTGTTTGTTCCTTTTGGGCCCTTTCCTTACCATATTCACCAGCCAATTACATCCTTAGAAGGTTTTGGGAAATGTCACTCTCATATCCTCTACCCCCCTCCCCGTCCCCAATTCTAATCATCCGTCCATCCATAACTGCATTAAAACATCTTTTGGTAGTCCTGATCAGCCCATGGATGGGTTGTGTGGTAGGTGAGGATGGATAATGGGGGGGGGGGAGCAGAGGGTGCAATAAGGATGGGATGCGAAAGAAGAGACAGAAGGAAAGGAAGATGAAGAGGGAGAGAGTCCAGTCCTCCTTAGGTGAAACCAAGCCTCATTTATTAAAGATGACTCTGGCTGTCGAGCTAATGGCTGGCATAAGGTCCTTCGTTTGTACGGGAGAGTAAACATGACAAATGGGTCCGAGTTTGGCTTGATTAAGGATGAAGAAGGAATCCATCTTAGCCAAATCTGGAAACCCCTACCTCCTATACAGTAGAACAGAGAAACTACCCCCAAACACAACCCGGCCAGTGAGAAACCACCCCCCCATTCCTTTGTTTCCTCTTCCTCATATAAATAGTGATCCCACCCACCTCCCTCCCTATCCTCAATGGCCCCCATCTTTCTTCTTAGGGAACAGTAAAGCCACAAAGCGACCTTCCGTTCCATAATCACTTCTTAGCACACACATTCATATACACCCCGCCCCCACAGCGCGCGCGCGCGCACACACACACACACACACACACACACACACACACACGAACGTGCACGCAGAAGTGTGTTCACACACCCCCATACACACACATACACACTCTCAGGTTGCACTCAAGGACGTTATAGATTGGGGGTGGGTTTCGGGGTTGGCCCATTGGTTCGGTCCTGAGGCCCGCCTGCTCCGCCTGGCACTGGCAGGTTGGCAGCAGAATTTGATCGGATCTTAGTATTGGGTAATTTGTGGTCTTTTTTCCATTTCATCCTCCGGTTTTGAAACCATATCTTGATCTGACGCTCGGACAGGCAAAGGGAATGAGCGATTTCCACCCTTCGCCTCCGGGTGAGGTAGCGATTGTAGTGAAATTCTTTCTCCAGCTCCAGCACTTGCTGCCGCGTGTAGGCTGTCCTGGAGCGCTTGGGCTCCCCTCCGGTGTAGTTGGGGTTGACTGGAAGAAGAGGCACAAAAGAAGCGGGGAGGAGGGAGGAGAAAAGAACAAGGGCGGAATGGGGGAGTGTGAAGGTTACTCTTCTGCCTCTTTAAAACAAAGCAAGAACGGTCTTCACTGGCCTCAGTCTTTTGCAAGTGATAGTCAAGCAGACCACAAAAACAAATCGCAAACCACAGGTCCCCCGCCCCAAATCTGCTCAAGATTTTGATTCCTTCCTTCCTTCCTTCCTTCCTTCCTTCCTTCTTTCTTTCGGAGCCATTCTGACATATCTAGGATGATATTCCAGACTCATATTTCTATCGGCCCACCAAACATATCCCATTGCATTTAGTACAGTTTACTTTTGAATAAATCCACCCAGGATAGGATTGCAGAAATACATCCGTGTGTGGGGGTGGGTGCAGAGAATGGATCACAGTGTTTTAAAAATGAAACAGGCTTAATAGGAAAATTTGAAGTAGAATATCTGTTCCATCATCATCATAATCATCTTCCTGAAGTTCAATGCCTTTAATAAGGACTCGAACTTTCCATCTTTCTACAGCCTTGCACAGCCTTAAAATTTATATATCCTGCATTAAAAAAACTTCATTCCCACCCTAAAGGAGGGTAGCTGAGTTCTTCAAAGCAGTTAAACAACAAGGCTTTAAAGTTAATCTATAATAAATCCATTAACTTACTATTGTTAGAGTGTTGGTATCACTGCTGAGAAAGAGTGGCAGCAAACTCTCTTCTTTAAATTATGGATAGCAGGCCACTTTTAAATTTATCAGCAATTATAAGCAGAAATCAGAGAAAGAGGCCCCTATTTACATGAGTTGACTATCTCATAACGAATCCATTAATGATAGGAGTGAAATGTAGAGTGCAGTTAAATCTCGTCTTATTGGACTGATAACCAGCATAAGTACCTCCAAAACACTCACAGTGAACAGACATCAATAAGCTCAGAGGCAGCAATTTAAGTGCCCCAGAGCAAAGTAATATTCATCCACGTGTACCGAAAAGTTAAGTGTGCACCCCAAAGTTCTATAAAGTTTCTGCTGGCATGTAACACACTCTTTCATATTAAATCGTCTTTTCTCTAATTCCACTATATAGCCACCTTCAATGCTATGAAAACAGGTTGCGAAAAACCGTCAAGAGAGTGGCTTTTCAAGAGAGGGATTCAAAAAAGAAACATACAAATTGAGCTTTTAAAAATCCCACACATCAATTTTTTTTCCAGTGGAAAGGAAAGAAGGAAAGGAAAAAGGATTGGAAAGGAAGGGAAAGAAAAGGAAGAAAGAGATTCTGGAAAAGGATGTTAACAGGGACTTCAAAGGCAGTTGGCCAAGAAGAGCAATAAAAATTTATGGAGGATGTAATTATAGCGCTCTGCAAACAGGGAGACCATAAATCTCCAAGGGGAATGGTTCTTTTACAACGGGGCAATAAGCCTTTTTTCCCTCTCTTCCCAACGAGACTTTGAGGTGCAGGTTAGTATAAAGCGAACAGCTCTTTAAGGTTCACTTACCCGTGCTAACATGAACCTTCTTCATCCAAGGATAAACTACCGGCTCTTTGCCAGGGCTTTGGTTCAGAGAGTTTTGGCTACAGGAAGGCGGTGGGCTTGGCGTGATGGATTCGCAAGTATGATTTGGTTCGGAGAGATGGTTCTGAAGTCCAGCCGGAGCATGTTGGCTCCTGGGGGAGAGGACCGGTGGCTGGTGCCCAGAGCCCTGACATGGAGGATAGGATGGTTGGTTACAGGCGGACCGCGCTGGGTACAACGCCTCGTGTTGGAAAGAGTTCTCCTGTCGCCTCTGGCCGCTGAAATATTCCGGAGTATGACTGGGAAGGTAATCGTGCTGGGAATATTCTTCGCATGGTGGGAATTTGGGGTCCACATAGTTGGAGTTGATCAAGAAAGAACTCATGGCCATTAATTTTGGAATTGCAAGAGCGCGCGCGCGCCGGCACGCACACTCTCGCTCACTCACACACACACACACACCCCAAAAATATACTAAAATTTATTCCTATTTCTTCGCCCCCCCTCCCCTTCCCCCTTCGCCCTTCCTTCCCCTCCCCTTTCGTTTTCCTGTTTCGCAGAGCCCTCCTACTTTTGCCGTCAACTGAACAAAGTTAGCTGTCCATGTGACCCCATGAACCAATAGAGGGGTAGCCTGGGATTCCCGGATAAGGAAATAATCTAGAAGGAAGAAAGGGGTGGGGGCGCATTTTTAGCCTTTCCGTTACCACCTCGCATTCAACTTGAAAGCAAGTTGCTTTGAAGTCAGTTGGATTTATTTTATCTGTAAAATATATTCGGGATATAAATAAGATTCTGCATTGCGGTTACGAATAATAGGTATTCTGCATTCCTTTTGATATTTTAAAAACGATAGTAATATTTTAATTTCACACACACCAAAATCGGATATTCCATAATTTCTCCAAAATCAGGAATACACAAAATCCTAAATTCCCATTCCTGTCCGACTTGTCCGCGGATATTTTGTCAAAACTCAATACATCCAAAGTCTCTTCGTAGCGAATATCTAAGATCAATTTTAAAAATCAAATAAAGAAGTTTGCTGAGACCAAATATGAAACGTGTGGAAAAAGCGGGTCTATGGGTTTGTAGGGTATTCATTTTCTTGCCTCTACTTAAATTTTGTGAGCGAGTCAAACCATTGGCAAAGATAGATAGAGGTTATTTGGGATCGATAGAAACATCATTAACCAATTCGAGTTACCCATCCTTTAAATAACAGCAAGCTTCTGGTTCTTTTTCCCATGTTTACAAGATAAAAATCGTATAAACCTTAAGCATAAGAGAATTGGGACTAATTTCATCAGATAATGAGGGGCATTAACCGAAGAAATCAGCTTTTTAAAAAGAATAGAAAGAGGTTACAGGTTTTCTATACACAACACACATGCACGCACATACGCATATGCTTATGTGTGTACTGACAAACATACCCCAAACCCACATATATCCTGAGTGTTCCTTTTTATTATACCTCATTGCCCCACCTTCCTTTTGTAAACTCCACGGGGCAGGGAGTTTCTTTCTACTACGATCTCTTTCTACTACGATTTCTTTCCCAATTAGCTTTCAATCCAATAGAAGAAAAATTAAAATCTTTAGAAGATAATAAAAAGTGGGGGGAAGCACCTGTGATAGGTGCTATTTATATAATTATATAAATTTAAATTATAAATTTATAATTTAAATGTATAAATGTGTATATATGTATACACATGTTTGTATGTAAAACCTCACAGAAGAAGGTGCACCAATGGCTACAAACACAAAAAAGGAAAAATCTTCTTAAGAAACAAATGTCTTTAAGGATTTATTCTCCTTTCTTTCTCTCCTTCTTCTTTCTTTAAAGCTGGACTCCGCTCCGTAGGGTTTGTGTCAACTACATATTCCCCTAGATGCGAATTTGTGAGACAGCTTCTTTTACACAAATTCGGATCTACAGGGTACATACAGAAGACAGAGAGACCTTCTCCTTTGCCAAAAAGGGAGAAAAAATGTTAGTTTTCAGCCAAAAGTGGTTGGCATTCTGAAAAACATGGTCCTGTTCTAAAAGAAACTATGGAATTGTGTGCATTTGTAAAATAGTGCAAATTGGCCCGAATCTGTAGTAGAATCCATTACAGTTTCATACATCACAAAAGGGCATGCATCTTTAGAAACATAATCTGAAATTCAGGGGTTAAAAGAGGATTAAAAAAGAACATTAATTAGAAAGAAATTCATTCTGAATCTAATTCAACAAGATTTATTCTTTCATTAGAAAATCACTCCTTTGCATGACTTTGTGGTAGTAAAGAATAACTTCCAGAGATTGCAAAGATTTTTTAAGCATCTAGATAACTAATTTGCATAAAATTACAAGTGGAGAAGAAAAGACAGGGAAATCTGGAAACAAATTTAGAGGTAGACGGGGAAGTAGGGCGTGGTTCTTTTTTCTTCGCATTTCCTTTGAATCCCAGAAAAATGAAGAAGAGAAAAGATCAAAGAAATGTAATTGCAGTCCTCCCACCAAAATAGGGATATAAAACAATAAAGTAAGTATCCTGGGTAAACCATTCATCTTCTGTAGGTAGGAAAGAGAAGAAAGCTGTAGGCAAAGAGATGAAATAACTCCAGTATTGTTTTAGGATGTGTTACTAATTATCCCTAAGCCTTAATTCAGTGTTCTCTACTCCTAAATAGGTCATAGGATTTTTACTGTTACTGCAGAAGATTTTCTGATAATCAGACTTATTTATCAGAAGAACAATTTATTCATCTTCTTCTGAGTTTAGGATTGTACTACTGGAGCCTGAAGTGTGCTCCTCTGGATAAAATTATCAGTATATGTAGATGAATTCTGACATAGACAGACAGACAGACGAGTAGGTAGGTAGGTAGAATATGTAGTATTTGTATGTTGGCCTTCTCCGGATATATTCTTTATCAGCAGAACATGTAAACACAACATTCAATCCTACTCACATGCGTTTAGAAATAATTTTCACTGACTAATCCATTTTTTTCTCACCTAAACTGTGTAGGATGTGTTGCATTTTGAAAAGAAAACTATTCACTTCAGGAATAAATACGGTATTAATTTCAGGCAAAACAAAACATTTGAAAGGAAATGTGACTAAACTTATTACCATTATTTTCCATTTTCCCTCCCTCCCAACTTCCTACCAAATAATATCCCTCCACCCTCCTAACCAAAAAACTCATCTGAGTTCTTGTTTCCTTTTTCCCATAATTAATTTTCCAAAAATATTTTAATTATTAAATATAAATAAGAATATTTAAATATTTTAAATCCACTTTCAACCGAACTTTCTTTTAACTATATCCAAATTGACTATCTACATCCAAAATGGAGTGTCAACATATCATTTTCTCTTTATAGTGGGGAACATACCTTTCCAAGCATACAAATCTCATTGGCAGAAGAACATTAAAGGGCATTCAGAACTAAGCTACAAATCTTCAGTTAAAAAAAATCAAAGCTAATTTAATAAGAATAGAGATCAATGAGTGTAAGCTTTTTTTCAATTCTTGTGATCAAAGTTGAAAAGAAATTCCTGCTCTCTTCAAGAAAGTTTACCAAATATGCACACTAGTTACATCTTTCAGACACCAACTCTTGTTTTTCTTCTGATCTGGATCTTTTCCATTTTTCCCCTGCCTGTTTTTGTGAGGGGGACATTATATGTACATTCTAGCCGGGCTTCCTTTAAGGTACAGGCTTTCCCGGAAACGAAAAATGAGGATAATTCTGTCTTTTAAAACAAACAAAACCAAAAACAGAAATGTCCTTACAAGTTTTAAAAATTCCTTGTACAAACAGACAAATGGGGGGAGGGGGTTATCCCAGTGTCACCAGCACCCCTAGCGTTTAGCAGAAATGTTCACACTTTGCTCTTCCAAAGCACACATACCCCGAAATAATTAAAAAACACGTCCCGTCTCCCCCCCATTCGCAATTCCTCCCCACCCCCTAACCTTCTGCGCTTAATTGAGTGGTGGAGAGGAAGCATTTTCGATTGCTCTAATAAAAGTGACTTAACTTTTCGGAAGTTTGGAAAGAGAGATTTAGTCAAGCGACTTCTGCATTTCAAAAGGAAAAGTTAATGAGGCTAAAAAAAACAAAACCCAAACTCATCGCAAACGTTTATTGCAAAATGCAATAAAATTAAATAGATGGGAGAGAATGGTTGGCAAGGGTTGCTTACAAAGGGGGCTCACTTTTCGGGATCCTGTGAGAAAAGGTATTCCAAGGGAAGTCTCTCTCATCAACATATAGAGAAAGCACCTGCCAAAACATTGCATCTTAAGACCTTGGTACATAATGTCACTCTAATATACAACGTTTGTGTCCTTTTCCATTTTCAGAGGGGTGGGGATGGGGGGGTTGCACAAATATCGTCACAATGCTTATGGCTGTTTTCTTTCGGACTAAAACTAGGTTGACTTTCGAGGAGAGTCGATTGATAGCACCCTTTGCCAGCATGAATCCAAAGAGCTTCAGGAACTATCCCTAAGCGCCTTCACCCCAAATTCCGGTTTCATAGTCCTTAAAAGTTCCGTAAATATTCTCAAAGTCACTCCCCGCGTTCCCTTTTCCCACAGTTAAAAAGATCCGTGCGCTCGCCGCCAGCTAGGATACAAAATGCACCCGATTATCCCAACCACTTCAACCGCAATTCGCCCCCCCCCCGTGCCATGCAACCCTAATACCAACCAGAAAAGTAGATCCTTCGCTTATATCTTCCCCTCCTTCATCTCAGATAGTATTTTCTCCGAAAGTCTTTCTTTTCTTCTCTCTCTCTCTCTCTCTCTTTCTTTTTTTCTTTCTTTCTTTCAGCTTTTAAAGCTTACAGAATATTTGGCTACTAGCTTTCAAGCAGCCTTAGGCCTAACTGAGCCTTTTCGATTCGGATACCGGCAAGTTTTCGTATTAATCTCCATAGTTTGTCAGTCTTTGTTAAACAGCTAGGCGTGTCCCGAGCGCCTCCAACATTTTAATATTTGTTAGACGCGCTGACCTGAGTTTCACCCCACTCCCGGGCTCTCCCCCTTGCATTTCTATAATACACTTGCATAGTTCTCTTGGTCATATTGAATTTTACTCAGGTCATTACTTTGTACGGAAAAGAAGTGGAAAGAATGCCAGGGCCAGGCTCATGAGGGCAATCCTTCCCTTTATAGGGGCCACAATTGTTGTTTACTCCTTTTAATATACATACCTTTTCATATATATTTTAAATATAGCACAATACATTCTTGTGAATACAGCCCACACGCACAGCCTTATCAGTATATCTGCACTTATACTATGCACCCAACACTTATATTAGGATTAGTATGCATGCAACATATATAGTGCAATATATGTACAGAGAAAAAGACAATGAGAGAGAGTACAAGAATTGTACAACTTTTTTATTTTGTTTTGGGGAAAGACAAGATTTTTTTCCCTTTGTTTGGTCTTAGAGGTTATGTTGAAAGTATACTTGTCACAGGGCAGGAGTTGTAGGAAACACCTGGCACAGAGAAGGAGAGTAATACTCTCTCTAGCAAAGGGAGGAGGAGGAAAAGAGGGAAAGAGAATTGTCTGTACAAGTCCCCTAAATATGCTATCTTTACATTTGAGCAAAATGGCACTAAAGCAGTTAAAAGTATTTAGATCAAATCTCATTTATATCTGGTACAGTGGCCCCTTCAAAATATTTAGACAACTCTAAAAGATACTAATCAAAAGGAAAAAAAATATTTGTGGAAACTTTCACAATATTAGTCTAACTCATCCAAGTTACATTTTATTATTATAATTATTTAAGGCTTTTTATTGTGCTATCTTATTTATTCTTTTCCATATGCCACTTATTCTACAGGTCCCAAACACAGAGCAATGCTTTTCATAGGTTACTGACAAAACTGGCAAATTGCCATTAAATTATTGCTATGAAGAGGTCATTACATTGATTGCCTTGTAGAAATAACCATTCTCTTTCATTTTATCTCTACATGGGACAGAAGCTTTGTCCAATAACAAGCAAGCTTCAGTGGTTTCTTCCCTTTTCTCCCTAATTGGTATTTCTTCAGTGGCTATTTCTATAGGACTGGGTTATGTAAGGGCTGAAACCTGAAAGCTGTAGGTTGGATGGGTTCCTATTAGAAGCCAAGTAAACCTGTATACAGTGACTTGGGACTGTTATCCATTCACACACACATTTCGTCATAATAATGCACTATCTAGAGATGACTGCACTTTAGAGATAACTGAATTAATTAGAGGTACAAGGGAATGGATCAGTCAAGTTCCAACTAAACAGAGGGCCATTTATTTAGTGGTATTTTATAAAATACCAAGCAAAACCTATGCCATCCATTAGAATTAAACCTTTGCCTTTCTCGGACATGCACAATTATATTTTCTTACATTTCCATGGATACGCACATGAGAAATAAAACTAATTGGAAATTAATTCAAGACAGAGCCTTAAATATGTTGCATATATTATTAAATATAAATATCTTGCGCTTGACTTCTTTGATCAACTTAATTTTAATAATCCAACCTAAGGAAACTAAAATTTCGGCTCAAGCAATTCATCTCCTAAAGGTGAGAGAGAAAAAGAGAGACTGAGACTCTAGAATGGAATGGTTCTTCAGCTTTAATGCCATTGTATATCCCTGAACAATCTTTTCTGTAAACAAATTGAATCTTTTCAATAATATTTGCTTCTGATTTCAATTATACTATAATAAATTGGTTGGAATCCAAAGTTTGATAAATACACAGTAAAAACATGGAAATGAAATTCTGCTTTGTTGTTGCAATGTTATTATTATTTGAGTTTAATCAAGAGTTTTTTATTTCAATATTGTAATTCTATTATTATTTTTCTTTTGAAGGTTGAAGAAAGGTTCCCTATCATTCGAAATTAAATGGCCTTTTACAATTGATTTAATCCACCCCTCTTTCATTCCTAATTTTTGCTAAGTATATTCTGCAACAATACTAATGAGAAAGGATTTTTCCCCATATAAATCCAGAGACTCTAGTTGTTAAAGAGGCATGTGAGTTACCTATTCCTAGTGTAAAGCTAAAAAGAATCCAACTGGACCTTTCTTAAGTTAGTATCTTAAAAGATGTTTCTGTCAAGCAATTGAATATTCATTTTTTCTGCCATTTAACTACATCATATATGGTGTGCAATTGTATTTAAATGTCAATATGTTCTGAAGGGTATTAACTGGATAAGGCAACTAAATTCATTTTTTAAAATAAAATTCAGGAATACAGAATTATTATCTGCTTAAATACAGATAAAGAGAGAATATAAATTCACAAAATAAATGTATAAACAAAGAAAAACGACTGAAAATAATTTCAAAATAAAAAGTTCAATATTCAGTATTGAATTTCAAAACATAATTTGACAACAGATAAAGAGTAAGTAGGTCTGAATTTTTTATTTTTATTTTTTAACTTTTTAAAAATTTCTTGTTTAGAAGAGGAAACAATTCAAAGTAGCCAATTGCACTTTTTCAGCCACTGAGAAATTGTAGAATTCTCCCTTTATATTTGAACATTATATTAATATATAAACTAAGAATATTCAATGAATATTTCTATTCGAAAGAAAAGAAAGTTCCATAACTCAATGCAATCTTTATTTATTTTCAAGAGTGTTTTTGTACCTGCAGAAGGTCTTCCATCATGTTCTAAAGCAATACTTTCCAAACTTTTTCCTTCAGTAGCCAAAACTGCTTATCAGAAAGTTCATTTCCCCCAATATAGGTAAAAGACATTAAGTTAATTTAAATGTCCCTGTCCTAATTGTGTAATGCTTCTCTCTGTGTTACCCACACACTCTACACACCCCTAAAAATCACCTTTGCTCAATTTTGGTTAATTTACACAGGTTTAGCTCTAAATCCCTGAAAACTGCCTGCAAATTGCCACTCTAAATCTCTGTAAATTCAAAGCTGGATTAGATTCTAAATCCTTTGGAACCTCATTTTGGAGTAATGTGGGGAAAGATTTAGAACATTACTGCCAACATAAATTAAGATTTATGATGATTACTATTATTATTATGCACCATTAAAGGTAATTTCTTAATTTCAAATCTATTTTTCTGTGTGATTAAAAAATACCACTTAAAGACATAGATTTCTAACCAAGGGAAGACTTGCAGCCAATACTGTAATATTAATATTATTCTACATTCTATATCTAGAACACGTTATACTTCCTAACAATTCATGTTCTTGAATTCCAACTCATCTTGCTTATTTTTTAAATCTATGCGATTGATGCTAAATTGGTCAAACTGTATATATGGTGCTCATATAAAAACGTCAATATGACCATTCAAGGGCAAGGTTTTATGGCTAAAAGCTGCTGCCATCAAAGGACGTGCTAGCTGTGGAATGGTAGCAGCCCAAGCCATTCATTTCTGCGGAGCTTGTCCTGGAAGTCCAGGACGCTGGGCTGTGGCCAAGGTGTTCAGAGACACCTTGGAAAAACGAAGGAACGGAGCAGAGGGAGGGAGGGCGGGCGGAGATCCTTCAGAGCCTCAAAGAAAAGCGCCCGTCCAACTTGCCCCAGGTACGTTTCCTCCAAACGCCGGGAGTTCCCTTTGCACTTCCTAATTCTTTTCCCTCACGTTCACCTTCCCTCCTCCTTCGCCAGAAAGCCTCTTCCTTCCCTCCCCTCCCTCTCCACCCCCGCCTCCTGCCCTCTTTGGAGCTGACATCCCGTCTATCCGCCTCCAACACAAGACCTGGTCTCGCACCACCTAAACTTTTGACCCTCGCCTTTTTGACCCTTGGCGCTATAATGGCTGCTCTCTCCAATCGGCCTTCGCTAGATTCCCGAACCTATACCGATCGATACTTCCGGCCGTCGTTCCTTCCTCAATTTTGCAATACGCCCTCTCCCTAATATATTTGCCCTCCGGGTGGGGGGGAAAAGCGTGGAGACAAAAGTCGAAAGAATGAGGCGGCTGGAATTGTAGCGGGCAAGTCGCTTTTCCTCCCTCTGTTTCATGCCGGCCAGCGGCGGTGGAAAGTAGCCTCATACCCACCCACCCCGTTTCTCAGGGCAAAGCTTCTCGAGAAAAGGAGGACCCTCTCTAGGCGCCGCGCCGAGGAGGGCTGGACAGCTGCTGTGAATTGGTCTGAAGCGAGCTCTGCTGGCAATACCGCGTTGTTACAAGCGCGGAGTTTCACCCTTCTTCCTCAGCTCCTTTTCCCCAAGCCCAAATCCACCAATATGACACTTCTATAAAGTTATTTTTTAGGAGAAATTTTCAGTTTGTGTTTCTTGTGTAAAACAACAAATCCTTTCACACAACATGGAAAATCAATTCCAGAAGATTAGGCCTGTCAGGAACAGCCTATTCATCCTCAAAACCCAGAGGCTTGGCATTGTAAAGTCCTATGCCCGTTCACAGATACTAATCAAAACCGTGCTGAATTGCATAGGGTTTGCCATCTGTAGAATGTGTGCGGGTAGGGGGGGGAAACCAATATTCCCAAGGCTAACTGGTGCCTGGGAACCAACTTTGGAGGATCAACTTTATGAAATTTTTTGAAAACACCTTAAAGGTAAAGAATGTCCAAATTTCAGTTTCAAAGAGGAAACAAGTGATGACTTCTTGATTTCTTACAAGAAAGAGGCTACTTTCTCTGGTGGTTAATTTTTATTTGATAGTTAAAAACTAGGATGGGATCTTGGCATGGCAAGTACAGGTCAATTGCACCCAAAATGACATTCTGTCCAATTGAGTTCATTGCTTGGTCTCTTTTCTATCTTCTCAAAATTGATGATATCTTCCTCACCTACAAGCAGACATTGTAAGAAACTGGCAGAGCCCCTAAGTCTTCCTGAGTCAAGGCTTCTCTCTTCCTCTTCCTTCTTATTACTTAGTTGTGTTTTTCTGTACTCAGAGCTGCTCACCCTGCCTAGAAATCAGTGGGTTAGCAAAAAAAGGGGGAGGGTGAAGAGGAAGGAAAAGGAAACATAAACAAAATCTAAAACAATGGCTGCAATAAACGTCCATCTATTTGCATTAGAAAGAAAAGGTGTTTAAAGGGCTGCAATGATCAACAGGAGAAAACCTCTTCATTTTATCTTCAAAGAAACCTTGGATATGTCCCCAAATTTCCACAAAATGATGGTTTCCTATGAAATGGACTTCTGGGGGAAATGAGATGTTTCCAAAGCAGAACCTTAATGTTTCATCCTGCCAGCAACATTCTGAGTTCTTCCCATTACTCTACAGTTTTGGAAATTGTTTATGGGGTTGAAGGTGATACTTAATGATAGGGACTTGCCTAAAACTGCCCAGGAAAATGTTTGAAGATGTTATCACACACAAGCCTTAGAGGAAAAAAGGAAACTTTAAAAGAAAAATATAAACAACCAATTCAATAAGATAAGAATGAAAGAAGTTTGGAAGAAAGCTTGCAAAAAAAGGGGGGGAGGAAGGGGGAAGTCTAGTGACATGAATGGGACTTAAAATGGGACACTCCCAGAGCACTTGAAGAAAAGTCTCCCCTTGCATTTGTACAGGGAAGTGGAGGTCCTTCCCCTTCAGAGATGCCTGCTCTTTACCTCTGTCTGCTGACCTAGGAATGATCCCCAGTGCCTATGAATTATTGATGAGCTATAAGAACCGTCCCCCACTTTTCAGTATGCAAACCCCATTACACTGTTAAAATGGTGATTTAATCGTTTGGAATAGCTTGCTTTGCTTCCTCTTCACCCTTCTCCCGCCCCTTCACAGAACTCATTTGTGCCCCCTTTTCATTTAATTTTCTTAATTAAAATCCTTTCACAGATTTTTAATTCCTCCTCCTCCTCTCTCCCTTTCTCTGTCCCTGTAAAAAAAGAGGACAAGAGAAAGAAAAAAGCCGAACTCCACACCTTAAAAAAACTATGTTGCATTTTAAATAATACTATTTAAACAAATGTAGAAATAGTATTACCATTATTCTTTTCAGTAAAAGGACAAATGAGCATTGACTATTGTCCTATTAATTAAATGTTTTAGATGCAATATTCAGTAACCTTTCCTTGGCAGTGATGAGGTATGTTAGAGGGGGGAAGAGAAAATAGATGAGAATTCAGGAAAAACTGAGAAAAAAGAGGGGGAAATATGTGTTTAATTCTATTCTTGTCCTGCAATGTTATTTGAAGTTTAATTTCCAAAAGTAAAAATATAAAGAATTAGAATGAAGATAATTTCAGGGTAAATATATTAAAATCTTATTGATTTCAATGAGAAATAAGCAAGTATCTCCTATTGAAATAAAGATGATTTAAACTTATACACAACTAGCACACTTTTTAAAGATTCTATTATCAAGTTATTTATAACTACACAAACACACACACGCACACCTAGCAAGTTTCCTTGCCTCTTTTTAAATTTTACTTACTATTTTTATGCTTTTAATATTTTATTCCATTCCACCAAGAATCCCTCTGTGACGGAAATAGGCAGTTCTTCAATATAAGTAAATAAGTAAATAGTGTGTATGTGTGTGTGTGTGTGTTTTGCAGGATCTGAGTTGATCACTAGAACCAGATATTTAGTCATCCAAGCTTTCAAATTAGTGCTGGAGCCCATCTTTAGGGAATTATATATATATAATATATATATAATGTGTCTGTGGAAAATTAGGAAATTGTGTGTGTGTGTGTGTGTGTGTGCATGAGTACATGCGCGCACGCACACCCACACCCACACTCACACAGAGACCTTTTAAAACTACTTCATGGGATCTCTGCCATTGTACAGCATCCTCTAAACCAGATAGAAGGCCAAAATCCTGGGAAGAGATAAACAACATTCCCTCTGTTTTATTTGCTTCCTCACAAGGACTGAGCACCAACAAGATTTCGGAAAATAGGCTGTTTAGGTCCCAATTTTGAATAGGAAATTCCAACTCAGAAACTAAGGAGAGGTGTTCCCTTTGTTATGAAAGCTATATTGTCCAATCTTCATCCTGTAAGTTATCTATCCCCAAAAAAGCTCAGAACTGTTTGCTGCTTAACTGTATATCAGGTATAGGTGTACATAAACAAATGTGTCTCTATGTCTCTTTTAGTCTCTAAATAACAACAGGCTTGAAACAATGAGAATTATAATACTATATTTCTGGAGGGCACAGAAGAGTGAGAGAAAGCACACATGTATAACATCTCCCAATCTGAATGCAGAGTGGTGCCTGAAGGTGATACCCTACACATTGATTGGTGATCACTAGAACAAAGTTGCATTCAAGACAATTGCTTCAAAGAAGGGTATGTGATGTCTGCAAGTCACAAATCAAATATTTCATTGTACCTTTCCAGATTTAGCCAAAGGGCAGTGGCTTGTGAATTGCACAGTAAATCTGCATTAATTGTATTTATTTAAATGTGTATAAATATTTATATTTATGTGGGTTATACTAAGCCATTGTGAATTGTAACTGAGCTTTCTACTGTGTATTTGTATGTGAGCCAGCGTGAAAGAAGCATTCATACAATAGTTTATACCCACACATGCGCCTGCAATGAATAGGGTAGACTGGTTATCATGAGGCCAATAGAGTTCAAGGGGAGTTTATGCATTGACTTCAAAGAACATTGGATCTGACCTTTCATGGTCAAGAAGTCAGCTATTGTTGCCTGACAAATGTACTACTTAGAGAGGTGTATATTGGCTGGTTTGGAGCAGATTGCCTTCTCCTCTTCTTCAACACCCCCTCCCACACCCTTCACAATGTGTATGGGTGGACTGGAAACATTAATTGGAAAAAGATTAAAATGTGATGAATACACTGGCCCATTTTTACTTTATGGTAAAGTAAAATGGTATGGGGACCATTCAAGGGTGGAAAACTGCAGCGGCAAAGGCGGAGGGGGGGCATATGTCTATATATTTCTCTGCATAGTTTATTATTTACAATTGTTAGTTACCTTAGTCCAATCAGATTACTAATAGCAAATTGCCATTTTAGCAACAGGAGCTTCTATAGAAGTTTGCCACCATATTTCCTATTGAAATATTTTACATGGGAAATATTTCTTAAATGTTTAAATGTAAGATTCAAAAATATCTCCATCACTTTCCTATTGATCAGTTTTAGAAATTCTTCAGAAAGATAAAGAAGATTAGGATTTTGCTTGTGATAAAATAGCTTTGACTATGATAATTTTATTGTGCAGAAAAATAGACTGCATGCAAGATTTTTTATATTGTATGCCAGAACAATTCACTACTGAATGCTTTAAGGATATAGCATGGTGCAGTTTATAACAAGGAAATTTTTTTTGCATAGGAACCATCTGCTATCTAGAAAGAATTCTCTTCCTGTTGATTCTGCTCTGAATAGTCTCAGTCTTTTTCAAAAGAATGATTAGGTTTTTTTAAAAAGAAAGAAAGAAAGAAAGAAATCAAAAGCAAGAGAAATTCTTGCTTTCCTTTACTATGAAGTGATTGCTGAGTCTTTCTGTGGTCCAGTAGATATTTGTGGAGAATTAAAAGTAACCAGGATAAGATGAATGTCCTATAAAAGGGACATAAAAATAAGAAATTCAGTGAAAAGGTTGCAGAAGTAGATAAAAAAAAAAAGAAAATGAGGACAATTTCACCACTTATTTACTCGCACTGCACTGCCGGAAGATTCAGATATATTTATCTTGAGTAGGAAGAGGAGCTGGAATGGAATGATGTACGGTTGCAGCAACATTTTCAAACTTTACCTTTCTTTTCTTCACCTCAACTAGAAGGAAGCAAAAACACCACTTCCCTTTGTTCACAAATGCCCCCACCTTTGCTGTCTTTCAACACCAGCTACCCCTTCTTGGCACTAGTTCAAATACAAAAGAGAAGGGTCACTCTGTAGACAATGCTCCATCTTTACATCAAAACCTCTGATTCAGACCTTGGATTCTTGAGATACTCCAGGTATCCTTGGCTGGAACAAGCCTTTCCAATTAGTGCTATGCGGGTCCGCAGTGCAGTCTTTTGCCAGTATCCTTGAGATTATCTCATACTGAGTTTAGCAATACTTAATTCTCAGTTCACTGTCATATGGTCACTGTGGTTTCTATATTTGGAAGGACATAAGTTTACACATAAGGGACAAATGCAAAGAAGTGAATAGAGAAGCTTAAAGCATAGGAAAAAATGACTATCTGAAGAAAACAAAGTAGAGAATGGTAAGAATAAAGTGATTGAATAATTAAACCTGTAGAATGATTATGAATATCTCCTTCACAATCACATTATGTCTTTATAAAACTTGGACAGTATTGCTAACAGTTTACTCTGTATCAAACTCTTCTAGTTAGTATCATCTGATTGTTTATTATAAGATGCTAGTGCTAGTACAAAATAATGTCATATGTATTATTTTTCTTCCTGAGAGGAGATCATAGTATTTTATACAGAGAATTGCATGATTGGTGCATAATCTATAAAGTTTAATCATAAAATGGAGCATTTATTATTATTGTAAGAGTCTAATCCAAATCACCCAATGCTATTTATATTTCCTGTTCATTAACTTAGAAATGTTTTTATAGAATTCAGTGGAACTTCATTCGTTGATTGAAATCAGATTTCAAGGAACCTAACTATGGCTGGATCGCATCTCACTGTATGCCCTCCCCACTTCTCCGTACTGCACAAGCATACAGACATAAATGCACATAATCAAAAGTGTGTTATACAGTGACAAAAGGAACACATTGAAAATAAATTTGAAAGTGATTATTATCTTCCCAGCATTTCCTAAAAAGGAGGCTACATCATCACCTCCTTTTTATAAGTTTAGTTACAAGAATTGATTTAACCAACAATAAGAATTTCCTTAACCAACAACATGCTTTATAATCTAAATGGGGAGAAAAGAAGCAATAGAAATTACCCTCTCTTATACAACCCCCAAAACATGTGTCTACCAAATGGCATGGTCATAAAACCTTAATTTAAATGATTGAAGGGGAAGGGTTTGAGCGGAAATGGGAAGAAAATGTAAACACCACAAATTGTTAAGACAAGAGTTCTCTCACCTTTGTAGCCAAAAAGCAGCAGGGAATTGGCACAAGATCCCTTATACCCAAAGATTATCCTCTTTCAATTCTTAAATCAAAACTAGAGACACTGGTTTTCAAGGTTTTGCCCTGTGTGATGGTCTTGTTGTTTCTGCTTTTAATGGTGTCTTCTACAGTTTTGAACATTATTGGAAGAAAAACCTCCAATAAATGGTAAGCATATTTCTGAGATGACTCCACATCTCAAATTCAGAAATACTTTCTACCAATACAGTACTTTTGAGGGGGGAAATTTGATGTAAAGTGCCACAGTGGCAAATTAGTGAAATTTGGTGCTGATAGAGAAGTAAAGCTTCCTGAATTCTTTGATTTCCTATAATCTTAATTGAAGTTAATGGGAACACAATAGCATTCACTGGAAAGAGAAAAGTTGAGGTGATGTGTTTGGGAGGTCAAAGTTAAGCTAAGAATAGATAATTACTGGTAATTGTGTCTACAATTCCAAACCATTTAGGCTGACAATGTGACAATCCAGATCCTGTGCTATTTTACTGGAAAATAAACCCATGGAATAAACTCAATGAGATTTACTTCCAAGCAAGGTATGTTGGTTAGTTACCAAAGGATTATACAGCATATTCTATTGGCATCTATCAAGCCCTAAAGCCCTGCTTTTATCAAGACCATTGATCGAAAAAGTTGTATGCTTTTATACTGCAAATGGAAGCTCTTATGAACCAGGGATGAAGGAAGGAAGGAAGGAAGGAAGGAAGGAAGGAAGGAAGGAAAGAAAGAAAGAAGAAAAGAACAGAATTTAATATCCCAATTAGATTTTCCCAATCTTCCCCAATATAAACTAATATGTTTATATTAGTTTTTACTAACAAAAAAGATAACTACAACAACATTTCTAAACACAGCATTTCTAAAGTTAAATCATTAATTCAGTGTCAGGACTTTCTATTTAGATGATCCATCTTAGGAAATATAAAATTTTTAAATTTTATTTTAAAATATTTTTTTAAAAAAATGTTGTGAACATCTAGGTTGGGTATCTTGAATTTAATCTACTAATTTTCCTTTTCTTGGGGTGATCAAAGAAATAGGAGTCTTTAAAAATATTTTGGGGGAACAGATCTCTGTGTGATCTTTTTCTATTTCAAAAATCTAGTCTTTATCAAGGCTCTAGAAGTGATTTAAAAAATGTTCTTTGAATGACAGAAGTATCTGTCAATGAAGTTCAACTCATAAGTGAATTTAATATAAAATAAGTCATAGATACATAGTGTACTTGTATGCATCCCACAATTTTTGTGTGAGTTGCATGCCCTCAAAAAAGCCTACATAGTCCAAGTAAATAAAGGGAAGGAGAAGTACATATACTTATTTTCTACCAGAAAATCCTAAACTCCTATGGTTTAGGATTTTCCTCCTCCTATGGCCACAAACTTTCACAAGATGTTTTTCTGGTGGATTGTGGCCTTTCCTGTGGCAACAAGAAGTGGATATTTACTGCTTTGTTGTGGATAAAAAGAAGGAAGGAAGGAGGAATTCTAGAGAAAGGGGGATGACATAATTGTTACAGCAAGGGAAAAAAATGTCCTGAAACCAAATGCTTAAGGGGGGAAGGGGGAGAATAGAAGCTGGAGGAAATGGGAAAGTGTGGATTAAAAGCAAAGTGTCAAATTATTTGTTTAGAGCTTCTTAAGATAACAACAACCTTGCTTGGAATTTCTTGTATCTATGATGCTACCTTAATTCTTAGATCCTTGATTAGGACTTTAATTATTAAGTTTTCACCAGCTCTAG
Organism: Thamnophis elegans; assembly: GCF_009769535.1. Taxonomy (NCBI): domain Eukaryota; kingdom Metazoa; phylum Chordata; class Lepidosauria; order Squamata; family Natricidae; genus Thamnophis; species Thamnophis elegans. Next base: position 102,531,672 of record NC_045558.1, read on the forward strand.
GTGGTGAATCTGCAGATTTCTACCAATAACAACAATAAAGCAAGTCTCAGAGAATATTTAAACCATTCTCACCCTTGCACCTCTGACTCCTAAAGGTAGCACACAAAAGTCAACCCCACATATTTTGATAAAAGTCTGTCCTTAAGCAGTCATGCTTAAACTTCTGACATCAAAATACTCCCAAGAATTCAATACATTCCCCAAGTGCTTTATAAGGCAAATAAGTTGGAGTGAATACACATAAAGTCCTATTAGTGTATTCATCTATTCTAATAATATGTCATTATTAATAGTTAACTCTGTTGTTGTTGTTGTTGTTTTCTTGTTTCCAGTAAAGCATATGCTTTTAAAACAAAAATTATTGTGGGCCACATTCAGGTAATTCAGGAGCCTTGGTGAAGGTGTTCTCACTCAGATTTTATGCAGAGGAAAGTTTCTAAAGGAGACGGAAACCCCTCCCTCTAGGCCCCGCTCCCTGCCCCCCCCCCTCCACTCCATCTGTAACAACCTGGTTCTTTAAAACTCATTTAAGTAGATAGTATTTCAATAGAACTTACTTTAAGGTTAGCAGCTCCTAAGTCCTCTTTGGAGTAAACAGTGTGCCATCAATGCTTCCTATTTCTGCAATGGAGCTGCCTTTATCTGCCTGGAAAAGTGTTCTCCCTTTCCTGCCCCCTTCCAAGCCAAAGCAGGCAGTTAAAATGTCACTTAACATTCTGGAGAATGTGAAATATATTGTACATTGTCAACTCCCCAAAACCATAAAACTAACTTTATGGACCTCACGTGACTTTTGAGAGCCAGTGAGGGGTATCTGGCTGAGGTCTGGGCGATTTTTACGATCTAACTTCTAGATAAAACCCTATCCATTTGACATCTTAATGTCACAGCCACTTTTGGTATACTTACTTACTTTACTACGGATAAAATATATACATGCGTGCATGTATGTGTGCGCGCGCACAGGGCGGGTGTGGTGTGTCTATGTATACTCAAGAGAAGGCGAGAAAATGTTTTGGAAATTACAACTCACACCCCAGCCCTCTCAAAACCATTTTAAGAAGTAACCAAAGAGTTTGGGGTAAGTTTGTAAGACCAATTTTATTTACTACAAGAGTGTGTGTGTGTGTCTGTGTGTGTGTGAGACAGAGAGAGAGAGAGAGAGAGTGAGTGAGAGAGAGAGTGTGAGAGAAAGAGAGGGAGGGAGGGAGGGAGGGAGAGAGGGAGGGAGGAAGGAAGGAAGAGAGAGAGGGACAGAGAGACGGAGGGAGGGAGGAACAGAGAGAGGGAGGGAGATAGAGAGGGGGAGAAGGAGGGGGGAGGGAGGGAAAGAACATTGCTGTAAGCTGTACTTTAAGAATATCAAAGAATATTTCCCTGTTGCAACAGACTTTAATCATAGCACTGTGATTTAAGGGGAGGAGGGAAAGAAAAGAAATTTAGATTACCAGATTAATTTTTAAAGGGAAAAAGAAAAATTGCCTCATGCACATTGTTTATTTTAGTTCTGTTGAGAACTGTGATCTTTCCATCCTGAATGCAGTGTGTGTGTGTGCCTGTGTGTGTAATATTTGCAGGATTATATAGAAGCAAACAGAACAGATAATAACATATGTACTTAGTTCTAAAATTTCACTGGCATGTTGTCATTCTATGATAACTTCAGTGACTCCCTAAATGCTTGGTTTGTGGTCTTTGGAGCTGCAATCTGAATCACATTTACCTGAAAGTAAAGGCCTTTGTGATCTTTGGAAATTTTTTGGTCAAGAATATGGCCAGAGTCTTAGTCTGAGGAGGAAAGAAATTTTTGAGAACTGAACCACTGGCTTCTCTTTTTTCTGAGTTGTTCTAGTTCAGCATCTAATACGCTTACAGGGGATGATTTTGTATCCTTGGCTCATTAGAGATTTTAAGAGAACGGGACAAAGACCACTAAGGAGAACCTGGAAGCTGGGTCAAGCAGTGGGTGAAGAGTATACACTTTCTCTGGGCCTCTTCTTAAAATGTAGATTTTGCTGATGAGTAACTTTAATGCTGTGACTTGTGAAAATGGTGGAATAAAGAAATGCAAAGAAGGGCACTATTTTTCTGGCCAGGAGAAACGTTTATTTGACTTCAAGTTAAGGCTACAAACCAATACGAACAGCGTCTTGGCAAGGATGAGAACAGGCAGCTAGACATGACAAATGCCATTTCAGACACACAGAAACACTGAATTCACCCTGCCCACTAAAACTTCCTATTAGTCACTGTAGAAATATTTCTAGTATTTACAAACATTTTAAACATACTATGGTTGGTCCAATCATATACCCTTTTAAAGTGAACTTCACTCACATTTATTTAAAAAAGAAAGAAGGAAAGTTGCAGAACTGGCCTGTGATAAAAACAAGGCCAGGAATCAAATCACAGACTTGACAATTTCAAAGACAGATACATGAGCTTATATAGAGAGATATACTGGTTTTTTTTTTAAGAAAAGGGTTTGTTGTAGTTGATGGTTTTTAATTTTCTTTCTTTTTTTTCTTCCTGCTAGTGAACTGCAGGAGCCCCCCAACGTGAGAGTAGAAGGAAAAGATGTAGGGTTCCACATAAAGTTGTGAACTTTTAAGAACTCATCTTTCTTTCCCCATACTGGCTTATAAATAAGTTATAACATTTAAAAAGCACATTAAAAGAAAGAAAAGAGAAAAGAAAAGGACATGCTAACTTTTTCCAGAAAGCATCATTATAGCACGGACACAAACATTTAAAACATCTAAAGCATCAAAGAAGCCTCTGGATTTTATCTTTTAATTTAAAGGGGGTGATTGCAGCAAAAGACACAATCTTGGAATAATAGTACCCATGAAATTGTTTATTATTAATAATAATAATTATTAATAATAATAATTTAAAAATCAACAGCATGCTGAATGGAAAGTGCTTCACTTTACAGTACTCCAACTTAACAAAAACAAATCTGGCTGTTGCTTTTCATTTGCTTGCTTGTTTTAAACTTTCTTACTTCCTGCCCCTCTTCTCTATTTCTTAATATTCCACCTTGATATAATTTATGGCTGAAAAGCACTACCACCAGATGCTAAGCTCATACTTTTGAGTTTGTTATCTTTCTTCCACTTCATTCGCCTGTTTTGGAACCAGATTTTTATCTGTCTTTCGGAGAGACACAAAGCGTGGGCTATTTCTATTCGCCTTCTGCGGGTGAGGTAGCGGTTAAAGTGAAACTCCTTCTCCAGCTCCAAGGTCTGGTAGCGAGTATACGCCGTTCGGGCTCGTTTGCCATCCGGTCCGGTCATATCTGAATAATAATAACAACAGGACATGGGAAAAAATGCCTTTTGTTGGTCTGGTTTCTCTTTTTAGATCACAGGCACAGAAAGAAACCGCGCTTTCAACTGTTTCCACCTCGGTCGCCTTACACTGCAGACAAAACGCCCCAGCGATTTGAGCACACGTCTTCTCTGCGTCTCCGTTTCCTCCAAGTCAATACCCTTCGTTTTAATCTGGCTCCAGCCTTAATTCTAATTAATTTAAGTCTATGCCCCGCTCTCCTCACACAATCGCTACAGCCCTATATGTACATATATTTATATATTTCCAGGAGTCGAGAACAAATCTGACTCCACGCAGGTTCTTGGGAAGAAACTGCTACTCTGGGGGCCTGTCTCGCAGTCCAGGGAGTCTGGTCTCCGAAGACAATCTCCGAAACCCAGCCCCTTCGCGTCCCTCTTTCCTCGTCTCTCTTTCCTCGGCCTATTTTATCCGTCAGTCCAATTCGACTGGCGATCTAAACAGGCCGGCTGGAAGGCTGAGAAGCGACTCTCTTGGCACCTTAACCCTCCCCACCTCGGCCACATTTCATTGGAAGCGACTTCCGCTGAAATCCTTAGGGCTCGCTTTCCCACCCAAGGAGAGTTAGCCGCGGCGTGCGAAGGGAAGGCAGTTCCTGCTTCCAGCTCTGCGGCGCGCACCCTTCTTTCATTTTTACCCCACGGATTGAAGGGAGAAACAGAGATTTTCGCCCTTTGCAGACGGGGAAATGTGGGACGAAGGGGGAGGGGGAGGAAGAGAGGTTGGCAGACACATCTGTGCCCCAAACAGCCTTCCTGCTTTAACCCTTCGCCTTATCTTTCCCATCTCTTTTCTTGTATTTTTCCAATTATTGCTACTTTCAACCATCTCCCTCCCTTCCGCTCTCCCCTGATACAAGATTGTTACAAGCGCTATTACTAGTATTGTTACCATCAATTCAGCTTGACTTTTGCCATGCTGATAAAACTCTATTTTTTAAAAAACGGAGGGAACCTCGATGGGTTTTTTTTTAAGAGAAGAAAATACTCTTTAAGAACTGAACGTTATAGTGAAAGAAACAAGACATTGAAAGCAAATAGAAAAGGGCATCTACAGAGAGACAGGAAAGTGGTCCCACAATGCGGTTGATTTCCTTCTCCCGTCGCCAAAGCAAATACGTCCTGCCAAAATCCTATGTTTTATGTGTATTTGTGTGTATGTATGTACACACACGCGCACGCACACACACACACGCACATACACACAGACTACAGACTCAGAGAGAGAGAGACAGGCAGACAGACAGACAGAAGGCGCAGGCACACATCGCATAGATCACCCCAGCCAAATTAAAAAGGAGCAAGTCTGTACCGTGGCTAATGTGAAGCTTTCTCATCCAGGGAAATATCTGCGGGCTTTGTCCTTCCGTGGCCGGCGTGGTGGTGGCGATCGGCTCTGCCTGAGCTCGGGCGCCGTTGCTGTTGACTTGGGAGCCGCTCTCTTCGGGCCCCGAGGACGCGCTGGTCTCGTCTATCTCAGCAAACGCGGTGGCGCTAGCCGCGCCGACAGAGGCTGCCTGGTCGGCAGGGGAGGACCCGGCTGCCTTGCCTCCATGGCTTTCGCCACCACCGCCGCCGCCGCTGCTGCCGCCACCGCCGCCGCTGCTGCTGGTGCTGGTGCTGCTGGAACTGCTGGTGCAAGGGAGGGATTCGGGAGAAGACAAGGAGCAGCTGGACGCTTGTCTGAACCTGTTTTCGGGCGCTGCTTGGGCAGAGAAGGCGCGAGAGCTCTCCCCAACCGCTCCAAAGTGGCTGGAGGAGGAGGATGATCGGCTGATGCTCAGATCCATTCCATTGTAGTTGTATCCCCCGTAAGAGCCGGCGTGCATGTTGCCTGGATCTCTATAAGATCCGTTCATGGAACTGCCGGCCCCATAATTTAACAGCTGATAGTCTGGGGCATTAGGATAGCGTCCTGAGAACGAGTTTACAAAGTAAGAACTCATTTGGGTTTGTATTTTGGAGGGCTTGATTTGTGGGGCTCGTGGTCGTTATAACCCCTGTGCTTGAGGATTTATGATGTATTAATGAATTATAGCGATGCACTGTACTTCGTTTTTGCTATGTATGCGGCCAAATATGGGGGTGGGGTGGGGGGTGCGTTTGGGAATCACGTGCTTTTGTTGACCAGTCGTAAATTCTCACTGATGACCTCAAGAGGCAATTCATGCTCTATGGTTACAAATAATGACGATCCGAGAATCGTTAGGCCCATGTCAATGCGCGGCTTCCAAAGAGGGAGGAAAGAAGGGGGAGGAATCAGCCAGCACAGATTGCTCCTTGTTGGCATTGTGCGCCACCTACTGGGCAAATAAAAAAGTAGCCGACAGGGAGGTTACCTCACTCACCTTTTTTTTTTAAAGTAGTAAGCGCTCAGTTTTTGTGTCCTGCCTTTCTAGAAATAAAATATTTTCCCCCAAAAGTGTCGTTTCTGTATTTTTTCTCTACTTTCTCTCTTTCTTCTAGGGGTGAACATGCTTTTCTAATGCGGAAAAGATAATTTCTTGTTATAATAGATGCAGTATAAAATTGTTGCTATTACTATTATAAATAACAGTTGTTTAATACCAAATAATAATCCCGGTGATGTTTTTGCTTTGATATTAGAAACGGTTATTCAGGGCAAAATGTATTCGGATAAAAATCAAGATGACAATTCCTCTTTCTCCCTGTCCCCCCCCTTTTTATTTGCATTTCTTATTTAGAAGTCACTATCAAAACTTACTTGAATGCTTTTGCATTATTATTATTATTATTATTATTATTATTATTATTATTATTATTATTATTATTATTATTATCATCATCATCATTATCATCATCATTATCATCATTATCATAGTATTATTTCTACCACTTTTCCTACACCTTAATACCACTGCAAATAACAGAAGGGAAAATCCAACTTATCTTGACATTATCTGTTTCTTTCCCCCCCCCCCATTTAATCAGCAATATGATGAATTGTACAGCTGGCAATCTCTTGAGGAAACTATTTCAAATAAAGAGGCTTCTCAACATTCATATAAATTACAAAAATGTTTGGTAATGATCAATTTTATAATGATGGGCCAGGTTTGGATTTGGAATGCTTTGTTTTTGCCCACCATGTCACTATTTTCTTTTCCATTCTTCTTCTGCCAATCTACAAGAATTTACAAAAATCAGCTTGCAGCTCATTGAAAATTATGAGCCATATTGAAACTGGCACATAATCACAATAATCACAGCTACTAAAAAGTGTAGCAATGAGAATAAGTATTATGTAGCTGCAAGACTTCAGAGTACATGATTTCATTGTATTTGGGGTGGGAAGAAATTAATTCATGTATACTTGGGCATTTGAGATAAGAGTGTATTAGATTGGAAATTATTGTTTCACCACTTCATATTTTCAAAAAGAATCAGAAAATATAAAACAGTAAAAACAAACAAACGGGGATAGCTGTTAACAGCTTGCTAAGGACAACAGCAAAGAATTGTTAACCTTCTTTAAGTAATCAATGCTTTGAAAGAAAGGAAAGGAAAAGAAAGGAAAGGAAAAGAAAGGAAAGGAAAGGAAAGGAAAAAGAGTTATAGGAAAAATAGATTCAAGGTTCTCTTTTTTTAAAAAAATTTCACCTGAATATTTCCTTTTAAATTGGTTATTTAACCCTTTTTTCTTGATCACAGAACGTTATTAGCTCACAGTCTCATATTTTAGCTTAATTTGGCGTGAGATATTAAGGCTGGTTAGATGGCTTGGGAAAGAGGATTGGGGAGATTTACCTAAGAGGAACTTAAGCCAATGTTTTAGAGGCTATGAAAATGTTATGTATGTTTTAGCAGATGTAGAATGGGACAGAGAATTATGGCTGTTTCTTTGATTTATTATATGTGTGGTGTGCACTCCACATAACTCTTTTGTGCAGTAACAATAAAAAAATCCATATTAAAGTTAAATGTCAGCTCCAATATATTCTTGATGAAAAGGTCTTTTATTTAAGTTTAGGCTAAGCAACTGGAAGTGCGCGAGTGGGGGGGGGACTTTCGTCGGTCTAACTTCTGTAGTGTTTAAGGAATTGTTTCCCTGTTCACATTAAGGAAATCGCAGCTTTTTTAAAGCAGATTTTTAAATTTATTTTTTACTACCATACACCTCATGGACATATAGATATATTTCTCAGAAACAATGTGGGGAGAAGGAAAACACATCCTAAATTATGAACATAACAAGTGTTTTTCTCAATGTGTATTTGTTTTTATCTTTTTTATTCTTTTTATAGGTCTTTTAAAATTTCCATAGCTAACACAAACTACAAATACAACACTATACAAATTGTAATAAAATAACTGATTTTTTTTTTAAAAAAAACCTCTTTAAAAAAATCCACCATACTTTTTAGGTTGCAATTGTTCCTTTTTAATATAATTTTGCTTAAAACAATAATCCTTAAATGACAGAGAACCCAGGGCTTGATTAACTTAATTTTATATAAAAAAGCAAACAAATAAGTAAAATCGTGCATGACACTTCTGTTTTACGAAATAAAGACAATCAAATAGCCCAAATCTGACACATATATTGCAGCACCTCCACTTAAATACAAGGGTTAACAAGAATCCTAAGGAGGACACCCAAAGGTAAATCAAACAAAACAAAACACAACCACAACCCCATCTGTGGCAAAGGGAAGGGGCAATAAAGAGAGTGGGGAAATAAATTTGACTAGAAACATGGTTATGATACGACAAATTCAATAATCCAATGCAACTGAGGGTGTAAAAGGACAACACCACCATACAGTCTCAAATATTTTACAAAAATGTTTGTCCCAGTTGTGCCTTTTGGGTGGGAGGAGTTGTCATTTCTGGAGCTCCCCAACTGTTGACATTCTGCTTTCTTCCTCATTCATTCATTCATTCATTCATTCATTCATTCATTCATTCATTCTGCATTCATTCGAGCTCTCAGGTTCTTTCTCCCCTCCCCCTTCCCTTCTGCTCTTTCATTCCGTTGGTTTCTCCTCTTCTTCCTCGGCGCTCAGCTGAGTGGAGTTAAGGAGCTTGTTTTCCTTTTTCCATTTCATCCTTCGGTTCTGAAACCAGATTTTTATCTGGCGCTCCGTCAGACACAGGGCGTGAGCGATCTCGATGCGGCGGCGCCTGGTCAGGTAACGGTTAAAATGGAATTCTTTCTCCAGCTCCAGAGTCTGGTAGCGTGTATAAGTCTGCCGGCCTCGCCTGCCACTCGGCCCAAAGGAGGAACCTGGTGGGGATGGAGAAGAAGGCAAGCGTGTGCTACTGAACGTTTACTGGAATTACACATATACAACATGCCAATGTCTATGCTAAGTGCCAGAGTGTGTTGTTGTGTTTGTGGGTGTGCACGCGTGTGTGTGCGCGCGTAGGTGGTGGTGGGGGGAGAGAAGACCTATTTCCTGCAGTAATCTCCCTACTCCAAGTGGCCCCGCTCTCTTGTTTCCAACCCTTAGCGACCAAAACCCACTGTCCTACCTAATACAAGGGAAAATCGAACCCACTCCTAATTAGCTTTAGCTTCGAGCTTGGGAACATTTCTTTTTTCCAGAATAATTCTGTTTCACGTTTTAATTGAAAAGTTGGAGATACACTTCCCAGATGCCTGCCCCTGGCTGAGTCTCACTGGGCACCCAGATATCTCAGATCAAAAACTTGCAACTCCACCATGCAATCTGTTTTGTTTCTTTGCTTGTTTATCTTTTTCAATGAGAGGATAAAACTTTGGAAAACAGTGCTGTAACCCAGAAGCTTATTGTTTCTCGTTTTGTTTGGGGGGGGGGGCAGTTGAGCGAACTGCTTCTTCACCCAAAGACACTGTCTTTCTCTCCCTGCAAACTGGAGTGCCCTCCTGAGCAGTATTCACAGGGACTAAAATTGCTGCGCTGGGACACTTGCTTGGGAATAAATCCCATTCTTCGCCTGCTGCAATTTTCAGGAGAAATAGGCTCTGAAATAGTCTTTGAACGTGCTGTGGAGCTTTCAAAAGCAGCAGAACGGGAAGTGGCTTAAAGGGGGGGGGGTATTTAAACGAAGATGAATGACAACACTCCTTCACAGAGTTGCGTTTCTAAGAGCAATGGCGTAAAGGTTAATATGTCGGTAGATAAACAGATAGATAGATATAAATATATATAAATATAGATACATGTGTGTCTGTGTGTATACACACACACACATATACATATATCCTCTCTTTTATTTCTATATTCTCTTCCCCTCCGCTATTCAGTTCTAATTGCTTTAGTCTCCACAACTTAAGTGAAATACCTACCAACCTACCTACCTACCTACCTACCTACCTACCTATACATCTACCTATCTCTGATTTCCCTTAGTTTCCCCTCCCTTTGGAATGTAGGGATGCGAGGATAAGCTGTGGCTATCCTTCTTTAAATGAATTTTCATGGAAAATATGGCACCTGGAGGCAGTTGTTGATCACAAAGAAGGTGGGGAGAGTGAGTGAAAGAAAAACTTATCTACAACTTTCTCTTCAGGCAGGCATTCAATTACGCTTGAGTTTCATTAAAAATTTAGCTCTCTCTTTTCAAATATTTAAGCCCTCCTGACATTATACAACTGGCTGAATATGCTGAATATGCCTTTGGCTAAATTGGCACAGGGGTACCATGTCTGTATCACTGTGGGAAGAGAGGGAGAGAGAGAGAGAGGTGTGTGGAAAATAAGTTGAAATCCAGATCTATTGAAAACAATTGGGCAGAGGGGGGGGGTCAGTTTGATAGCAATTGCAAGTGTGAGTGTGTGCATGCATGGGATGAGTATGAGTGCCAAGACACCTTTCTAAATCACCCCTAGTGAGTTGACAGCTAACATTGCCTTCTACAAGACAGAATCGCTCAATCAATAAATCTCTGCACTTTCAGTTGCAGAAAGTTGGCTAAAGAGAGGACCTAACTCTAGAGAAGTTCCTGCAGATAATATAACAAATATACAAACAAATAAACAAGCCAGGCAGCGTCTTTGAAGCACAGTGTAAGCAGTGCAAAAAAAGTTTGAAGGAAGTTTCAGGCTGTACTGCCTGCTGCTTCAGATTAGAAGAAAAACATTTCCTGCTATATCTGGGTAGCCATCTGTCACCTAACATGATTGGGAAGAATGAGAGGGGGGAAAGCAACTTACTATTGCAGGAATTCATTCTCTGCATCCAAGGGTATACTGGCGTGGAGCACTTTTGATCCTCGTTGTCCCCGAAAACGTGCTTGCTCTGTGAGCATTCTGACTTCCGGGCTTGTTCCTGGCCGAACTGAACAGGCTCCTCTAGGCTAGAAAGAGAACAGCCTGTCTCTTTCTCCCTGTAAAAACCAGATGTCCCGTAATCGCAGGCTGGACTCCGGTTGTAAGCTCCGTTGGTTTGCTGGTAGTAAGGCGCGGCCGCGTAACCTTTATCCTGGACCCCACCGCCCCCAGTTCCATACGTGCTTGGATAGTGCCTTAAAGGATCCGCGTAGCCCGTGGAATATAAGGGGAGCTGTCCCAGGAAGGGTTCTTGACCCCCGGCTAAGCTCACCGGAAAAGTAGAGTTGACAAAATAAGAACTCATTGGAAATAATAATAATAACAATAACAATAATAATAGTTAACCAGAAGAACAGCGTCTGTTCTTTCCCTTGCTCTTTATGATTTGTTGCGTTTTATAGTCCAAGCGGTTTAGCTATTAGCAGTATATGGGAGATTGGGTTTTAGCTGAAGGGGGATGGCCGCGTGCCAACCAGGGACATAAGGGAAGAGAACCATCTGATCACGCGCTGACCAATAGCAGGAGTCGGAGGCTGCGAAATAGCACCCTAGAGGGGTTAGCTCTGCACAGGGGACCCCCCAGAACAAACCAGTGAAAGCATCTCTGCCACCAACACTATCACCTTTAAACAACAGAAACGCCCCCCCCCCATGCACCACTCTTTACCCCTGTTTCTCTCTCCACACTCTTTATCACATATCTAGGAAAATCTACTGGGGGATATATAAATATATATATGGTAGTAATAAACAAACATGGGAAAAGTGAAAGATATGAAAAATGACACCAATCTTATCCTTGCTGCTACTGTGGAGAGGGAGGAGGAAAACATGGGAAATATTTTCAACTTGAAAAGTTTGTGGTTTTCATATAAGTACCTGGAGGAAGAGAGTTGGAAGGCATATTATCTCCCTCCTCCACACACCTTTGGGTTCAAGTGGGGGCAATGGGGAGCCTTTTCTGTACAGCCAGTTCAAGCGCTCAATTGCTGCATCTGGAGAAGGGAGATAAATTCCAGCCAGCCTCTTTTGGTGCGTCCTCTGAGCGCAGGACAGAGCTCAGAATTATTAAACTCCTCGGGAGGTTCAACCGACCGGGCATCTGGAGGATGGGTTTACAATTTATTCTCCGCACACCCGTCCCATCTCCAACTTTCCTGCTTCCACCTGGGTATGTGTTTCTACCCTCACGCGCCTATTTTGTGTCTCGGATCTAACCCAATCCCTCCCGTGTAAGTTTGCGCCCGTGTCCGAAGTCCGAGAGAGCCATTGCCGGTGTTCGAGCTCCGCTCCCACGACATTCTGCGCAAAGAACGGTGCCCTCTTGCGTTTTTACAGTTCAGGCCGCATCTTTGGACAGGTTAGAGTTAAAGGCAGCTGCTGGTCTGACTGCCAACCCCCCTCCCCCATTGATCATCTAACATCAAATTATGAAATTCAAAGCAGGGGATAGTCCCGGGGTGAGAGATGTCAGAATGGTTTATATGAATTTTGGAGGCAGAGGGGGAAATTCCGGTTTTCTATTTAGTGCGTTTGAATTTGCAATAAATTCGGGAATAAAATTAAACTCGCTTCTAATTCTTTGGTCTGCTTTAAAACTTTTTAAAAAGATAACTATGAGGGGAATGAAAAAGTTGACCTAAAGGCTGGAGTTTGAAGTTTGACTTCTCCTCACCAGTTCTCACACTTGGCGGGCAAGCCTCGATCTCCAGCGATAAAATTACCCTGCCTTTAGCACGCTTATGGCAGATAGTTTTTAAAAGATGTGCCCCTTTATTCCACTCTCCCCAATTCCACTTCTTTTCTATGCAATTGTGAATTCAAGCACTCTTATAACAATGTTCCGGTTTCTTCTACAACAACAGGAGTAGTTTCAAACTGTAAAATGCTACTTGCCCTGTGTATCATATTGCCACCACTGTCATTCTCATTCTCTCTGTGTGTTCTCTGTCTCTCTCGCTCCTTTTACCCCGACCAATTTATCCATCCGTTCATCCAGCTCCTCTTCCATCTTTTCACAAAAAATAGCCACTACAGCGTGCTGTTTTCGATTCTTAAAAAACTTTGAAGCACTGTTTATCGATCTCACATCCTTCATCCCCAATCTGCAAACATACACACCTCTTTCTAAATTCACCCGTATTCCTGATTTCCTTTACCTACCACAGGATTTCCCTGGGCTTTTGAACAAATGAAACTGTAATGCAACTAATCTCTCTATCATCCCTTGATTACAGATGTGCAATCTGTTCATAAGAATTCTCTACCACACACCCTCAATTGCTCCCAGACCGGATTTACATGGCAATGCTATCCCTTTTAATGACCAATGCGATTTTTTTTTCTGTCAAGGGTTAAGGAACCACAAAATACTTTGGTTTACTATCTAATTTGTTAGCCTCTGTTTTAATGGCATAGAAACCCACATGGTCCCAACACTACTATGGTAGAACTCTTAGAATGAAAGGAAATTGCAAGCAGGGGGAGTAATTTTTGTTTGTTTGTTCAAGGCACTCTTTCCTTTTCTTTCTTTTTCTCTCTCTCTTACACACACACACACACACACACACGCACACACACACACACAAAACACACACACACACACACACACACACACACACACAAACTACCCAGGTCTTTGATTTGTGTTCCTGCTGATTCTTTCCCCCTTATCCTTTATGTTCTGAGTACCTCCTAACTTTAAACTAATCTGTTTTACTGATATGTAAAAATGGAGAAAATTGGGCGGAAGAAGAGTAAGAAAGTGGATCTGAGCAAAAACAACCCTAATTAATTTCAAATCAACACAATACTTCTGTTACTTGCTTAATAACAGGGAAATCTCACAGATTGGTGAGTGGATTATTTGATTATTTTAATATTTAATGTTAAGAACTGGTACTGGAAATACACTTTGTGGATGGGTGAATGTGGGCAAAGAGGCATTGGTCTGGTAAAGGATGGTTTAGGGAACAGAAAATAGCTAAAATTGAAATATATAATAAATACATTAAAGAGTCTCTAATTTATACTCTTTACAATGAGAAAAGCCTAGCCCTTTTCAGACCTTTTTGTGTGTTGCAGAAAAGTTCCACTATTCAAATTTGGCAATTCAGATGGAACATTTTAAACGATGCAAAATTTTTGAAACTTTAAATCTGAAAATAGGTAAACTCGAAAGTTAAACCACAGATTAATTTATGCTCCGCCAGTAGTTATTTATTGTCCAGATATGAAGAAAAAACTTCCTATGTGCCAAATCCTGGAAATAATAACTGCTTTCTATGTAACACATGTATTTTGATTTTACAGCTGTTAAAAAGAATAAATCAATACCAGAAAATGACTTGAAAGCCTGCTGAATGCTAGTCTATCTTTTAAGTTGGGTGTATGTTGTACTAGTGGGGAGAGAACAGTTTCAGTAATCAATATTTTGGGTCAGAATAATCCCTTTTTATTGCAATTTGTTTATCAATCTATTTATTTGTTTGATTTCTATATCAGCTATCAGATATTATCTAAGACCATAGGTAGTTGAGAATATTTATTTTAATGCATAGCCCACCAACCTTTTCTTCTTCTCTTCTAAATCTAATTTTTCTTCCTCCTTCCCCCTCTGATTACTGTGAAAATATAGGGGAAAATATAGGTCCCTTGGCAAACTTTTATGGTGGGCAAATATTTTTCAACTAATATTTTTATTAGTTGAAAATAACATGAGCCAGCTATAGGGCAAAGAAACTCTTTTCTATGCCCTGTTATTGTTAGGGGATACTGACAGAGCTTTTTTTAAGCTCAGAAAATTTATCTTCACCAGTTTAAGGCATAAGTATGTGAATAATTAATAAAAATTAACAGTATTTGTTTACAGAAGTATGTAGCTGGTGCTTTGCTGAAAATGTGCTCCATGTTTCTGACCCTCCCCCTCCTGTTTCCTCTCCATTCTTTCCTGCCTTTTTGCTTTAGCAAAATCCAATTTTAGAAAGCACCAGGAAAAGTGCTGGTGCTGATGTGAGATAAATGAAGGGATTAAAATCTACACCTAAATATTTCTTTAGGCACATGCTAGGCCAGGGAATTATTTAGGGGCAAAAGGAGGGGAGGGAAAAGTTGAAGCAAGCTTAAGCAATCATTAAATTTTCAATAAGATATAGAATGGCAAGCAAGTAAGAAAATTCTATTTTTCCTTTGTAAATGGGAGTGTTGGAATTCAGCAAACAGCATGATCTTTGACAGAAGAATCAAATTGGTACCATAAACTTAAGATTGGCCTTTAAACACACCCTGCGCGTGCGCGCGCACAAACACACACACACACACGGAGGTGGGAGGGGGAGTGGAATTGAATAGCCTCATAAATTTATTTAGGATCATAAAAGTATTCACAAGAGATGAGCTTCTTTTGTCTTACCACAAGTCTAACTGATGTTTATATTGTGGGCATTTATAAAACCTACTAAAGGCATACAACTCATCACACACACACACACACACATTTTGTCTTAGCCTCTCAATTTCCTCTTTTCAAACATATAACCATTCAATTTTAATTTTCAGCCATTTGTGTTTAATTTACCTCACTTCCCCTACAATGTATAATTATCTTTTTAATGGGATCACAGGGGATTTTTTTTCCAAAAAGAGCATGGGGAAACTACCTTTCATTACTTTATCAAAAGGATTTAGCTAATAATTAACTAGAAGGGGAAATGGGTGTTTAGAATAAAGTCAAGAAACAAAACAAAACAAACTAGCTGCCACCACATTTTTTAAAAAATCTTTGATTTAAAAAAAAAATGCTGCAAAACAATGTTTTAATAGATTTTCCAGCTCTCTGAAAATAACAGAAATAGTATTTGTCACTTGGCTATCTTGTGTGATGAGAGGTATTCTAAAATAAAAGTATCTCAAAAATCCTGAAAGAGGATTTACCCCATTATAATGATATTTACACAAAAATCATAGTCTATATTAACTGGAGGAATACATATAATTCAGGCATGAAGATAAAATAATTATATTTAGTCTGATTTGGATAATAAGTTTGTGTGTGAGAGCGAAAGAGATGGGGGGGTTTCTACTCCCCAATAGCCTATGATTAATAAAATTTTGTTTTAGAAAAATTTTGAACAGTAATCGCAAACTGTCTTTCTGTTGAAAAATGGAATAGGTCTGTCAGACATACATTGAAAAAAGTATCTCATTTTTATCAGAAACAATTTACCAGAAACAATTTACCAGAAACAATGAAGCAAAATATCTTACATAATTCCTTAGGAAAAATATTCTTAACTGTTACAAACATACGCAGGTCCCATCTTAAATGTTCTTAAACATTCTACAAAGCTGTAAAAATACTTCATGCAATTTAAAAAGAATAATTTGCTACCATGAATGCACTTTAACACATACTAACACAATCTTAAATAAAATAGACGGGTAGAAATTCTCTTCAGTCACTTTTCCAGATTCTGTAAGGCATGCCTAATCCATTACATGACAAAAATACATTAAATGTAGAAAATGAAAATCTTGGTCTAGTTAAACTAGTTTTCATGGGAAATTAATCATTGTAGAGCATGGAAAGGAACTCGAAGAGTTATTTAATTGGCCGGTAGATGGCAGCAAACAGCACCGAATGAGAAGGCAGAGGAAGAGTAAAAAGCCGAACAGTTAAAATAAAAGAATATGTGCTACATAGGGGAGGGGTAAATTGCACACATATAAACAACTTAGCTGTGTTGTTTAAGCAATAGGAATTCTTTCACGAGTGGCCTTTATCTAAATGGGTAAAACCCACTTACAGGCCATCTTTTAACCTGAGTGATACTCCCCCCTAAGAGCAAAAAAAAAAGAAAATGAACACATGAATATCGGAAAACAAGCGATTTAGAAATAGTACTAGTTTGAAAATGGAATAAAACCTATTGTATTAATACAACAACGGAAAACAAGCGGTTTAGAAATAGTACTAGTTTGAAAATGGAATAAAACCTATTGTATTAATACAACAACAACCATGATTCAACTCTCAAATGCCTGTATAGTACAGAAGGGTACAGAGAATCAGAAAGACCACATTAAATCTATGTCCAACAGTCATAACTGCATATGAAAATGAAGAAGACATATAATATGCATGTTTTCATTCCCCCCTTTTTTATTTCATGCAGTTGTGATTTATTTGCAGCAAGGTAATGTTGATTAAAAAAAAACCTTCAAAGGCTACGAAGTTAGATCATTTTTGTTTTTAAAATGTTTAACTAGCTGTTGAATACATTTCAAACTGTAGAAGCAGTATTCGGCACCAGGTAACAGTAATTATTTTTCAATAATATTTTTCAGATACTTAAACACTTCACTGGCAAATGGTTAATTGAACACATCAGTCAATAAACATGTTAAATTATTCTGTGAAGGTCCCTCCCCCTTTCAAAAAGAAGCATATCAATTAGAATCCATTCAAAAATATTATCATTTATGGAGCAACAAAAGGAAAAACAAAATTTCTAAATACAGATGGAACAACATGTTCAAACATTATTATCATCATCTCTATACAGTAGGGTTGTATCTTGCAACACATATACATACATGCACGTGCATTTTCTGTTAACGCCCAAATGTGGGCAGTGGATTATAGTCTGTTACCGCCCTTTTATTACAGTGTTGGGGTCTTTTACATCTTTCGTTTAAAACCTAGTGCAGTTGAAATTTTTCCTTAATTGTATTTATTAACTGTTGTGACCATACTCTGTGTTCTGTCTCTCCTCACCCTCCCAGCCTTACATAGACGAACAGTTCGTTAGAAGAAAAATCACCTACGTCCATACAGAACACCCTGGAGAAAAGGATCTAAATCGAACTGGCTGCTGTACAGAACTTCTTAAAATGAGTGGATTCTCTCGCTGACAAGTAAGTCTGGATAAATCGTTCTTCCTGGGATGGGGAAGAGATTTGAAGGGTAAAAAAAAGAATGAAAAGAAGCCTACAGAAAGGGTTGTATCCCCCTATGTTAATATATATATATATATATAATTATTGAGGTAGCTCGAATTCTCTAGGTGACATGGATATCTTAAGCCCTCCCCCTCCTCCTTCCTTCCTTCCTTCTTTCCTTCTTTCCTTTTTTCCTTCCTTCCTTCCTTCCTTCCTTCCTTTCCTTCTCTTATACGATACATTTAACAATAGCTTTTTACCATCTCATATTTTTAATGTATATATTTTCATATAAAAAGAAAGCAAATCTGTATTCGGTTCTTTGCTTCCTTCAAATAATATCAGCTTCAATTTTAGAAAATTATGAACTTACCTTTTGATGCCCATCCTTCTCTGGATTGGGAGGAGGAGGAGGAGGATGAAGAGGAGGAGGCGAAGGAGGAGGAAGAGGGGGGAGATTGAATTGCGTTTGCTTTTATATGTAAGCTGACAAATATTGTCCCAACCTGATAGCCGTCCATTGCGACTTCTGATAGCTTTTTCCTTTGCCGCGTCCTTTTGTACAGAAAACGGAGTAACTTCCCTCTTTGAAAAATGACCAAAGCTTCCAGACGGTACCGATTCTCCATTTCCCCCTCCATCATTAGAGAGAGAACCCGAATCAGTACAGAGAGAATTGGAAAAGGAAGGATAGGTGGGGAATCAATAATATTAGCTATTTAAGCTTAGTCCCAAATATCTGCGTACATCTGTGCGAGAGTATGTGTGTATGTGCGTGTGTGTGTGTGCATGAGAGAAACTGTGTGTGTGTGTGTGTGTGTGTGTGTGTGTGTGTGTGTGTTTGTGCCGGCGCTTCCCCTGCTCCTCCTCTATTTTTAGCCCTATTGAGCTTATACATGAAAGTAAAAAAAATGTTAAAAGAGACGACAGTCCTACAGAGGACAGTGATCCGACCCAAGGTACAGCGGCCAAAAGAATGGTAGAATAACCACATGGGAAATCATAAAAAGTTCATGTTCACGGTTAGCAGTCCACATGACCAGCTCTGGCCAATCGCAGAACCCAGCCACTCATAAAGTTCTATCACAAAGTTGTAAATTTTCATAAAACAACAAGGAATTTATTGCATTTCTTCATGACTGCTTTAACAGCAGTCTTTTTCTCAGCCGCCATCTTTTCTTTAAAAAAAGAGGGAGAGTAGAAGAGAGAAGAATATACGAAGATTGGGGGGGGGGGGGTTTCCACATCTCGGCAGGGGGCCTTAAACGACACCTCCTTCATTAAAGGTTAAAAGAACCTCCTCTGCGAAGCCACCTCTCTGCACAAGCCCTCCCAAGCTTTCGTCCCTTCTTTCGCTGTAGGGATCCACCACTGTCCCCATACCTGTAGTAGTCTGGAAATGCGGGAGGAAGGAGGGAGGGAGGCATGGAAGCACTTGTTCTGAAATTGTTTTGTTTCCTTTAAAGCAAAAGTGGTTCTCCACAGCTTAATCGGACTGGGGTGGGGAGGAATATTCTCTCCCGTGATTTCTTTTCCGGAAATTCTCTACGAAATTAAAACATTAAATGCCCCAGTTTCAAGACACAGAAGGAAAAAAACAAATATATAATCGGGTCGTAAGAAACATATTTACGGTGGCAAGCATATAGATGTAATTATACGTATGCATTTGTATATGTATGCATGTGGAACATGTATATTTACATATCTATGCATGTGTGTTTGTGTGTGTTTGTGTTTGTGTGTTTGTGATGTGTGTGTACACACAGACATACAAGGAGAAAGAAAAAGAGAGAGAAAAGAGAAAGAAAAAGAAAGAAAGAAAGAAAGAAAGAAAGAAAGAAAGAAAGAAAGAAAGAAAGAAAGAAAGAAAGACGGGGCGTATACCCGCACAGGCGCACTAAGGTTTTTGAAGGCGTACACACTACCGCAGTGGTACATGCCATGAACACAATAGTAGTGGTCCAATGCAGCAAAATCTCATAAGGTGAGTGATAGGACAGTTCAGGAATTCTGTTTCCGCCCTTAGAACTATCCACTGAAATTATTTATTTTGCTTGAGAAAGGAACATACATTTCTGCTTATTTGGTCTTTCAGATCCAACCCATTTCAAAGAAGAAATTATAGTATTCCTTCTCCTTATTTCTCTGGATATATTCAGAGGGGTACAATTGACATGTTTTTATCATGTAACCATCAATTAACAGCAAAGCGATTATTTTCTAATATTTTATTTTGATAATTTTATATGTGCGTATCTATTGCACTATATTTCTATTGCACACACATACGCCCAATAATACACATGTCTTCTGTGGTTTGGGTGAGGATAAGTGTAACTGTATGCAATATTATAAGATCTTATCTAAATATTATCTATTTCTTTACATAATCTGTAAAATCTATAAATGATCTTTTTAAAAATTTCTTTCTCAGAAATATTAGTGTACAGTTGAAGCCAAAGTTATAATTGAAAAATACTGGAGAAAATAATTTTAAACATCAAAATGTTACAGAAAGTGTGAGTGAGTAAAAATAATCTATTTCATCATTTTATTTTTACTTTGTTTCATTAAGAAATGGATGAAGCTTCACTTTGATTTTTCCTATTTGTCATTTATCTTTACATTTTGACCATTTAGCACCTTATCACCAATGAAAACAAAAGCAATTCTGTATTTTTCAGTTATAAAAAATAAAATACTAATTATTTAAGATACCACTCCTTCTAATTCTGCAATTATTGCTTCAGGATGTGAAAGTACAAAACTGAAAAACTAAACTGAAATGATGTGTTGAATGTTTCTGAAATTTGTTACAAATTTATGTTGCCTTTCTGAGTTAAATCACTCTCATTTGTACTATTTTTTATTAACTTTTACTTGCCACAGATAGATGTATCCCTATAAAAAGCTGAAAGGATAAATAAATATAGAAATTGAGATAAATCCAAGGAACTGAACATTCATATTTGGAATTTCATTTTGTTGGTATTATTATTAGTAGTATCAGTGTATCTTATTTACTGTTCTTTTGTCTTTGAAGACGCTGATTGAGAAAAAGGGAACCACAGGACACAGTTTCTCTTCTTTTCTTAACCAAGACTCTTTTTAGTCAACCCTTAAGCAGACCATCACAAACTTTAACCCTCCATTCTGTCCCCAAAGTGGCCAATCTACTGACATTGGTAAGCTCATATGCCGATATGCAGTGAGAATAAAATAACGTGATTTTAATATGATGTGATCAATTGAAGAGAATGCTGGATTTTTGCAATAGGATTGAGAGGAATTTTAAAATATGCCTAACAATACATGGAAGAAAATAGGAGTAGGGATTGGGAAGGAATATTTGAAATCTGCTCTCAAACATAGGCACCAGTTGGAGAACATAGGAAAACTTCCCTGCTCACATCAAATGAATGATAATCTCACCCATGTAAAGAAGCTCAGTGTCACTTCGCACTGTGAGATGAACGCCAATAAGTTTGACATAAATAAAAAATACAGTCATCACTGGACACAATATTCATAATGTTATTTTTAATTATTTTCCCCTTTTCTACGCATAGTAATCACAGAATACAAATCAAAAGGGTTGGTAAACTATTAAAGAATTTGCTATCTATCATATACATTGGTTTTACTCATCACAATATTAATTTCAGATTTTCTAGTGACAGTAAAAATGAAGTGGTCCATTGCCAAACATGTAAAAATACACATCAACAAAAACAGAATGAAATAAAATAAGCAAGAAAAAAAACAGCACCAGTAATCAGACGTAGAGGCACAAATCTACGAAGTGGAAGACAGGAATCTTATAGAATTATGTACAGCAATCGTCTTCTGCTAAGTTTTGTGTTCCCTTCATACATTTGGAGTTCACGGTTTTCTAAGGAAAAGTGCTAACCACGTCCACATTTTTACTTCATAAACCATTTCTTTTAAATTACAA
This sequence comes from Thamnophis elegans, assembly GCF_009769535.1. Lineage (NCBI taxonomy): Eukaryota > Metazoa > Chordata > Lepidosauria > Squamata > Natricidae > Thamnophis > Thamnophis elegans. The sequence continues at coordinate 102,553,198 of NC_045558.1, forward strand.
GAGGATCAAAAAGAGAGGTTTTAAACAAGAAAATTTACAAATACTTGGACTATATGTATACCCACATAAAAACAAAACAGTTACCTAAAGAGACATTTAATAAGTAGATTTCTTTTTTGTTGTACAAAAACAAAATAAGAGAGAGTAATGTTAATATAGGTAGTTTCCCAAGTGTCAAGAAGCAGAAGAAAGAATCCTTTCAGTTTGCTTAGATGTTTGTTTCTTGTTTCAATGTACAGTCTATTATGTTAATTTTTACATTTTCTTCTAAATTTGTGTAACAGTGCGGGTCAGATTACTTTCTCTCTTTCCTTTCCTTTCCTTTCCTTTCCTTTCCTTTTTTCCTTTCCCTCCCTTTCCATTTAGTTCCATTCTCTCTCTTTCATTTCCACGTTCACCCTTTCTTTTTCTTTCACTCTTCTTCATCTTCTTCAGCCTCTGGTTTTTCCTGGCTATTTGAGCCTGGCCCTGCAGGTTTGTTTTCTTTTTTCCACTTCATTCGTCTGTTCTGGAACCAGATTTTGATCTGTCTTTCTGTAAGACATAAAGCATGGGCTATCTCAATGCGTCGCCTTCTGGTCAAGTAACGGTTGTAATGGAATTCCTTCTCCAGTTCCAGGGTCTGGTACCTGGTGTAGGTCTGGCGGCCTCTCTTTCTGTCAGTCCCTGCAAAACAATAAAATAGAATTTTACAAGCTTATTTTGGTTTTTCACCTTTTTATGTGCGTCTGTGTGTGTTTTAACATGTTTACCTGCAAGGATATATATATATACCTAGTTTTAATAACATATTTTACTTATATAAATTCTGTATGTTTGTCACCATTAAAACAAATTAATAGAAAAGTATAATATTGCATACTTTGAATGAATCTTTTTCAGGTTCTTTAGGCAGGAATTTAATATTCAGTTCCGTAGTTTCAAATAAATAATGCAATTATTAGGTGCACAATTTAGGTTTACTGATACTTATTTGGAGGCATATCAGGTTGAGTTCAGGACAAGGATTGAAGGAATTTGGGACAATTTAATGGTGATGCAAATTTTATTCAGGAAGATACAATACGTTATTTTTTTAAATGTCAAGATTCCTGTTATTACCAATGAAGATCAATAAAAATTCTTTTTGAAAAATGCACACGTGAATGAAAGGATCTATAAAAAGCTTGCTACTTGTTTTCTCATAAGATGTGTGATAAGAGTTAAATCATGCAAGAATTGAGGTGGATGAAATTACAAGGAAGCTTCTTCCCTGCAGAAATTTCCACATCTGGTAAACTTCTTTAAGTCAGTGAAGGTTAATGTTAGGGTAACTTACTTCCTTCCTTTTCCAGGTTGTGTTTTATTTTATTCTACCCCTTCCCCTGAGCGGAGAAAAATGGTATTTGGATTTTTTCATTAGGAATTTCGGAAGCTGCTGGGCTCAGTTAGTCGATATGGGAATTCCTCAAAGCAAGCATCCTGTCTTTGACCACAACTATTTTACTCGGGCATTCAAAGAATCTGGATTCAAACCAGAAATCAATTCTGCAGTCATTTCTTGCTGGCCTAATACAACTAACAAGGCTTTTGAGTAAATGGATTTTATCACTGGTTCTTGCCAGAGTTAAAAGACCCCCCACTTTACCTCTCTGAAATGTGCAGATTAGCTTAGTATGTTTATTGTTTAGCAAAAAAGGGAGAGGGGATGTGAGTCTTTGGCTCTGTAAAAAGAGCAATAAAGCAGGATATAAAGGGGGGGGGGGTGGAATAAGCTGTCTGTGGAATGTGAGTTGTAAACTCTGCTGAACGGAAGGCTGTAAATGGCCAGTCTTGCTTTGGCAGTGGAATCTCCTAATTCCAGGCAAGGCTCAAGGAAATGCAGGGGTGGGGGGAGGGGGAGATAAGAGACAGAGGAAATAAACCCCAGTTTTCATTGCATTTGTCCAAATGGGGAAAGAAGCCATCAGACCCTCAATAAGGAGTGGGGAGTGTTTCATGCCGTGCCCTGGTTGTGCTCAGTCCTTCAATATTGTCTTCTTCCAGCACCAAAGCATAAAGGAGAATTTGCCCTGCTACCAGGAGCTGCTGCTATTGCAGGTTTCTATAAAGTGGAGGGGAAAAAGAAAGTTCTTGTTGACTCCCACTCCTCTACCCCCACCCCACAAGACTACAGCTGGGCTTTAACATGCAATCTCTAAACCATGGTTTATGGATTACCTAATAAGAAAGAAAAGTTAATTTGTTATGGTAGCCCCTGAAATTACTGAAGCTACTGTGCCTTCATGTCCATACACACACAGCCTTTGTTTCCCCCTCATCCCTTTTGGTCTCCTTTCATGCCATTTGGATAGAAATCTAGTCTGAATTTTTGCCTCAGCTCCCACTTTCCATCCCAGAGGTATCAAATAACTGCATGGGGCATATAGTACTTTTAAATAGAACTTTACCAGGACATCCCCCACAAGCCTGGGACTACAGCTTATATTGTAGCTGACCATGATGGTAGGTGTAGTCAACACATCCAACGGGTATTGGAGTGAGGAAAGCTGCACTAGAATATCACTAGAAAATTGGCGGATTTCAAAATAGTAATGGGTGATAGAATTGCCAAAGAGGGAGCCCTTCCTATTCCTATAGACATCCATTTAGTTTTCTGCCTATTGATCTGTGGACAACCTCAAGACTGTTCACTCTCAGGCTGAAATGACCACTTCCACTAACAATTCTAGCTGTAGAAGAATGTGTGAAACTGGCCCTTTGCAATATTCTCATTATCTCTAGCCTTAATATTTGGGTCCAATAAAAGTCTAATCAATTTTCCTACATTCAGTTATTGAGGAGGGGGGAACCTCCCAATGGTTGATTCATGTCTTCTCCACCTGTTAATTCTTAAGAAGCACAAACTTGAAAAGGCAATATTAAGAGACACATCACCTTTTACAGTAGGTCCTACATATGACTACTTAGAGGTCAATACTAGTTATTTCCTTTCAGATATGAGTGCATAGGATTGCAACTTAAAACATATTTTCCTTCCACTTCAAGCTTGAAGTGTTCTGTGCTCCTTAGAAGTCTGCCTCTGTTGGTTTTAATACAATGTGCTTGTTCTACTGGGATCCTGTAACAGTAATTGGTATAATGGAGTTGATTTGTGGGAGTAAGAAAGGGAATCACCAATCCCACCAAGCATGGAAGAGAAATCTGACTCTCAAGAGTAGCACGGAGCTATTACTGAATGTGATAATGGTGCTATAACGGGTTAAGGACAGTTGAGCTTAGAAAGCCCAGTGATGGAAGCTTCCTTTCTTCCCTCTGGATTTTGCAAGGTGCCTTAGAGTTTAACTTACATTGCCTTTCCTAACAACAGTACAACATCAGGTAAAAGACAGAGAAAAGTAGGCAGGTAGGACTGTTGGTATTTAATAGACTACACACAATTGGGAAAGGCGATATTAAGTGTAACAAGCTCAACCGGTGCATCTGTTCTACTCTTATATTATAGAGTCCTTTGGTTCCACAAGTCTTTCATGTACATTTCTGTTCCAAAATCTGACATAAGCGCATATTTTAATTTGATAGGGCGGGTGGTGGTGGGTGATCTGATTCTCTTTCCAATTTCCAGAATCTGGTGAGTCTGAAGTGCATCTGCAATTGCACATCCTAAGGAGAGGAAGGTGTGTGTGTGTGTGTGTGTGTGTGTGTTAGGATTCCTGTTCTGATGGAATGGCCCTTTTGAAAACAAAACAACCCCACCGGGAATGTGTGTGTCCCCCATCTTTTTAAAAATATGAAATCTGTGAAATCAAAATTGATGGCTATGCAATCAACAAGAATCAACCTCCAGAGCAGGATCTGAGAGAAACTTCTGAGTTTATGTGTTTGCAATCCCTAAGGAAAGTAGGGAAGGAAAGGGAAAGGAAAGGAAGGGAAAGTGAAACAAGACCGACTTTTTAATAGTCTGTCTCTTTCTTCTTCTCTTCCACCCTCCACCCTACAGGGTGGTTTTCAGAAAACACCCTGTCTTCAGCATACAGGAAGCCAGAAGCAGAAACAACAGAAGAAATAAATATTTAACCATTTGTTTGTTTAAGGGTTACTTTTGTAGGCAACCTCAGCGAGAGAAGGGGGGAGGGGTGGGAGAGATTCCTTTGGAGGCAAACGTCATAAAAGGAGTTCAGCACCATCTTAGCCTCCCCCACCCCCAATATTACCTCTTCCCCCCCTTCCCCCGGCCGCTGATCCTGGTTTCTCCCCGAGGCTTTCCCGCCACCTCCACCATTCTCCCGAAGGATCTCACCTGTGCTTCGCATCCAAGGATATATTCGCAAGTTGCTTTCGTGCCGCAAGTCCGTGTCCCTCTGGTCGCTTTTGTTGGGCTTGGACGCGTCTCCCGGACACATCATGGAGAGGTTTTGCTCAAAGGGGGAACAGTGCATGTTGAAGGAGCTGGTGTCCAGACCGTAGCCGCTGGAATACATGCCGGGGGGTTGGGGGTGCATACCTCCCCCGCTAGGGTAGAGACCAGGCATGGAAGCAGCGAAAGAGGCCGTGGAACTGGAGCCATAGCCGGTGCGCTGGGCATTGGAAGCGAATGCGCAAGAAGTTTGCTCGGGAAATACTCCGGAGGGGAAAACCGAATTTGCGGCCTGATATTTAGAAAATAAAGCATTCGCATAATACAATGAACTCATAATCTGGCCGGGTGATTTGTAGGCCGGGACGTTTTAGTGTCGGTTTTACGAGGTACCGTGATATATTACGGAATTAGACTCCAGATTTACACCAAAAAGGACCCCCTTTTTCCTCCCTTGGCCACGTGACTCTAGTCCACGTGATCCGAATAGCACCAATCCGTTCCGACCTTCCTCCTCCCCTCCAACTCTCCTCCCCCCCCACTGGAACTGTACCCCCCCCCCGTAATATGGAAAAGGGGGGAAAACACTATGTATGGAGCATTGGCCGGAATTTATACAATACGATGCATTATTAATGATAGGATAGATACTGAATCTCCCAAGCTAGAAGCTGGGAAGGAGCGAAACCACGCGCAGCGGAGTCGGTAACCCACTGTTTGCTTTACCAGTTCTCAAGTGAAGCTAGCAGGGAAAAGGTGCAGGAAGGAGGCGGCGTGGCAAAGAAAATAAGATTAAGATTTGCAGTGGGCAATGGTGGCAAGCTAGGGCAAGAAGAGAAGAAATAAAAGAGAACTGCCGCGAAATCAACGGTGGGAAGAAGTGAGATGCAGCAGTAGAGAAACGGACCCACTTGGTCGATCCAAGCAAGGGAGGCAGCCTTAGGGATTACACAGGGTAAATTCTTCCCGTGGGTTTGATTTTGTGTTCCCTCTCTCTTTGAAGTCTCTCCAGGCTGGGTATACACATTACAGATATAATCTTCTCCTTTCTACCCCTGTTCTCCCTCCTGTTTAGTACCCAAGAGAAAAACGCGGGCTTGAGAAAGTCAGAGAGTGGAGAGAGATGCCCGCCCTAACTCGCGGTCTCGGGGCGGGTTTTATAAGCCGACATTCCACTGGCATCTGCCGCCGCTCCCCATCCCCACCCCCCGCGAAGATACAGTCTCTGACCCGCACCAGCATCGCCCATCCGAGCACTGGGAGACTTACTATTTACTATTTCAGTTGCTGCCTCCCCATCCCTCCCCGCTCCAGTAGCTCCCCTTCTGAATGCCATTCAATTCTATATGTAATTTATTCCACTGCCACAGGCGTTGAGCCTCGGAGCTCGCTTTGCTTTTTCTGGTGGCGGAAGGGGGAGCGGAGGGGGGGGGGGCTGCGATGGAAAGATTACAACAGATCTCTATTTAAGCGTGTCAGCTCTTCTGCTGGACTCAATTATAGGGAGAAGGAAAATGTGACCAGCTGGTTACTCTGTTTTTTTGCTGGGGAAGCAAGGAAAGCTTCCAGAAAAAAAGGAGGGTGGAATTGGGGGGGGCAGAGGGAAGAGAGATTAAAAGACACAAGTTTCACTGAAACTTATCAAAGCACTCTGTGACAAATAAGAATGAAACTGGCCTTGCAGATTGGCCGAGGACCTCCTTTCAAGGTTAAGTTGCCCCCCCCCCAAAAAAAGTGGAGAGGGATATGGATGGGCATGTACACATCACGAAGCTCCTCATAGAAGGGTGGGGAGTACCAAAACTGACAAGTTTCCAGAGTCTGTGGGGCTGGGGGGAGGCGGGGGGGGTGTTAAGTCTCCTATTAGGAGCAGCAAGACTGGAATTCAGCAGTGACAAAATAAAGGGACATGCAGACATCAATAGCATAACTTTCTGAAACTATTTAGCCAATCTCCTAACCTGAAGCCAGGGTAGGTCTGAGACAGCTTTCAAAGGAAAAGAAATCCGTCTTCTCTCTCTGCCTTCCTTCCCTTTTCCCAAAATCCCACCAAAATGTCAGGTGTATTTTTCCCTGAAAGCAATAAGTTTCTTCTGTGCCTCTTAGAAGGCTTTCCTGAATGGCAGTAGCTGTTTGGATGTGTGTTTATTTTCCCAACCCTTCTCTTCTAGATATCCAGGAGGAAGTGTTAAGCAGAATGAAAAAAGAACAATGTCATGGGGAAATTGTGGCTTGCAAACTTTATTTTAACTCCTTTCTTCTGCCGTTTCCAGCTTCAACAATAGAACAAGGTGAAGAGAGAACAACAAAATATAGCATTAGTTTCCCCACCCCCAATAAAGTAATTCACGTATACAGTATACATTCTCTTTTTTCACAGTAAACCTAGGGGGGAGGAGACAAAAAAAAAACAGAAGGGAAAAACACTTTTTACAACTTCTTCCACTGTGTGCATGCCAACTAAATGGGAAAGGCAAGAGAGAAAAGAGAAACACAACTTTTATTTTTCTTTTGTTTTCCTTTTTCTTTCTTTTTTAAAGGGTAAAAACACTTTAAAAGACAAACAGATAAATAAAACAAAATGAGAATTCAAAAGGTAAGAGGGTCTGTGACAATCAAAAATGAAGACAACTACAGCATAAATAGGCAGTTTCATGTTGTTGGGTATATTTTCAGAGCTACCTGCAGAAAGGGAGTTTAACCACAACACAGAAAAATGCAGAGAGAGACAAGGAATGAGAGGGATACACACACACACAGACACCCACACACAGAGAGAGAAAGAGAGAGAGAGAGAGAGTCAGAGAGAGAGAGAGAGACAGAGACAGAGACAGAGAGAGAGAGAGAGGTGTATTTCAGAGGAGGGATGAGAAAAAAGAAAAATAGAAGTAAGGAAGAAAGTCTTCAAAAGTGCAATGCTGTGTATATTTTGTACATCATTTCCATAGCACTGGTCTCGAACAAGAAAAGGGGAAGAGAAGGAGGGGAGGTGGAGAAAAAAGAGGGGGGGGGGACAGGGAATTTTTTCACAGCCATGGTTAACAGAAGCTATTGCATTACACTATTACTAATTCTTAACTGGCCAGAAGATGAAAAATAACAAACAACAAGGCTAAAAAGACCCCAGGATGTTTCGGTTTTTTTTTTAAATATATAGTTCATTGTATGTATCAAAGGACAACCGGGAGAAGAAGACGCTCACAGCTATATTGTTTTACAGCAATAAAAGGCGAGATTCCCCTCCCCAAGCAGTATTTATCCTCCCCCCATCGGAACCACCGCTCACATTAACTGGAATTAATGGAAGGATGGGGGGGGGGGGCTTTCTGAGGCTTGCCTGTCCAGTCTTCCAGCGCCTACTTTTTGTCCCCCGTCTGTGCTTCTCCGCCCTCTTCCACCTCCTGAGCCCTTTCCATTTTCTGTTTCTCCAATTCTTCTTGCTCACATTTGCTGCTGGGGAACTTATCTTTGTTGTTCTCCTTTTTCCACTTCATCCTCCTGTTTTGAAACCAGATTTTCACTTGCCTTTCGGTCAGTCCCAGGGCGTGCGAGACTTCAATTCTCCGCTTTCGGGTCAGGTAAGGATTAAAAAGGAACTCTTTTTCCAGCTCCAGGGTCTGGTAGCGACTGTAGGTTTGCCGGCCTCTCCTCCGTCCAGCGGCTGCTGGGGTGAGGGGAAAGAAAAAAGGAGATTGAGAAGACACAGCCACCAGGTTAGGGGACAGAGGGGGAGAGAGAGAGAGAGAGAGAGAGAGAGCGAAAGACGCGCGCGCCCGTGTGCGCGCGCCCACACACACACATACAGAGACACACAGAGACACACAGACACACAAAGGCAGCGGCGGAAACTGCCCTTCTTGTACGGTACAAAGGGGAGGTTAATTACACAGCTATGGATGGGGAGAGTCCCTGGCGAAGAGGTCCACAGATGCTCCATCTCCTCTGTTAGCCCGAACTCCAACCTCACCCGGGTTCTTAGGTAGCTTACCTCGCTCTCTCCTTTCCTCCCATCCTTGTCATTTTCTTGGGGAAATTATTCCTTTCCCGACATCCGAGGTTTCTGGCGAGAAAGCCCTTCCTGGCCGTTAAAACAACCGCCGCCGCCGCCGCCGCCTGCCCCCCTCGCATCTCCAGAGATTTAAAAGATAATAACCAAAGCGGCGAGAGGAGGGAGGGAGGAGGCGGAGGACGCCAAGGAGAGACACAAAAAGAGGGTCTCGGAGGTTGTAAAAGTACCATAAACTTTAGGGGAAGCTTCTCCGATTGAAAGAAGGAGGGGAGAGAAGTCCAGTCCTCTCCATTCAGGAGAAAAGGTTCCTTTCAGGGTAATTAAGCGATAAAGCAATTCAGAGGTGCAAAAGTTTACGCTCATAAAACAGTACAAAGTAACCAAGGGTTGGGGTAGAGGGGAAGGAGGGAGGGGATGAAAGATAGTGGAAGAGGTGGGAAAAAAGGAAGGCGAAATTGCTTTATGGGTTCAGGAAATGCCTTCTCGGCGGCTGGACGCCTTGCCCTTCCTGAGATGCCTCCTCACCTTGCGGTCTCATCCAGGGGAAGAGTTGTGTGGGAGACGGGCTCTGCTCCGAATTGTCTGCGTCCTCTCCCAGGCCGGTGGAAGCTAGTTTGCAATCCGGATACTGTACCAGGTCGGATTCCTGAGCGCTGAAGAGGCTTTGTCTTTGCAACGGGTCATAGCCGTAGAAGTTGCTGGGATCTCCGTGGCATGCTACAGCGCAGGGATTCTGTTGGTAAGGGGAGCTGGAGAGAGAGGACGCCCCGTGGTAGAACTCCTGGATCTGGGTGGGGTGCTGGAAAGTGCCCCCCGTGCTCGGCCCGTACACCACCGTCGGTCTCCCTCCGAGTTCCTGGGCGAACCCACAATCGTAGAAGTTGGGGCGCAGGGAGTCCCCAGTTTTGTACTTGGAGAAGAGGGAGTTGACAAAATAGGAGCTCATTGTCATATGAATAGCTTATATTAAATAGGTTTAGATCTAGGTACCAGGGTTAGGGGAGATGAAAAGCCACAGGATGTTAGAAGATAACGAAGAGATGCCAACCCACGGATCTTTGTGATTTCCAGGAATATATACAGATATGCATAGATTTTTTTTAAAAAAATTCTGAGGATGGAGTCAAAACTCTTTTCCAATGAACATGTATCGGATTCCGCTTTTTAAAATTGCTGCTGTTGTTGTTTGTGACTGTTGTTATTATTATTCCTCTCTGTATGTGTGTCTCTCTTTCTCTCTCTCTTCTCCTTTTTCTTCTTTTTTTCCACCTTCTTCTTTAACCCCCCCCTTAAAATATATATGTATATATATCGGCACTTAAAAAAAGTTCTCGCTTTACATTTCCAAGGCGAGGTGCCAGTTCATAAACAGTTTTCCGTGATTTACTTCGGAGCAAATGAGTTTGTTCATATTTCGCAGTGTCTTTTCTGGATCATTTGCATCTATTACGGAACCCTCATCCTATTGGTTTCCACATACTCCACACGGACTCTGAACAGCCTGCGAGCAGGAAGGAGAGTGAGTGGGAGACAGAGAAGGAAAGAGAGAGAGAGAGAGAGAGAGAGAGGGAGGGAGGGAGGGAGGGAGGGAGAGAGAGAGAGAGCGCGGAGAGCGCGAGGGAGAGAGGGAGGGGGTGGGTGGGGTAAATATAGAGATTAAATATGCTAAACTATCTACGTTAATGAGATATCTCTCGCCTTCGCCTCGCGACAAATCATCTACCTAAGCCCACCCAAAAGATTGATATTTGGGGAGGGTTGAAAAATTAAAGAGAGGCTTTGCTCCCATCGTTAATTTTCATTTTTTTTTAATTTTATTTTAACGAGGCAGTTTTAGCCCTTTGGAAAATGTCAGAGTTGCTTTGGAAAACTGTAAAAAGAGGCCGGATTTAATTGCTATCCCTTTTTTTTCTAAAAGCCTCCTATAAATGTAATTGGTATTTTAATACCAAGTTATCAAATCCTACGGCGTCCTATAGCCTCAACATATTTTAAAACAAACGAGATAGTCAGATTTAACATTTTAATGATCAATTTCCTTATTATTGATAAAGGCTTAAGCATCAGCGCCAAAAGAAAGAAATGATCCATTTGTAAGGGCCTCCTCCCCAAAAAAGACAGGGCCTTAAACTGTTTAACAAACTATACTGCACACAAGAAATAAAGCTAAGTAAAAAGATGTGGTGACACACAAACACAGACATACACACAGAAAGGGAGTCAAACAAATAAATATTTAAAAAAGCAAAACAAAACAAAACCGCACACACTCCAAGATGCTCTTGCTGGTTATATTGCACTACATAAAAAGCTGTTAGAGGGTTTTTATGAGTTCTTTCTTCCACAGCTATAAAAACCCAGGTTTCGATTGGCGCCTAAACACCATTATTGCAAGATGTTGGGGTGTCAATACTGAATTAAAATGATTAGAGTTTTTCATATATAACATTGACTTTTCAGCTCCCTGATATCACCCCTCCTACCACACTCTCCTGTTATGTCTCCCCCCCAATCCTCCTCTTCTGTTCCAGCAGAGAGGAAGATATCTCCCACCTCCCCTTAGCTCCCAACCAACACAGTTGTGAGTCTTATTAACTGAGCGTTCACATGTGCCATCTTCAGAAGTACCCCCCCCCCAACAAAGCCTAGTTCAAACCACAAGGTGCTTTTAACTAGGAAGGATGCTGAAGAAAAATGGGGGGTGGGAACAAGAGTGAGGTTATAGGAGAAAGGTGGGATTTTTTCCTATTTTCCTGACATCGCTTTAACTTGCTTTCAGCTTTTGCTAACTCAACAATCCGACCACCACCATATGACCACGGAAAATAAATTCTAATAGTCCTTTAGGTCTATCAGCAATTATTTTGTTGGAGCTTTCTGTGTCCTCCCTGCTCCAAAAGATACCAATCCTAATCCTCAAATATAAAGTTTCCCTACTATATAAGCTTGTTTCTCCAGGTATCTTTCACTGATATAGAGAAATGTCATTTCTGCATTATCTGAAATACAGATTTTTGCACCGCTGAGTTCTCACTTTTTGCATTGGGAAGGGCCCAACACTCCAGCTTCTCTTCTCTGCCTTCCTGCCATCGTACAGTTATATTTGGTTAACATCCCAAAGATGAATCAAAATAATTCCAATCCAAAACAGAAATGCCCTCTGAAAAGAAACCATTTCAAAGTCCTGTACCTCTTTTAAGTCAAAATCCTGAGATATATCTTTTGGTGGGAAAATAATTCATATTACCTTACCATGTTCAGCTGAGAGGGAAGGAAGAGGAAAGAAACAAAACAAAATGAGAAGGCTTAAAATTATATTTTAAATGTAAGAACAAGTCTGTTTCATTTCTTTAAAGGCTGTTTTTCCTCCAACCCTTCTCCCCTTTCTAAAAGATAATAATTCCTTGAAATACTTGAAATGAGTGCTTAAAAATAGAGCTTTTATTTCTATATTTTCTTTTCCCGTCCATTAAATGTAAGAAACACTTTTTAAAAAAAAAAGTTTGATTATTGCTATTCATAAATAACAGAACAAAACAGGGGCCAGCTTTTTTATTTTCCAATATTTTCTCAGATTTATAAGATAACCTTTAAGACTTTTACTGGGAACTTAACCCCCGTATTTCCTTAACAACTAAGCCACAAACTTTCTAACATTTACCTGTGAAATGCAGTCCTATACCACTGAATATAATAGGTATTATCTCTGAATAAGGATTGCTCCATAAGCTTTCTCAAAAACAATTCCTCACAACCAATATGTATTTACAACCAAGCCTCAAATACTTAGAATTTGCTGGCATTTAAAAAAAAAAGATCTACCTGGATGACATCTTGGAAGGCATTTGTTAATCTGCAAATGCTTACCAGGATGTGTCTGTGTATGTGTGCATGTATGTGTGTTTTGGGGGGGGGGGATGAAAGGGAGAGAAAAGAGAAAGAGGAACCAGAACCAAGATAAGATAGTTGAGTTATCCTGGAAGTTAGCATTTTAACCAACGTGCAGGGCAATTTAGTGTTTGATATCCTATGAAGAATTGTCATCAGCATTAAATCATTGGTATACTGTACTCCGGGCCTCTGATGAAAGGCAAATGTTTCTATTATAGGGGATATGGGAGAGGGGGGGGGAACCACTAGAGAAAGTGAGAATATAATTTACAAATACCCAGCGGAGGAAAGATTTATTAGAAAATCTTTCCCCAAAATACATCACTTGGTAAATTGTAAGTTCTCATTGTTTTATAGCTTCATGAGTGGATTAAAAAAAGAAGGTTTTTTTCTATTAATTAGCACAAAGTACATCTGGTTAAAAGATTGCAGCTTTTATCTATTTTAGAGTTGCTGAACATTGCCAGGAATTCCAGTAGAAAAGGGAGGATGGGACTCTCTGTTTTCTTGTTTTCTGACTACCCACATCCAATCTCTCTCTTTTTTCCCTTGAAGTTCAGTTTTGTAATGTAGAAAATCCGATGGGCGTCCTTTAATCAATTTATGGAATCTTGACTGTTTCTGACATTTTGTTACCATTTTTGTACATTTTTCTTTATAAACCATCTTTATTAAAATGGGTTCTGATTCTAGTTTTTAATATCTTTCCCCGCTTCCCATTGGGTTCCTTTGTGGGCTGACAGTGCCTTTGAATGGGACATTGGAAAATACTTCTTTCACCTACACACAGAGAAACCATGTATATAGATATGGGTGCGCACAAGCACATATGTATACTTTTACATATACACACATACACATTTATATCCTTAAAAAAAAACAGAGATAGGATGGTGTTGAAGTTACTTGGTCCTAGTTGTATTTTGAAAGAATCACATTACAGGTAAATTTGTCTTTGATTCACTACTTTTACACACACACACACAAACACACACACACTTTAAAAAAACAGAGAGGTTGGTGTTGCAGTTACCTGATCCTATTTGTATTTTGAAAGAACCACAGGTATATTTGTCTTTGATTCATTTAGAAAGTCCCTATCCTTTTCTAATGTAACTAAGCACAAACACAAGATATTCTGGAATTTGTGTTGCCAGAGAATTCCTCCACATTCTTCAAAAACTGGACAAATACACAGGAGAATAAACAGCTCTTGACACCACTGCAAATATTTAAGAATATTTATGACGATTCTCATAAAATTGCCATACTATATAATGATCTACAATGATTCCCATCAAAGTATGCCCAGATCTCTGTTGGCTGGACAACACATGTCATCTCCTAAAATTTGTGACCTATCTTTCCTCTCTAGCTAAATAAATCCTACATTTTGAAAATAGCCAAATCCTTCTGATATCACAACACAAGTAGCGGGGCCAAAGAACATTGCTTGGATTGTGTCGTTAATGCGTTAAAGAACTATTTGCTTACAATCACACACAGAGAGGGGGGTGGGAAACAGAAGCGCGCGCGCGCACACACACACAAACACACAAATACACACAAGCACACACACGTTTAATCATACTCTGGGTAACAAGTTCAGCATTAAATTGTTCCCACAAAGCTTTGTTAAGACAAGTGGAGTTGCGCAGAAACAATTATACAAACTCGGGGTGTGTGCTGGCGATCTTCTGGCGGCCTTTGTGTGACAAGTTTTCATCTTTCCTTCTTTGCTCACCTTCCAATGGACCGAGTATTTATACCTTCTGAGAAGAAACGCTCCAGAAAGATCGCCATGATTAGTCCTATATTTTATGCTTGGGAATTTATTCACAATGGTTTCGAGCAACAATTCCGTTTATTGTTCGTAATGAAATCAAGGTGTAGACTCAAGAGGGAAAGATACCGCGGTCCGGTTATTTCTACCATGGAGTGATAGCACCATCTAACGACCATTTGAAGTAAGACGCCCGTAAAAATAATAGATGGTAATAAGCAAAGATGGGTTAGGGAGATTGGTTGTGATGCTTTTATGGATCCCATCTTTTCTTTTCCATTGTGTGCATTTTAAACGATTGTTACCAATGATAAATCATGGAGGAGTGTATAAGAATTCTTCTATGACTGTAAGTGGAAAGTGACCACTGTCTCTTCAGAATTCTTGGTTAGTTCTACTGCGTTGCTTTCCATCCGGTCGTTTTCAGGGCAATAAATGACAGAGACGGGGATTTTGCTTTTGAAAAACCACCATTGTTTCAAAGCCCGAGACTAAACAATTGAAGTATTCTGCTCTGGAAGGGAAAATTTGGGCTGTAAATAGATTAAAAAGAGAGGCAGAAAAAGCTTTTCAAAACCAGACGTCTGGCCAGGACTTGGAGTATACGTCTACATGTAGTGGTGGTGGTGGTGGTGGTGGTGGTGGTGGTGGTGGTGGTAGTGATAGGGTGTTTTGGGGTGGGGGGAGAGGAAAGGGGATGTTGCTGAGAGTTTATGATCCAGGATGCTGGCAACTTGAAAGTGATAAGAAATGACCGACAAAGGCTGAAGCAATCCAGAACACAGGGTTTTCACAAGATTTGGATAAATTAAGAAATGCTTCCTTTGTCTCTCCCTCCCCACTCCTCCCCGTTTCATTTTTCTCCTCTTTTTAAATGTTCCTTATTTCTGGGTGAAACGGATAAAAATACTTCCCTGCTTCTTCTTCCTCCTCCTCTTCCCCCACCGTAGAAAGACGTTCTGGTAATTTAGGAGCTTCTGAAAGTTTCCTACTCTTGTTTGCTTTACAGTTGCTTAGTTCCTTAACCTTCAGAAATTTATACCCTATAAAGTTTTATGGCGGTCATATTCTTTTATTGCAGCCTACCGCACAGAGTTTTCTTCTCTTTTTTATGACAAGCTACTCTCCTACTTCTACTCCAGTAATATCCAGCATCTAGCAATCATTTCATTCACCTTTTGGAATACACCGCATTTGTGTGTGTGTTTGTGTACACATACATACACATGCATGCATGTATGTCTGTGCTAATGAAGATAATGTGCTTGTTTTTTTTAAAGGTTTCATAATCTTTCAATAAGTTGTACAATTATGTGGATTTTGGATATAAACAAAAATGGAAACAACTATGCATGATTTTCTTTTGAGTAGAGAATAAAGATATCCAAGTGACTTTTACAAAATCTAAAATATTATTGTTTTTAATCTGAGTTACTTTTTGGTTAAAATTACAAGACAGTTGCTGGGGCACTGGAAATTTTTTAGTTGGTCTTCCTTCTTTTCTTCCTTCCTTCTCTGAAGAATTCTGGATCATTACCCTTCCATCCCTGTGGAAAACAACCTTCAGTATCTACACTGCTTTCCTGTACCAGGTAAACATCACATTCATTCACTCATACATATTCTCACATTCATTCATTCATCAGTCCTTTATTATTTGTTTTCTGGTCTAAAAGTAACAAGAAAGACTCTTAACTCTTTTAAATTGAAAGACAGATAATTGCTTTATTTCTGTTTTGTTGAAGAGATTCAGGGATGGAGCCGACTTCACACAGAAAGAAATAAAAATACACTGAGAATGAGCTTTTTCTAAGGACAAAGGAGAGAATCTCCAACAAACCAAATAAAACCTAAAATATCTTTATAATACACGCTAAAGAGCCACTAAAGAAAAACAAACACAAGTGCAAATATTTCTGCAGTTTTAGAAGAAGCAGTATAACACAATGAGATATAGGTCAGGGTCCCCTTTAAATCGATTTTTATTCTGTGGGATCAAACAACTGTAGAAAATACATTTTGACCTTATAGAACTGAAGAAACAATTTTTTTCAACATTTTTCCTCTACAGAGACTTTTTTTCTAATGAAATCAACTAGTTTCTCTTATTAATCCATGCATTACCAAAAATGCAGCTTTCAAAAACATCTCTTGTCTTCACTAATAAGGTCTAGGAAAGCATCTATGTCTAAAATCAGTTAATATGCTAATACATGTGTGGAGAATGTTTTTCTTTACAAAATGTTCATATTAATCTCGAAAGAATTTCAGAGCAGTTTTTCTGCAATCCTCGGGTTGTCTGGTCAGCTTTGAGAATTATTGGAGGCAAATAAAAGCCGTGGATAAACCGGATAAACCGCCAAACCACTCCAAATCCTCCCATATTCTAGCTGGTGCGATGGGCTCTCTTAATGCTGGCAGTTCTGTCTAAAAACCAAACAATACTTCCAGCTTTCTTTTTATTAGGAGAAGTTAAATAGATAAATGCAGAAGCTCCGACTTTTTCCTTTAAAACCCAATATAAAATTGGTTTTGAAAAGAGTATGAAGTTAGTAGAATTTAAGCCTAGGGTATACCATATATATTTCTCCCACAGCAACTATTTGTTTGCTTTGTAGAGGATTCACCCCGAAATCCTTCTCCCCTGATCCAAGACAACTTGTCTAGGATGTGGGCATTTCAAGTTTTTGTTTCCCCACCCCTACCCCACCCCCAGGAAACAATTTTTCAAAAACCCGCTAAAATATTATTAAAAAACGTGAGGGAGTAAAAGGTTTATTTGCTTGCCTTTTCAGAAAATCCTTCAAACCAGGCAATGCTATTTGAAATGTAAAGTTAAAATCTGCCTATCAAATTTTGAAAGAATGACGGCAGACAAAAACAATGGTAGAAAAATTCTGTACATCACTCTATGAAATTAGATTTTTCTTCTGGGACTCCTGTCTACAAAGAGAAAGAGCCTTACACTTAGGCAAGTATTTCCCCCCTTTTCCCCCCTTCCTCATCCCTGTTATGTTATGAAAATTTCTCACCATAGAATGGCGTTACATCTAAAAAGTGGGAGTGCATAATAGCAGTGGAAATCAGTTTAGAAATGTGGAGCCTTGTCTGTTTAAAAGCTTAAAATGGTTTAAGCCCCATTTTACATTCTTAAAAGCCACAGAAAACAAGAGGAAGCTTCACAAGAGACATTCACAAACAGTTCTCCCTACAGAAACAACAGCCCTCCCACACCATATAAGCCTCTTGCACTAAAGTAACTTACCTACCACCCCCCTCCTACCTGAACTCCCCTCCATCCAAGCCCTCCAAAAAGTGGGGTTGCACCTCAATAATCATAAAGGAAAGAAAATCCCAAGTCTGATTATTTAAAAGTGAGGAATGGGGCTACCAAATACATGGAACCACCCTTTTTATCTAATGGGGCTGTTTTTCTGTTTGTAAACAAAGGAGATATAAAAAGTATTTAAAATCAAAGAAAGCAATTTCTATCTCAAAAGCAATCAACTACCCTTTTGTGTACGACTAAAAGTGAAATGTGGTTGTATCCTCCAAGACAAGGAAAGGAGGTAGATCCCACAACATTCAAGTATTAAAACTTCTCTGTGAAACTGAATAAGTGAGGCTTGATTCCGAGATCCTCTATCACACTTGGTACTTGAGTGCTCTTCTGAATAACTCTTGTCCTTAATAAATTATAGATACCAAAAGCAAAGAGTCCTCTGATTTTACAAATTTAGGTAAATTTAGCTTCACATGCAGCTCAAAGGGCTTTTGCTTTCTGACCCTCCTTATCTCCTTAAAAACGTCTTAGTGAAGAAATGTGAGCAAGCTGGAAAGTTCTTCAACACCAAATAAAGAGAAGGAAAGGAATAAGCAAATCAGGGAGTGTAGATTCTTCCCCAGATGCTGGTCAAAGTTTACTTGGGGCAATGTTTGACTAACCTATTTTTTTCTTTCTTTCTAAAAGCTGCTTATCAAACAGGCTAAGGGAGAAAAGAGAGATGCCTTCTGAATGCAAGCCCTCAAAAAGTTCATGGTTTATAAATGATTTTCCTGGCGTTTTCTTCCTTGTACTCCATGAGTAGAGGGGAGATCATATCTGTCTTAAGAAAAAGAATGTGGTATAGTGGTTGAATTGGGGTTCACTTGGGTATCTGCACAGTTGTTGGTTCTGGATCAATCCAGTTCCAGCCTGGGGATGGGTGTGGGAGGACATGCCCTTAGTTGATGGCAGGTTTAAGGTCAGCCTTCTTTTCCTTTCCTTTTCTTGGCTTAATCAATAGCATTCAAAGCAACCCTCCTGCAATGACTGCCTTTCCAATGCCTTGCATTACATTTCTTATTTATTTTGGCAAGTTGGGGGGATTTGAAGCTCACACTGCTTGGAACACTTCAAGTTTGAGAAGGTCTAGCAAACAAAAGGGAGTAGCTATGCTTACAGACTATTGCCTGTCAGCAATTACCTTTCAGTGCATAGCGTCCCCCACTCCCCTTATTGCCCCTTGTTGTAAATATATCAGTAAATATATATTAAAAGTGGGGAGGATGTTAAATGGAAACAAGCATGTGTAGTCTTCTGAATCCTTTGCCTACCACCCAAGAGGAGACCTCTTTCTAGCTTGCTTGCTTCTGAAGTCATCTCAAACACAGCTGAGAAGGAAGTCATTGACCATAAAAAAACATCTAAGTTTGGGAGGGATGAAAATTAGGTAGAACAGAGAAAGGGGAAAGAAAAGGAGGAGGAGGAGGAAGAAAAAGAAGAAGAAGAAGAAGAAGAAGAAGAAAGAAGAAGAAAAGGAGGAGGAGAAGAAGGAGGAGGAGGAGAAAGTTTCACTCTTTTCCCTGTTCCTTATTCATTTTCTTCATTTTCATTCTGCGATTCTGAAACCAAATTTTGACTTGTCTTTCACTCAGGTTCAGAAGCCTGGCCACTTCATGTCTACGGTCCCTGGTGAGGTACATGTTGAACAGAAATTCTTTCTCCAGTTCCAGGGTCTGGTACTTTGTATAGGGGCATCTTTTCTTCCTGGAGGAACGAGCATGCAACCAGTTGGCTGCTGGATTACCTAGAGGGAGGAAAAAACAAACCCAAAAAAGACAGGGTCACTCAGGAATTGACATCAAATCCTCCCAGGTTCTCAAAATCTATTTGGACTAACTTTTGAATTATTTGAAGACAAGCTCATGTGCAGTGGATACCTACCAAGTCTTGCCTACAATATATTGTTGGAAAAATAGATGTACAAAATATATCTGCCGCATATCAAAATAGTCATGTTTGACCTGCAAATAGCAAACAAGACTTTAGAAAGAAAAGGGAGGGAAGGAAAATCGAAGTGAGTATTTTATCTAAGAGATGGAAGAGTCTATTTATTTATATATAAAAGACAGGAAGGAAGGAAGGAAGGAAGGAAGGAAGGAAGGAAGGAAGGAAGGAAGGAAAAACGGCACTTTATTCAAATGTTTTAAATGAATCTATTTATATGGTACTTGGATAGGTAAACTATCCACACATATCTTTTAAATATTGGTGTGAAAAGGCATATTTTCTGTCAGTATTGGCAGAAAATAGAAATTCCTTCCTTCCTTCCCCCCCTTTTTTTGTGCTACAAGGGAGAAACAAATTGCCTGTCTATGGTCTAGAACACCCGTGTTTTCATCATGACCCTCCTAATCCAGCAAAGTAGGGGATCAAACAGAGAAGGAGGGGTATCCTTTCTTGGAAGCCACAACAGTCTCCCCAGCAGTGGCATATAGCACCTTCTGCTCATGGATATTCTTTTACCCCAAGCAGAGTTTCAGAAGCAACAGCCCTGATTTGGAGGATTCATGAGACCTTTTATGAGGGGTAGAGAAGGAGAAACACTGTGGCTGGAAGCCAAGTCAATAAAATGCTAGAGGTGAGTAAACAGGACTACAGTAGGTCTGCTGTGGCCACATCTTCACCAAAGGCAAAACAAAACAAAACAAAAAGGCAGCTGGATATGAGTGTGTTTCTGCATGTATTGTGTTGTTGTGCTGTTCATGTAAAGGCAAGCTAGTGTTCTTTCACACAGAGGGAATTCTGCTACCAAGGGAAAGGGCTGCAGCAGAAATGGCAGCTCTTGCCTGGTTTCCTGGCCTCCTGCTGAAATTAAAAGCAGCCTTGCAAGTCTCAATTCTTATTGAATGGCAGAAGGGGGTACAGACGCCATTTCTCCAAGGATAAAATGAAATCCATTCTCTCCCTCCCTCCCTCCCTCTCCCTCCCCCCTCTCTTACACACACACACACACACACACACACACACACACACACACACAGCTTAGTTTCCACTCTCTTCCTAATCATCTTAGCAACTACTTCCTTCACAGAAGTGGCTGAGTCTAATAAGCAAAAAATTAAATATTAAAGAGAGGCATTGCTGTTAATAATTAATACTGCTACCTATCTTTAATGGCAGTCTCCACAATTGTCCCGTTTTTTTGTTTTTTTTAGGGATATGGATGTGCGTGTGATTTCTTGGCATTTCATGGAAACATGAGGTTTGGCACAGGAAAAACAAGTTTATTTTTCATTTCACACAATTCCCCAAACAGGAAACAAAAGACAACAAAACAAGAGAAGGAAGGAAGAAGAAAAGGAGGGAGTGGGTGTGTGGAGGGGAGGGGGGGAGGTTTAGTTAGCAGGATATTCTTAAACCCAAGATGCACATTCATAAATACAGACACAAAAACATACATGCACATACAAAAACGGGGTGTGTATTAGACTCAAGGTAATGCTTTTCTTTCAATGAAGAAGTGTAGGAATAATCTGAATTGCACAGAGATGAAAGCCCAGCTTCTATTTGGGGCAAAATGGGGTCCTTCTCTCCTTTTGCTCCCCCTCCCCATTTCTGCCTTCCCTGCACTTTCACCCCACAGAACTTGATGCCCGACACCCGTGGGCAATTTGGATCTCTAGGAATTAAGTCTTTTCTTCACAAGTTCTCTCTCCATTCCGGGGCTGGTGAGAAGGTGAGGGGTGGAGGGGGGGGCACACAAGCTTTCTCTTCAATCTTCCCATTCTTTTCAAATGCTTCTTTCCTTCTGATCTGGATTTTCTGCAAATTCTGCAACACAAATCTTTCTTTCCTGCTTCGGTCCATTCCCAAGGGCAGGAGTTGTTCATGAAATGCTATCAAGACCAAGATGCTAGCAAAATGCACCGGGTTTTAATTTTGAGAAAAATTCAAAAAAAAACAAAAAAAAAACAAAAAACCACCACCGCCATCATCATCACCATCATTGGCGCCCTCTTTCCTTCAAAAATGAAATGAAATTAAATAAATAAACTTCTTGGGAACTCATCTTCTAAATGAAATAACCTACATCCTGATTTGAAACTATCAGGGAATTTACACATATCACAATATTGAAGTCAACTCTTTTATTGGAAACATCTCCGGCATTGGGCAATGGGCAAGGAGAAAGAAGCCAACTCGCCTTTCATTATAAGTTTAATTAAAAAAAAAAGATTCGAATTAAATTTTGTCGCATCTCCCTTCTTGACCCACCCCATCCTATCCCCAGTTTTTTTCCACAACATTTTTCCTAGAGTGTCTGTGTGGTTTTTTTTTTGGGGGGGGGGGGGAGATAATAGCGATGAAATTGCAGAAGCAAACATTATTAAGCTTAAGAGTTCTATGCTATATTTCTCTTAGTAAATTTGAAACAAAGAAAAAAACCCCTAATAAACCTTGCTTCTTTTATTTATTTATTCTGTTTTGGGGAGAGACAAGGGAAGGCATTGGCTCTGAAATATTCATAGCCACGCGGAATGCACATTTCATATCCAAACAATAATAAACAAGGAAGAAGATAGCGCAAGCTACCAGGGATCGAGGTCCTCCAAGGTAAATAAAGACCCTTGGAGAACTGAATCTCCCTTCTTAGTTCTCAATGGGACCCCACTTTCCACACTATTTTCATCCTTCGCGTCTATTCCTTTTTTAGTCTCTCTCCAAACATGCACATGGACACACACACCGAGGCACATTCAATACTCCCCCAATCTATTATCGTTGTCCTCCCCCACCGCCAATTTTTATACATACAACCGAAGTCCGCGAAGCAACTGCCTCTTCCTCAAGCCACCGGCTGCAAGCAAAGTCGAATCGCGTCCCTTCCAACCCTCACTGTCCAATTTCCACGCTCATATCACTTTCAACAATACACTAAGCCGAGCAAACCACCCACTCCAGAAGCCCCAGCCCTAGATTAACACCAGTGGCTTAGATGGGGGAAGGGGAGATTTCTCTTTTAAAATCTTTTTTTAAAGCTTCCCCTGCCCATTGTGTCTTTTATGACACCCCCTCTTAGGTTTTTATGATGTTTACTTCCTCACTTTTTATAACTTACTTTGATCTGGCCTGCTTTTGTCCTCGCTTCCTTCACAAACTTTATTGTCCTCGAAGCTGGGCCTTTGACTGGAAGCGATCCCTTCCCTTCCAGCAGAAGGGTCTAACTGGTACTCCTGTGTCCCCTGTTTACGGATCTCCCCGGGGTGTCCCAGCAGCGGTTCTGTTTTAACTGGTCCCTGCCCGGCTGCTATGTTTTCTGTTCTGGGCACTGGGTCCAGCCAGCTTCGTAGATACCTGCTCTCTGAGGTAGGGATGTTTTGATGCTGGAGGTAGGGATGGTAGACCGAAGGAAGGGTAGCAGCAGTGTGTGGCGGCAGAGGCGTCCAGGAAGCGCTGAAAACGGAGGATTTGGGCTGGAAACTACAGGAGGGGAACTCGAGGTGTTCAGTGTGGGTAGTTTGCCTGGAGTTTGAGTACTGCCCAGAAGAGAATTTAGCGGCGGGAGAGTCTTCGTTGTCATGGCTTATAATGGAGTCGACATAGTAATTGCTAAGAGTTCCAGAAATTGACATTCTTGGACATCCTACGAGCACCACGGTTCAATGAAGGGGAAAGCAAACCAGCGAGCGAGCGAACAAGCAATAAAAAAATAAGGAGTAGATCTCTAGTTAAGCTGCTGTACAGATATTAGAGTATATGGAGAGGGGAGGGGGGAGCTGGTTGAAAAAAAAACACAAAACAAAACAAAACACCAAACCAGGCGACACTCTCGCTTAACCCCCTTTCCTCCTCCAGCATCAACTTCCCAGCCAAGAAAAAGTACAGTCGGGACTGCCGGGTAGGGAGCTTCCAGCAAAATGATTGGTCAAACTTTTTTCGTGAGGCTGATAAAGCGTCAGGGCAGGCGTAAATCAATCCTGGCGGAGCGGGGCGGGCGGGCGGGTGTGTGTGTGTGCGCGCCCAGGCTGTCAACCGCCCTCTGCATTCCACATCAAAGATGGATTGCGTTCTGTCGAGGCGATGTTGCAAAACGTCGGGGGTTCAGAAAGCGAAACGTACAGTGCAAACGGGGATGGGAGGGGGGCTCTGGACTGAGAGGTGGAGGGATGCTGCAGCGGTGTCGATGTGGGAGGGGGATCGATTCCCTCCCCCGAAATATGAAAGAGAAATGCTGAGTTTTGTCCTCTCTTTGCCTTCCTTAAGGCTCTTCAGGGGATTTCTCCTGCTTTCCCCCCAACCCTCCGCTCCCGCCCCCACTACCAAATGTATAAGCGGCCATTCTGGACTCCTTCACTCGCCTTCGATATGTCAAGGCTAATTATCTCAGTCGGGAAAATGCAATATGAATTGTGCTTTCTTTTTTCTAAAGTTTTCCAGAAGAGGGCGGAGGGATGAATCGGGTTACAAGTCCAAGGTGTATGGATGCACGTACGCGAAAGATGCTTTCCACATGGTGGTTGTTGTTATCACTATCATTATTGTCGTTGAAAGCTGGCTGTAGATGGAGAGTAACCTATTGCAAGAGCTTTTAATACCGGAAGATTTTCCCTGTGTCCCGTTCCCCCCACTCCACCCGCCCTCCTTGCTCCGTTCAACATTAACTGCCAAGGATTTGTATATAATCCCTCCACGACTGTATATTAAACATTGTCGCGCGTGTGCATTATATATCCCGGTGTGGATGTACAGGCGCATGACCTGATGATGCCTGAATGAAATCTATAGCTTGTAGTAAAACGGTCGCTTATACGGTAAGCCTATCTACACACGGATACATATATTCACACTCACTATCTATCATCCCCATATATATTTTAAGCATGTGTATCTACATGCAGAATCATTGTGAATTATATGTTGCTCTGATAGGCAAGATTTTAAACAGGCAGAGCGTGAACTATAGGGCGGAGGGGGGGGGGGAAATGCCGGTTCCGGACTGCAATAGCCCCATTTGTTTGGAAAGCACTGGAGGGGCGGAGGAGGCTTGGGGGAGAGGAGACGGATTTGCACTGCTGAATCTCACCTCCCCTCTCTCCTTCTTCCCCGCCATATACACGCACTTTAATTTTACTACCCTTGTAAAATGTCCAATTCGGTACCGCTTCTTTTTCTTTCCTCACAGAAGGCGTTAGACCTGAGACGGTTAAATAGTTGAATAAAACTTACATTAGCTTTCTTTGATTTTTATAGCCTTGAATTTACTGCCTGTGGAAAGGGAGGGTATTGGGTGTGTGTGTGTGTGTGTGTTGGGACGGTAGAGAAGCCAGGGATGGGAGAGATGTCTTGAACCTTACAAGAACCCTCTTTTTGCCCTCCTGCTGTTCAACCTTCTTAATGCTGCAGGATGAATCCAACACAATTCAGATCCTTATGGATTTCCATTACTAAATCTGGCTCAATGCATTTGCTTCCGAAGAGTTCTCCCATTCAGGTCAGCGGCTGTGGAGCATAGATTGACAGCACAGATCCTAAAACATATAACTGCAAGTTTATGTTCTCTTTTCATTATTGTTTACTATCATTTACTTCTAAGTAAATATTTTTCATTATATCAGCATTGATTTATTATACCAATACGCTCCGGCTTAACTGCCTTGCCAAGCTAGCTGTCGGTCAAGCATCGTAACAATGCCTGGTCGTAAATTCCTCTTCCGTAACCTGGTAGATCCCGTTTTCTTTCTAATGGAGCAGGAAGTGTTGGGGGTGGGGATGTTCTGTCCCCCCCCAACAAGATTCAACTGTTCTAAAAATAAAAGCAACAAGAAAAGGAGAGATCTTTAGGTTTTCAGCAAAGAGCTTTAAAACGGTACAAATAAATATTCAATATGAATGCAGAAAAGGGTTGTATTCTGTGACTTTGGAAGTAAAAGCTCCCTTTTCTAAGCACTGGCTTTGACCGAGTAATTGGTCTCGCTGGGGCTTTGGACAACCCCATTAGTCCTTCTAGAAGAGGTCCTTCTGGCAATGAAAAGACTAAGTCCAATAACAACTATGACAGATAAAGAATCATTTCGCTCAAATATATTTTCTTCTTTCAGAGTGAAAGTGGCTATAGTGAAGATATGGACCAGGATGATGTGTGTAAGTGTGGGGTTTGCAAAGACCATAGTTGGGTTGGTGGATAGTAAAGTAGATCTCATCTGGCTTGAGAAATATTTCAATGGTCAAAAAATTGGAAGATAGGTGCTTGCATAGATAGAGTGAGGCATTCAGAGAACGAACAGAAATAAACTTTCTTTCTGGCAGAAATTAAAATATATTAATTAAAAGAGGGCCACTGCACTACAGTTCTGAGAATAGTCCAAGTAAAAGGTCCTTAGTAATCCTGGGACCTCATTTGAGAATAAAGGTATTGAGAAAGAAAGAAGTGGGGGAGAATGAGACAAGAATTAGAGGTCATCTGAACTAGTGGAAAGCTGATGCATTCAAATGCTGTAGTAATTGATTTCTTCTTGAAGTAATGTTATATATGTGTGTGTGTGTGTTGTATTTGTGCTGATAAATAAATAAAATTAACTTCCTCCCATATTTGGGCATACCAGGGGTTGTGACATACACACACACACACACACACACACACACTCACATTACTTCATATATATATATATATATATATATCAATCATTTACTTTTATATATATATATAAAACACATGGAAAACCAGACTGCATTCCATTCTTATCCAACTTATGATCTTCATTTATGGTTCAAAGAAAGGCAGAGGTGTATAATTGGAAGAGTTGGAAGAATGAAGACACTTTATGTCTTAACTTCAGGCACATCTATTTTGCACTAAGCAGGTTAATTGAGATTATTTGCACTAAGCAGGTTAATTGAGATTATTTTCAAATAAATCTTTAAGGACTGCAAATATCCAATCAAATGTAAATTATTTGACCTAATTGTTAAAAATAGTTTAAATAGTCAAATTTAGCTAGGTCTTCCTTCTCTTCCTGCAATCATTGGATTTAGTAATAGTAAATATCAGGGCACCTCATTGAGTTCAGTAGGCTATTTAAGGACTGAAATCTGAAGAGTGATTAAATATGGATGAATAAAACCCTTCAAAATGAAATATACAACTGGTATATGAAAATGATACATTAGTATTTGAGATAGATTATTCTGTTCCAGTTAGTATGCAGAACAATCCAATTCAGCTTGATTTGAGCTAATAAAGTAGGCTTTTTAAGTTTCTCCTAGACTCAAGGAACCATCAATGTCTATTGTTGTTCTTGCTGCTTCTAAGGCAAACTTTCAAAGGGAAAGAAAAAGCATCAAAATGTTTTCTTTTAAATAATCCCTTATTTAAAATGTGGCTGCTACTCAGTTTTGTGAACATGTTCTGGTGAGACCATCTGACAATGTATATATTCCTTGATTTATTTTAATGATTATATTTAATAATAAATATCATTAAATAATAACATGTTTAATAATAATAAGACTATAAAATAAATCAGATTTTTTATGTAAAATGGACATTTTCCAACAATTAAAATAAAGAAAGCATAAAATAAATACAGTTGCATGGCATTTTTTTATTTTTACAAAATCAGATTTGGAAATGTCCTCTTACACTTTGGGCATTCAAAAGTATATGTGGACTATTTGAAGGTATTATGGAAACACAGGCTTTCTCATTGGCTAGAATTTAGATCAGTAATGGATTAGCAAGCACTTTTGGAAGTGGTTAAAGGGGTTTTTAAAAGAAAAAGAAAAAAGCTATGAAATTTACTGAAAATTAATTGAAAGGAAACACCTGTTCAGTGGCTTTTTTGCAAGAGTATTTGTTCACATTTTACCTATAATGAATATATTCTTGGGAAATCCTCAGGCACCTTCTATAAATAATTATGAGGCATGCCAGCAGCTGAGTTCATAATTTTGTAGAGTATATAAATTTATACTCAAATGTCATCAGAAGAGTTTCTCTGAAAGAGAATCCAGAATTTTCTCTTGTAGAGAAACCACACAAGAAGACCTGCAAAAACCATTTGCTTTCCCATGTCCTGGGGGTTTTATCCAGGGATATATTCATTTTAATTTCTTCTCTTTCATATAAAAAAAGGACCACAGTGCTCATTCATCCACATTATCAAGACAGACTCTTTGGATATTCTGTTTAAAATGAGAGATCAACTTTAGTTCATTTAGTATATAAGGATCTTTTTTTTAAATTGAGGTACTTTTCATTTTTCATTTTGAAAATATCATTCAGACTAATGTCTGGAAAAAAGCTTTGCTTTTGGAGAACTCTGTTTCCCAAAGCCCTGGTGTGTTAAACAGGCTTCCCTCATCTCAAACATTTTCCAAGGCCATCTACTAAACACAGCAGGGATAGCGAGAAGATTACAGACAAGAGTAATTACTAAACAAGATTTCCAGATACTATCCAATCTAGAGAACTTTAAGCCAAAAAGGCTCAGCACACATAAATAAAAATCTCTTGACTCAGTTTGAAATACCCAAATTTGCTTGAGAGTGTAACTTATTTCTGCTTGTTAAGGCAAAGGACACATTCTGTTTCTTTTTTTTAAAGCTGGCTTTCAAAATCTTTGACATATTTAGAAAGTGATGGGGCATTTATAGCCAAAAAATTAAGAAGACGTATTCCATTTTAAACAGAGAACAATAGCTATCCCAAAGTAGACAACAGTTGTCTGTTCAAAAATACATTTACTATTTTGGGGAAGAGAAATTCAAGCAATGTTTATTTCAGAAAATTGATAACTATCAAGTTGCACGTTTCACAATCTCTAGACCTCTGTTTAATGTGTTACATATACTGAGAATTACTTTCCTGAAAATATCCAGTAACTTAATTAAATGTAGCACTATTATTTCTTTCAAATCATGGTTTCTCCACCAGTCTTCATTTATGTTTATTGCATTATAATTTCAGATAACATCTATCCTGTCTGACCAATTTTTCATAGAAATGATATTCCCACCAGGCAAACTTGGGATTACAATACTTATAAACTTTTCTTTTATAAATGGTAACTGGTGATTACTTCTTTTAAAAGATCACAAACATCACTAGCAATCCCTCCCCGCATTTTCTTTGTTAGTAATAAACCATGTCGAAAAAAAGTTATCCTTTTTCCCAAGGAACAGTTTGCCCTTTCTATGTTTTTCCTATCATACAACTAATAACTAAAAAGGAATCTCTTTACAGCTTCTATCTACCTGATTAAACTGTATCAAATATTACAATGCTCATTGGAAGTGCTGGAGATTCTAATAATAATTTCTCTTTCAGACTTTTGAATGAGCACCATTCAAAATGTAGACTATCCTTCCACATACCTTGGGAGTGAATCCAATGAATTTAGTGGCAGTGCAGGAATACATTGCATATAGATAAATTTAAATTATTCAGAGAGAAAGAAGCTTCTGTAAAAACCGGAGCTAGAAGTTTATGCACACGTGACTTTCATTGAAACACACACACCCGTCCGCTCGTCCATCCGTCCCCCGCCCCTCCATATGATTGTAAACGAATTCCCTTCGGCTATAATGGATCTAACTTTCAAGGAAGTATATTTGGGCTTCAGTTGCAATCCGAAGTAGCCAAATAAAGCCTAAATTGGATTAAGAGGATGAAGGACCGTAGACCCATGAAAAAGTTTCTCCCCTGGCAGAGCTACC
This sequence comes from Thamnophis elegans, assembly GCF_009769535.1. Classification (NCBI taxonomy): domain Eukaryota; kingdom Metazoa; phylum Chordata; class Lepidosauria; order Squamata; family Natricidae; genus Thamnophis; species Thamnophis elegans. The sequence goes on from NC_045558.1 coordinate 102,582,197, forward strand.
GACTGTGACACACTCGCGCCTCGGCAGAGATTTCTTCCCCAGAAAAAATAGCCTAAGATTTCAACCTATTCGCGCAGCTCCTAAAGGATTCGCATCCTTTCGCTTACTCCGACATTGACACGCTTGGATTAATGGAGAGGACGAATTTCAAGGCGGAGATCCAGGCAGTTTTACATCGAAGCCGGCGATCTGCTAGTTTCCGTTTTTTCTTATTCTAAATTAAATGCCTTCTCTGAGGATCGAGTCAGTTCTTGACGTTTGTAGTTGTTCCTTCACAGATTAAATTACTCCTACGCACAACATGATTTGCTTTTTTCAAAATACTAATAATAATCGGGAAACAGAATTCCAAAAATAATTCAACCCACCCACCCCGCCCCATATTGGAAAAAAAAAGCGAGGGGAATAGTTCAGAAACAAATCTTTGTAACATCTCCTTTCGGTTGTGAATGAGACTTCAAAGTTCAGTGAGTTTAGGAAAAGAGGGGAGGTTTAGGGTGGTTGAAAGCTCTATTATATGTATCTAAAATATATATTTTTAGAAGGTTGGATTCGATCTTTCTGTATTTCTCATACTGCCCAGAATTCTGCAAGTTTGAAAAGTTTCTTAAAGAAGAAAGCAAGTGCAGTGATGAGAAAAGAGTCAAGGGAAAACTGCCTTCTAGAGAGAGGAAACAGATCAGCAGATGCAACAAAAGATCCCAGAAGTTGAAGCTGGAGGACTCAAATTGGAAAGGAAAGTTCCAAGCCAGGTTTATCTCCTTATCAGTTAATAAAGCATTTTGATATCTTTTCCTGAGATCTGGGCACAGAAGAAGAAAGAAGGCTAGTTTAAGAAAATTTAGGGAGGGAGGAGAAGGGAGAGGCAGATGTTGAATTTTGGTTGGGTAAGATTGGCTCACCTTCATTGAAAATACTTCCTTTGAGCCCAGCTTGACTCCTGGTGACTTCATGGACAATCCACACACTTTTGTTTTTCAGAAGTGGATTGCGTCTTTCAAGGCTGCCCCCCATCCCCCACCTTACAAGGCTAACCTATGACTGGTATTCTCCAGAAATCACCCATCCAAGTACCAACCAGGCTTGACCCTGTTTAGCTTCTAAGACAAGGTTAGTCAGAGAGGACAAAAACTCTACTTTGAAAAACAAAGAGAAAAGGACAAAAAAACCTTATCTGAAAGATAAATTTATAAACCAAGCCCTTCAGCAATTAAATAACTTTAACCCACAAACCCATGAGTCTAAATGTTGAGGGCTAATCCTTTTTATCAAGGAGCCCTAGTTGCATTGGTTTAGCTGTGAATAATAACTGCAGAAAAGTTGAGTGAATGGGAGCTTTCATTTAGTCAGAATTTTATTGCACATGCAATAAGAAAGAATACTAGGAGAATAATGGACATAGTTTCAGAAAGGAAGCAACTATATTCCCTAAACTAATATTGATTGCAACATCATTGTAATCTTTGGTCTAATTTAATGATTAACTATGTAGAAGTCATAAATTTCTACTTCACACAAGCACACTGTAAGTGTATCTGTAATTATAATTGATTCCAATAAAAAGTTCAGGTGCGTCCTGATTAATCTATTAGTACTACAAGGCAGAATGCAACATAATCAACTCCATAGAATTCAAGAGGTAACCTCTGAATTTTGTGATGAGACTTTCTTCCAAGTAAGTTTTGGGATGCAATATACTTTTTGTACTTCTTTGTTGTCGTTCTGATTTATTTGGATAATGGGTACAACAATTCCCCTTTAAGTCACTGCACAATATCTTAACCCACGATCTTGTGCTTATCTTCTACTTATGAATGAATTTATGTATATGACCATTCTGCAAAGGAACATAATGACATCCATCTCCATTAAGAACCCAGGAAAAACACTTACTGCATAATTCTTCACATATTTATTTGGGAATAAACCCTACTAAAGAAAAGACATTTCTGAGATTTCTTACTATGTGTCCAAGATTATGCTATCAGATCAGTAGCCTTAACTGATAGAAGCAAAGAAGAGGAAGAAAACATTACAAAAACTTTCTAACATATAGAGAACCCATTTCCAGACCTTACTGTATTTAAAACTTTCTTAGACTAGGCGCTGGTGTAACAAATCTGGATGTGCAGTGATTGGCCACACCAGCATGTCCTCACCAAAGGATGCTTGCATGGAGAGGCAGGTAATATACACACTGATATCTGAAGTATTGCTCCAGTACCCTGTGACACGGTGGAGGAGAGGCAAAGGGGCAGATTGAGTCCTCTATTCACACTGTGCAATATTTGAAGACATAAGGACCATCTGTTATGGGATGAAATGGAAAATCAGATTTTAAAAGTAAGGAACTATGATTTCAGGGGGTCAGGAGGTAGAAAGAAAAATGATGAGTTCCAGTGAATGGATTTATCAAACTATTTTTTTTATGTGGCATGTGCGTAGGAAAGGGGGCAAGGGAAGGAGAAGAAGAAATAAGCTTTAGCCCCCCAGAAAGAATGTGTGAACTTTTCATTTTGCAGAGACTGCATTTTAGGCTTTTAAGAAGTGAACTCAGATTCAGGTAAGACTGATCTTATTTTCTTACTTGGAGATGTTCAGAAAGACTTAAATCTTTTCTTGAATGGAAAGCAACAGGCTTAAGAAAGTTATTGCTTAGTATGGACGTCCTAGAATCAACTCAGTATTTGCCTAATGTAGTTTTATAGGACATGAGTATAGGTGTATATTCTTCTATTCTTTAGTTTGAAGGAATATTTTAACTCCAGTTGTAACTAGAGGACTTATTGTCTAAGCCTCTAAGGCTATTTAAGGATGCAGGCCACAGGAAGCAGGTCTGTTACACATAGGAACATGGTATAGAGGCATTTAGAAGCTGGGCGTTACTCCAAATTGCAATAAACTGCTCTGATTTAACTGGGTTGTGGGTCGAGCTGTGTCAGATGTGGATGCATTAATTTATTAAAATTAATCTGTGCAAATGGGGAAATGTAAGGGCTTGCTGTTGTTATTCAAATGCCAGCTCTGCAATCTACAAGCTATTTACTCCAAACCCTACTCTTGCTAATTGGACTGTTCCGGAGTGAGTTGTTAATTGCGGCCAATATACATTCATAGATTTACAGCCACAATATGAAGCATGTAGTTTTGGAAATAAATCCCATTGATTTCCATACTATTTGCTCTGGGATACCCATACTTCTATCCTAGGAATCCTTAACAAGTTTTAAATAAATCTTCCAATGCATATTTCCTTGTAACTTATTTTCATAACTGGGGATCCTAGTTTTGCTCTATATCATCTGAAAAGGTTATTTGAGAACAAGTTCAGCAAGTTCAATTCTGGGTTATACAATCAAGTTTGATAAAGGGCAAGGCATCATATGAACAACTTTCTCTACAAATGTGATGTCCTTTTCTTTGCTGCAGCGTTTCCCTTCCTGTATCCGCTGTTCTCTTCCTCTAAAAGGAAAATACTGCCAAAATACTAGTGTGTTTCTGGCACCATTCTTGTCTTTTTGCTGGGCATAAATGTATCCCTTTCTTGGAAAATAGTGACCAGGTTAGGAGGCCATATAGCAGTAGTTTCCCCCTTGTTAAATAAAAATGCATTTCTATGCATACTTACTCAGAAGTAAATCAGATTGAAAAAATCACTCTCCCAAGTAAGCGGATATAATAGGATCATCACAACTTTCATGTGTTTTAACATTGAAGAACTCACATTCACTAACTGAAAAACATTTGTGTGCTTGTGTTTGTTGACTACAGAAAAGGAGAATAGTGCCTTCCTTACCTTCTAGAGTACCAGAAAGTTCCCCCCCACTACCTTTGTAATGGAATTATTTATTAGAAATGTGTAAGACTTATTGAAAGCTATTGAAAAATACAGTAAAAAAGAACAAAGATGCAGTTAATATTTCCATGCTAGATTAATGTTTGGCAACAACCATCTTTCTTTATATGTTTTACAGTTGTTTCTTTTTAAAAGCAAATTTTAGATTATTCTTGCATGATCCAATGGTCAGATAAAGTCCTGGGTTCAGATGTTCCTTAGGATAACTTGGAATACTTATAACAATATGAATTGACATTCTTGTTAGAAGAAATAATATTGGTAGAGAGGACATACATTGAATGGAAGTTGTGTGAGTAAACCCTGCTGAAGTTCTTAGAAACTTTACAAGATTTGGACACAGAAGTCCCAAACTCTGGTTCACCTCAGACTAGACTCTCAGGATCTTACAATTGCTTTTTGCTAGACTCTCAAACTCCATACAAACCAGATGTCATGTAATGGGATATAAATGTGAACAGAGTTATTTGTTTTGGTTTTGGCAAGAGTAAGCCAAGGTTTGTAAAATCAGGGCATATTGGTCTCCTTGGAAGATGCTAAGTAAAAAATTGGAATTAAGGAATAGTGTACTGGGTCATTTTTTTTTTGTAAGAAACAAATTCATATTATTTTACATGGAGGAAAATGTCTGCTCTAATTTTTTTCCTGCTTTCAGCAATTGATTTTTATTTAACTTATTTTCTAAAAACATATTTTTATCATGAAACATAATTCCAAAACACTCAGTTATTATTAAAGATGTTCCCATTCCAGTTGTTTCTCATACAAAATTCTACTAGTAGAGACTAGTTTAGAGAAGAATACTATTTTTCTTAAATCACATCAAAAACTCTTATTATCTGGGTTAAACCTGAATATTCTTAATTTCAACCATCCAAAAGAGTTTGAAACAGGCAGAAATTCTCTAAAACTAAAAATCTAACTTTATCAAGATCTTAGGTATTCACCTAAGTGATTGACCAGCTTGAAAGTTCATTTGATGGGGCTTACAATAAAAAAAGAAATCAACTCATAGTCTGAAATTGCAAATACCGTAGTTACCAATTGGGGATAGAACAGCACAAATTTGTCTTCAGAATACAGTTTTATATTGAGAATAACTATTACCCAGGATGAAAAGGCAAACTAGCTGTTGATGGATAGATGGATGGATATATATAGTTGAATACACAAACCATAGATATGGGAATAGGGTAAGGGTTTTGCTCATGTTTACTGTTTAAATCCTGGCTTAGGATGGTATGTAAGAGATAGCCAATAAAAAGTACTGTTTGAAAGAAGTGGATTTGAAGAGAATTATAGTTCTATAGGCAAGCACATATTTCTGGCTGCTGAAAACACAAGTATGTGTAACAGATAAAATTTCCCTAAATTGTATTGAATGCAGAAGAATTACAAATGTTTTTCCACCAAGGAAACAAGACTAATGTGAAATTTCCTAATGAAAATTTGGCCCCAACCTCAAATCTTGGATTTATACTGATCTGATTACCCTTTTGTGTCAGTTGTAAATAAAATGTTTTTATGGAATAAAGATGTAAAGAAGCTTACTCATATTTAAAAATAAAGCAAATAAAGCTTGAGTTTTTTAATCTAGCCCTATCCCTCCCCACTCGAGTTTTGATAAAGTTCATTTCTGTTCCAGTTGACAAAAGATTAAAATAAAACTCATAAAGCCCATTGGGGAATCTCTCCTGCACTGATCTCAGTCTACTTAAAGAATAGTAGGTTTTGCCATCTATCTTCTTTCCTGGTCGATTTTCTATTGGCAAATTTACAAAAGGTTGTGCTACTTCAGGACGGAGGAAAAGAAAAATGAGCTCCTTAAAAACAGCTAAGTCTATATACTTCAATCTTATCGAATTCACTTTTTAATGCTGAAAAATCCTGAACAAAGACTAAGCCACGAATAAGTCTTTTTGAAATGTGCAGTGGCTCAACACTGTCAGTAGAATTGGGAGAAAGGGACGTAGAGGGATGGGGGGAGAGGGCTGAGATCCAAAGTTCCGTAAGGTTACGGACGGGGAAGGGGGCGGAAGTTGGAAAGGCAGAGTACAAATATCCCGAAGCCCCCGAGAAGAGGCAAACTAAACACGTGGTTTTTTTTTTCCAACTTAGAGCGAATATTTCGGAACCCGTCCCTAATTAAATGCAAGCTCAAAACAATCCGGATGGAAACCGCCTGGTTATCACGGGTAGGACCAGAGCACCGATTGCCATCTTTGCGGGGAGGGAGAGGGAGGCTCGCGCAGGAAATGCTCCCGCTGAGTTGCGTCGCAGCACTAGGAACTCGTGGGATGCACGGCGCTAACAAAAGCCGCCCCCCACCCATCCGGGGAAGGGGACTGTTTTAAGGGAGCACTTCCGGTCTCTGATTGCCTGTCAAAGATTAAGCCACAATCAAGCGGCTGATTCTTCGCGCGCTTCCTGCCTGAATTGCTACATTCCCTAGGAACGCACCACGCCTCCAGAGGACAAGATGTTGCCAACGGGGATGCTAAGGGGCGTGCATAAGCGCACCAGCGTGCCTACCGTCCCTGTCCTAATGTTCCCTTGTATTCGTATTCATTTCATGCATTCATAATTATGTCTAGACTTATATCTGTTATCGAATTCATATTTGAGGAAAATAAATAAATAAAAATAAATTTAAAAAATTAACCTGCTGGTAAGAGACGGATGTGAAGGATCCTTTGAAAGGTTCTTTAGGCTGGGAAAGGGCAGAAATAAAGCATGGTGCCAGATGTCAACCAGCCCTTTTAATTCATTTTGAGATGCACGCACGTTTTGCAACAATATACTCCGTTGGTTGCATGAGTTAAACTGGAACAGACAGCAAAAAAATGGATTGGCATAGGGACCAGCATCCCCAACCTCCGCCCTGTAGAAAAGCTTAAAATGCTCAAGGCACAATCTTAGGAGGACCTTCTGCGTAGGACGTAGGCGCTGCTTCCCCTTTCTTTAAAGACACTTTAGCCAAAGAATTGTCCGTTCAGTTTTGCTGTCACTGAACAACCTCCCATCTTTTTCAGATGTGCAGAAATCCAATTCCAGACACTGTTACCCACTTCCATTTCAACACAGCCTGCTGATGGGATGTTGAGAATTACAGTGCAACTCACGTCTGGAGATCAGCGGGTTGGGGGAAGGTGCTGTATGTACAATGTGTCTCTCGTTTCAGTTGCTTAATCTGGTGGTTTATAAATTGCTAGGTTGACTCCTTTTTTAAGCCTACCCCACCCTGAGAGAATTAATGGATTGGAAGATCCTAATCAAGAGCCATGGGTTTCTGCACATACTTCAATAGAAGTTCTGTGACTTCATCTAGTGCAAATATGGAGGGGGACGGGGTGAGAGAAGTAAACATTCAATTACTTCAAGATTTGCTGTACAGTTTCCAGGGAACAATAAACCAATTCTAGTTGCTCTCCCTTTTGGTTCTCAGGAGTTCTAAAGATTTTAGAGCTTATTACAAGCTCCCTTTCTTTATATTTAGACATTGTAAGAATTACCCTACCCAAGCAGAAAACTACATACATTTAAAAAAGCTTGAGATGAATAAACTGGTGTAAATCAGGTAGTTTTATGTTCTTGTATGTTAAAAATGAATTCCCAACAACGTGAAACTACCTAATTCACAGAGCAGTTGTGGTTCATTCCTGTGCCAAAATGTTACGGTGCTTCCTGCATGTGCCCGCCCAGAAAGGCCATTTTGCTTGGTCTCAAATGTGCTCCTTTGCACATGCACTCTTATTGTCTCTCTTGCTCTAATTCCATAATAGAAAACTGTTACTAGGAAATAGCTCAAAAAGAACCTGTCAAGGCCCAAATTTAAACCATATACATGTACAAGTCACCTACCTTTCCCCCAAACCACTATTGAAATTGTTTCCTTCAGTAGGACAAATGCAGTAGGGTAGACACTAAAAATGCTGCTGACTTTGAAAAACAATGCATTATTTCTGATTTTAGGAGGAGGGGGTAATGGCTTTGGCAAAATTTAGTAGAAAATGTATAGTTCTTTTCCTGAAAGACTGAATACCTTAATGGTAAAATGAATGTTCAGATTTGAGAGATTAAAAGCGAGCAATAATTAGGAATAAAAACCATGCTTCTACAGCACACAAATTGCAAAAACCTAAACGAGATGATGTAAAAAGATGATAATCACATTTCTTGAATAGCACCACAAATCTACCACAATAAGGACACAGTCTTGTGGGAGATTCTATGCAAATCACAATGAAACTAGCAGTTTCCTATTAAGATGTGTGTCTGTGTATACACATATGTGTATAAGGGGTTTAATCCTAGGTATGTACAAAAGTGCAGCTGTCTTCAACCATCATTAAAAGACCCGAGGTGGCACAGTGGTTAGGGTCCAGTACTGCAGGCCACTTCAGCTGACTGTTATCTGCAGTTCAGCGGTTCTAATCTCACCGGCTCAAGGTTGACTCAGTCTTCCATCCTTCCGAGGTGGGTGAAATGAGGACTCAGACTGTGGGGGCGATATGCTGACTCTGTAAACCGCTTAGAGAGGGCTGAAAGCCCAATGAAGCGGTATATAAGTCTAACTGCTATTGCTATTGCTATTATGCACTGCATAATGTTTAAAAAAAATTAAGTCAGCAATGATCTCCAAAGAAACAGGTTCTTTCACTTGAATTGTAAAAAAAAATGCTGTTAAGAAGTACTTAAAATTCTGATATAGTAATAAGGGAAATATACAAGATTAGATCCAAATTAATCTAGTTTAGTTTAGTTTAGTTTATTGCCATTGCACCTCGTATAACAAAATTAAATGCCATCCTCAGTGTACATTATAACTATAAAAATAAAACACAAACACATATCATAGTCATACTGAGGGAAGACGTTTTGGAATCAATAAAACATGAACTAGTAATCTGTCCATGAGTTATTCTAACTGATTATTTAAGTCTGGCTTGAGTGCTTCCCACATCAAAGTTTGTGCATGAATGCAAGTAGTCCTCGATTTAATAACAGTTCATTTAGTGACCACTTAAAGTTACAACAGCACTAAAAGTTACTTATGACCTTTTTCACACATACAAGTGTTGCAGCATCTATTTGGTCATGTGATCAAAATTTGGTTGCTTAGCAATTGGTTCATATTTAAGATGGATGCAATGTCCAGGGTTCATGTAATCAGCTTTTGTGACCTGAAAAGCAAAGTCAACGGGGAAGCTAGATTCACTTAACAACATTACTAACTTAATTATTGCAATGATTCACTTAACAACTGTGACAAGAAAGCAGCTGTTTTCACTTAGCAACATAAATTTTGGGCTTAATTGTGGTTGTAGGTTAAGAACTACCTGTATAGTGCAAGAATGGTCTGCATTAGGAAACTGATTCCACTGAATTAATTCCAGGCTGGGGAAAGAGAAAAAAACAGAACAGAAATGGCAGAGTCAGGCAAGATGGTGGCATTTAAACTTTCCTCAAAATAAAGCTGTTATTTCCTCATCAAGTAGGTTGCTAGGTAGAGGCTTTAAGTACTTCCGGTTATAACAACTACTGCTTGATTTTACTCTTAGTAAATCATATATTGACTACGTTTTAAGCAATAAGTTTAAGCTAAGCTATAAATCATGATTTATGATCCATAGCAGCTAGATTCACAGGCTAATGAGTAATGCCTGAACCTAGTCTGTGTCCCTGTTTGCCCATCGTATTAGGCCAAAACATCACAGTTTCGTCAATAGATTATATCCCCCAAACAGATCAAAGTTTATCTGAACTTGTTTATATATTACAATATGCTAAAATCATACTAACCAGACACACTTGAAGCTGTTCAGAACAGAAACCACATTTTAGTTGTGTGTAGAGCACAACTAACTGATATTTTTGGTTAATGGTTCTACCCTAATTATGAAAATTCAAGAAATAATTTAATTGACCCAACTTTTATTTAAGTTAACCAGGGGATAAGTATTTCATGTGAAAATTGTCGATGGCTGATTGAAATCTCACTCAGTGAAATGTTTCCTCATGCAAACTATGTTAAATTTATCTCATGAACTCTTACAGCTCCTATTCATTTTAACAGGGCTGTGTATATGCAGAAAAACATATGTGTGAATATTTCTCCGATTCTGCATAATGTCTTAGGACCGTGGAATTTCTTGCTCATCAGACTTACAAAAAATGCTTCTGGATTTCTCTCTGTCTGATAATTTTCTGAATAGGTCGTGTACTTATATGGTTCTAATTTAATGTAAAATTATCCAAGGAGAGATATGTTCCGAGTTAATCTCAAGATCTACAATATTACTTTGAGAATAATAACCCAGATTGTTTATGTCTCTATGTTATGCATGCAATTAGTAGTTAATCAAAACAATCAACAGTTAACTTCACATATTAGCATTTCTGTTACATATTCATCAGATTTGAAAGAATCTATACTGAATTGTGCATTGTGCATTTATTTGGGGCTACTAAATTGGATGTCTTAGATGTCAAATAAGAATTAGAGTTCAATGTGTCTCTTTGCTGCCATCTAGTAGACACCTAGATTTTTGCATCCCAAACTTAGTTGTCTTAATTTATTGTGGTCATAAATTGTGTGATCAATATAATGTCTAATATTAAAGCAGGAAAACATTAGAAAATTAAGTTTTTACCTTGTAACATAATTCTCATTTAATTTTTTTTTACAGTAGACAATATATATAGCAAAATTAATTGTCAGAGTCAAAAGAGTAAGCAAAAGAAAATAATTCAGTTCAGCCAAAGAAGGATGTTAAAACAATTCTATGTAAAATTACTTTTTTGAACTTTTAAAATAAATATCACACTGGATTACAGTATAACAATATGTGAAAGATAAGTCCTGTGCAAATGTAATCTTATAAAATAATGATCCTTATCTGCATAAATGCTAACTTTTGGAAGTAAACTTATATGACCTGCTATATATACATAGAAATTATTTTAATTAAACATATATAGTGTTTTAGAACAATTTAAGAAAATAAACTGGTGGGGGAAAAGAATACACACACACACACGTGTGTGTGTGTGTGTGTGTGTGTTTTGATGGGACAGAAAAGATAGCCTTTTCTGTCACTGTACCTGCTCCATGGAACATCTTCCCTAGAGCTCAAATTGGCCCCAATCTTGTTGACCTTCGCCAAGACTCCAAAGACTTATAGGCTATGGGGTGGAATGTCTATTAGAGCCTACTGATTTTTTTATTGAAACATTTGTATTCTAATGATGGGGTTGTTTTTTTTTTTTTTTGAGAAACTATGTCAACTTATAATTGTCTACTAATTTGTTTTTTTTGTTTTTAGTTTGTTGTTGGCCACTCATGGTCACTGTCTGAGATGGTGGCCACAAAAACTGAATACCATATTTTTTTGAAGAGGGTGAAAATTTTGGTTCATCTTATATACCGAGTGTAGCAAGCCGCCACCCTTCAACCTCTGTGCATTGCATTTTAGATCTGTTCCAGTCTGCAGGGATTGCCACAGACCATCAGCCCCTCTGTGGCATGCATTTTTCGCCTCTGCACCTTGTGTTTTCAGCCTCTGTTCAAGGCTGTGGGGATTGCCAGAGCATTTCACCGCCAATCACTGCCTCTGTGCATCACGTTTTATACCTCCACATGCCCCATTTTTTACCTGTGCGCATTGCATTTTCGGGCAGCGATCGGCAGTCATGTGCTTTGGTGATACCTACAGCCTTGGACAGGTCTCAAACAGAGGCTCAAAACACAAGGTGCAGAAGCCAAAATGGCAACCTGGAGCAGCTGCCGCTTGCCTGACCAGTTCCGTGCTTTGCCTGTTGTACTCACTGGAGCTCTCTGAAATGATCAGCTGTGTTTTTTAAGCTGCGTATCAGCCCCAACAACCAGCAAACCTATTGCTAAAGTTCACCTTAGGGAACAGCTGACTGTGAGTGTTCTGGGAGGCCGATCCACCCGCCAATCAGCTGCTCATGCTGAAGTTGACTAGGCTGTTTGCTAAGGATGCTAGTCAGATGAATACCAATGGATGCTGGTGTGCAGAGGCAGAATTTTTTTTCTTATTTTCCTCCCCCAAAACTAAGATGCGTCTTATACTCCTGAGCGTCTTATACTCCAAAAAATATGGTAAATAAATCCACAATTGGAAACACATGTAAAGTACTGACTGAGCTGGGATGTGCAGACATTGATGCAAAATTTAAATAAAGAAGTAGAATTAATGATTTCCTACAATCTTTCCAATCTACTACCCTCCAAATGTTTGAGATTGTACCTCAAAGCCAGCCTTGGTTGGAAATCTTTAGTTTTAACTTGCATACTATTCCTGTTATTATTAAACTTTTGGGAATCAGAATAATTTTATTTGCCGCTGTTGAAGTATTTTGAATCTGCAGATCATCAGAAATCTACTGGTAGCTTTTGATACATTTAAGCAAAAATTCACATATGTGTTACTTTTCGCACCTATGAATACATTAGGAAACCAGACTTTCCATTAGCAAACCAATATTTTCTATTTCAATATATGATAAAATGTCTTTTGTGACACCATTTCCATCATAGTACAGGGAGTGGCATAAGCACAGGAGGTAACTTTTTTATTAGCATATTAGGACCAGATGATGATTATTATTTTTTGCTTTTGCCTTTATTATTGTGGTAAAAATACCAATTTACAAGCAAAAAGTAAGATTTAGCACTATCACAGTTCATAAACTTATGGGTGATGCTAATTGTCTGGACCAAATTCAATTGAATTCTCAACCAGAAAAGACTGATTCTGTTTTGTTTATCTTGATGAGTGATTTATCCTTGACGACAACTAGATGTAATGGATGCAGCCACATTAATTTTCTTCAGTGGCTTTTAATTACCGTAAATCACCCATGATGATTTCACTCACTTGGAAAAGTGAGTGAAACTCTTCTAGTTCTTTTTATTGGGTCATATATCTAGAAAGCAAGACCTGTTGTCCCATAAATTATATCTTGTCTTTTAATTTTATGTTCTTTAGTATCTACATAAATTTGTTGGGAAGTTTGTTCCACAATTTTGGAAGAAGATGCTACTAATTACAGGTAGTCCTCAATTTAAAACAATTAATTTAGTGACTGTTCAAAGTTACAACAGCACTGAAGAAGTGACTTAGGAATATTTTTCACACTTAAGAACACTGTGGCATCTCCATGGTCATGCGGTCAAAATGTAGATGCTTGGCAACTGAATTATATTTATGATAGTTGCAGTGTTCCAGGGTCATGTGATCACATTTTGCAAACTTCTGACAATCTTCTGGCAGTAGGGAAGCCAGATTCACTTAACAAATGTGTTTCTAACTTAATCACTGCAATGATTCACTTAACAATTATAGCAAGAAAGATAGTAAAATGGGTGAAAATTCCCAACAAATATCTCACTTAGCAACAGAAATGTTGGGTTCACTTGTGGTCATGTTGAGAACTAGCTATATGCTAGCCTAAGAAGTCATTGAAAGCCAACCATGAAAATTAGCTAATGGGATGGATAAAGATGAACAAGCTGACTATTTTTTCCTTCTGTCTAATCATGTCTGATTCCAAGAGGCTGACTAGACAAGTCCTTGCAGTTTTTATGTCAAAGTTTTTCAGAAGCGGTTTGCTAGATTCCTTAACCACTACTCCAAACTGACTCTAAGATGACTGAACCAAAAAGGAGATGGCATTGGTCACTAGAAAAATTAGGTTATTGATACAACTTTTCCTAGAAAAAGGGTGTTCTTTTATTTATGAAAGATCAGGTTGGTAGCCTGGGAAATGGCTATGATCCTGTTATGCTGGTTTTGAAGATTCAAGGGATTGTATAACTATATGCATTGTAAATTTGCAGAATTCCATTTAAGGCATAAACAGCAACCTTCCTTTAATCAGTTTGATTTAGAAATAGTGTATATATACTCAAAATGCACCACTTTTAGACATGCTTACTGTGTATCTTTGTACACTTCATGCTTTATTCAATACAAAATTTGACAGTTAGTCTGTAGACTGGCAAACATATTAAGAACATATTATACCAATACTGAAATATTTGTTCTGAGATGCAAATTGTTTCTCAGGCTTAGTTAAAACTATTCTTTAATAGATTCTAATCTATTTAACAAACCATCTATCTCGGGGCTGTCAAAATTCCTAGCTTGCGGGCCAGATGTGTCACGCACTGGCCACACCCATACCCAGTTTAGTAAAGAGAAAGAAGTCCCTATACGTCATGTGACAACGCCGTGACAACGTGAGTTTGACACCCCTGATCTATCTCATCATGAAGTTTGAAATGGGCTCCTTCAGATTATGACTTTTATTATTTTTTTAAAATCTTAACTGTATTTTTTAAAAGTCACCTTTTAAATTACTTGCAGCTGCTTTTAATGTTTTGGGGTAACTGTCTATATTTCAACATATTCATTATTATGTTAATTTTAGTTTATTCTTATTTATCAGAGACCATATTGCACTTTTTGTAATATAAATATTGATACATAGCACCAACCCCCCCAGTAAATAGATAATTTGCATTTACCTTTCCTCCAGAAAACCTGTCTGCTTATGCCTTCATAAATTTGCTTTTTATTCTATGACTGTCATAAAGTAAGATTAAGCTACAAAATATATCAGAACTATTCTATAAATGTTATTGATGACTGGCAATAGAAATCTGGGTCTCCTTGATTCATGATATAATATATTCGGAACTTGATGTAGAAAGTGCATCCACATTAATTCTGTTCAGTGGCTTTCAATATCTTGACTCATGGTGCCCCTCAAATTACTCATGGGCTTAGTGCTAGTCAGATATTTTAATTATTAAAGGCACTGATTGTTAGATGAGCAAACTAATAGCAGACAACTTGCAACTGTTCCCAAAACTAAAACTTCAGTCTTGTTCTCCTCATGGATAAATGTACTTTATTGTTGTTGTTAGTTGCGAAGTCATGTCTGATCCCATCGACAATGTTCATCCAGGCCTTCCTGTCCTCTACCATCCTCTGGATCCATTTAAGCTTATGCCTACTGCTTCGGTGACGCCATCCAGCCACCTCATTCTCTATCGTCCCCTTCTTCTTTTGCTCTCAATCTTTCCCAGCATTAAGCTCTTCTCCAGTGAGTCTTTCCTTCTCATTAGGTGGCCAAAGTATTTGAGTTTCATCTTCAGGATCTGGCCTTCTAAAGAGCAGTCATGGTTATTCTCCTCTTGGACTGACCAGTTTCATCACTTTGCAGGCCAAGGGACTCACAGTCTTCTCCAGCACCATAGTTCAAAGGCCTCAATTCTTTGGCACTCAATCTTTCTTATGATTCAACTTTCACAGCCATATATTGCAACTGGGAAAACCACAACCTTCACTATACGCACTTTTGTTGGCAGGGGGATGTCTCTGCTTTTTAGTATGTTGTTTAGATTTGCCATAGCTTTCTTCCCCAGGAGCAAGAGTCTTTTAATTCCTTGGCTGCAGTCCCCATCTGTGGTGGTCTTGGAGCCCAGGAAAATAACATCTCTCACAACCTCCATTTCTTCCCCATCTATTTGTCAGGAATTGAGAAGCCTGGATGCCATGATCTTAATTTTCTTAATGTTGAGTTTCAAGCTAGACTGCAGCAAATTAGGCATATTGTTAGACTACAATTGTTAGACTGCAGCAAATTAGGCATATTTGTTTAGCTAGCTACATTCACAAAAGTGTTGAAGGAGATTATCTCTAGTTTTTAAATCTTGTTTTAAAGCAAAGTTTAATTATTCCATTACTGAGGCCAAATGGAGGATACCTGGCATTTTAATTGTTTTAAAAGAAACACCCTGAACATCTACTCCATGTTGTTTACCAGATTACAACCAAAGTACATGCATTACTCAACCCTAATACTAAGGATGGTTGTTCTTGATTTGTGTAAAATTAATAGGTTACTAAGAGTTGTTTTCACTCTAGTTATCAATGATCTTAGCATAGATTTTGCTTCATTCACAGCTGCTCTACACTTTGTTGATATTTCAGCATATATTTAACATTATCAATCTCTCTTCCTTTGATGTTCAACTGATCAATTCAAACTGATAAATTATAAACCTGAAATTAATAAATATATAGATCTACAGATGTCTCCTAATTCTGGATAATTATCAAATATGCAAAATAATAACTTTTTAATAATGATTCAGAATGAGTATTGGCTACACCTTGCTTTACTGAGGGTACCAGTGAAAGTGTTTTTTGTGGAGGGAGAAGAGTTTTTAAAATAAACAATATAAATCTTGCAAAAGCCAAGGTTGCTTTTGCAAGACTCATTAACTGTTCTTAATATTTTGCACATCCTTCTTCATAGAAATCCAGCTATACAATGTCTTCAGGATTAAACAAATCACAATTTCGATAGGGTAACTTGACTTGGACAGGATAACCTGAATTGCCCCTTCTATGTTCATTAAACTTTGCAAAGGAGACAAAATTTGCTTCTATATATACACAGCCTTTGGTTGATTATCTTGAAGAAAGCATTACATAAATATTGCTTTAGCAAATGCTTCTTTTGTCTGCTGTTTTGGTTTTTCTTCTTAGGATTTAATTTCTACCCTCTGTTTATATTTGTTTCTTCTCTAATCGTGCTCTAACTGCTGTCATATAAAGCCTAATATTCAGATGTTCAGAATTGCAATAAATGTGTAACTCTGTGTTTCTCAGTCTTGGAACTTCCAGAATTTCCAGAATTCCCAGCCAGCATGCTGGGAATATATATATATATATATATACATACTAACATATATATATATATGTTTTCTGAGGTTTTCGCGGGTGTTAGTATGTAGGTCTCTAGTTGTTCGGGTTTTCTCCCGCGTAGAATTGGAGATGTCTTGGCGACGTTTCGACGAAGTCACATTCGTCATCTTCAGGCTGCTGCTGACTACTT
Source organism: Thamnophis elegans (assembly GCF_009769535.1). Taxonomy (NCBI): domain Eukaryota; kingdom Metazoa; phylum Chordata; class Lepidosauria; order Squamata; family Natricidae; genus Thamnophis; species Thamnophis elegans. The sequence continues at coordinate 102,598,989 of NC_045558.1, forward strand.
CAGGTTTGGTGTTTCCAGGAGTACTGGACTACTCCTGGAAACACCAAACCTGAAGTAGTCAGCAGCAGCCTGAAGATGACGAATGTGACTTCATCGAAACGTCGCCAAGACATCTCCAATTCTACGCGGGAGAAAACCCGAACAACTAGAGACCTATATATATATATATATATATATATATATATATATATATATATATATATATGTGTGTGTGTGTGTGTGTGTGTGTGTGTGTGTGTGTGTGTGTGTGTGTGTTTTATTTGTGCTGATAAATAAATAAAGGGAGACTAGTATAGATCTATTTCAAGCTATTTAGCTCTCATCAGCTAGCCATACCCTTACTGGGATTTGAACCTGGGCTATATTACATACTAGGTAGACTCCTTAGCCATTAGGCCACAGGCTCTTATCCGTTATCAGCGAAGCCAGGGTGAAAAGTATCTATTAGATTTTACAACCCCTGGTAAGCTCCAATTATGGGAGGAAGCTAACTGCTTCCATCATCTGTCAATTGGCTCGTCACAAGAGTCCATCACGACAGAAACCCAATATTTTTACTGTTGCCTTTGTTATATTTGTGGGTTTTTTTTATTTGTGCTGATAAATAATATATATATACACACACAGACATATATATACATATACACACATACATGCACACATACATACATACATACATACATATATGTATTTAGTGTCACAACCCCTTGTATGCCCCAATATGGGAGAAAGCTTACTGCTTCCATTCTGTCTATCGGCTCGTCACAAGAGACCATCCAGACAGAAACCCAATATTTTTACTGTTGCCTTTGTTACATTTGTGTTGTATTTATTTTATTTATTTATTTATCAGCACAAATATATATATAAATCTATCATTGTTCTGATAGATACATACACAGATACACTGGCTGGGGAATTCTGAGAGTTGAAGTCTACATATCTTGAGGTTGCCATAGCTGAGAAACACTGAAACATACATTATATCTGGTACAATTCTGAGCATCAGACTTGATATGAGAGAAATAAGTATGATCAGAGAAGAGGTAGTATTTGTATTTTTCTTACAGCCAAATCATATTGCTGGCTCATATTTGGTTTAAAATCAACTGTTCCAAGATTACTTTCATAGATATTATTACCAAGCCACATACACTCCACACATAAATTGCATATCTGATTTTGTTTCCTCTGTAAATAATTCCATCTGTCACTTCTTTTATTTTCAGCTTTTGATTCCAACCAATCAGGACATTTACTTACTTCTGTATTTTGGCATTTCTGCCATTTAGTATTTTATTCCTATAATTGGGGATTATATATTCTACTCAATTTTGTATTACCTGCAGATATGATTAGCATACCCTCTACCTCTTCAACCAAGTCATTAAAAATATTGAAGAACAAAAGACTGATTACTGAATCTTGTGTCACTTAATTTGATAGCTCTCTCTCCGATTTGATGAGAAACCATTAATGAACCATTTTAAATACGATCTTTGAGTTAGCTATACATCTATTTAATTGTCATGTTATCTAGCACACATTAATTAGCTTGCTAAGCAGCATCATGTCTTGGGTATTTGTTTACTGTCGCTTGTTTATTGAAGTCAAGGTATTTTATGTCATCAGTATTCCCACAATCTACTAATGAAATTATCCAATCAAAAAAATGAATTAACTTCCTGGCAAGATTTGTTCTTAACAATTCCATGCTGATCTAATTACAACATTGTTTTCAAGGTGCTTAAAGAATAAGCCTTTAATTATCTGATCTAGAATCTTCAGGGTGTCAGTGTCTGACTAATTTATCTATAGGTTATTAAAGTTTTCTTTCAGTGATACATGAAAATAGAGATAATTCTTACAGTGAGCTGGCACTTGTGACTGGTCACATCCTCTAGAATTTTCAAAAATAAAATCTAATAGTTTACCAAATCATCAGCTAATCTGTAATAGGCCAGAGTGCAATTTTTACAATACAATAATTTACATGCATTTAAAATACATTTTTAAAATCCCTGATTGTTTTATCTGTCACGAAATTCAGTCTTTCCCCAACATCCTTTGTTTTGCAATCTCTTAGTAGAAGACTTACTTCTAAAACAGTGGTAGAATAGCTATGTCTGTTCTTTGATAACACAGCTAGCCTTTTTATCTATTTGTCTATTGATTTATTTGGCTTTTCTTTTGAGCAAATCTAACCCTATTTTATTATTAATAATGTTTTTCACTACCTTTAACTTAAAACAACTTGCCTGAAAAAAAGTTGGGCTATAGTTCCTTAGTGAACTACCCCTCTCCCCATTTTCTATAGACTCATTTCTCTTCTTTTATATGAATTTGCCATTATGTAACTAATTACTTTTTGCACAAGAATTTGCTCAACATGAAAAAATTAATCACTTTTTGTCCCAGAATTTGCTTAACATGAAAAAAAAAAACACTTTTATTATATGATTCACACCAGTGAAATCAATTTGCATCAAAGATCTAGAAATATATCAAGACTTCTTTCTGCCAAAATTACTTGAATATTTTCTTGCCAAACCCTTTTTCTGTCCTCACTCACATCTTTCAAATGTATTATAAAATTGTCCTAGTCTCATATCCAGGCCGCTGAGACGATTATTAAGTGCTGGAACAAGGCTAATATGGGTCCCCTCGTCTATACATGCACACATTTTTCTGTTTTTTCTTGCATTTTTGAGATGACATTTCCTAAGTATTCATAAAAGGAAAGGAAATCTAAAATATATTCATAAACAAAATGAAATTGAACTTGCAAACTTAAATTAATAAGTAATGAAATTAAAATTCAATAAATTACATGAATAACTGTTAACTAGTTTCAGATTAATAAAGGTTATGTCAAAGAAGGCTGCAAGGCGGTTTTGCTGTAGACACAAAGTGTAGAGTATGAAGTATATATCCAATATTGTTTTGCTTTTAAAAAATTGGTTTTGTAATTTTTTTTAATTCCTCTTCGTGATTCCCCTTTGAGCTCCATGGGCCCAAAACAATGTACCGGCTGCACACCCCTCTCCTCAGGCCTGCTCATATCTTTCACCCAATTCTTCATCTGCAATAACTGCTCCTCTTACTATGGGAATTTTATCATGAAAAGTTGAATCTAACCCTCTTACTCAAAATGAGAAGGAAAATGACTTATGTAATACTAGAAGCCTAGTTGGACTAAAGTGAGTGAAGGATCCAGAGCCTTAGAACAAGCTTTTAACTTCAGCAAATCAGCTAGAATTGTTTATTATGTGGACAACAATAATAAAGAATGTGGATATTATTCATGATGCATTCTACCTCTTTGTCATAATAATCATGCACATTAGAAATACAGCTACAGAAAAGATGACAAAAATGCTTTCACTATATAAAGAGCATGTGTCAACGAAGAAAAATGTTTGAAAAATGTAATGTTTAAGAAAAAGACTCTACAATTATAAACATATCAGTCAATGTACATAGGTTACAACATTCGAATCCATTACCCACAACCCTTCATTTTCTATTGATCTTGCTTTATGTAAGCTTTTCAAGGAATGTTACTGTAGCATAAAGGAAAGACAGTATGCTCTCTTTTTGGTCAGAAGCTAAGCAAATTCACATTTGGATTCTTAATTCTTAATGGATACCATCTGACCTACAATGTGACTTGTTTCTGACACAGTGCAGCATCTGAACTTAGCCATTCCAGTGTATGACTTGATGTTCTCTATGAATACAGACATGGTAATTAAGCAATCTCTGATTTAGTATGCTTTTCAGGCTAGCGAGTTCTTCAGTCATATCTACTAAGGTCATCTAATCAGGATGGTTGTTCCAGTTCTTTAGTTCTACTTTCTGGGAAAGTCTGTTCAAGCATTACTTCCTCTCCTAGATTTTCTGCAATGAAGAGAGATATGAAGAATTCATCCAGGCATTTGTAATCCTTTTTAATCATTTTTAATGAACTCCCCAAGTTAACCAGTGCTTCCTTGGCCAGTTTACTCCCTTTCCGATGAAATCAAATAATTTTAAATGTATTTATTATTTATTACACTTCTAGACCAGCTTATGCTGACTCTCAACAAGTTATAAAGTGACAGCAATAAGCAAACAAAAAAATCTCCATAACATGAGTTAAATAATAACTATTAGCATCCAATTCCACGGTTAATAATTATGACATATAACATTTTCATTAAGGCAATTCAAAATCACAACAGTAATACATAAGTTATAGAGAATTCATCATGGATGTTGTATGTTATGTAGAAAACAATGGGTAGGAAAGGAAGGAATGTTCGAACCATGAAAGTTAATCATTTTTTCTTAAGGTTGATTATGTTTGCTTTCATGTAACAGAAAATACTGAATTCAGCCAATCTAGAGTGAGATCTTATAGGGGGAAAGATTATTTAATTATAATGAAGTTGTAGTCTCTGAAAGTACCTTATCTTAAATCTACTCAATAAAATTATTGTGCCTTATCTTGACTTTTCTTTAATAGAACATCTAAAATTATCTCTAGCTTTTGGTAACATAACCTTCAATTAAATCTGAGGAGGTTCAAAGGATAACAGTTTGATTTTACGTTTCCAGAAATGGAAAGTAAATTATTATTCATTCATTGATTTTATGTTCTCAGAAGTGGAAGGTCAATTATTATTCATTCATCTTCATCCCAGTAGCTGGATAATGTTGTTATATAACTCAACGCCTACCCACTATATGAGCTAACTTATTCTGAGTCTTTGCATTCAATTCTCATTGCTGAGAATTCTGAGACTTAAAGTCTATACTGCACATTCAGAAAGGACACAGATTGGGAAAGATAGTTATACAATAATAATGCATGTACTTCCCAAAATAAATTAGCAATATCACATTTTATAGTGACAGTACTTGCTTTCGAACTGTTCTGGTTCACAAGATTTTCTCTATAAAAAGAGTTAATTATACCTCTCTACAAAATTCATATAAAAGTTCTTTCATGATAATTCTGATAATGCAATCACTGAAAGAATTATTTAAATTAAATTATGCCTACAGCTAATTTAATCTCATTCTAAATTAGAGCTTTATGTTTAAATATGTAATATTTCAATTTGTCATACTTTATTACTGATATTTCACAGTGCTTAAGAATTTCCAAGGAAACATCTTTGCATATAATAATTATTCTTCACACAAAGCAAGCTTTTGGGACTTGGACTTTTTTTAGATGTTTAGATGTCAACTGAAACTTGAAATTTTTTAGCCTATCTTTGGTTGGTTTGCCTAGTGTTTCTGATTCAATGCAATCAGAAATAAGTATGATCTTACACATATTTTACAGACAAACTGCATTCCACATTCAACAGCTTTCCAGAAATCTGAAGCAGTGTAGAATAGGGATGCTAAAATGTTGATATGGGCAAAGATTGAAATCTTAAGATGTTTTTACTCTAGCAGATACCCCATCAAAGTAATAATTGAAGCCAAACAGTAAAAAGTAGCAATAGCAATAGCAGTTAGACTTATATACCGCTTCATAGGGCTTTCAGCCGTCTCTAAGCGGTTTACAGAGTCAGCATATCGCCCCCACAGTCTGGGTCCTCATTTCACCCATCTCGGAAGGATGGAAGGCTGAGTCAACCTTGAGCTGGTGAGATTAGAACCGCTGAACTGCAGATAACAGTCAGCTGAAGTGGCCTGCAGTACTGCACCCTAACCACTGCACCACCTCGGTAATGTAACAGTAATACTGTTACTTTTAGAATTTTAAATAATGTAGCTTCAATATCTGAAAATTCTGATTATAAGATCTTTTTTGTCATTAGCTACCTAGGCTTTAAGATCACCGATGTTTCCTTTTCTTCATTTGAGAAATACTTAACATTTACTATTTGCCATTTTAATGGCAACATTAAAAATGGTTAAGGAAGAATTACCCATTTTATTCGAAACTTACTGCTCCTAAAATTTCTCATCCTTCCTAACTGCAAATATTTATTTTCAAATAGATGCTGCCGCCATTGCTGGATTCTTGGTTTTAGCTCTCTAAGTTTTTTTTTTCTATTGTAATGTTTAGTTTAGTTCAGTTTAATAAATTATTCACTTTTTATGTTTGCGCCTTTATTTTTTATATATTTTTTATTTTTGAATAAACACAGACAAAACACACACACAAAAACCACAAAACCATCTTCCATTACAAATTGTAGAAAGTGTGTTGATTGGTTACAAAACCTTCCATGCACCTCTTCCACAGTCATCACCTACAATTCATATCAAATCATATATTTTAAATCAAATATATTTATAAATATATTACTATCATCATACCTCAACCTTCATTTGACTATAATTGTTTTCATGTCCTTTTATATAAAATATTCCAGATTTAAAGCAAGACCATATAATGGCATTCCATTAGCTCTTCCCAATATCATCCAACAACATTACATCTTTATAACATGTTCTAAATAAAAATTGGTTATATTTAATAACAGAGTTTCTAAACCTCCTATCGTAGTCACCATTTGCAATTTATATCAAATTTCCTCTTATCAAACCAATACATATATATGCATTATTATCATTATTAATCATTTATTTAACTATATCCATTATCACTTCATTTTATACATAATCTCTAAATTTAACTAAATTTGACTTAATTTTTTTTAATAAGCTTTCATTACATCAACCTGTCTTTCCAGTAATAGTGCAGTCATATGTCTCTTGCCATTTGTGGCATTAGTTTTCTGATTATTTCCTTAGTTAGTTTTGTATGAACTTCTCTTCACTTATTGCATATCTTGTATAAACTCAAAACCCTCCATCTGCTTCTTCGATCAGCTTATCTTAGGTTATCACTAGTGCTTCTGACAAAATTTCTCTCCTTAGTTCCATCAATTCTTCTCTCTTTTCTTCTTCTATACTTTGAAATCTGGGGTAGAGCTCCAGTCCATCTATCTCCCCTTTCCATATTCCACTCTTTCCATTTCCGACCACGCCAGTTCACTTGTCAGTATCAACAATTTTCTTGTCTCTTTGTTTATTTTTTCCTTCAGTTTTTAGAACTCTGAACTCCACTTTCTTCATTTGATGAACATTTTTCCATCAAATTTTACTGTTCTACGATCTATGTTCTTCAATCTCTTCTCAATTTTCTCTGTTACTTCTAATAATTTTTGAATTTCAAACATAATCTTTTGCAATGTTAAGGTTTCTTTTTCATGTTCTTCCAACTTGTAAACACTGCCACTCTGCCACTCAAAACTTTTTATTAAATTTAAAGCAAGTTCATTTATAATCTTTCAAGACAAGGCTTTGTTTTCACTCCACTCCAGCTGCCAATAAAGCTCCCAAAGAGCACCTGTATAGACAACCCAAGCTCTTCTCACTATCACTTTCTGTAAACAAGCTGAGGAACCTTGAAATGAAAAATCAAATGATCAAAGAGAAAAAAGAAAAGACGATATTTCCAAGCCTTCCAAGCCTCCAGCCTCCAAATGGCAGTGTTACTTCCTTTCCCTCTGTTATTACAGCCCTCTTTGTATTCCTTTTATATTTTCTTTATATTCCAGGCTTAAAGAAAACAAAATTCTTAAATGGAGCAAAAAAAAAACCCATCCAATCCAGCATTATAAAAATAAGGTAAAAGATTTTAATCCATAGGTATTAAAAAAAAGAATATAAAAAGTAGAAGAAGAAAAACTAATCCACTCAATTTAAAGAATAGGAAACATTTGTAAAAGTTCCATCCATAAACATTTTAAAAAAAAAGGATAACACACTGTTTAATGTAGCTTAATTTTGTCGCATACTCTCTTCTGTTTTCAAATTTAATTTACCTTTAATTTTTTTGGGGGGGTAGTCTCTTTTATAATAATAAGATTTCCTCACCAGATGGACATGCTTTCTCTTTCCATTTTCCTCCCGTTCCGGAGCTGTCCCAACTTCAGCAGCTTCAATGGCTGCGCCTCTGTTGGTGGCAAAAAGAGATTCTCCTGGATCAATCAGGGACTTTGAGATGTCCCTGAGATCAGCAAGATGTACTCTTCCCTGTCACCATCTCTTCGGGACGGTTTAAGTGTAAAAGGACCATCCCGCGGCAAAAGTATCGACTGCGATCTTGGAGCTCCAAGATCGTATGTCGTGTCGTTGCAAAATCAGTTCCTAACTCTCATTTGCGCCTTTGCAATTCATTTTAACTGATTCCATTTGGGAAGAAAAAGTATATGATTTGAAGTAAGCATCATGTGTCAGAGAAATAGCCACTATGTACCTTTGGTGAGAGGGAAATGAGCAACAAATAAGTTTCACTCATAGTTTTAAAAGTGAAGTGGCTGCAAAATTGGTTTGGCAAAAGAATGTAGTAGGGCAGTGGAAAGGAACTAATTTCAATACCTCTCTTTTAAAAATGTGGATTTATTGCCTCCTTTTAAAGGACAATGAAGCCAATATTTGTGGAAAAATGGAAATTAATATTTTAACATTCAAGACAACTACACTCATAGAAATGAAGTGTTTCCTTACTATTATCACTATCTCCTATGAAATTATAGATCTAGAAACTGAAAATAAATTGCAAACAGGTGAGGCCCTAAGGGTTGGCTACATATTTCTCATTAGAACTCATTCTGATGTCATTTTACTTGTGATGTTAATTCCAAAGGGTGACTTCAAATCCTTTAGGCTATTGATGGTTTGCAAAACTGCTGACCTAGTTAACACTTAAAATGACCTCTAGGGGGCACTCTCTCAAAATAAATTAATGATTTTTAAAAGGATATGTTAAAACATGTAATATTTAAGATTAAGTATTTGAAATTTTAGGATTTAATATTTTGTTTATTTCTGGGCATTTTCATGAATTAAGCTTTTTTTAAAAAAAAAGTTCAACTCTAAATCTGTCTATAAGGAATTATAACCTTATTAGATTTAAAGATCTATTTTGCAGATAAATCCTGTATCTATTACAGTCTAAACTAATAAACATGTACTTGATTTCAGGAATAATGCTTAAACTCACTACAGAATCTCTGACTGTAGACACAACTGCAAGGAACATAATGTTTTCAGTGAAAAAAATACGTTGATCTCAAAATGTGAAATTCTGGCTTTGAATACATAGTCATTGCGGATTTAGGTTTAGGACAATGGAGGAACTCATAATTTTACATGGATAGGATGCTTTTTTAAAGTTTTGGTTTGTCTTCTGATTCCTTGGGGCCTTTCTTTTTTTAATAAAGAACTGTAACAGGGCATGGATCTTCCCTTTAATGAATGCAAAAAAAAAAATGCTGTTAAAAATATGTTGCAACAGAAGAATGTAGTTACAATTAAGTATGAAGAGAAAGTCATAAAGTCAACTTCAAGGGAAATTTAGGGTATCAATAACTGTTTGATCTTTTTTCCAGTCCTAGATAAATAAAGGAAAGAATTCTGAATGGTTATTTTCAAAAACAGAAGCTGCCTAGAGTGGGATCTATTCATCGGACAAGAACTCTTTTCTGATTGAGATCAAAGCTATGTGTATTTAATAGTAGCAGGTACTGCTACTATTAGCAAGACTTCACAAGGCAGCTCTTAAAGCAAGTTCAAAGTATTTATTATTTTTGAATTTTTTATGTTTATGACTCCCTTTGAAGCTGTAGTCCCAGAACTGAAAATCTATGATTACTCATAGAAATAAAGTCAACTGTACAGCAGGAAGGAAGTTGCTTCTAAATGAAGAGATATAGGATGGGATTTTGTAAGCATTCACTCTTCTATGCAGGAGGAAACTCTGTTTAACTCAATAGGATTTATATTTGAAGGATCATGCATAGGTGAAGCTGTAGTATACTAATCCTAAATGGGCACATCTTTAAAGGAAGGATGAGAACCAAACCTATTTAAATTAAATTTGAATTAACAAAGGGAGATTATATATTTATCTAAAATAAAGAAGACGGAAAAGTGCAAAAAATGTCTACAAAGATAACTTTGTTATAACTTTTTAGATAACTTTGGTTCAGGATAACCAAATGCTCAATACTGTTTATAGCACAAAGGCCTTATATCAACAAAAAACAAACTCTTAAGATCTTATGATGTTCAAAGAATGATGTTGAATTATAAGATGCTTAATGTTTCCTTTCAGTTCTGTGACTATTAAATGTGCTTCTTTTTGGCACCACTCTGTCTTATATTTGCATTCCTATATCATAGCTAAACTTGATCTTGAAAAAGTAAGAAAAATCAGATCTGATTAATGTTTGGATGGGAGACCACCAGGAAATATCAGGAATGAAGACTTGGAAAGGGGAAAAATCCCCAAAAGTAGCAATGGCAATTTAGTATTGTTGGATAATATTGTTGTGAAAAAAAATACACTAATGTATCCATGAAGTTACCAGGAGGCAAATGTGTCTCAAGAGAGATTTTATCTTTAGGGAGATTAATTTGGATGGTATGAATTTCAATAAGTGAGTCTTGCCTCCAAGTAAATATTCATCCAAGATCCCCCAAACCTATTTACTAAATTGCCTTCTGACCTAAAGACAGTAGCTATAATGCTACTGTACATCTAGATGTATTGTGAGAAATTAAGAGATAGTTAGACAAACTAGCTTTGCATCTCTGAAAACTATGAAGATAACGCAAGAAAGCATTTAAAATTCATGCATATTTACTTATTTTTTAAAGCAAATAGAGACAGAGATGTATACTTATCAAAAACATCTCTTGATTATCATGAGTCCAACACTATTCTGCCAGCTGTTAAAACTGTTCAAACAGCACTTTACTGATCCATTCAATAGCACTGCATTCAATACGTGTCAAGGTTTTGAAAAGACTTACATTTTAAAGTGAAAGAAATTATGCTCCATTCAAGGTTCATGGTAGTTTGTTTTGTTTCAATGGTAGTTAGTTTGTTTTTTAAAGTATCCTATTAAATTGCTTTCTGCATATGCTTTGGAAGCTACTGATTCAAGCAATTAAGTCTTTATTTAATTAGCAAGCATGAAGCTGTTGGTTATTCTGCAGCAAAATGGTTAAGGGCAAAACCTTCCCTTTAAAAAAAAAACGTAATTTAACAGCAGGTAGAAAATAAGCAAAATTGTTTCTTTGAATGTTTCTTCCATCACCATAAATTGCTAGAATGTTTTTGAGCGACTTATTCGAAGAAGCCAATGCGGTCTCCATCTGTATAGCATTTTAAACTTTCCTAAATTGGATTCCTCCCCTTCCCCGATAAAGGATGGCTGACTCACACATCGCTTGGAGGAACCATAATGGAGGAACTTATTTCCATTCTGTTTGGATCCAGAGAGGCGGGTTTCAGAGAAGACTAGTTTTTAGCTAACCAAGTATAACCATATTGCATTCCAAGGTTATTTCAGGTTTGTTAATATTTGGAAAACAACCAGCAAATAGAGAATTTTTTTAGCGGAAGGTATAAATTATGACTGAGAGGAAGGGAACTTATAGCGCCAGTTATATTCCTTTAGCTCCAAGATTTCTATGCATATACTGAATAGTCAGAGCTAACATAAATCTCAGTGAGATAAATAGTAAAAAAAACCTAACTTAATTATATTACAATTGTAATTGTATATATTACAATTGTATAATACAATTGTAAAATAAAAATTGAAATTTTTATTTTGCCAGCAATTTGAAAAACTTTGGACGTTCAATCAAGAGCATAGATCAGGATAATTAAAAACATTCTCTTAAACCTGAGAGTGATGGAGGATTTCTAAGAAAACATTTAACTGATTTCATCTCTAAATAAATAAGGAATGATGTATTAAATGTTTCCTATTGAAACTTACACCTGACCATGATGTTACCCAATTTTTTCTTTAAATCCAGTTCAGCTCTAGAGCAGCCTGAAGTTCAGGTTGAAATCCAACTTCATGTAATCAGCCCAGTTGAAGTGCTGAACTCGTGTTTGTTTTATATTTCCATATTCTTAAGTGTTTTTTTAAATCAATGGAATGATCAATTTTAACATGTTTATAATATGCTCTTTCCATAATTTTTCTTTTTCTTTTCCTCTTAGGATTTTGTTAGGAGAAAGATTTTGGAAACCAAAGAACAGAAACTAAAATCCAAAGTAACATATACGAACATACAAGAAAACCCCTTTATTTACAGGTATCTTGTACTTTACTTCCACTTTCTCATTTTGGGAAGGGAAAGTGATAGAGAAAGTCCATCTTACAGCCTGGTCCCAATGTTTATCTGAAGTAAATCCTATTTCATTTGCAGGATTTACTTCTTAAGTAAATGGGACTAGGGTTCCAGTCCATCATTCAAATGCAAACCATGCAAAGCAATGATCTTAGGCAGCAGCTCCTTTTAGCTTGAACTGGCCTACTACAAGAGATGCACCTTAGAAATCCATTCCATCACAATGACTAGGCAAGATATTATTACTTCCTCCTTTTCTCTGGTCTTGTTCACTGCCTGTTTTTCTATTTTCCTTCACAGGAGACTTAATCTCTGGATTCCAGGAAGCAAAAACTCTTAGCAATAATTGGGAAATCAATTATTCCAAATTAGTCAAATTTCTGATTATATTAGTCGCAGAACCAAGCAGCTGTACCAAAATCTAAAGTAAGCACAGCCCAAACTTACACAAATTTCCTTAGAAATGGAGATTAAGAATTAGTTATTTTATACTGATATCTGGATAATCCCTACTCAGAGTTTGAAAGACCTTAAAGATCTGCCTCTTCACCCTGGTCTTTGGAGAAGATGACTGGCCCCTTTCTTTCTCTTTCCCTCTGAGTTTATATTCTTTGTCATTGTTGTCCTTTTGCCTTGTTTCAATTTTATTAATTTTGAATTGTTCTTTGCTTTTAATTTTTTTTTTTAAATGCCAATCACCCAGAATCACTGAGAGCCAGGCAGCATAAAAATTATTATTGTTGTTGTATTGTCCACCACAGAGAGAGCCTGGATACTCAGGCTGAATTTGGCATTTTTGTCTGCCTAGTGACTCCTTCCCAAGGACCTGGAATAGGCAGGTTTTGTTATTTGATAGGTGTTAAAGTTATTGTCACAGGATATAAGCTATTCAAAATAAAGCTACCTTTGGTCATTATTATTATTCATTTGAGCGGAGCATATTTACTGCTTTTACAGAAACAATCTCTTTTTGCATGCATGTGTGTGTGTGTTTGTATTTTTTTAAAAAATATCACAATTACTAGTAAATTTACTCAACATATTGTACCCCCTTATACCTGCACATTATTGTACAAAAATAAGCTCTGAATGCCCTTCAAAATTCCCAGCTCTAGATTCTAATTTTGTAAGAAACATTAACGCTGCTCAGGGAGCAGGACAAATAGTTCCTTTTCAAGTCAATAGCAATTAGAAATTCTCTTTGATTTTGAACTGCATTATTGCAACCGGCTTCCTATGCTTAGGCCTTGGGCGATGGGTGACCGTTCAAGTCCACTGCCTGAAGGTTGATTAGGGCTTGGGTAGGGAACAATAATTTTCTTAGGATTGCTCAGCTGTCTATTTGTTCTCATTTCAAGTCACCACAGGGGTAAAAGATTCCTGTCTAACTAAAGCATACTTAACTACTGTTATGGTATGATTTGTAAAAGTAGACATTAACATTTTAATTAAAAAGTTCTTTACAATTATTTGTAATATCCAGATTTTTATTTTATTTCTTCAGTTGACTATATAACACAGAAAGTAAGGGGCAGTAAATGTTTAAATATTGTTAGCAAGTTTAAAGATACTTGAGTTGCTCCTTCCAGGTGGTTAAGATGTTATTCACACAAAACTAAACCAGGTCAGCTAAATAGCAAATTCATTGGCCCAACTGGCTAATGTTGGTAAGGGTGGATGAGGTGTTTTGCCATAGCATGTACTGCAAACTGAACCCATTTCAATAGTTTATGGCTCAATGTATCATGAAAAGCCAAACATTGAGTTAATTCAATTACCTGCATATTGTTTGAATGCAATCATAACAAATGGCAAGGAAAATATCTTTAGGAATAATATACCAGATTCTCTTTTTTAACAGAATCTGGACTAGAAGAGAACGGGCATCAAAATAATTTTCTGGAAGGAATAGATTTTTCAGGGCCACGGATATTTTGCTCTCCTGCATTTTTATCAAGTTTGCTCAGGAGAGCTTTTCTTTAGATTGATGCCCTTTGTAGCTTTCTTTGTATCCAGTACAGGTCTCATTTTTGCATCATATTCTGGAATGCCGAGAGGTGGTTTAGGCCTTAAAATCAAATACTGGGAATTAATCATTATCATCATCAACATGATGGGTCTCTTCAATTCTGTATGATCTAACTGAAAATTTCCCTTCATTCTCAACATTTTCTAGTTCCCACATCTCATTTTATTGCATGTTTTTAAATAGTATTTTTATATCAGTACAGTCCTCAACTGCCTTATATGTGACGTCTCCCCACCCCACCCCCAGCTGCTTCCCAGAGACGGGGGGGGAGGAAGGGGGGGTAGCAGTTGACCTCCTTCCTCTCACCCCACTTGTCAAATCAGAAAGCCAATCTCATCTCCCCTTTAATTTTCTAAGAGAAAAATTTTTTTTGACTACTTGCTTTTACAATTTTAGCCTCATAGCTCCAGTTTTGGGGGTTATATGTACAACTCTGTAGTTAACTTCTGCACAATGAGAATCAAAGCATACAAACACTTTTAAAAAAATCCTGAAACAATTATTTTGAAGGTTATCCTCTCCCTCTCCACCCTTGTTACTTTTGTAGAATCCCCCTTCTTATCCCGCTGTAATTGACCCACCTGGTGACGTTTCATCAAGTGTAGAGAACGATTTTTGCAAGCCATCTTTCTTGTCTGCTTTCTCTTCTTCCTTATCCCCTTCTTCTCTTTTGCTTCCCACAGGTCTAGGTCTATAATCAGGTTTCAGCCGGACAGACACCTCGCAATTTCTTCCATCTGCAAAGTATGAAGGAGAAGATGGGAAGCTACTTCGGGATAGATTTCCTTCGGCAGTAGATGACGATTGCCCAGAAACTTGTTTCGGACAGGTAGTTAAAGAGAGTTTCGGAAGGGAAACGGGCCGGAAAGTTGCCTTCGGGGTTCGACTTTGGCGGATAAAGAGAACCGACTCTTTCCTCTCCAGCTCGTGGAGAGGATCTTCTTCCTGACAACTTGGAGAAAATTTATCTGGCTCTACTTCCAAGCAGGAGGAATCCTGGTCTTTGCGTCCGGGACCGTACAGACAAGGAGAGCTGCTTTTACGTGAGAAAAAGTCATAATGAGGAGAACTTCGCCAACCGGGATGATGGAAAGGGAGAGGAAGGTACCCAAGTCCGGAGGAGGGATGACTCATGCCTCTTTACCCATTGAACCTCCGCCTCAACCCACGGCAAGGCGAATCCTCCCCAAACAGACGGTGCCGTGTACCTAGTCCTAAAGACCAGCTATTGGCTTCGACAGGTCGCACAAGGCTAAATCCTCGGGAGAGCAATGATGTTGCACCCACCAGGATAGGTGCCCACGTGTGCGTGCCTGCGAGAGGAAGAACCTCCAGCAGGGCACTTATCTGTTGGAAAATGCGCCGGGCTCCCAGCCACTTCCGGCGGGCTAACCAATCCTTGATGGACTTGGCTTTTACGGACATCCCCCGGTGTCAATTTTAATGGCAAACTTTACTGCTTTGCGAAAGGATTCATCTTTTCTTTAAAAAGAAAGGAAGAAAGCGGAGAGGTGGGGGGAGGGAAACATTCGTGGCAGACGTCTGCTGCAATTCATCCCCGTCGTGCCACTCCTCCGACCGCTCATCCACTTACCCGACATGTAATCTAAAGGAGGTGCCAATTGCGCAGCCCTGTCTGAGCCCCAAACATTTTGATAGGCACTTGACCCGGCCTTATCTACCGTGCTGCATTCCTGGTCTGCATATCTGCACCTTTGTGAACCTCACTTCTGCATGTCGCTGCTCTTAGAAAGAGGCCACACGTAGACAGGACAAAAATTAGGCCTAGAATGAAAAGACTAGAGTGCATACCAATGGCTGTAAGCAACACCGAACGTGTATATTCTACCTGTAGTAATAATCATCCATTTCTCTCAGGACCACCACCAAGTTTAAGTTTAGCTTTAAAAAACAAAAACAAAACGTGTTGCTTTTGATGGCTTATGTTCTGTCAGAAGACACATCCTGGTGGAACATTTTAAATGAACAAACAAGGCAATATCTTCCATTCCGCCTTTGTCCAGATTATCCATTCCTCCTCAGCAACTGAAAACAGGATGTGCAATAGGAATGGGTTTGAAGCAATCAAATAATCATATACTTATAAATAAGTATATTTAACAACTGAATGTGTAAATGTGCACATCTATAATTGCATGTGCTCTTGTATATTTTTTTTTAAGTAGGGAGATCAGGTTGTGCTTTAAGAGATGCCAAGAAGACCAGTTCTCAACTGGAGGATGCAACTTCCACTGATTTCTGTCCAATATTCTTCCTATATCAAATCATATATTGTTCTTGCTATGTAGAAATAAGTCAGTTAATTCACACATATGGTTCTTCAGAGAGTTATACAATTGATATTAGCCTGAAAAGGGTTAAGTTTGTACCGTTTAATTCAGACTGTATTCCCGTCTGTAGTCTGTCTTAAAAACTTCCATTGGATCACCATCGGTTCCTTCTCTCTTTCTCTTATTTGCTCTCTGTAACCGGAATGTGATGTAGACAAAAAGGAATGGAAGTAAAAGTAGCGGGTTAACCTGAAATGTCTGAAGCACGTGTTAAACAACTTTCTAAACATAGGCACAGGCAAGTCTGAGAGCCATCTACTTACTTATTCATTGCATTCAATGATTTACAAGCCTATAAACTGATCCATCAATTAAATATATGTGTGCAACTTCCAAAAACTACATGAAGGACATGGTTCTATTGAGAATAATTTCCCATTAAAATAATTGGAACCACATGAAAAGGGAGATTCATTTTCTCCTTATCTTTTCTCAATTTAATATTAACCACCTTCCTACATTTAGCAGGAAAATAAATCCGACTGAGCAAAGTATGACATTTCCAAGGAAAGTGAGATGTGCTCTTGGTTTTGTGCTTAGAAAAACTCTCATTATTATAGTTTATTTTGATCTTTGGAATAACACCCCATGTACATTTATTGGAAATTTGGGCTGTCTTTTGTAAGGTTTTGTTTAACTGAGCATTGCCAAATGTACAATCTAATCCAATTCTAGGAATAATTAAAACTTCTGGAACATCAGCTCAACAACAATGAAGGAACTGAGGCTGTTTTTCCTTTCATTGTCTTGGGCATGGGAAAACAACTTACTCACCTTGAAACTGTTACTGATCCTTCAGGGGACGGGCTTGAACTTTCCTGCAGAACTTTCCAACTGTTCCAGGAAGAAACAGTCTTGGATCATAAACAAACTTTCTCTGAAAGGAAGTTCTACTTATATAAAATTACTTTTACATAAACAAGGCGCAATCTCATGGGAAAATAGTTCCTGATAAGCAGAGGTCAATGAAGTCATTCAATGCATGATAGCGAAATGAACACTAAAGTTCCTATAAGCTGTGAATATTGCTACACTGAGTAAACAAAAGAATCTATGGAGTAAAACCAGGCAATAAATTAATTAATCATATCAATCCGGATTAATAATAGTGAAATGTACTACATAGGAGACGGGAAAGCCACACATTTAAGGGCACACATTCATTTATAGAGGCTGATTTCACTGTTACAGATATAACAGTGGCAAATGGTTAGATTTTGGACAGCAGGTTTTCTATCGTGCAAACAATTTTATGGTGGGAAGAGACATTTTTCCATCTCAGAAAACCAAAAGTAATGTGTATCAGCCCTACATTTTAAACCCATTCCTTTCTCGCAATTTTAAAATGCCTTTTATCTCCATTTGAATTTTTTCCCCTCTGAATTCAAAGTGACACCACAATCATGATTAAGTTTTGTTGATGGTGTGGTTTCCTGAGCAAATCTCTGCTGGATTCATGCATCTATATAAACCATGACTACAAAAAGCAATGTAGTTACACATTAAATGCTAAGCTGATGCTGATTATTTTTATATAGGAAGATAGATATTGTGCCTTATTCAACACTGTGTTCAAAAGTCTTTGCTTTGCATGTATGTGAAAAGAAAACAGTATGTTACAGATAGTTCAGCAAGGTTATTTTTACTTGATTGTTTGTTGAAAATATTTTGAGGAACTTTTGACCAAAGGATGTTGATTAGGGAGAAAGTTCATTGAATGCCTCAAGGCATACAGCACTGCAGAATAAATCAATTTAGGCTTATACCACATAACCACTAAAAGAGGGATCATATCAATTTCTCAAGAAAAACACTGCTGAAGTTAATCTGGCGCCTATAAATTAAGTAACACCTTATGAAAGTAATAGAGACTCAAAGTCAGTGTTTGAGTTTCATTAAAATGTTCCAATCTATTATTTCAAGAAATTCCCAAATTTTCTACAATTGATTGTGGGGTGGGCTGGAATGGAAAGAGACACTGACATATTTTAACATCTTGATTTTCAAAATGGAAGAAAATTAAACACACAATTTTAAGTGAGCACATATCAAGCACACTTCATTTTTTGCAGGTGTTAATTTAAAATTCCTCTGAACTCCTTCCTGAAAAATGTAAGAATATTCTGTATCCCCATTTTTGGAGGAACGTTCCATTGAATTCAATGGGATTTCCTTTTTAGTAACCAATTATATGATTATTTGTAAAGTTACCATCCTATGTTGACTTCCTCTGGAGAAACTGAAATAAAGAGTACTTGTCTTCAAGGAGCTGGCTATATTGATGCATTATAAATTATTTTATTTACTATTATACCTAAAGAGCATTCATGGTCATTATGCACTTATACACAAGACACTGAAATACCTTATGTGTTATGAGCCAAGACTGTCTGTATCACATTTGGATCTGAATCCCATTTTTTGAATCTTATTTTAATCTCAGTAATTTGCCTCGAAAATGTAATGTGGAAGCCCACTTTCTTATAACCCTGGGGAAACCCTTGATGTGTACCGAAACATATCTGCTTTCCTCAAATGCAGACTTTTAAGGGCATTCAGAGGAATGTTCTGTATGTGTAAGAAAAGAGCTAACTGTCTATTTCCTAATTAGCCTTACACACACAAAATGGTTGCATACACAGAAATACACAAACGAATGTTTATAATGTTTGCACATTTGAAGTGTGTGTGAGAGATGGGGGAGGGAGGAGGAGAGAAAGTGGGGGAAATGCAGAGAACATTATTCTAACTGCCACCCAAAGACTTTTGCCCTTTGGGGAATTTTTTCTTTTAAGTGCTCAAACTGGGAAGCAAACACTGCAAGCCACAAGATCAGTTTAGGATTTGAATTCACTGAAATTCAGTGAGACTTTGGCACTGATCTGCATAGGCCTTGAATAGGAAAAAAAAGTGCCTCAATGAAGTAGAGGTGGAGATCAAATTAAAGTTCTGTTGGTCTTAAACGTACCTCTGTGTGCCTCCCTCCAAATATGCTGGAATACAACACTCAGCCTTCCCTGCCAAGGGATCTTTACTGGCCCAGGAGTGAGAAAGCAAAGCTTGGGAAGACAACTCCCCCTGTGCAATATGGAGACTATTTTAAATAAAGAAAACAGTTGAAATTTGGATCCTTCTCCCAGAGCGAAGGGAGGAAATACACCAACTGAAGGAAAACTCTTCACATAGCAGACAATAGCTAGTTCCACTTTTTCCTTTACAATGGAGAACTTGGGGTATGTATGTGTGTGTGAGAGAGAAGTAAATTTTACAGTCCCTAGCCCTCAGATCATGGGCACTAAACAAACTAAGCATTTTAACTACAGTGGCCTTAACCAAACTGGTACCTATTGCAGATTATGGGAGTTGATGTTTAATACCTTTGAAGAGCAGCAGATCGAGAAAGTATATCCAAGTATTACTAATTAATAAATTTAGAGTCATTTACTCTACTCTACTTTTTGAAAGCCCTCTGAATTAAATGGTGGCAGCAGCTGGGTTATTTTCTCTTCTTCCATCCCAATTTTGAATAAAGAGAAAATATCTGTATCCCATCTCCAGGAGGAAATAAAAAAGCAAGGGAAACTGGCTTAAATTGAGTCCGAATTTCCTAAAAACTCTTAACCACAAACACTGGTTCAATGCAGCTTTAAAAGGAGGGCAATTGCATGAATTTACTTCCCAGTTATCATTAAAACCATGGTTAGGCTCTAATTCAGGGAAGCTTATTCCATAGCCATTTTTATTCTTTAAGGTTTTATTCTTTAAATGTTTTCAGGGATTTTGTGGCAATTGGATATCAATGGGATCAAAGTCATGACAAATTGGACTAGAAAAGGAATATAAGATTAGGACTTCGTTGACATGCTCCAACAGTGCTGTTTTTAAAAGATAGGAGTCTATCTTATCCTTCAGAGTTTAACAGGCTTGGCCATTTGACTCAACCTACAGCCTTCGTCCCATCTATGCCAAATCTCTTTTGTCTCCAAATGCTTTGGTTCCAAATAAAGATCAGCGAGGATGTTTGAAGCTCCTGGCTTTTAAAAGAGGTTGTTCACGCAAGGCAAAATCAGACTATCCGCTGCCTTGGTGGGTACGATCTCCCGAGAGGGAAGTTTGATAGCTTAGCCTTAGACCCTCCGGTCATGCAAAAACTTGGGTTTCTTTCTTACTGCAGATCTTACAAAGGTGCTGCTCTCCTAGACCTTGAGAAACAAGAATGGGTCTAAACCGTGAATGCCAGCGAAGATAAAAATTCCTTTCCAATGTTGCACTTTTCCTCCCAGATAGAGGGGTCGATTTGACAAAACTCGTGCGCGCGCGAGATGGCGGACTTCAACATTTCAAATCTCCCTCTATACAGATTTTTGGGGAGGGACATTGCAACATTTGCATGGCCAGAAGTACATATTTGAAACTAAACCAAAGCGGTTAATTAACTAGTTCCTTAAACTTTAGGCTTAGAGTTTAAAAACAAAAGTGAGAGAAGACTATGCCTCCCCCCTTCCATAGTTTGCCCACCACCGCCACAAGATAGCACTTCAACACAACTAACTAAAAATGGGCATAATCCACACGAACCAATTGGTCCGATTTAGGGGATGGGGACAAAAGAGAGAAAAGAGAACGCCGGAAAAGGAAGGGAGAAAATAAATCAAGAAAGGAACAAAGAACGAAAGAAAGAAAAAGAAAACACAGACACAAAAACGCCTATCAGAAGAAGGCGACTATAAAGCGAAGGAGACATCTGAAGCCCATCTAGGTCTCCAGGCTTCCCCCTCAAAAGGTTTTATGGTGTTTTTCTGTACAATGTCAAAGTCTCTGCCCGCCCGCCCCCGCCCGCCCTTCTTCATTGTAGGACGGGATCTGCTACCCTTGGCCAGATCTCCCCTTCTTTTTCCTTTAGCGCTTGATTGAGAAAGTGGGTTTGTTTGAGTACATGTTGAACTTCTGCAATTGTTTGTTTATTTTCAGAAATTGTATCTGCTCGTACAAAAAGAGAGAAAACCGCTGATCCAAAACAATTGAGGAAGGGGCGGGGGGGGGGGGGAGAGAAGGAACTCCTCCTTTGTTCTCCCTGGCCCAAGCCGTTAGAGTTCCAGGCTTAAGCAAAGGGAATGCAATTCTATTTTGGGTATCTAGAATAGTTTTCCCTCCAGAGGTAGGATATGGCATTTCTTATATTTCTGCAGGAGATTTGGGGAAGTTATAGTCTGAAACATCTGGTGGCCACTAAGTTATGGGAAGCAAACATCTGTCAAACCTGATTTCTATAGTGCAGAAGGGACATCTCTGGGTGGGAGGAGATGAAGAACAGGGACAAGAAGTGGGCAAGATCAGATTTTTTTTTGTTTTCCTGTTAACAGAGGAAATTATGGGTTCATCATTTGTAAAAACTATTTAGCTCTATTTTAGAGCTAAACATACAAGTTTTGTATGTTTTTCATATCCTACGTTAGAGAGAATGATGCTATTTTGTTTTAGCAACTGTGGTTGAAAAGAATTCTTTTCCACAGGAAAAAAAGTACTGGATTCCCAAAATATGGTAATAAACTACTACTAACTACCTCAAAGGGTCTCACTATATCTTCAGTAAAACAGTTTTTGTTTGTATGAAATTGATTTATTTTAAATGTTTATATCCCTTCCCCAAATAACAAGCCTTACCATATAAGTTTTTCTTAACTGAGGTTGGAAAGAAAAGCCAGTTTGAATATTTGTAAGGAAAGGGAAGTCTCTCCTGCCAGTTAGAGAAATGTTATATTTGGGAGAAGTTTGACCTTGAGGGTCAAATGTCATTGCCTTAAATATGCAATTGGGGTATTAGGGGCAGGCTGATTTCCTGGAATGCAAGTAGAAATCAGGAAATGAAGACAACACAGTATGGAAAAGAGGTAGTTCCTTTGTTCTTTTCATGACTGGATACTGCTAACTCCCTGTCTGGAAGAATTACGGTCCATGGCTAGCCTACGACAGTTTGTTACCAACAGAAAACATTCCAAATGGTGCTTCCTCCCAAATATAAAATAACCTCTCTCCAAACTACCCTATCTAAAATCACCGATTAAAATTAACTGAGAGTATGACTATGTTGTTTGCAAATTCAGATTCTGACAGAGCAACATGGGGCATATCAAGCTGTAACCTGCTACTATCATGCAAATTTCCTTATTCCTTTGCCAAGCAACAAAAGTGTGGGTGCTTCCCAGTATAAAAATTGTACCCAATCTGTAATAAGAAGTTATTTTGGCTCATCCTGACCCCCTCACAGATTTACCCAGCTATGAAGAACTGGAGTAAAAGTTCTTAATTTCAAGTATTTATGCATGGTGCATGTTTTCAGGGGTTCATAACTCCCTCAAGTTGCTCATATCTCCTGGTGAACTGTTTCCCCCTAGCTTTTCTGACTTCCTTTTCTCTTACTTATATAATGGCATTTGCATGTTTTTTAAATTTCCCATTAACATTTGAAAGAACTCTAATGGATTGCAGAATAATGGGATCTATTGCTAGCATCTTCAGTTTCTCAATTTGGTTTCTAGAAATAGTGGACAAGGAATAGAACAGAAGCTCTGAAAAATGGAAACAATTACCCTCTTGCACTGACTTTAGTAATCTTTTAGGTAGAAGGACATTGGTGATCCCAAGGAACATTGTTTTGGAATGTAACCTAAGATAGATAGCTGTCATCAGGCAATCAACAGTACATTATACAGTACATTACAAAAAACTTTGTAACTAAAGAAAACTGGGTTTAGTTCATAAATATCAAACATCTTGTCACCCATCAGTTTGTGGAAATGTGAATTATGCCCTAAATTTATGTGATGAGGAAGTGAAAATGTTGTCTTGTTGCTTGGAATTTTTATGTAGGATCCTATTAGTTTCTGTATGTCCTTTTATTGGCCTTGCACAGCCAACTTCACTTTTGACTTTTGGTCCCAGAAAAGCAAAGTTTTATTTGGCATAAAACAATCTAAGACTTTTCCCCCAGTATGAAGTTAAGGCATTATCCACCCTTCCTTGTGTCAGCACAAAACAATCAGAAAATTGGCTGACAGCCCTGTCAATTCCTATCCTGCCTTTGTTTCACCTGTGAGGCCTCCTTGTCAAATCTTTTTGTTCAGCTTTGTGTGGTAGTCATTCTAAGCCTCACCATAAGTTTTCTGTTTTGGCTTTGCTGCTGTCCTCCGTCGGCACATCACTAGCCAGCAGAGAATTAACCACCAATTGGGGCCCTGATCAAGAAGGGGTAGGTTTGATGTTACAAATCAGTTCTACTTTTTAGGAACTCTGCCTGGACATCTCCAAGTTGGTGGTTTTTTTTAATCCCTCCTCACATGTTTTAATTGGACTTATTTAAAACAAACCTGAAATGAAGGAACATCTTTTTTCAATTTATTGAACAGCATTAAACAAGTTCACATTTAGTCAATATAATGAGACAAATTTGGGAAGATCCTAGAACCAGAGAGAAAAGCTCCTACTTCATTGGGAAAGTGATTGAAATGATACAAACAAGGACACAGACAGATTTTTAATTAAAAAAATCTAGTTTAGCCTCTTTCATTATTTTCAAAAGGATAGGATAAAACAAGGATACTGTAACTACTCAGATTTTATTTTAAGTTGTACAGAGACCAACATACTATGAACTTGCATGTGGACATTCCTGCAATGTGTGTTATTTGAACAGATCTGAAAGTTCTGTTCTGATCTGAAAGATGGGTGACAAAGGATTGTAAATTTGACTCATCTTGAAATTACAGCAGAATAGTGATGAATTAAAAGAAGAGAACTACTAAAATAAAGGTATTTTTCTTCCTTTGATGCAGTCTGATGACAAAAGACTATCTAATTCATAGGCTAGAATTTAGAACAAAATGAAAAGCATTGGGGGAATAAGGAAAATACTGAGTTTGTCAAAGTTTTATCACAATAAAACTTTGACACATTTATTTGGGCCATGACATGCAGGGAAATTCACTGGGTACAGCAATTATGTTTGAAAGTTAGCAGTAACAGGAAACCAGGAAGATTTTAACTATTCACATAAAGAATGAGAAGGGATACTCACCTGCACATTTAACTTTTATAACAGCCTGGAAGAAAATAATACTACTTTCATAATTTGCATGTTCTGCATGTGACTAACACTAGATGGAGCCCTATGATCAGCATATACTCAGGCTTTGCCCTGTGATTCAGAAGCTATTTGGAAAGAAATTCAACATTCTATACTTCCCATGCTTATATAATTGATAGAATGGAACAGAATGAATGCAACGGAACAGAATATAATAAAATTCTTTACTGACCAAGTGTGATTGAAAACACAAGGAATTTGTCTCTGGTGCATAAACTCTCAGTTCAGATACAAACAACAAAGCGATAAGTCATAGATCATAAATCATGATACAATCATAAATAATAAAATACAAACAAGTGATAAATCTCACTACACCAATAGGATATTGGTATATTATGACATTCATACTTTTATATGATACATGCTTCATGACAAAACTATGTGATCAGGCAATGCAGGATAAATCCAGTTCACTCCAGTTCAGTGCATTTGCTCAGTGGTGGTCGGTGATTGAAACACATAAGAGAATATCGCTCCCACTGCCTTGAGTTCAGATGCAGTTCCATGGGTGCAAGGCGTAGACATTGTGGTAGGTGCTGATGTTTAGTACTGTAAGGAGCCCCAGACCGCTCTTGTATTCACAGTTTGTTGGCTCGGTAATGGTTGGTGATTGAAACACATAGGGGAATATCACTCCCGCCACCTTGAGTCAGGAAGCAGTTCCATAGGTGGAAGGTGTAGACAAGTGCTATAATTTGCTAGCCACATATTCATTCGGTTAGATCCTCCATTCCAGGAACTGGAATTTGAGATACAAATAAAATGATAATGCAATGTGGAAATTAAAATCCCAGATTGAAATTTTATGATCATTTTTAATATCCTTTCCTCATGCTCAGTGGCATCATTTGAAAAGCCTCTTTCATTTAAAGGTACCAATATGTATCAATGTATAGAGGAAATGGAGGGATGCGGTGGCTCAGACGCTGAGCTTGTCGATCAGAAGGTCAGCAATTCGAATCCATAGCGCTGCATAATGGAGTGAGCTCCCGTTATTTGTCCCAGTTTCTGCCAACCTAGCAGCTCGAAAGCATGCAAAAAATGCAAGTAGAAAAAAAGGGACCACTTTGGTGGGAAAGTAACAGTGCTCCGTGCACCTTTGACATTTAGTCATGCTGGCCACATGATCACAGAGACGTCTTTGGACAGCATTGGCTCTTCAATTTAGAAACGGAGATGAACACTGCCCCTAGAGCCGAAAACAACTAGCACCCATATGCGGAAGAACCTTTACCTTTATCTTACAGAGGAAATAAAGAAAAAAAACCATGATTGATAAATTACATGATGAAGAGTCCTCAGAAGAGGAAAACATTATACACTTGGGCTAGCACAACATATTGTTTCTTCTCTTTTCTCTTCTCTTCTCTTATTTTCTCTTCTCTTTATGTTTCCTTTCCTCTCCTTACCTTACCTTACTTTCCTTTTCTTTTTTTCCTTGGCACATATTTCAAGAAACTGGCAGCTGGAACAGAATTCTTTTCAGGTGGGGAGAGGGAGTAGAATTTCTTAACATTAGAGCAACTTTATAAGAAATACTAATGATCTGATGGTCATGTTGAAAAATCATGGAACATTCGTGCCATATTTTAAGTTTGTAGGCTTTACGGTTCTGGAAATTTTATGATGAGTGAAGTAGAAAATTTAAGCCATGCTTTGATTGGCATTGGACATAATTACTGATCAACATTTGTTATACAATTATTTAAAATTATTTGTACCTCCTTCCAGGAGCAGAATTGTGTGGTTTGTCCCCTTAAGTCAATAAACATGACTTAAGTATATTTGTGGTCTCTATTCATGAATTGGATCATGGGAATTTTTCTTCTTCAAAACCTCAACACACTTGCTTCTTTCATTTAACAGTTAAGTCCCCAAACTGGATGTGGGAACATGCTCTATTCTCGTCTAACTTGCTTCTCATTGATAAAATTAACATTAAGAAATGTTAATGTTGCATTATGCTGCAGAAATGAGGGCTAGTTTGGCCTGGTAGTTAAGGCAGCAGCCTAGAAACCAGATCCTGATTAGATAATTCTCTGTCAGCCCAACTCACAGGGTTGTTGTGGGGAAAGTGGGAGGAGGAAATAGGTATGTTGCCACCTTTGAGTTATTTATGAAAACTATAAAGGCAGCATAAAAATCAAATAAGTAAGTAAATAGTCCCCCTACTTGGTCAGTATCTTGGATAGAGACCAAAGCAGTCAAAAATAGCAATAGCAATAGCAATAGCAGTTAAGACTTATATACCGCTTCATAGGGCTTTCAGCCCTCTCTAAGCGGTTTTACAGAGTCAGCATATTGCCCCCAACAATCTGGGTCCTCATTTCACCCACCTCGGAAGGATGGAAGGCTGAGTCAACCTTGAGCCGGTGAGATTTGAACAGCCGAACTGCAGAACTGCAGTCAGCTGAAATAGCTGAGGGATGAGGAAAAAAGCCAAAACCACTTGCAAAACTGCAGAAGCGTCATGTGCACATAGGAGCTGCAGGAGCGCACCAAAACCAGCAGTTGAAAAATTGGCAATCCACCTCTGCTCCTGCCACCCTGAGTGTGGAAGCAATTTCATAGGTGGAAGGCGTAGACATTTTGGTGAGGTACCAATGTTGAGTACTGCAAGGAGCCCCAAACTGCTCCTGAGTGAAGGAGTGGAACGTCTGCCAATTTGAACTGAGGTAATGGAATGTGAGGCGAATGGCAGTTGGAACAGAGTTCTTTTCAGGTGGAGAGGGAGAGTAGAACTCCTTAAGCATCAGAACGTATTAATTACTGTATAAGGAATACTGATGATCTGATGGTCATTTTGAAAAATCCTTTCTTAGCGAGCACCTGGAAGCCAAGACAAACATAGCTTTACTGTTCTGGAGATTTTGTTATGAGTGAGTGGTTCTTGGCTTTTATATATATAGATTCATTTAAAATATCATTAAATTATAATATTTAAAGTACTTTGATAAATTTTACATTACAATTCTCAATTTTAAAAATTACATTAGGGAAAATAGCATATACAAAATGCTATAAAACATCATGTATCCAAATTCATTATTTTAACAAAATTGCTGGCAAAGAAAATTGCCAAGTAAAACTATGCAGCAAAGTTGTGTATTAGGAGAAATGTGTATAAAATATATGGTATATCTTTGTAAGGATTTTCAGAATTACATAATTAAAAACTGATTCTCGCCAATTAGACAAAACTGGAAACAACTTGATTCAAAGGGAAACGTGTTACTGGATTTATGTCTGTTTGGATCAGAAAATGTACTATATAAAAACTACTGCAGAGGTTAGGCACCTTTTTATTACTTGAATTTTGCAAGCATTGTGTGGGCATTCACAAAGCAGCTCTTGCGTGGTATGAAAGGCCAATCCATACTCCAAAATGGCAATAAAAGTGGATACAACCATCACCAAAACACCTTTGTCAGAAAGCAATCGAGGTGCAAGGTGTTTCTTTCACCGCACCTCTGGCCACAGGACACAGTTTTTAATCATTCCAGCTATTATTTTTATTTGTTTACTTATTTGTTTTTTCTGAGCAGATAGGTGATTCCCCAAAGAAGATGATCCACAGACATCTGCTGCTTTCTATGGAACTTATGTCATGTGGGACCCAAGGAATTCCTTAATTGTAGACAGTGCATACCCTCACATTTTGCTTAAGAGCATGCCGATTCCCCAATACTGTTTTTGATCCAAAGAATCCTCATCAGAAATCGAAATCCATTTTAATCTAACTCAGTAATTACTGAATAAAATAAAACTGCAATTATTGATCAGGTGAACAAAGTTTATAATCGTTGGAAATTTGCCAAATTAGTGATGCATATTCATTAATTTTAATTTCCTAAAATACCCCAGGCATGCTAATATTATTTTGTTTCTCTCGAAACTGCACAGCTTCTCAGAAATAAACCCCGGAAGAGACTACATCTCCCGACAAGCAGTGCTCCACGCCAAATGTAAATGTAAACACGGCATATTTAAATAACCCCATACATTTTCACAACTTTCACCAACTTCCGGCAATTGTTGTACCGTTCCGAAATCCCTCCGACTTGAATCTCTGAGTTTGTGTTTCGAGTCTCCAAGTAGAATTCGGAATTACCGCACTTACATTCCTTGATTCATTCACAAAGGCTTTGTGCATTTCAAACTTAAACTGGTAGAAAGGGATTAGTTGCTTACTTTCTGAGGAAGGAAATACAGCTTTCAAAAAGAACGAGGGGGATTTCTGATAATGTAATTGAATTACCTTTTATGATCGTAGAGGAAATGGAGTGGACACGGTACCTTGACTGCTGCAACACAAAATGTTAAGGATGTCCAATTCCAGTAGAGGGCAGTGTTTAATTGCTTTTGAATTTTTACGGCCCCTATAGGGAAAGCTTTAAGTAGCAAAATTCTCTTTTTGGGGGGGGGGGGTCTATTGCTCCAAAATAATTGTTGAGTCTGTTGCAGAGAGCATTTAAAAAAAAAAGGTGTGCGAGGAGGTGAGTGACAAAGAATAAACAAAGCTTTTGCTATACTCCCTCTCACACAAATATTTATGTGCACAGTATATGTGTGAATATGTACTAAAGAAACAAAATTACCCATATTTCATATTCTAATAATTTTTAAGACAAATATGAAAGAACAGAAGAATTCATTAGGGCCCCAGAACTTGCCCATGTATGCTTTCAATTAGTACTTTGTACATTTGTGTAATGTATATAGTCCAGTAAATTCCATTATGTCACTGGAATTTACAGGACTGCACAATACCCTAAGAAGCAGGAACAAAGTGGCATCTGGGGGGGGGGGGGTGTAGGATCTGGAATGGGAGAAACAAAATTGGTGGGGCAACAAAATATGCCTTGTTACAATATTCCATTGGATTGTAGTCAATTCCTGCTGGTTTGATGGTTACGTTTTTACTATTTTCTGCATTTTTAACTTTGTAAACCGCCCAGAGGGTGGGGTGGGGGGTTGTCTATGAGATTTAATAAATAAAGATAAAATAAAGTTCTCCAAGCTGTTTGTCCCTTGCTGAATTTCTTGCAGTTATAGTCCTGTGGCTTCATCTGCTGATCCATTTCAGGTGGTGTTGGCCTCTTATCTTTCTGTCCATCTTGCCCAACATTATCATAGTTTCCATAGAAATATGAGCCAGCATGATATATTCAGTCTGATCATTTTGTTTTGCTTTCCTTACATTTTTTTTCATCCAACTTTGATTTCCTCTAATACTGAAGAGTTGGCTTTCTTGGCTGTCCATGGAACACAAAGCAACTTCTTCCAGCACAACAATTCAGGGGAGTCCATCTTCTTCCTCTTTTCTTTGCTCTTCTGGAATGCATTCTTTTCCTCCTGGAAATCCATAACTAACTAATTAATTAATTAATTAATTCAATTCAATTGATCTAGAATCTCATGATTAATCTTATGGCATAATCTCAAATTGAAAATAGTGAGGAAAATGTTTTCCTGAAAGTTCTGGCATGGATAGGGGTTTGATACTTTGAATCCTGAATTGTAACAGCTATTTCAAGGATTTTCAGAGCTTATAAGAGTTATATGTACCTGAGTCATAGTTCCCAGTAGTTTCCATCTTGAAAGATACATTTACTAGCTCAATAAATATTAAAAAAGATATAAGGTTATCAGATTTCTTATGCTAGCATTGAAAAAAAAATTGAATGCTTTCCAATTTTCATCATTTGGTTATGTCCCCCTGTTCTTTCCCAAGCCTATAATATATACTGACTCAGACTTGGCTGTATGCCACAACTAAGGAAGGAGATAAGCAACCCCTTGGCTAGGAGCCCAGAAAATTATCTCTATGAAAACAAGACTTGAACTCATGAAATTCTTTCACTATGCCTGGATTAGTAAACTGTTGTTTCCTGCAAAATTCCCCTCCCATCGCACCACCTATAAGCTCTCCGGGAGGGGCCAATCAGTAGCCATCTGTTCCTATTTCTGTGAGCTTTTTTCCAAAGCTGCTCCCTCCTCCTCTCAGCCCTACGCAAATGTAAGTCAGGGACAGCCTCTCTCTGTTCTCCTCACTGCTCCCTGACTCAGACGCCATCTGATGGCCAACAGGCCTCTCTAGTCCCTGCTCTGACTCGGAACACCCCCCCCCCCGAGTCTTCCTCAGCTCCAGGGCAGTCCCATAATGGAATTGCTGTCAGATTCCACCAAGAGCTCAGCCGGCCGCTGTTGGGCCACCACACCACCTATGGCTATTTTCTTCCTGCAAATCTTTATACATATCAGCATAACATAATTGGGGGCAGAGGGTGGGGAATGTAGCAGTTAAATATATGAATGTGATGTTAATTCCAGGGTAGTGGTAATCCTATAAAAGAGGGGAGGGGCATGTATTGGTTATGTAGTTAATTAGATCCTGTAAAGTCACAAATAAAACAGTAGGTGCCAGTTTTCTATACTATTCTCTGTTTTGTTTTTTGCTGCAAAATGAGTTTTGTGGCATCTTGAAGTCTAAGGCATGTATTTTTACTTTAATGGCTAATATCACTCTATGCATCTGATGAGGCAGATTATGGTTCATGTAAGTATATACTGTAGTAATCTTGGTAAGATTTAAGGTACACAGGTACCTGATATCTTAATACCATAGTTCTATTCCTAAATTCACCTAACAATGAGTCCCACTAATATAGCAGGTCTGCTTCTGGAGAAATATACATAAGATTACATTATAACACATTTGTATGTCTTCTTATCTTTTCAGTTTGATTCTATGTGTTTTACAATTACAATTCCTAAATAATCTGGAGATTTTAATGTTTGATATTTGGCTTTACTATCAAATAGGAAATTTAAGGTGTTTAACTGATCTCAAACAGTACCACAGTACCGTATATACTCGAGTATAAGCCGAGTTTTTCAGCCCACTTTTTGGGCTGAAAAAAGCCGCCTCGGCTTATACTCGAGTCTACAACTGGATCCGGCAGTGCTGTTGCCTGTTGGAGGAGGAGGAGGCGAACCAGCCTGCCATCGCCGGCCACCGCTAGCCCTGCCGCTCTTCCCACCCCCTTCCAAGCCCCACAGTCCAGCGGATGGAGCAGCGAAGCCCCGGGGCTTCGCTGCTGCTCCCCGCATTTTCTGCACGGGGATCCCTTGGAGAGGGGATTCCAGCCTGCCATCGCCATACGGTAGCTAGTTTTAAGTTTTCTCCCCATTCTTCCTGTGCTTACCAGCATCAAGCGGCTTGGGAAGGCGAGGTGGGGTGGGGTATGAGCGGACGGCTAAAACGAGACACCTGGTCGTTGGGATCAAGGAAAGATGACATTCGAGATAAATAATGATAATAATAATAACAACAACAATAACAATTGCTGTTGTTTGTCCAAGGTGGGAATCCGTCGGATCCCTAGCCTTAGTTTGATGCAACGCACGCAGGAATCAGGTCGGGGGAAACAGCTGGTTTTCCAGGGAAAGGTTGTTAAGATTGCGCAGCCGGCGCGAGCCTGTCTACGGCTGCTTCAAGGCAGGAGGACGGGCGCCTCCACCACACCCCCATCTTCGTGCCCCTCCGCCAGCCTAACCCGGCTGTTTTAACGGGAGCGAAAAGGGGAGGTTGTACCCCCCCCTTTTCTCGAGGCTTTTCTGGTGTTTGTGTGTGTGTGTGAATTCCAGCGACGCCTCGCTGATAATTGTGGGGAGGCAGCAGGCGAGCGGTGGTTCCGCTGGATTGGCGACTGCGGGGTGCGCCGCGGAGAAAGCATGCGATGGAATGTGCTTTCCCTACGCGGCTGAATTTTCAAGGCATTAGTGGAGATGGGGGCTTTCATGTGGGTGGGGGAGTTTGGGGAGAAATAAAGCCGCCTCTCCGGTGAGAACTAAGAAGAGGGGCGAGGGGGAGAGGAGTGGAGAGGCGGCTTTTTCCTCAGTCGCCCCGCCATTGGGGCGCTTCCATTCCTCCCAACCTTCCCCCCTCCGAGAATTCTTGGGGCGCTTAGGAAGGCTTTTCCCGCGCCGCCCCTTGAGGGGAAGCCTCTGCTAAGAGAAAATGTACTTCGGTTGGTTTGTTTTTCTCTCGGGTCGGCCCGAAGCTGGGAACGCAGCGAGAAGGCTCGGCTTGTATTTATGGACGCGGCTTAAAGGCGCGTTTGAGTGCAAGCAAGTCTTCTCAGCGGCTGGAAATAAACAAGCCGTTCTCGCCGTCGCGGGCGTCTCTGCTTAGCGCCTTCTTGAGCGAAGGGGAAATGGCGGGGCAGAGGAAATGGGAGGCTCAGCGGCCGCAAGACTCCTCGGTAGTCGAAATAGGGTAAACCCGGGGAAAGCGACTCCCAGAGAGGGGATTAGAAGTCCATTAATTCGAATGCGATGGCTTGGGGGAAACGTGGCGGTGTTGACGCCCAATAACTTGAATGGGACGACCTGTGGGGCTTGGAAGGGGGTGGGAAGAGCGGCAGGGCTAGCGGTGGCCGGCGATGGCAGGCTGGTTCGCCTCCTCCTCCTCCAACAGCACTGCCGGATATCCGCCCAACGCTGCGGGGGCGCCAGCGGGAGCTTTGGCGGCTTCACCTCAGCCGCAGCGCTGGGCAGCAAATGTGCTGGTGCTGTTGGAGGAGGAGGAGGAGGCGGCGGCAGCAATAGCACCTGAGGACAGGACAAGAAGCAATGGAAACTTGTCAGAAGGAGACTCAAGCTGGAAATAAGGAGAAATCTGACAGTAAGAACAATTAAAATCCTAGGAAAATGTCCTTTCATGAAAAATTACTTTTTCAGTTAACTCTGCCTGACATTAGTTGGGCGAACAGAAATATTAGTTGGCCAATTCTAAAAGGGAGCACCAGAAAGAACTTAAAATATTTTTTAAGAGAGCTGGGTTTTTCATTTATATTATATGTATGAACAGAATTAACACAAATTGCAGATACCAATCAAACATAAAGAAAAAAAGGGTGAAATAATGCTCATTTTTAAAAACTCAGTGAAAATAAAAACAATATACCAAGAAGGTGGCATACTGGTTGTGATTTGATCTCTTCGTGGGATCCCGGGGATCCCCTATACAAGTATTTTAATATTGCAGACTTGCAGTATTATAAGTCATACTGATATTATAGAACACTTTAATTAAGCGGGTCCCTTGAATAAACATAACTTTGAGTTTCAAATAACACTGATTTTTTATTTTTGAAATTTACCGTAGCTGCTGCATTTCCCACCCTAGGCTTATACTCGAGTCAATAACTTTTCCAGCTTTTTGGGGTAAAATTAGGTGCCTCGGCTTATATTCGGGTCGGCTTATACTCGAGTATATACGGTAACAGTAATTGTCTATAGAGTTTTCTTTATAAGATGCTTTAAAGTCCTGCTTTAAATGTTCTTTGTATTTCGGGAAGGGAGTCCAAGATGCTGCCATCTTAAAGCATAATGATCTTCAAGTTGTCCAAATACTCTGATCTTTGCTAAAACAAATAAACAGTAATCTGGAAACTCCACTTTAAACTACTGTCTCTACCAGGACGAGGATGGCTCCATTTTTTATGGTCCTCTGACCAGGATGACTGAAAATGGAAAGGTTTCCCCCCCCCCCACACACACACCATTTCTACCATTTTCACTGGGATCTGTTCTTTAAGTTCAAAACTACGGTCACTACAGGAGAAATTGCAGGGTGTGGTTAAAAAAAATAAAAAACCAAGAACGAAGCTCCACCTCTTTTTTATGGATGCATCACTTGGATCTTTCTGATACACTTTGTAGCCCCGCCCCCTTGGAAGCTTTGTGTCTTCATGTCTGCCAAGGTGAAGAAGCGTGGTTCTTGACTGGCGGAAGGCACCAAGAGGAAAAAATGAAGTGGAGGAGAAAATGGGGAAGGGAGGAGGAAAGAAAATCCTGTAAAATAAAGATGAAAGTCATGGGTATCGACCTGTTCTTCTCAGTGGTTCCCAGAATTACAACCTTTCCTTTAATCAAAAGAGTGAAAATTGGAAGTGTCATTTCTGTCAAGGCCAACGTGGCCTTGTGCTTTGGTGAATGTTGTGTTTCCTCTTCCCCGTGGCAATACGCACAAACATACACCCCTAACGTTTCTGTCGGAGTCCTTGACTGGATGCCTTTTCATCTGGGTTTAGCTTGCCTTCATGATTGCAACTGTCCTCAAGCTATTCCCGAAAAGAAAGCTTGAAAGGAAAATAAAAACTCTGCTTTCTCTGAACAAACACACCTCGAGGGGAAAAAATACTATTTCACACCGTAAAAAAGGGAGACGTGTGTAAATAGAAGCCAACAGCAGGGTCTGTATGTTGACCGAAATCTGGTTTAAGGTTTATAGGTCGAGGGGTTTGCCTGACTGCTACATAAAAATGACAAAACCGGGTTTCTAAAGGAGGGTAAGACTTTGCTCCACGCCCCCCACCCCGCGTTCCTGGTTTCCTCTTTTCCTTTAAGTTTACTCTGGGAAAGTTAGAGACGCGCTTTCCAACTGAGTCGTGGCACCGGGATGCGTCAAACCCAGTGCCGATTACGGCATTACAGGCTGCTCCTAAAACCTCAAGGAAAGGAGACCTTTGCGTCAGTAAGAAGCGAGGTCAAGATAAACATTAATGGGTTTTAAACCTCTTGCTTTCTCTTCTTACCTTTCAGGGTGTTTAATCCTTAAATTCATTTAAAAATAGGAATCCAGGTCCAGGTCTTATTTACAAAGGATTAATCCTTTCAAAAAGAGGTCTCGAACATCAGCAGCCTCCACTTAATAGAGTTTTGAGTGTCTCAGCTAATAAGAATAGTGGGGTTTTATAGTACCTAACTCACCTCAGACATTTATGGCGTAAAAAAAAATTAAACACACTTATATATATGGCTGTGAACATTCTGTTCTGCAACTAACAGTGCTCACTCATTAATAATAGTTACTTAATAAAGTGATTGTAATTTCAGAAAAAAAGTGTTTCTTAGCTTTTACATGGCACAGTGCACTAAAGGTTGTCAATATAGAATACATTAATTTAAAAATTATTCAAAACTTGTGTCTTTTGAGATAATAATATACCCATATGCATGCACACACACACATAAATACTTTTTGCTTAATTATCTAGTGTTTAACCATTTCTTTTGAAACATCAAGATGCTTTCAACAAAGGAAGTTCATTTCAAGTATTCATAATTATTTAAATAAAAAAGCATATTTTATTGAATTTGTATTTTTAAACAATGCAGCCATATCAAGAATTAAAAAGACCAAAGCAGTAATGATGGGGTAAGTATTCAAATAAGTGATTGTATTGAAAGGATAAAGTGCTGTTTTTATTTTATTCTTTCAAAAGCCCTGCATATACATGACAACAGTTGAAATGATTTAATTATGTTTAATTAATGCTTACTTATGTAAATCTCACTTGAACATGTTTGCTCTACTTAACAACAAATCTGGCTCCAGCTAAGCTAATCATGTTATGCCTTTTTAAGTATGTAGATTAATAAGGGTAATAATATGCACAAGGCAGTCTGAAAAGAAACCAATTAACCAGGTGAAAAAGCACTCAAAACTCCTGTTAGCACAACAATTGTGTACAAATCAAAGTCTTTGAACATTAAAAAAATCCAAATGTTATGATAAATTACTAAATTGCTTTTTTTAAAGTATGCAGACAGGTACAGTGTTGTCAAAAGTCTATAAGTAATCGTATAAAAGAAGGAAAGGGAAAAGAAAGATGACTTATAGTATGGAAGAAAATACATGGTAGCTAAATAGTTAGATAACTGGCCATCAATCAAGCAATCTGCTCTGAGGTTAATCTTTAGAATTTGTATTGATGCCACATAATTATTTAGTTAAACTCCTATTTATATACATCATACAATACAAAATTTGGAACAAGAAGGAATGCAGATGTTGCTGAAGCCTAATGCCAATTTGTAACATTATTGGGCACTTCTGAAATATATCAATAATTAAGCAAAAATCAGTAACTGAAGAAAAACAAAAAAAGTTATGAAGATCTTTCTCTATATATTTCAGTTTACATTGTCTTTCCACCAAAATGTTAAAATTTGATTAGGATAAGGAAGATTAAATGACTTAAATGTATTTTGAAATTCTATATTGAATTTAGTCATGGTTTTTATATCAGTGTAAATTCAAAACTTTATTTCAAATGAATTGTGTACTGATATCAATATAAGGAATCAATGAAATAAAAACATTTTCAGAATTTAACAGAGTTAAATATATTATGAAAACCCAAAGAAATAAAACACAAAGTATAGAAAATGTTGGTATATAACTTTTTTTTTTACTTCCCTTTTTCTTGGCTAATTTTGTACAGTTGAAGTTTCCTTTAGTCACAAATCCAAGCTTTTAAAAAAATTAAATATAATAACCAGGAATTTTGAAACATCTGAAATTTTAAGTACATTTTCTCTCTCCCTAGCTGTTTTATAAGAGATAGACAGTGGTATGTGCAATGTTTTCACACTGTAACAATCAGAAGGTGCAGACTTCAGTAAGCACCAAACGCCAAAGAAACTGGTGGAGGATCTTGACTGTGTGAATGATGTTTTAACTATGGTCACAATCAATCCCTTCAATTTTAATTTCAAGACAAAACTGAAAAAAGAGAATAAAGACGCCTGAAAATATTAACAAGAGATTCCCCCTTCCTTAGTAACCCAAACAAACCCCTGTAGTATGAAGTTATATCTCTAAAAAAAAACAACTTTGGGGGGAAAACTGAAATTTTCAGTGTTTCCTTTCTCTGTTTATGCAGGAAGATTTTAATTTTTTCCCACTTAAAATATAGAGTTGTTACGAAAATATACTTTTAAAAGGTGCTGCACAGGCTAAAAAGATGAATAATTTAAATTTAGGCAGACTGGTCAAGGAGGAAGGAATGTAGTTTTCCATGAGCAGAATGGTCTTCCCACTATTCAAAAGACCTGTTAATAATAAACAGCTACTCTTAATGAAGTACTGAAGGCAGGAAGGCAGGAAGGCAGGCAATAGCTAACAAGTCAGTTCAGTCAAAATCTTTGCCATACTTTATTATTTATTTGTTGTATTCCAGTCCTCCCACCTGTATGCCTTCCCAAAATGTTGGAGATTACTACTACTATTATCCACAGCCACCACACATTTATTTGGTGTGATATTATTTTTAATTCATCATATTTTGGGTTCCCAAGAGCGAAGGAGGTCTCTGAATCCATTACTCCCTCCCCACCTATCAGCTGGTAATGGACAGATGTTGATAGAGAGGGAAAGGTTAACACAACCAAAGAGATCTGAAAATCTTATCTTCTGCAGAATAAGCTTTCTAATTTTTAGGGACATTAGAAAATGTAGGGAGGGGAGTCTGTGAGTAAATGAAAGAAAGGAATAAAACACAGCCTTAAGTCACTTTAGAGATTTTTAAAATGCATTTTAAAATATACCTAAAAATAAGAAAGCTTCTAATATTGTACTAATACATAAATATGAGTACTTTCCTTGAGTACAGTGCAAGTTCTTAAAATCTGTGGCCTTTATTTTCAGAGCATTATTGTAAAAGAAAACCTAGTCTCTTTCTCTCTATTGTACCTCTATAATACTGCTGTATGACAGAGCTACACAAGCAATTTCTTTGTGCATTCATTTTCTTTACTATTATTTTAGACTTACCTTAACTTTTTATTCCTGATGTATTAAGAATTTCTGCTTTCTGAATCTCATCAACTGATTGGATGATGATAAATCTATCAAATGAGCTAAATTGCCACCTACTGTATAACATAAATTCCTCATACATACATGAAACACATATGTATTTCAGCAGAATGGCCTTTACCAGCCATTAACTTCCATAAATGGAGGGAGAAACGGAAGGTAGATGGAAGGGGGGAAGGAAGGAAGGACTTCTTATTCAAATTCCAGGATTAGCTCCTCTCAACAGAACTTTGGAGGGCTTGAGAATTCTCTGGAGAATTTTGTTGGGAATATAGAAAGAACTAGAGCTGCACTAAATCCCTGGTTAGTTAATTAGATTGAGTGAACAATTGATTGACAACATAATTCTATCTGGGTGGTTTTGATTTTTGACTGCTACAAAAAAATGGGGACTATCTTTTTTAGAAGAGAGATAGGAAGAGGGCGTGGACTGGCAAAAGCAGTGCCTTGGCTTCACAATGTAAAGTGTGTCTCTATTTTATTTACATTATAATATTACACATGTACCTCAAGGACAGTTCTACTGAAAGCAATAATACTGTACCATCCAGGGGAAGACTGAGAAGGTCATGACTGATTGAGGATTAATGATAAACAGTGATATAGGTACCATAGTTATCTTTCCTTTTATTGTTTTTAACTTATGCCTTTAATTTATTTTGCCTTTTTGGTGCTCTATATAACATTGCTTACTTCCAAAAGGAAATACCATGGTAAATACCTATATAACATGAATTTGAAAAAAAAAATAAGCATCAAGTACATCTAGCATTAAACATAAAAATGATCCCTTTGAATGCTGTTATATATATATATATATATATATATATATATGTATGTATGTATGTATGTATGTACGTACGTACGTACTGTATGTATGTTTGTATCTGTCTGTCTGTCTGTCTGTCTGTCTGTCTGTCTGTCTGTCTGTCCGTCCGTCCATCCATCCATCCATCCATCCATCCATCCATCCATCTCTATCTCTATCTCTATCTTTCTATCTCTATCTCTATCTCTATCTCTATCTCTATCTCTATCTATATCTATATCTATATCTATATCTATATTTATATCTATATCTATCTAGGCCAATATATTTGATTTTGGCCTCCCTTTTTCCTTCCAATGCTTATTATATATAATCCTCACAGTAGTCACCATGTAAAGAAATAATGTCCCAAACATTTTTTTCAATTGGCTTGTCCATAATACCTAGAAGAAAAGCTTCAGGTTTCATTAATATTAGTAATTCAAATTCTGCATTGTCAATATTATATTTATCCAATATGATTTTGCATACTTACCAGATGATAAAATGACCTGATTTGGTTACATTTCCCACTCTTGTTGGAAAGATTATGGCAGGGGTGTCAAACTCATGTTATCACAGTGGCATCATGTGACATATCAGGACTTCTCCTGCCCCTTCGCTAAAACTGGTGTGGGCATGGCCAGCGCGTGATGTGGGCTGGAAGTTTGACAGCACTGGATTATGGGAATTCCTCTGGACCTGGGAAAACACACACACACACACACACACACACACACACACACCATTTTTATCTCAGTTATTCAGGATGGAATCCTATGAATAAGTTTGCTGAAATTAATGGTGCTTCCAAGAAAATAATTAAGGCTATATTAAACTTGTTCAACAGCACAATAATTGGGGTTTTTTTTTTCTTGATTTAGTCAATCTGCAAACACATTTTCCCTTGTTTAAGGTTTTATTTAATTTTTACAACTTATTTTCAATATAAAAATAACCTTCATGTAGTCAAAAATAATTCACTTTTATTACATTTTCTTCTATCTCAGCATCCCAAATTCTCTTTTTTGAACAACATGGAATTCTGTTATAATACCATAACACCTCTTTTAAAAAAACCTGGCTTTCCATCCACAATTATTTTATGAATACAATTATACATTTCAGTTTTATAATTTATTATGTTCCATCACTTTGATCCTTCTTTAATTTATATCACATAGAGCTTTTAAACTATACCTTCTAGAATCCCTAGGCAGCATAACTAATGACTATGCTCTTGTTAGCTGGAACTATAGTCCATTTAGTGTTGCAGTTAGATATTTTACGCTCAAGACATAATTGTCTTATGGGTAGGTACACTCTTTTAGATCAACCTTATGCCATCTAGATGCATATAGGAATTGAATTACAGATTTAGAAGACAAACCACGATGAAAGGTTTCTTGAAGATGCTAATGAGTTATTTCACAAACTCCAGATGGAAAACACGTCCTCCTTCTTTCTGGAATGGGTGTTCAGAATGTGACAGATTTCCTGCAGAAATACCTACTGTCTTCTTCTCAGGCGTTCACCCATGCATATCCATGTCTGTTCTACTACACTTAAAGAAAAGCGATTGGTGGTAGTTTCTGCCACTACCTGATGATGTCAGGTGAAAGTGGAAATTAAATCAGAGAAATTAACGAGTCACTGTCCTTAAATTGTCCCGCAATGAATTTCTAAAGTCAGGACCACTCACAAACTTCAGTTCTGGAACAGTTTGAAATTTTGACTTTGGGACAATACAAATTATCCCATTATATTTTTCTGCCAATTCAAGGAGTACAAGTATTAATGCAGCTGCAAGAAAGAGCTTTCATTCTATTGTTCCTAAGACTTGCCCTGAGATCTCCATTGGTCTCAAAATTGGCAGCCTTAAAATATGTTGACTTCAGTTTCCTGAATGGAAACATTGGCCTAAGATAGAGGGTATCTGTGTTGGGGAGGGCTGGGCTATAGTTACATAGTTAATTCTAGCCTTTTAAATAAGATATATCTCTTGTACAATGCTTCTCACATAGTTCCCCTTCTACTTACCTGACTGATACTGAATTAATCAGGGTACCAATAAGTATGCACATTCCTTCAGTTCAGTTGTGGTGGGTTTGTTTGTTTTTTTACTACATACATACACAGATATATGCATGCACATATGCATGCATATGAATTAGCCAGCTCATGCATATACCTCACTGAACTATGGTAGTTTGTCTTAGTTTAATTGAGCCTACTGTAGTTCACCAGGACTGAGTAAGCAAATCATTATTTAGACCAGTGTTTCTCAACCTTTGTAGTTTTAAGATGTATGAATTTCTGCTTCCAGAATTGCAACCAGCAATGTTGGCTGGGGAATTCTGGGAGCTGAAGTCAATATATCTTGAAATTACCAAGATTGAGAAACATTGATTTAGATTGATCTTTAAATCCACTCAAGACTGTTGTATACAAAGTTCGGTATAGTGAATGACACTTGTAGAAATAGAACTTCCCCAACCTTCATTGCTTTATTCTCATTGCTGATAATCATGGGAGAGATAGCTGAGTGAGGGGAAGCTATAGGTAAGAGAAATGAGGATCACCCTGAATTAGGCAGAGGCATTTTTTTTGGTAAACATATCCTTGTCATTGTTTATGGATTCCCTCATTTCCCATCATCCCTATGCACTATAGCTTATCTCATTCATCAAGTTTTCTATCCTACTTTGCAATTTTCCCTGAACTGGATCAGCAAAATTTACTTTCATCTGTCAATTACGTACAGTATGACTCAATCTGAATCGGCTCAAGCCACCCACATTCCATTTGTATAGAAATATTTGTAAAGAGCTTAATCATTAGAAGTGAATAAGTAAATGGATGTGCTTGGGTAAATTTAACAAGGTGTGTAAAACCATAAACTGCTTGGTTATGCTAGAGGAAACTGCCAGGTGCTCCTTGTTAAAATTCCACCTCTGGATGGAAGTGACCTATTTTTAATATGGTAGATATGGTTAATTCTTCTGTTTTCTAGTTTCTTTTGTCCAACCCAAATATTTCATTTGTAGCTTTCACACCAAATATCAATAAAAAGATCTATATAGTTAATGCATGTTTAAACTAGTAAAAACTAATAAAAATAAGGCTTTTTCATAATACAAAATAGATGTTGAGAAGATTTAGAAAGGATTAAAATGAACAGTTGTTTAAACATGGTACAAATTACTAGAAGAAGCTTGCAAAATAAGATGCTATAGAACATGAAGAAAAAGCGTGATTAATAGCAAAGGTGAGAAATGGAGGTATCTTTAAACTGAGAAGCCTATTTATTAGCAAAATGTATGCCAAATCTTGATTATAGATGGTAAAGTGAATAAAATAAAGATGTTGATCTGTTGTGAACAGAGAATGTTTACTTAGAGCAAAAATAGCACATGAACAGAACAGAATAGAATACTTTATTTAGCCAAGTGACACAAGGAATTTATCTCCGGTGCAAAAGCTCTCAAACTATAAAGTGATATAATCATAAAATACCAATAGGAGAGAGTAGTAGAAAAGATG
The DNA here is from genome assembly GCF_009769535.1 of Thamnophis elegans. Taxonomy (NCBI): domain Eukaryota; kingdom Metazoa; phylum Chordata; class Lepidosauria; order Squamata; family Natricidae; genus Thamnophis; species Thamnophis elegans. Next base: position 102,641,709 of record NC_045558.1, read on the forward strand.
AGAAAGATAACAGAAATACAGCTCTACTATGAAATAAAAAAAATAATATGAAGAGAGAAAGAGATTACATCTCACATCTTAATTTTTTGAGATGAATCTGTTCTGCCCTATAAAAGTGAATTGCAAAAATGAAAATTTAGACGGAAACAAACATTTTTGCTTTCTGCATACTATGACTGAAGTAATAATCTTACATCTAGATTTTTAAAAACCTACAAAATATTTATATGAATAATAGAAAGGCAGGGTTTCATATAATATTATAGTGATAGTTGAGCTTAGTGAAGAAATCTTTTTGGCAATCCAACGGGCAAGGTTAGTAGAGAATGAAGGCCATGAAATGAATTCTGAAAAGGTGCCACTTGGGAATAAGAGCCTCATTGTTGATCTGGCAAGATAACCAGATAATCTTATAGGTAAAAATTCTACTGCCAGAATTCTTAGCAATGGAATGCAAACTGAGGAGTTTCCTTCCAGGTATCTGGAAGACATCCAGATTGGAGAAAAATGCTCTGGCATGTACCCAAATTTTGCGGGTGCTGGCCATATGGGAATAGCTCAATGGTGAATAACCATTGTGATTACTTACATTACAGATGGACAAACAATAAACAAACAAGGAACTCGTCATAAGATGTGAAAAGTAAAAACTTTTCAATTATTTAACTAATGCTTCCTAATTTCTAATTCTAATATGCTTCCTAAATTTATATGCTTCCTAATATATGGGTGGGGGTGTTTCTCACAACATGAATAAATGTGATGATACCTCCTGCCTACCAGACATCTGGAAACCAGCCCTAGTCAGCAAACGAGCCCCACCCACCTCCGTTACAACACGAAACAACAACGGATACACAGCCAGCACCAATCTACCAATCATGATACAACCATACAACCAATCATTCCACTTACTGAAACAAAGCCAGCACTCCACACCCACCCAACAAGATTTATAGAAAGACAGCAGCTCTGACCACGCTTTAAGCCCAAAACCCAGCCTGAAGATGGCGAGTGAGACCTCGCCGAAACGTTGCCAAGACAATCTCAATCTTACATGGGAAATGATCCGAATAAAAGACCAGTGTGTGTGTTTGTGTGTGTGTGTGTGTGTGTGTTTTTTATTTGCAGTTTTCCTTTAACAACTGACATATTTTGTAATGACTGGGTCAATACATAGCACACAGTGCTAACAATAATAATACAGTTACATATACATAGCTTTTATCTTCCAACCTCTATATTCTTTTATGTATCAATACGTATAATACTTTCCCCCCAATTTGTACTTATTTTTCCCCCACTTGTTGGGCTTCTTCCATATTCACTTCTTTATATTTAAACAGTACTATTCTCTCTTTATAATTCTTTATTGCTTTCTCCCAAAATATATTTCAACATCCATTACATTTCTCCATACAATGTGTTTGTTGACCCCTGTTAAGTCATCAATATTTTAATATTTTAAGTATTACTTAAATTCAAAACCATGTTTTGACTTTGAGTACTACTCAAATTCAAAACATATTTCCAATATCTCAGTTTTCTATAAACACCAATAAAATCATTTACTAATACATTGTAATTGGTCCCAGGATTATATTTCCAAGTCCCCTGAATTTATAGTTTTTAAAAGCTATAAATTCCAATAAATCTTTTGCACAGTTGATCATAATAATACATTTAAATATGCCTAATCACAATCTTCCACCTCCTAACATTTGTATATTTATGATTATAATAAATTCTATTATATATCTATACTATATGTTACTATTTCCCCAATTTATACTTTCTATTTGTTTCTATTAGTTTATAATAAAATCACAATATTACGTTATGTCTCTATCCGTTATCACTCAGCTTTTTTAGAATTTCATCATTTATTGACTTTTTGGTGATTCTTTTATTTTTCTCTCTTGGAATCCAATATTTTTTCTAACATTTTTACATAGACTGAATGTTCCCTCTGTCTTCCCCTTATCTCCTTCTGCTGCATCATTTGGATGCCCATCCATAACCTTTTCATTATTTTTGGGAAGTCTTTTTTTCTCTCTATACTATTGTAAGCTCTTAAGGAATTATCTATTCGATTCTTGGTATTTATTGCTATTGTGTTTTCATTGTTTTTGTTTTCTTGTAGCTTATTTAGATTTGTCTCTTCACCACTCCTTCTGATTTCTCATCAATCTTCGGAATATTTTGTTCATCGCTTCCCACCATTTGTTGAGGATCTTCTACACTCACTTCTTTATCTTTGGACAATCCCAACATCTCCTTATGATTGATTCTTTGACACATTTTGTCACACTTTCATAAAAACTTTTAGCCATCATTAAAATTTCTTCATAGAACTTTATTGTCTCCTGCTGAGTCATTTTGTACTTTGTATATATTAAAAATTGCTCAACAACTGTATCTCTAATACTCCAGTGTCCTAATATTTTGGAAAAAAATGTAAAAATGTCAATTATTAATAAAATTTGTCAATCCCAAAATTATTCCTCAAAATCCCCAAGCTTTCTAGTCCTTAAAAGCTATAAATATATATTTTAGAGTCTTTATAATTTCCTACTTACACTTTCCCAGTTGTCCAAATTTTAGAGTCTTATTTTTATCTCCCTCCATTCTTTACCCCCACTTTCTATCACTTTTCTTCTTTTGACTCATAGGATGATCTATCAAACGATGTTAATGAATCAAATCAAACTTGACCCACCAGGTTTCCTCAAATCTTGCAAATCCACCTTTCAATAACATTTTGGTATTTATAGTTCAGTTGCTTTAAAAATATGCAACAGCTCAGTAGATATTTCCAAGCCTCCAAATCACCTACTAAGTTAAAGTCAAGGTCAAATAGCCTTCCTGTTGTTTGCTTTCTCTCCTTTCATCACTTTCAGTTAAATTTCCCACTTTGCAGTAACCTTCTTCTTCTAGATGACTCTCTGCTCCCAATTCCAGCACTCAACAGAGTGTAAAAGTCAAAACAGCTGACTGTCAGGGGGCTTGAAAATAGAGTTTAGAAAAGCAATTTCTCCCAATAATCACTTTTCACAATATTGTTCAACTTTTTCCAGGCTTTCTGTGTTTTAAAACATCCTTTAAATATTTCTTTTACATTTAAATCTTTAATATTTAGTCTTTCTCTTTAATTTTTAATCTTTAATCCTTCTCCATAAACCCAATCACTGCTTTCTTACTATTGGAGATTGTTTTTTTAAATTTTTAACTTGATTTAAATCTTTGGGGTAAAAGCTGGAAGTTATCTCACCCTGTTTCACTGTTTTTTCAATGCACCACTCCAATACAACATCCTAATGTCCTGGCTGTCCCAGCTTGTGACAGACCAAGATGGCCGTTGTCCCTGCTGCTGTTTGGAAGAGCTTTCTTTGAATCAATGAGGAAATTGTGGTTTCTTCATGATCAATGAAACACCTCTCTTTATTTCACCACCTCTCCAGGGCAGTTTGACCCCGTAGGGTTTCCTGGCAATTAGTTGCCAGCTGCATTTCATGGAGCCCGATCGAGCTCTGCTAATTTCCAGTCATTCTCGCAGCGACATCAACCGGAATCCTGCTTCCTAATTCTTGATGTTTTCCTTTCCCCTATCTCCTACTCTTCAATTCCCAATTTTCTCCCTAACAATAATCTATACAATAAAGGATTTGCATCTCTTTTTTTGAATCAATACTTTCATTCTGAGGGAAAATTTTACCTCCCACACATCCCAGTGATTACTAAGCCACTAAAAGGATAGAGGGACCAATAGGGCTCGAGGTTTTCTAATATATTCCTTGGAATTAAAGGCCAACTTTTATTCATCTTGAATAAAAGAACAGAAGATGGCAACTTACAGATTCTTCATTTAATGGATAAGGGTATTGAGAAAAGCTTTAGGGCTCCTCACTTAAGTGAATCAAATGAGCCAACTCACCACATCCCTATGCAAGCAAATACAAGAACATACCCCATTAAAAGCTCCTTTCTTACCATCCCTCTATTTTGATATTGTTGCCCCTTTGTCAACATTACTTGCTAGTCAAAAACATGCATAAATCAGAATGTTCCAATGTTGAAAATTCTATCCTAATGCTACATTTAATTTGTATAATTTCATCATTGTGACATTTCAGTTGTGCACAAATTTGCTTCCATGCCCTCTGATTTACTTCCCTCTTTTTAAAGTGCTCTTAGTACTTTATATTGGACCAGAAATTTAGAAAACTGAAGGTAACTGAAAAGTGAAACTGAGTAGAATATTTATTTTTCAAAGCTTCTGAAATTGACAAGGAACATAAAATTTGGAGAAATGAAAAAAGCTGAGCTGCAGGAAGATTAAAAAATGGGTTAATAAAGTTTAACAAGGAGAATTTGTTTTGTAGAGGCAAGATTTGTTTCAAAAAGCATACATTTCCTGGCTTGTTGTATGGACAGTTGGATAATTAAATTAACATGATGATGATGATGATTCTGCTTTTTGAATCATTCTTAACTCCTTGTAACCACATACTGTAGATAAGCCCATGGGATAATGGGAGCGTTAAAACTTTGGGCAATAAACAAAACAAGGTGATGTAATGATTCAGTTACCAAAGATTGTTTTCAGTGTCAAGCAAAAATGAGTAAAGAAAAATATCTCAATTAGTATCAACAAGGAGACGAGAAAAACAAGAAAATGAAAGTGAGCAAACCTTTTCACAAAAAAATTTGGAGCTATAGTAGAAAACCAGTTATGGTAGAAATTCAATCTAATACACATAAATGTGATTACAGGAAGATGGAAAGACTGTATTGTAGCCCTTTGCAAACAGGATTATAGAATGACAGAAACATTTGTAGAGAGAGAATATATTCAGAAACTGACTCCACTGGAAAGTGAAGTATGAAAAGCAATAAATCAGTTGTCAAATAGGAAAGCACCAGCTGCAGATGAAATACCCTTTGAACTCCTTAAAGCTGCAGAAGAGGCAGTTTTCAGGAAGGTTTTTTAAAAAAGCATAAGGAGCATGAAATCAGATAGCAAATATAGAATGGATAAAGGAGAAGCAAGAGAATCCTAGGAAGAGATTTATTTTAGCCTTACTGTTTACTGAAGGATTGGGGGAGAAGGTTGTGCCTCATATGAGAATGTAGACTATATTAAGGTTAATGGGTGTGCAACAACATTATATTTGTCTTTGGAGGAACTTTTACTGTGAATAAGAAGCTAATTTAAGAACTGTGTTTGAAGAAATAGAATGATTCAAAATAAAGGAGATAAAATAAGGATGCTCAATTTATAAAGCTAGTACCAGTCCTATAAAATGGCAGAATTGAAAACAATATCACTGGGAATTAAATTGGATGCTGAAACATTAATAGTTTAAAATATGTGGAAGATACTACTTTATTAAGCAAAATTAAAGAAGACTTAATAAATGTCATTACCGGTGTAAAACTTAAAAAATGGAAAGTGAACAATGTGGATTAATACTGAGATGTCAAAGTCTTTATATTCATTCAGTAATTGATGGGTAAACTAGACTGTTTTCTTGATCTCAAATATAGATAGAGATGAACAATGTGGTGGAATTATAGATGAAATTAATTTGAAGTTGGAAGTCCATTTAAAATAAATGATAAGAACAATAAGAATATTTCAAAGACGGCAAAAATCAGAATAATTAAAGTAATGGTCTTTCCTGTGATAATGTATGTCTGTGAAAGCATAGAGAAAGAACAGGAGAAAGTAGTTAGATGTCTTTGAATTATGGATTTGGAAACACCAGCTAAGAGGACCATTGACTACTAGAAAAACTAATCAATCTGTCCTGGACCAAATAAAAGTTGACTGCTCCCTTGAGGGATGATCAGCAAGCAGCAACTCACCTATAAGAGGCATGAGATATGAGCAGATGATAGGCTAGAAAATGATTATGTTTGCCAATATTCAGGAAGTGGAAAGTGAAGAAGACAACAAATAGGCAGGATCAATTAAATTACGGAATTGACTTTGTAAGGCAGCAGCATCAGGAGACCCAATCAACTGCTTTCCCTTTTTTAGATAGGCAAAAATGTATAAATTGCCTTATCTCAAAAGAGTCAAGGTGATTTACAACATATTTTGCACATGCAAAATTAAGACAACATCACTTGGAAGTTAATCTAAGGCAATAGTGGCAAGATAGGAATGAATTAAGAGATAATAAATTTTACACCAGTATATTTTTCTGCTGACTCAGGTATGAGTGGATAATTCAGCAGTAGGACAGATTCTACAGTTATAATTGGTATGGAAATGGTTTAAGCTCTAGTCATAATATTCAATCTTGCCTTCCCTCCCCCCTATACTTCTAATATCTTGCCTAAATGAAACATTTTGGGAAAAACTGAAAATTTGGGTGCTAATTTGTAAACCCTGAATTCATCTACTAAAGTAATCGCTCAATATTATATATGCAAATTAGAGTTGAGAGGTTGTGTGTGGATATACTTTATGCTGGTTATGCATCTCCTCAAAACCTACTCTGAAGAAAACCATTTGCCAAATGATGCAATTGCAAACATTGTGAGATTTTTGTATAGTCAAAAAATCTTTGATGACTTTCAGCTCTTCAAGATCAAATGGAAAATAGTGAAGCACGTGAAGCTAATATACATTAACATTGATTTTTGCCATAGTTAAATTTCTACATAATGTCAGTCTCTTGTGAACTTTTCTTTTCTTTTGGACTTACTCCAGAGAAAAAGATCTTTTCAAAACAATAGTGCATTCCAGATGGAAATTAAGGTAGATGCACAACAAGTGAAAATAAGGTACATAAACAAAATGCAGAGAGAGAGAGAAAAAAAAACACCACGTAGATCTGTTTTGATATGATGGGAAAATAAGTTTGAAGGAATCATGCTATTTGTAGAACTCAATCAATTACTCTTTGACACCTGTTTATTCCTAATAAGATGTGTAGGAAGATGATGTTTGAAACCAATGTAATAAAAGTGTTTGCTTATGTTTTCTTCTCCTCCAAAATGGGGTGTTCAGAAGTAAAAGAGCTAAAATTTTATACATTGTTGCATTTTTTGGGGGGGATTTGTTATTCTTTTTTCTCCTTCAGAAGAATATATGCACCTAGAGAGATATCTGTTTTCCTCAGATTTATTTCCCCTAAACATAGCCATTAAAATGTGCTGCCTAATTTATGTATTTAACTATCAGGTTTTAGCAATTAGTTCATCTCCAAGATCATGGGTCACACAAGATTAGATTTTACATCCTTGAAACTCTGATGAGGTAGGGTCAGCTTAATGGGAGGAAAGCTACTTTAAACTTGATAATACAGTACTTATTGATGACTTATGGTTATTGCACTCCCATTCTAGGGGTTATATGATGGCAATGTCATGGAGCCAAGGGGAAAATTGGTGCTGTCAAGGCAAGACTGGGCTGTGTAAAAGTAGTAGAAGAGTCTATTGCTGGAGGATTTGGGGAGCAGAATTGCACATATCTTAAAATTGCCAAGTTTGAGAAACACTGCTTTAAATGATCAAAATGTGCAAGTCCTTTGCTCTGAGTGTAACCTCAGAAACAAGCTTGAATTACTTACTCTGCAAACCATTCTCTTACTGAACATTGCTGCAATTTGCTAGTAATAAATATATCTTTCTCTATTGCCAAATTTTTAAACTTACAGTCTTCTTTCCCACCAGGAAAAATAGTTTGCTACATTTCACTAATAGTAGATACTGTATTCATGTCCTATTTAAGTCCCTGTTTCTGAAGTTTCTCTGGGTCATGGATATATCTATCACTCTCCAGACAGTATTTAACTACTAAAGCACCATCTTCGCTCATCATTAGTCCTATTGGTTGGGCTACTGAGAATTGTAGTTCTGGAACACCTGTTCATGAATTGTTACTTGTACATTTTTTTACACATACTATATCTTCATAGATACAGTACAATGCTTTCACCAAAATCTTTATTTTATGTAGGGGAGAATAACCTTTACCAAAATTGCTTCAGGTACTATAAGCCCATTCTTCTAGCCCTCCTCAAATTAAACTCTTAACTATCAGTAGTATAGCTACTCAAAATCAGTGGTGAAGTTTTGTACTGTACTTTTTAAAAAGATATCATTTGTTATTATTATTTATATTACATTACACCTAACAGCTTCAGCATAAAATAGATAATTTATATTGTCTATATATCTTGAAAGATCTTTATCGTGTCATTTTTAAAACACATAAAATCCTACCAGACTTGATAAAATAATGATTTCCAATTTTATTTATTAAGAATATAAGTTTTATCAAAGTAGAGAGATTGATCTAATCTTATCAAACTGTTTCTCAAGCAAAAAAGTACTGGGATATTTTTATCAGGAACCAATAGATTATTTCTTGCTAAAGCAGGTAAACAATACTTGCTCACTTTCTTGTTTCTTGCTTTATAAATATTTCTTCATTCCACCAAATACATGCAATAATTTTGCTGGATTTTTGCCAAGAACATCTGTAGGAGGGTCAAAAAATGTAAGATATCAGGAGCCACTATGCAATCAAAGTTCCACCCCTTTTTTCCTGTGTGTAATATCTGATAAAAAAGAGGTTGGGGTTTGATCATATGGTCATATTCATCATCTTAGCTTTCTGGTCATTACAAATGCCTTTGGTTGCTACTATTATTAAAAGCCTCACTATAATCTTTTGAGAATATATATTTCTAAAATTTATTACATTTCATTTTTCCCCAACTTCAAACCAGAGATGGGCTTCAAAAATTTCAGCAACGGGTTCTCTGCCCAGTTGCTGGGTGGGTGTGGCTGTGGTGGGCGTGGCATAGTCAGCCTGCTGCACCATGGTAGGGGGGTGCTTTCACCTTCTCCAGGTTCTGGAGGCTTTCCTCAAGTCTCTGGGAAGGCAAAAACTGCCTCCCCCAGGCTCCAGAGGCCCTCTAGACTCTAGAGGTCAGAAATGGGCCCATTTCCAACCTTCCAGAACTTCCAGGAGGCCCATTTTCCCCCCTCCCTGAGCCTCTGCATAGGCCATGGACTTACCTTGCATCTAAAACGGGCGACGTGGAGACTCTTGGGAGGGACAGGGTGGAAGGGGCCAGTCAGGGGGTGGGGTTTGGAGGTTCTCCAAACTGGCCATAATGTTAGCTATGGGTTCTCCTGAACCCAAACAAACCAGTAGCAGCCCATCCCTGCTTCAAACCCTCTGGGTCATCCATTGTGATCCTCTGCCATTTAGAAATCTTGTAGTCCCCTCATCAAAAATTGTGTAATCTTATTTTAATCTTTTAAATTATATTACTTTAGTTTTGTTTAATCCTCCAAATCAATGTTCAACAATAATACATTGAGCAAAAACAATGAATTCAATAAGCAAAAACCCAAAAATGTTAATTAAAAAAATGAAATGTGTTTATTAAACATATGTCATTGACTATGTTGTATTGTTCAAGGCCTTATATAGCTTGCATGTACACAAAAGTATATATGTCCCATAGCAATAGCAATAGCAGTGGACTTATATACCGCTTCATAGGCCTTTCAGGCCTCTCTAAGCGGTTTACAGAGAGTCAGCATATTGCCCCCAACAATCTGGGTCCTCATTTTACCCACCTCGGAAGGATGGAAGGCTGAGTCAACCCTGAGCCGGTGAGATTTGAACCGCTGACCTGCTGATCTAGCAGTAGCCTGCAGTGCTGCATTTAACCACTGCGCCACCTTGGCTCTTGATTTCAAAAGTATAATATTAGGCATGGAAACCCTTTATTAATTGGATATATACAAAGCTTAATTAAGATTGCAGGTGTAATAGCCCTGTGAAAGACCAAGTATAATAATTTTAACATGTTAATTTAATAAACAAGAGTCATTGCATACTTTGCCCTGAGCATCCTTAGTAGCATCCAGTATAGATTGACCTTGTTCTGTTATTTCAAGTGAAAAACCAATACAGGTAGGCCTTGACTTATTACCACAATTAAGCCCAATTTTTTTGTTGATAAGTGAGACATTTAACTGAGTTTTGTCCATTTTACGACTTACCTTGCTACAGTTGCCATGTGAATCATTTATAACTTTGAGTGGTCATTAAACAGTTATAAGTAGGTGACATCAAGTGGTTATAAAGTGGTTATAAGTCAAGGACTATCTGTATATTACCATCTTTATTCCTTTATTTCTAGTATCCCTGTTTTATATACTTTATCGAATAGTTTGCACTGAGTATGAACATGTTTTAAATTTCAATTAAGTTTGCATGAAAGCTTTATATAGTTCCATTATAAGTAACCTTTAATATATACCTGTGACGGCGAACCTATGGCACATGTGCCAGAAGTGGCACCCAGTGCCCTCTCTGTGGGCACATGAGCCGCACCCCAGCTCAGTTCTGCTGCACATGCACACACATGCTCCCCACCAGCCAGCTGGTCTTTGAGTCTCTGCCGCACATGCTCAGGGGGATGCATGTGGAGGAAGCACGAACATGTACAGAGGGGCGAGGTTCCCCCCGGGGGCACACGCACATTCAAGTGGCCAGGGTGCAGGCAAGGGTGAGGTGCACATAGGGATCACATGCACATGTGCATGGGGCAGGGGGCATGTAGGGGGTTGCTCATGCATGCACAGGGGGTGGGGTGCATGCACAGGAGTTGCATGCATATTGCATTTTGGGGGTTTAGGCACACATGCACGCGCTTTGGGCACTCAGTCCAGAAAAGGTTAGCCATTACTGATGTATACATTCCAAACCTCCTTAACTTTTCAAATGTACTTGTTTAGATTTTGATTCTTTTTTATCTATAGTGCAAACCATAAACAATATAATTAATCCTCAACACCATTTGTTTAGTGACTGTTTGAAGTTACTAAAAAGTTACTGTCAAAAGTGTCTTATGACTGTTTTTCACAATTACGAGCATTGTGGCATCCCCATGCTAACATGATCAACATTGGGGCAGTTGGCAACTGGCATATATTTATGACAGTTGCAGCATCCCTGGGTCAAGTGATCGCCTTTCTTCCAAGCCAATGTGGAAGCCAAATTCATTTAAAAACTATCGGCATATTACTAATTTATCAACGTTAGTGATTCATTTAGCAACTGTGGCAAGATAGGTTGTAAAATGGGACAAAACTGTAATATTTTACTTAACAACTGTCCTGCTTAGCAACATAAATTTTGGGCTCAATTGTGGTTGTAAGTCAAGGATATAAATGAAAATATATGCCCTAACCACAAGGTTGCGTCTTATGCTCAGTACAATTCAGTATCTTCCTTAGATGAGGGAATAGAAGGGCAACTTGCCAGATTTGCAGATGATACTAAGTTGGCAGGAATAACTAAAACCCTAGTAGATAGGCTCAAGATCCAGATGGATCTTGACAGATTTGAATACTGGGCCCTAATGACTGGCTGGATAGACGTGGCTGGGTGGTCATGTGACTGAGTGGGCATGGCCAACTTGATGTCACCTACTTCGAGAGACGTTTCACCTCTCATGATTGGGGGGATGCTGCAATGGTCGTAAGTGTAAAAAACAGTCATAAGTCATTTCAGTGCCATTGTAACTTTGAATTTACTGTTGTAAGTCAAGGATTACCTGTTCAACAATACAAAAAAGTTCTGTGCTTTTAAAAAGCTGTTCTAAATACCAGTTAATGGATTAGAAATGGGGGAATACACACTGATGATCAATGAGTCACAGCCGTCATGGACACCTAAACCATTCTGTCTGAATACCTTCCTTTTCCTCAGCAATATCTGCAATCCGGAGTTACAAGTCAGGCAGGTTGCCAGAGCATATTGAGGAATTAAAATAGTTAAAATACAAGGATAACTATCAACAGCCAAGTTACACTTGCTCATAAAGTGAAACCCTTTATCAGAGAGGTCATTTAAGCTCTCCAGAAAGTGGGTGGGTGTATTTGGGCTACAAAATGCAGAGCTAAAGAGACATATTAACAAATTAACATCTTGAGGGAGTAATCCTATTCTGGCTTTGTTCAGACCTTGCTGCAGGGAATTTTTGCCTATGAATATAGCTTTCTATCTCTTTATCTCTTAAGTGCTGACATCTTCTGTGGGCTATTAAGGAAGGTGAGGGCTGCTTTCTCCCTCTAAGAAAACGTTTCTCCATTTCTCATTCATGGAAATATATTCTTCCTTTTTAATATTTCTCAAAATATTTAATTCTTCTAAGAGAGGTGTGGGTGCTAACTTTCTACAATTGGTGCCATGTTACTCTGCCATATTAACATGAGAGAAAACTAAAATAAATTGGAAGAAGGTTCCACATATTATCAGTGAGAAATCATGTGCCTTGCTCACTCTGAAGCAATGAAAAAGACTCCTGCCCCAAAGGTTTCTGAAGCCAAGAAAATCCAGTTGCCTCTTGAAAAAAGCACCTTTGATTCCTTAGTCATCCATGACCTGGATGACTGAGGAATCCCCATAGACAAGAAACTCCTGTGCTCAATGAACTGACAAAGTACAGTTTCCCACCCAGGAGAAGCAATCATTAGCTCCATTTGCACCAGTGATGGGTTGCAAATATTTTTACTACTGGTTCACGTGCACTTCTGCACGAGTGCAACTCTTCTGTGCATGCGCTGAAGAATCCGGGTGGGTGGGTAGAGCCGAGGTGGAGCAGTGGTTAAATGCAGCACTGCAGGCTACTTCAGCTAACTGCAGTTCTGCTGTTCAAATCTCACCGGCTCAGGGTTGACTCAGCCTTCCATCCTTCCGAGGTGGGTAAAATGAGGACCCGGATTGTTGTTGGGGGCAATATGCTGACTCTGTAAACCGCTTAGAGAGGGCTGGAAGCCCTATGAAGCGGTATATAAGTCTAACTGCTATTGCTATTGCTATTGCTATAGAGCCTCCCGCTGCCACTACTACCATTCAGCCAACTGAGCCAAGAGCAACCCACCACTGATTTGCACCACTTAAAGATATTAGCTTGTCTCACTCACTTGACAAGATATCCTTAGGTAATCATCCAGATTTAAGGAAATATCATGTGCCCCCAGAAAGGTAGTAAAAAAATCAGACAGAATGCCAAGCTTGCATCCTGCCTCTCAGCCATTTCTTCTATGGCTATGCCAACCCTTCAGTAAATAGCTGTTCCAGATGTGTTGAAAGTACACTCCAAAAAGCTTAAAACAACCCTTTATCAATCTTTAAGCAAGCTTCAAGCTTCAAGCTTCAGGAATAAAAGTACCACAAAAAACCTCCCCCAGGGTGGGGGTGGGATGGCAGCTCTGGAGAAGCTCAGTCTACAAACAGAAAGTCTGGGCATACTGCCAAGAACCATTAAGGCTTACAATGTAACATGTTTAACCCAGAGGCAGTTTCTGAAAACACTTAAAGCAGCAGGGCAATTAAGATAAGGATTAGGTTAGAAATAGAGACATACCAGAATGTTTCCTTCCTACCTCCTTTGCAGAATTAGCTCTGAAAAGTGGGAAAATATTTATTCCAACAACCTGTTCTCTGAACTGCTCAGAAAATTAACATCCGGTTCCAGAGAACGGGTGCAAACTGGTAGCAGCCCACCTCTGGCCCTATCTACATTGAAATGAAATTCAATGTAGAAAAAAGTAAAGTCTTACATTTAGGCATGAAAAACCAAAAAATCACATATAGACTGGGTGAAACCATGCTTAATAGCAATAACTTTGAGAGGGATCTTAGAGTCTTTGTGGACAACCAGCTAAATATGAGCCAGCAATGTACAGTGGCAGCCAACAAAGCCAATGCAATCCTAAACTGCATTAAAAGAGGAATGCAATCAAGACCAAGTGAGGTACTAATACCACTCTATAAAGCTTTAATAAGACCACACCTAGATACTGTATCGAGTTTTGGTCACCACACTACAGTGACGTGCGGTGAGCTTTATGGCTGGTGAGGCAAGCGGGCAAATGCCACCATATGTCTACTGCCCTATGTCTGCCAGCAGCGGGGCTTCGGCGGGGCTTTCAGAAAGCCCCGCCAAAGCCCTGGCGTGGCTTTCCAAAAGCCCCAATGAAGCCCTGCCTCTGTGTCCGCCATACAGGCAGGATGCATCCCGCTCTATGGCGGACAAAGAGGTGGGGCTTTAAAGCCCCGGCGCTGTGTCTGCCATACAGGCGGGACGCGTCCCGCTCTATAGTGGACACAGTGCTGGGGCTTCGAAAGGGCAGCACTCCGAATGCGGCATAAGCCGCGCCCAGGGCAGAGGGGAAAGCGGCGGCAGCGGAGGAAGCAGCAGTGGCAGCGGCGTGAATGTCGGCCTCGGCGGCGGCAGGGAACTTTGCATCACGGGAGCCGCCAAGCGCCTTTGCTGCAGACCCGGGCCAGCCAAGCACCATACCCGGGTCTGCAGCAAAGGTGCTTGGCGGCTCCCGTGATGCAAAGTGCCCAGCCACCGAGGCCGACATTCACGCTACTGCCGATGCCACCGCCCGCCCGCTGCCCCGGCCTGCAGCCAGCCCAGCAGTTAAGTCTGTGGGCTTTACTTCTCAGTAGCCCCATATTCGCTTAGCATGTTTGTTGGCCATAATTCCCAAGTGGCTTCCATATGCAGATTGCTTTAATTTCCCATGTCGGGGATGATAATAACAATAATGTCTTAATGCAGACTTAATCATTCTTAAGGGAGAGTTTTTGAAATAAGAGACCTCTAAGTCTTCTGACTATAGATGGTTCTGCTCTTGGCGGCTCCCGCGATGCAAAGTGGAGAGTTGAACTTGCTCGGAGCATGAACTTTTCCAACATAGGCACGTTTTACAAGCAAGGCTCCTGCTGCTAGATTGCGCAGTCGCTCAACTGCAAGGCATGATTCATTGCTCCCAGATCAGGAGGCGGGAGAATCAGTGTCTCCTTTGCATACAAAACTTTTCGCTTTTTTTTGCTTAACTCTTAAAAGGCGAAAAATTCCTTATGCACAGGAGGCCCATAGTTCTCTCGCCTCCTCCTATAGTTAACACTAAGCAGACTCCAAGCCACTGTGACTAAGCAGACTCCAAGCCACTGTGAGTCTGGCAGCAACTACCTTGGTTTAATTATTTTTAAAAAATTCTTTAAAATTCTTTCCTCATGACTGATGAGGCCATGCCTCCCCTGCCTCTGGTGACTGCACGACCCTGCCACACTATTAAAAAGATGTTGACACTCTAGAAAAAGTACAGAGAAGAGCAGCCAGGAGGATTACGGGACTGGAGTCTAAAGCATGAAGAACGGTTACAGGAACTGGGCATGACTAGTCTAGTGAAGAGAAGGACCTGGGGAAACATGATAGCAGTGTTCCAATATTTGAGGGGCTGCCACAGAGAGGAAGAGGTCAAGCTATTTTCCAAGGCATCTGAAGGCCAGTCAAGAAGTAATGGAGGGAAACTGATCAAGGAGAGATTCAACATAGAAATAAGGAGAAATTTTCTGACAGAGAGAACAATCAACCAACGAAACAGCTTGCCTTCGGAAGTTGTGGGAGCTTCATCACCAGAGGCTTTCAAAAAGAGATTGGACTGCCATTTGTCAGAAATGGTGTAGGGTCTCCTGCTTGGGCAGGGAGTTGGACTAGATGACCTACAAGGCTCCTTCCAACGCTGTTAATTTGTTAATCTGTTAAAAACATCCTAAATAGCTATTGAATTTGTGGTTTGTTTATATATAAGGACAATTTCTGAAATGAAGGGATGATAGCAGTGCTCATACTTATTTCTTTTCAAGTGTTTATATGTTTTTTTTTAAATCATAACATGATTTCTAGCAATGTATTTGATTCAGATCTCTTTTGAACCCCGAATGGTAGGAAGTAATCCTTTAGGAGTATGTAGGGTCATCATTTCCAACAATCTTGAGAACTGTTATGTAATCAAGATGAAGATTACCTGAGCAAGAAGTTTTGAAGCTTCTTCCACCATCTCTGAGTATCTCTCAAATGCAAGCCAGTTTGGTTTAGTGTTTGGAGCATCTGGCTGGAAATTGTGAGACAATGAATTCTAGTTCCACTTTAGGCATAAAACAATCTGGCTGACCTTGGACTAGTCACTTTCTTTCAGCCTTACGAAGGAGGCAAACCATTTCTGAAGAAGTTTGCCAGAAAAACCGCAAGGAGTTGTACAAGCAGTGTCCATGAATTGGACACAACTGAGCGGGGGGAAAACAATATGTTTCAAATGGCATGTTATATAAATCTCCCCTCAGTTGATAGCCGTACACTCTCTTCAAAATAGTCACTTGGAGACCAAATGCTGGCAATAAACAATGCCAGAGCCCAGAGTGCACAGAATTAGACCCACAAAGTGGCCAAAGATAACACCAAAAATGGCTGTAGTATTTTCTTAAGTGTTTCAGCCCTGCCCCCTTAGCTCCTTCTGGTTATACAATTTGATTAGAAGAGCAGGAATGGGGAAATCTTCTACACATGTGACTCAGAGCATCCATTTTGGGCATTCTTAGATCAGCACAGATTTTGTCACTGAAATTCAGCTGCTGAAATACCAAATTTATGTGGCAGACATTTTCCATTGTTAGGAAAATGTAACATCTTAAATCCATCCTCCAAATTGACTTGGAATGTTGCAATGCAGTTTTCAGAGGCTATGCATAAAAATGTATAGGTTCAGAGAAACACATATTAGAGAAATTTGCTTGCAAACAATGCAGATGTGAGAGACAAATACAAATAGTCCTCAACTTACAACAGTTCATTGAGTGACTGTTTGAAGTTACACCTGCACTGACAAAAGTGACTTATGACAGTTTTTCACACTTACTACCATAGCAGCATTCCCATGGTCATGCGATAAAAATTCATATGCTTGGCAACTGATTCATATTAATGATGGTTGCAGTGTCCTGGTGTCACGTGATCACCTTTTGCGACCTTTTGACAAGTGAAGTCAATAAGGAAATCAGATTCACTTAACAATAGGGTTACTAACTTAACAACTGCAGTAATTCACTTAACAACTGTAGCAATGTTGTAAAATGGGGCTAAACTCACTTAACAAATGTCTCACTTAGAAACATAAGTTTTGAGGTCAAGTATGGTTGTAAGTTGAGGACTACCTGTAAATGAAACATTGCATATAAATTGCTGAATATGAAAACATGCCTTCTCTCTGACCATTTTCTTAATAATTTATAGCATCTTACATTATTCCATAGGCACTATTGTGGGAAGAAAAAGCCTGTTCTCATTACAGACAGTCCTCAACTATCTGTATGAGCACAAATGTGACTGGAACTATTGAAGCTAAGCAATGTAGCCATTACATCTCTCACATATGATTTTATTATCCTTTTTGCGTTAGTGTCAAGTGAATTGAGAGCCAGTTTGATCTAGCAGTTAAGGCACCAAGCTTAAAACTGGGAGACTGAGTTTTAAAAACCAGGAGACTGTGAGTTTTAATTCTGCCCTAGCCCTGAAAGCCAGCTGTGTGACTTTGTGCCAATCACTCTCTCTCACCCCAGCCTACCTCACAGAGTTATTTTTGTAGAGAAAATAGGAGGCAAAATAAATTATATGGCCATTAAATGAACGGGATTCCTCCAGTAACTGTGTTGACGGAGGCTGATTAGGAAGGTCACAAATGGCAATCATGGGACTTTGGGCTACTGCAACAATCATAAATACATACTGATTGCCAAGCACCCAAATTGTGTCTGCAAGCCCACTATGGTGGTCATGTACTTGAGAGACCGCCTGCTGCCAATCACCTCCACTAGACCGATTAGATCCCACAGATTAGGCCTCCTCCGAATTCCATCCGCCAGCCAGTGTCGACTGGCGACTACCCGGAGGAGAGCCTTCTCTGTGGCTGCTCCAACCCTCTGAACAAACTCCCCGTGGAGATTCGAACCCTCACCACCCTCCAGGCCTTCCACAAAGCCCTTAAAACCTGGCTGTTCCGACAGGCCTGGGGCTAAAGAGCTGTTGCCCCCCGTCTCGAATGGTATGACTGTTGTGTGTTTTTAAATTATGCATTATTATGTTTTGTTTTATTTTTTGTCTGTACCCCCTTCCCTGATTTGAATTGTGAGCTGCCCTGAGTCCCCTTCGGGGGAAAAGGGCAGCATACAAATATAATAAATCAAATCAATCAAATCAAATCAAAATAAGTGTAAGGAGCCATCGTAAGTCATTTTTTTCAGTGCATCATAATGTCGAATATTTGCTGAATAAATGATTGTAAGTTGGGGATTATATATAATATATCAATACGGAAATAGTTGGATGTTGATGCTATAAGACAGTGATCCCCAACCCCCGGTCCGCGGACCGGTGCCGGGCCGTGGAGTACCTGGCACCGGGCCGCGCAGCGGCCGGGGGCCATGATTGCTGCAGCGGCCGGGGGCCATGATTGCTGCAGCGGCCGGGGGCCATGATCGCTGCAGCGGCCGGGGGCCATAGTTTCTTTCTGTATGCAAATTAGGGCTAACTGGCACAAGGGGTGTTACTGGACCGCTGGTGGCACTCTGACGTCACCAGCGGCCCACCGCCCCCCTGTGTCCAGCGCCGCCCTTCTCATTCCTTTTCAGCGCTTCAGCGCTGGCCGATTCCTGAAAAAAACCTAAGAGCGCCTGCGCAGCTACGTAGGGCTAGCGTAGACAGCGCTAGTAGCGTAGCCTTGCGTAGGCGCAGTTTGTGCTACGCTATCTACGCTAGCCATACTGAACTGCGCCTGCGCAAGGCTACGCTACTAGCGTTGGTCATCGACGTATTCCACCGAAACCGCGAACAACGCCCCCCCACCCCTGCGCGCGCTCAGCGGGCCACGGTAAAATTATCAAAGGCTGACTGGTCCGTGGCGATAAAAAGGTTGGGGACCACTGCTATAAGACATTATAAATCATTAGTGAGGACATGTTCTCTGGTGCTTCAATAGAATAAAATATGTGGATAACACAGCAATGGAAAGAGATTTGTTGCCCCAATGTTCCTATTCCACCTCAATAATTATACTGACAAGTTATCTTGTCTTTACAGATTTAATGCCAGGCAAGTTAAGGAAAGCTGTTTATGGATTCCCTTGCTTCTAGGAGAGGGAGCAAATTGAAACCCATACCCATTCTTTCATGTGGGCTCAGGCTCAGGAGCAAATGAATTTTGACAGATGACAAGATCCATAGAATGGATAGAGTTTGCCAGAAAAGAAGGGCATCTCCAGGTTGCCTGGACTTGTCAGCCAAACTAAACCAGAGCACTAAGTTCTGGAGAAAAAAATAAAATTGGGGCGGGGAAGTCAAAAGTTGCTAGTAGCATCTTCATCTCTCCAAAGACTGACCAACACAAATATCTGCATTTGTGGATGATTGCATATACAGACATCTATCTACAGAGAGGGAGCAGAAGGAGAGAAGAGAAAGAGAAGATAAGAATGGAAGAATGTAGCAGATCCATGTTGAGTGAGAAGAACATAGACATTCAAGCATATGCACATACATTTGAGGATTGGCCCTTAGTGAAAAGAGAGCACTGACCCTATTTTTAAATAAAGGCTTAGTGCTCACTCAGAAAAGGCATAAACCTTTATTTATAGTTGGAACACACCAGGTGGGCATTATTTTGGCAACTGCTACCCTGCCTTTCCCCTAGCCCAAACTCAAATGATCATGGAGTGCAGTGCCTGCCAAACACATGGAAGGGAGGGTCCCCACAGCAGCCTAAAATGTCTGTAAGAGTTGGGCAGATCCTGTCGGTGGTGTCACAAAATGTATCTTCAATGAAGGGTTCTTAATGACATCCAATGTGTTGGAAAAAGAGTAAACATTCTAAGACTGGAGTAACTAAAGACAAATTTAAGCCGTCTCCCCCATGGGTTGGGGATGATAGTGTCCTGAGGACACACCATTTAAAGTGTTAAGTAGGCATTTATAACTGAAAACAGGAGGAAAATTACTTTTTTAGGGCTGGGAGCTACTAGTTTAGAACCACTTTACAATTGAATGACAAATATTCCACCTTTGTAGCATCATATAGGCTTCAGCCCTTTTTCTTTTCAGAAGTTAACCAGTGAACATTAATATCCCCCTTGTCTTTTTCAGGAACCAATATAATTTAATTTTAGAATAGAAAAGCTAATTTTATATCCATCATGTGAACTTTATAAATATATGTTAACAGATGAGCCATTGCTATATAATAGAGCTTCTTCCTGCTGAGTTATGTTCAGTGGTGGATTTTCTCCTAGACTCCTTTAATTAAATTAAATTAAACTAAACTAAATTAAATTAAAGAGAGGGGGAGATAGATATATCAATGTCATGGAGAGATGGCTTCAGAAAATCTGCCAATTCATACACTGCTGCACTCATATACCGGATTGGGATGATTCTGTAACATTGGCAGGCTTTTTCCTCTTTAATGGTTACTAAGACTATCCATTTCCTTTAGGTCCTATTAATTTTTCAATTATCTATCAGTTTCTTAATTTAAAAAAAAAATCTGTTGCAGGCATCAAAGGGTTTATGAGAGCTGGGTAAACCTTTAGAATGAAAATGGGTTTGATTTCTATATTTGGATGGCTCCCCAAAACAAACTGACATATCCATTATCAGCAGTTATGGAGCCCACATTAATAGCAAACATCTGCCAAACATGTGTGTAGAATTCTGTGCTGGTGCAAGGATATTGTCTGCAAAACATATTTTGCAGCAAGAGGTATCTTGCTTTGAATTAATCATTTTTGCCTACTTGGGTGTTGCAGAAGGGGATTATTTTAGCTGAACTACCAAAAGAAACTATGTTGGTATCATAACTAAAATTAACTCTCCATGAACATCTCCCTGTATACAAGAAGAAGCAAGGCTTTTTTATTTCTAGTGGCTTACTCTGTCTCTTGGTTCTAGACGTATAAGCCGAAGGAACAGAAGAGATTTAATTTGTGGCTAGTTAATACAATAGATAACACAGAGGGTAAATAAAAAGTGAGAAAATCCAAAATTCAACTGCAGGTGTCAGCCAGAAGGTTCACATTGCTAATATAAAGTTTCATCTAATTATTGATGTTGGATTTTTTCCACTACAGATCAACCCAGCTATGCTTGTTATTTTATTCTTTCCAAACAATGGAATGTTGGAAAGCACACAACTTGGAACTCCATTCATCTGTTTCTCTCTCCATAGGCAAGATAACACTCCAAAATCAGAACAGAATGGGACCCAATTGGATATTGGAGGACAAGCTGGCAAAAGGAAAACTAAACTTTCCAGGGACTGAATTGAACCAGAGGCTCCAGAGAAAAATGTTCCAGAAAAAATAATCTCCAAAGCATCCCATTCTGAGCCTTCCTTTTTCCAGGTGGTGAGGTCTAGATCACAGTATATGCAACTGACTCTGTGGTACCCAGAGCATATATACAGCAAGAGTGAGAAGGTGAGAGGAATGTAACACGAGAGAAACAAAAACACACACTGAACCTATTGACAGGCATACACCATGATTACATTCCTGGGGATTATGCGCACACATGTATACAAAAATGCCCCTCCCACACACACACAGGTAACACATTATTTTATTATACAGAGTAAAGTAGAGCTGGCTCTTGTAACTATTAAGAGGTGAGAAATAATTTGAAAAACCATGCTGCAGGTGCTTTCCCTACTTTGTTATTTCTTTGTTGCAAGTTCTTATTTGCTTTTGACTATTCACAGCAGCACTAAAAAAAGTAATTTATGACTATTTTCCACACATACTTGCAGCACCCCATGGTCACATGATCAAAATTCGGATGCTTGGCAACCCACTCATATTTAAGATGATTGCAATGTCCTGAGATCATGTGATCACCTTTTGCAACTTTCTGACAAGCAAAGTCAATGGCGAAGCCAGATTCACTTAACAATTGTGTTATTTACTTAACAACTGCAGTGATTTGCTTAACAACTGTGGCAAGAAAGTTCGTAAAATGGGGCAAAACTCACTTAACAAACGCCTCACTAAGCAATATAAATTTTGGACTCAATTGTAGTTGTAAGTTGAGGACTACTTGTATTTATAGATTACATAAAAGTCAAAGACAGTCAAACTGTGAAGAAAACACCAGCTGGGGTCTGTGGATTAAAGCTATAGATGCAAAATGTTGACATTACCCATGGTACATTTAGAAATTAGTCACTTAAAAGGAAAGCAATAATTTCCTCATCATGAGGGAAATTAAACTTCTACAGTAATGACTAAAGTTGCAAATTTTAATTGCCAATATATACCGAGATGACATATTAGTAGAACATGGGATATAGGTTCAATTTTTGTATTTGAACACATTTTTATATGGGAGATTGAAATCTCTCTCAGTTGTTGTCCTGATGGGTAGCGCAACAGATTGGTCCAGAAAAAATAGTTTGCTATGTGGAGCACACATGTTCTTTAAAAACTGTCAGGGAGAGTCCAGGAAAATGTGATAATTTGGCCCTAACTTTGTGCAGTGGCAGTATCACAGCCAATAAGTTTAATCCAAGGCACAATTGCTGCAAATTTTATTAAAAGGCATTGGGGGACTGGAAATAGGAGATAGTGGAATGTTCCAATATAATAAAGTATGCCTGAATTTCTATCCCTACTTAGTTTTTTAAAAAATCAGATAGAGCTCAGAATGCAGTACTTTCCCATAATCATAGAAGAAATGACTAAGGCTTTCTTCCTGAGGTAAGCCTAATAGATTTATTTGACAGATAGCTAAGTCAACAGTTGTACAGGTAACCAAGAAATCTTTTTTTCTACACAGTATATTAGTCTAAGGAGGTATTAAGAGAAATATTGTTTCTATAGGCATTTGGCTAGGAAATTCATAATTTTGTAATGTTAGGGAATAAAGATAATTTTCCTATAAACATAAGATAAAATGTTAGTGCCATAGCTGTTTAATATTGTTAGCCAGATTGTTTTAAATAATTCTATTAATTAAAAATTCATTCAACTCAAGGTTGAACAAATCATACAATGATTTTTATAGAACCAACTTCTCTTTCTGTTGACACATATACGAATTCTAGCTCTACCGGTCAAAGGATATAGTACAATTTTCTTTCAGCTTAATATATTTTTCTAATACAATACAATAATACAATAGAGAACTGAACAGCCACTAATGGAAGATGATGGTGCTCCTATAACCCTTGATGTACAGGTACAGTATAGGTGTTACCTTGCTCAATAGTAGTAACTGTGAAAGGGATCTTGGAGTCCTAGTGGACAACCATTTAAATATGAGCCAGCAGTGTGCAGCAGCTGCCAAAAAACCAACACAGTTCTAGGCTACATAAACAGAGGGACAGAATCAAGATCATGTGAAGTGTTAATACCACTTTATAATGCCTTGGTAAGGCCACACTTGGAATACTGCATTCAGTTTTGGTCCCCACGATGTAGAAAAGATGTGGAGACTCTAGAAAGAGTGCAGAGAAGAGCAACAAAGATGATTAGGGGACTGGAGACTAAAACATGAAGAAGGTTGCAAGAACTGGGTATGTCTAGTTTAATGAAAAGAAGGACTAGGGGAGACATGATAGCAGTGTTCCAATATCTTGGGGGTTGCCACAAAGAAGGGAGAGTCAAACTATTCTCCAAGGCACCTGAGGGTAGAACAAGAAACAATGGGTGGAAACTAATCAAGGAGAGAAGCAACTTAGAGCTGAGGAGAAATTTCCTGACAGTTAGAACAATTAATCAGTGGAACAGCTTGCCTCCAGAAGTTGTGAATGCCCCAACACTGGAAGACTTTAAGAAGATGTTGGATAGCGATTTCTCTGAAATGGTATAGAGTTTCCTGCCTAGGCAGGGAATTGGACTAGAAGACCCCCAAGGTACCTTCCAACTCTGCTATTGTATTGTATTGTATTGTATTGTATTGTATTGTAATGTATTGTATTGTATTGTATTGTATTGTATTGTATTGTATTGTATTGTATTGTATGTAAAAGATAGGATTTGGCACAATAAAATCCTCTACTAAAAACACTGGGACTTATATGCCTCTGGATTTCATGAAGGATTTCAGATGATGATCTTCATTTTTAAATAGTCTTCTAATATCATCATCATCACCATCATCTCAGTCATGACATCAATCTTGGTTTTAGCAAATGAAAATGATAAACTAGCCTACAGGCAAACCTTTGATATGACTATAATTATTAACTAAAAAAAAATGGATGCAAACTCAGTGCTTGTAGAGATTCTCAATCATCCAGGTCATGGTTGCCTTAGAGCAACTGTTTTCTTAAATACATTTAAGAAATAAAAAATTATTTCTCATTCTTCCTAAGTTAAATATTCTAGCACCTTGGCCAATTCAAAAACTGAAACTGAAAAAGTTGTAGGATTATCTCAGTACATTAAGAAAGTATTTCATTAAGACTTGTAAGCACCCGTTGGTTTGATATTCCTCTGTATTTCACAACCTGCTTCATCCCCTTAAGGCAGAGATTTCCAAACTTGGCCACTTTTAAGAGTTGTGGACTTCAGTTCCCAGAATTCCCCAGACAGCATAGCTGGCTAGGGAATTCTGGGAGTTGAAGTCCACAAGTCTTAAAGCAGCAAGTTTGGAGATCCCTGTCTTAAGGTAAGCTTTGGCAAAAATGTTATAAAATTCAGGATGAACACGAATGCTGCGTTCTAATTGGCTGCTGTCACATCACATGTTTAACCAGATAATAAGCCGTGTATGCAACAAAGTAGGTTGACCATTCCTCTTTCTTACCCGGGTTCTGTGACTGTCTCTCTTTTCATTTTTGAACGTATGAGTTCATTTTATTTTCCAACTTTCATCATCACGATGCTTTTTGCAAGGATCTGAAACTTTGGCATATGATAATGCAGGCCTCTTCCAAAGAAAGTTTATATAATTTACTTTAATTACAGTGTTTACAGAAATTACAATGATTTTAGCTTTCAATTTCCACTATCACTTTTATGGTTGAGGTATCATCACATAATTTATATCAAATATATACCATCTAAATTGTACTAAGACTGGTGCATTTTACAAGGTTTTTCTATATAAATATTTAAACCACTACAACATCATAAAATTAATTTCTAGTCTATATTCTTTCATAAATAAAATCTCAAGACTTGGAGGAAATCACACTCTGCTTCCTTCCCATATCCCTTCCTCAAATAATTTGTCCATTCTCTAGTTTCCTGAAAAAGATAGCAAATCCATACCTTCTCCTCTCTGCCTACCCATGAACCTGGACCTGATTTTCAAAGGCTGCTTTGTGCTTGTTTTAAAGGTTGCTATATTGAAAATTATTAGATTTCGGAAAGTTAAAATGAATTTGGTGGAATTCCAATATATGTAAAGGTGGAAAGGGATTGCAAGTATACATTCACATGGATATAGAATATTGATAATTGAGTTCAATCAGACTTAATTCCAAATTAAATGAACATGATTGAGCTGCCTACTTTATTGGCAAAGAGGTGAAACAAATGGAGAAAAAAGGAAAAGCACACCATGTGAATGGAATATTGGCATCTTTCAATCTATTGATTATATAATTTATTTATTAATGCAGTACAATTCAGGCTAACTTAAATTCAAGATAGCCTTGCATAAGTAAAGAGAAACATACTGAGAGGCATACATTGAAGTACAATGCTTCATATTCCTTGCAGCCTAATTTTAATTCACTACTATTTCTGTTTATGAGATGCATTAACTCTCATTAACAATGAATACAAATACTTGCAAATAGACTCATATCGAAGAGAAAACACTGAAATTGGGTGGTCATGATAAGATAGAGGATGTTGTTTCATGGGTAAAGCATATAACAGAAATGAATGAAAAATACTAGTGAATCACACTGTCATTTGCAATAAATGGCCAAGGATTTCTCACTATCAATTGTTTAGCAGATGACTGGGGGTGCGGGCGGGACAGATCTAATGGTTTTGTACACAGAAGGAATGTATTATATAGTTTGTATGTTTATCTGTTTATATTTCTTCGGACAGATATGTCTGTGGAACATAGTTGCTAAGATTAGAAAATATTTATATTACAGTTTTATTATTTATTGTAATATTTTATTTTCTAAAAATTGTTTTCTCCCCCCTTCAGAAATATCATCAGCTTTTTCAATAGTTTGCCTAAACTTTTATTCTTGCCACCAAAAAGTTTTGGCCTCCAGATCTTTCCCAAGTTGATTGAAACAAACTGCTTCTAAGTAATGTTTATTATAGGTGATCCAGTTTTTGACTATCAGATCTAAACATTTAAATGTGCTCCTGAGAAATTATCCAGGAGATTTCTGATTTCTGTTGCAAAGAAAACACTCCAGCTTAAATTGGACACTTTTAAAAACAAAACACTTTCTCCCATTAAAAACTATCATAATGTGTTATCTTCTAATTATAAGAAAATTGAATTGCAGGAGAGGTTATGAGCTCTATTTAATTTTCACATTACACTGCAAGAAAAACAAATTAGATAAGACTATGTTTGAGATAAGAGTATGTATTATGTAAAGTAAAAAATAAGTATAGATTGCTAAATGATTTAAAGATTTGACAAAAGGAAACTTTTTGATACCATATTAACCTTTTTAAAAGATAAAAAATGAGCAGAATTATAAGCTCTTTTTGTTAACTCTATACTTGCTGTATTGGTGTTATTTTTATATTGAAATTCAGGATTATTTCATTCAGATCCTTTTGTATGAGGAAACACTATATTTGTAGGAGGGTAGAATAAGTATAGATTGCTAAATGATTTAAAGATTTGACAAAAGGAAACTTTTTGATACCATATTAACCTTTTTAAAAGATAAAAAATGAGCAGAATTATAAGCTCTTTTTGTTAACTTTATACTTGCTGTATTGGTTTTATTTTTATTGAATTCTACCCTCCTACAAATATAGTGTTTCCGCATACAAAAGGATCTGAATTAAATAATCCTGAATTTCAATATAAAAATAACACCAAGGATGAAGAGGAGAGAAGAATGCCTATAAAAAGCACATGATTATGTTGGAAATCCCAAGCTCATTCATATCATTATCTGTAGGTTTCAGGCCCCTTCATTTCACGTTTTAATTTATATTAATTATGAAGCCCAGAAAAGTATTTTCTAGGGAATTATTTTGATCTAAAATCTGATATTTACTCAATTCTTAGAAACCACTATATGAGGAATGGGAGGGAGTAAGTTTTTGTTTGTTATTGACAATTACTATTAACATCTCTAAAGAACACACAAAAAGGGCATTTATTGAAGCCAAATATTTAAGATAGCAATTGGTCAAACCCAGCCTATAAATTGCACAAAAATCCCACTGAAATCAATGAGACAAATTCCGACTACCTTATTTTATCTTTTCAAAGGTAACTAAATACTCCTAAGGGCCCTTTGCTCACTTATCAAGTACTTTATAGTAAGTATGTAATTTGAATGTGAAAGGGTGCTGTTTACAGAGCCTAATCATGGAGTCTGCTCTCCCCCTTAACTGATGACTCCTTATGACTCCCATTAAGTAAAAAGTTGATGATTTAGAAACTTTGCTGAAATAAGAAGGATATGACTAGAGAGGAAGTCAGATTGAGCAAGCTGGGCATATTTCTCCTGGAGAGGAAAAGAGAAGACAAGTGGGGATGTGACCTTGGAGAAGGTCAAGATCTGTCCTCTTTCAGATTAGAATGAAGGTCAGAAATGTGCTTTTAGGAGATCAAATGGGAGGGGAGCTTTCTAAACAGTGGCTTGACCATGGAACCATTTACTCAGATGGGTCTCCTTGGCTGGATGTCTTCAAGCAGAAAGTAGGGGAGGCGTTGAAGTGCTTCCGTTGGGATCCCTGTCTTGATCCCTCTTGGCAAATCTGGTCTCCTCTAAGGAGGCAACAACCACGCAGAGGATCTCAACCAACATTTTCAAAGCCTCCCTGACAAACAGGGAAAACAATTTCTGAACCGTAAAGCGATGGGAAGCAGCCAGCTAGGGGATCTGAATGAAAGCCTCCACAGAGAAGAACTGAAGCTGGGGGAGAGCAGAAAGGATATTTGGGCCCTTTACAGGTTTCCATTTGGATCAGGCGTGCCTGTAGTTGGTGGCGGCGTGTGCAAATAAGAGGGAGAATTGGGACAAACGCTCAGCCTGGAAAAAATCCAGGGAAATTTCCTCCAGTATTTTTCTCTTCAATAACGCAGAGCTACATGGATTTAGAGCAGACCCTCTTTTTTTAAGTAATTCCTGAATCACTAATAAAGTTTCCAGGATTTCAGTGGTCTATCCCGAACATAACTAAATGTGAATAGGGCTCACCTCCCCCACCCCCTTAAACAAGTAGGCAAGTTTTCCATTTCTCTTTATGGCTTTCCAGAAATTCCCTCGGAGGAAAGCAACCTCTTTCGTTGAGTTTATCGTAAAGCTCTACTCGACCCGCCTTTCTATTCATTACTGTAGAAGAGACTCTCTATATGATATAAACAAGGCTCAAATTTGCCATTTTGTTAGAAAACGGAGGGACTTTCCGCAATTAAAACCATTTTCTTGCGCAAGGGAGATTTCCGCAGAAGAATTTCCCGGAGACTCGTCCTTCAATTGCTTAGCAATGATGCAGTGAACGAGACACCCCCTCCCCGGTTTGTCGCAGGACATGCGGTTTGTAGTTCTCACTTACCATTCGCCTGGGGGGAAGGAAGGAGAAGCAGGCAATTCTACAGCCCAAATGTTCTTGCATCATCTCGAACAATTCCTAGAGTCATTGCTTCGCCTCCTCTTTGTCAGTAACCGTCTTGCTTGTATATGCAATGTTATTTTTAGAAAAAAAGCCGGGTGGTTATATTTTTTGGATTTCTCCTTTTTTTTTTGTTATGTTGAGAAGCTGGTGGTAAAGGAGGGAGGTCACACGACCCCACCCCCACCTCAACCGTCCCAGGAAACAGTCACTTTTCTCTAAGTGTCTCTCTAGGTACTTGCTGGCGGAGACCGCTAATCAGTATAACCTTTTACGGTGTAGCCATGAACTTGGGACAAAGAAAAGGAAGGGAAGGGGGAGGAAGAAGGACAGGCGGGCAGGCAGGCAATAAGATCATTCACTGTGGAAATCCTTAATTTTCCAAAGCCACCGACACCACAAGATTGCCAAATAATCCGGGAGGGGGGGGGGAACCTACATGATAAAAAAAGTTTAGTACATATTCAGGAAGATTTGATCAAGGGCAGAACTGCAAATTTGGAGGCTTTTGGAAAGAACCCAGATATACTGAGGAAAAGAGAAAAAGCGATTTGGAGACCATTGAGGTCAATTTCAATCTAGACGATATATACAGCTGAGAAGTTATGAAATCTGCAAGATAGGAATGAAAATTCCTAGAAGGAATTAATAAATGGAGATTTAGGCAGGACTTTGGGGTAGGTATCTAGAGTGGATCCCAGAAGAATGAGCGGTAGGGGCCCAAATACCTACTGCGTGAATGCTATGCATATTGAACATAAAGAACACACATTGCCAACAAGGCTACAGGTATTCTACTGTATCAGTTCTACTGATACTGTTTTTGGTTGGGCAGTGTTTGTGTGTGCGCACACCAAAAATACATAAGTGGTTTGACATTGCAGGGCGGGGGGGGGGGTGCTTTCTAATCTACGGCCCTGGGAATTTAGTCTCTCCTCCAAACACTCCAAAGTCGCATCAAACTAGTCTTTGGTCTGTCAAATCCAGTTAGCAAACTGCTACCTTTTGCACACTGGGCAAAAGGGACTAATCTAAGTGTGTTAAATGAAGTAAACAAGTCCAAAGAGATGATGACAAAACCCAAGATCGTAGGAGGTGGTGGCCAACATCCTAGGAATGACAGCTGCGATATGACTAGGTTATTTCAGATTTTGGACACACAAATATGTATGTATGTATGTATGTATGTATGTATGTATGTATGTATTTAGTGTCACAACCCCTGGTATGCCCAAATGTGGGAGGAAGCTTACCTTTATTTATTTATCAGCACAAATACAACACACACACACACACACAGACACACAGACATACAGAAGCTCTTTAAGTGTAGTGTAAAGCTAAGTCAGTCCAATTAGGTTTGAGGGGAAATGACTCCTTCTGCTAAGTTGGGTCCTGATCCCAGATCCTGTCTTTATTAAATAAAAGCAGCTTCAGCAGAGATTTTAGGGCTACAAGGAAAGGAACCGAAGAGCCATCAAACATTTATTAAAGCCAAGTCCCCACCCCCTCAAAACATACTAAAGTATGTTTATTTGGTTGAGTTTCAGCTCTTGAGCTTTCAGCAAATCTTATAGCAAAATGCTCAGTGATTTCAATGGTGCCATGACAGTTGGGTGGATAAAGTAACATGTAATAAAAGTCACTATTTGAACATTATCTACAGTTATTGTTATTTAATTTTTTATTTATTTAGCAACATTTATATAGCTTCCCATTTCACAAAACATGAACTAAAAACAATAAAAAACATAAAATATGTTCCATTCTCTCTCCAAAGTATTTTCTAAAAGAATACATGGAAAAAAGTAGGATAGAATAAAATGTGTGCAAAATATCTTATCTTTCTTTTCAGCTATATACTATGACTCAGATTAAGTTGTCAACTTCTGTCTAAATCAGCTATTTAGTCAACTCTACTAAAGTGTGTCCTAAGCTATTTAAAAACTACTGCCTGTATTTATTTTCTTGTCTTATAGATAGGAATTTATGTTTTTAAAAAGTTCAAAAAGGCTGCTGTAAAGGCTAATCTGAGAAAGATATTTCATTTACTTCAGTTTAATATTTCAATAAGAATTATTTGTTCAGTAGTACATAATATGGAAAAGCTTTCTACCCAAAAATATATCTGAATTAAAATTATGACTGTTTCTAGCATTTCAAAAAATATAAACTCAAAAGCTTGAACGTCCCTTGGGAAGTCATTTAAAATTAAAGCCTCTGTAAACTACAAATTAAAGAATAGAGATGATTACTGAAAAAATTACTGGAAGTAATATTGGATTTCTGTAAGGACAAAGGAAGCTGCATAAGATTATAGTTGAAGAAAAGAAGAGAACACGCTTACATTAAGTTGTTAGATAGATTCACTGAACATTCAAAGTTAGGCCTGAAGAATATTTAAGAGGGTGATGAAAACCCAGCCAATGCTGAGTAAACAAGCCATCCTTAAACCATAATGTTTATTGAAAGGCATAACTTGTGTGGACACAGCAATTGTGTTTTGTTAATTTAGTTTTTGCTTTTGCAAGGGTTGTGAATTTAGGGATGGATTATAATTAGAGTAAATCCTATTGAGAGAAATAGGATAAACTTAGTTATACTCTGATTGATTTTAACAAGGCAAAAATAGTTCTTAATAAACTAGCCAAATTGTGTCATAGAAGATAACAAACTTTTTAGTTCTCCAAAACTTTTATCAAATTAGGTGGTATAAAAGCAAGAAATATGTCAATAAATTACTTCATAGTTAAATGTCTAAGAGTTGCAGAAGTTGTCATAAATTGTGGCATTACTTTTATTATTTCTGTAATTAGGGCAGTTTTCCAGCTCATCCAGAAATTAACTAGGCAATTTCAAATAAAAAGGCCAAAATAATATTTCATCCATTTATTTAAATAACTTAGTTATACTATATTTAAGCATTCTCTTCCATCCATACACACATTTCACGCTTGTGCCTTGAAAGTTACATGAATCCAATGTTCTCCTTTCCTTTCCCCACCCCCTCTTAATTTTAAAGACTGGAATGTTAGCTCTTTCTCCGGAAACAACTTCAACAACTGCTGTTTTGCCATTGAACTTGACAATAAAAGAACTGATTTTACACCCCCCTTTTTTTGTCTACACAGCGTTGTGTATTAGGACATGGGAGGTCTCTACAAAACCTCACCCAGGAACATAAATTTGGTTGGAGGGCTAGGAGTTAAAAGGAAAAATGGGGATTAGTTAATGGGACATCTACTAAACAGGAACTAGGAGGGAAAGATAATTTTTGAATAGTACAAAAATGGCTAAGAAGATGGTGAAGCACAAAGATAGAGACGAAAACACAATGTCTTTTGTGTAAAAGGTATTTTGTGTGGAAGACAAATCCCAGGCACTTCCCATGCTTTTGGTATAGGGGAAAGCATGAGTATGGTGTGTTTTGTTTCTTTCTAAGACCTTAAAGAAGAATTTCAGGCATGCTTCCGCAAGCAGCAGGAAAGGTTTTTTATAGGTTTCCCTCCCCCACCTCAACATTTTGTAGCATTGGGAAAGTTGCTCTTGGCTCTTTCCCCCACCTCAGGTTCCCAAGTGAATCTGAATGAGAAAAGAGAAAGAGGGCGGAATGGGGAGGAGAGGGGAGGGAAAGAAAGGAAGGATGTATATGCATACCAATGTCTGTATTCCACAAGTAGGGAAGGTAAACAGCTGTCATTAAAGGCTGTGTGATTTACAGGAATAGGGTGCATAATAATCGAAGTACTTTGGAAGAGGAATATGAAGGAAGTAGAAGGACCTGTCTCATTTCAAGTCAAACAAGGGAGGGAGGGAGGGAGGGAGGGAGGGTGGGTAAAGGAAGGAAGGAAGGCTTTGGGAAACTTTTTTAAAATCTCCAATCACATTAGTCTATAGTACCCCAAAAATAAGGAGGAAAAGTCTAGTAACACCTTTTATAAAAGCTTCTGGCTTTTAATAACATTCATAAGTCAGAGAAAAAGATGTTACCAACATCTTTCTGACTTTGGTTTCCAAGAAACAAAGAGGAGTACACAATAAACATTCCACTAAGTTGTATGTAGCAACCTTTCCCAGATCTCAGTTTCTAATTCCCACTGTACATAATGATTGAGTTAGCATGTATGCTTACATCCATGGGGATGTAAGCTTGCAAATATGCAGGCAACCAGAAAGAATTTATCTAGATGGTTTTTGCTGCTCTTTCAAATTAGAATATAGGATTTTTTTTTTAATGTGAGACTAATGCTGATGGAACAAATTTCAGAGAAAATTTAAATATGTAGATTTACATAAATTTAAATGTGTAGTCTCATTTAGTTAATTGCTATTAAACTCCGTGAGACTAACTCCGTTGTAAATGTGTTCGAGATTTTGCAGTTTAAAATATTTTTCTTTAAGATCCTAAATTGTAAGCAATATTTAAAGATGAAACATCATTTGTATAGATGTAAGAGAGAAAGTGCCTAGACAAAGATCAACACTTCCTTTGATTCATTAGGATTCCTCTAAGATAAATTGGTACAGAGTCCCTACACCCAAATCTAACCCAGTAGTCTTTCTAGAATACTGTTACAATCCCCATTAATCCCGAACCAGCATGTAACACATTTAGCGGCAACAATTTGTAAAGGCTAATCCCACTGAAGTTAATATAGGGTGAACTGAGATACTCTGCTGTAGCCTTAATTCCTGATGCTGAAATTAATTGGGCTTTAAAAGCAGAATTCAGAGTTCGTCTGAAGAAGTGTGAGTAGAGGCACGCCTGGCCGGCTGAACATTTGTCTCTGCACACCATCTCTCTGAACGCAGAAAATGCGCTAGTAAAACCAAACTTAAGCCCTTTTAAAGTCCGGATAATGAATAAATGGGTAATTTTGATCACGGACTTGGTTTGCTAGTAAGGTTGTTTGAATTTTATGCAGGGAATGGTAAAATTATCAGCACTGGCACGCTAGTTCAGATCAGCATGAGTAGATCCGACGACGTGCCCTTCCCCCCCATTCTTCCCCTTGTGTTTTTGATGCGTGCCAGCCATTTTGTTCATCTGGTTCTTTTGGCAGCAATTTTAGAAAAAGCAACCAGATGGAGGTTTGGTCTCTTCCAAATCTACACTTCCCCTCCCCCAACCCATTTTCCGAACTGCGAACAAAATGCGAAGCCTCCTCCATTCGGCCTCAGGAATTCACATTTTTAGAAGAATTGAGTCGGGGACAAAAAGGAGACTTGGGGAATGGACATTCCATGCATTGGAAATAGGGAATGCAAACAATGAAGGTATTTTATTTTAGACAAGGGAATGGGGGTTGGTCTTGATTTGATTTTGAGACAATCTAAATTGACATAAATAATAAATCTCACACATACAATCTCTCCCCCCTCCCCCGTTTAAAATTATGTTGGTAGGTAAGTGATGTTGTATAAACGATTCTTCTTTAATGTATATAACGTTATCCACCTGGGTACATTTCTTTTTCACCTGGTTCAGAACGATATTAATCATGTGAAGGTCCGCGAAAGGTATTCATACAAGTTTATTGAAAAAAAGAGACAAGAATACACATAATAGAGCTTATTGAACATGCAACTTACTAATTTTCACTATTTATTTTTAAGTGCAAAGTATGGAGGGGCAAGCTTGGCTGTTTAATTTCGATGTTTTGTAAAATCAATCGCTGCAAATCAAGTTTGTCCTAATTTTTGTCCTAAATTCAGATCTACAAAATAGGAAAATTCAGCTTTGGGAGGTAATTTTTTAATGATTTATTTAATCCATCAAAATTGATAGTAAGCACGAAAAGAGACATACGGGTAGACTAACTTCATTAATGTGGTAGGAACATATTAAGTAAAAGGAGTAAAAGGAAAGGCGAAAAAAGGAGGGGAGGAGGGAAGGAAACACTGCGGACTGTGCTATACCACGCAACCGGAAGGTGGGGCTCATGACTTAATATTGAAAGCAAGCATCGTTTCCTCAACAAACCTTTAAAAACCACACCCATCAGCGCTAGGCAGGACAAGCTATGTAAATAGGGAGCCAACCTCAAACTCACTAGCACTGATGATATTATCTAGTTGGGTAATGAAAGGTCTGAAAGCAAACAAGGTTTTATTTATTAAATCAATTTATAGGCCGCCCAATCCCGGAGGACTCCTGGCGGCTAGAGAGGTTAGAGAGCACCAAGGACTCCACAGCTGTATATACTATATTTTCCTCTAAGGGAAACCTCTTAAACTTATTTGGCTTTTAAGAACCTCTACTTCCAGGGGCAAGAGACCTGAGTCAAAGTTTAAATGACCTATCTACTGGGAGTAAACCAAATCCTGATTTCTAGAGTCAAAATTAAATCATGATTTAAAGTAGATGGAAAATTGTTCTCCCTTTGCCTTGCTACTGGACATAGCAAATATTAGTTGCAAAAGTACCTCTAAAGTAAGCCGTCACCCTACAATCTTTCTCTTTGTGTTCTCAGGTTGACGAGAGAGAGAGGAAATATGCTCACAGCCTTTGAAGAAGACTGGGAACTGGAGATTATCCCAAAGGGGGGAGGGGGATAATATCAAGTATCCCCCTTGTCCAAAATATATATTGATTCCCCTTTTTTGCTCCTGCATTCCTCTTTTTAGATGGATTTAGTCAGGTTCAAGCCCTGGAAACATCGTGTGTTAACTGATCTCCGGCAAGCCTGGCAAGAAATCTCTAGGTCTTTGGATCGGAGGATCAACAGGAATATCATGATGTTCAATAAAATAAAGAATACGAATTCCCCGAGTTTGGAAGTACATATTGAGGAGTATGCAGGGCCAGTTTGGTGTAGTGGTTAAGGCATCAAGAGACGGTGAGTTTGGATCCCGCCTTAGGCACAAAGATAGGTGAATGACCTTGGGTCAGTCACTTTCTGCTCTAGGAAGGAGGCAATAGCAAACAATATATATATATACACACACATATATATTTTAAAAAACTTGCCAAGAAAACTTGGGGACTTGTTCAAGCAGTCTCCGAGAGGACACTTCCTCCGAGAGGAAAAAAATCCTGGCTTCCCTTGTTGGTAGTTTGCCCAGTCCTTTGTTTCCTGCTTCACGTGTAATTCTTCCTACCATATGGTTAAGAAGCATAACGGCGGAGTTTCTCTTGTCCCCTCCTTCACCTAACAAGTAAGTAGGCACCGCAGTACGCACAGCAGTTGCTACCGACTGTAAAATCCGAACCAATTGACAGGCGAAGTCATTTTGAAACGTCTAAGTGTCTCCCGGAGGCTTACGGAGCATCTCTGGAGAAAGGGCATGGCACGAGAGAGCAGCTATCCTTGAACTTGGCCCCGGTGCCTTTCCTTTTGGTGATCGTCGTCAACCTCTCCTTGAGTTTTATGCATTTAATTCTGCGAGACAACAATCCCCGGAGAGGGTGCGAAGCAAGGCTGCTAGTTGAAGAGTGTGGCTATCAACGCAGAGAGAAATAAATTGAGGCCCTAAAATAAAACCGGGACCTTTGAGGTTTATGACCGACGCGCTGAATGGGAGAAGAGGCCGTCATTTGCCATGGGCCTCTGTTACAGATTAAAAAGTCGAAGTTGGACCCCAAAGAGGAGCAACCACGTAGTCTGGGAAGTTGTTTATAAACCAACGAGCCATTTCCATTCTGTGTGTAGGGTTTTGGGTTTTTTTTTTTTTTTTTGAGGTTTCTAAAGTTTCTTCGGAGAAAGAAAGGGCTAAAAAAAAGGCGGGAAGTTTCAAAATATTAATCACTGTCCTATATTTGTTTCCTCATGCATTTTATATCACATATTTATTCGTTTTTAAGTATCGTTGATCATATTGTGTCAAATAATAAATACAGTACTGCTTATGCAATCTCTGTATTATTTTGGATAATGTACTGTGCAATACAAAAATATATAAATAGGCGATATACTTGCACATCTTCGCATCAGTCGGTGACGCAACGTGGGGTCAGATACGTAGGGTGTCCTTTCCTATAGAATCATAATCAGTGCGAGCGCCAGAGACGTTTCTAAATACTTCTGTAAAATTAGAATTTTAGAAAAGATTTTCGTTTGTTTAGGGGTACTTTGCGAGCAGCACCTCACTCCCCTTCTCAGGCTCCTCCCACAGAGTTTGGCTTGCTTCGGCGTGCGGCTGGAGGGTTCCAGTGGGTGCGGAGATCCGAGGGCTAACCAACCCTCCTGCGCCACTTGGCATGGCCATTTCAAAATCTCGGCCTCCAGATCCAATATAACCAATAGATATTCCGAAACGTAAATCTCTCTCGTTGTATTGATAGGAAAAAATCAGTTGCTCTGAATGGCCACTTCTTGGCGAACGATTTACAGCATCTTCCAGCGTCACCCAGCCGTTGTTGCGGCAACACAAAGGCTGCCTGTTGCCAAGGCAACTTGGAGACTCCATGTGGTCACCAGGAGACCACTCAATCGGAAGCTTTAGCGATGACATCATCGCTATTCTGTCGGCTCCGCGACCCTTTGAATGACGCCATAAGACCCCGTAAAGACCTTTCACTAAGATGATGGGACCTGCTCCTAAGTCCCCGAATGCTCTTGTCCCCGACTTCTGAAGGCGCGTGGATTGCAAGGATTTTCCCTTCCAGCTGCCTGGATATCTGAGCAGACTTTCAAAGCAATAGAAAGCGGAAAGCGTCAAAGTTGCACGATGCAGAACCCGCGACTTGCAAAAGCGCGTATGCATGTTTCTATGTCCCCTTTTTAAATACGTATATAGGGGGAAAAAACGTTATGATTCCAGAATGACCAGGGCAAGATTTGACCCCGGAACTATTGCAACAAAATTTATTTTGATTGATACCTCTAGGAGGGGATTAAAATAATATGAAACATTAAAGATGGCTTTTCCTTCGGTATGCAGTAACTTGTGTTTATTACATTGCAAATTCCCTCACGGCTTTTTTCAGTGTCTTCAAAGGCACTTTTAATTAGTTTTTGGTAGTATGCAAATACTGTATGAATCATCATCAACAAGAACAAAAGCTTCAGGCGGTGGTCAGCCCTCATATGCGGCACGAAGTCTTAAAATAAAATATATAATGGTAATCTTATAGTACAGGCAATTATCTTACCTCTCCGCAAAATAGATTATGCTAAGTATGCATGATCATAGGTGAGTACGCACACAGTATATATATTTATATATAGCATAATATTGTAGTGTGTGTGTATATATACATATACACATACATACATGCACTACAATATTACACAGATTAGAGATAACTATTCTTTCACCTCTGTTTTATATTTTCATTCAGCTAAATGACAAGTGGATCCCACAGCAAATGAGCCATCGAGGTCACTGAAAATTTATTTTACATTCGGGTCGATTTTAGGCGACTTTATTTTTTGGGGGGTGCCTTTTCGCTACTCTCTCCCCCCCACCCCTTAAAGCAGCTCTGAATTACTGAATTTCAGGCAAAGAAAGCAAGGTCGCAGAATAAAAGCCCTAAGGCACCTTCTTTTCAAGGAAAAGAAAGGAAAAATAATTGCACACGGTGTCTTCTCCTCTTTCCCCTTTCTCCCGCTCTTATAAAATCAGAAAAAGGGCGAGGAGGGTATCGCTTGGTGGTGGTGGTGTTTTTTTTAAAAAAAAATCGGCTGTTCCCGCAGTGATTTAATTTAATTAATTTCTCGGGGGAAACAAAGCAGCAATAGCAACCATAATAATTAAAATATATTATTAAGAACAAATTTAAAAGGTGACGAGAGATCAGGGGAGGCCCTCAATAGGGCCGCCGCCTCTTAGCAGAAGGCCTCGGAAGGTGGGGGCGGGAGGCTTTGGAGGCCTCACGTGGGCGACCCCGCGGGAGTTCTTGCTCCCCCCGATTTTTCCTTGGCCTGTTCCCTCCAGGCCACCTTCCTTCCTTCCTTCGCGCGTGTCTCAAGAGGCGTCGTCACCGCCTCCACTACTGCCGCTGGCGGTGGCGCTTTTGACCTTGGCCACCACTTTCTTCTCCTTCACCCTCCGGTTCTGAAACCAGATGGTGATTTGTCTCTCGGTCAAGTTAGTGGCGGCGGAAATCTTCCTCCTCTTGTCCTTGGTGATGAACCTGCTGCTGGAATATTCCTTCTCCAGCTCTTTCAGCTGCCCTTTGCTGTACGGGATTCTCTTCTTGCGGCCGCGTCGGAAGGTACAGCCCTCGGGGGGCGATTGACTTACGGCGTCTGTCCGGAGGGAAGAAAGAGAGACGGGGGTTAAAGCAGCCAAGAGTTGGAGGGGCAATCCGGCAGATTGGCAGGCGCACATGTTCAGTAACCCCCCCCCCCTTCAAGCCCTTTATTAGCCGTTTCTCCGGGGCCCTGGAAAGGGCAGTGGGCGCTCGGAGTACCCCCTTCCCACACATGCTCACTGGTTTTTGTCCCCCGCCCCCAGTTTATCCCCCACTCTTAATTTTTCCTTATTTTCGCATTCCATCCTCCAAGACCGGGGTAGAGAATCCTGCTCCTTTATATTAAATTTTCGTCAAAACATCTGCGCAAAATGCAGCGAGGCACATAGCGTGAGCCAAGAAGGCATCAGCATGGGAGGAAACGGGTATTTCGGCCTATTCTTAGGATAAATTTATCTGGCTCTCCCCCACCTCCCGCCGCTATCCCCCTTCTCCTCCAAGTAATCAGGATTACTTTCGATTATCCCATCATGTTATCCTGGCAATAACGTTCCCCAAAAACAATTTTCCAACCTTCTCTGTCCCAAGGCAAAGTAGCCCAATGCATATATCCATTCATAGGGGGTTAATTTATTATGATAATAATGAAAGAGGACAAAATCACAAAGGATCCCAATTAGGTGTTGCAGGCTCAAACCTTTGCAAGCGAATTGATTTGAAGCTAAAATCTGTTGTGAAGTCTGATCGGTTTCTCTTAAGACCTTACTCCCAGGTAAAACTTTTAAATCAGGATAAACCTTTAGGCTATTACTCAAGGTCACAGGCCTGTGCTTTAGCGTTGTTTGTACTCCCAGTTGGAATTGTTAATTCATACAAATCTGCAGATACAAATGATGGGGGCTGTGCCACCCTAAGTGATTCTGCAAACGTTAATAAATAATAGACTCTTTTCTTGCACTGAATTATTGAATTTAAACAAATTAAATTCTACTGGAGCTGTAGTAATTGCAGCTCAAAAAATTCATTACTTGCCCCTTGGTTCTTTGGAGGAAGAATATATTGTAGCTAAGAATGCTATTAAATCTACTGCTCTTACTAAAATTTGAGGAAAAGAACTAAACATAAGAACAACACAGTTCTTGGCCTCAGGCAGATCTTACTGCTGTAACAGTACAAATTCAATATCCAGGAAAAAACAATTTTGCAGTGAATTAAATAAAAAAATAATATAAATGTATATTTGGGAGAATCTTTTGACATTAAATATTGCAAAGCAAAACAATCCATATTAATTTGCATGACTAGCTTACCCTTGTAAACTACCCAGACTGCATTTTTAATCAAGTACAAGAAAGAAAATAAATCCAAATACCCAGCTGTTTCTGTCACTCCTAGCTATGTTCTCCTTTTAAAAAGCACAACGGATGTGCAAAATCTAAATGTCTATGTGCTTAGGCAATGAGAAAACATTTTACTCAAAATTATTTCTGTTGATTACAACACATAAATATTATTTTAGATGTCTACTTCCAGTCATCATATTTTCATGGTTTATGCATGAAATAAATCAATACAGATCTGGACATTAATGTAAAATGATTCACTCTAGGAATTTTGGTTGTGACTTATTTTAGTTAAAATAAAATATATTATTGCCAGTGTATACAATTTAAATCATTGACTGGATCCTCTAATCTATAATGTATGAACATGATATATGGTATTTTTGGTGAAAATCATGTGTTCATATAATGAGTTAATTAAGTTATATATCATTACTCATGCTTTTTATAATTAAAAATCAGAACGAATGTATTTTCTAAATTTCAGTGTTTATCCTCTAAGCGTGATAACCCGTTAGATTTTAAATTGCTCTAAGTTGCATAGAAATATTGGAAAATGCTTGACTAAAGCCTATAAGATGGAAGATTTGTTTTTATTCAAGGATTGCTTTTTTCTAATACATTTTTTTCTTCGTACTCCCTGGAGTAACACTCTTTCTTGCAAATATATAGAGAAGCTGGCAAGTATACTGCACAGCAGTATGTGTAATGCTGAAATGTTAATGCAGGATACAGAAGCTTCTTGCAAGCTACATGTGGTGTGATGTATTAACAAAAAGCAATGTATATTTATGTGGTGTGAATTGTTGTGCATTACAGAATGTGAATAGCTTTTTATTATGCAACTGTAAGTAACAATAATGGGAGGTAGTTTGGTGTAGTAGTTAAAGTACTAGGCTAGACATTGGGAGATTTTAGGTACAAAGCCAACTGAGTGTTTTGGGCTAGTCGCACACTCTCAGTCACAAGAAGCAGGCAATGGCAAACCACTTCCAAAATCTTGCCAGGAAAACTTCAGGGACTTGTTCAGACAATTACCAGGAGTCCACACTGACTTGAAGGCAGACACACACACACACACACACACACACACTTCAACAAGTAACAATAACTGTATCAATATGTTTTAATAACTCCGTTATGGGAAGGGAACTCAGAGATGTTTTCAAAGTAAGACTGTAGCAGAAGTCAGAATTGATGTACAGGCGGGAGATGGGGTTTCAAATCACCTACAATCAATCAGAGGACAGTCATACAGAGTCAATCAGTTTACTACATTTTCAAGTAAGTAAAATAACACACTTACCATTTAAGAAGGTTCTTCTCTTCAGAAAATGAATAAGTTGAGTCTAAAATTACCTCATTCCACCACTGGGACCACAACCATTAATGGAGAGAAAGTTCTGCAAATGCCCCATTTAGCTAATCCAATTCCTTTTTGATGGATTTTTAAAAAAATGTACATTGCCCATTATTATACCCTTTATTTTTTTCTTAAATAATAGACATAGTAACAATTTTGAAATACTGAATTAAAGTAAGATATCATTGAAGAATGGCCAATTTAAAAATAAAAACATTTTAAAGAATGTGATTTTGTGATCTCTGGAAAGTTCAACCACTAGGGTGTATGCTATTAAGATGTACACATTTGTAAAACATTATATTGTGATTTGCAACTTAGATACGTATTAAAAATTTGTTAACTTGTGAAATGTGTATAATTTTTACAACAGTATTTTTATATGTTATATTCATCTTGAACTGTACTGGACAAGCTTAATAAAGTTGTACTTATGTAAGTAATAAAAGTGAAAAATACAATATGAAATGATGATATCAGCATATAGTGTATTTTTAAACATTGCCTGGGTAATATCCTATAATTCTTGTTGATATTAAAATGAAATTAATATTATGGCTTACAACAGATACTTATTAATAAAATACTGTTTCAAGGAATTGTCAATCTTAATTTAAATGTTGAGAAAGGATTTTCAACACTGAGCTCAAAATAAACAGCCAAATTTATTTCCTGATAACTGCATTTTGGCAGACTCTTTCAAATGTGGGTATTGTTAATTAAAGCAGTGAAAGTTAGTTAGATCTAATGATTAAGGTGTTGGATCACAAGGGGGGGGGGGGAGAGACCTAAGTTATAGTCCTGCTTTAGGCCCAAAATAATTGAGTCAGTCACTTTCTTTTAACCACAGGAAAAAGGCATGGATAAAACACTTTAAAAAAAAATCCTGCCTACAAAACTACATGAATTTGTCCATGAAGTTCCAAGAGTCAATACTTATTTGAATGGGGGTGGGGGAAAGCAACATATTAAAGCATAAACGATTTTTTTAAAAAAACATAAAAATTAAGCAACATGAGAAAGAGCATTATTGGACTTGTAGCTGCAGCACTGAAAATAAACTGATTACTTTCAAATAAAAATATTCACTTGCGTTATAGGTCATTTTTTCCGTTTGACACGCCCCCACTCAAAAATATTGGGCTAGAGCTGGTAATAACCTTTTGAACATAAGCTGGGGCAAATATATATTCTTATGCATTGACAATAGTATAAAAGTAATGCAGAGGTAATTTATACAGAAACATATTAAAGTTTAGAAGTATGCAGAGATTTTCACAGGAAGTTTTTTATTTTTGTTCTGTTTTGAAATCTTTGCCCATTT
Organism: Thamnophis elegans; assembly: GCF_009769535.1. Lineage (NCBI taxonomy): Eukaryota > Metazoa > Chordata > Lepidosauria > Squamata > Natricidae > Thamnophis > Thamnophis elegans. The sequence continues at coordinate 102,684,548 of NC_045558.1, forward strand.
AGGCTTGGGAGATTAGCTTCCAGAATAGCCAATAAAAATAACAAACTAACTTTTATGCAACACTTGCCCAGTGACTGCTGATCAGGGTTGCATGGAGAAGCACATGTACTCCCTGAGAATTCTCACCAAATTTTACAAGCTTAAACTGCCAGTAATGGCTTGGTGGGTTGCAGCCATAAATTGTGCTGGCCTGGCCTTGAGACAGCACTAAAAGTAGCGGGAAGAGGGAGGTCCCACAATCTCTTAAGGCGAAGTCAGACAGAATTTTAACCCCCACCCACCCCTAGTCACTTGTAGACCACAAAGAGAATCACAACACTGGGCAGGGGGATGGTGTTTATAGTGGCTGCTCCTCAAATTCTATCCCACCCCCTTTTTTTTCTTTTCATAAGAAAGATTGTCCGATCCAAGCTGTCTTTAAAAAACAATTGAAGGTGCTCTTCTCCCCCCCCCCCCACACCTTTTGGACACTTTTAAAATCAGTCTGGGAAATAAAGGGAAGAGGCGGAAAACTCATCATATAGGAGAAGGGGAAAACATTTTGCAATCACAAAATCAGAGAATTCTCTAGGGGGTCTAAAGGACAAGATTATTACCTTCAGGCTATCATGCAGAATAGGGAGTTGGAAGGACAGTTTTCACAGTTTGTCTGGTTTTTTTTTAATTCTTCATCTGAGCTACCTCCTTCATGAAGCTCTGACCATGTCAGGAAATTTTGGTGGCAGGTGATGTTGGGAGTTGTACTCAAAAAGGCACTAAGTTGGGAAAGGTTGTTCTGGGCAATATTGCAGCCCAATAGTTTTTACAACCTCTCTGACATCAGTTAGATGATGTATGCCCAGCAATGCTTAAAAACCCAGCAGATCTTGCTAGGCAGGAGATCTCCCAAACTCCCTTTACTCTTCTTTCCTGAGAGAGTCCCCTTGGTGCAAAGAATACCCCATCCTGCACGCTTCTGTCTTAAATTTAGGCTAGCCTCTGCTAGCAGGTTAATAATATTGAGGCACTCAACCAAGAATTTTCTTAATTGTTGAAAAGGGTTTGAAGTCACTCTGTCATATCCATGTTTTGGAAAACAAAATGAGTCTTATTTTCAGAACAGCTGGTTCTTCAAATATTGATGAAGAATCAAGAGAAGACCAAAGGCACCCAAAGAGACTGCAAGGAATTAAAAATATAAAATTCCAAAATGTCACTTCTGCCTATAGTTTGCAGTTTTTCTCTACAGAAAATTTATTAGGGCAAAGCCTACTAAATAAATATCAAGTTGAAGTACACCTGTCTTCAATTAAATTCTGTAGTGGAAACTTGTGTTCATGCTAAGAAGGAAGGCACCCTTTACTATCTCATGGAGGCACTGGATTCAATCCTGGACAAATTACATCCTGACTGCTTGTTACCAGCAATTGTTTCTCTTCCCTAGTTACCCAATCTGTGGGAAATTGTCATGCAAATATGTTACCTAGCTGAATTACTTTTCCCACATTTTTGCAAGACTACTTCTCAGGACAAAAAACAAACCCCTAGCTGAAAACTGGGTCTTCCAAGCAGAATCGACCCAAAACACTTTCCTGATGCTCCAGGACTGGTTCTTCAGCTCCTTCCCATCAGCCCCCGCCCCCAAGAGCTGCGACAGTGGCAGTGTGTTCTTTGCTCTCCAGGCACCAAGCTTTACCTGTAAAGGCAGTTTTCCAAAAGGGCCCTGGAGGGTTGAGCTCCTTGGGGCAACACACTTGGTTGTTCCAGCCCCCGGCCAAGGCCCAGGAGTCGTGGTAAGGATCGACGGGCAGGAGAGTTTCGTGCCTGGGGTCTCCCGGAGGTCCTCCGAGGGTCTGAACCACAGAAACGTCCAAGTAGCTGGTCATGGACTGGTAAGGTCCAGCGTAGCCCGGGTAGAAAGCGAACTCAGCCGGGCGGGTGGTATAATCCTCTTGGGAGGGGGGCGCGCCGGCTGCAGGCCCACAAACCTCCAAGTACTTCTCGGCGGTGTAGGCGGCCTGGGGCGGCGCCGGGCACGGCTTAAGGGAGCTGCGGGCCACTCGGTACGAATAACAGCCGCCGCCTAAACAGCCGTAAGGGAAAGGCGAAGTGCTGCTGGCTGAAGGCGTCTGTGAGACGGCCGGACATGGGATGCACTGTTTGGCCAAAGAAGGCTCCCCTGAGCCGAAGGGAGGCAGGGGCCCATCCAGGGGCGCGTAACTGGAGGGGCCGTGCGCTGGGGGGCTGGACGCGCCGCCCGCCCCGGCGAGAGCCGCGTTCCTGCAGGGGCCGCCGGCCGGGAAAGGAGGCAAGCTCAGCAACCCATCCAGGTTTTTGCCTGGCGCCTCGTCCAGGCTCCTCCGGGCTCCTCCGAAGGCTGCCTCGGGCTCCATCCGTAAAGGGTGGCCGAAGGGCACATGGGCGGCTGCTGCTCGCCTCGCTCTGCCCGGGGAATGGAAACGAGCGGGGCGCGAGGACTGGGAGGCGGGCAAGGCCGGAAGGACCGCTTTAAAAGGCTGGCTGCAACCGAAGGAGGGTCGCCCGGGAGCCCGACCGCAGCGCTTCTACCCTCTCCCGCTCCCACCTGAAGCGAAGGACGTGGCTTCCCAGAACGGGCCGCTCATTGGCTGAGGCGCTTTGGCAGAAGACGTGCGGGGGGAGGGGGCAACAATTGCGAAAATGCTGTAGTGGCAAGGGGGGAGTGGAGTGGGAGTGGCAGAGCCCTCACGTGATCGTCTTCTCTTTGGGAAAGGGGCGGCCTGCGGTGGTGGCGGCAGAGCCTTCCCTTGTGGAATGGGGAGAATACTAAATTCCCTCCCCCTCCAGAGAATGGGTACCATTCAAGAGGCAGAAGGAAAAACGATGGCGAACCCCAAAGGTCCCCGTCCAGCAAAGAAAGAATTGGGCAATCACTTTATCTCTGTGCGAGGCGTTTTCAGTGTCTCCATTACAGCGTTCTGTCTTCCATCTCAATTGTTAATTCTTTGGCCAAGTAGCTTAACAGTTCCCTGGTACTTTTGGCTACTGGCGCCCCTGGGAATGTATCCTTCCCGGTAACAACTTTTCAAGAGACTGAAGGATAGACAGAAAGACAAATCGATCGATCGATAGTTGATAGATCGTTTTCTTTTTTGTTCTGAATCGGGGAAGATCCTGAGGAGTCAGACTTTCGCTTTGGCCACCAAGGAATGGGAAGGAGATAGGCTCCTGAGTCCCACCTCGAAGAGAGGCCATTCAGAACCCAACCATTTGACACCTTTACAACTTGTTTGGGAAGTAGGGACTGATGAACGAACAGGGGGGCGGGAAGACGAATACCTGGTTGCGCTGAAATGAAAGGTGGACGGTTCTTGGGCAACCGATTGGCGGGGAGGTGTTGGTATAGGGCTAGAAATGATATTTATTTAGCAGCTGAGACTTCTACTACTTTAAATAATGCCTTCAAGTCGAAGGTCTTCGTCAGATTTGTCAATTTATTGAAATCTCTCAGACTATCTTTGCAGAGTAATTAGTTGAAACAAGGAGGTACCTTTGGGTAGTAAAAAGGAAGGGGGGAGAGCGAAGTGAGGCCAAACAGAGTATTCTTCGTTCATATCACTCTGCTCCTCACACCTTGCAAATTCAGCTGGATTTCTAAAACTGCCTCTCCCTTTCTTATATTTCTTAGCCCAGTAAAGTATCTGTCTGCATGGAGGATAGTTGGTCTTATTGATTTCTATTAACCTCTCAATGAAGTAAAAGCCTCAGGGAATCAGAGGAGATCAGAGATCTCCTTATGTATCTACACTGGTGTTGCCTCTTTTGGCTGCAGCTAATCACAAATATCCTTTCAGTAACAGATTTATTTCCCCTTTACCCTCTTTATACCTCACTCAGAAAACAATAAAATATAAATGACTTTTGACCAGTCATCTCTTCTCATTGCAACCATAGGTTTGAGTCTCTGGAGGTAGCACAGGGCAACTTTTTGAATTCCTGGAAGAAATGCTGGATAGAAATCTAATAAAATAAATACCTTTGAAAAACCCAGTTCCATCCCTCCCCACAACTAAAATTTCCTTCATGACTTTATCTGTCCCTTTCCTTTTTACTATCCAAAGGTGTGTCCTTGTTTCAGCTAATTACTCTGCCATATTCCAGCATGAATAAGCTTTCTAATAAATGGCACAAGAAGTCAAAGAGGTGGGCAGGTGGGCCAAATCCAGGTAGTGATGGTGGGAACTCAAATCCAAAAGTATTCTCTGTGAGAAGATGGAGGAGGTGCTGAATAAATTAGGAGTTATTCGATTTCTATACAATATTGCTAGTATACAGAGAAGATTGTGGGCAGGAGATACATGCACACGCGTGCACGTGCGTGCGCGCACGCACACACACACACACACACACACACACACAGAAGGGAGAGGGAGAGAGTAAATTAACCAAAACAGATAGGTGCAAAAAGAGGAAGGTCATACTCAACTATAACTATCTTAACTTTCTCCTTGTACTTTCACTCTTGCCTGGTACTTTGCATGCTATTTACTTGCAAGCTTCTCTGTGGAAAGCTTCAGATGTAAATGAAGGGATTCAGCTGGAATGATTTATTTCTTTGTTTATTACAAAATTTATGTCCTCTGCCTCCAAATCCACAAGATTTGTGATGATTCACAAATAGATCGAACATAATTCCCAACAATTCATTTAAACCCACAACAGCTAAATCAACTGAAAGGTAAACGTAAGGCAAAAAAAAGTCATTGAAATTAAAACTAAAAATTACTTTAAAGTGATAGCAGTCCCCCAAATTCCAAATGCTTACTTGTGAAGTAAACCCTTTTCTGCCTTTAAATTGCTTTGATGATGAAACAGCAAATAGATGCTGGCTTTTAGGTTTCTGATTTTAAAATTAATTTGGCATACAGAAGAGACAACATTCAACAGTGGCTATTGCCTGCTGCACTCTTCTGTTTTGAAAACTGGAGGTGGATGGTGAGAAAGAAGAGGAGGAAGAGAAATTCATTTCAACCAACACTTTAGGCTAGTAGTAGATTGAAGTGCATAGCTACCCAGAAGTAAGGCTCATTAACGTCCATGGTGTGCTGTGAGAAATATTTACTTGCTTGCCTTTATATTGTTTTTGTTTTCCAAAGAGTCACATGACCAATTTTTGAAATGGATGCCAATAGGTTATACTTACAAGCATGTATGCTTAGGATGGCTACAGAGGATTTGATCCTGGACTATATTGTCATCCTCTTCTTAGACAGATGGGCTAAGGGTGAATAAGATGCTTAACCAGATTGTTAAAAGTCATGGTCTGCATTTTTATAGTATTATATGTTTTGTATGTTTAGTTTTTCCTTTCCTTTCCTTTCCTTTCCTTTCCTTCCCTTCCCTTCCCTTCCTTTCCTCCCCTCTCCTCCCCTCCCCCATATGTCCTGATGTTTTTACTTATGATCCAGTGTCTTCTGTGAACCCAGAAAACGATTAATTTCATAACTAGGAGTGTCTTTTATGAAGCCAGCTTCAGAGACAGCAAACAGCAAAGAATATGCATCTTTTTTTCCAGTTAGCTGAATGACGTTATTTGTGTTTCTTATTTGGATATATACATACTATAAGTCATTAGGATAGCTTTTCTGATTTCAAACAGAATACAAATTTTACTCAGGAAGAATGATTATTTGTTTACATTCATAGACAGTATAAAATGTTGGGTAGTATAAGTACGTTGTGCTGCAATGTGACTGAAGAAAGCAATGCATAAGATGTAACTATTTAACTTCATGTTGAAAGGAATCAGTGCCAAAAGATTACATTCCCCAGACATGTGTTCTGTTCCAAAATGTACAGAAGACAATGTGCTTGTTTTCCTTAGCTTGATGTCCTCTATTAATCAGTTAGTATTGGCTTGAATTGTTCCTTAATGTTTCTGGAAGATGTCAGCTGAGGAAAGCTGTCCATGACCCACTGGAGTAATTCCCCAGCCCATGCCTTCCAGATGTGTTGGATTGCAACCATTCTGCATTCCTGGACAGCATTGCTCTTCTTTCTGGAAACTACTGCAATGGGCACAAAGCTGCAAGGGACTTTCCAGGTTCCACATGGAAGTATCAGAGTTCTTCCCATGCAAAATGGGTGTATCAAACAATTAAGCAAAATAAATGCACCACATTTGTATAACTGGAAGTTGATAACATTGTAATTTATACTGTTGTAATAGAAAAAACAGTAAGCATGCATTTTAAAAAATCAAACCCATGCACATTTTAAGCAGAATGTCTCTAGACTTAGATTTCTTTTTCTGCAGTCAAGGAAGATAAAACATTAGTCTTGTCAGTATAAAAGCATTACTAAGGTAGTAATCTCAGAGGTTCATTACCTCTGAGTAATAAGCTAATCAACAATGTATCTTTTTGAAATCTGAAACTTTTGGTTTTCAGATGTTATTTTGACAACTTTATATCTTTGTATCAATATTCTTCCCTTACAATATTCTTCTTCCCTTTAAATCCAAGTAAGTTCAATGCTTGAGCTTATTTGGATGTAAAGTCAATAGAAATTAAAGCTTTTCCTCTTGTCATCTATCTGTCTCTCCCACTTTCTTTTTCTCTCACTCATCTTTTTTTTTTGGTCAAGATCTTAAATAATTCCTTTCCAAGCCATGAGTAGCTGACCAAGGTAACACTATGGACTATGCAGCTAATCAACTTTGGAACTGGCAGAGAATAAAATATTTAAAAGAAGGAGGAGGGAGGAGGGGCGAGAGCGGGAGTGGAGGAACTGTTTGAGGTTTATTTTCTTCCTGGAAAGGAGGTGGTAGAAATCTTATATCAGACAGTTAATGGGAAAGGGATCAAGTCCCATCTCCGGAATCTGATAAATCTATTTGAGCAATACCTGTAGCTATGAGATAATACATTGGCTAGTCTCTGAAGTGTTACAATTCCTTGTGGGTTTTTTTCTTAAAGGACATGAGTTGTACAGAACACCAAAGACCCTCTCCAGCTATTTGGACATACAAAGTTAAAGGACTCCCCCCCTTAAAAGGGTGTACATAAAATTCCATTGCAATAAGCTTGCATTACAATCCTATGAGAATCTACCCACCTGTAGAGATTGATTGTAGGGTTATATACATTTCAACTATTGAATTTGCCTGAATTAAACAGTGCTGCTGAATTCACAACAAAAGCCTGCTTTTATCAGTTCTTTCACACAACCAAAATATAATCAAAATGAAGCTTCAGAATAGTTGTGGATGGTCAATGCAATCCAGTCCTGCACCATAAACAGAGCTGTATTACAATATAGGAACTTATATAAATCTTTATAAAACAAATAAATACTAAACTCCAGCATCATCTTTCTTTGTCTCATCCTTTTGAGGCTGTTCATCATACACCCATTTTTTTTTTGGTAAGTGGAAGAATATAAACAGGATTTAATTAATGGACAGTTCTACAAAGATGCTTCTCCTAGTGCCAGGATATATGGATTAAGATTGTGCAGAAGATATTAAATAACTCTGGCAAATCTTCTTCACTCCAGGAAGTAAGGCAAAATGGTTTGGGCGATGAATGGCATTTGTTTGCCTGGAGAAATGGGATCAGGCCGAGATTCACATACTCAGTTTTGCCAGATCTTTCCAGACTTGTGCACTCCTGCACCATCATCCTCCACACTTTCAATAACATTGGCTTATTCCTCCTTATTTTTTTAAAGAAAAAATAATAATTTGAATCTAACCAAATGATTCTTCAGAAATAAGGATAGTGCATTAGCAAAATAGTTTATTTTAGTAACATCTAGGCCACTGAAGATTTATAGAATTCTCTACCTTCATCCTTCATTGCTATACTAATATATAATCAGAACGTTGCACTTTACTTACCATATATTAGGAAAAGCTTCAGTTGCAGGAATAAATTAGGTTTTAAGATTGCATATTCACAACAGAGAATTTACTGCTTTCTCCCTAAGTTGTCCTTGTGAGCCCTGTCTTATAGACCCAGAACACTTTTTTCTTTCTTTCTTTGTGCAAACTGAGAAAAGTTAAATATATTTTCAAATCCTCCATGAGCATTTACAAAAATAGATTAACTAAACTATTTTTCTTTACTTCTAACAATCTAAGGCATTCCAAAATTATCTCTCTATCCCTCCCCCTTCCCATTTCTAATTATGGAACAATGTTGTGAATCTTCCATGAAAAATGTTAACAGTCCTAAGACTTTCCTTCTTAAATTTTTAAAAATAGAACCATACAATAGAAATCCTAATAGTGTCTGCTCAACAGAAAGTTCTTTTGATTTCAGTTATGCTTATTATGGAGCCTGGCAGTGCAGTCCTACCCTCCTCTTTCTTTAATCTTATTATATTGGATGGGTTTTTCTCCCAAATTAATGGGCTCTTGACTGCAGCCCTAATCAGAGGGATGCCGGTGAGATTCCAGTAGAATATTTGACGTTGATTGGGAAAACTTGTACAGACGGTGCTCTAAAATATAGCCTTTTAAAAAAAAAAAGACATGTTATGTTTTTGACTCATCTACTCTTATTCAGTTAGTGTCCAAGATAAATTAATGGGGTGATGGACAGGAAGAGCTTATATGTCTTTACTGCCCCCTTTGCTCGTCCGGATTTTGTAGCCCAAAGTTATGAATTGTGATAGCAAAACAGAATGCATTTCTTTCATAGTGGATTGCATGTTACTAAGGATGAAAAACGTTGTGCCCCCAAAATGTGCGTTTCATTTGCCCGATAAGAACAGAACCTAGCAGTCCTCAGAAACTGGAAATTTCCCTTTGGGGCGGCCATTTTTAGATATTCGGGCCGGAGACCTGATCAGAGCCTGCGGGCAATCTAATTCGAAGGCAACGGGAAGGTTAGAGAGGCGTCGTCTCTTAGCCTTGAAGGGGAGTTCAACGTCAAGTTGAAAGTCAAGCGCCTATTGCCTTCCGCTGCATCCACTCCCCCGTCGGGAGCTGCCCATTAAATTCCATCCGGAGATTCTCTGGGCACTTTGAAGATTTCCCCCTTCCCCATCTGTTCTGGGAAGCCGAAACAACCAGAAGTTATTTTATGGGCATATTGTAAAGCGAGGCATACAAGATTTGGAAAGAAGTCGTTGTGGTGCGATGTGCTCAGAAGAAGGCAACATCCACGGCCAAATGACGAGGTTTTGCAGTTATGCCCCAATTCTACTAGCAGAGGGTTGAAGGGGCTGCAAGATGCCACGGCGACACAGAGGGGAGGTTTTCGACCCGAGGGCATTGTTAGAAAGGAAGCCCCATAGAAATCAAGAGGCTCCTGGCCTCTGCCGAGATGCCTGCCTGGCCTTCGGAGTTGCGAGGGAGGGCCACGGAGACTGCAAGCGAATGAGCGGAGAATTACAGGGCAGATTCAGGAAATTAAGACTGGATCTTTCCTTTCTGCATAGTCATGCCAAAATCAACATTTGAGATTGGCTTGTAGCTCCTTTCGTTTTACAGTTTGTGGGTTCATATTATGAACGCTCTCTCGCGTATTCTTATTTTACAGGTTTCTCAGAAGGAAAGGCCATCTCCAAGGCCAATTTTAATAAACGCTCCCCTGGCTGAGCTGGAGAGGGAAAGCATTTCCACATATAGGGCAATTATCCCTCCTCGGCCCAATATAACACTGAGAGGGAGATGGGCGGTTTTAAAATCTGATAAATAAATAACTCTGGAAGCTTCTGGTGTACAATCTGCTTTTAGGTTTCTTTCGGATTGAAAGGTTATGCTTTTGAGATGCAATTGTGAAAAATCCAAACAAACTGGAAGTACAAAAACTTATCTCCTGTCACTTCGAACTTGAAAACACACTTTTCTTGTGCAAACAGATTAAATCAGAAATGAGGTATCTGAAAATAACCAGATTGCAACCAGGAACCATTAAGTCCTAAACTCTATTTACCTGTGAATAAGATGCACAGAAATTTGTGTCCTTCTTTCCGGTGTGTATGTTGGGGGGGGGGGGAGGTTTGCAGTACAGTATGTATTTTATTTGGTTTCCTAAAGCAGGTTTCTGGTCATGTTACCTAATTCGGAAAAACGATGCGACCCTACAAAAATTAATAACTGAGCATGCGGAAATTGAACCCTGAGCATGCGGAAAAGAAACAATTTTTCTATCGGTGTTCCTCTCCTTCCCGAACCAACATGAGAAGTCTGGGGAGAATGGGAAACAAAGTCCCAAACGCACCAGGTTGGGAAGGCAAAAACTTAATAAATGCAGGTTACCTCGATTAAAAGGAAAAGGAAAAAGCTTCGTATCGGGTATAAGCAAAGTGGGAGACAACTGCAATCTGAGAAATTCTGAAAATGGAAGGGCCGCATGAATGTTAGCGCTAAAATGGCTGCATCAGTATAAAGTGAAGTAAAGACGGGATTCAAGCTGTTGGTGGTGTTACGATTACACCGATTTCCTGCTTTTATTTTGTCACTGTTTGCATACTCAAGGGTTAGCGCCTGCAGACAGATATTTTCTTTGCAATGTTTTCAAAAATACCTAACTGATAAATGAAAACATTCATTATGTTTCCTGCAGAATATTTTCCAGTTTTTTAAAAAAAGCTTTCAAGGTTTAAATCCTAAGATTCCCTTTTAAACGATCTGTGTTTTGGACGATAAATTAATGAAAAGTAACTGTGCATTTCCTAATTGTCTTCATCCTTTCTTGTTATTAATTAAATTCACTGAATGCAAAGTTTATGTGAGAAAGGAATCTTCCCCTTAGGCTCTTCCATCTGCACATAATAATAAAGTAACTGGAAATAAACATATGATTTATCAGAGCAGCTTCTACAGTCTAATAATTAATGTAATTAATTTTATCTTGCCACTGTTATAATCTGTCATACACAGATATACACTTGGCAGTTCAAGTTTAAATTAATAGGGATGTACTTTAATCTGAAAATCAGATATTTGGCAATCACTGGCCAAAATATTTGTGCATAGCATAAGTAGGAACAGCACTTTCTTCAGAATCCATTCCTTCCAAAATTTTCTTCAAACAACAATATTCCTAGATGAAAGTTTACAAAGCTATGCACAATTTTTATAGTATCTAAGTATTCAAAGTAAAAACTATTGGAAAATATGTAGAACAGCCTTTCTTCCCAGTCTGACCCAATAAGTTGGACTGCAATGTAACTGTTGGATACAAATAGGTGATTTGAAATGCCACAGATATATGGAAATCAACAGAGAAAGTATAATGAAGTCATAATGAAGTATTCATAGGGGTACATATTTTTTTTTACTTTCTTATTTGGAAGTGTATGTGTCTCTTGTCTCCCTCCCTCCCCCCCCTCTCCCTTCTATCCACTTATCATCAATCTATCCAACTATCATCTATCATTCTGTTTGTCTGTCGATTTATTTATCATCTATCTGTCCATTAATCTATCTAATCTATCCACTCTAACTATCTATCTATCTAGAAGATTTTCAGAGGGGCGAAAGCAGCAATGAATGAGTGAGAAGGAAGCTGCAATGAATCAATGAGAAGCAAACTGCAAAATTCTGGAGGGTAAACCTAATCCCAGAATTCTAAACCAGGGCATAGAAACTGTGCTGGGAGGAAGAGTGATGTAAGTTTTCAATTTAACTTGCATGTAGAGTAATTTTAGAGGATTAATGCTGCAGCCTATTACATTCATTCATCTGAAAATAAGCTTGGCTGCAACTAGTGAGACTTGTTTTTCAGCAAACCTTTAGAGAACTGGGTAGCATTCTTGAAACCAGCTAAGTGAATTAAGATCAGAAACCAGGTGTCCACAAGTATTGTAAATGCCAGTCCTATGATTATGATATTTTTTTCACAAAATAAACTTAAATCTCAGTATTTCTCAAACTTACTGAGATTTTCATCACCATTCAGCTTCCCTCAAGTGCTTCAGCACACATTTGATAGTCTGCAACTGAAATCGGATGCTGGACTAAGACCTTAAATCACATGATTCTTCCTAGCAGCTTTAGAAATATAGGTGAGCTAACCCACTTATGTATGCAAACAGAAGATAATCACCTGGGATTCCAATATCTCTCTAATTTACTTCCAAGTAAACAAGTGTAGAATTAGGTTGTGAAATAAAATTACTGTTCATTATGAATTGCAAACTGGAAATAATCAAAGGGCTCTGCTGGGATTAAAATGAAATAAAGCCTTGCTTTTAAAAATTCTACCTGTTTCAAAAAATAAACATCCTTAGATTTTTGTAATGAGGTGATAATAATTATTATGCCTGATTACAATATTTCATAACAGAAATAATGGTATCTTGGTGTTATATTTTAAAATAATTCTTGAAAGGTTGCTGTGAACTATATTCTAAATGATGTTTAATACTCCTTATGCATTCAGACAATGTTTTAGAAATAAAGTTACAAGTTATGATGAAAATTATTGTAAAGGATAAAATTCTGTTGCTTTCTAGAAATCATTTTAAGTTGGGAAATGTATGAGGCTGACAACAGTATTTCAACATTTGTATCTCCTCACATCATGTAGAAATCTTGACACTGAGATGTTCTATTCTTGATATTCTTTTTATAAAACCCCTATTAGATTAAATAAATATTTACTAAATAAAATATTTACTAAAGATTGACTTCAGTAAAAAAAGAAAAAAACAGAATAATGTCAAATATAAAAATATTTGCTCCATTTTTAGTGAAAGTTTGAATATTCAACATTTAGAGGGGAGGACAAATTTAGTTTAACTATAAAAGAAAAAAAAAGAAATGAAATAAATAGCTTTGACACCAAACAAGCAATCTGGTGTTACCCAGACTTCAAAAAACCTCAGCCATACTTAATATAGTCGGGTCCTGTTCAACAATCCACCTTTCCTCAATCTAGTGCCTAGGTATTCTGGGATGTAATTCCCAGAATTCCCACCCAACATGGGTAAAAGTTAGAGAAGATGAGCAATAATTTCAAAAGGAATTCTGCCAAATATAAATTCCACTGTGTCTTTCTTTCTTAAGAATATTTGGTAAGAAAAAAAGTTAGAAAAAAGTAGGAAAGTATACATTTTATACAAATATCTACAAAAAGAAGAAAGAAAGAAAGAAAGAAAGAAAGAAAGAAAGAAAGAAAGAAAGAAAGAAAGAAAGAAAGAAATTGTTCAAGAACCTTCTCATTTAGAAATGCCATTTGTATCTTGTGGCAGTTCCCAGAAACCCAAAGAAATGGGACACCTGGAGGAGGGCAAAATAATATGGTAAAATCTTAACAAGGGACACCTATGTGATGCCTGAAGGATAAAGTTAACAACTTTAAAATATTGCTGATACTGTCTAATTTTCAGCATATTGTTGTTATTATCTGGTATTATTTTTTTCTTCGTTGTTTCTTGAAAGTCTCTTGTAAGTCCCACTCTTTGAATTGGGCAGTCATATAAATTCTATTTCTCTATCTCCTAGCTGAGGAAGTTTTATTACTTCAACTAATGTCATTGAATTTGTCTAAACCATTTAGTATCATGTCACTTGTGGTCACTTTTTCTAAACATTTTCATCCCTACATTTAATTCTGAGAGCAAATGTAGATTTATAAAATAGTAGATGATTAGACCTATTTTTTTTTCAAAGCAATCTTCTCTTTTTTACTTTCTTCTTTTAGGGAGGTTTAGTGGAAATAATTTGTTTACTATTTAATGAGCTTTTCTATTTTCAGTTTGTTCTAAACTAGGAAAATGGTTTGATTTTATAAATTACTTAATCAGACTCTCAAATTATTTTGCTTTTTTATGATGAAGGGTACACTTCATATTCTGTAAAAGACCAATAAATCATTTCTTATATTCCAAGCTCTGGAACTGTAAAGCAGAAGGTAATTTATTAAGCCTGTACTGGCTCACTTGTGGAATTACTAGGGACCAGTGATACCATTGCATAGGTTTACACAACAGATTTGGGTAGCAAATTTCTTTTGCCATGAAAAATAAGCAAAATGTTAGTTATTTAATTAAGTGTGAGGGAAGAATATCTCACATGCCAAACTATTTGGCTGAATTTGAGTATTATAGAGCTTAATTTTCAGAGAGTGAGTTTGTCGTTCTGATACAGGCAACAGAATGTCTTAGTGTGCTGTGTACTAAACACTACCTAAACCAACTGAGTTTTCAAATTAGCAGATTGATCTGGGATACATAAATGTATGCACTGGAAGCCAGAAAATGTCCCATTCAATCTCATAGGACTTATTAAATGGTGGTAAATCTCCATCTGTTAGTGTCATAGTCTCAAAGTCTCATCTTTATTCAAAATACAAAAAGTACAAAATACTTTAAGTACAGATCTCACTACCAGGATTGGATTTGGAAGCAGAAACCTCATTGGGTGGAATGTCCCAATGGGTAAGAAGTCCCTCTAATGCAACAGGGATTAAATACAGCAGCATCTAACACATTTCAAACAGAAAAATGTTTTACTTTCTAAATCAAGTGGGGAGGTTTTCTGTGGAAATGGAATGAAATTTTTATTTAATCAGGGGTTTGAGAGCCAAAAGAATTGTGCTCTGCACTACAAGGGGGTAACTAGGGATGGGAAAGAAAAAGAGGGAAAAATCCTCTTTTTCAGGAAGGTTTAGTGGTATTCAAAGATGACAATAGCTGAAATTTGTGGCACAATCCCTCATGCATATGTTTCATTTGTTTTTGTATTTTTGATGAACAATTCCTAAGTCAACCCTTTTGCAATAGATGATCCATGACAGGAGGAGGCACCCTCCTTTCCCAATGCTTGAAGAGAGATGCAAATTGGGGAGAGGAAGATGCATGTTTTTATGGCTTATGGATTGACCTCTGCAAAAGAGCTGATTTGCAGCTGCAGAATTGCTCATGAAAAAATCACGTTCATACCACACTGTTAATCCAATCCAGATTTCTAAAATTTCCTGAACTTAACCATCTTTTTTTTTAGACTTTGGTCATAAATAATTGCAATAAACTTTGAGGTTTTCAGGTTTTGAATTGGCCTTTAGCAATAATTTACCACACATGCTATTTTTTTAAATCTAGGAAGCTATTTCTCTTCCTTCTTCTCCTCCCCATTCACTTATTTTTACATATGATGCACACAAAACATATTGCATTCAATTTTGCATAGGTTACTGTCTTGATCAGGTTTCAGGCAGTTTTTGGTTCAATTTCTCCTGGTAAACTTCATTTACTAGATGGTCCAGTAAATAATTATTTCTCAACTGACTCCCTGTCTCTATAATCTGAGGGTAAAATAATCCCTAAAGTTATAGATCTCATATTCTCAAAGACTCTGGAATCTCAGACGTGGCAAATTCTTTCCTAGCAAATATCGACACAATCCTCCAGACTTTCAATATCAGATAGCTTTGGAATTATAGGTATATTAATCTTAATATGCTTCTGTTATTTTAATCGGTCACTGTAATGTAGATTTAAGCAACTTTATATTTTGTATACTGGTATTTTTTATTTTAAGTCATATTGGAGGCTATGTGGAAAACCAACACAAATACACACACACAAACACACACATACACACACACACACACACACACACAAAGGTAAAGGTTCCCTCACACATATATGCTAGTCATTCCCGACTCTAGGGGGCGGTACTCATCTCCGTTTCAAAGCCGAAGAGCCAGTGCCATCCGAAGATGTCTCCAAGGTCAGCATGACTAAATACTGAAGGTTCATGGAACACTGTTACCTTCCCACCAAAGTGGTTCCTATTTTTCTACTTGCATTTTTACAAGCTTTCGAAATGCTAGTAAATGGAGCTTGCTCCATTACGCAGCATTAGGGATTCAAACTGTCAAACGTGTGTGTGTGTGTGTGTGTGTGTGTGTGTGTGTGTATGTGTGTGTGTAGATGTAGATGTAGATAAAAGCAAAAAAGCCTTGGCTTTATAGATTGAAATTCAAAACTTAACCAGTGGACTTCACAGTCTGATAACATTACTATGGCATTTGAACATAGGAAGCGTCTTTCTACTGAAAGCAATAATCAATGTGGTGTAAAAAACAGATACTGGGTTGCAACAATCCAGATGACCACTAGATGGCAATAAAGAGTTAGATATTGCCATATCTCTTAGCAGCTATTTTCATAGGGCAGATCTGATAGCCCAAGGAAGTTGAGAGATACAATTTTTTCAGTTGAGAAGTATCTCCTTCTGAGGACAGAAATAGTTCAGGAGTAAATTTTGCTTAAATTTTGCTTAAGATTGAGAACTTACCACTAGAGATAGGAAGAGACTCTGCCATTCCTTCAATGTGGTCAATTCCATACACCAAATATGTTGTTACCATATATCTCTGGTCACAATAGCACTACTACTTAGCCTACATTGTTATAAGGCAGACCTCAGACTAAGGCATCATGGCTATGATGGCGGTTACCTCTAAAGACAGACATTAGGGTCACCTCCAGTACAGCTGTGCATACAGGATGGCAATTAGAACAGAGCCACGAGTCTTAGGCAAATACCAAGAATTTAGCCCGGGAGATAACCCAAAAGGGTAGCTGGTAAGATTTTATTCCAAATTCATTGTCCTTGTTCTGAAATGACAACATTAATTTATTTAATGGTAAGCCCAGCCTGACTTCAGGATATTGTAGGGAGGGAGATGAGGGGGCAGAACTAGGATTGGGCAAGATGAGTACCAAAAATTGCTAAGGCCATTCTTCTACTTCCTCTCTATTTTTGCCATCTTAATTTTTCTTTTGTTTTATGTTTTATTTTCAGTTCCTCTCTGATAAGCAGAATCACTCTAACTATCTGCTGTCCGAAACAAGTTGATGTTATCTCTCTTTTCACATTCAAAAGTCATCTAGGCCTAATTTTATATTAAAACTAACAGTGGATATTTCTACCATTAATTAATCTGAGATGTCTTGCTTAAATGGCATACAGATTACATTATGCACAGTTCCAGTTATTGCTAACTGGGCCTTCCCATCTAATATTTGACAGCCACTTCAACTCAAAGCTAAGGCAGATCTACTATACTGCCCTTGGTGCATAGGGGTACATTATTCTTGCTAGAACCCTGGATTGCTTGCTAGGTGGAGTCTGAGAGTAAAATTAAGTTAACTTTGGTATAATCCTAAATGATCCACTTTTATTTTTATCATTAATACAAGCCCTATCAAAAGTTCAAAGATATTTTAAAGAAGACACTTCCAAGACTAAAGAAATGGCATCTTCAATTATGCCCCATCATTGGTTTCATGTCCATAAAACTGTTTAAATGGTATCAACACTTTGGATAAAATTGATTAATCAAAAATTGTATTTAGAAGGTTTTGGATTCCTAAATAATGTACTAGAAAGGAAAGACATCCAATTGGCTGTGTTTAAGGCGTACAAATGTTAATTGAACATATGGTTATGTGATTACCTGGTATTTATTTGGAATGATATTTTAATGTATACAAATAGATTTATGCAAAAATCTTTAAATTTTAAGATGTTAATGTGATGTTGAATTATATACCATATTTTTTGAATTTGTTTCTCAGGAATTATTGTGGTATTGAACACGAGAAGTGGCTAAAAGTACAATATTGAAAAACTGAAAAAATGATATTATTCCAGATGTTAAGGAATGGCTTTTGGAGATGCATGATCTCTTTGATTTGAAAAAGACAATATTTTCTACTAATCAAAGGATGTACTATTTTGGCAGAGATTTCATCTTATTTTACAATAAGATTTTATACTAATAGTATTATAGTTGATTATAAAGTAGTTTATTAGTAAATCAGTGATTATCGATAACTCTAATACATAAGGTAGACTTTCTCATTGAGTATAGTTTTTGCAATCCTATTTTTGTTTTTCATTTGCTCTTATTTTTTATTTTAATTTAAAATATTTTGAAAAATGAAATAAATTATTTAAAACTTTATTCATGGCTCTAAATCTATGACATCACATCTTTTTAATTGAAGATGCTAGATTTGCCCCCCAAAATAAAATAAATGAAAAATATATAATTGTCACAATCTCTTTTTCTAAATCCACAACTTTATGGGCTGTCACACTGAACCATCAATATCAGAACATAATTGAACAAACAGCATAATTTCAGATTATGTTCTATGTCCTTTAGTAAATTGCTCCTCCTCCTCCTCCTCTTCCTCCTCCTCCTCCATATATAGGTCTAGAGCACTGTTTCTCCACCTTGGCAGCTTGAAGATGTATGGACTTCAACTCCTGGATTCCTCAGCCAATAATATTCTCTTATTATAAAGCAATCACTTTTCAAAAGTGAATATTTCTATCCTTCCCTCCCTCCCTTTGTTTTCATCATATGTAATTATGCAATTAATATAATAAAGTTTCATGGGAAACCATCTAGACGAGTTCTCAACCTTGGAAATTGGCTGGAGAATTCTGTCCACATGTCTTCAACCTGCCAAGATTGAGAAACACTTTCCTGGAAAACTGCAATTATAATTACATAATTATATATGATTAAAACAAAGGGAGGGGGGCAGGGAGAGACGAAAATATTCACTTCTGAAAAGCATTAAAATGAGAGAGTGTTATTCATTAATGTTATGTTTGAGTCCTCACAGTCCTAGTTCTTGTTCAACTTCCATCTGCCGAGCCAGTATGGTACACAACCAAGGATGACGAAAATGTAATCCAAAAAACATATATAGAATCATAGCTTGTCTGTTCTAAAGATACCTACAAAACATTTTTAAAAGCCTCAGTTCATCAGTGAATGGATTAAAAGGTCAAGTCAACTGTCACAATTCCTTGACACTGTAAACAAAATTAAAAGAGCACTGCATTGGTTCCAGTAAAATATAGCAAACTGGGAAAAGAGGAATTGTTTTAATCCACCATAAACTGATTTTCATCATGTCCAAATAAAAATGAAAATAGAAGCTCTTTCTGAAATTTCTATTAAAACAGCCATTTAATTCTATGTGAAGAAAGTTCTAAAAATGTAGGCCATCACTGAACTTGCCAAATCACTGGCCTGCAAACAGTCTCATAAACATCCTTTAAATCAAAAAGAGAAAAAAGTCTCAAGTGTATTTAAGGCAATTATTTCTTGCCTGTTATTCCCCATGTGGATCTAAATAAAGCTGCTGTAATGAACAGTAATACTTTTATTAGATGTGGAGAGATGACAATAGCATTCTATTATCTGGAGAACGATGATGGGAAGAAGGTTCTGGGGTCAAATTTGCAAGGTATCCAGATTGGGAAGGTCAGAATCAATTTCTCTTAATTATCTTCAGAAATGTTTATAATATAAACATGAAGGATGACTAAAGGAGATGAGATGGATGGATGGATGGAAGGAAGGAAGGAAGGAAGGAAGGAAGGAAAGAAGGAAGGAAGGTGTCAGGCCTGTAGTTATGTTCCTTTTAGGATCTCTATTATTTCACTATGCTGTTTCATTAGTGTAGTAATTGGGAGTGGGGAATAGAAAGGAGTAGAATTGTGGAATGTGTTGTTGTCATTCTTTTCTAGAAGCCCAAGGTCATCTTTTGTCTCCGCACCTCTGCATCTGACGGAACTAGATGGGTGGAAATGCCAGCGTGGCTGAAGAAGATTGGACCATGTGATGGATTTATGGGTGTGGGAATAAGATCATGAACTTTCAACTGGGTGAAATCCCAGGAAATTTTGGAATTGGGATTTCCACAGATGTGCCAACATGTCTGTCTTATTAAATTGGAACTTTAAGGATAGCTCTGCCTTGAACTCTGATTTAATTCTGCATGATATTTGGAACGCTGACAGAAGGAAGGAAAAGAAAGGAAGGGGAGGGAGGAATCTACATGAATCCCTGGACAGAAATATGGGATTAGAATACACTGTATTGTCAATGGTGCAGATGGGATGCAGATGCAGAACAGAAGATAGTGATGTATTTAGTTATGAATTCATTTAATAAATGTCCATATTCAATTTGGCAATTACCAAGGTTGAGAAGGGGAGTGGGAAAACTGGTACTTCCCATAAACTGCAATTAATACTTTACATGTCATCTAGATAGATGTCTACTGACTTTCCACTGAGGAAAAGAAAGCATCTATAAGACCTTTTCCATTCATAATTGTTTACATAACTTACTTAAATATTATCTCTAATAGAATGGGAAAGCTTAATATTTGGCAAAGAAAACAAGAAATATTAATCTGTGAATTATGTTACTTGTTAAGTTGGGTGCAATAACTCGAGAAATGAACAATTGTTGATTGCATAATGTTGAGGGACTCCAGGTCGTTTTAAAATATGCAAAATCTGGAAGAAAATATGTTTCTGAATCTGAATTAGTTTTGCATTGTGATTCTCAATGCAGAGTTTTAGACTGTGTTTTCTATATCTAACTCTTGAGCTGAAAGGTTGTTGGATTGTGTGCTACGTTTTCTTCAAACCAGACAAAATAAGATGATCCTTAGCTTGGAAATAATAGCAGCTATAGTCTAGTTTGGGAAAATTGAGGTTAGACGTAGGACCTGTGAAAGTTTTTAAAAATAGTTCACACTCTTTGGAGAAAGCCAATCTCAAACCAGATGTCCATGAATTAAATCTTCAAAGCTTCAAACCTAGCAATTATAGTACCTTGTAAATGTAGTTTTTCTTCTAAACATTCTTTCACTTGTAGGTTTCATTTTGCTGTGGAAGAAATAGCTGTGGAAAGAGATTCAAGGGGGATTGATTATATTTACCTGTTTTCTATAAATCCACTTTTATTTCCAAATCGGTGACAAATAAGAATACTTATTCGAAGTCCCATTATTGTGAGTAATTAGAAATTTTAATTGTTAAAATGTTATTTTGAAGGTGAGAAGATGTTCAAATTAATGATAAAATAAATAGGTAAATACTTGTATAAGGCTAGAGGGGATACTTCATTCATAATAATAATTCACTAGCTATATGTTCTCTAGCACACTCCAGTCTTAAGGAACAAATTACTTCCACAGTCATAACTATTCAAAGAATATGCTTTGTAGATAAGCTCATTCAGACTTTTCATTATGAATGCGACTGGAATGGGATTCAATATGAATGGGATTGGAATCTTAAGTTCATAAAGTGTCATGTATTATAGTTGGGTAACCTCATTGGATAGGTTCACACAGTATTATACCCCAAACTAAAATGGAATTGGTTTATTTGTAACTTAGCATATTGTTGGAACCTTTTACTCTCCTAGTATCTTATGTAAATTCAGTCATCATGTTCAATCATAATATGATTTATTTTCTTAGATATAAACCATGACATATTTTTGAACACAACAAAGATATTTTGATAATTTGTATCTAATGTTAAATTGGGGCAGTTTATCAGACCCTACATAAGCTTTTGAATGCATTGATGGACTTTGGTAGAAGAACTGCCAGTGTATTTCTATAAAAGGGATTATCTGCCCCATCTTTAAGCTTACGGTTTCTAGTTTATATATATCCTTGGGATTGCATGCATTTTGGGGTGTTATTTTTGGGATTGCATGCATTTTGGGGTGTTATTTTTGGCTGCAAGAGCCATAAGACAAGCTGTGTCAAATATATCAGACCAATTTTGTTTTTAATTTTATTTGGCAGGTAGCAAGGATTTGTAATTCTATTTGAAAACTTTGTTAGGCATGGAAAGTGAACTCTTCAATTTTAAGATGAAAATCTGTGAAAGAATCATTGCTGCAAATCCTGAAGGGGTGGGGCTTGAAAACAACAAAAGGGACCAGGGGTATATGGTTCCTGAACTAAAATAGATTGTCCCTACTGTATATGAAGACCAGGCTAGATATATGATCTTTTTATCCTCTTAAATTCATCCATAAGGGCAGCTCAGGGGAACTGTAGAAGTATGGTAAATATTTAGAAGGACAAAAGTGCCATGAGGCCTGAATCTGTTTTGAAGGCATGGGTGCTAACTGCTGCAGAAGGGAGGAACAAGTATCCAGGACCACATGAATGGAATAGTGTAGGATGTGGCAACGTTAACAGATTAGCACTCCAAATAGGGACCATCTAAGCTACAAGGTTTTGTTGTAGTCTCCAGATGTGTTATTTTATACATTTAATCTGGCTTCCTTGCTCTCCCTGCTAATTTTGGTGTTACATTATAGGTGTGTGTTTGTGTGTTTTGAATGTCTGCATTCTTTTTAATTTGACAAAACACATTATATAATATATACATCTGAAGAGATGCTAAGTTGTTGTTTCCAGCCCTGCTGTTGGAAAACCTTGAGTTCAATATACATACATTTCTCCATCCATTGGCACCAACCTTGTACTTCTTCCTTGAAGTTGCTGCTGAGGCTTCTGACCTTTCAGTCCTAGGTACAGGTACATTTATTTCTGAGGGAGAGAAAGTTTAGATTTTAGGGATGATGGAAGAGGAGGAGGAGGAGGAGGAGGAAGAGGAGGAGGAGGAGGAGGAGGAGGAAGAAGAAGGGTGGGAGTGAGGGAAAGTCATCTTTTATATAGTAACTTTCTATTCCATTTTATTCTATTTGAAATAGTTGTGCCATAAATAAACCTCACTAGCTATAAAACATACACTGTCTCCATATTGGATCAGAATGATTGCTTAAAAGTAATGCAGACAAGGATCCTTTTAATTAATTTTCCTTTTGAAAGAAAGCTCCATAATTTTGTAGCCAGCAAGAAAGTAAGTTGTAATCCAAAACAACAGGATTGTACCAGATTGGATAAACTCACTATGCATACTTTCTGGAAGAGGGGTACTTAGAATGACTAATGTTTTTAGAAATATTAGATTAAAACATGTCTGTTCTTGCTTTTTGATTGGGAGCTCATTTGAAAATTAAAATTAAAATGTGCAGGCTAGATAGGAGAGATGTTAGGGATGCTGGATTCCAAATTAGGAAGGAAGGAAGGACAGAAGGGAAGGAAGGAAAGAAGGGAAGGAAGGAAGAAAGGAAGGAAGAAAGAAAGAAGGAAGGAAGGAAGGAAGGAAAGGGGGAAGAGCAAGAGCCTGACATTGTAGAAAAATACAATACAATTACATTTTTGTGATTTCATATTTGTTTATTTGGATGCCTGAGATGAAATCTGAAATGGGCTGACTTTTGAAGGCGGTAAACAAGCAGGGAAAAGATGGAGCCTCTCCTCCCCACTCCCGACTGTGTCCAAATTTTTAAAAAAAGGTTTAGGGACATGTGATATGTGAATATTAATGTAATATTCCTATTCCAGATTGAAATAGAAAATACAGTAATGAACATCTGTCTCATACAAATTGACCTGCAAAAGTTATACTCCTGACAAAACGGACGGAGAGTTATATATACTATTAATAAATCTGTTACCCATTAAGGGAACCTGAGATTCTCTAAATGTTTGGGCAGCCCTCTGCCTTAGCATTGGTCGTGTTGGCTGGGATTGATGGGACCATTTTCAAGGTTTGACTTCTCGTCCCTTACCCTCTTCGAAGGTTTTTTTTCAAACTGAACAGGAGAACTAGAGATACCTAATAGATTTGGTAGCGACAATGGCCGGATAATTTTCGTCCGCGGTGCCGTTAAAATGATAGACGATCCGGAGTGAAAAGCAAATTATAATTCTCTTGTGTTTTTCATTACTTGGTTTTGCTGCAACTTCTTCTGCATCAGCCGTAGCCAAGGAAATGCACTTGGATCACCGCGTGGAACTCAGAATTCGCTGCTGTGCACGCGCCATAAGTTTTCATGCACGCAGGCTGAAGCGCGCACAGGTGCTTGCTTCACTTCAGGATGTTCAGATGTTCTCCTTTTCAGCAATACAAATTGGCCCTGAAGGGGGAAGTTATTTTTTATCTGCTCTTGCAGATAAATAACAGAGTCGCAGAACAAATCATCCAGGGAATTTCACTGCGTTTCCTTTATCTCGTATATTAGTTCTACTGGGACCTTCATTCTGGCTTTGAGAGAAAGAAAAGAGAAAAACTCAGAAAAGGAAATTATTTCTTGGAATTTCAACTATAAACATTAGGGAGAAAAACTGCCCACTTGAAACTCGCTAAATGTCTGTGGAGATTCTCAGTCATCCAGGTCATGGTTGTCCCAAAGGTGCTTTTTTCAAGAGGCAAGTGGACTTTTGGGGTGGTGGTGGTGGTTGAAGACGTTTCGCTTCTCATCCAAGAAGTTTCTTCAGCTCCCCACCATCCATTCAGAGCTGAAGCAGCTTCTTGGGTGAGAAACGAAACGTCTTCAAAGAAAAACCAGTTGTCAACTTGCCCCTTGGGGGGGGGGGGAAGCACCTTTGGGACCCTTGGAACTCCTGAGAGTTTTCCGCGCTAATCGTCCTGGAATAGTTACAAGCACGAACACTTAAATACTATAGAACACAAACTAGGGGTTATTTCGGGGTAAATTTGCAGATAACGGCCTCAATCCTCTGCAGATTTACTCCTAAATAAGACTTCGGCATCAGTCCTTGAGGCCTTTCCGCACTGCAGTCTTCATCGCAAAGTTGCAATTGATCTATGAATGTGTTAGACAGGGAAAGGCGCAGCTCGGCACAGCGACAGCCCAATATCTTCGAGCAGTGAAGATGTGCTTTCCAGCGGCAGGTCATACTTCCCCTTAAAAATTAAAAGTTAAAAATGCGGCCGGCGAGCTTTCCTTCTTAGAGGAAGGCGTGCAGATTTCATTCTGGGGGCACCGTGTGTTGAACCTATGGCCTGATATCCCGACCCAGAGAATGCGCTGATGCTCACGGAAAACGAAGGACTCTCATGCATCTTCACTACATCTAATAAAGAACTATGTATCTCTTTTCCTGCCATTGAAATTAATTCATACGGTTTCAGAGACTAGTTAGCACTGCGAGCTGGGGGGGCGGGCGACTGAAATGCGGGTGGTACCAATGTGGGAAGCTGATTTGCGTCCAAGTGCTTTTTAAAATCCCCCTTAAAAGGCGCTATCCTAAACTTTAGAGAAGGGAGAATGCAAGAACTTGATTTCACTTCGGGAGTGTGTGTGTAGTATGGATTATATACTTCCTTCCCTTACAGCAGCGACAATATTTGTCGGGTGGTTGTTGCGACTTTATTTTCTGTCGGCTGAGTAGAAAAGGAGGGATAGGAAAATGAATTAAGAAGTAAGACTTTGATTATTTCGGGAAAGAATATAGTGGATATTGTAGTTCCCTAGGAAATCAGCTTAGTGTTTAAAACTCAGGGGTTGAAATGTTATTGTCGGTGCCATCTAAAAGCTTTCCTCGAAAAATTTCAGGCTGTGATCCTACGCTCACCTGCTCTGAGGACAGTTACACCTCCCAGCACAATAGGTATCTTGTCCTAGTTTCCAGAATTTGTGGTGATCTGGATGGAGAGGAACAGAAAATTAGTAGCTAAGTATACATGGAGCTCCCAGATACAGGAAAACTTCTATCTCTCCTTGTCAGTAAGTTTAACTTCTACAGGTGAAACCAGTGTACAGGTTGGGACTCCCACATATTGCATTAAGAACCGATTATACTTGTAACCAGGAAGATCTTCATTTAGATTCACACCATGCCTGGAGTCCTTTCTTTGTCTTTTATGCTTTGGCTTCCTCGTGTGTGGTCTACTGCAACACACTTTTTCTGAGGCTGCCCTCCAGTCAGAAGTGCAATTGGTACAGAATGCAACATGAGACCAGTTATGGGTATGCCATGTTTTGCCCATGCTTTATGAACTGCATTCTTATCTGTAGATTTGGTGCACTTCAAGATGTCAGTTAACAAAAATGGGCCTAATTAATTAAGAACTTACTCTCTGTGTTGTTTCTGACCATTCTGTTATTTCAGAGTTGGCATGCTCTAGGACCCTTCTTTTAAACAATGACATCTGATGGGAACTGTCCTCCCGAACAGCATCTTCCAACTTTTTCTTTCTTTCAATGAGTCCTGGAGACCTGTCTCTTTCCTCAGGCTTTGAACTAGGAAGGTTTATATAATTTCTTTGTGAGAGGTTCTTATATCTGTTCCACTAGGATGACCACCTTTCTTTTCTGTTTCCAGTATTTACAATCTGTATATTGTTTAGAGTTCTAAAGCTGGGCAGCTTTAGAAATAAATAACATAAATGAAATGCCCCTTTCCAAAGGCGTAAACAGCTTCTTTGGTTGCAACAAATGGAACAGTCACTTGTTAAGGGATAACTGATGGTTAATGGTATAAATTTATTTGTTTGATTGTTTGTTTTCCTACCTTTATTATTTTTTGTTACAAATAACTCTGCTGCAACCATTAAAACGTTCAATGTTTATTCTTGTTTTATAGTAAAAACAGAATAATGCCAATACTTTTAAAACAACTAGTAAACTGAGCTTAACAAAAAATTATGTGGGAGGGGGAATAAAATACTTTTCCTATATAGCCAAAGATGATATAGTATCTTGTTACGTAATATGGACGGGAGCTTGATATATATCTCAGTCTCTGAATTTAATTTGCTAATGTTTAGTTTAAGTTAAATTGTTTAACTTGGACTAGATCCCTTCACCCCTCTTTCTTCTTTGTTACATATACATAAATGAAAGTCAGTTGAACCACAATGTTTTGGGTCTTTCTTTCTCTTAACTCATTCAGTCATCCTTCATATATTTATTTTGCAATTTAATCTTCATTCATTCTGTTCATATATATACATATATAATAACCAATTTTGTTGTATTTAAGTACAATGACAATAAAGATTATACTTATTTCCAAGCTACCTCAAAATATTCCCACTTTTGAAAAACAATCCTCAGTCAGTCAGTCAGTCAATCAGTCAATCAATCAATCAATCAATCAATCATTAATTCAGTTGCTCTGGATGGCTTTTCTTTTTGTTTTACACACAAAATATTTCTTAAATAATGTTTTGTTGCATTATATAATCTAGCAAACACTCCATTCAACTTTTCAAAGAAAAATGTATATCTTCTACTTATAAAAATACATACATGTTCACTTTCCTAAACAACATACTTCTAAAATTATCCCAAGCATTCCTTTTAGGTTTATTTCTAAATAAATTAAATAACAAAGGAAATATCACATATCTTTGATTCATTAACCTGTTCCATTTTAAAGAATTCATTAAACAATATATTTATGTTTATACATCTTTAATTTGTACCATGATTCTCTTACTGCATTCAGCAGTCTATCTTCAACTCTTATTAACACACAGCATCCCATAATGCAAGTTACCATGTTATCATATTATTTCTATAAATCAATAAATGTGTAATAAACTTTCTTTTTCACATTGATATATTTTTCTATGATTTGCTGATGAAGAAAAATCTAGCCCCCCGCCACGCACACATAAAGCTGCACTTTACTTCTTAAACTTTGTTCATTGCTACCTTTTTATAAACAAATATAAACAAAACATGAAATGTACTTCAATAGAGTATAATTTAGAAATATATATTTGTCTTTGAAAAATATGAAAGATTTGGGTAGCCCAAGGAAACTCCTTTTTTGGCAGCTACAATCACTGCATTTTTATTTTTTTTTGTATTTGCAGTGCAAAACAGTGGAGGGGATTTTCCTTTATTATCTTGTGGCTCTAGTCTAAGAGGAGAGAGGATGCTTGAATAGAAATATGCATTGTGATGTGAACCTTTGTAGGTTGGAGTCCATTTCATCATGAAAATGATCCTCAGAAAATAATATAATTAACTATTAGTTTATGTTTCCTTCCTTCCTTCCTTCCTTCCTTCCTTCCTTCCTTCCTTCCTTCCTTCCATTTTTACACAATAGAGAAAGCAAATCTTACTTTCTTTTTACAAGAAAAGCCTGAAAAATAACAATGTTTTAGAGGTACTTTCTCTTAGCTTAACACAGAGACGCAAACACAAATACCAGTGTTGAGCAAATATCAGCTGAAAGGGGTTTTAGCCTGATGGCAGGCTCCTTTAAAAGAGATGGCTGGAAATATGTCAATAGAGAGGTTTATGTATAAAACCAGCAGCTAGTCTGCCAGTCAAATAGTAATTTTAAAAGGTCAAAGGAAAAAGCTTTCAGTCAACTTCTGGAAGGTGCATACACCTATCATGTGAGTCTTGTTTGTTTGAAAGAGTGATTCAGGGAAGGAGAGAAATACAAAAGCAACCTTTTTCCTGTTTCCACCTCATGCTGTAAAAGTAGGCAAAGTTTACACTTTTTCAGGGTGTGTCTTGACCTTAGACATAGGTTGGTCTAAGAAACTGAAATGGCCAGGCATGATCTAAAAGCTTAGGTAAACAATTAAAAAAAGAAATCACAAACTCACAGAAATTGCACGAGGGGGACAAGGAGGGACACTGAAACCTTTTAATATATTGAGATGAAAGTTTCCAGTAAGTTAAAAAATAAAGAAAAGAAACAAGAGAGAGGAGTGTCAAAGAAAGTCAAAATGTTTGTGGCAGAAGCAAGTAACATTATTAAAGTCAGTCACAGTGCCACAATCACCAACATTATTATTTTTTGACAAATATCCTGCAAATCACATTGAAAATAAGAGTATAATGGAATTCCATTAAACATTCATGTATTACTGTAAATTTAAAAAGAGGGCTCTATTTTGGTTACTTAGGCCAAAATGTTGGATGCTTGGAGATTCTTCTTAAACTTTTCCTATTCAAGGTCAATGTCACGAATAGTGGAAAACTCTAATTTTAATAGCAGTCAAGACAATGAAGTTCTACAAAGTATTTGAAGCTCTACTATGCTTCCAAGTACATTGAGTTATTGTATAAGTAGAAAAACTCAGAGGTAGAAATCCCAAATAATCATAGTGGCAGAACATTCTCACTATGAAAAACTATAATTTTAGCTAAGGAAAGCAGCTGTGGGATCATTATAGAAATATTTAAAATTACACATTAGGGAGAAATTTGGATACAGATTTTTTTTCTTTTTTTTCAGAATGGACGAGTCAGCAAATGACAGCAAATACATGATACCTAAATTTGATATCTAAAAATTAAGCAGGCTTAAATATCTAATCAATTCTTGGATTTGAGACCAGGAAAATCAGCTGTAGGCAGTATAGGCAAAAAAATATGCCCTGGAAAAAGACAGGGGGAAATCATTTCCATATTATTATCAAGAAAACTGCTACATATGGATGTATTCATAAGGTTACTGTAAAGGAATGTGGGAATGACCTTGGGGAATGGGTGGAAGAGAAACTGCTTAGAAAACATTGAGATAAGATAGATAGGAGTTCCTGTTTCTTAACAGTCAGTGAAAGAAACCTAGGAAAGACCTGATCTATTGGCAGTTAAAAGTAGAGGAGGGGTGGAGCAGTTAAAAGTAGAGGGGGGGGAGTTTCCTGTACTTTCAGACTTGCAAGATTGTGTTATTATGACCACCCAATAAAATAGATTTAGCTACTTTTCTGTCTGGTTTACTCAGGAAGGTTGACTGTCACCAGGATGCAAGCATTAACTTGAGGAAGATGTTCCCATTTACATCTAATGAGGTTGAATGATCAAATAGTCAAGACAGATAAAATAATCAGAATCAGAATAGAGTTGGAAGAGACCTTGGAGGTCTTCTAATCCAGTCCCCTGCTCAAGCAGGAGATATTATACGATTTCAGACAAGCGACTGTCCAGTTTCTTCTTAAAAACTTCCAAATTCTGAAGGCAAGCTGTTCTCCTGGTTAATTGTTGTCACTGTTAGATAGTTTCTCCTCAATTCCAGGTTGCTTCTCTCCTTGATTAGTTCCCCTCTATTGTTTCTTGTCCTGCTTTATTTGGTAAATAAGTTTACCCCCTCCTCTTTGTGGCAACCTCTCAAATACTGGAATACTGCTATAATGTCTCCCCTAGTCCTTCTTTTCTCTAAACTATCCAAACCGAAATCCTGCAACCATTCTTCATACGTTTTTGTTCAAGACCTTTAATCATCTTAGTTGCTCTTAAAAAAGTAAACTAGTAAAATCAAATAGTAAAATGTGTAATTATTGTATTTAAAGGAAAATGTACAAACTCATTGAAGATAAGAATAGAGAATGGCCTTGATCAACCGAAGAAGAAGCGCTTGATTGATGTCAGTTGATTGATGTTCAATCCTACAAGGAAGGTCAGTCTAAGAAATAAATGGCATATAGGTCAGGGCTACTATTGTATTTTATTGTTATTGTAACAATTATAGTAATTGAATCTTCTAAATTTGCTTTCCCTCTCATTCATGCCTACTTCATCTGAACTAGGGATGGGTTGCCTGAGAGGTTTTTTCAAGTTATTTTCTTGGTTTGCATTCATCTCTTACCTGAGTCTCTCTTATCTGATAGTGACTCTTCCTCCTGTCCTCCAGGACCATTCCTTATGTCCTCTACAATAGATAACCAACATCTTAATTGGGATGGCAACAAGTAGTGTTCAAGATGACACAGAATCCTTTTCAGCATCATTTGCTGTCATGTCTTTCTTCTGAGCTTTGTACAGGAATTTGGATATATCAAAACAAAATGATGAACTAAACACATCTTGGGTGGCTCCATCTAATAAAAATTTCCTTATATTCTTACAAATTGGAAATAATGTTGTTTGTCTATTTCTTTAGGCCAAGACTTCTTTTTTGGAGAGGTTCAAGCTTTGAGATCTTGAAATGTAATCCTGATCTATGTGCCTTTTGTTAGGAAGTGTATTCCATTAGTGACTTTATATATCAGAATGTTTTGGGTTGTAGTACCTACATAATAAAATTTTTGAGATTTTACTGTTTCCAGCAAGTTCTGAAAATAGTTTCTGTGTATTTGACCTGCAGTGATGCAATTTTATTGGGAATCAACACAGGTAATTTGTGGTAAACCATTGGTAGTGGGTGATAGATCAAACTTCTTTTCAATGCATGAGTCTTGGAAAGAGGGACAACTTGCTTCACATCATTTTTTTAACCATCCTTGTATAGAAAAGTATAGGATCCAGGCTATTGAGTTATTTAAAAGAGGAGGAAAGAGTTGCACATTCATGTCTACATGGGAGTATATACAATCACCTTTGTGTGCAACTGAAATCAGATGAAACTTTGGATTATCATGAAGCCATTGTGCAAATGAAATAAATTATATATTTTGCAATTTTTGTCTGATTAAACCACTTGCTGTTATGGACAAGTTTGAAATATGGTTGACATTAAGTGACACCTAGGTTGAGTTTACCTATTGTGCTAAGGTTGTTTTCTTTGATTTTAGCATATTGGTAAATGCATACCAATACATACTACTGTGCATTAGTATGCATATTAGTATATAATATATTCCTAGTCATTTTGATCTATAAACCAGTACTCATAACTTAGACTTTGTGTGAAATGAGCCAATTATAACATATTCAGCAGACTTCAACAAATCATAGTTTAGTGTGATGGCAAGCCAATCATAACTAGGATATTTTGGATCAATTTAGTTACAGCTATTTGGGAGGCAGCAAGATTATTTTTCTCTTTGCCAGCTGTTTCCAATATGTGCTTTTCATGTTGGCTATCTATCTATTTCTTCATATATTTATTCACAATGTTTCTCTACTGCTGCATTGCAGGAAACTGCTGTATATTTAAATATAATGGCTTAAAATAACACCTAAAACATAAACAATAAAATTCAACAATTCCAACCTGATATCTATAAACACCATATTAGTAAAAGCTCTTTCATATGAAACACTCTACAAAACAAACCCTCTTCCATTTAACAGTCACTACTGTTACTGCCTCATCCCACTACTACTAACCTCATGTTAGTTACAGTTCTGGCAAGCAGTCAATGTGCTATGAATGAGACACAAAGTTGTGTAAAATATCAAATTTCTGAAAGTTAGAGTATAACTGAAAAAATGGGTTTATGACCATTTTTCACAGTTGCAACCATTGCAGAATTCTCCTGGTCTTGTGCTCAAAATTCAGGCATTTGGCAACTAATTCACATTGATTGCAGTTGCAATGTCCTGGTACATGACCTTCTAACAAGCAAAAATCAACAGGGAAGCCAGATTCAATTAACAACTGTTACTAATTTAATAGATGCAGTGTTTCACTTAACAATTGTGGCAAGGAAGGTCATAAAATGGGGCAAAATTTAGTTAACAACGGTCTCACTTAGCTACAGTATTATATAAATAAATAAATTTCGGGCACAATTGTGGCCATAAGTCAAGAACTAACTGTATTTTATCTGACCTATATTATTGCCTTTATTGCCTTTATTGCCATTTCATGTTATGGTATTCTTTTTTTCCTTGAGGGATAACCATGCTAGCAAGTTGCTGGAAAAACAATTACCAATCTCTTCATATTTGACATATGTTCACAAAAGATGTATTTCATCAGAGAGACATTTTGGGAGAGTTCTCATATTGGATGGGGAATTGTGGGAGTTGAAGTCCAGAGTCTGAAAGTGGCTGTGGCAAGGGAAACGCTGCTCTAAGACATGGGAAACACAGCCCTGCCAGGAACTACTGCCCTCCACCCTAATATTATTCCTAATCCTTAATGAGTTGTTTGTGATTATTTATTGATGAAATAAAGCAATCTTCACCTAGGATTGCCAGGTGGCCTAACTTTTACTAGACTGTCTGAAATTTTAACTCTTTAGTCCCTTCAATAAAATGGAGATTGTACAGCCAGGAAGACAATGAAAGGAAAGGTTTCTATTTTTTCCCCTCTAGCATGTCATCAGTGCACAAAACAGTTTTCAAATTCTAATATAATTGATAAATTATTGCAGATAAAACATCATACAGACACTTAGAAATGATATGATTAATAGAATGATTCAAGGAAACAAATAACTAAGGAAAAGGAGGGTTTTTCTAGCATAACGTTAAGAATTTGGATCAAGGTATGAATTCAGTGCTGTATGTCAGTGACATATTTATGTCATAAATATGTATAAAAATACAGATATCAGACTGTATTACTACTATTATTCTCCTCTTTCCTAGTATCTATCTTTTCCTACTTATGACTATAACCATGTTGCTTGTATCTTTACAATTTGTTGTTTTATTTCTTTCCTAGTATGATTTGATTGCTTATTAGTAACTAATGACTATAACTAAGTGTTGTATCTTATGATTCTTGATGAATGTGTTTTTTTATGTACACTGAGAGCATATGCACCAAGGACAAATTCCTTGTATGTCCAATCACACTTGGCCAATAAAGAATTCTATTCTATTCTATTCTATTCTATTCTATTCTATTCTATTCTATTCTATTCTATTCTATTCTATTCTATTCTACTCCACTCCACTCCACTCCACTCCACTCCACTCCACTCCACTCCACTCTATTCTGTTTACCATTGTAGCATCTATTGGAATGAGATCAGGTGAAGCACCAGATCATTCTTTTTGGGTTTCAAAATAGAAGTAGAGCTGGGCTTGCTCAATATTTGAAAAAGAGACCACCTGGAAACTTCAGGCTAAAGTGGAATTGACAAACTTCTCAGAAGAGAATAATAGCCATTTTTTTGTCTCGTTAAACCTTCCCCAACCCCCAAAAAGGATGACTATGCCCACATGATTTCCAAGCATCAAATTTGAATCAAGGGCATCTTTTCCTTGTTTTATTGTGATTGTAAAGTAGTGAACATTTACTATATATCTCTCTCTTGGAATGTGCTATAGTTAGATAACAACTGGAGGAACCCCACCAAGAGTGAAATTTTAAATGCCAGGATTTACTGTCAAATAAACATGTTTTATATTTTGCTAATAATATAAAAGGCAGCTGTTGTGGTTTTGCATTAATCTAGCCTTCCTCAATCTGGGTCCTTCATTTGGGTTGGAGAACTATTGCCATCACAATTTATGCTGATTGGGGATGGGGTTGTAGAACCTTACAACCAGTAGATTCTCATGGAGAAAGGATGAGTTGGGAATTGGGACACCCTAATTCTAATCCAAAGGACATGGTGACATGGTGGCTCAGTGGCTAAGACGCTGAGCTTGTTGATCAGAAAGGTCAGCAGTTTGTTGGTTTGAATCCCTAGCGCCATGTAATGGAGTGAGCTCCTGTTATTTGTCCCAGCTTCTGCCAACCTAGCAGTTTGTAGCACATAAAAATGCAAGTAGAAAATAGGAACTAACTTTGGTGGGAAGGTAACAGCATTCCGTGTGTTTTCGGTGTTTAGTTATGCCAGCCACATGATCATGGAGACATTTATGACAGCGCTGGCTCTTTGGCTTTGAAACAGAGATGAGCACCGCCCCCTAGAGTAGGGAATGACTAGCACATATGTGTGAGGGAAACTTTTACTTTTACCTTTAATTCTAATCCACCCTCTGCCTTATAGAAATCCAATTGTAGCTTCAAAAGTCTTGTTTGTGGCACAGTCTACACACCAAATCAATTCAGATTTATTCAAAAAAGCATAGTTAAGTGAACCATAAGTTGGTGTGACACATGACCCTAACCACTGATATAATGTGGAGAGAAAAGAGGAGTGAAAAGAGAAAGTAGCTTTAGAATCGCCAATATTTTTATTACTTGTAGATATTAAGATGAAAAGCTTGTCAACTCTGCAGAAACTTTTTAGCCTGGAAAAAAGTGTCTGGGACTACCATAGATATGCCATGTTTCCTGTTGCTTTAATCAAGTATCTGAAGTTTATTCTCTTGCTAGAGCAAGCATATTGTGGCTTTCATTGATATCAGAGGAGAATTGGTGTCAACTTCAAGTATATTACCTGGACATTTAAAGTTTTAGCAAGAGGCATTTAGCCTATAAAGGCCAAAAGGATCTACCCTTATTAATATTTGAATCTAGCACTGTAAGCTATAGGAAGTAAAAGAAAGAAGCCAAATTCTTCTTCAAAACTGCCAAGAAAATTCTATGAGATCACCAGGAGCCAAGCTTAATTTGACAGCATCCCGTCTCCTTTTAAAATCTGTTTAAATTCAGTATGGATATTTTAACAAAGTTTATTATGCTCAAGACTGTAAATTTATAAAACCTTACCTGGAAATAAGCCTCGTTCAATGTGATGGATGTGCACAAGATTATACCACCAATTAAACTGATAATAAAATTAAAGAGCTTTCCTTATGAATATTTTGGTTGATCTGGAAGTGTGAGAAGCTTGAAAGAAACTTTTCATAGAAAAACAATTATGTTTGAGTGTGGGCAGTGGTGAAATTCCATTTTTTTACTACCGGTTCTATGGGTGTGACTTGGTGGGCAAGGGAAGGGTACTGCAAAATCTCCATTCTCACCCCACTCTAGGGTCAGCCAGAGGTAGCATTTTCCAGATCTCCGAATTACTAAAAATTCCCGCTACCGGTTCTCCAGAACCTGTCAGAACCCACTGAATTTCACCACTAAGTGTGGGACTAATCACAAGTTCCTGAACAAAACAGTCCTTCAAACTTTAAGATGCTGTGATAGAAGACCTACCTATTTTATGTGAATCACACATATGATACATATAAAGACAGGCAACAGAATGATTGCACCCATACAGCTGCCATCTTGACTTTTTTGCCCACAGCCTGGGAAACTCCCGATAACTAGTTTATAGCCTCTAATCTGTCCCACTTTTCTGCATTTGGCTCAAATTGGTGGATCTAGCAAATCAAGTGGGCTCTTATAAGCCTTAGTCTATTAGGAAGCTGCGATATCAACTTTATTGGCATGAAATTTAGTTTCCCATCACTGACTTCCATCCTGCTACTGTTGTCTCTGTTTCAAGTAATGAGTGACTCAACCTGGCCACTAAAACCTGCCTCACTTGGGCTGAGGAGATACAGACAAGATCTAGAGGCACAACAGAAAAAAAGTTGTTGATAAGGCATATGTTGGGCCATGATTGGGTGCGTGTGGAGAAAAATCATAGGAAACTCTTGGATCTAGCAAGCATCAGGCATGGATTTCAGGTTGTGTTGTGTTAGGTGTGGTCCTTTGATCCTGATCTAGGCTAGCTTGGTTATTAGATTATTATTATTATTTAATTCAGAAGCAATTTTGTCTGTGTGTGTGTGTGTGTGTGTGTGTGTGTGTGTGTGTGTGTGTAAGATTTTGACATTTGAAGAGGCACAATCTTTGCCTCTCTTTTTCTCCTCTTTGCTTTCTTTTCTATTGCCAAGGATCTTCACAGAGTTTTGTAGCCTAGATCAGTATTTCTCAATTTCAGAAACTTCAAGATGTGTGGACTTCAATTCCAGGAATTTCTCTGGTTGCTGAGGTTAAGAAATACTGATGTAAAGAAATGTCTCAGGCTCAAACCATTCACTTAGCCATGAAAGACAGAGAACAGGGCAGGAAGTTCTCCTATTCAAATCCAATGCCAGAAAAAATAGTTGTATTCATAAATTATGACAAAATCTTCTAGTAAATTGTTTGGAAATGAATGAGGTGGCTAAATTGTAGTAATACCCATGCTGTCCTTACCCTTTTAAAGGTTGTTAATATAATAATAATAATGATGATGATATTTTCATGTCAGCATATTGTTGCAGTCATTGTATTTTGCTTTTATTGTACACCACCAATAATAACATTTTTATTATTATGAATAAATAAATATATGAAAGGTGAGGAGAACCTAAATGCAATGCAGCTGAAATTCTTTTGCCATCCTCTTTAATTCCCAGGGTTCCTATGGAGGATAAGTTCTCTAAATTGGATCCTGAACTTGATAAATAAATAAAGAAGCCAAGGGAGAAATGATTCAAGGATAACAAATTATCCAAGTTATCTAAACTTTTTAGAATTTAAAAAAAAATAAGAAAGGAAAAAAGTCCTTGAGGAAGGTACCTTTTCATTTTAAAAAGTGTTTTAAAATAAATTAAGAGGTAGGAAGAATCCATTTTCTGCTAACTTTTTGTGTAGGTGTGTGCTTTTTGAGTGTTATGCTTCTAACTTATTCATATTCAGGAGAGTGAAAAAAACAAACAATTCACCTCTGTAAAACGGATGAATCACATTCACTTTTACTCCTACTTTTAAAAGAATTGACTACAGGTCGATCCTGTGATAAATACATCTTTAGTTGTCTTTGTTCAAAATATTTATATACCGCTGCCCCTTTAAAATTATTTCGAAGAGGTTGTAATGCAAGGGCTGATTGTGGCTTCTTACTGCTATTGAGCGACTAAAATGCCCCCCCCCCCGCCCCTTCCCCGGCATTTTGCAGACTCCCGTCTCAAATATTTACTGCACAGCAAGGAAAAATTCCGGGTGTTTTGCCATAACCATGATTTTAAAAAATAGAGCTGCCTTTTCCTAGGTACCTACCAGCAGGGCTTTAAAAGAAAATTCCTTTCTTTTCTTCCTGCGAGCGAGTCGTTGCATTTTTCTCTCAATTTGGGTTAATAATAATAATGATAATTATAATTTTTCTTGCAAGGGGCCAGGTTCCGTCAGAAAGGAAGGAAAGCAGCTCTTGCTCCGTCATAGAAATAAACAAAAACAAAAACCCATTTGCTTTTCTCCAGCGAAGACTCGACCTGGGCAAAAAAGAATTTTTTTTTGTTGTTCAATCCAGTTCGACTCAGCACATTCTCTCTGACTTTCTGGCGGGTTTGATTTTTTTATGATACAAATAAATCACATCGCTATAACGGTTCGCGAATTCAGTGTGTATTTTCCATAACAAATGCATGTTAGACTTTTTACTCTTTTTGCTTAGCGCTTATCCTTTGATAAGGATTCATATCCTCACTGTGTTGCTCGCTCGGCGATATCATTCACCTTATATAAATATTTATTCCGCAGCGCCCGGGCAGCAGCCTCAGTTTTTCAGATGCTTTTGGGAACTTTTCTCCGCCCCTGAAACTTGAAATCCAGCGCAAATCTCCCGGGATTTTCAGAACAGGCGCTTCTTTGTATTTAGCTCTCCTCCTCGCCAATTTGTCATTTAAATAGTGTACAAATATATATATATATATATCACAAAACCTAACAGATAACACAACATATAATAAATACATATATAGTATTTTGTGGTCTTTCCAGCAGAGTTGAATCAGACTATTATGAAAATGAACTCCAAATTATTAATGCCATGCTTAACAATTCGTAAATGATTCCGTGAACTTGAAGAAAGAAACGAATTTCGATTTATACAGATTTGCCTTAAACATGTACATTTTAAAAAGTGTTCAGGGACTGATTCGCGGCGGGCTATAAAAGATTTCTCACTTTTCCCTCTCTTCTTTCCCCAAATGCTTTACGTTAGGAATTCAAAGGTAATATATATTTGCAGAACTTATCAAAGCGAGTCTCTTCTCAGAAGCAAATGATGGTTCGGTACGATTCAAAACGGCAAAGTGGACTGAAGGGAAAGCAGGGTTGCACTCTAACATCACGAGTTTTTTTAAGTTCATAGTTCCAATATAAATTTTAGGGAAACACACTTCCAATGTTCAGGCATTTTACTAAATAGTAACTGTGTTACTTTTGACTTTGTTCTTGCAATGTTGCGCGCGCCATAGAAGGATCAGTTACTTTTATAGACACAATCCTCAAAACTAACCTTGTATATATCAGGGGATATCAGAGACAGCGAGAGACAGAGATAGACAGAGGGACAGAGAATAAAAATTAAAATTAAAATGCTGGTGTTTAAGGTGGCTTTTCCAGAAATGTTTTTTCTTCCTAATTACAGGTGAGTTGAAATGAAAGTTAGAATGCCTAAAAGTTGGTTGTAATAAACTATGTTCTGCATACACATGAAGCATATACTTTTATACAAATGTTGCTAATTATATTTGGAAAGCCATACATCACCAATTTTGGTTGAACCTGTTAGTGAGACTTTCCTTGTTATGGATTCAATTTAATTATATAAAGTGACTTTTGTATTTCATGACATGCTTCTACCTAACTGCTGGTTTCAGGATGATGTTGACATTCACAATAATCTCTACTTTAGAAAAAAAAATTCTGAGAACATTTGGCCAAGCCAAATAACAGGGTGGTTTTTCATTTGGCTTGATGCCTTGTTGTAAATGGTTTTCAGGGGAGAAAAATGCTTATCTTTCCTGTACTTGTAAAATGTGAGACAGTCTTCTTGCATGAAATCTGAGCCAAGAGCAGGTGATGAGATACAGGAAGCAGGCCAGCACCCTCACATGGATCCTTCTCCAAAAATCCAGTTCTTCAAAAAAATAAGATCTTAAAATGGCATTTTTAATGGTGTCAAAGATTAATGGGAGCTGGCACAAGAATAGAAGAAAACCCTTTGACCAGAAGGGAATGTGCATTTCTTTGGGCCATGGAAAGTTTTACACCAGCCATCAACCTAAAGATCCTTTAATTAATATCAAATGACATCAGGGATGAGTCCCACATATGGGGAGGTGACCTCACCAATCTATAGTCACAATCATTATTTACATTGAATCTTGACTCCCTTAAAATTATACTACATGATTGAAACCACTCTATAATTTAAGCTGCATTGACTAAATGTATTAATAGGTAAATAAATGGATGTGATTTCCATAGGTATTTAGCACCTGTTATTTTCATTCTTTTTATCTGGATTACCAAAACAAGGACATTGCTACAAAACAATATATATATGATCTTTGTTAGTAGTTCTATCAAAACCTTGCCAAAATGAATCTTTTCCAGTACAATAATTATTTTCTGATTTCTTCTTCCAACAATCCATGGTAGAGTATCTGGGGCCAGCTAATGCCACCTTTGCACAGGATAGGACACTGTATGCCGATCTGGAAACTACATCTAAGGGTATTTCACCAGCTCTTGAGCTGGTAGAAAATTATGCTGTTATAAGATATGCTGCCCCACTGGGTGAGTACAATTCTGTTTTAGAAGTAAAGTTGATAATTGAGACTGCCCTTACTTTGGGATGGGTCAAGAACAATGGTTGATGCATTATCTTGGCTTTGTTTCATCCAAGTTTCAATGTTCAATTGCTCTCCTTAATTTTTGGAGCAGTATTCTGGTCAACATTAATATTTTGATATGCATGTTTTGCCTTTCTTAGTTGGCCACAGATATAGAGGGGCTCCATATCTACTATCTGTGAATTTGCTGTTTTTGAATCTGAGTCTAGGGCTCTTTGGAAAAAAAATATTAAGCCCATGTTCAAATACATCCTTGTTGACAAGTCACAGGTACAAAGGAGAGTTATGGCATAAAATAGATGAAATGCAATATATCAGAGATGTGAAGAAGAATTTACAAAAAAAAAAACCCTATCTCAAAACATTGGGGTACTGTCTGGTACTTCATATCCTTCATATTCTTCTCTGCCCTTTGACCAGTCAGTTAGGCTGACTTTCATGGGACAAGACTGAAGTGGGAGGTGGCAATAGATAACAAACAAGCTTTGCCCTTGAAAAATGCTGCAGAGGAAAGCGGATGCTAATCAGAAATGGCCATTGCTGATAGCACCTGGAAGTAATCCATCACATAGGCAAAAATGGTGATATTCCACCACTTCCAATAAATAAAATAATAACACAATAAGGAAAGAAACAGCACAAAACATCTTGTGGCAGAAGCAGTGACGAAAATGTAAATGTAATGCAATCATTGGTACAGTAGCTGTACTGTAACCAGATCTCATTTCCAATTGATCCATTTCTAGCAATTGGAGCTAATGCTCTCCCAAACATTAATGAATTGTGCTATGCCCAAGACAAAATGAGCATCAGTAAGAGACAAAAAATGGGACTATCTAAAGATGTTTTTAAGTTGTCTTAATTGTGGGTTGAGGATAGGGTGAATGCTGTCACAAGGAGAAGGAAGGAATATAAAAATGACGAACTGGATGTGGTGATGTTCTGGTTAGGGGAATGAGGATGAGCCATACAGCTGCAATCAAGGACTTTCTCCTACTGCTGAGTTGAAAGTACATTCTACCCATACTTGGCTCAGAAAACATAGTGATATGAAATTTGCTGCCTCCCATACAGCTACCTAGTTTGGACTTATTGTGTTTGTTCCAAATAACTACCAAACAGTATTTCCTCGATGATGCTCTTTCTCCTACATAGCATTCTGTAATAATGTTAAATAAAAAACATGTATGAATTTTGAAGATAACTGAGTTACTACTAGCAGCAGTTGTGCAGGAAACGTCTTTGGAGTATATCCCTACCTTTCTTTTTTCTATAAAAATCACTCATGGCTTCTTCTGTATCATGTGCAGAAAGCATGATACCAGTATTTCCTTATTTCCCTGTTTCAGGCCCTGCTACCATTATGTGTCAAGTAGGTGGTTTTTTGCTGCTCTACATTTTGTTGGCTCTTGCACGCAGCTCCTTAGAGAGTAAATATCAAACAGAAGTAGAATGGCAGAGTGTTTCAAATAATCTTATTACATTTTATAAAGCATACACATAAAAATATAAACAAATAAGATCAATGATAAAAAGGAAAGTAGGGATAGAAGTGTGAAAAATTATAAAGAAAAAGAAAGGAAAAATACAAATATATACTTTAAATGATTTTAGACTTCTTTGAAGGATATAAAGAATGCTTAGTTTCGACTCTTAGTTTGAGGCTATATAAAATGTCCATTTTATCCCAAAAAGGAAAGGGGAAAAAAATCCTTCCCGCTTTTTAAATTTTGAAATCATCAAATCCATATGTCAAATTTTGATTTTTCTCAATCTCCTGCAAAAAGCCTGCAAAGGGCTTCCAATTGTAGATGAATTTCTTTAGCTATTTTTCTCTCATAAGGACTGCAATCCTTGGAGATTGTTGCCAGTTTTACCATCTTTATTAACCATCCTTCCTTTGTGGCCATTGTAAGGTCTTTCCAAAGCTGAGCATATAGACCTCTGTGTTGACTGTGCTGCTGTTATAATATATAACAATAAAACACCATGTGATTTTTCCAGTTTTATCCATTAACCCTAACCCTAAAGTTTCTGGTCTAAATTGAACATTAATTTTTAACATGTTTTGAATTACATTACTAATTTAGATTCAGTATTGTTTAACTTTTGCAATTCTATTTCAATCTTAAATTTCTATCAACTATTTCAGGATACTTTATACCTTTATAGTAAATTTATCTGGGGATAAATACCATCTGGACATCATTTTACAGAAATTTCCTTTGAGATTAAAATTTAAAATCAATTTTAGTCCCTTTATCCACATTTTTTCCCCTTTCACAAATTGATATGTTATATTGAATTATTTTTTGCCTCGGCTATTATATAATTTTTGACTAGCTTCTCTTCTATTTCCAATTCTAACAATTTTATGCATTTTAGCAATGTGTTCATCGGTTGTACATGGTTGTGTTTCGAATGTAGTTTTATTATGTTCAGAACTGTGCAGTTTCTTATCAGCTTTCAATCTTTCTGTGAGTTGTAGATATGAAAAAATTGACAATTGAAACCTTCTAATACCAGGTTTTCTACTTTATTGCACTATAAGTATGCATTCCATTCCAAGTCTCATGTCATGACCTTCTAGACAAAACAACCTTGTGTCCCTTAACATTACCCATTCCTTAACCAAACAAGGCAAGAATCTGCAAAATACTATTTCAGATCTGGCAGACC
The DNA here is from genome assembly GCF_009769535.1 of Thamnophis elegans. NCBI lineage: Eukaryota > Metazoa > Chordata > Lepidosauria > Squamata > Natricidae > Thamnophis > Thamnophis elegans. The sequence goes on from NC_045558.1 coordinate 102,726,982, forward strand.
TTCCCATTTTTTTGGATCACACAAGTTCTTATGTTTAACTCTTTGATTTTCTCCTTCCAGATAAATTTGGGTATGTCCATATGCAGGGTACACCGATGGTCCAAACTAGTATTGTTTGAAATAGAAACAACATTCTTGGTAATATCTTCCTTTTTATAACAGCTATTCTCCCCATCAAACACAGTTGTAGCTGATCCCTTCTTGATTTTTTTAAAAAATATCATTTATATTGTGACATAGTTATTTTGATAAAACACACAATTTATATTTGTCAGAGTAACCCATAAATATTTTACCTTTTTTCAAAGCCTGTTTTATTCATCAGTTCCAATTTGTCATTTTGCCTCATGTTTTTGGTTAATTTTTTTTTGTCTTTTGTTTAGGGCAGACTGGAGAACCAAAAGGGGAGTGTGAAATACCAACAGATATCTTTCTGATATTTCCCAACCAGTAAAATTCCTGACTTTGTTCACCCAACATGGGGGTAAAAAGGCATAACAAATCTTAACATACCTCAAGACTGCCATAGTTGATGTAGAAATAAGAGGAAAATTAGAGCATTACCCCTAAAGTTATGGACGACATAAGTCTGCCTGATTCATGGGACTGAATGTTGTGAAATCAAAGAGGGAAATTTCTGTTATCAAAGAAGAAAGTTACCACAGCTAAATACATAAGGAAATTTGGCTCTAATGTTGATATAATTTGAACACCACCCACATTTTTTTTTTTTTTTTAGCAGTAGACTTATATACCGCTTCATAGGCCTTCAGGCCTCTCTAAGCGGTTTACAGAGAGTCAGCATATTGCCCCCAACAATCTGGGTCCTCATTTTACCCACCTCGGAAGGATGGAAGGCTGAGTCAACCCTGAGCCGGTGAGATTTGAACCGCTGACCTGCTGATCTAGCAGTAGCCTGCAGTGCTGCATTTAACCACTGCGCCACCTCTATTTGATCAAACACTCGCATTATGGTCACTGCACTTGATCAAACAATCTTGGTCAGTTGCACTCAAAATTTGTGTACTATTTTATAAATGTTGGGTAGGCATAATAAAGATTTAGTTATTACAATTTATAGATTATATTATGCTTTCCATGGTCAGCTGAAATCACACTAATTTGGAAATTAGCCTATTTATCAGTTCTCATTTACATGGAAATAAGTAGATATGCATCCTGATGGTTATTGTATTGCATTGTATATAAGGAAATTGTCACTAGAAACATTTCAGAAAACAAATTTTACTTAGATCGGACAAAGCAGTTTTGCTCAAACATAGACCACAATTTATAGGACAGTGATGTTATATAAATAGTGTGCTTTCTTATTCCAAATTCTTAACATACTATTAGCAGAAAGTGAGCTAAATTAAATCATGAACTACTATGCAGTATTGTAGGTCTTAAAATACAATAAAAATTGCAACACAAATAAAGTTTAAATAATAAATATAAACATAGATTTTATGGATTTAGGCTTATACTTCAGAGCATCAACTCCATGGAATGTTTTGGATTTCTACAGTTTATGAACCTCTGAAGCTTACAGAACTAGTCAGCAAAAAAAGTGCAGAACTTCTGCATTCAATGCCAAAGAAGATTTTTCATATTGTCTTCCAAAGTCTCAACATGTCTATTTCTGAATGCAAGTTCAAAGATGTTTCCAAGTAGAACTGCTGTTCAAAAGTTTATTGGAATATATTTATGACCCAAACACCTTTTTTATTATAGGAACAGAGCCAAAGAATTGTTATGAAAGCAGTTTTAAACTGTTTAATAACTCACCCTGCATTGCTTCAACTAGTTTTTTTTCTTTGTGAGTGAATGTGTGTGTGTGTGTGCGTGTGTAGCTGTAAAGCTGTGAAGCACCAGATCTTCAGATATCCTATTTACAAAAATGTACCTGGAATTGCATTTTTTAGAAAAGACAAGAATCATAACTGCAGCATTTCATTTAAAAATATGTCATATGCTCAAAAATACCTAAGTATGGGGAACAACTATACCAGTTTGCTTTCTGGTAAATGTGCACTTACACCCATCCTTGCAAGCCATTTTGTGAGAACATCCACATGTTTATTCCAAGCTTGTCCTTACCTGCCTCATAAGACGGACTATTCTTGCAGAACATAAACATCACATATACACTCCATTTCCTCCTTTAGCTCAGAACAATCCAATAGGAGTTATTAGAAACAACTACATAATAGGAATAAAGACTTGTTGACAAGCAAGCAGAGCCATTGGTCATATAAAAGTAAATGTTGAAAGCCTTTAAGACAGAAAACTTTTAAAATTCACAGATCAAAGACAAATGGATGACACTTGTTTTGTTTATCACAGCATGAAGTCTTAGAAAAGATCCAAGACAGTAATGTCAGATTTTCCCCCTTACTTAAAAACATGGAAAATTGAGCAACTTTAGCATTTGATGGTTCCTCCATTTTGTGGCAATGTGGCGCCAGGGGAAGATTGTAATTTTCTATCCTCTAAAAATGAAACAGCAGCCTTCATTTCTTGAATATTTCATTTCTTCATTTCTTCCTTAGTGTATTTCCACCTCCCCTTACTGTATTGATTTAAGAGTTGATGAATCTTATTTAGATCATAAGTCCCATTTGATGTTTTGTGTCATTATTCAGTGTTGAGCATTAGGAAAAAGGATCAATTATTTTAGAATAGAATAGAATTCTTTATTTGCCAAGTGTGATTGGACTCACAAAGAATTTGTCTCTAGTGCAGAAGCTCTCACTATACATACAAGCAACGTGAGGAATCCCAATCATAATAATAAAATACAATTATCATAAATCATAAGATACCTTTTATGATAAACCTTCAGTGACAATCATAGGATACTAAATAAGCAATCAACATAAATCATACTAGAATACTAAATAAAAACAATAAATAAATCATAAGATACAAGCAATAAGGTTATAGCCATAGGAAGATAAGGAAATAGGTAATAAGAAAGAAGGATAATAGTAATACAGCCCTATTTGGTAGTTTGACAGTGTTGTGGGAATGAGTTGTTTAGCAGAGGGCTGGCATAGGGCAAGTGTGTCAAACTCAATTTTATTGAGGATCACATCAGGGTTGTGTTTGACGTCAGAGGGCTGGGATGGACAATGCTATGGTGGGCATGGCTAGCTCAAGGTCATTCCTGTAGTGGCCTGAGCACTCTGTGAGTGAATACAGGCTCGAGCTCCATTTTGGGCTGCGATAGCCTCCTGCAATGCTCTGCTAGCAGAGTACTGTGGCCTGGTCCTTAGTTGTTTCCAGTACAGCCTGCAGGCCAGATCTAAGCACCCCCATGAGCCAGATTTGGCCCTCGGGCCTTGAGTTTGACACCCTTGGCATTGAGGGGGAAACTGTCCTTGTGTCTAATTGTTTTGATATGCAATGCTCTGTAGCATCGTCTTGAGGAAAGAATTTGAAACAGTTTATGTCCAGCAAGTGAGGGGTGTGTAGATATTTTTACAACCATTTTCTGGCTCATGCAGTATACAAGTTCTCAATGGAAGGCAGGCTGTTGCAATTGTTTTTTCTGCTGTTGAAGTCTGTGTCTGTCTTTTTTGGTTGCAGTGCCAAACCAGACAGTTATAGAGGTGGAAATGACAGACTCAATAATTTCTTTGTAGAACTATATCAGCAGATCCTTGGGCAGTCTGAGCTTTCTGAGCTGATAGTAGATTTTGGAAGGAAACCTCCTATTCTACCACCTCTTACAATACAAGACAACATAGTATCAATGGTAGAGATCTACAAGTTTCTAGTTCTATAATATCTCAAGATTTAAAATGCACACTGTTACACACTGACAGCCACTATGGTAGTTTCCACCAAGGTCCTCTGATCTGGTGGAAACAATACTTAAATGTGATTGGTCGAGAAGTCTGACAGCTCCCTATAAAAGCGCTGCTGCCAGACAGAATCTTTGCTGGATTGTATATAGTTTTCACTTAATAAAGAGCTGTTGTTGCTGAAGCCTGATTCTTGTCTCTTCCATTCACTCTACTTAACACTGGCGACAAAGTGGGATTGGAAGGCAACTAGACATCAAAAGAGCAAATACAATCCAGCAAATCAATCCAGCCAGAGCTAAGCGCAGCATCAAGTGGCCATCTTTAAGCGGGAAATTCAAATCTGCCTTGACTGAACAAGATGACTACACATGCCCCACCAGTTCCATATGACCCAGCCACCGAGCACTGGGACTTGTATATGATGAGGTTCGAATGCTTCCTCAAAGCCAATGACCTCCTTGGCCTGTCCAAAGGCCGAAAGAAAGCCATGTTCCTGAACTACTGTGGGCCAGAGGTATTCAACACTGCCAAGGACCTATCCGAGCCAACGTCGGTACAGTCAGTCACTCAGTTGATGCTACAACAGACACTGAGGACACATTATGCTCCCAAACCATCTAAATATGTGGGGAGGCACAAATTCTACCTCCATAAGCAGAAAGAGGTAGAAAAGATCAACCAGTATGTTGCTGCACTTCAGAAGGCTGCGGCCTACTGCAAATTTAGGTACTTAGATGAACTGTTGCTGGACAGAATTATTTCTGGTATTCAGGACATTAATTTACAGAGGAGGTGGACCAGGGGCAGAGCTGAATCTGCTGCATTTGCCACAGTGAAATGACAGCTATCAGCGGACATGTTCCTGGTCCAGTACAACCAGACTCTGCCACTTGTACTAACTTGTGACACCTCTCCGTTTGGCGTTGGGGAGGTACTCAGCCAATGCATGCACAATGGAACCAAGGCTCCATGGCCTACTACTCGAGGACCCTGTCAGCTGCCAAGCAGAACTACAGCTAACTGAACTGTGAGGCTCTGGCTGCGGTAGCTGACGTGAAAAGGTTCCACAAGTACTTGTATGGTCGTGACTTTGAAATTATCATGGACCATAAACCACTTTTGGGGTTCCTGGCTGGGGACCAGCTACTCTGGCATTGCTGTCACCGCAAATGACTCCTTGGACAATTTTCCTCGTGGCCTACAGCTACCGCCTTGTTCATCAGCCGGGCGCCACCTTGTGGCATGCTGATGCCCTCAGCTGGTGCCCTCTATCTGAACTGGTTGCTGATCCAACCCCTGAGACTCTGGTTGTATTTACTGACTGTCTTGAGACGGGCCCAGTTTCTTCCGGCAAGGTTGCCCGCTACTCAGTGAAAGACTAGGTTTTGAACTGGGTATGGAGGGGGTGGCCCAAGGGGCTGGTTGGGCTTGAATGTAAAATGTTTGTAACAAAAAAACTATCCTATATTTTCAATTGAATTGAAAATACATTGGCAAATAATTCTAGATTGCTTAGGGGTAGAAGGCAATTTTTGTAATCTGAATACTTAGGTCTGCAACCGGAATATATTTTCTTTCAATCAAGCCAAACTTGCTTTTGTTTTGGGACAAAATTCATTTTTGGTTTAACAGAATAAAAGAGTTGGAAGGGACCTTGAAGGTCTTCTAGTCCAACTTCCCCTAAAGCAGGAGACTTATACCATTCCAGACAAGTGGCTTTCCAGTATATTTTTAAAAGCTTTCAATGATGGAGCACCCACAGCTTTGGAAGGCAAGCTGTTCCACTAGTTAATTGTTCTCACTGTTGGGGAATTTAATTCTAGGTTGCTTCTCTCCTTGATTAGTTTCCATTCATTGTTTCTTGTCTTACTTTCTGCTGCTTTGGAAAATAGGTTGACCCCCTTTTCTTTCTGGCAGTCTCTCAAATATTGGAATACTGCTATCATATCACCCCTAGTCCTACTTTTCACAAGACCAGACATGCCCAATTCCTGCAACCATTCTTCAGCCCTCTAATCATCTTGCTCTTTTCTGTTCTCTCTCCAGAGTCTGAATGTCTTTTTATAATATGGTGACCAAAACTAGATTCAGTATTCCAAGTGTGGTCATACTAAGATTTTATACATCGGTAGTAGTACTTCAGATGATCTTGATTCTATCCCTATTAATGCAGCCTTGGCTGTTTCCATTGGCTGTTTTGGCTGCTGCCATACACAGCCACCTATGGCTCATATTTAAGCGATTGTCTATGAGAACTCCAAGATCTCTCTCAGTGGAAAAAGCAAAAGGATCAGATTTCTGATTGAGAGCAGGGGTGGGTTCCTACCAGTTCGAACCTCTTCTATAGAAGAGGTTCCACATATCTACAATGCCGTTTAGAACCGTTTCCAGCTCCCTACCCTCGCCTGTCCGCACATCATCAAGATGAAGAGCTAGAGGAGGAATTCTGGGAGTTGAATTCCACAAGTCTTAAAAGCTGTCAAGTTTGAACATCCCTGGGTTTTTTTTTTCTAAAGGGTTAGAGGTACAAAGGTCTTGTAACTTGCACACTTCAATGCCAGAGTTCCTGAGCCAACATGACTAGAGGAGGAATTCTGGGAGTTAAAGTCCACAAGTCTTAAAACTGTCAAGTTTGAACACCCCTGAGTTTTTTTCTAAAGGGTTAGGGGTGCAAGGGTCTTGAAACCTGACAGCTTTAAGACTTGCGTGCTTCAAATGCCAGAGTTTCTGAGCCAACATTTTGGTTGCTAAGCATGAGCGTTGTTAAGGAGTTTTACCACATTTTACAAGTTGGCCACGCCCAATCAGTCACATGCTGGCAAACCACTCCCACACGGTCACAAGGCCGGCAAGCCACTCCCACCCAGTCACATGGCTGGCAAGCCACTCCCACAAAGCAGGCCACACCTATAGAAGAGGTTTAAAGAGTTTTGAAACCCACCACTGGTTGAAAGCCATGGTGAACTAAACATCTCTCCTTGCAGTGGGACAGCATTATAGTGGAGTTGGCAACTGGATGTAGAATCCAGCCTGCTAAAATTATCTTCAAATTAAGGAGATCTTTGAGATTGCCATGTGAACTCTGTATATCTACTTCTAATGAGTGGACCAGAGAATCAATTTTTTTGTGATCAGCTTATGAGTTGAGCAGCTGCAAGTTTTGGGAGGAACCATCTTTGCTCACTGTCATAAAACCAGCCTTTTTTAAAGGACATTCAATCATTTGAATCATGTTATTGTTGCTTTGAAGAAAGCAGTATTATAGTGCATTCTTCATGTGAATTGCCTTCATAAGAGAAAAAAAATTAATCATGATTTTTTTTTTTGAAAAATATTACCTTTTCAATTGAACAGTTAAAGCATGCTTGGAATACTGATTTTGAAAAGTTAACTATGGTTTAAGGATTTAGATGGACTTGGAATTCCAAAATAGTGTCCTCCCCTGGGATTGGATTTTCTTCAATCAAAATAAGAAAATGGGATTTTGAAAGTTGAACACTAGAGGAAGCTAGAGGATAACAAGTAGTACAATTAAATAAATGAAATATTGTAACAGTGAGTTCTCTGGGGAAAATTTATGAAAAGGGGTCTTTGAAACTTTTAGAAATGATGGGTAGTTGGACTATTATGGAATAATTAACACACTATACTCAGGAGAAGTTTGAAATCAATCTTAATATGAATATAAATGTGGCAAGAAAGATAACGATACAAAAAAGGATGTACTGGACTTGTAAATTAAATAGGATGTTTCATTGTCTAAAGAGGATATCTAACTACTACACCAGAAAGAATATGGATAATTTTATAGGATAAACTTTGTCACCTGGGTATTCATAGGATGCCGATGTCAACGTCTAAAGCAGTTTCATGACTATTATCAACTTTAGAAGGGAGGAGTATTCCATGCATACCTTCGGTCTCATATTTCTACAATCTAGTTGGAGAATATGATTTATGACACAGGACAGAAGAGGGGAGTTTGGAGGGTAAAGTTCAAACGCAATTAAGTGAAAGTCAGTTTAGGCTCCACAGAAGTAATGCTAAGATGTTGATCCTAATAAGTGAAGGGGTTTTGTTTGAACTCTGTCTCGAGGCTCGTAAATTAATTAGGTCATCTCTTGGGAACTTCACAGCCAATTAAAGTTCTAGAAATTTTTTTTTAAAGAACAAAAAAGATGACAAAAAAATTAGCTCTGGGTCTTTATTTGAAGGAATTAAGAATTAAGATAGTTAAAGGTATAGGCAGGAATATAGGGTTGGCTTATTTGATCAAGGTTAAGATAGATATCATAGCTGATATCCTTTATTGGGCTTTTGTTGATAAGAAACAAATGATGAGGATTTTGTATTTTGTTTTTAGTTAAAAGATAAGATTTGGGGTGAACAGAGTATAATTTAAAAGATAGCAATAAATTACACTATTTAAACTGTACTTGAGTTAAAGGGGTACGTACTTTTTTGTTTTATTTTCACACTTTTTTCTTTTCTAATTCTTAAATTTTTTCAGTTTATGTAGTTTTTATTCCTTTTATTTGTAATCTTTAACAACATTGTTTTAAAAGTAAATAAATTTATTTGAAAAGAAAAAGAAAAAGCACATGCACCATAGCAAATGATGCAAAATCATACAGATTCAAGGTTTATTTCACTGAGAAACACAAAATCCCTTTAGCATATGAATCTTTGCCATTTTAAAAACTCTAGATCTATGAATTGTCACATAGTTCTTTCCCCTGATTTTTTTTAAAATGAAAAGCAGCTTTGGGAGCTGCAATAGAAAACAGAAGGCAGAATAGGAGAGTCCTGTATGTTTTCCTCAATAATAGAATGGGGAAATATTTGAATGAGTAGGTAACTGGAAGGGAATAGTTAAATAGTTAAATAGTTCAGTTTTCTACCGAAACCTCCAAGGCTTATTTTTTATTTAAAAATAAAATCAGGGATAACCTCTCACTATATGTTGGATCAAGTCCAGTCCTTAAGAGTCAGTCTGAGTCCACAGAGTAAGACAGAGGTACAGAAATACATGACTGGTAGTAATACAAAAGATCACATCTCTATATTTGAAACTCAATGCAGCATTCATTTTCTTAAAAATGTACAGAAGAGGACTTTTTCATTTAGAAAATTATAGATAACTACATATTTCTTCAAGAAACAGAAAAATCAGGACACTCTGCTATTTCAAGATCCACTTAGTCTAAAAAAAATGCGTTCATAGCTCAAATTTCATTAGCTGCATGGAATCTTCTTTCAATAGGATTATGCTTGGAAAATGTATAGTTGAATAGTTCAAATAGTTCTGGGTTCTCTTTAATAGAAAGTCATTTCTTCTAGGCTCCAATGCTATCCAGTGATTGCAAAGAATTCATTTAGACCCTGAAAGAAAAAGAAATTATATATTTAAGTATTTTAAAATATCCTATTTATTAATTAAATTTACTGTATATGTTTTGAAATTTGCACCATCAAAGTTGACACCATCCAGAGCATAGAAAAACTCAAAGTAGTAGTCCAAGCAGGAATATGTGGAGAGGCCTGTCAAGAGTTGAACATGGCTGAATGGATAACATCATCATCCTGAAGTTTGACAAACTCACAAAATTAAGCTTAACCTTTGTGATAACTATGGTTATTTGCACTAGTACTCTTGGGAAACTTTCTGAATATGCAGTGGCTGTTTGGATTTGATTATGTAGATCTAATCTGATTTTAGATCTACTTGCCCTAATTGTTAAAACCTGAGAATAGCCTCAATTCTAGTATTATAAAAGAATTCTTCCAAAGTACAATCCAAGGCATAGATACTTCATCATCCTAATGACCTCAATTTAATACAGACAATCCATGACCGTAATAGAGCCTAATCATTATGGTCATCATAAGTCATAATGATTGTAAAATGAGTTAGTCACATGACTGACACCTGATTTTACAACTTTTTTTGTGGCAGTTGTTAAGCAACCCAATGGTTTGTTATGGGTGTTGGTTTTTAGCAAAACTTTTGTAAAACACAGGACTGCAATATGATGTAAATGGCAATAAATGTGGCCATTTTGCCAAGTGGCCAAAGTGTGCTCACATCACTGGGGTTGGTGGGAGCCTGCCTGTCAGAACTTTGGATCCACATTGTAAGTCTCCTTTCTCAAGTAAGTTTGAGAAACTTAGTTCGTTGTAAGTCAAGGATTATCTGTAGTCAAAAAATCACAAGTTTCAGTTCTTTAGTACCTGAAAATGTTAAAATATATGGTATAGAGTTGTTGAAATTAGTGACAATGAAGTCAGAGCTGGACAAAATGTTTATTGTCTAGGACAGGGACCTGTGACCCTGTCTGGACTAGAATTTACTGCTGCCTTAATAATTAAATGCTGGAAGATGTAGTTTAATAACCCCTGGAAGAGCCTTTCCTCTTCTGCATGAGGGATAGAAGAAACAAATAAACATTGTTAAGTAGGTGAAGGTATGTTAACTCCAAAAAGTATGCCTTAATGCATACTTTTTAAAATCAATGCAACAGGGACAAAGCTTAAAGATTGATGTAGTGAGGTCCTCTTTCCTTAAACCTCCAGTCCCTCCCAATATGTGGAATGTTAAATTTCCATCACAGATTCCCAGGAAGCCATCCTTGTTACCTGCTCTTCCTTTACCTTAAGAATAAGGACTACTTCTCACTCTCTGGTCATTAGGTCTTGTGGTCTGGCTGTTCATCTGTGAGATCACCAGTAAATCTTGCAAGCTCTGTTGCTGAATCGTTGGCTTTTGCAGGCTGAAGTGAATATTATAGTATTTTGCTGGCTTCCTGCCAGAAACACATTTGCCACTTCTGGCCCCTACGATTTCTCTGGGAAGGGCAGCACTTTCTGTGTAACGTTATAAGAAAGGGGTAAAAAAGCAAATGTTGTGATAGATCATCTCCAGCAGGATGCCAACCCCACTTTTCTTGAATTCAAGCAAGTGTCAAGAAGTATGAACTGACAAAGAGATAAGTGGGGCTACTATTGCAAGCCCTGTAAAAGCATGTGAGCTCTCTGTTCTGCATGCTTCATCATTCAACTGCTAGGGGAAAGAATCAATATATCATACAGTGTTATTATTACTAATCTATCTCCTTCCCTTTCCTCCCTAGTGTCAGCTGTAAGATTGGCACTGGATTTGCCTCCTTAATCTCAGCACTGTTTCAAAGAAAAAGAGAATATATATCACTGCAAACAATAAATAAATAAAAACCTCACAAGCCTATGAGCCAAGCTCCTCCTTCTGCCTGCAAATACCACTGTGATAAGAAAGATTTGGAGCAACTTTCCGAAACCTACCAGATGCCATGCTATGGCTTTTATCATCTATTTATTTATTTAATTTATATGCTGCCTGTCAGTGAGAGTCTTGTCTGTCCATCCATCTCTCAGAGCCATTAAAATTGAAAAGTGATGGAAGCTGTTATCCATTGTAGAACATATGAATTGCCCAATTATGGAACCATGTTTTAAAAGCAGTTATCAATAATCTTTTCAGATAGCACACATCATCTTGTGATTTTGTGTGATGATGATGAGATCCCCAATAATACAATAAATTACAAATGGCTGAATCTCAAAGACATTGTCAGAATTTGCATAATTTCAGTTTTCTCGTCCCCAAATCTCAGGAAATCTTGTCCTCCCGTGGACATTCCATATTAGACTTTCAGAAATTGAATGCATCTTTAAACTTCAAAAATCTTAATTGTCTTTTGATTTTTTAGTTCATTTAGGCAATTCACTAAAATAGTGTGCAAGCAACTGGAAAAACTGTACTTGGGTTTTTAAAATAATGTAACATTTATTTTTCTGACAAAGGACAGGAAGCCTGCAAATCTAAGCCTCAATATGCTTTATATTTTATCTGAGCAATCCCTAATAAGGAATTAATTGATGGCCATAAGAAGAGACAAAAACACAATGCTCAAGTGATAACTATTTCTAGGGCCTTGAAACCAGGGAAAGTAAAGTTTGTTCTCTTAGAAGACTTCTGCAAACAAAAAAACCCACAGTATGAATTTGTCTTATGTCAAATCCCTTCTTGTGGACTAGGTGATATTGCTGAAGAACTTAACATATTTGATAACAATAGTTACAATTTAATCGGTATTATTCTCAAAGACCAAGAAAAAGCTTCTGTTTTAGGATCAGCATACAAATGATAAAATCAACCCCCCCCCTTTTTTTTACAGATCCAAAGTTGATTAATACAATAGCCAAGAAAATGGCTCTCACTTGCTCGATTGATGGGGTGTTGAGACCGGAGTTGACAGAGATGTTTTAATTGCTTCTCAGATGTTATGAAACTTTTGCTGAAAAATTCTGAAATAAAGAAAGATTTTCCCTTGCCATTCTCAGAAAAGTTCTTTCTCATTGCCTTGATTGCTGACTGTGATGGAACTGCTTTTTCTCCAACATACTGGAAAGACAATTCGTCAAATGGGTGGAAATTTTTAACAGCTGGAGTTTCACAGACACCCTTGTCTTTTGCAGTTTTGCTCCTCACATGATATTGGTTTGTTGCTGGAAAATGTTTGTCAGGATGACACGGGTTTTGTTTACTGCGTGCTTTTGTAAATTCACTTGGTGGTTGATGCTGGTAAGAAAGAGAAGGATGCTCAGGGATACATTTGCTTCATAACCTCATTGATAACCTAGCTGTTAAGAGACCCAGAGAATGTGCTAAATAAATATAGGCACACTTTTTGGGAGGTGGGTTCTCCAAAATATTTGGACATAACATCACAGTAAAGAAAAGATACAACATCACAGAATCAGCCCCACATTTTTGGCACTTCCCCCTTCCCTTGGGATGCATGTTGTATTTAAATAAAATAAGCATGTCAAATGGAATGAAGTCTTGATACATTATTTTATTATTATTATTTAAATCTAACCTTAAGGCAATCAATCTTGATGGTACAATCATGGGTGAAGAGATGCAAAGCAACAGCATGCCATCCTTTTTTTAAAAATTGTATGTAGTCCATAAGTTGTCCATGTTTATCTTAAACATATGTGACTAGACTAAGCTTTTACCTCAGTAATTAAATTAAGGTAACCTTACCAATTCTACTAAATATTTAATATTCATTCATTCCTGTAGATAGAGTTAACAAAAAAACAGACAGCCTAGAACCAAAGTAAAGTATAGTCCCCTTATATTTGATTTCCAACCTTTATTGCTTTTAAAACATGAAGCCAAGACAAGAAAAATATCCTGAACAATTTTTGGTTTAAAAGCTTGCTCTGTTTGTGTTGCCTGGTGTGGTATTGTGAGCTCAGAAACAGTGCTGCAATAATGCTGCAAAGCCTGTGGCTTTGTTACTTACTTTTGTTCCAATGTTCATCCTGGTTGCAGAATGGCGAATATTAGTGGTATTCCGCAGTTCTGGTCTGGAATTAAATTGTTCTGCAGTGCTGGATGAATTCTGCCAGGTCAAATCAGATACAGAGCTGTAAGGCCTCACTGGATGCTTTGCAGAAGGCTCTGGGTTATCTGTTTCAGGGCTGTTATGTGGGGAAATACTTGAAAATTCACAGATCACTTCTTTCTTGGGCTCTTGTTTATCCAGAAAATGTTCCAGCAGGAGGTCAGTCCCAGGTTCCGATTCTGAACAAAGCTGAGTCTGTGTAAAAAGGGAAAAATCAGCCCCAAACAATATTAAATTATGATAACGATGGTCAGTAAATTCAGAGCAACATATGTATATAGATCAATCCGGCTTAGGTTAGGTTGAATTTCATTGACTTTGACAATAAGCACACTGTATACATTAAAAAAACATCAAAAACTCATAAAATTATAACTTTTCAAAAATATTATGACTTAAGTGCTGAGTAAATTGCAAAGATGCAATTGTTTGCTTACACTCTGTAATCATTACTGTAAAAAAATAAAAGCTTGAACATTTTTAAAAAAAAGCTTGGTATATAACTTTAATTAGATTTAGAGGCTGAAAAATCTTTTTTTATATGTTTGTCACATGCATTTAAGCTATTTCTTCATTGCTTAAAAATCTATCTTGAATTCCAAGTTCAATTCCATACACTCACCAGGTCAGTACAAAAATCAAAAGTAGTGAAAACCCTAATTTTATTTGTTGAAGTTTCACTCTAGATAATCTGGTCAATGGTACAGATTGATGGACATGATACAATGATAAAGATTCAGGCACATCCAGAGCAGTGGTGGGTTGCAGGCAGTACGCCCTGGTACGGGCGTAATGGAGCCTGCCTGGAGCACTGGATACCGTTCCAGTACAGTGCTCTGGAGGGCCCGCCCACCCAAGCTCTTTAACGGTCTTTTAAGTCTTTGGCGCTTCTGCGCATGCGCATGGCACATACAGTGCCTGTGTGATGCTCCGCTGAGCAGCTGTAGCGTCACAGAGGCTTGCAGAAGCGCTAAGACGCATGTGTGTGCTGCGCATGTCCATGTGGATGCGGCCAGGCCCATTCCAACTGTACCGGTTGGGATGGGATCCGGAACCCACCACTGATCCGAAGGCCCACTTTTGCTCATTCTTGCAGGGGAAAAAACCAATAGTTGTTCAGAAGATTTCACTGACTGAAGGAAAAGCTTTACATGCTTAGCCTTTCATTACGAACTGCTTTTCTCTCTCTTGCTCTTGTTCTCAATCTCCTTTCCAATATCTTAACCTACTTCCCAAGCAGCTTTCCTACACACAGCTTTCCCTTCTTGTTAAAATATGTCAGAGAATCACATTGTTTCCCCGATTATCTTAATCTTTTCAACATATAATGAACTTCATCCCTGTTATGAATTGGCTAGATTGCATTCAAACAAAAGAGATCAAGTAGAGAACAGGTTAAAATAAATAAGCATACCCTAAAACCTAATATACCGCAAATAGAACATTTACCACATCTAATTTTAATGCTACTATTATTTTATTAATTTTATTAATGCTATTATATTTTATTTATTTTATGTCTAGAAGGCACTAATATAAAAGTGCAAGAAGGTGTGGAAGCTATGGAGATCATATAATTTTTGATTACAGATTGTATAATTTATATTCAAAGCCATTTATGAAACTCTTTGGCAAGCCTATAGGGTGGTATTTTGGGTCCTCATACTGTGGCCTCACCTCTTGCCCCTGGAATATAGCTTAATATTCTTACTGATATCATTTATCTTTTAAGTGCTATCGCATCTGGAATCATTCCCTTAGCATCAGTGTATGATAAAGAGATTAAGGTTCTCCTACCCAGCTATTTTTTGGAATAAAAAGATAAAAAATTACAATAAATCAGTAATTTATATTTTCCAGTGCTCATTACTTGCATTTTAATGGGTAAATTTAAAAGATGATTTGTTCTGATTTTCCAATTGAGTTATTAATCATTAAACCTGTTTATTTTGTTTATTTCCTGTGAGATTGGGTTATCTCCTAAGCGGAACAAAGGCTGATACCACTAATCATATACCTTGATATTCTAACATAAAACAGCTATTTTTAGCATTCCAAACTTAAAATAAAATATAATGGGCTGTTTCAAAACAATGATGATATGCGTTCTAACAGTTGCTGAAGAACCACTTTGTAGCTCATGATTATAACATGTCTCTCTACCTGGTAAATGCTGCTACAGGAAGAAAGGGTTTATATGGAAAAATTGCAATGTATTTTTGCTTTCTTTTACCACTACTGGTTCAGTTGAACCTGGCTGACTCGGGAGCAACCTACCTCTGATACAAACCCAGTGGCAAAATGTTCAAAATAATATCTGGTAAACGTCCTTACATATAGAAATGCTATATATTGATTGCCATGACTTTTTCTCCATCTTGCACAGTACACAGTACCAGATAAAAACCATAACAGACCAAAGTTATGCCTGATATCAGAGGTCAATATTTTTAGACAATACTGGTGATAAGTTAGGATGTATGGCTAATTGTAACTTTGGGGAAGTGTAATATAATGTAATGTAAAGAACAGAAATGAAATATGAAACAAATATATTACATTTTGCAAAATTAAAAGAAAGGGGAAAGTTGCATTAAAGATGACAATGAATTAGGTCTGATATTTTAGAGTGAAATTAATGTATACATACATAGACGAGAAAACAAAAGGCTAATCATCAATGAAAAGGATAACATATATGTCAGTAAGGTATTAGCTAATATCATTTAGAGTCCTGTGGGTGCACATGAAAATAGGAATTCATATAGTAATGAGAACTGCATGCTACTGCAGTGAATGAAAGAACCAGCATGAGTTTTGAGCTATGCAATACTCTGAATAAATGCAATATGTGGGAAACGTTATTCCTTATATGATATGATTAGATGAGTGGGAATTGAGGGCATTGAAAATCCCTCAAAAATATTATGTATGCTTTTTATTTTTTTATTTTCATAATAAATAACCACATGTATACTATTACATAACCAACATCATATTATATTATTAAATGTTGGTTATGTAATAGTATACATGTGGTTATTTGTTATGAAAATGAAAAAATAAAAAACTTTATATATAAATTGTATGTATGTATGTATGTATGTATGTATGTATGTATGTAATTTACTTACTATTTCAATTTATATAGATGCATATCTCATGTTGAATCTGGATGGCTTACAAATACCATATTTTACAGAGTATAAGATGCACCAAGGTTTTGAAGAGGCATTTTTTTTTAAAAAAAGTAAGTAGGTAGATAGAGGGATAGAGAGGGAAAGAAAGAGAGAGAAATACAATAGGTAGGTAGGGAAAGAGAGAGTAGTTAGGTAGGTAGGTAGATAAAGGGATAGAGAGAGAAAAATAGAGAGAGATAGAGAGAGAGTGTGTGAGGGTAGGTAGGTAGAGGGATAGAGAGAGAGAAATAGAAAGAGATAGAGAGAAATACATAGGTAGGTAGGAAGAAAGAGAGAGAGAGTTAGGTAGGTTGGTAGGTAGAGGGATAGAGAGAGAGAAATAGAGAGAGAAATACAGTAAATAGATAGGGAGAGAGAATAGGTAGGTAGGTAGATAAAGAGAAAGAGAGAAATACAGTAGGTAGGTAGGGAGAGACAGCGTGTGTGTAGATAGGTAGGTAGAGGGATAAAGAGAGAGAGAAATACAGTAGATAGTAGATAGGGAGAGAGAGTAGTTAGTTAGTTAGTTAGTTAGTTAGTTAGTTAGTTAGTTAGGTAGGTAGGTAGGAAGGTAGGTAGGTAGGTAGAAATACAGTAGATAGTAGGTAGGTAGATAGTAGGTGGGGAGAGAGAGTAGTTAGGTAGGTAGAGAAAGGGATAGAGAGAGAGAAAAATAGAGATAGAGAAATATAGTTGATAGGTAGGGAGAGAGAGAGTAGTTAGGTAGGTAGTTAGATAAAAGGATAGAGAAAGAAATAGAGAGAGATAGAGAAATACAGTAGGTAGGTAGGGAGAGAGTATGTGTGTAGGTAGATAGGTAGATAGGTAGGTAGGTAGAGGGATAGAGAGAGAGAAATAGAGATAGAGAGAAATACAGTAAATAGGTAGGTGTTTCTGCTGGCACAGCACTTGATCAATGTAATCCTCATCAATCAGTTAACGAACTTTCCAAAAGGGAAAAAAAAGTTTTTGCACTCTGCAAACCTCCCCAAAACAGCCCGTTTTTCACGAAAACGGCCCATTTCTTTTTCAAAAAAAGCCATGAATAGCCTTGGGGGGGGGGGGCTTGCAAAATGCTCTGGGGGGGTAGGGGGCAAAAACGAGCAAAAAAACAGCCTGTTTTTTTGCAAAAACGGGTGCATTTTTTGTCAAAAAAATGCATGCATAGCCTTTGGAGGCTTATAGAGTGCTGCTGGAGGTGCTCTCCCCAGCCCCCGGGAGCTCTCTGAAAGCCTCCATAAGGATATGCACAGCCATTTTGGTGAAGGGGCGTGGCTTTGGGAGGCAAAAATGCTGTATTCGAAGTATAAAACGCACCCAGATTTTCAGGCCTTTTTGAGGAAAAAAGGTGCGTCTTATACTCCAAAATATGGTAATTAAGATAGTGTAGAATAATCAGACAATATAAAAATATAAAATAATACAAAAACATTATAAAATGCATATAGTTCACAGCTGAAGTAATCACATCTACCAATAAAACCACTATGCAGGGCTCTACCACATTCATGAATATCCATACCTATTAGTTACGCCATGTTTTCAGGGTCTTTTGTAAGGCTAACAGGGTCAGGCCAATCTGATCCCTGGGGAGACGATGTTTCACAGGGTGGATGTTTCACTTTTGCTGCAACTGCTTTGGAGCTTGTGGGGGAGGAACATCAACCCATCTGCACTTTCTCAGCTGATTCCAACCTGGTGTTCAAGGTCGCAAAACCCCGAAGACAACCTCTTCTGACCATCACTTCTTGGAGTTTTTCAAAACACTTTTGTAACATTTCATTGGCTTTAGATGGACACGGGGGTTGAAGGGAATAGTTAGCCTACTGCTTTGTGCATGAATTCAGACTCCACCTGACTTTTCTGCAATCACTACCTCTCAGTACTGAAAAGCAAACTGCTTCAAGAGTTTCTTGAGGCAGGTGTCAACTCTGAAGCAAATCTGTCTGGGGCCATTTTCGAAGCTTCAGGGTTGCCACAATGTGAAGCAGGGATAGGGAGGGGGAACACAGTTAGATGGGGTTTTGTAGCCAAAACAAAATAGTTTCCTCTCGGAACCAAGGGCATTCCAACAGGTGACTGGAGAAAGGAGGCGTGAAGTAACCAGGCAACTTGATTGGACAATGTGACTGATTGTTTGGGAGAAGGGGGAACTTATACTTTTTAATCAGGTGGAAACCACAGGAACTTTCAGAATCAGTTTTCACCAGTTTGTGCCAATATGATGTTTCCAATAAAACTTTTCTTTGATGTATCTGCTTGCCTTGGAGTTCTGCTTTCTATTACTGGAACCATGACAGCAGATCCTTACATTAAGCGGGATCTCCTAGGCTAGCAGCTTCCTCCACCCATCCAGCAGAGTTCGTGCCTGGCTGAAGTTTGGCTGAAGCTTCACCCCAGCATTCAGCTTCTTCTTGATCGGTGCCTTATGTTGACCATTGTTTGCATGGTCCCCATGGTAGGGCAGGTGCCTTTCCGGGTTGACTAGTTTGTAGACTCTGCCTAATGTAAGGACCTGCCTCAGCTACCTTCTCAAGTAAATAAAAAGTGAAAGCATGCAAAACATTCCTCCACTGAGCCTCCCACTCCCGCTTTCAAAATGGCAGTGTTCCAACAGGGGCCTGATAGTGGATGTCAAAGCAGAAAAGTCTCTTCCCTGGTACTACCAATCAACAGCTCTGAGTGATGGGATCTGGAGCCTGCCCCTCGTACCAAATCCAATGGGATGGGTAGGTAGGACTGAAAAGAGGTAGTCCCTCAAATAATCTGGTTCTGTGCCGTGTAAACATACCTTAAACTATATAATAGAGGGAACAAGCATAAAACAAGTATCAAAGTTCAAATATCTAGGAACGTTTAGTGAAGATGGTAAAATGGATCTTTGTAAGATTAACATATACTGCAGTAAGGCAAACCAAATACTGGGATAGCTAGCTCCACTCCTACAACCTAAGGCAATACAGATCAATACAAAGAAGCATCTCATACAAACATATTCATCTCCTATGTTACCAGTGCCAAATATTAGTATTTACAATAAAACAAAAATGAATGACAGTCGTCATGGAAATAAGATGTTTTAAGAAAGTTGCTAAAGCAACTAAAAGAGATAAAATCAGAAATGAGATCGTAAGAGAAAGAATTGGCATAGAGCCAATCTTAAAAGTACAACAAAAACAGCAAGTAAAGTGGTCTGTTCATCTGGAGTGGATGTCCTGGGATTCCAGGTATATTCAAAAAAGGGGAGGTCAAAGAACACGAGGCAGACCCAAAAGAATATAGAGGGGCAACATCAAAGACATTATAATAGCATCAAATTACAATAGTTGAGGCCGCCAAAAGAGCCAGAACCAGAACTTTGTATCTCCCTCAACATCCAAAGTAGTAAAAGAGGAAGTAAAGAAGAAAAATGATCCTAGCAAAAAAACCCAAGTTATGCTTCTCTTCAGCTGAAATTGGTGGAGCTTAAATGTGATTTCTATAATATGTACAAAATGTGACTGGGCCATTCAGGGACTCCAGAATGAAGGAGAATAGAGATGTTTTACGAGTATCTGCTGTACTTCAAATACAGCATGTAGTTTAAAGATCAGTATTTACCTTAATAATTATTTTATGCAGAACCATAAAAGCTGTGTGGAGAAATGCTAATTGGAAGAAGGGAAAAACAGATGGTATAATTATCAACTGAAAAAGATCTTGGATGAGAGAAAAATAACAATATTTAAAAGATTGTTTCAAAAAAAGGAAGATGAGAAAATATATTTTACAATGTTTATAGAGATAAAAATCTACTGTATTTTTCAGAGTATAAAACGCACCTTTTTCAATCAAAAAAAGAGTGAAAATCTGGGTGCATCTTATACACTGAATACAGCATTTTTGGCCTCCTGAAGCCCCGCCTCCTTCACCAAAATGGCTGTGCATAGCCTTTAAGAGGTCTGCAAAGTACTCCTGGGGGCTGGGGGGGGGGAAATGAGCAAAAAATGGGCCATTTTTGCTTGTTTTTGCCCCCCTCCCAGGAGCACTCTATAAGCCTCCTAAAGGCTATGCATGCTCTTTTTTTGACAAAAAATGGGCCCGTTTTATGCTAGTTTTTGCCCTCCTCTAGCCCCCAGGAGCACTTTATAAGCCTCCTAAGGGCCATGCATGCCCTCTTTTGACAAAAAGTGGGCCCATTTTTGTGAAAAATGGGCTGTTTTTGGGAGGTCTGCAGAGTGCAAAAACTTTTTTAAAAAATTTGCCTCTTCAAAATCTTGGTACGTCTTATACTCCGGTGCGTGTTATACTCTGAAAAATACGTATTTTTAAATCTTTAATGTACAATTGTGGATTGAGAACCAACATGACAAGCATTAATTTGAAAATTACTGTTAACAAATATCAAGATAGTTACGTTTCCAGAGAAAAGTGAATTATTTCAAGTAATAAATAAACGTAGAAAAAATAGACCAAGTAGATGAATCTGTATATTTTGGTAGAATGTTTGGGAAAGACAGACAAATAGATGGAGAATTTTTAAGATGTACAAATCCTTATGGTATGTTGCAAAAATAAATGATGAAACAGACACAAATATCTGTGTACTATATAAAATGTACCGCATTTTTAGAGTATAAGATGCACCGGAGTATAAGACGCACCAAGGTTTTGAAGGGGCAAATTTTTAAAAAAGTAAGTATGTGGATAGAGGGATAGAGGGGGAGAGAAAGAGAGAGAAATACAGTAGGTGGTAGGGAGAGAGAGAGAGAAATTAGGTAGTTAGGTAGATAAAGGGGGAGAGAGAGAGAGAGAGGGAAAGAGAGAGAGGGAAATAGAGAGATAGAGAAATACAGTAGATAGGGAGTGAGGGAGTGAGTGTGTAGATAGGTAGGTAGGTAGAGTGATAGAGAGAGAAAGAGAGAGAGGGAGAGAGACAGAGAGAGACAGAGAAATACAGTAGATAGGTAGTGAGATAGAGAGAGTAGGTAGGTATGTAGATGGGGAGAGAGAGAGAAATGCAGTAGATAGGTAGGGAGAGACAGAGGTAGGTAGGTAGGTAGGTAGATAGGTAGAGGGCTAGAGAGAGAGAAAAATACAGTAGGTAGGTAGGGAGAGAGAGAAAGAGTAGGCAGGTAGGGAGATGTTTCCAGGTGTATTTATCCATGTGCTAGAGAAGGAAATTGCTAACAATCTGCAGCACCTAAGACTTTGTTTCTGCTGGCACAGCACTTGATCAATCTAATTCTCATCAATCAGTTAAAGAGCTTTCAGAAAGGGGAAAAAGTTTTTGCACTCTGCAAACCTCTGAGAATGTTAATACTGCTGTCTTCTTTTCCTGGGAGTGTGATAACTAATCTGTAATGGCTTTTTAAAAGAGAAGAAGACTGGGAACTCATATGAGCAACCTAATTGGGGCTGGCAGAGACTTGTTGCCACCTGAACTTCCAACACTGCAAGACATTCTCAAATATGGGCTACTATTAAGAGAACAAAATAATGATGATGCTAGAAATTACCCAACAGCCCATTTTGCAAGAGGCATATATCCAAAAGTGGTTCAAAAGTGGGAATGAGAAAACAGTTCTTTTGTCAACCCTGTTGTAAATTCAAAAATGACAATCTTGAACAAGAGAGCTAGTATCAAGCCAGAACATATCTCTGGGTAGAGAAAAGCTAGATATCAAAGAGACTTTCAATGTGAAACTTGACAAATTGTTTGATACCCTCACTTGCAAGTATCAAATTGTTCTGTGTGTTGAATTTGGCTGTCCTGCTGGTTGCCCTAAAAGGACGAAGATACTATTGAAGATACTATTGCTTCTGTTAAAAGGAAGGAACTTGCTTTTTGTTAAAAGAGACAAGGCTGGTTCTTTAGGATTGCACCAGATTGGTTTTCCAGATATGCCCAAGCAGAAATCACTAATCAAAAGGAAAAAGCGGCAAGATGATGAGAGAGAAAGGCTCGTTGAAAGTAACCAGAGAAGTATTTCAGATATTTCAATACTTTCAAATGAAGTAATTATCTCTTATGATGAAAATGAAGGACAGGTGATTGATGGTGAAAATGAAGAGCAAAGTAATGGAAGTTATGAAGAGGCCTTAGACCTTTTTCTAAAGGTGTGCCAAAACTGTGTGCACGCACGCTATCATGCACACTTGCTCACCCACCTGCGCATGCCCAAGTGACCCCCCATCTGCACATGCATGAGCGACCCTTGCACTGGGGGGGGGGGGAAAGAGATTTTTGGAGGCCAAAAAAGGCTTTAGGAAAGCCTCTGGATCCTGGGGAGGGCGATAAACAGGCCCAATGAGCCAACCTGAAGTTTGTTCCTGAACTTCCAATTGACCAGTTGGGCCTGTTTTTCACCCTCTCTAGGCTCCAGAGGCTTTCCTGAAGCCTGGAGAGAGCGAAAAATGGCCCAACAGCCCAAACAAAAGTTTGGGAACTGAGGGCTGCCATGCTGGCAAATATGGCTCTGCGTGACATAGGTTCACCAACACCGCCTTAAGCCTAATACAGGTTGAAGTAAGCCCTCTATTTCAAAAGAAAAGATAGAATACTAAGGATTGGAAATAACAAATGTCACTATGCAGAGTGTAAGCTATAGTGTTGGTCTACATGCCACTGCTGCCATTACCACAGCCGTCCCCATAAATGTTGGCATGCCCATTGAAGAACAAAATTTGTTTATTAAAAATTAAATCACAAAATTAAAGCCTTTTTGCTTTCTCATTTACCAGAGATTCATGTGCAAAAAAAAAATCAGCTAAAATGTTTCTCTACTATTCATACCTGGACAGAATCTGGTAGTATAGTTGATCTATTTACCGTCTTTGGCCTAGGAATCTTTGTTTTTTCTCCACTGGACTCTCCTGGGAATTCAGCCTTCTTTTCTTTCAATGTAAGTTTTTGTTCTTGTTTGAGACGCAGTTCCTGCAGCTGATGCCTATTTATATCAATTAATCAAAATGTTATATAACAATTACTCTAGGAAGACTCAATGCCAAACACTGTTGACTGTCAATTTATGATAATTCATCTGTCTACTGGTGGCTTTTCAAACATCCAAAGCAGGCCATGGTGCTCAGAATCAGGATAAGCCTATTATCAGAGATCAGCAGATTTCCTTTATTAATGCAATGTTGGGTAAATATTTGCAAATACTTTGCAAGAAATCAGGTAATGTATTATAAATGGTTTGTAAAATAAGCAGGCAAAGTTAGAAATTCCAGCAGTTGGAATGATCGACAAGAAGGCAAATGGATCTATGACTTTAACTGGAAGCAGCTCTCAACCTCACTTAGACTGATGTTTAACATGTCAGGATATATTGAATAAAGTATATGTAGAATATGCTGTCCTTTATAATCAGACTTTATGCACCAAGAGAAAACATTTGCAGAGTAGTACTATATGCCTTGGTCTGGAAGACAAAAAGATAAAAACTGGAAGGCAATGGAAACAGAATCAGTTTGCAGTTGTGATTTTTGTTTTGTAGTGCATGATATACAATATATTACCAAAAGTATTTGCTCACCTCACTCACATATGAATGTTCTGTAAGTGACATCCCATTCCTAATCCATAGGGTTCAATATGACGTCGGTCCACCCTTTGCAGCTATAACAGCTTCAACTCTTTTGGGAAGGCTGTCCACAAGGTTTAGGAATGTGTTTGTGGGAATTTTTGACCATTCACTCAGAAGCGCATTTGTGAGGTCACACACAGATGTTGGACAAGTTTACGTGGCCTACCAGTTCGTGGCTGAGTTGCTGTCATTCCCAAACACTTCCATGTTCTTATAATACAACTGACAGTTGACTGTGGAATATTTAGGAGGGAGGGAATTTCACAACTGGATTTGTTGCACAGGTGGCATCCTATCACAGTTCCACGCTGGAATTCACTGAGCTCCTGAGAGCAACCCATTCTTTCACAAATGTTTGTTAAAACAGTCTGCATGTCTAGATACTTGATTTTATACACCTGTATTGGAACACCTGATTCTGATTATTTGGCTGGGTGAGCGAATACTTTTGGCAATATAGTGTATCTTAGAGGCACTAAGAGACCAGTTTGATATAGTGATGAAGGTCCTGGCCTAGAATGCAGAAGACTGTGAATTCTAATCCCACCTTAAGCATGAAAACCAGCTGGGTTGACTTTGGACCAGTCACTCTTTCTCATCCCATCTCACAGGGTTGTTGTTGTGGGATAACAGGAGGCAGGAATACTAGGTATCGTAGCCACCTTAAATTATACAGATAGTCCTAAACTTACAACAGTTCATTTAGTGAGTACTCAAAGTTACAGCAGCACTGAAAAAAGTAACATGATAATTTTTCACACTTACGGCCACTGCAGCATTCCCATGAACACATGATCAAATTTAGATGTTCTGCAACTTACTCATATTTATGACAGTCGCAGTATCCTGGATTCATGTGATCACCTTTTTGCAAACGTTTGAAAAGCAAAGTCAATAGGGAATCCAGATTCACTTAATAACCATGTTACTAACAAATGCAACAATTCACTTAGCAACTGTGACAAGAAAAGTTGTAAAATAGGGCAAACTCACTTAACAAATGTTTCACTTAACAACATAAATTTTGGGCTCAATTGTGGTCATAACTCGAGGACTACCTGTATAGCTATAAACAAAGAGGGGAGGAACCTATTTCAATAATAGGTAAAGTTAAAGGTTTCCCCTGCCAGTCATAGCCAACCCTAGGTGCTGGTTCTTATCTCTGTTTCTTAACTGAGTGAGCCAATGATATCTGAAGATGCTTCTGTGGTCATGTGGCCAGCATGAGCATATACTTTGCTAAATGGAATGCTGTTACCTTCCCACCAAAGTGGTATCAATTTATCTACCTGCACTTGCATGCTTTCAAACTACTAGATTGGCAGGAGCTGGAGCAAGAACAGGAGCTCACCCCATCAGGCAACACTTGGGCCTTGAATCTGGACTGTCAAGTTTCCAGCTGACAAGCTCAGTATCTTTAACCGTTGAGCCATTGCACTCCCTCAATATCAATAATAATAATAAATTAATATATGATTTAGATGATAGATATCATTATATGATTGTTGACTTTGTACATAAATTTTATTCTGGTCTAGTATACAAAATAAGAGAAGGAGGAAGATAAGCAAATGTGATTATATTAATTAAAAATGTCCTTTTCCTTTTTTCAGTTCATTACTGTCAACTGCCCAATGGGCATCCCTGAAAACAGGGGCGAGATGGTCAGCTCAGTTGGATTCTCCCTTCCCTCCTATCTGGTCCATAGCTACAAATAGTCCTGTCAATATTTCAGCACCTGCTGTGAAATTTCATTTACATTTGTTTAAATTGCTTGTAAGACATTTTCCCCATCGTGTCATTTCTTGGAGACTGTATGGACAAGTGCCTCCAGTTATCTTGATAAGGTTTTTTATTGCCTCATTTTTAGGGCTGAGAGAAAAGGAATGGCCCAAGATCATCTAAGCCTTGGTGCATGTCTAAGTTAAGACCAGAACTCACACTCTCCCAGTTTCTAGCCTGATGCCTTAACCATTACACCAAACTGGCTTTCTGTAAGACAGTTTATGATAGTTATCCTGAAAAGCTGGATACAAATAATTTTATTGAAGTATTTAAAGGGAAGAATTTAATGAGAGCAGTCAACTGTAATGCAATCAAGTAAAAGCAATGCTAGTTTGAAGCTTAGAGGTGTTCTTAGAATCTGAGCAGATTTCTCCATTCATTAGCCCATTTCCTCTCCTCTGTAACACTACCCAGCAGGAGAGTGTGTGTTAAGAGGAGGTTAAGAGGAGAGTGTGTGTAATAGAGGATGCTCTATTTCTTCATAGGCTGATTGCCAAGAGATGAAGAAATAATAAGCACAGAGAAAACAGATTTTCTGAATGTACATCCTTGCAGAGTTGTGTCATTAGAAGCGACTTCAAAAGCTAACCTGATGTGCCTAGACAACAAACTATCAGAAAGACATATCGCATGCGCACACACACACAGAAAACAACATACACAAAATTATTTCAAGAAGTACTCATGCAAGGGACTTAGTTACATTAAATTCACAGTTTTTCTGGATAAACATTTAAACTGAACAGCAGGGACAGAGAATTAATTGATACAGAACATTTCTGTCCCCAGCAATCTAAAACTCCTAGGGTTATCAGTGCATGTAACATAGATGTTTGTGCGGGTAAGATTATCATTCCTGCTGTCAAGCAAAACCAAGCATTTAATAGTGAGTGCCATACCATGTGCCCGAATCATACAAGTGGCAAGAAAATAGGGGCAGTCAGGCATAACACAGGTTATGTAGACAGTAAACACAGGGTCAATCAAAATGGACTCAAATGTCTATACACCAATGCACAGAGTATGAGGAATAAACAGGGTGAATTAGAAATTCAAGTAAATGAGGACAGATACGATATTGTTGCCATTATAGAAACTTGGGGGATGAAACCCACAAATGGAACATACAGCTAGGAGGATTAAAATTATTTAAAAGAAATAGACCAAATAAAAGAAGAGGTGGAGTTGCACTATATATAAGAAATAACTACATCTCCACAGAAATAGAGCCCACAATGATGAGAACTATCTTGAATGCATTTGGGTCAATATTAAAGGTTGTGGGGAAAATGACATTGCCATAGGTCTATACTACAGGCCACCCAACCAAGTAGAGGAAGATGAACTTTTTGCTAGTCAGCTAACTAAGGTATGTAGAAAGCACAACACAATAGTAATGGAGGATTTTAACTGCCCTGACATCAACTGGGAAACAAATTCTGCACCAAGTGGAAGATCCAACAGGTTCCTAACAAACCTAGCAGACAACTTTGTTTCCCAAAACGTAGAGAAGGGAACAAGGGGATCAGCCATATTGGACTTAATTCTCACTAACAGGGAGGAAATGATAGAAGGTGTTGAAGCCACAGGAACGCTAGGGGCAGGTGACCATGCAATATTGGAATTCAACATTATGCAAACACAAGTAGTAAAACAAAGTCAAACTAGAGTCTTGGACTTTAAGAGAGCTATTTTCAATAAACTTGGAGAGAGCTTGGGAAGAATTCCATGGATGAGAATCTTCAAGGGGAAAACAACTCAAGAAGCTTGGGAAATTTTGAAAACTGAGATTACAAAAGCCCAGTCTAGCACAATACCAAAGAAAAAGAAAAATAATAGCTCTCAAAAGAAACCAGCATGACTGCATAAACAACTCTCCGACAAATTGAAAGACAAAAAAGATAAGTATACAAAGTGGAAAGAGGGAGACATAACTAAGGCAGAATATCAGAAATAGCCCGAGCCTGTAAAGATGAAGTGAGGAAAGCTAAGGCTCACAATGAAAAAAGGCTTGCCACAAAAGTAAAAAATAACAAAAAAAAAAGCTTCTTCCAACATGTTAAAAACAAGAAAAAGGTTAAGGAAACAATTGGTCCATTGCTGGGAGAAAGTGGCAAGAAGGTGACAAGCAACAAGGAGAAAGCAGAACTATTTAACTCATTTTTTGCATCTGTCCTTACACAAAGGGATAAAACAGTCCAACCTATCAAAAACAGCACCACAAAAATCAGATTATGAACACAAGTTGAAAAAGGGAAGAAAATGGTATGTGAGCACCTGTCTAACCTAGACGAGTTTAAATCACTAGGACCAGATGGATTACACCCCAGGGTTTGAAGGAACTGGCAGACAAGATCTCAGAACCACTGAACTATATCTTTCAGAGCACCAGGGAACTGCCAGAGGACTGGAAAAGAGCTGATTTGGTTCCCATCTTCAAAAAAGAAAAAGAAATAGATCCAGGAAACTATAGACCTATCAGCCTGACCTCAATGCCAGGAAAGATTCTGGAAAAGATAATCAAGTAACGAATTAGCGAACATCTAGAAGTAAACAAAGTAACAGCCAAAAGCTAACATGGGTTTGTCAAAAACAGATCATGCCAGACTTATTGCAAAATTAGTGGCAAAATTGACAAAAGTGACAAAATTAGTGGACTGGTTGCCACGATGTAGAAAAGATGTGGAGACTCTAGAAAGAGTGCAGAGAAGAGCAATAAAGATGATTAGGAGATTGGAGGCTAAAACATATGAAGAATGATTGTAGGAATTGGGTATGTTTAATTTAATGAAAAGAAGGATTAGGAGAGACATGATAGCAGTGTTCCAATATCTCAGGGTTTGCCACAAAGAAGAGGGAGTCAAACTATTCTCCAAGGCACCTGAAGGTAGAACAAGAAGCAATGGATGGAAACTGATCAAGAAGAGAAGCAACTTAGAACTGAGGAGAAATTTCCTGATATTAGAACAATTAGTGGAACAGCTTATCTCCAGAAGTTGTGAATGCCCCAACACTGGAAGTCTTTAAGAAGATGTTGGATAGCCATTTGTCTGAAATGGTATAGGATTTCCTGCCTAGGCAGGGGGTTGGACTAGAAGCCCTCCAAGGTCCCTTCCAATTCTGCTATTGTATTGTATTGCTAACAATTCTTTGCAAAGTTGTTTGTTTTTCCCCTACTTGACAAAGTTGTGTAGAAGATAGAACCCAGGAAGACCAAAAATAGCTCTAATACTGTTTTTTACAAGATACTAGACAACATGGTTTAGAATCTATTCTTCTTAAAATCTCAATAATGGGTTAATACAATTATAAAAAAGCTCTAACAATTTTTCCAGTAACAAACTGCAACAAGATTTCCATGAAAGGGACCTGGTGGTGGGGGATGGGGAAGGAGCTGGAAATGTGGGATTTGAGGATTAAACTATTCTGGAAGTTTGATTTGTGCTAAAGTTTAGAATGTTTCCTGCTGTCTCTGACTTCAGTAGTTACTCAATTTATTATTCATTAGAAGATTTTCAAATTTCTTGCAGATTAAACAGAGACCAGCTTTTTAATGCAAATGTCTGTCAAGCCTACTTGATAAATGAATACTATCAATTTGGTTTCTTGCAAACTTTCCCCATTCTCCCATTCAAAATAATTGCAGATATAGGTGTAAATATTTTTTCAGAACTACTGTATATTCTAGGTATCTGATGCAGATGAAGTGTTTAATTTCTTTATATAGATTTAGTAGGCTGAATCCTGAATGATTCAGGGCAGCTTACACATGGTTAAAAGAGAAACAATTTCAAAAAACATCTGCACCTATACAAAACCACACCTTATATTAAAAAAAAATATCCCCAATCCACCAGAGTCTCAACAAACAACCCAATCCAAGGCCTGGGAGACAAGCCACATTTTTAAAGACGTATAAAGAATGTATAAAGTGGGAATTGTGTGAATCTCTTGGAGGACATTGTTTCAGAGAGAAGACTCTGAAAGTGTGCTTCTATGGTCCCACGAGATGACATTGTTTAACTAATAGAACTCATATCTTATTGCATGGGGGGAAGAAACCCTCAGTGATCAATGATCTTTCAAATAATCTCGCCCCAGAAAGAAGCAGGTTGAACAGCACACGGAAGTCAACTGGTATCCAATACAGCTTGTGGAAAATGGTGACTCATGGGAGCAAACAAAGATATTGTTTAAACAATATGAACCTTCTTGAAGACTGATCCTAAACTATGTTAATCCCTGCCTCACAGCATCAAATTGACTTCCATAGTCTTTTGCTGTTTTAAGTTTTTTTCTGTTTAGAAATACACATTGCAAAAAAATTACAGACATTGTTTGAATAAATTATCTGCTGTCCTTGCCAGCTTTAATTTTATTTCTTTTTCTGCCTAGTTTTCTTTTTCCTTTTACTGGTTTCCATTTATCATTGGCTTTAAATTGCCATGAATTTCCTTGCATGGCATTGGGAAGATTGGATGGTTTTTTAAAAAATAAATAACATTTTGTTACAAAGTTAATTTCAGCATTCTGATCTCACAGGACATCTAAAAAATCATTTTAAAAACAGGGGGCGGGAGGGCGGCGAACCCTGTTGTCATACATATATACTTGCTGATACCTTCTATGGTCAAGAAGACTCTTGCCAGTTTACTTAGCATTGTTAAAACACAAAAATGAAGCATTAAATTTAAACATTTTTATGTTAAAAATTAGTCCCTGTAATTTTATTTCAGACAAAATAGATCAAGTAATCCTTTTTCTTGACTTCCAGTAGGGAAATGGCAAAGTTGATGCCCCTCAGTAAAATGAAGAGGTGCTGAATAGTCCAGCCCTTTATGGATAAGGAGAGGACAGCTGCTTCTTACAAGGAGATCGCAAGATAGGGATTTCTGGTGGGTTTAGAGATTTGGGAGATGAAAGAATAGACATCTCTTTAAAACTGCAGTTGGCACCTTCAAAGACACTGGGTTTGCATACTTCCTCTTATAATGAACAATTCTAACAATTTTGGAAATTGTTTGTTAACTGCTCTTTGGCCATTAGGAATCTTCAGAACAATATATTTTATAG
This sequence comes from Thamnophis elegans, assembly GCF_009769535.1. Classification (NCBI taxonomy): domain Eukaryota; kingdom Metazoa; phylum Chordata; class Lepidosauria; order Squamata; family Natricidae; genus Thamnophis; species Thamnophis elegans. The sequence continues at coordinate 102,757,857 of NC_045558.1, forward strand.
CACTAAAAGTGTTTCCTTCAATCTTTAGCAAAAGGAGTTTTTTAAAAAAGTTTAGGGACTTACATTTTTTTTTCTTTTTTCAGACTAAATAGGGAAAGGGTGACTAGAACTTTTGATTTTGGAAAGTTGCAAACTAAGGGTCCAGAGGGATTTGAAATTAATTGTGGAATTAACTATAATAATCCTTGTGTTTTGAATTCTCTTTAAAAAAAACCTTGACAGAATGGGACTTTGAACACTGTACTAGAGGGAATCAGAAGGAGCTAAATAATAACATTACAGGAGAATACTTAAATTTGATTTACTAATACAGAATGGAACAAGATTCTGTATTAGTAATGGAACAAGATATTTTAACATTGGTACATTAAGGGATATTTATGAACAATGGATCCAGAGTTTAATTTTAAGTGTGTCTGCCTCTTCACAGACACTGTATTTAAGATATGTCATGAAAAAGGAACAGGTTTTATCATACAAGACTAAGACTAACCTAAAATAGATATTAAAATTTAAATGATTTTTAAAATTAAAAATGACAGGCTACAAAAATGATATGGAAAAACATGAGATGGGGCATTCAAATGAAACTAGCTAAACACTATAAGGAATATACAAAATACACACCAAAACAGTGATTTAGATACTTTCCTATATTGAATTTACAAATGAGAGTTGTTAAAATTTGAAGAATTTTGTTAGAAGGAAAAAGAAAGAAAAATTTAAAACAAATCAAGTTCAAAGTCACTATTTGAAGGGACTAAAGATTAAAATTATCCAATGTAAAAGAAAAGAATATAAAGTTGATTTATATGATCAAAGTTAAAATAGGTCTGTTATTATCTCTAATACTTACCAGAGTTTGGTGTATCAGAATTCAACAACAAGGTTTTAAAGGCTAATTTATAGATAAGAGATGGGGTACTGGCAGAATAATTTGTTGTATTTTAAGAGAAAGTGATAAGTTATTAAATTGTTTGTGTTTGTTGTGATGAAGGAGGAAGTCATTTCATTATATATTTATTTCTTTACAATATCTTATTTTTATTTCAAATTTTCTTCCTATTTTTTTTTCTTTTCTGAACTTTCTGTGTTTATTTTTTTTGTTAGTTTGCATTAGTTTCTATTTTTGTAATTGTAATTGTAAATGACATAAAAAAGAAATGTTCTTTCTTACCTTGCAAACTCTTCACGAGCTCTGGAAGCTGCTGTTTCCTGGAAAAGTGAACAATTCTGTTGGAAAAACTTATTATATTTGTCAGAATCAGAATCAGGATATATTCGGCGATAACCTCCTGTGTTGTTTTCTTCATAGATCTCTGCTTGCTGAAGCCACACAGCCTGGCAGTTCTTGAATTCCTCGGCTCTGAAAAAAACATCCCCAAAATCCCTGTTAAAACTTCAGAGTGGGAGTTTTTTCCATTTCAATTTTCTGCTGTCCAAGCCATATTCAGTTAGCTCTATTCATACTGGACTAAAAAAATTTCACTTAGCTTTTAAGCATGTAAATATGCAAAATATCTTCTCCTGATCTTTTTGCTTTTGCTTACTAGACAGAAATTTCTTGGTTGCAGAGGTGCATAGTTAGCCTCAACCTTGCCACCTTTTCCCTCCCAGGGGAAAGCAAGGCCAGGAAAGGCATAACTTAACAAGTTCCTCCACAAGACACAAAAGGTAGGATGGATGAAAGGAAAATTAAATGCTGACGGGTCTGTGGCAGAAATTTACACAACTGTTTCCATTTTTCTTTTTAAGCTTAAAGGAGACCTTTTAAAAAATTAACATTTTTTATATTTTCTTTTTTAGTAGAACAGAAGCCCCAACAGGACTCAAATATATTGCATGTGCATTCCAGATAAATATATAAGTTTATCACACTGCTAAAAATATGATTGCAAATGCATATTTAATTGTGTAGTTTTTTTAAAAAATATATACATGATTGATAAGAAATTATATATTAAGAATTAATGGAAAGTAAACTGCCTAAATTTTTTTTACTGGGATTATAGCTATCCTGTAATGGGGATTGTTATGCAATTTCTTAGATTTTTAGCTTTATCAGTAAACATTTACCTGCAGGTCAATTTCTGTTAAAATGTTTACTAATATCATAATTTGCCCCAGATGCATTGATAGCATCTGAAATATATCACCACAATAATTTTTTAAATTCCAAATTTGATAATAATTTGGGAATGTACTTTGGATGGTTTTTTTAAGTGTATAGTTTAAATAATTAAGGAGCATCATAAAGGTGAATATTACTACCTCTAAGAGGTTTGAAACAAAGAATTAAGTATCCCATATTAAGAACTCTAGCTAAAATATTAAAATATAGTAAATATATTTATTAAAATCTTAAAATAAGGTTAATTCAATAAACTTTTTTCACATTTACTGAATGACTTACAACATTTAAACATCTATATTATTTTAGAAGCCCAAAATGAGTGAGGATACACTACTACTGTTTTTTTAAAAATTATCTGTAGCTTTGCTCATTTATTATTACAATAAAACTAGATAAATACACCTGAATTAGATCCAAAAAGTTGTAGTTTATGATTACATGAAGAATTGTGGAACAAAGATAGCAAAAAATATTACTTTTCAAAAGTTATTATTTTCAATGCTATAACCTGGGCTACCTATATCTATTTGTTCTTTATGAACTGCCTCTTTATTGTTATAATGAAAAAACTAAAATCATTTTGTTTGACCAAGGTTGAATTATTATTTAAAAATTACATCATATGTATATATTTGTTCTATTTTTTTATCTGCTTGTTTTCTGTTTTTTTTCTTTTTCTCTCTGTTTCCTCTTTTTCTTTCCTTCTTTCTTTCATATATTAAAACAATACATAAATAAAAGGAGTTCCAGTATGCACAGTTCTATACAAACTAGTTTTGTAGTCAGCTTTGAACCCTGCAGAATTCTGCAAAGCTTAGAGAAATGCTGAGTTTCCTCCGGTTTTGCTCCACTGTTACGTATAAGGTGGAGCATTCCACTTCTCAGGTGCACCTTAGCATAGAGAAATGAACTAAGGGGAAGTATGCCTAAAGAAAGGTGGGACTAGAATAAAACTAAATACAATTTAATTTTAATTTGATTCAGTACGATTAACATAATTATTTTCTGCATACTTAATCATGTTCTTCTGCCACATTAAAAGCTCAGTTAGGCAGGATGTTTTCCAGGAGATCAAAGGGACACACTGAAGCTGCAGCTATAGAGACTGCACTTCTACTTTTATAGGTAATGCAAAAGTCCCTTAAATTCCTAAAAAAAAAAAAAAACCCTAAAAAAAACCTGATAGGCACAAAAAGGGCAATGTTTGAAAAAGTTTATGTCTGAATGGCTAAATAAAGGATGCATTTCTGCCTACCTATCCTATTCCAATGCAGTGGAATTTTGCTTGAATTTTAATTACTAATATTTTCAATTGCAATGAGTCATTTATTTTTAATCACACTTGTACATTTTATAACCTCATCTAAAATTGAAGGACAGCAACAACGATGTCCTGGATGTCCTGTTAAGGGTGTGACCAATATACTCTCCCTAAAACATACATGAATAAATTTCTTCTTATATTTATCCTTTAAAAAACTAAATTTACTTGCTTTAAATTCCCTTTCATCTTATTTAATGCTACAACAATCATCTTGCTAATTCATGCTGACCAGTGTCACCTTATACGTAACAGTATCTAAACAACGGAATTTTATTTTTGTATTTTAAAACACATATACCATCTGTTTTATAGGGGCTACCAAAACTGCACGTAAATACAGCAATTTCAAATTCTGAAGGCCACTGTGATGGAAATTTATACTATTTAGAGATGCTTTGCAAATGAATTATAAATGTTCATTCCCACTGTCCCAGAAAGTGGATTAAAAATTTGAAACCTGGCTTCACGATTACGACACTGCTTGAGAAGCCTTTCTTTTCCTCGCCGTTTCTCTACTTCCAAGATCTTGCGCTTATCACATGCTCCTAGGTTGATCAATACCAGAGTGTCATATAATAGTTGGTCTTTTACTTCTTTATCCAGCCATGAATCCGTACTGAAGCTTGGAGAATGATTCACCTACAACCACAGAAATTGAATATATTTGTAGTTACTGCATTTTTGCAATTCAAAATAGCAAGTGTTTTGGGGAAAACAGAGAAGAAAGAAAAGCTTCTAGTGTTGATGACAGCAAGTAGGTTGTGATACCTTTCAAGTATTTGCAATTATAATCTATGATAATCAAATTGCATATCTGGGCTTGCACAGATTCAAATATTAATAAATAATTTCCCCAAGTGTTGAATTTACTTATTACATGCTCATCTGTGTTCCAAAAAACTTAAGGCGAGTTGTAGGATCTTTCTTTGTGGCCCATGCTCTTTATGTGGAAAATTAAGTCAACACTCAAGAATTTTAAATTGGAAATGTAACAGTCATTGCTGCGACTTTCATGAATCAGTAGATCCTTTTTATAATTAATTTTTTTCATTGGTATAGGATAACACAATTTTAATATAAAAACCTGTAAGCATAACCTAAATAAAATATTTATATATTTGGAAAGACTATTAGATAATAGTAATTTACATTTGAATTCATGATGAAAAATATTTGGTATTGATCCCAGTCTTGGCAGCGTGTTATTTACTATAAATATTAACAATACAATTATATAAATTTTCATGTGTAATAGATAGTATTATTTTCTTGCCTTTATTTCTTTCTAATACTGATATCATACCAATTCCTACTGTGAAAGGTTTGAAAGCTATATATATATAAAGCACAAGAAATATCTATTACATTATTGAAATTGATAAGCAATAAGTTCAAACTAAAGATAAATATTTCAGTGCACAAAGTTTAACCAGTTTCAGAAAATCTCACTGCTGAACTTTCAGACTGTTCCAAACAACCAAGACAATAACTTATATTTTAAGTAATAATTTTCTTCCCAAATAATCAGGTATAGAGTATTAAAAATAATTATTAACTATCATCATCAAGCCTGGCATAGAATGTGACTGGCTACAATATGGGGGGGGGGGAGTTAGCTAGATAAATTATTGCTCTAATTCTTCTAGCAGGTTTTTTTTGTACAATCGATTGAGTCTTCCCAATTAGTAATTTCCAAAAACAAGATTGTTGTTTAATTTAAAAGCAACATTTTCAATTGTCTAATGCCCTCTGCTGGCAGTCCATGTGATTGGAAGTATTGCCACAAGGCACCCATTGTTGAAGCAGAGAGATAGAAAAGGAAGAATTTAAAATAGAGCTTCAGAAAAACATAGGAGTAGAAGTTGTCTTAACTCTAAATGAAAGAAAGAGGGGTAGACATTCTGAATCCAAGAATCTTTCCAGTAGATAATTCTTGGAGCTACAAATTAGAAAATACAGTAGAGTTCACAATAAGAATATTAAGTAGAAGTTGTTGGGGAAATAGTGAGTTGCAAAAAAAAATCCACAAATTAGGAAGGAAATTATCTAATAAAAGCTTTCTGTGGAAGCAGCCAGACATCTATTTATTTCAAAATAAGGCACATACCTCAAGCAACCATGGTTTGAGTTTTCGATCCAGCAAAATATCAAATCCCAGGATCTCAAAACAAGCACTCCACATGGTATGGTTGGGAAAGCAAGTAAGATAATTATGCTTGAGGACAGGATGAGCTGATATCAATGTTTTAATAACAACATCTTCAATATCCTTCCATATTTGCCCTGTATTATAACCATTTTGCTGCATGTACTTATTAAAGGTAGACAGCTTCCTTTAAAAAAAGTAAGAGGGTAGAATAAGAACACAAGACAATATATTTGGGCAATTCACTTTTCTCTTCCACTTTTTAATTAGCTTCAAATTAAATCTATTTTCTTAATACATATGCAAACCTTTTTATTTCAAATACATGAATCTAGTTTGGAACAATAAGAAATCCGTAGTGTAGCTTTTACAATAACTAATATAAATTAACACTTAGAAATTATTTGATTAACATATTGTGTTATCCATGGATTCCTGAATAACTCACAATTTGCTGAATCCCATTACCTCAGAGCAACATGTAACTTCAGGACTAGTCTGATATATAATAATTCCATAAATAATAAATAGCTGAAATTACCAACTAGATGGATGACACAAAGCATACAATCATAGAGTCAGAAGAGACTTTGGAGGCTTTCTAAGCCAATCCACTACTCAGGGCAGGAATCCTTAAACCATCTCAAACAAATACAGTACCTATAAAATCTGTTTTGAAAATGTTTAGCAATGCAACTTCTCTATGAGGCAGGCTGCTCCATTTCTTAATAACTCTTGTAGTTTCTTTGGAAAGTTCTCTTTGAGTTTGAATTTCTCTCTGTAAAGCTTCTTACCCATCAATTCTTGCCCAACTCTCAAGTACTACAGAGAATAAATCCAAATCCTTTTCTCTGTGATAGGATGATGTGACAGTATTGTAAGATGTTATCATCTTTCAAATTGGCAAATTTGGGAACTGCTAAATAGATTGTTACAGGTACACTTGGTGGCTTTTGCCCACTGTGAATAGAGAGACCTACAGTATCACACACATGTAAACTTCCCCTGGGCACAGTCCAATGTACTCCTGAGAACATTATGACCATGCAACAGAATGCAATTGATGTTGCATGCTTCTGGGCAAGCACAAAAATTAGGATTGTTTGTTTGTTTGTTTGTTTGTTGGATTTATATGCCGCCCTTCTCCCAAAGGACTCAGGGTAGCATACAACATTAAAAAAAAACACATATTACAAAAGTTAAAAAGGAAATTAGATAGAGTATCCAAAAACAAATCCAATTAATATTAACAAAACTTTTTAAAAATTAGATTAAAATTAACAATTTAATCAATCATTTATTTTATTTTGTTCAGGCCAGGCCGGCTTGCTGGGAAAGCCAACTTTTTAGGGCATGTCGGAAAAACCGTAGGTCAGGGATTATGCGAAGCTCCGGGGGCAGCTCATTCCAGAGGGAAGGTGCTCCCACAGAGAAGGCTCTCCCCCTAGGGGTTGCTAGCCGACACTGTCTGGCCGACGGCACCCTGAGGAGGCCAACTCTGTGGGATTGCACTGGATGGTGGGAAGCTACTGGTGGCAGTAGGTGATCTTGCAGGTACCCTGGGCCTAAGCCATGGAGCGCTTTAAAGGTCATAAGTAGTACCTTGAATCGCACCCGGAAAACAACCGGCAACTAGTGCAGGCTACCTAAAAGGGGCGTAACATGGGAGCACCTAGGTACCCCCATGATAACCCACGTGGTCGCATTCTGGACCAGCTGAAGCCTCCAGGTGCTCTTCAAGGGCAGCCCCATGTAGAGAGCATTGCAGTAGTCCAGGTGAGAAAGGACGAGGACATGAGTGACTGTGCACAGAGCATCCCGGTCCAGGAAGGGGTGCAACTGATGTACCAGGCGAACCTGGTAAAAGGCCCCCCTGGTCACGGCTGTCAGGTGTTCTTCTAAACTAAGCCGCATATCCAGGAGGACTCCCAGATTGCGGGCCCGCTCTGAGGGGGCTAAAATTTCTCCCCCTATCATCAAAGATGGAGCAAGATGCACAAATCAGGGTGATGGAAACCACAGTCACTCAGTCTTGGAGGGATTGAGCTTTAGCCTCTTCCTCCCCATCCAGATCCACACAGCCTCCAGGCATCGGGACATCACGTCGAGGGCATCGTTTGGGTTGTTTGGGGTAGAGATGAAAAGTTGGGTATCATCAGCATATTGATGATACTATACCCCAAAACCACGGATGATCTCACCCAGCGGTTTCATATATATGTTGAACAGGAGGGGTGAGAGAACTGACCCCTGGGGCATCCCACAAGTCACTTGCCTCGGGCCGATCCCTGCCCTCCAGTCAACACAAACTGTGACCGATCCAACAGGTAGGAGGAGAACCACCGTAAAACGGTGCCCCCCACTCCCAACCCCCTGAATCATCACAGTAGGATACCATGGTCGATGGTATCGAAAACCGCCGAGAGGTCTAATAGGCCCAGGACAGAGGAACAATCCCGGACCTGCCAGAGATCATCGACCAATGTGACCAATGCCGTCTCCGTGCTGTATCCGTGCTGGGCCTGAAACCCAACTGAAACGGATCCAGGTAGACAGCTTCATCCAGGTACTGGGGAAGCTGACATGCTACCACACTCTCGACAACCTTCGCTACAAAGCGAAGGTTGGAGACCGGATGATAGTTGGCTAATGGGTCCAGGGAAGGTTCTTAAGGAGGGGCCTCACCACCGCCTCCTTCAAGGCGGTGGGAAAGAACCCCTCTCTCAACGAAGCATTGGTAATCACCTGGAGCCAGCCTCATGTCACCTCCTGGGAAGCCGAAACTAACCAAGAGGGACACAGGTCCAGCACACAAGTGGCAGCACTGAGTCTCCCCATAATCCTGTCCATGCCCTCGGGGGTCACAGGGTCAAACTCATCCCAGATAGTCTCCACAAGTCATCCCCGTCGACTCACCCGAATCAAGCCTGTCCGGATCTGAGCAATTTTATCCTGCAGATACTGAACAAATTCTTCAGCCCTACCCTGCAAGGGGTCTTTCCCAGTTCCTTGGTTAAGTAAGGAGCGGGTCACCCTAAACAGGGCAGCTGGGCAGTTATCTGCGGACGTGATAAGAGCAGAAAAATGTTGCCTTTTTGCCATTTTTATCGCCACTAAGTAGGATTTAATATGAATTCTTACTAGTGTTCGATCAGATTCGGACCAGCTGGCCCTCCAACCACTCTCTAGGCGTCTTTTCTGGAGTTTCATCTCCCAGAGCTCCTCGGTAAACCAGGGAGATACCCAGGATCGACACCAGGTCAGAGGCCGCAAAGGCATAACACGATCCAAGGCCCCAGTGGCCGCCCTATCCCAGGCTTCCACTAGGGCTTCGGTCGAGTTGTGAGCATGGGATTCAGGAAAAGTCCTAAGTTCCATCAGGAATCTTTCAGGGTCCATCAGGCGCCTGGGGCAGAACCATCTAGTCGGATCCGCCTCCCTGCGGCAAGGGGTAGCAGTATGGAAGTTAAGCCTGATGAGGAAATGATCCAACCATGACAAGGGTTGGATAGAAATATCCCCTAAATCTAGATCATTCATCCACTGCCCAGAGACAAAAATCAGGTCGAGCGTGTGTCCCCTATTATGGGTGGGGTCTTGAATTAATTGAGTTAGGACCACAGCCGTCAGGGAAGCCATGAACTCCTGTGCTGACTTGGATGTCTCGCCAATGGAAGGCAGATTGAAATCCCCCAGGATCATAAGCCTGGGGAAATCAACCGCCAATCCAGTAATATATGAGCAGCTCTGGCAGGGCCGATGAGATGTAGCAGGGAGACAGGTATGTAACAAAAAGGCCCACCTGAACTCCAAGACGCCATTTCACAAAAAGGGACTCACACACGCCTATCTGAGGCACAGTGACTGTATATATTTTAAATATTATGTTTTTATGTTTGTATTTATACCTATGCGTAAAACCTTAAAATGATGCTTCTGACACAAATAAAAAAATAATAACTCAAGAAGGAGGCTATGATTAAATTTATCAGATGCTATTTTGAAGCCTCAGTACACTACATCCAGAGCAGTCCCACAACAGTCTAATCTCTTTACAAAAGCAATAAGATTGCTGTTTTATAATGAATCCTATTTTATAATAAACCCATTCTGGCTTCCAGTAATCATCTTTTTCTTTCCTAAGTACTTGCAAACTCACTGCTTGGTTATCTTTTCTATGATTTTTCCATGTATTGATGTCAAGCTGATTGGTTTGTTACCTGGGTCCATTTTTCTCCCCTTTAAAAAAAATATTGGAGTGATATTAGTTCTTTACTCTTATGACACTTCCCTTATGCTCCAAGAATTCTAAAAGATTATAGTGAAGAGATGGCTTTCCAAAAAGCGGAGTCAACAAGAAAGCTGATGAAGTAGATTTGTTCCTTAGACCCTCTCTGGAGAGAGGATGTCAAATTGCCCACACTGAGCTCCATATGGCTGCTCCTTATTAAGAAGCTGCAAAGCAACAATCTCCAGAAGCTGAAGAACTGAGATATGAGGAAATTTGCTATTCTTTCTCAAGCCACAGTTGGAGCCTTTATAGGACACTCAATTCACACTTTCTTTACTAATCACTTTTGGAAATTATCTATTAACTGTTTTAAAGAACTTTGAAAGAACTTCAAAATGACAAAACTGGAAATAATGGTGCCTTCAATTCTTAACATAAGAAAATGAAATTGTACCTCTATAAGTTTAAGAATTCAAAATAAATAGAAAAAAGAAAGGTATTGGTTACAGAAAATTTTAAATGGATTAAAGGGCTCCAAAAATGTTGGAATATTTTATTTGTAATATTAAGATTTTGAAATTAATCTTAAATGACAAATGCATTTTCATGGAAAACAAAGACTGTTTTGATATTAGAGACATATTAAGATAAGTGACTTATAATGATGTTCAGAGCTATTTTTGAGGAATGGCACTGTCATCTTGAATCAATAATGTCAGCTGTGTAATTATGAACAGTCTGTTTCCAGACTGGAAACTAATATTAATAACTAACAATAACTAATAATATTCTAATATTATTTTAAGGCTCTATCTGTTTGGACTTTTGCTGACACCTAGATTGCAAAAGATATTGCTTATTGGACTTGTCTATAGTTAATAATTAAGCTATGGGATGAAGAGTTCTATAACTGTTAATTAAGAGGTGGTGAAGAGATAGTGAAACTGGTTATATACAATAAAGGTGAAGTTTTTTTCTTTTTTCCTCTTATTTAGCTTTCTTGCATCTTTTATTTTCTCTATTTTTCTTTTTAGTTTGTATTATAAACAAATACACCGCTGAGTGGTGCGGTGGCCTAGAGGTGGTGCTCTCGCCTCACACTCAGGAGACTGTGAGTTCAATCCTAGGTAGAGGCAGATATTTTGAAGAGCCGAGGTGGCGCAGTGGTTAAATGCAGCACTGCAGGCTACTTCAGCTGACTGCAGTTCAGCAGTTCGGCTGTTCAAATCTCACCGGCTCAGGGTTGACTCAGCCTTCCATCCTTCCGAGGTGGGTAAAATGAGGACCCGGATTGTTGGGGGCAATATGCTGACTCTGTAAACTGCTTAGAGAGGGCTGAAAGCCCTATGAAGCAGTATATAAGTCTTATTGCTATTGCTATATTTTACTATTGTAGTTAATTTTAATAAATTATTATTTAAAAAGATTGTAATCTATCAATTCCCATCTATCAATTCCCTTAGTATGCTGTGATGTATTCCACCTGATCCTGCAACCTGAATTCATCAAATAATCTAGGTGTTTTCTTATCACTGCCTGCATTTCTCTTCTGCCACTTATGGATTTTTGTTTTATGAAGACAGGTGTAGAATATCAATTAATAGTTCCTCTTGGCCCCATTTGTGACTTTCTCCAAAAAACTGGGCCGTTTCTTGGGGTTTTCTTTAATTCTTCATATATCCAAATAATCCTGTTATTTTTGAAATTCACTGAAAATTCTGAATTTTGATCTTCCTCATTCCATTCTTATAAATTTGTGCTGATTTCTAATATTTTGCTTTTGATATTTCATATTAGAAATGTGTTCTTTTTTCTTTAGTTTATCAGGAAAGTTCTTCAAATAATCACAGCAGTCTCAATTCTCGTTTTCATTTGTTTAAGATTATTGTTTTGGCCTTTCCCAAGCTTACTGTTTTTCCTTTTAGGGTTTTTATCTGTAGAATTCTTCCTAATTTTCCCTTAACTTATTGATGTCAGTTTTTTTGAAATGTAGAACAATATAGTGAACTCTAGGATCATACAGTTACTCTCTTTCACAATTTATACAATTGCAGGAAACATATTCTTACTATATGAAATCCAGCATAGTTGATCCACTAATACGCTGCTCCACTATTGCATGATGAAGGCTAATACAGTAGGCATTGTTTTAAAAACACATTGCATAACTCTGATCTAAAAACTTTTATACTTCGCTGTTAACATTTCCTTTTTCCTAAGTCAGGATCACCCTTCTACTTTCTGGCCTCAGATTATTAATCTGAGTGAGAATCAAATAACTTCTTGAATATATTGGCATTAGAGTTACTGGAATAGCTGTTCTTCCTTGTTTATTGATTCCTTGTTTATTGATCTGCACATTCTAGTTTTGGACAGCAGCACTGCACTGCAGATGGAAGCACTGCACTGCTCGAACTTGACCCATTTACTGGAAAATCATGAGGATGCTATGGAAAACTATGCAAAAGAAGCCAAGTTTTTGCTGCAGTGGGTAGAACACTGCAGAAAAATAGCAGCCAGCAAACTGAAAATCCACTGCTAGTGACCTAGATGGAGGAGAGAGAAAAATGAAGGTGGCACTAATGAGATCAAACTGACCATTCTGTATAAGATTTAAAGGGGAAAAATAATAAAACAAGGGACAACAACCCAGCAGTTCCATTTCAATAAATTCATTTGTGCTTCCTTTAGGGCGGATAAATCTATGCTCCTCTCGCCTCCTCCAGACTCCCGCTGTTTCTCATTTGTGCTTTTTAAATGATGTACATCACCTAATGACAGAGAATAACCCATGTGCCAGCTGAATTTGGAGAATTGTTTCTTAAACAAGTCTGAAATGGCTGTAAAGATTCATGAGAGCAAGCCTGCAGCATCCCCCAGCTATGATTATGTTGGAAAATATTCTGTACCTCTTACTACCAGAATCTTCATCTCGTACAAAATTAGCGCTGTGCTTGTTAATTGAATAATTAGTCAGGTGCATGCAGACATTGTCCTGTAAATAATTAAACAACAAGCAGGTTATTAGGCTATTAGGCTGTTCTAGTCTCAGGATTGGAAGGGCAGGGAATGGTATGTGAAACATCCATATTTTGTGGGAAGCTTAAACTGTCTGGCCTTACATCTTCTTTCAGATGCTCAATAGTATTTATCTTACTTACCGTAGTTTTCCTTAATTTATTTGGTAATGGAATTTTAATAACATAAAAATGATTTTTTCAAAATGTTTGTAGGATGAAACAGTAAGCTGAAACTTTTGTGTTCTATATTTTTTGATAAAAATAAATTATTTAAGAAAGCAACATGAGATTTGTATAACCATAGATCTGAAAGAAACCCATATACTGTATACCTATACACTTTTGTGAGAAACTAAGAGAACATCTAAAACAAATAAGAAATATATATAAAAGGAAAATATACTGGTTTAAAGATTGATAACTATTCCATGGTCTGCACTAAAATGAATAAAAAAAGATAAAATACTTTATTAATTCTGCATGATTCTCCAAATATTGGTGAACCACAGCTTTAGCAACCTGGTCAATAATAAAGGACTTTGGGAGAAGTAGTACAGGAACATTTGAATTATGCATTCTGCAAGCCTGTTAGTCTGTATCTCATAAAAACATCTATTAAAAAAACAGCATTTGGAATCTTGCAGGGTTAAAATTGTTTGGAAGCAGTGATTTGAAGTGGAGAAGTGCAAGCAAGAAAGGGTTAAGTGCATTTCCCCTTGCATGGCTTCTCTTTTCAAAATTCAATCTACCAAATGTTTGACTTTTACAAAAATCAATTCTGAGGCAGAGATAGTTATCTCGGCTCAAAAGCAGAAAATGTAAAGTAAATTATAGGGTTTACATACACAATGGCTGTGCTAATTCAATACTGGCACCACCATGGCACATGACCATGACTTTGCAGACTTCTAGCTATTCAGTTGCTGTTGAAAAGAAAGACAAAAATGCACTCCCCAGCAAAGGGAATTTCTAACTTGTTCCTCTTGTTGGCTCGTATATCCTCATGAACTATCTTGACAGTAATTTTCCCACTATTTTTTGCTGTTTTGGAGGGCAGCTTTGCTGTGCTCTTAAACATTGGCTAGTTAACATAATCATAATAATCTTGACCACAAAAAGAAATATTTCCAGGTAAAAGCAAGTTTGGAGGGAACCACCAAGTAGTAGATGTTTTCAATGCATCTCCACTGGACAATAAAGAAAGTGCTTGCTATTCCAGGTAGAGGGTAGCACATGGAAGACCATAGAATCAGAAGCCTTTGCAAAGCAATAGCATACAAAACGATGAGCATACACCCTGTTCCTGTTTAACTTCCATCACATGCACTCACACATATGAAAGGGGCAGTTTCAATGATCCTATTGCACCTGACAATTTAACAAAAGATGACACTCCCATGTTTGGATACTCCTTTACATAGCAGTGGGGGGTGGGGATGATAGTTTGCAGTGTGTTTTTGTGTGTGAAATCAGCCGATTTAATCTTCATTCAAATTAGAGGAATATCTCAGTCATATTTAAAGGGACCAGTGTCAACACTTGTCAATCCACCAGTGTGAAAAATATATCAGTATAATTCAGTAGTAAAGGTTCCTCTGTTCTAGTGACATTTAAATATTAATTTTGAGAAAATATTGAGACATATTCCCCCCAAAAGTGGTGGGGCTCAAATTGAAATCCACTGATGGATAAGTATGACTACTAATGTCAACAGAATTCAGCCTTTTGACTCACCAAATTACTTTGTGATGGGTCTGAATACATAGATGTTGCAAAACGTGCCAGTCCCTCCTCATAAACAAACACTCGTAGTGGATCACATGATGTCACCAACACATAAATCCGAAGATCAAACTTGAAACCATCAATAATAAATGGCTTGAGAAAAGAAAATTAATTTTCAAGTAAATATCTACAGAGTTTTATCCAGAAAAACCACATACTAGGCAATATACATATTTCTGAGTTGTTGCTAACTTATGCTTATAGTTTAATAAAAATCAATTCAGACATACTTTTTGATAAATGGAAGCCAAAAAGCTCTTTACTATGTGAAATTACTAAGAATATATTGTACCCAATCTCATTCATGTAATTGGACTCATATAAGTATGTAATTAAAAGGTCAATGTAAGGCCATTCTCAATGAGTTCCTAAACTAAACAAACTCCATCTGTTGATAATGGTTAAAGCTCTTTTTATTTTTTTCTAGAGGTATAGCAAAATAAATTGGGGAGGGTTGTCATTGATTCATAGATCCAGATAGGCCTTGAATAATCATCTAGTCAATGATGCCACACACACACAATCAGCTTTAACTGCAAGCCCAACAGAGGGCTATCTAAACCAGAACTTGAGTAAGAGTGGCCCTACGTTCTTCTGAGGGGAAGATGATCCACAGCTATAATATTACATGTAGCCATTAATTTCAGAAACATTTGCAAGATTTCATTCAACTTCTAATATCATATGATATCTTTCCCAGTAGCCTACTGCCTTGGAGAAACAGGAAATGGCATCAGATGGAAAAAAATAGCATGCCAGAAACAGAAATGAGCCTTCAGCTGTTAGCTTGGGTTCCACCCACTTATTTCAACTGACTACTAGATGCCCCAGAGATTGTTTTAACATTTAGTTAAAACAGAAGTTGTCCACCCTTACTCCAGTGAAGTTGCCATGGTTGATCTGCCTTTGTTAGAATGAAATTTCTTAACAGTATTGTTTCATTAAAGTCCATCTCCTGTATTTGAAGACCATTAAATTAAAATCTGCTCTATGCTAACAGCAACAGATATTTGAATTGCACCTTTATGACCTCTCCAAGTGTTCACTCCTACAGGTCAAATATTCATTGCCATACTGTGTCTATACCGTGCTCAAATCATTCCCAATAATTCCTTGCCCCATTCTGCCTTTACTTCATAAATCTTCCTCAAGTTCCAAGTGCCATCAGAGTAACAAAGTGCTAGCACCCTGGCAGGTCAAAAAAATAGGCAGCTCATGAGGATCCGGTGAAGTTTCACTTGCTTTTTCTTCATTCTTTGATCAAAGTTGTGGGAAGCAACAGGGAATTTCCAAACAATTCCAAATACACATATTCCAACCATGACTGACTTGCACCAAAAATATCAAATAATACGAATTCAGCAATGGTTATTCTAGTTTGTAATCTACTACTGTATAAACTACTTATACTTGATTATGAATTCAATTTAAAATCAACTTTCTAACAATCTCTAAATTTACTTTGTAAAGCAGAGTATTTCAATGATTTAGATTGGAACTTTGTAATCAATGTCATGGCTGACTTTCTCCAGGATTCTACCTCTCTCAACTGGTTCACTTTAGCTATTTTTAGTCTTGTGTCTCCAATCCCAGTAAGTTTTCCTATCTCTATATCCACCTTCCTGTGATTTCTGGATGCTTTCCCACAAACAGATCTTCTCATTTCTTGATGCTTCTTTAGGAGCTCTCACCTTTTAATCCATGTCATTCTCTTTTTTAAGGAGAAGATTTACTGATCATCAATGGTTTTTGACACACTGATTTTACTTCTCAGTAGTAGACTGCTTTTGAATATCCGCCAGTTTTAGTTAAAATGGCTAGAAAGACTCACAGCAATACAGGGAGCCTGTTTCTATACAAGAAGATCACCTTTGAGATATAGAGCTGGCAGATCATATCCTCCCCAGGTTTGATATCTCTTACAGTTTTTGTGATGAAAATGCCTTTGCCTTGACAACCAGAGTCTGGCTTACAGATGTAAGTTCTATGTTTTTTTGATCTCCCAAAGGCCTGCAATTCACCATAGCTGAGACCAATGAAAAGAAAAGAAAAAAAACATGTTATTTAAAAAATATACAGCAATAGGGAAATTCCGGTCAATTCCAAATAAACATATTCCAGCCATGACTGGTTGGATATACAGCAGTCCCAAAACACTCCAAACTGCTAGCCCTAAAACTGTTAAAATATCTTGATAGGAAATTATGGGAACATAAATCCAATATGGGATAATATTCAGTTGGGAATGCTGCCTCTCAAGTCCCACCCATGGGGAGGGGAAACAGAATTTTCAGTAATAATTAGGGCTCCTAGTAGAGTGGTTTGAATTTTAAAAGCGACTTCTATACTTAGGCCTATTTAGGCCAAATTTATTTGCCCATGTTCATCTTCTAAACTTTTATGATGAAAAAGAGAAACTAAATAAGAATAAAAAATGTGGGAGATGAGTTTTATAAAGACTCACTCAGCAGGAAGACACCAAGTCTTGGGAAAGAAGTTGAATTCCTTGGGGAAAATCTTTAACAGTCTGCCCATATTCCTGGCTAGAAGGTCCTTCCTACAGATTTCTGTCATTCCAGGGAAATGATTTATTTTCTAAAAATGGGATCAAAGATAAATATTCAGTACAACTCAAACCTTCACATCTTTTTTCACAAATAAAAACATAGAATCTTTAGGTCTTTACTTTAATAATCTTTATTATCAGTAATACCTGATAACTTTTCATCTCCATTACCCGCTCCAGAGAGACAGAATAATCTGTCCAATACAAGGTCCAATCTTCCATCTCGATTGCTTCCCGAAGCCCACACATTTTGGCAGCCCGACGTACTGTGTGATAGAAAGAGAGACAGAATCACATCAGTTTCATATCAAAATATTAGGGAGAAGAAATGAAAGAACAAGTTCCATTTGGAGGGTACATCATAACTTAATTACAATAACTAAACTATGTATTTTAATTTCAAAGAAAAATATACCAGATTATTGTTGGTTTAACATGAACTTGTTCCAAACTCCAGTTGATGAACTTGTTAGAATTCCTCCACACACTTATTTTTAAATTGCAAATCTAACATTGGACAATATGAATTTAGGAATTATAAGAAAGAAAAAATGAGGTGAATGTGTGAATACTGAAGATGAATGTTAGATTCCAAACAATACTTTCAATTGTTAAGGGCAAACATCTTTTTTAATTTTTCAAACAAAAGCTGGAAAAAAGCTCAAAATTTCATTTATGTGCAAGTGCTTTTTAATAATAATTGTAGGCTTTTCCTCACTGAACCCAACTGAGAAATATATTCAGCCTCATCACTATAGATTATACTTACCACTCTCATATTTACAGTTGGTCAGATTTATCACTGGTCATCTGGAAAACATAAAAAGAAGAAGAAAGACAGAGGCAGACAGGCAAAACCAATGCACAACTACTGCAAAGTATTTAAAAACCTTCTGGTTCCTGTATCTCCAGTTCCAAAGGTGCTTTTCAAAAAGTAACTGGACGTTCTTGGATTTTTTCCTTGAAAACATTTCACGTCTCATCCAAGAAGCTTCTTCAGTACTGACTGAATGGTAAGGATGATCAATAGACACTGGGATCAAGTATTATTGTGGGAAACCAAGTGAACTAAGAAAACTAAGCTCAGTGAAATCCCCCTTTGATTAAGGATTTACAGAAGGAGTGGATTTAAGCTTATAATGCAATCTTAACAAACTGATTACCAAATCAGTTTTAATTATCACCTAATATATGAATAATTAAGCTTTTTAAAATTGTACTTAGAAAAGGGCTAATATACCTTCCCAATCCCATATTCAGGAATATAAAGATGAGGTAGAATATTTGTAAGAGGGAACCAACAGGGAGAGTTACAATGAACCATAAACTGAATTTATTCTGATTTTTTAGCAGAAATATATCATTTTAACCTGAATCTAAATACATCATAATAGAATTTGGAAAAAATAACCAAAATTTCATTTTAACCAACACAAATCAATCACTAAATGAGCATTTGGATATGGATCTTGCCATACTTTATGCAAATATAGAGATTTTATTTTCACTTTATGTTGTATGGTACTCCAGGAAAGGCCTCACAAATCTATATTTTAGTAAGTGTAACATCTTCAGGATGTTTAAAACCAAAGTAATTAATTAAATGTTTTCAGGACTGAGAACATTGCTCTTGCTCTTAAAAAAAGATTCAGTCTTTTGCCCCACAGTCTGCATTCTTAGAACATCAATTGGTTCCCTTACCATCTATAATGTTTAACTTTCAAACCTGTGTGCTTGTGAATCAGCAAGAGGAAAAATGAGTGTCAAAGTCTCATAGCTTTGGTCAGACTACAAACAGTATGCTTCATTGGACAGAGAGAGTAATAAAAACTTGCTTGGCCTGAAAAGGTATGCAGCAGGATTGCCAATTGTCAATCCCCAGCAGAACAGAAATGCTGTCTTAAATACAGAATAGCCTGTATTTGTTTTATATTTATAAAAATGATGAAAACAGCTAAATTGCTATTATGCTATACCGAAGGCTCAAGAATCAAAAGAAGGTGCTAGAACAAAATGTCAGGAGAAGGCTATAGTATTCATATTCGGTTTGCAACTTAGGAGGAGGCAGACGGTGTCTGAACCTGCCCAGCTCTACTTAGGTTAAGTTCAATTGCCAAGAATCTCAGAGGGAAGTCCTATAAAGTTAGTAATTCAATTCACACATGGTATCAGTCATACATGTTCCATGGAGGTTTGTCCAGTGAAGGAGAATTGGTTATGCTAAGCCAAAACCAAAGAGGACACACATTCTGTTAACATATGACCAAGCAGCTATCTTTCACACTTTTTATTTTAGAGTAAACATGAAAAATAAGGGGAGGGGGGGAATTTAGGATATAATGAGATATATGTCAATTAAAAACACTGAGAGAACATTAGAGTGTGAAAGGAAAGTTAGAAATTATTTATTTATATATCAGATTTAGTAACCACCCACCTTACTCACAGAGCAACATGCAAGTTATTTAGTTCAACAATTCTCTCTCTCAATACTTGTTCACTATCTTTATCCTCCTTTAGTAAATAAAACCAGACTTTGTAAACTTTCAGTGGTTATTTCTAACCTCCTTTTCTTCTTCTTTTTCTTGACAATAGCAATGGAACAGGAATCTTTTTTGCTGTTCTCTTCACACATCATCGTTTCCTGGTCAGTGGCATCCAGTACACTTTCCTCCATTTCCAGTCCACCTGGAAAGAAGTCAAGTTCAGACACAGCCTTCTCACCCAACTCTTGTTTCTCTTTGTGAAATACATATTTTTGTTTCTCATCTGCTATCCTCATTCTGTCAGAAAAAGAAAGCAAATTTCATCTATCATTTGTGAATATTAATATACACCAATTTGTGAGTCTGAACATTTATTTACTAAATAACTTAGAAAAGGAAATAACCTGCACTCTCTCTTTGCTACAGTTATTAATTGGATCAATTTCTCCAAGTATATTTTTGTTACAAGGGCTACCATCACTGCTAAAGGAAAAAAACTTTTTAAATTTTCAATCTCTTTATTAACGAACCTCTGGTTATTATGAATTCAACCCATTGTGTACATCCAAACTTTTAAGTATCCAGTTTTAAGAATAGTTTCTTTTGCAACTTATCCCTTCTTAAATTTTGGAATACAATGATATACCTCAAATGAACATGTTCCCTTATTGAATACAATCTCACTGCTGATATCCGATAAGCAGAATAAGAGAACGTTATTTGAAACTAGAATCTAAAAGGCTCAAGTATGCAGAATTCAAGGGAAAGTTATGATACAAGAAATATTTATATGAGGAGTCATATTTCCACAAAAGGGTTAACATCTATTAAAGCCCATCAAATATATTACGTCATACTACCTAAAGTTAGACCCTTTGAATTAAAAATAGGATGCAAGGTACCGTATATACTCGAGTATAAGCCGACCCGAATATAAGCCGAGGCACCTAATTTTACCCCAAAAAGCTGGAAAAGTTATTGACTCGAGTATAAGCCTAGGGTGGGAAAAGCAGCAGTTACGGTAAATTTCAAAAATAAAAAATCAGTGTTATTTGAAACTCAAAGTTATGTTTATTCAAGGGACCCGCTTAATTAAAGTGTTCTATAATATCAGTATGACTTATAATACTGCAAGTCTGCAATATTAAAATACTTGTATAGGGGATCCCCGGGATCCCCCGAAGAGATCAAATCACAACCAGTATGCCACCTTCTTGGTATATTGTTTTTATTTTCACTGAGTTTTTTAAAATGAGCATTATTTCATCCTTTTTTTCTTTATGTTTGATTGGTATCTGCAATTTGTGTTAATTCTGTTCATACATATAATATAAATGAAAAACCCAGCTCTCTTAAAAAATATTTTAAGTTCTTTCTGGTGCTCCCTTTTAGAATTGGCCAACTAATATTTCTTTCACCCAACTAATGTCAGGCAGAGTTAACTGAAAAAGTAATTTTTCATGAAAGGACATTTTCCTAGGATTTTAATTGTTCTTACTGTCAGATTTCTCGTTATTTCCAGCTTGAGTCTCCTTCTGACAAGTTTCCATTGCTTCTTGTCCTGTCCTCAGGTGCTATTGCTGCCGCCGCCTCCTCCTCCTCCAACAGCACCAGCACATTTGCTGCCCAGCGCTGCGGCTGAGGTGAAGCCGCCAAAGCTCCCGCTGGTGCCCCCGCAGCGTTGGGCGGATATCCGGCAGTGCTGTTGGAGGAGGAGGAGGCGAACCAGCCTGCCATCGCCGGCCACTGCCAGCCCCGCCGCTCTTCCCACCCCCTTCCAAGCCCCACAGTCCAGCGGATGGAGCAGCGAAGCCCCGGGGCTTCGCTACTGCTCCCCGCATTTTCTGCACGGGGATCCCTTGGAGAGGGGATTCCAGCCTGCCATCGCCAGCCACCGCTAGCCCTGCCGCTCTTCCCACCCCCTTCCAAGCCCCACAGTCCAGCGGATGGAGCAGCGAAGCCCCGGGGCTTCGCTACTGCTCCCCGCATTTTCTGCACGGGGATCCCTTGGAGAGGGGATTCCAGCCTGCCATCGCCAGCCACCGCTAGCCCTGCCCTTCGGGGGTGGGAAGAGCGGCAGGGCTAGCGGTGGCTGGCGATGGCAGGCTGGAATCCCCTCTCCAAGGGATCCCCGTGCAGAAAATGCGGGGAGCAGTAGCGAAGCCCCGGGGCTTCGCTGCTCCATCCGCTGGACTGTGGGGCTTGGAAGGGGGTGGGAAGAGCGGCAGGGCTAGCGGTGGCTGGCGATGGCAGGCTGGAATCCCCTCTCCAAGGGATCCCCGTGCAGAAAATGCGGGGAGCAGTAGCGAAGCCCCGGGGCTTCGCTGCTCCATCCGCTGGACTGTGGGGCTTGGAAGGGGGTGGGAAGAGCGGCAGGGCTAGCGGTGGCTGGCGATGGCAGGCTGGTTCGCCTCCTCCTCCTCCAACAGGCAACAGCACTGCCGGATCCAGTTGTAGACTCGAGTATAAGCCGAGGCGGCTTTTTTCAGCCCAAAAAGTGGGCTGAAAAACTCGGCTTATACTCGAGTATATATGGTAGTTAATACTAACACTAACTTTCACTAACACTAACTTTCTAATAAATATTTGAATAATAAAATTGATGGAAAAAAATCAGAAAAATATATAATAAATATATATACACGTACAATATCACCTTATCTATTAAGAAACTATATTAATATGCATACAGAGATATCTCAAATGACCTTTATGTAGGAGCAATGGGATTTGCTTTAGATGAGAATCCAATACTTATTTAACCCCCCCACCCCGTCTCTTGCAGGAAAGCTTCCAGATTAGACTATTGTTGGGTATTTCCTCTACCTCTTTATAGGTTTTCCCATATCGGTAAACATTCCAGACAATATTCTTAGGTATTAGAATGACAAAATCACAGTGCACTCTTTTATATTTCCACTCCCTCCTTGGCTCAGCTAAAATTATTTCTAAATAGTCATATGCAGAATGGAATCCAAGGCAACAGAAACATTTGCTTAACTGAAAGCAAATGCCAGTGAAATCAGGATAACTTTGAGAAGGCATTTAGAAAAGTCAGCAAAAAAATATATGTATATCTGCATGTATATCTTATTGCATATAGTGAGGATATTGTTAAAGAATAAGTGGTACACTAATTTGGATTTCCAAAACCTTAACATTTTTAACACTTAAGAATGTATTATTCTATTTATTTTTAAAAAGAGAAAAATACTTTGTATTTAGTTCTGGGGCTTTCTTTAGTATATTAAATTGTTATATTTATTAAACTAACCTGATTCTCTGGATCCAATCCTTAGAATGATTTTTAGTCTCGTCCCAGATCTGTTCATAATTGAAGGAGTATGTTGCGGTTGTCATCTTGATGTTTCTAAGCAGAATAAAAAATCAAACACAGTGCAGTGCAGTGCAGTGCAGTGCAGTGCAATCTGATAAGAGGGTAACTATACTTTAAGTACTTGGTGTGTTTAACTGCAGATTATAACCCCAGCAGAGTCTTGAATAAATCAAAAGTTACTTCAGAGTGGTCTGTTATGGCAATGAATCAGTTCTTCTGTCACTAGGGAATGGTTTGTTTGTTTCATTCACAGTTGTCTGGGCATGTCTTTCTATGTATATGTACACAATTGCAAATGATAAAAGTGTGGAGAGTTTTTTTAAACCACGACTCTCGAAGTATATTATTCTTTAGAAGAATTATGTTTTTAATTTAAAAATTAAGTGTATTCATTATTTTTTGTAGTAGGGTTTCTACAACTGCTGTTATATTAGAAAAATAAATGCATGAAAGTTAAAATAACAATAAAAAATTCTACATATTCAACATTCATTAATACAATACAACTCAAAACAATACAATTCAAAACATGGCATTGTACTTATTTTCTTTTTAAGAAGAGTGGCTTTGATTCTCATTTTCATATATATATATGTGTGTGTGTGTGTGTGTGTTTGTGTGTGTGTGTTTTTATTTGTGCTGGTAAATAGACTAGTATAGATCTATTTCAAGCTATTTTAGCTCTCATGAGCTAGCCATACCCTTACTGGGATTTGAACCTGGGCTATATTACATAGTAGGCAGACTTTTTAGCCATTAGGCCACAGGCTCTTATCCGTTATCAGCAAAGCCAGGGTGAAAGGTATCTATTAGATTTTTACAACCCCTGGTAATATCTGCTGATAACGGATAAGAGCCTGTGGCCTAATGGCTAAGAAGTCTGCCTAGTATGTAATATAGCCCAGGTTCAAATCCCAGTAAGGGTATGGCTAGCTGATGAGAGCTAAAATAGCTTGAAATAAATCTATACTAGTCTCCCTTTATTTATTTATCAGCACAAGTAAAAAAAACACAAATATAACAAAGGCAACAGTAAAAAACATTGGGTTTCTGTTGTGATGGACTCTTGTGACGAGCCGATTGACAGATGATGGAAGCAGTTAGCTTCTTCCCATAATTGGGGCTTACCAGGGGTTGTAAAAATCATATATATATATATATATATATATATATATATATATATATATATATATATATATATATATATATATATATATATATATATATACCCTTACTGGTATGGCTAGCTGATGAGAGCTAAATAGCTTATCAGCACAAATACAACACATATGTAAAAGGCAACAGTAAAAATATTGGGTTTCTGTCTGGATGGTCTCTTGTGACGAGCCGATGGACAGAGAATGGAAGTAATAACCTTCCTCCCAAATTTGGGTATACCGGGGGTTGTAAAATATATATATATATATACACATACATACATACATACATACATATGGCAACAGCAACTTACAAAAAGCACAATGGGATTTTGATTATTAAACTTTCACATTGTGCCATTTCCTTGTAGTTTCTTTAAGCTGATTACACACTGGCAAATAAAAATGATTTTGGATAATTGTTGTAACCAAATGTACATTGATATACCCATATTAAAGGGATAACATGGCACACTAGCAGAGCTCAGGTATGATGGGGTGCATCTAAGAAGCTCTCATCTACAAGACAAATTTAGGTTTTTGAGAAGGCTGTAGAATTTCAGTTAGAGAGCCCTACAATACATGGATTACCTGATCTAAAGCAATTAATTTTATTTGTGGATGACTTCTAACAAGATCAGGATAGAAGAAATGTGACTTGGCTAGTATTGCTTGCCCACTTTGCAGCCATTGACACCATTAGATCTGCTACTGTAGATTATTTTGGTATCTGTTTTTTCAGAATGTATGATCAAACGTGTGCCTGCATCAAGAGGGGGAGGATTTGGTCCCTTCAGAGCTTTTTCAGAAAAAACTGCTGTCCCGAGCTGGATGAGGGAAGAGGGAAATGGTTCAGTGTAACTACATCCTAGAATCTATCAGGAAATATCTAATATTTTAGAAAGTTGTAGCTAAAATGGGGCAAGATTCTAGCAGGTGTAAGCAAAACTGGACTCAGTTAGATCTCAGAGTCTAGTCTCTGGGCTAACACCAATCTAGTGGTGCACATTCCATAATAGAATGTCATCAACAGTTTCCTGCCCTCTTCTGTACAAACAATATTCTCCAAGAAATTTGAATGGTCCTCCCTATTTTTTTAGGCGTTCCAAAAGACCTTTGGTTTTTTGAACTTTTGAATATTTGTACAATGTAACTGATGTTCTGGGTATGTATGAATGTTCTGTGTGTGTGCGTGTGTGTGTGTGTGTGTGTGTGCCTATGTTTGTGTATGTGCGTGTTTGTGTTATGCTGGTTTTAATGTAATATTTTTAAATATATATATATATTCACAAAGGCATGCGGCCAGACAACAAAAAGTATATGGCCCTAGTAAATATATAATAAATACATTCTATTCCTTTAACAAAATAAGCCAATGTTGTTCATGCACAAGTTTTAAAGTGAAGTATGCCTATTGTACAAAATCTTATATTTAATTTCATTAGTTTAATGAAAAAAATAATAATTATGTCACATAGATTCGGGAAATAATAAAAGGGTTTATCTTTCATGAGGTATCATCCATGTGCAATTGTCAAAAAACCCCAAAACGGAGAATAGTTTCCCCAGCTACTTTATATTTATAAATTTTCCCATACATCACCAGAACCTAAAGTAATTATTTTAAAACTATAGTTAACTATAGTTACCCGTACAATTAGGTAAATGATTTCAGGACAGCAACAGTGGTAACAATGTTGCTTCTGGATATAGTATCAGCCACCTCTTTTTTTCTGTTACTGTGGCTAATGAGTTTTCCTTATGTCCTTCTTTTCAAAAAAAAGAAAGTCACTGTAATTAACTGAGTTTAACAAAATCGATGCTGAATGCGAATAGATTTAGGAAATTAAAAAGAATATTTTTAAAAGTTATGAAACTATATTTGGAAAAAAGAATGAACATGAGTTGGTAATATGAACAGAATAAATAATATAAAGGGAGATTTAATCCAGGTTGCTAAGGAGCTTTGAAGAGCAGTGTTTACACAATAAGCTTTGATTAACTGAAATACAGTTTGTTGAATTAATCTAATTCCTAGCATTTGCATAATGTCTTAAATCATAAACCAGCCATGTGAGAAGGCTGTGTGTAGGCTAGGCTAAAATGTGTTTTGCAAAGTCAGTTTGAGCCTGCTAAAGAGACTGTTTGGAAAGGATACAATTCCAACCTAAGTAAAAAGAAATATGTGAATTAGAGACAAAAAAGGTGGCATATTTGCTGTATGTGGAAAACTGTATGAAGAGAATGTGCCTTGTTTTAAAAAGATGCCAAATAAATATAAGCAAAAACCAAACTCTCTTGGTAGGCAGTAAGTACCTTTGCTTTCAGGATCAAAGAGAGTGGAAATGGAGAAGGGAAAGAGGCGAAGGCTTAGACCTGCATTGCCTCCATTCTCCTTAGCTCTGGGATGGGAGAGAACCCATCTTTCATCACTTGCAACTAGCTTAGTCAAAAATCGCATTGTCTGAAAAGAGTGAACATTTGTGTTACCCAAGACTAGCGGGGGGAAGGCGGGGGGGGGATTGTTTACTACTGTTTGGAGAGTGTGAGAAACGAATGAACTCACTGCTGAGTACCTGTGCATACTACGGATTTCCTACTTAGCACTTCGTGAATGCATATTTGAATTCATTACAACCTAAGCCAGGGTCTGAAAGCAAATAAAGCAGCCAACATCCATAACTGCACGCTCCCCCCCCCCGCCAATTAAAAGATGCCAAAATCGGGTTGGGTTTTGGGGAGGGGGGCGACGGAATGCAAAGGGTCTGGCTCTGTAAAGGGGCGTGGCCTCCAGATCCACTTTTGTATCGCCCCATTTTTATGCGCCCCTCTTTCCACCATCCTTTCGCCTTTCCCGCAACTCAACCCAATTTGTACCGATCCCAGCCGTCAGCAATGGAACTTATTACTTGTCGTCTGCTGCAAGTCAATCGGAAGATTAACTGAATCCGAGACCCGAAAAACTCCTTCTGCTTAAATTCATTGGAAAGGAACAAAACATCCCGCTTTCTCATTGGTCCAGATGAAATCCCGGGATGCCTTTCTTTCTTTGTTTTAATTAGGTGACATCAAAGAGGAAATGCGGACGTGAAGAGAAAGGCTGGAGCAGAGGATGGTTGTCATGGAGAAGATTCGAACAGCTGTCGGGAATACAAATCCCGAGAGCAAACGCGGCGGCTGCGCGCGCATTCTATTTCTCGTTTTTTCCTCTTTCCCATCGTTCCCCTAATGATTCAAACCCCTGATTCCAATTCTGTACATGCGTACGTGTGGTTCCAACCGAATGTTCCCACGTATTTTCTCCGGTCTATCCTATCGGTGCAGGAAATTAGCGCGAGACGAGCAGTTGCTTTTTCCTTTCCCTTTATCTAATCACAGTTGGAAATGTAACAAATCATGGCTACCGGAGAATTGGCTAATTTAAATATTTGTAAATTCTTAACCTTCCTCCCTCCTCGGGAGACAAGAATTAATTATGATCTGCTGTTGCCATAGATTGGTCTATAGTAATTTTATAGGATTTATCATGGCCTAAAGATTCTTTGGTAGTTGATTATGGCGTTTCTGCTCCTTTCCTTAAATAGTGTTACTTTTGCTAAACAGTCTAACAAACCAAATGCTGACATATTTAAACCCAGGTGCAATGCACGTGTATTTTTCTTTTCTCTCAATTGTCTCAATTGTCCATGATACATCCAGCAGGAATTACTTTTATTATGCATGAAAAATGAGCAATTGAATAGTTCTTAACATGAGACCAATTTCTAAAAAACACATGATTGGGAGATGTCAAGAATCAGCATTGTGTTATAAATGCCTTGAATAAATGTTCCTGTTTATTCTTGTTCTCTACTTATTTTGGCATTTGTTTAAAAAAATTAAATTTGAATAATAAAAAAATCTATTAAAAAAATAAAAAAATAAAATCTGGACACTATCATAGTTAAAATCAAATTGTAATGCATCATTGAATCAACATCACAGACATTTCTATGTATTTTTAAAAGTCTCTTCAAAATGAAGCACATATTTTAAATATATATATAGTTTTTTTTAAGCTTTTAAAAAAGCTTTTACTTCATAAAATTATTTGGAAGTAAATAATTGAAATTCAAATTAATTCTAAACAGGAATATTTTACTGTGGATAAAACCCATAATTTAAGATATATCACAATTCAAATGTATTCTAAACATTTATCTATGTTTGTATATCATTTTTGTATCTGTATTAGATACAATATTGTATCAGTTTCCTAATGCTTTCCCAATTTTTCCAAAATTGGCCCATTCCCATGCAGTAGATCACTATGATACTGATCTTTAGATTACAAACTTTGTAAAAACTTAAGTTTGTAAGAGTATAAAAATCTTTAGGAAGATAAAAGAAACTTCATCAAATGGAACTCCCACCCCTGAGATAGTAATAATTTGCCATAAAATGTCTCTGGGTATCTATGGATACATATGCTCTAATTGAAAGTTATGAAAAGTATCAAATTGCCTAAATATTCCCTGAATATGTGTTAATAATCACAATGAAGCATAAAGTCTTAAGCAGCCATTCATAGCATCATTAAAACATGGCTAGGCCTTAACTAACTATAGTTGTGTCAAAACTTCCAGCATGTCAGTTGCCAACAAGATAGTATTGTAATAGGGATTTCCACACCACTCCCTCTAGCGTCAGCCAATGAAATCAAGGCTGGTTGGATATAAAACTGCAAACATTTCCCCTCTGTTTCATACCTTGCTTACGCTTAAACTAGCCATGGGGATTTTACTCAGCCGAATTTACGATTCTTTCTATGGAATGGAGGCTCGTATTCTCCTTCTGGGTCTGGATGCAGCTGGAAAAACAACTCTTCTGTACAAGCTGAAGCTGAAGGAAGCAACTTTCACCATCCCCACTGTGGGCTTCAATGTGGAGACAGTTCAGTCCTTCAACAACGTCACTTTCACCATGTGGGATGTTGGTGGACAAAAGCGCATCCGGGCTCTATGGAAGCACTACCATACCAATACAGATGGGGTGATTTTCATGGTGGATAGTATGGACTATTATCGTTTTGAAGAAGCCAGGCTGGAGTTGGAGTCATTACTGGAGGCTGATGATTTGCGAGGGGTGCCTTTGATGCTGCTAGCCAACAAACAAGATTTGGCTGACGCACGACCTTCCATGGAAGTGGCAGAAAGGATGGGAGTGAGGAAAATATCTGGACGCAAATGGCGTATTCAGGGTTGCTCTGCTCTAAGTGGTGTGGGGATCCCTGAGGCTATGGAAAAACTATCCGAGATGGTCAAGGTATATCGCAAAGCTAAGAGGTCCATGTGACTTCAAAATATGAAGAAGATAAGGCTTTAACTTTTTTCTACTTGCAGCAGACACTTGCAAAAAGCCTCTTGAATCCCATTTACTCCTGATTCTCTCCATGGGCCGTATGACATTGGGACTGCTCTTTGAATATAGAGTACACTATAAAACTCTTCTGGACTAAGTAACAATTGGACTTCTAAGAAATGTAGTTTGCCATTTTCATCCTCCTACTGAACCAAGTTGAGAATGCCAGGACTTGAATAAATGAGACTTTAGTATCAACATTGGAGTTTTGTTTAAAGAAGAGGACAAGTTTATTTTGAATTACTAACATGTTAATTCTGCTGCTTCATTGTGATAATTCTAGTTCTATTAAGAAAGTTGATGCCTTGCTTCATATCATATAAAAACCTATAACAATAAATACATTGCATGTTAAAACTGGTATTTCTTCTTTGGTGATTGGGTAAAGTGTACTATTCATTCTCCACTTTTCTTAAACACTGAAGTATTCCAAGCACAGTGCTAAAGTTTGTCTTTGTGGGAGGGAAACTTACCACTCATTATGTATTCCTTTAGTCTCATTTTACTGCTCTTAGTTCATATGCTTTTGGAAGATGCTGATTATTTTGAAGGGGAGAGCTGCATTGTTTCCCTGATAAAAGTTCATAAATCTTTTAGCTTTGAAGACGTCCCAGTTATTTTTTAAAGCACACAAACCACTTTTACGGTTCTATGTGAGCCTAAAACTATCATTACTTTAAGAATTGAATTAGCTTTCATGGGTTCTTTAAAAGATCATCATTTTTTTCAAGACCATATGGAAACCTGAAAAGTTAATTAGAAGTGAGGTGCTGCATTTGTGCAAGGTTCAAAGGTTTTCCCTGAAATATTTTTTGAAGCGTGCATAGACCTAATAAACAATATATATTAAAAAGACTGATGGTGGCTGATGAACACTGGCTATAATAGAACTATTTCACACACCAGAGGGTTGAAATAGTAAGAGAAGGGCAGAACCTGGAAGCGAAGTTAAAAGAAGGATCAGCCTAGAATTCTAGGTAGCCACTAGCAAAATGAGTACAAACCGCACAAACCTCTTTAATCATTGGCTCTATCAGGTTAGTTCTGCTGCCTAACTATGATTAACTTAGTTTAATTGGACTTCATGAGGATCTGATCTTTCACACCTGACAATTCAATAATTATGAAGTTTAATAAATTGCGGAGAAAAGTTTCTGGTGCAAAGCATTAGTGATCAAATTATAAAGTTAGTTACTTTTTTATACTTTCATTGTAGTTCATACTACTCCAGTTCTAAAAGTCACAGAGCATCAGAAAGAAATCTAGATGTGTAGGAAGTTGCTACGTATTATTAAAGCAGCTAGTTTTATGTCTGATGAATTTCTTCCCTATATGGAATTTGGAGGAAGCACTATCTCATGTTGAGAGGCACCTGGGATTCATTCCCGTATCAAGTGATGGGGAGAATTTACATTTGTTGAACATCTGCCTGGGCTCCTGGCTCTAAAGTTCCAATCATTTTAAAGTGTGATTAGTAACACCATCATAGAACAGTGACCGGATCAGTTTTTTGCTGTTTACATAGATGCTAAACGAGCTATATTATAGGGAACTGCAGTTAGTTTGCTTCAAAATGATGATAGATATGCATCTTGGTTTGATGCAAACATCCTGATATTTAATAAAAGCATTTAAGGGGACCATGCTGCATGTTTCATCACTCGTCTCTCTTGAAAAACCTATACAATTTCCTGGCTTGTTTGAAGCATGGATAGAGATTGGAGCCTGTAATGTCAACTATTATCCAAGCTTTCTAAATTAATGAATGTGCAAGATTTTATAAGATCAGTAACTTATCAATGGAGCTTAAATGAATTTGTTTGAGTTCAGTGTTAGCAAGTAACATACCATTTTTGGAAGAGTACTCGCATTTGGGAATGTAGTTTCACTGTTTTGCCATCAAACAGAGCAGATTGATTCTTCAGATTTTTTAGCTTAAAGATCCATGAAAGACAAAGATGGTAGCTGTTCATTTTTGAGCCACCACTTTTTATTTAATGATTCCAGGATGTTTGGCTTATATCATCAAATAAAAGTTATCCCAAGAATATTCAATGATTTTTGGCATAACAGATTAACAGAACTTCTCCATGGTTGTGCATTTTTCTTGCTTCACATACTTAACATCCAGAAGGGGGCGAAAAAGTTTCATTTCTGCAGGCTTAGAACAAAAAGTTATTTGTTTTGTTTTTGCAACTAGTAAATGAACCCTGCTTGTAATGATCGATACACATACTGTTTGAAT
Source organism: Thamnophis elegans (assembly GCF_009769535.1). Lineage (NCBI taxonomy): Eukaryota > Metazoa > Chordata > Lepidosauria > Squamata > Natricidae > Thamnophis > Thamnophis elegans. The sequence continues at coordinate 102,789,688 of NC_045558.1, forward strand.
TCGCACATACACTTAGCATATTTCTTGCACATGAATAGTTAGTGTGATTTAGTATATTGTGTGAACCAAGACTGTTTAATTAATTTATAATTCACTGTATTATTATGGTTTTGGCAACCAAATCAAAGATGTGGTGTCAATTCAACCATTCCCTTTGAAAAAAAGAGTATCCTAAAACAATCTATTCCATAGTTAAATGTAATTGTTGCCTCATTAAAATAATTCAAAAACCCCATTATTATGTATAACTGTAATTAAATACCAGTATATTAAATGTAAGCATCAACTGGAGGTTAGTATTTCTAATTAACACTATGAATTAATAGTGGGAGAAGAAAGGCATGCAGCCAACAGCAAATTTCTCTTTTACTTAAGGTATTTTCTGAGTTTCTAACCTTTGGAAGTTACTCTAGCAATGGACAAGGATACAACCCATCATTGAATGTATCTATTACAAAAATCAGGTAATGGCATAGACACTATGAATTAATAGTGGGAGAAGAAAGGCATGCAGCCAACAGCAAATTTCTCTTTCCTATAGGTTTCTCTTCTCTTTGCAAAAGTGTTTGGGAATTCCCGACCTGTTCTCCTTTCCTACTCCGACCTTTTGAACTCTGGAGATCTTCAAAAGGTAAGTAAACGATCAGTGACGGGTTTGGTGTGGAGAAAACCCAAGCAGTTGTGGGGACCCCAAGTTGTGAGAAGTGGAGCATGGGATATCTCAGTGGGTAGGGAGAGGACTTGGGTGCCAGGAGCAGGTGGACTTGTTCCTGTACTAGGCTCCCATGGTAATCCCCACTCCTCAGGTATCCCATGCACTCTTAAAGACCCACACGTATTTATGGGAACAGCAATGAGGGCTCATTTCAGGGATGAAATCCACTTATCTTTGCTACCGGTTTGATAGCAATGTGAGCACGCGTTCCATGCAGGCACAGAGTGCGCATGCAAAGGTAAGTGAACAGAGGGGGAGGGAGATGTGCTGGGCCAGACAATTTAGATTAGTTAGAAAGCAGCAAATATAAATCATGCTGATCGTCAGAAAAACCTGTTCACCCAAACTGGTAGCAATTTTTTTACTACCGGTCGGGGGAACGGGTAGCATTTTACTACCTGTTCAGGTGAACCGGTCCAAACCGATAGCATTTTACCCTGTCTCATTTACTTAATGTGATTCACTTAATGTCCTCTTGGCTTATAATGGTAATGGATAGCTCCATTATAGTTGTAACACAAAGACTACCTATATTCTTTTTGGTAGGTAGAATGATATATGACAACCCTGCAGAATAGTATCCTTCGGTCTCCTTCGGTATGCTAAGATCCACAGCTTCTGGTGCTATAAGAGCCCAGGTGGCGCAGTGGTTAGGGTGCAGTACTGCAGGCCACTTCAGCTGATTGTTATCTGCAGTTCAGTGGTTCTAATTTCACCGGCTCAAGGTTGACTCAGCCTTCCATCTTTCCGAGGTGGGTGAAATGAGGACCCAGACTGTGGGGGCGATATGCTGACTCTGTAAACCGTTTAGAGAGGGCTGAAAGCCCTATGAAGTGGTATATAAGTCTAACTGCTATTGCTACTGCTATATGATTTTTGGGTGGGGGTAGATTATAAAAGTAATAATTTCAAATTATCTCATATTTCAGCAATATCAAACTATCAAATTATGAATGTTCTTTTATACTTCAGAGTTTTCAGGTGGAAATAAGTATATAAACACCAGTTTGGTGTAGTGGGGAAGATGCTGGCCTAGAAATCAGGAACTTGTGAGTTCTAGTCCTTTTATGCCTTAGACATGAAAGTCATCTGGGTAACATTGGGCCAGTCATTCTTTCTTAGACCAATCTACTTCACAGGATTGTTGTTACGAGGAAAATAGGAGGAGAGATGTGACTTATTTAAGTAAACCACCTTGAGATATTTATAAAGCAACAATTATGGGATATGTGTGTTATGTGTCTAATGCAAAATTTGACAATTTATAAGTTTTCATGCATTTTTAAAGTTGTATTTTAAATCATGGGAGGAGCGTAGGGATCTTGTGGCAATATTATGCCTGATATGGTACCTTTGGGTGTCTTTCTGATTAACTTTGGGTTACTGCAGGTGTTTGCAAAAGATGGCTTAGCAAGCTGTATGAGTTCAATGATGGGATACCTCATTGGGTAGCTCTCCATATATTACGAAGGACATCTGCCAGTACAGCAGGCAGCACAACTTCATGTATGCTGGATGTAGTTTAGTCAATTTGGAAGATCACAACTTGTGCTTTATCACCTTGACTATAGAACCATTGCTAAATGCTTTTTTGTATCACAGAAATCCATTTTTGATTTATATCCTCCTTTCACTCAGGAGTTCAAAGTGAAATACGTAGTGCTCCAATTTTTCTCCAGAAAATCCCTATAGAAAATTAGATTGAGAATATCAGACCACCATGGAGCACCTGTTGGGAAGGGTGGACCAGAACTCGGTGTCTGTTCCTAGTCCAACACCTTCACCACCATTTTCTGTGGCTAGATAGGGACAAGAAAATTCAATATAATTCTAATTACTTCTTCAGCTCCATATTCTAGCTCACTGGTCCCCCCAAATTGCACGAAGAACCCCTTTTAATGTCTAAACTTTTGTGGAATCCCATATGACACTAGCAGGACTTTCAGTATCTGTTGACTAAAATAAAACAATAATAAAAACTTAGCATGAATTCAATTTTAATTTGAATTCAATTTATTTTTTACTAAACACAATTAAAGCACACAGTCATTGCATAGGCAGTGGAAGTTTCCTCACTATACAAAAGTTAATAACTTTGGGTGGAAGGTGCATATTGGTGAGGTTGGTGCTCAGGCAAGACTTAAAAGGAAGTCAGTGGTATATCCTAGAGGTGGTATTCTGCCGGTTGGCCCCGGTTCAGGCAAAGTGGTGGTGGTGATAGGCTCCTCCCAACCACCAAGCCGTCATCACGGACACTCTGTACATGTGCAGAAGCATGCACGCAAGCAAAGCAAGCACACTCGCACACTCGCACACTCTTGGTTCCAAACCGGTAGTGAAAATAAGATTTCATGCCTGGTATAACCTAAGCGGTAAGGTGGGCAGAGTGTCTTACTTATGGAAGAAGAAAACAGAAATTGGGGTTGTAACAGATGGGATGCATGAGAACCTTGATAGAGTAACAGGAGCTCTTGGGGCAGGGAATACAGAACAAGGGGATATAGAGAGCAGTGGTGATAGTTGTGTTGCTAGTAATGACAAAAAAAACCTCAGCCATGTGCAGTTCAGGATTACAACTAGGCTGGAAAAATTACTCTTAACCAGCAGGAAGAAGGGAACTGGCCTAAATCAGCTGCGAATCTAATTCCTAAAACAGTTTAGTATTTATCTTCTTCCCTATACTTCAACCCAGTAAAGTATCTGTGTCAGCAGAAGACCCACGTGGCTTGTTTTATTCTCCATGTTTGATGCATATTGTAGACTCCTTGAGGAGTCTACAATCTTGAAGACCACACACCCCCTCCGCTCAGAGTTTAGGATTAGTTATTCAACTACTTGCATAATGATAGCAGGATCTGCTTTTCTCTGGAAGAAACTATTTATATTTGGTGTTCCCCAATAAGCTAATTATGTATATTTCCATATTCCATATTATTGTAGATTGGAAATTGCCCAAATGTGATGTGAGAAGGATAGATAAATCAGACCTTTTCCAATCCTGTCACTGTGCTGATTGTGTGTTTGTGTGTGTGTATGGTGTGTGATTTTTTTTAACAGGATGCTGCAGTATTGGCTCTATCATTAGGCAGACCCTGGGACTACTAACCAGTAGCTATTGCTAAACAATCAGAGCTGGATATGTCAGGAACTGGTCTGCTGCCATTTCATTTGTGTAAATGACTTTATATCTGTGCATGAGGAAAAATTCTACTGCAAATCCATTCCTTTTCGCTAGGGAAATAAAATCTTGGCCATTATTTCTGGCAGCAAAATATCGTAAGGCATCTTTATACAGAACATCTGTTACAATCTTTGTGCAGCTCCTGTGGTAGAAATCTCACCAAGGAAGACCAACAATTAGAAAGTATGCAGATAATAATTTTATTTTGGTAAAAGCAGCCAAGTGAGAAGAGAGCCAAAGTAAACTTGCAAGGAACTACAGAACTTTGTCAAAAGAAACAGATGGCACATAGTATAAACAGAAAATATAAAGGAAGAAAATACTTCTACAACTGATAAGGCAGGATCTTTAATTGATTCCCAAATGCAAGCAGAGCATTTTTTGGAAATTGCCCTAATCCTGTTTTTTTTCTGGTATGTTTAATTATCTGAGTTAACATATTAAGTATTAAAATTGTCTCAGTTTAGAACCAAAAAATAAATTTACTAGTAGAGGGTAGATATTCTGAATTCACTACATATGATTCACTACATCTGATACATGTACGCACATGTATCAGATGTAGTGAATCATATGTAGTGAATTCAGAATCATATCCAGTGAATCCGTATAGGTGCATATCTCCATTCTGAATTTGGTATATTTTCAATAAGCAATCGATAGGTACTTGAAAAAGAAAAACCAACACTTATTTAATTATCTAAACTGAATGCTTTATTTGGCCAAATGTAATTAAACAAGCATTTGTCTCAGGTACAGAATCATTCAGTGTACAATCAAAGCAAAATAATCATAATAATGCAAAAGAGAGAATAAAGAAAACAATGATAAACAATAATAGTACTTTTTAAAAAAAGCAATACAACTTAAAAGAGTAAAGTGCTACTAAAAAGATTTTGCTATATGTAATATTATTTAGTTAATCAATACATAGTATATAATCTCTATGTAAGCAGCTTATTCAGTCTTAAAGAGTAGAAAGTGCACTGTCAAACTAAACTAAAAAATAATATTGTGCTTTTTCAAGAAAAAGAAGTCCACTCATGTGTTCTGTTCTAATACAGTATTCTTAATTATATAATAGGCGTGGCCTTTTGACAATGTAGTCAGAGAGAGAGAGAGAGAAATTTTTTTTAAAAAGCAGCACATTTCTACATTATCATAAAGAGATTCTGGTTATATGTTGCAACTCCAAAAAAGACCCTTTTTGTTTAACCTTTTCAATACAGTGACAAGACTGGTGAAAATCTGTTAGTACCTTTATCAATCAGTAACATTAAAAAAAAATTGGGTTCAGGGGAAGGAGGAGCTGACGTTGCAACAACACGACGTGTGATCTTGGAGCCCCAAGATCGCAGTCAATACTTTTGCTGCTGGACAGTCCCAAAAAAAATCTTTATTTAAAAAAAAATGGGTTCAGTCTTCAGTTACTTCTGATATGATTGTGAGCTCCCTGACAACAGATAGGAAACATTTTTTTAAAACTGGGAAGAATAATTGTTGCTTTGCCTAAACAGCCATAAACCAGAAACAACACAAGCAAAAGTGCAAATTTTATTATTTACTATTGGCAGAGCTAGAAATTACAAATAAAGGTGCATATATGTGTCTCAGGATAATATTGTAGGATCCAATCTGGGTCATCCAGAGGGACCAGAGGTTTTGCCTTCTAAACTTTCAGACTTGTGTTGGAGCCCATATGGTAGAGATACTCTACTAGCATGTTATTTTTAAATCTAAGATTTAAATATGTGATAATCTGCTTCCAAAGCAAAAGCATAATGTATTATTTAATTTAACACATGTATCACAAGAAAATTAAAGTAATCAGTACCTAAGGCCCAACAACAGACTTTAGCCTGGTATGTCAATTTTAGCATTTTAGTATCTATCCCTGCCAGAACATACAAAGGAGAGAAATGGGAAAAGGAAAGAAAAAAAGCATTAGTGTAATATTTTTGGTGATGCCAGCAGGCTTAAGCCTAGTCTAAGTTATGGCAAAAGACATGATCATCATACACTTGCTTCTCAGCGCTGTCAAAGGTTTTATTGCAGTATGGACAATCGAGAATATGATTTTGCACATGATCCAAATATTGTTGTTCTTCAATGTCATTAGGGAAGACTTCCTGGCATATGGGACACTTTTTCAGAGAGACCTGAAAGAAGACAATGGAAATGTTTTTTTCTTCAAACTGCTTTGAAAGTGCATGACAGTAAATTTCTGTTACAGGAATGGGAAAGCTTTGTTCTGTGGTATTGTGGCAAGTGATGGAGTGGAACTGTAGCAGAGAAAAAAGAGATGGATACCTCAAAACATTATGCAAAACATTAAGTGATTAAGGACTAACACCACTAATCTGCCTTTCCTTCAGTTCTAAACAAGGCTGGTTTAAAGCACCAAAGGACTATTAAGGACAATGATTGTAGCCAACAATTGTGGCTTCAACAATCATGTATCCTTTCCCTGTTTTTTCTGACTTCTTTTCACTGTGGCACTGTCTTTACTGTATGGTTTCAGGTTTTTTTTTACATTGTGCTCAATAATAAAGACATTAAAAGTGAAAACTCACCGGGTCCACTTGAGCAATTGCTGGTGATGCTGTAAGACAAACCATAATGAGAAAAATAAAACATTTTGACATTAAATTACATGAGTTATTTAATGTTAATAAAGGGACACAGCGGCTCAATGGCTAAGACATTGAGCTTGTCGATCAGAAAGGTTGGCAGTTCCTAGCGCCATAGGAGTGAGCTCCCGTTACTTGTCCCAGCTTCTGCCAACCTAGCAGTTCAAAAATATGTAGAAATGCAAGTAGAAAAATAGAGACCACCTTTTGTGGAAAGGTAACAGCATTCCGTGCACCTTCAGTGTTTAGTCATGCTGGCCACATGACCACGGAGACGTCTTCAAACAGCACTGGATCTTCGGCTTTGAAACAGAGATGAGCACCTCCCCCTAGAGTCGGAAATGACTAGCACATATGTGCGAGAGAAACCTTTACCTTACCTTTAATGTTAATATATAGCTTCAGTGACACTTCAAAATACTTGTGATGGTAAAGAACAGTAATGTCAGGAATCAATCAGGAAGTCTGTGCATTAGTAAGATCTGCCAATACATAATCTATTTCATCTTATTTGGATGTACAACTCATAGAAATGCCAATGTCTGTCTCAGGGCATTTTTATTATTTCTCAGCAAAAGATAACAAATCCAAAAGAAGTAGTCCTTCTCATAACTGCAAAATTTGGTACAGCCGTCCTTCATTTATGCTTAGTGACTGTTCAAAGGTAGCATGGACCCACCCAAAAAACTGTAGTTATAACCTGGTTGGTTTCAAAATTTCAATGACTGCCCCTGCCTACAGTCATGTGACCACATTTTGGGTGCTTGGCCATGGCTTGCATTTACAGCCATTTGCAGCGTCTCATGGTCAAGTATCCACAATTTACAAAGTTTTTGCCAAAACCCATTGTTTGCTTCTGATTTTTGGCAAAAACATCCCTTAGTGAACCATGGATTCACTTAACAACTGCTGCAAAAAAGGGACATAAAATTGGGTCAGCCACCTGATGACCCACCTTATTTATCATCACGACTTATGTCAATAATGAGCAGGGTCCATTACAGTCATAAGTTGAGAACCACCTAAGCAATTACGTGTTTTTAAACAGCACAGCACTGAGTTCTCAATTAGCATACTTTTGCTGCTAGGTTGAACCTCCCAGCTGGAAGTTGAAGGGCACTCACCAGAATTTGGATTTCCAAACAGAATCGCAGAGTTAGGCAGTGACTGGGATAGGACTCCAGCAGATGAACTGCGTGTTTCAGGGAGGCGTGCCTTCAACACCTCATTTTCTTGCCATAATTTCTGCAAAAAAAAAAAAAGCTAAAATGTATAACCAGTAATTGGAAGTTATGATATATGGATAGTTGGGCCCAGAAACACTTGTTTGCATCTGAAATATAGGAACAAATTTCCCTGCTTACACATGAAAGTTGTTTCTCACCAGTCCCATAACATAGTTTCACAGTGGGAACATCCACGCAACAGTTCAGAAACAGCTGTAGATTTTTCTGACTTTGTTCAGTTGGTTGATCTAGGGCAGTGTTTTTCAACCACTGTGCCACGGCACACTAGTGTGCCGTGACATAGTGTAAGGTGTGCCGTGGGAAAATTACTTTATATATAGTCAATATAGGCACAGAGTTAAAATTTTTTAACATTTTCTAATGGTGGTGTGCCTCGTGATTTTTTTCATGAAAAAAGTGTGCCTTTGCACAAAAAAGGTTGAAAAACACTGATCTAGGGAACTGGAAAAGTTTGCTTTTGTTCTGTAGTGATTTGAAACCTGAGCAAAATTGGGCACAACCCTTTGAAATATTGCAAAGCTTGTAAGCAGGTTCTTCTTCCATATTTGAAACTTTTGCTTATCCCACCTCCTGCCATCAAAACTCACATTGCTCTTCCATCCTATAGCATCATTGTCTTCTTCCTAGAGTTTGTTTACAAGTAAAATTTAATATGCACTTGCCATTGAAGCAACATGCAACCAGGGTTATAACTAGTGAGTAAAGTGTCTTGTCTACAAAAATGCTAGAATTAAACAATGTCTTACTAACAGTCTTCAATGGCTCTACCTGGCCATTAGTGAAACTATGCAAACTTGGATGAGATTACTCATTAATGTTACCTTAATCAATGATCCTATGCTCTGCAGCACTCTGGGAGAAGAATTACGTGCAGCCATAAATAGTATTTCCAAGAAGTCCCCAGTACAGGTAAAGATAAAGAATCAAATCACCTTATAAACATCTGCACAGTAATATACTGTATGTGCAATACTGTAATGGCAGCAGATTTGGCTTGGTGCTCAAGACTGAATTATTAAGAATGCAAGAAGCACACCTGCAGACTATTCACTGAGCATAAAAAATATTTGAAACCTATGTTTTTAATACCAGATTACTCTGATTAGTAGCGGCAGAAATAAATATTAAAATGATGGCAGGGAAACACTATACTTTGTGAATTATTACTGTGTTTTCTGGAATCACAATGGATATGAGTTAACTATTCAACATTTTTAAAGAGAAATTTGATGATTAATCCACACTCTTTTAGGTTTTAAGTTTCCTAGTATTGAAATATTGCAGTTATTTACAAGCTTTCTTTCATACTCAGCTACAAGGAGCCACAAGATTACAAAAAGTTACCCCAAGCAACTTCAGACTGTCCCTAGTTGTACAATACTGCCCTCTGCACAATAATCCAACAGTAGCAACTCTCGTCACTCCACACATGACAAAGTTTGCACCTGATTTTCCAGCTCTAGTTCATCCTTTTGCTTCTTCAGGATTTGAAGTGCAAGTGTTTGTTCTTCCTGGATGTTGTTCAACATTTGCTGAGAAAAGAAAAAAAGGTGGATCATAATTAGAAGCCAAAGGCAAATGGTAAACATCTCTCCCCTTATTTCATACTTTCCACTACCAGTAGTACTCAGGGTTAAGATCTATTTAATTCTTAGAGCAGCCCTGTGGAGTACCGTATGATTAGACTGAAAGGTAACAGGGAGTGCAAGATCTTCTACTAAGTGTCAGGACTGGGAATTTAAATTAGTCAGGTACCATCTCTAATTACTAGACAAGCCAGCACTTCCAGAAAGATGATAGCATTCACACTAGGTGCCCTAGTCAAATAATCTCTATATAATATAATCTAAAGCAGTGATAGGTAATTTTTTTGTTTTAGGCACATATAAAATGGGTGAAGTGGGCAACAGGAAAGACATTAGAATTGGCCCAGTTTAAAATATACATCAAAATTCTGTAATAGTAGGATATATTTAACTGATTCAAGAGAAATGGACCACATGGTGTTTAGGACAAGCTTCAGCATAGGGCAAATAATAGAATGGCATGGCTATGGAGGGATATTTTTGCCCAAAACCAAAGCAAGAAGTCAATTAAAAGTTTTAATGGGGAGAAGAGAAAGAATAAAAGGACAGCATATACAGAGAAAGTCAGAACATATGGATTATTCTCCAAATGTAGCTCAAAATTTGCCTTAGTGCATTCCCATTTTTTTCTGCTTGATTAGGCACTGAAGGAAAACAATGATAATGAACAGATCGGGAGCCTCAAACTAAAATGTTCAGATATCGAATGAGGACTAACTGAAAATCATACCTAGGGTGATATAACCTAAGACATTCACCCCACTGTCCAATCCTGCTTATATTTTTGTTCCAATTGTTAAGCAAACAAATACTTTTTCTTTCTTTCTTTCTTTTTCCTTTTCCTTTTCTCTTTTTTTCTTTCTTTCCTTCCTTCTTTCTTTCCTTCCTTCTTTTTTTTCTTGTTTATACATATTTATTATATATTTTTCTTAGCCAAAAGGCTTTGCTTGCTAATTCTTCTTCCCATTCTTGGCCCAATAGAAAAATCCTTATGGTAGAACTGTGAGCCTTTGCCCTTGCCACTGCCCTCTTTCCTCCCTCAAACATAAAGTGCGTCAACAGTCTATCACACCATCTCTCACTTCATAAACATAGTCAGCCACTGAAATTTGCAAGGTTAGTTTATGGAAGGTCATTGCTGTCGTATTGTGCATTTCGGAAAATAATTATTGTGTGGTGAATCCCTCGTAGACAAAACACCTTCTGCTTGTAATCTGACAGTGGTGCCTGAAAGCTATAACAACAACAAAAATGCTGGGAGAGGGTCAGTGTGACAGAGAAAGGATTTAGAGCAAAGAGTTGTTTACATTCTTATATGCCGTTCAAGGAAATTTCTCTCTGTGATTGATTTTTTTCTATGAAGGGAGAGGTGGTGTGATACAATGAAGTGGCAGCTTCCCAGGAAGAAGGGATAATAAATTTTTTGCAGAGTTGGAAAAGTATGCATCAATCTGCAGCAGCTAGATTATCTGGAGTGGGAACTGCTTCATTAGATTAATAAACTATGCTTTTCCTAGGGAAGAATACAAATTTAAAGTTATTTAAGGTTTAAAAACTATATATCAAAAGAAGAAAAAATGTAGGAAAGTTACCTGTCTAAACAAGGCAGCATTTAATTGATAATTCTCTCCCTTCAATTCTTCCAGGTGCATTGCTTTTTCTTTAATTCCCTCCTGCAGGTTCTCCATCTCCTTCTGTTGAATGTGCAATTGTATCTAACAAAGAGGAGGGATTAGGCAAAAATCATTAGGCAATCGGCTCAAAGTTAGTTTTAGGACAGTTCTGTAAAATTTGCAGATTTGATAATTGTGAAATTATAAAATTCTTGAGAGATATGGAAGCTAAAAAAACCTTAACCATTTTGGCAGATGTTACGATTGAGTTATTTCAATAGCTGAGGTGACTAGAAAACAAACAAAAATGTTCTGTATGTACATATTATTTAGAAATCCTCTACTCTCTATCCTCTGAGCAGTTGGGAGTCCCCCCCCACCCCCACCCCCGTTGCTGAATGGCTGATTTCACTGCTAAAGCCAGCTCTTTGGAGGCACTTGCTCCCTAGATAAGAATGGGATAGGAATTGGAGCAACTAGAAGAATGGGAGATAAAAATGGGAGCAACTAGGAACAATTCCAGATGACTCTTAGATGACCAAATTGTTTACCTGTGGAGAGAAACCCGATGGTTGCAATTCACAGCTGCCAGAGTGTCAGGAATTTTGTTCATGTGGGGTATTGCAATGGCCAGAAATTTGAGTCAGTCATAAGTCCCTTAATTCCAGGCAGTAATAACTTTGAATGGTCACTGTATGAATGGTCATAATTCGAGGACTATCTGTTTATGGAACAACTCAAATAAGGTTTTAAAATTCTATGATGTTAAATGTAACGCATATAGATGCAGCATAAATTATCTATTGAAAGAAGTTGTTCCTAAATTGAGATAAGGATGAAAATACTGTAAGTATCAGAATTCATTTGTGTTAGATACTGGTTTGCAAGAAAGGAATGTGAAGCAATTGGATATATTTGGTCCTTTCCATTCAAGCACAAATGCTATTCTCTAAAATTGGCATTTGAAAAGCTTCCTCCTTCCAAGATTGAACTTTGTCTAATATGATATCCTTTGCATGTGTGGAGATTGTAAGAACCTGCAGAATCTGCACTGCTGGTCAAGTTGGCTAACATATCTGGAGAGGATGTGCTCAGGAGCAATTCTTTTAAACCCTTAAGAAAGACCCCAGAGCTGCTAACTCACTTGACATTCTTCTTTTTGATGCCAAATGGTTTTCAGTTGGTTTCCAATCTTTTCTTTCTCATATAATGCAGATTCTTTCTCTTTTTTGATCCTATATGGAAACAGGCATAATAGATTATTATTACTTCTTTATTGCATTTATATACTACCAAGAATAGTTCTCTGGATAATTCAGAGCATAAAAATTATACTATAATTCAGTATAAATTCAGTATAAATTCAGTATTTATTGCTTCAGGGGAACCCTGTCAGGTACAAGTAACCAGAAACATTCCATGAATAGCCCCAAGTTTATTGCTGATCACCCACATTACAAGAATCTTGTCAGACTGTCTGCCTTCTCTTAGGAAATGGCAGGAATAGACCTAAGGGTTTACTCAGACTTTCCTCCTTCGAATTGACTCTAAGCTAGAATGATTTTTTACTCCCCTGGAGGAGGGGGCTATCATATCATGCGCTCCTCTCTAAACAACCCCCCCTCTTTCTTCCAGTTGGACAATAGGGTTAGCAATGGCATAACATGTAAGAAGAGCTGTCCTCTTACAGGTCTGAGGAATCCTCCCAGTCAGGTGGTTCTCCCTGCAAAACATCTAAAGCATTTTAGAAGGGTCCTCCCCCCCCCACCCAAATTCCCCCTGAAACTGAACCACTGCCAGTCTCGTGCCTCTCCACAAAGGGCACCCTTGAATAGTTAACCCCTTCACTCACTGGTTTTCCTCAGGTTCAGGACTGAAGCTGGTACTGGGGAGCATGGAAGATCTTAGTTTTCTTGAGAAGCACTTATGAAAAGTTTATTAATTCTGAAGCATCCATGTACTGTACCTTACATTTCCTCACAAGTGCTCTGTTTCTGGGTAGCCCTTCTAGTGAATCAAACACTGTATTCTTTTCTCCTGCCTCAAGTCCAATACTTCCCTCTCTTCGAAGTCCCTTGGCCTTCAATGTTCATGGATGTAGGTGGTGTGTGGAGGCTGCCAATGACTGCGAAGTGCCTCCTTCAACATCGACATCGAATAAAAATGGGTGCACTTTGATAGATGGTGGCAAATGCAAACAAAGGTCCATAGCACTGGCCTATCATAGGACCTTAAAAGGGCCCCCAAATTTTGCATGTAGCTTTTTTGAGGGTCTGGTATAAGATAAAAATGTAGTAGGAAGCCATACACTATCCCGCTCTGCAATTGCCAAGCTCTTTTATGTTGTTGCTGTGTGTGTCTCTAGTAAGACCATTTGGTTTAGTCCAGCTGCTCTTTTAACAGTGCCTGAGCAGTGCATTGCTCCTCTGAAAAATCCAGGCCCCGGGGATGCAACCCTAGTGTGAGGTTGCAGATAAAACCCCTGTTTCCCATAAGGTCTGGAATTGGGTCGTTGCAAATTGATGCGTGGATACAATTATTATATACAAAATTGGCTAATGGACTAAATGATGGATAATTGTGTTGGCTGTATGTACAATAACACCTCAAATATTATTGCAACATCTGATTGTTAGTAAAGAGATCCACCACCACTGGTGGAAAATCTGTTCTAAAGTCAAATAATACTGTATGCCAAGGTTGGGGGGGGGGGTAAGGGTCCTGACTCTTTGGCACACTTGTCATAGTCTTTAATGTCTGGTGCCATCCTAGGCCACCAAAGTCTCTTAATGTTCTGTGCAGTGTCTTGAAGACTGCCCCATGTTCAGCCATCTCAGTACCATTTCAAAGTTGCAGTACTTCCTCCCTTAAAGGTACATGCATGAAGATCTGTCTTTATGCTGCAGATTTTCCATCTGTGACCGAAAACAGATAATGTACTTTGATGAGTTTCCTAGATGTCGTCCATCCAGACCCGAACATATGGGTCTTGCTGCTGCTTTGTCTTGATTCTGGTAAACAAATCCTAAACCTGTTGTCCTGCCCCCAAATCCTATAACCTAAGTAGTCCAATTGGTGGAGGGCAAAGGTGCATTTGTCAAGCTTATTCTCCTGTAGATTTCACATCTCCCTAACATGCTGCACACAAGCCTCTGCATTCTCAGAGACAATAAAGATGTCATCTGAATAAATTATCACATATTTGTCATTTCCGAGGAAAAATTGGTTCATGAATCTAGAGAATACTACTCCACAATTAGCCAATCCCAAAGGTATAAACTGTATGTGGGTAATCCTCGAATTACAAAGCCCCAAACTTCAGTTGATAAACAAGGCAGTTGTTAAGCTTTGCCCCATTTTTGACCTTTTTTGCCACAGTGATTAAGCAAATCTCTGCATTGTAATATGAATCATCTGGTCACTAAGTGAACCTGCCTTCCCACACTGATTTTGCTTGTGGGAAACCAGTTGAGAAAGTAAAAAAATGCCCACATTTTACCACATGTAAAAATGTCCCATGACCACAAGACAATGCAACTGTCATAAATACATGCCAGTTGCCAAGTGACCGAATTTTGATCATGTGAGCATGGGGGTGCTGTAGTGATCATAAATGTGAAAAACAGTTATAAGTCACTTTTTTTAGTCCTGTTGTAACTTTGAACAGTCACTAAATGAATGGTTGTAAGTCGAGGACTATCTATATTCAAACTTCTACCCTAACTTGGTATCAAAGACTATCAAATAGTCTTCTTTGATTATTAACAAGATTATACGCATCCCAAGTGCTTGGGAAATATGGGAGCTCTCTGTAATCTGCCCATCAAATCTGATAGCAGGAAATGGTCCCTTGTTGTAACCTTGTTGAGATCCTTGTAATAGTGGACTGTGAGCATCGGAAGGTCTCCTTTCAAGTTCGGAATACCTGCCTCTTGCTTCTTTGGAACAAAAAAAGTAGGTACTGAAGATAGTGATTTAGAAGATTTTTTTTTCCTCTAATGACCCTCAAAAATTTGAATAAAAATGCTTGATTAAAAGGTATTCCATTAATATTGGATATTATCTCTGGAACTTAAGCTCCAGGTTTCAAATCAACATTACAGTCATAATCCCTATGCAGGGGGGAGGATTGAAGCCTCATCTCCCCCCACCAAATGTCTGCAAAGGTGGCATACATGACTGGCTATTCTATTCACTCTGGCTCAGGGTATCCAGCAGGCCTGTGGAAAACTGCAGATTGAGTTTTTAGGCTGGAGAAGGGAATGATGGTGCCTCCTTTCCCCATCAACTGTTGAGTTATGCAGTTTTAGCCATGCTGTCCCTAAGATTATCGGTGCTTGATATGTTCTCCAATTGTTAACAACAATGGTATTCTTAAAGGCTGCCTGCTATCATATCTATCTTCAGGGGATCCGGCAGGCATACTGTAGGTATCTTTAATTCTTCTACTGATTGTAAGTCTATGAAATTTGTGGTGTCCCCAGAATCATGCAAGGTTTCTTGCTGTTCCTCATGCCCAGAGTCAAAAGATAATCTAGCAAAAACAAGAGTATACTATGGTCCAACTTGAGCTCTCTTTACAAGATGAATGGTCCCCTCTGCGAGCTCTTGAGAGAGGGGCCATTGCTGTTTCCTTAAATTGGTGACTGATGAGAGGAATGAGGCTTTTCTGCATCCTGATCAGGCATCCCGCTTTCTCTAGATGGCCCCTTTGTTGGGCAAGCCCTGTTGATATGCCCTGATTTGCCACAGTAAAAGCAAGCTGCTGATTCCCGCCGTCTTTGTCTTTCCCTAACAACTGCCATTCTTCTGCCTATTCCAAACAACACCGGGTGTACCATCTCCAGATTGGTTGAGGGAGGAGGCCTCATGAAATTTGATTTAACCTTAGGCCTGCACGATTTCTCCTGTTTCCATTTCAATTCTTGCAAATGGGTGTCTATGAGCAAGCAACTTTGGAATAACTCCTCTAGATTCTGTGGAACTCCTCGCTTCACCAGCTCACTCTGAATGTCACTGTGCAAGCCATACTTGAACTGGTCCATCAAGGCTGGCTCACTCCAGTTAGCATCTGCTGCCAATAATTTAAAATCAGCAATGTACAACTGCACTCTTCTGTAGCCCTGCTTAAGCTGCTGAATCTTTTGACTGGCTGAAACTGTTTGGATCAGATTCCCAAAATATGCTCTGAATCTTTCCATGAAGTTTTGATAGTTGCCCATTATCGGGTCGTTGCCTTCTATGATTGGTTTTGCCCACTTGGCCGCAGATTCCTTTAACAAACTCAATATAAAAGATACTTTTGAATGATCTGTTGGAAATTCTGCAGTTCGGGTTCCCATAAACAATTCACACTGTCCAATGAAGTTTTTCATTTTGTCTGCTTCTCCTCCAAACTTCTCTGGCAAACCACTATGGGAGGAGACTGGTTGCTCTACCAGAGCTAGTGGGGCCCCCGGTGGCTGGACCAACTTAAGTATCGTTGCTTGTAACTTCCTCATTTCTGCTTCCACTTCCTGTTGATGTAGGAGTACGGTGTTCGCCATCTCTTGTGAAGACATAGCAGCTGCCTGCGATTCTGTTGCCATATCCGTTGCTTTCTCCTTCCCAGAAGCGCTGAGTCTGGCAAGATTAATGTCAGGCGGAAGTAACAGGAACCATTCCATGAATAGGCCCAAGTAGATACTTTATTGCCGATCACGCATATTACAAACATCTCACCAGACCATCTGCCTTCTCTACAGGTTTAGCTTTAGGCGTTTCCTTCCCTGAACTGATTCCAAGCTAGAATGTCTTTTTACTCCCCTTAGAGTAGGGGTTCCCAACCAGGGATGCTTCACCCCCTGGGGAATGCAAGATGATATTCCCAGGAGTGCGAAAATTTGGGTTTAGAAGTTTCAAAATTATAATGTATAGGCATAATTATATGCATATAATTATTTACTTTTGTAAGAGGTGCGAAAATATATCGAAAGAGTTCTCGGAGTGTGGGGTGTAGAAAAGGTTGGGAATGTCTATCTTAGTAATTCCAATGCAACCCAGAGAACAATGTTTTTAACCGCAATATACTTTCAGTGTTATTATTCTTATTCAAATGTTAACCATAGCTAAACTATATCTACTAAAAAAAAACCCAGTTTCATAAAAATATGTATTTGTTTCCACACACAATAACATAAAATAATAAAAACAGAACCAAGGGATTTTTTACGGCTGCATTGAAAAAAGAACATGGATTTCATGAATCTAAGGCTTTCCTACATTTCAATCACTAAAGGTTTACTTAGTGTTGTGACTGGACTAGCTATCTCTAGGAGGAAAAATAAATACTTACTGCATCAGGTCTTCCTTCATGGCACATTTCTCCTTTTCTAGATCTTTCTTTTGGGATTCAAGTTCCTCACATTTGTCCTCTAAAGTGTTCACTTTATCTTGAAGAGCCTGAAGTTGCAGGGCAGAAAAATAAATCATCAGGATTTCCATTTATTATAATGTCACAGATAAGAAAATAGTAATTGACATGTCTGTTTTGCTTATTTTAACATATAGTTATGTTTTAAACTTTGTTACCCTATTATATTTTGGGCCAATCTATTAGCCATTCTACAGTGAAGAATCAGTAGATTCCCTTTTCTCTTTGTTTTGGGGTAATTTTGTTTTGCAGTTTTTCTATAGCTTCCATTATTACTAAGGAAATCTAATTCTAAATTCAGACAATTCTGAAGCAGCCATCAAAATATCCTCTGTTCTGAACCACCTTTATTTTTGTTTGGAAAAAAAAAAACCTCCTTCCCATCCAGAGTGTCCTAACATCAATATTATCTTAGTGACTAGGATTCAATCAACTTTTTCTAACCTGTGCATAATTTGTCCTACTTCCTACTTTTTAGACTGGCATTTTTAAAAGGAACTGTGTAGTGTTACATGCTTCCTTTTTTAATAACCTGGATATTACACCAATACACATTGTCTATAGTAACTGAGAGTAGTCTTTCCTCATTCTCCCTAATCCAGGTGGAATGTTTTCTTAGTATTGCAGTTCACTAAGACTAGCACTTTGAATAGCACATAGCTATTCCTGCCTTCCTCTAAGGCAATTTCTGTGGAGACTGTAAACTCTACATCATTCTAGGAAGAAAACACTAGTTAAGTGTATCAGTGGTGCGTTGCCAATTTTTTTTTACTATTGATTTGGACATTTTCCCGCATGCGCAGAAGCATCTGGGAGGGTGAGCAGAACCTCCCACTGCCACCACTACTGGTTTGCCCGATCTGGACCAAACTGGCAGCAACCCACCTCTGAAATGTGTTCACTTTCCTTTTTTGTTGTTGTGTATTGCCTTGTTTTGGAGATGGTTCCTACCTTAGCCGCCACAAGTTCTTCTTGTAGATGCATATTCTGATCCTGGAGACTTGCTAGGTTCTTCTTCAGGTTCTTGTTTTCTTGAAGCAATGTTTCATTTTGCTGCTGTATTTTCTCCATTTCTCCCTGCACACAAAAATCAAAAGAAAAATGCATGGTATTAATATGTTCTGGAGAGCTAGACACTATTCAGGAGGCAAATAGATCTTTTGATCTAAATATTTATTATATATTATTGGTAATGAGTTCTGAATTTATTAGTCTTCGATTACATGCAGTGCTAATTGCATCAGCAGAAACAATGCATTAAGGATGTTTTTGATTTCTCTAGTTGGGTCAAACCACTTTGGATTCTGTTTTTGAAATATTAAAGAATTGAAAAATAGAAAAATTTAATTAGCCACCATGCTTGCCTATGCTGCACTATCTTAGTAAGCATTATTTTCATACTTTATCATCTGTCACAGATGAAGCACTAGCTGTTTTAATTATGGGACATTTTTAGATAAAATCATTCAATAGATTTTATTTTTATGAATGGGCTGGACTACTTAATTTAGGTAAGTCAGCCAACATATGCAAACAATGGAAACTACTAAGACATCTCAGCAAACTCTTTTTTTGTGTCCATTCTCTATAGTAAGTAGCCACTACTGAGATCAATCTGGTAACACAACATTTTAAAAAAAACTGTTAAAAATATTCCATCAGTATCTGAACTCCTACTGTTGTGATCATAAAAGATGCTGATGATTCATTCTACTACTTTTAAATGCTACAATAGAAGCCAGATTGGAAGGATTTTCTTTTTCACAAAAGGATGTTATAATTTTTTTAAAAACATAGAATAAATTCAAAAAGGCATTCAATTGATCGTGTAGATTACCTTATCTCAGGCAAACCATTATAAGAATGCGAAATGTTTTCAAACTGCTTTGACTTCAAAATGCATCCCTTAAGGCTTGGAACAACTGTTTCTAATGTGAAAAGATTTAAAGTGGATTGGGAATGTTTCAATTTCCAATGAAACACTTCCAAAATACTCAAACAGCTGTTTTATGCTTAGAGCCACGCATTTTGAAGACCATAACACCCTAATCCATTCTGCACAAGCCTTTATTCGGTTTAGGACTTAAGAAAGGGAACTAACCTCTTTAGTAACTACCAGCATGTCATCCTTAGTCTCAGTACGGAATTGAAAGGGAACACTGGCCCCATGGATTTGCCCATCTTGATCAACATAGCAAAACTGATAATACTCATCATCCTTTGGCAGATAGTAGGCTGTAAAAACAAAAAGCCACATTCCTTGTTTAGAGTCTCAGTCACTCAGAAGAAATACAAAAGTTAGCTATCTAACACTTAGTTAAGACTTACCTTTCAGAGATAATCTGCTGGATGCCAAACAGAAGGAAGGCTGACAGCTTTTAAAATTTGTCTCTTCCCCAAGTAGCAAAGCTGACAGTTCTAGGTAGATATCTGTCTGGGTCTTTTGCACAAGGATTTTGAAATCATACCCAGATTAAGTCTAAGCACGTAAAATGAAATTAAGCCTAGTGCACTCACCCTTCTTTTCTTCCCTTTTTATGACTGCAGTCTCATATTGTATATTCTTACTATCAATAGCTCTCTCATATCTCAGGCTCACCATAGCCATAGCTGGTGGGGAACAAATGATATCACCAGGTTTCCCAGGATAGAATTTACTGCTGAACTACAATCACTTCCTAACAAACAGCTTTATTTTTTCTTTCCAGTGGTAAAAGTTACCAAGCCAGGAAGTAACAGCCATATAGCAATGTATAAGAAATTTTAAAAAAATGTTTATATAACTATCTTTTGTTTCCTTCTTCTTATTTTATTGACCTCCACAAAGCCCTTCAATGTCATTTCTCTCCCCACGCCCCCCAACATTATTTTCTATAATCACTTCAAATAATACTATCAGCAACTAACTCTCACTCTGGCCAAATAATAAAAATAATTCATAAATTTAATAAACACATTAATTGGTTTCACAGGTTCTTTTTAAGGGACTGCTAGTGAATAAAGCCTAGATTTCAATCAACCCATTTTGGATGCCACTGTGGCACCATATGCAAGGCAGGTAAGAGTGTGATGATTACTGTAGGAGGTTTCCTGTTGCAAAAAACACCACCAATTCTCTTCTCATCACTGACCTTTAAAAGTCACCTGCTGTTGTTCAGCATATCTGTTCTTGGAATCACCGAACTCAGGGGCCCACATGAATGTGATGTATTCACGAGTTGTCTTCCATCCCACCTGTAAGGCAACCACAAAGTGCATGTGAAGGCTTCCGATTCCTGCTCCAACTAGTCATCACCCAGCCTGGAACTGCTAAAAGTCTATATTAACTATGGATCTGGGGAACTGCAGTCCAAGCACATCTTCAAGGTTTCAGGCTGAAGACTGTTCAAATGTTTTGGAGAGGCTGTGGTTATTTGTTTTGCATCCTCTTGGCGCCAACTAATAAATAGTTACCGAGTGAAGGAATTATAAACTGCATTCAGACAGAGCAATATTAATGTGAAATTTATGTTGGAAGAAGGAAGGAATAATGATCCATGTTGGCCCTATTGCTTTGCTTCATCCAAGGAAAGAAGGAGAGGGAAAGCCTTCAACATTCAAATTACAATGAATAGGAAGGCATTACCCACACTAGCAATAGGGCTAGAATCAAATCCCAAGAGTTTTGAAGACAGATAGGAAAATTGTAAGGCTTTCAGAGAGAAAACTTCATCTTAACACATCTCTATGGAGCAACAATGGGAAACATTGGACATGGCAAAATGTTTATTCTGCATTTTAAGGAACCTGTAGTGGCATAACTTATCATTCTACTGAAATATCATTTTCCATTAAGGACTTCAGAGAACTTTAACTCTTTTATTTTTATCTCTGGATTACTTTAGGAACTCTCTCTTAAAGTTGTTATTAATAGTAACCATTCACAATTTTGGGGAAAGTAATATTCAAGGAAAAGTAAAACTCAACTGAGGGGTTTTTTTTTTGGTGGGGGGAAGAACCGTAAGATATAAATGTTGGCTTGGTACCAATTGGCAGAGTAAACAGCTGAAAATGGCACAAGCACTACTTACATGCTAAAAAGACATATAATTTATTAACAAAAACTGAAAGTTGAATGGAAAAAATAGCTTCCATCCTGTATTATTTCTTCCTGACCTCAACATATGGATCTCAGATAAACCTAAAAACTACCAAATCTCAATTTTCCTAAAAACCTGAATTTTTTTCTCCAGATGTCTTTATCAAAAGAGATCAACTATCCTACATCAGTTCCAATTGCTGTGTTTTACTATTCAAATATCAGTGGTTTTTGCAAATCAAACTTACTCTGAATATGCCCACCCAATCCTTCTTGTGAGGCATGAAGAACTGGGAAATGTTATAAAAGCAAGTTATGTCTGTTCCAGGAACATAGAATTTCTCTACGTTTGCAAAGACCACCTGAGAGAAATGGGTTTCTAACATGACAGCAGAAGTAGGTGGTTCCTCCAGACTGTTGCATGCACAAAACATATCCTCCATATTGAAGTCCTGTAAAGAAAAGAACTGAATATAAAAAGAGAGAGAAAAGGGGGGGGGGGGGAGAGAGAGAACACAAAGGCAAGATGATTAAAATGTTCTCATCAATCTTGACCCCATGATGCAAAGTTGTATAACTCTTTCTTGGGTTATTTGAACTTCTTAAATTTCTGTTATGGGTAATTATTATTCAAAAGAGCATGACACTGTACTCCATATTAAGATGAATCCAAACTTTAAAGTTTTAGCAACCTGGGCTAAATGATGTTTTTACTAACATTTTAAAGTGTTAAGAAATTAGTGGCATTATCTAAAATGGGCTCCCAAGATTTTTGACCATTAGAAGTATCTCAAAATAATGGGCACATAAATGACTTTCCTATGTAATATGATAATGTCATAGCAATTTCTATTCAAGGACAACATCAAAGTAGAGGCAGCAGATTTGATTCATAAGACATAATATAATGAAATAGACTTGCATAGGAGAACAGCCCAGTAAACTATGCCCTAATTGTTCTAAAACTAATAGCAAACTCATTTTTAAAAACAATACTCCTTCTGCAATCAAAATGATATTGTCAAACCCAAACAGTAGATCAACATCCGCAAGACTCCAGGCTCCTTGAAAACAGATAGATAAGGTTCCATGGGTGTCAGTGCTAAAGCTCTTGCAACTAGGCAATTATTCAAGGCTAAATCCCCAACTGGTTCTTCTGCCCTGCCTGGCTGGACACTGCCCAACAGATGCCAGCCAGATGGACAAGAGAGAAATAACAGCAATTCTCAGAAATAGAGATTGTCAACAGATACAGAATGAGTTCTCTGAGGTTGGAACAGGAAACACAAGGGGGGAGTAATGAAATCAAATTGAATGCCTCCAATGTTTTGGATCAACTCCCAACAGCCCTATCCAGCACAACCAATGGCAAAGGATAGATGTAGTAATTCTGTACTGCTTATCACAGAAAATATTATCAGGGAAGAAAACATGGCTGAATGGAACAAGTACACTTATTTAGAGCTTGGCACTGCAACATACATTTAATGACCATAAAGTAAAACATTGAATTTCTCAAACCTCCTTTCCCAGAAACACCATGTTTATACTCCCCTACCCACTTTCTTGCCTTTATGTAGCTGACTGGTAATTAGTGTAGCCTACAACTATTTTTGAGGGAGATGCCTTTTCCTGCTTCCCTTATCTCCAGCATATGTGATAGGACTCACTATGGTCTTGCTTGCAAATTATTAGGATAGTGTAAAAGTATAATAAGGATGAAAAATAAAACTAGATTCTATAATGCAAACTCTTCACCTTGTAGCCTTTAAAGAACATGATTAGAGAAATTAGCCCTTCTTCTTTAGGAAAAGAATAAAAATCATAAATCTATCATTTAAAAATGTTGTTTTTAAGAAAAAAGGAATTTAAACTTTATAAGTTTGCACAATCAAATGCAAAACATATCTAAATTAATAGGAAATGAAAATAAACAGGAAATGATTTCATTTAGTAGCTTGTGAACTACTTGGCACATTGGTTTGCAAACAAATCATCAGGAGCTTTTGTAAATCATGAATTGGCTGCTCCATTTTTATTAATTTCTCTGTGCCTTTACTAGACATAGTTACTAGCAGTTAACTGATGTCTTCTTTAGAACATGCTAGTAGGAGCTAGAGGGGAAGACAATAAACACTTCATAGGTTAATCACATACATAGACTAGCTGACAGAATGCGGCTTTGTATCCTTGGGAAGGAATTCTGCCAATGGGCCTGTTAATGGAACCAAGGAAAGTAACATGGCATTTAGCTGAGTTTAACAACATGTCGGCAAAGGTCCAGAACTAAAAGAAAGGTTATCATTAGTAGGTTAAAAAAAAGACATGTGATTTTGTGTACATGTGGTTTTTTATGGCATAATAAGAGCTTGTTGAATTTCAATAAGTATGCTTCATTTGAACTTGGGTCCCAAGTGTATCTCTTTACTTCTGTAACAGAAATAAAGAGTTTGCATTACACCTTATTCTTCATGAATTCATTGGCCTACAGTGCTGGATAACCTGAACCCAGTATTGGATTGAGCCAACAATTGAAACAAAAACAATACTGGTATTAGCATAGCTTCCTTGGAAAGAACACTTAAAAATGGGGAGGCAAGAACAGAATTTCTCATTTACCATGTGATATACAGAGTTTACCATGTTTGATGCAGAGACTACTCTTGTGTTCAAGTTCTGTCTTAGCCATGAAAGCCAGCTAAGTGACTTAGTGCCAGCCATTTTCTCTCAGCCCAACACACCTCATAGGGCTGTTGCTGTGGGGAAAATGGAGGAGGAAGGTATATGTTTGCTACCCCTGAATTATTTGTAAAACTAATAAAAGTGAGATGCAAATAATAAAACAAAAAAATGGGAAGCTGCACAATTGTTGATGACAAATTTATGTACATATTGCTTTTACATTTCTATGAAAGATGAGGAAAAACATGCCTTAAAATTACCTAGACAGACACGCATATAAGTCCTCTTGAGCAATAGATTCTTGGGAGACACAATAAAGTGATACAACAATGCATTTATTAGTAGGGTTTTCAATGGTTTGAATTTAACTGGAAACAGGAACTTTGGAAACTCAGGAACCCAGGCAGCAATTCCTACCTCTATTTCCAGATTTGTACAGCTGTGGTGGAAACCTCTGACACAGCTGAGTGATGCTAGAAAAATATGTGACTGATTAATGAACTGTAGCCAGGTGATTGTGAAGAGATACTTTGGGATGCAAACAATCTAATTCAAATCATAGCACAATGCAACCCAGTAGTTACTCTTTAAGATTACCACAAAATCCCCTGACAATTTTCTGTAAGCTAAACCAAATGAATGTAGACATGCACAGGATTGGATGGAGTTGGGATGTAGCAATGGGGATGGTGCTGATGTCAGAGATGAGGATGAGTCTGGATGGGAATACCAATATCTCTCAACACACAATAGCTCTAAGCAACATGGATATCAAATTAAGTCCATGAAGCTTGCCAGAAATAAATTCTAATTTCTCAAGCAACAAGTAGCTGATTGATAATTTTTATAGGAGAAATTTAAAAAATGGTAAAGGGACATGTTTGAAAGAATGTATGTCACCAAACTGGAAAAGAAGAAAAGTTCCCAATCAATTCAACTAGGTTTCAAGTTTCTGAATTATACTACTCCTCTCTTTTTTTTTTTGTATCTGGAATTTGGAATAAAGACCTAATAGTCATTAGCAGAGAAGGAGAGAAGTGGTCCTACAACGAGAATAAATTCTTAAATGGTTGTTAGAATATTTTATAGTATTTAGTATTAGAACATTTTATTTAAGCATTTACACTTTTAGTTAGATTGAGAAGCCGTATCTTGTTTTAAGATTTGTTGACTTTCTTATTCTTCATTGCTCAGAGGCATTGGAGACAGCTTGCCCAGGAAAGTGAGATAAGGTATACACCCCCAAGGACAACTTAGACGTAAGAAAGAAGGTCCTTGATATGGAACCATTTGAGGAGGGAACTGGATGACTGGATAGGGGGACAGATTGTAATGTCTATAAGACTGTAATGTCTATAACCTGGCTGGCTGGATGCTTGCCTCTGCCCACCAAACAACTTGCTTGCATTATTCTTGACTTAATTTAATTTCATACAACTGTCTGCTTTTTTTAAATTATCCCAGCTCAGAATGAAAATAAGAATAAGAAAACTCCAAGACAGCCTGAAAAGATATATTGGTCATTGTTAATAGTAGCAAAGCAAGTGTCAGATCAAAGTAGTTAACTACCAATGTATTCTACTGCTTGTTCATTATTCCTTTTATTAAAATTCTCAAACCCTGGCTTTGGGTCTCCGAATATAACACATGTATTAGTAGAAGCTGTAGCAAACTGTGAAAAAACAACTATGAAATACAATTTTGAGGTATTTATTCACATGAGGAATAAGCAAAAATAACACTGCTCCCCTTGACCTCCAAATCTTAATTGTGTTTAGTGTTTGTAAATCTCTTCCATCAGTTTTGAAGTTACTTCCTGCCCCACACTCCCGCCCTTCAGGCCCTTCTCCCTTCCCCTCCTTCTGATTCCCTTTGCAGACAGAGAGCCAAATTAATGATAAGAACTTTGCACAGAAACTATCTATCCTCCAAACATGGTCATGCTACCTTTAACACTAAAGACAAAGCATGCTTGCCTTTTGGCCCTTATCTTATTGAGAAAGGAGGGCAGAACAACCTTCCTTAAGGCTATTCAGATATGGTTGCGAACTATTTTACAGCCTAGATCACTTGTATTCATGCTGAGTTACATTCCATGTTGGCAGAAGCAAGAAAGATATCAGGGCAATGACTTGCAAAGTAACTACCCTGTTTCCCCGAAAATAAGACCTCCCTGGATAATAAGCCCAATTGGGCTTTTGAGCCCATGCGCTTTAGTCCTCCCCCCAAAATAAGCCTCCCCCCCCAAAAATATTGCAACACAGCAGCAGCCATGAGGTGACCACACTCGCCTCCTCCTGCACCTCAAAAATAATAAGACCTCCCTGAAAATAAGGCCAAACGCTTATTTCAGGGGTCAAAAGAAAATAAAACCATGTCTTATTTTTTGGGAAACACGGTACAAATTCTCTTGACCTTGTTGTAATCTCAGGAAGTGAGGCAGGGGTCTTACCAGCATGAGCTCTACCTTCTCTGAATTCAATCCATGTTGGCTAGACTTCTTCAGGCAGTCCTACCACCACCTTGGCTGAAGTGCCCCCCCCATATTGCTAGATCTTAGTAAAATAATTAAATAAGAGCCAACTGCTCAGTGAAAAAGCATTTTACCGTATTTTTCGGAGTATAAGATGCACCCCCCCCCCAAAAGAGTGTGGAAATGTTGGTGCATCTTATACCCCAAATACAGCCATTTTTGCCTTCTCTCAGCCCCCAGGAGCACTCTGCAGGCTTCAGCAGGGCTGGGGGAAGGCAAGAAATGCCCCTGTTTTTGTGAAAAAGTCCCTCTTTCAACCCATTTTTCAGAAAAAGCCTGCAGAGTGCTCCTGGGGGCTGGGGATAACAAAAACTTTTTTTTCTTACTTACCTCTTACCTCTTCGAAATCTTGGTGAACAACTGGTGCGTCTTTTAGTCCAAAAATACTGTAATTTTTTTTTAAAAAAAATTAAAGAACCAAAGCCAGTACTGTATTCTACTTCCACTTTTCACATGCTAATGAAACCCACACTCTCTTTGAAACAATGGGATCTACTAATTGTGTCATGAGACCATCAAATAAGTTCTACTGGTACTTACCAAAGAGCAGAAACAGAATTCTGAACCTGTGCTTGTCTCAACAGCTCTGTGACAGGCAGGAACCGAGCTCGATGTCCCTGGATGCAAAGAAAATTCAATATTAACTTCAAGAAATCTAAATTTCTGCATCTATACATAAAGGGCTAAATCTGCATGAACTATACTGTGGCATGTGATCTCCAACAGCTGTAGCTACAAACATTTTAAAATTGTTATTTCCACCCTTGTTTTTTATGGGTTTAATTTTCAAATTTATAAGAAGCTGAATAATAAATTAAAAAAGCAATTGACATTTATATCAAGTGCATCAAGAATTTCTCCTGGCTCATTATCACTCCTTATTTGTTGTTTCTTCAATTCTTCCAAAGAAAGTTCACTGCCTAACAATTTATACAGTGCATTTCAGTCTGTTTTATTGAGTAAACACAGTCCTGCAAAGTCTCTGAAGTGCCAGAGATATCAATATTCAGAGGGAAAAAATACAAGATTTGGGGGCATGAAGGGAAACAGAAGCTTAAAAACAAAATTTTTAGGAAGATTTCCCACCTCCCTAGATTGACAAGTTAGCATGGTATTGTCTAATATTTGACAATACCATTTTAGCTTGCCAATCTATCCCTGCCATTTCATATATAGAGATCCAATGTGGTGTTTTGATTAATGAGTTGCCAATATTAAGATATGTATAGGCCAGTGATGGCAAACCTTTTAGGTACCGAATGTCCAAACTGTGCATGCGCATGCCCAAACTGCAAGGCGCATGCACAGCAGAGACCCGAAGATCAGCTGGCCAGAGGGAGGCGGGGCAGCCCAACACTGGCAACTTTGCAGAGGTGAGATATTTTTCTTTCATGAGCATTGTTTGCAGGGAAACAGAAGCTCATGAAAGAAACACCACGGAGAACTGAGGTAGGGCGATGGTGAGTTTCACCTGTGATGCAATCACCTGTGATGCCTAGTGATCAGAGCCCCAGTGGTCCCACTTTGGGGGCATTACTATTGAATGCAATAATGTTCCTCTCATTTGTGATTTAATTGTAAATGAAAAGGCCAACCTTGAATATATTACTGAAAGTTGGTTGAGCATGGTTTTTGTTTTAGAATTTTCTCAGAAACTCTTTATGGCTGGGTACTTGCGCATTTGTGTCAAAATAATCTTTACTTTACTGGACAAGCTCCAACTCCTTCCTTGAAAAAAAATGCCATCTAGTGCGACCCAGGAGGCATGCCTTCTTTGATGCAGCACCTACCCCACGGGGCACCAGACTTCTCTTTTATTACTCTAGATCGCAAATGGAACAAGTTTTTTAGAGTTCTGATACAGAAGATACATTACAAAGAAGTTTAAAGTAAATACAAATAGAAAATAGAAGTGTTATTTTATTCTAATGAGTACACTTTCAAATGAGAAACCTATAGGTAGGCACATTAAGAAGGCAAAACATCTTACACGTCAGCAGAATCTCTGAAACAATCATAATTGTTAAAAAGACTGATGGAGATGGGTGGTTTAGAAATGGGAAATACAAATAAAATAAACAAAAATTTTAAAAAACACTAAACTCTCTGGAAACCCAGTTTGTTTGCTATATAATGGACTCTATCCAATGTATAACCCTCGCCCCTGCTCTTCCCCCCCCCCGGGCTATAAAACAGCACAGTGGTCTGATATGTAAATATAGAATATGACATTTCTTTCTGAATATGGGGAAAGTGTTGGGAAAGTAAATTCTACCTGAGTAGATGAATAAAGACCAGGACAAAACAAAGTTGGAAACTGTGATTATACACAAATATGTACAATAGGACCGTCAGCAACAGGATCTGTTCATGCATGATGAAACTGAAAATTTGACCAGAACCAAGTTAGACTTACACAGCTGTTAGTATTATTGCAGGAAAAACTCTGAACTATTTGGCAAGAACTTGTTAGAAAATGAGCAAGGTATAGAATTAATCCAATAACCTACAAAAATAGAAGCCACTAAATCTAATCTGAGATTCTCCCTACAACATTTTGTAATGCTTAGTCATGATTAAGGAGAATCAAAAAATAAAGCTATGCAATTATGAAACTTTCTGCTGGATTTAGTAAGGTACTATTTCAAACACCATTCCTTTGAGGATGCTATCTTCTATATACATTCAAACAATTAAGACTCATCTACTTTGTTAATAGTTTTCTACTGATTGAAACAAATCCTGGAAAAGTCAGAAGAATAAATAGAGTTCTAACAAGTGCAAAACAAACGGTGTATATAACTTTTGTTTAATGCTTTGTATAATATTATACAACTTTTGTCTCAAAGTTCCTCTCCGTCCTTGGTACTCTTATGGAAAACATAGCCTAGTTAAAATATAAGCAATCAAGTGAAAAAGTCATATCTTAATGCTAATATGCATTACAAGACTTCTAACATGCATGATCTGAATTTTGCAAATAAATAAAGTTCATTTTTCGGAGCTGCCTTCAAGGATTGTGCTTGCATGTGTGCAGAATTCCTAGGGAGAAATCAAAGCAAAAGCGGAGCAGGAGCTTTGATGCATTGTCCGTCCGTCCGTCCGTCCCCCCGCCCCCGCCGCCGCCAATGAATTCCTGACCATTATACATTACAGCAGAAAGTAACAGGTAATGCACTTTGTTTTCTGAGACCCAGTAATCATTTAATCACATTTCCCAATTGCTGTAGAAATCAGAAAAAACCACAGAAAACGTACAATATCCCCTAAATGTATGTCCTGAAGAGTCGAAATGAAATGAAATGAAAGTTGGAGGACTTATGCATTACAGAATTAGGTGAACAGTCATCCCAGAAATAAGTCAACATAGCAGCGAACCAGAGAAGCAAAATACACAGCTAGAGTGTGGCAATTTTTAAAACATCCCTTCTGGACTTTTCACCCCGCCTTTTAAAAGCACTTTTCTTCCTCGGACCTGCGAACGAAATAGTTACTTTGTTGCCAGAACCAAACTTTCCTTAACTTCCTACTCACTTCTTTGCCGGTGGTTAGTAGAAGCGATGATCTCCCACGAGAACTGCAAGACTGCTCGATTCGAAAGACGCCCGCAACTAGACTCGCAGTAAGAGACGCCTGCCCGGTTTATGAAGAAAAACCCACGCCCATTGTGGGATGCTACAACCTAAAGCGTTGCAAAGAATGCTGGGAGGTGTAGTTCTGTAATGCAATTTTAAAAAAGCTTTCTTCCAGGCATTCTTCGCAGACCTTCTTTCCAGATGTGTGCAAATGCAGCGCACCTATAATCTTCTAAGTTAATAACAATTGGGGTTCAGGACGAGGAAGAATCAAGGATCACTTTTAGCAGATCCTTTATTTTTTGTGATTTCAGATCAACCCTCCAAACTGAAGCTTGTCAAATCACTAGTTCATTTGTAATACAAATTGTAAAAGTGACTATTTCCTTACTTTTTTTCCTTGTGGAAAAAATGCTCAACTGTTTTTCTTAAAGCATCTTGCAAACATTTTAATGTACATTTTCTTTCATTACTATGGGAAAGTTTCAGTTCTTGGAATAATGGTAACAAAAACAGAAAGCAAGAAAGAATGAAATGAAAATTGGTTCTTGGTCTAAAATCTTGTCATTACAAGTCAGCAAAGAATACTATCCAAATTGCATGTACTGAGTTGCTATCTGAGTAACCTTAGAAAAGAATGCTTTGGTGGATCTCATGTACAGGTAGTGACTTACCTGTTTCTAAAATAGAAGACTGGTGAATATCTCCTCCTGGTGGTATCTGAGAGAATTGACAGATGAGCTTGATGTAAAAAGATTGCTGGACAGAGCATAGTGTACTATACAAATAAATGTACATTTTTCTTGTGGAGTGATGATCAGTGTTGATCACATGATCAGTTAATGGCAGAACAATTAGGCAAGTTCACAAAGAATCCAAGTCTTGAAAGAGTTGAACTCTCCTACTTTACTGGGTAATCCCCAACTATATTAATCAGCAGGATGGGAATCAGCTAGGTAAGAATATCAAGCTTGAACTTCTTGTAGTCTATTGATCACTTCATTGGCAGATTCTGATAGTGTGATACAGCAAAACTATGTAGTTCTTTTGATACCCATCACTTCCTAAAACCCACCAATCAGACGATCTGCAGACTGCAGGAAGTCATAGGCAGAGGGAGAGTTTGATTTAATGGGCAGACCCTAGCTAATAAACAAATGATATTCATAGCCCCATGCATAGAGTTAATTTGCAGGTAATTTGGTAATTTGCAGAAGGGACATGTTTATTCCAGTCTAAAATGCTCATTAGGTACTAAATAGACTCCACCTCTTACTGTCATCAGAATACAGTGTCTCATATTTTACTCATCTTGGAATTGGCTTTTGGCTTCAACACTTTAATAATGGATCAGCTAAAAATTACTTAAGGCTGCCTGAGCTTTGAGATGGAGAAAAAAATGACAATGCCATTGTGGACACAGAAAAAAAACAGATGGCAGGATTTAATCCAGGCTAGTATTAAGATTTATGACAGGATTAAATCCAGAATAAGATTAAAATTCATGATTTCATAATTAAGAATTCTGAGGAAAAAAACTAGGAACAGGATTTATTAAAAAATGAGAAAAGTCTGGATTTCACTTTCATCCGAGGTGGCGCAGTATTGCAGGCTACTTCAGCTGATTGCTAGCTGCAGTTCGGCAGTTCAAATTTCACTGTCTCAAGGTTGGCTCAGCCTTTCATCCTTCTGAGGTGAGTAAAATGAGGCCCCAGATTGTTGGGGGAAATATGTTGACTCTGCAAACCACTTAGAGAGGGCTGTAAAAGCACTATGAAGTATAAATGTCTAAGTACTCTTGCTATTGCTATCCATTCTGATAAACTGAAGAAATTTCCTTAAGCAAAATTTATAGAAGAGCAGGATTTTTAAAAAACTTGCCACCAAATCTATTTTACACATTGTCCACAATTATTTTGTCAATCTTTTAAAAGTAATCCTGCCATCTCCTGTGAATATTGAATTTCTTATTCCATAGAAAATTACAACAGACTATGGTCTCCCTATCTTTGCTATACTGTTCATTTACCTTTGAGGACAGATACAATTTATCCTTAGCTAAGCAATCATTTAGAATCCACTACTTTTTAAAGTTCCAAATA
Organism: Thamnophis elegans; assembly: GCF_009769535.1. Lineage (NCBI taxonomy): Eukaryota > Metazoa > Chordata > Lepidosauria > Squamata > Natricidae > Thamnophis > Thamnophis elegans. The sequence continues at coordinate 102,822,042 of NC_045558.1, forward strand.
ACAACAACAACAATGGAAGTATGCTCTTCATTTCTACTCATTAAACCTCCCATTAAAGAGAGAAGATATCATGAAAGTAACAGGGAACAAAGAGAAAGTAGAGCTGCTTAACTCATTCTTTGCATCATTCTTCACAGAAAATGAAACTATAGGCCAACATACCAAAAACATAACTGTAAAAGTCAGAGTAGAAATAAAAATTTAAATAAACAAGAAAATGGTAAGAAAACACCTATCTGACTTTGATGAATATAAATCACTGGGACCTGATGGATTACATCCCAGAGTTCTGAAAGGGTCAGCAGATGTTATCTCAGAACCATTGTATTGATGAAAGAAATGTCCTTCTGGGTTCAGCTCCAAGTGGGGATAAAGACACTGGAGACATGGAGGCTGCTTGGAAAGATGGTTTATTGTTGGACAGGGCCACATGGCTTGAGCCCTGAACAGAAAAGGTGATCACATGCTTCAATGTTGGTGAAGAAGAAGAGAAGGGCTGAGGGAGGGGCTTGCTAGGCTTTTTATAACCTGTTCAGTCCCACCGCTCTGTTTCCTGTTCCTGTGTAAGAAATGTATTCTGATTGGTTGTCAGACTCCCATGGGGCCATGCAGGGGCTACTCTCTAGGCTGTGTTTTGAATCTAGGTATGGATGAGTTCTCAGATGCCATGTGGTCAGTTGAGTAAAGTGTCAATATTATCATGCCTTTACTCCCACCCACCCCCTGGGGCTGCAGTGGAGAAGTCTTTATTATGTAAAAGGGACTAGCCTGCCCTTCTCAATGGCCCATTAACAGTGGGGATGGGCAGGAAGCTACAGGCAACTATTCTGCCTTTTAAAACATGTTTCTTTCTTTTCATATCCAGAGAAATATTCTGCCTTTTCAATATTTCCTAGGATATTTCATTTTTCTGGGAGAGGGCTGGATGATAACTTCCCACAGTATCATATCTTTAAAAAAATCTTGGAGCACTGGGTTGTTACCAGAGGATTGGAAAAGAGCTGATGTAGTTCCCATCTTCAAAAAAGGAATGAAAAAGCAGACCCCGGAAGCTACAGACCAATCAGCCTACCATCAATACCTGGAATGATATTATTCAAAAAATAGATCAGCGAACATCTAGAAACAAATAAAGTTAAAACTAGTAGCCAATACAGGTTAGTTAAAAACAGAACATGCCAAACCAATCTTATTTAATTATTTGACAAAGGGACTAAATTAGCAGATCAGCAAAATGCTATGGACATAGTATATTTAGATTTCAGCAAGGCATTTGACAAAGTAAGCACAACCTATTTAGTAAGCTAGAAAAATGTGGAATAGATAGCATATCAATAGATGGATTTGTAACTGGCTGACAAACCATACTCAACAAGTAGTTCTTAAGGATACTACATCTAGATAGAGGGAAGTAAGCAATGGAGTACCACAAAGTTCTGTCTTACTCCCAGTACTCTTCAATATCTTCATAAATGATTTAGATAACAGAAGAACTCATCAAGTTTGCAGATGACACTAAACTGGCAGGAATAGTCAACATCCCAGAAGACAAGCTCAAGATCCAAAAAGATCTTGACAGACTTGAACACTGGGCATTTATTTTATTGAATAAAATGAAATTTAATGTGGAAAAAAGCAAGGTTTTACACTTGAGCAGGAAAAACCAAAGGTACAAGTACAGCTTTGGTGAAACTTGGCTCCAAAACTGTAAAAGGGACCTTGGAATCTTAGCGGAAGATTACTTAAACGTAAGTCAGCAGTGTGCAGCCACCGCCAAAAAAGCTAATACAATCTTTGGTTGTATAAAAATAGAGGCATAGAAATAGAAATCACATGAAATATTACTACCACTTTATAGAATCTTAGTAAGACCACACCTGGAATACTGTGTCCAGTTTTGGTCACATGACAAAAAGATGTTGAGAAAGTGCAAAAAAGAACAACTAAGATGATTAAAGGCCTGGAGACTAAAACATATGAAGAACACTTGGAGGATTTGGGTTTGGCTAATCTAGAGAAAAGAAGGACTAGCGGGGACATGATAGCAGTATTCCAGTATTTGAGAGGCTGCCACAAAGAGGATGGGGTCAATTTACTTTCCAAAGCAGAGAAGACAGGACAAAAAACAATGGATGGAAACTAATCAAGGAGAAAAGCAACCTGGAATTGATTAAAAACTACCTAACAGTGAAGACAATTAACAATAGTACAGCTTGCCTTCAGACGTCATCATTGCTTCATCACTGGAGGTTTTAAATCACTTGTCTGACACCGTATAGGACTGTGATGGCACGCCATGTGACACGCAGAGCCCTCTTTGTGGACATGCATACCATCACCAGCTGCTCTGCTGGTTTCCAGCAGGTACATGTACACTGGACAGCTAGTCTTCCTGTGTGCCAGAAACCCAAAGACCAGATGGCCAATGAACATGTACGTCGTCTAGCTGGTCTTTGGGTTTCTAGCATGCACAAAGACCAGCTGGCTGTGGTGCATGCATATGCTGAAAACCCAAACAGCAGCTGGTCTTTGGGTTTCTGGTGCTCCGGCGTGCACACTCATGCATGCCAAAAAGGTTCGCCACCACTGGTATGGGATCTCCTGCTTGAGCAGGGGGCTGGATTAGAAGACCTCCAAGGTCCCTTCCAGCTCTATTCTGATTCAGTATGAAAGATTTGTATTAGGTATACAAAATAAAAGTGGGGTAAAAACAAAACTGCAAGTTACAAATTCACATTGATTTTTTTTTTAATCCTAACAGTTGTTCACATTCAACTATCCCTCAGATCTCCATATTTTGCAGGCTACAATCTATGGAGATCCCATATAGGAAGAATCCGCAAAGTACCAGATTAGGGAAGACAGGCCCTTGATAGAAAAGCAGCAGGTAAATCAAATCTAAGGCAAGAGCCTTAGAAATACGTTTGATGAAAACCAAAATTTATGATGGCAACAAAAATGCCACATCAACGAAAATGACACAGAATGCAATTTCGTATTCGGAATTTCCCATGCATTACAAAACGTGGCTGGTCCATTTCCTGCACAAATAGGCTCTCCACGTTCCACATCACGAAATAACCAGAACGTGTGATCCTTCTGTCTTCCACTAGTTAGCATTATCTTATGAACCATCTCCGACAATGTAAGGGAGCTGGCCAATGGGCGAGCAAGGAGTCTTTTGGAATTACCAATCCTCTTTGAGAGAGAGAGGGAGAGAGAGAGAAAGAGGAGCGCGCGGAGTCCCCGCCCAAAACGCGAATAGTGAAGAAAGTTGTATCCCGTCAGCCCCTGGGCGTCGCGTCAACCAATAGGAGCGGAGGACGCAGTGATACTTTGGCAAGGTGAGCGAGGGCGGGCGGAGCTTGGTTTTCGCTGGTTGGAAGAGCCGCGATTTTGAGGGTTCAGTAGAATCTTCTTTTGCTCTAGACTAGAAGGTGAGCAGCTTCGGAGGGACTGTAAGCAGCAGTAGGTGCTGCACCCGAAGGAGGCGGGGAGCTGTGCAAGGGAAGACGGGTTACTTGAGGGTACAGACCGCTAGAAAATAATGATTAATGATGTACAGAGATGCAATGAGGAAGTCAGATAGGACGAAGGTCTCCCCCCCCCCCCGGTGGTATTTTCATTTCCCCCACATAACAGCTTCTTTTTTCTGACTAACCAAAATAACATGGCTTAAAATCTCTTAGGGCTTCTAGAAGTTGCACAGCCTCTTCTCTGACAAATTTCGGAGAACTCCCAACCTGTGATTGATCGACGGTACTATTATTGAGTTAGACTACAACCCGTCTTTTCAAGGTGTAATCCTGATGCCAACAAGGAATAACTCCATTGAACACAGTGAAATTGGCTTCTGGATAATTATATATTTGACTGATGTTAGGGAGAACAAACGAATGTGTGGCTCTACTCTAATCCTCAAAAGGTGTTTATGTTGTGCTGTATCATTTTGAGAAACTGGCAAAACGGATGAAAAATGAGAGCTTAAATGGGAAAAGAGAAATGAATGGTGCATCTAAAATTTTTACATGCCTAGGATGGGTATATTAAAGAAAAAGTACTGGGATACTGTTAGTGATATATTTTAGTATCTGATTTGGTTAGAAAGCTCTTGTTTGAAGCAGGAAAACTGAGAAAAGAGATTTTGTAGAGATAGCTGTACAAATATTAGATATTTGTAACTATATAGCAATAGACTTATATACCGCTTCATAGGGCTTTCAGCCCTCTCTAAGCGGTTTTACAGAGAGTCAGCATATTGCCCCCAACAATCCGGGTCCTCATTTTACCCACCTCGGAAGGATGGAAGGCTGAGTCAACCCTGAGCCGGTGAGATTTGAACCGCTGAACTGCTGATCTAGCAGTAGCCTGCAGTGCTGCATTTAACCACTGCGCCACCTCGGCCCTTAACTAGAGTCCGATATGTGTCATCCTGTGAGCATTTTCTTTCCATCGCAGCTTAATATTTTTCAATATCACTAATAGAATCTATAGCCTGTAAAAGAATGAAAAAAGTAATTTTCTGTTGAATATCATAGCCATATTAACATGTACTTTTCTGATAATTTTTCATTATCTTATACTAATTATGTCAGTTGGAGTAGTGTAACAGAATTAATACTTTTCACATCCCTTCCTTTCTTTCCTTCTTTTCCTTCCTCCTTCACTCCATAGTAGTCATGTTAACTTACAGATTTAATACTCCATATTTAGTGACCATAGTGGCATTTGTCATCCTTGAAGGTTTGTAAAACAAAGGAAAGCCAAAGTATGATCATTATGCACAGCCATGATTTCATTTAGCAACACTTTGCTTAACAACTGAGTTGCCAGTCTCAATTGTGGTTGCTAAATCTACCATTTAATTTTGTATTTATACTTCGTTAAAAATATACTAGTAATGGGAAGCCAACAGGTAAAAGAAAAAAAAGTTTTTAATAATGGCAATATTTTGCCATACAGTGGTGGAGGTGTTGTGTGTGTCTTTTTTAACTCAATTATTTTTTAAAGCTATGTGTATCTCATTGTAGCTCTTTTCTTCATTCAGGACAATCAGAATGCAGACTCCAGTAACTCTTCTAGCTTCACCAGCTCTGGTATGGAATGTTTGCCTTATACCTGGCTTAATGGAAAATAATAAATACATTTTTCTTAAATTATTTGATCTTACAGATCTATATAATTTCTATTTTACAGAGAAAGCTAAGTGACTTTTTCTAAGCCGCACAATGAATTTTGGCAGATTATTTGCTGATCCTTGTGAAATTAGTTTCTAAAAAAATTATTAAAATGGTCAAATAATTCTGTAAAAAGTGCAAACAAAATGTCTCCCATTGTATTTGCTCATCTGCTAGGCAAGGTCTCTGTCATTTATTAATAACTGATGCATTTGGGCAAAGTGGACTTCCTGGAATAATCAGGTCATGGACCATATTGTTAATTCTCTACTCTGGAATCTGTTTTCCTTAAAAAAAAAAGCCAATTGGTGTGTTTCAAGGATAGTTTATGCATTTACAAAGTGGTTAGCATAGTAATGGTTTCTGGTTCCAGACAAGTTTAGAAGCAGCCTATATTTGAAATACTGAAATTTTCTTTCTCTTCTTGAACAGCGCATTTCCACAAATGCACAAATTATCCCTGGAATTCTTGGATTAGAGATATAAGGAAAAAAACAATTTGTTCTGGAGCCAGATTATTTCAACATGGACAATTTTCCACATTTCCCATGACTGTTAATTTATCCAAAAATTTACAATAGAAAGAAAAAAGTGCCTTTACTTGACAGCCTTGTAATAATGTGACTAAGAGAAAATGGCAATAGACTGTTAATAGCAATAGCAATAGGAGTTAGACTTATATACCGCTTCATAGGGCTTTCAGCCCTCTCTAAGCGGTTTACAGAGTCAGCATATCGCCCCCACAGTCTGGGTCCTCATTTTACCCACCTCGGAAGGATGGAAGGCTGAGTCAACCTTGAGCCGGTGAGATTAGAACCGCTAAACTGCAGATAACAATCAGCTGTAGTGGCCTTCAATACTGCACTGTAACCACTGCGCCACCTCGGCTCTGCTATGTCTGACAACATAATATATAATATCCTGAATATTAAAAAATCTGATGTTTTATGTTTTGAAGTACAAATTAAATTGTACACTATATATTTACAATATTTGCCATTTTCTCACAATTAAAATAGGAAAGTACTATTTAAAGTACTTTACTCATAATAAAGTACTTTATATAGAATAATCTATCAGATTTGTCCATTTGGTGCTGTCCGTGTGAATAATATAAAAAATATTATTTTTTGGTATTTCCTTGAGAACATATTGAAGGTCACTGTAAAAAATTTCAGTGTAAATGTAAGGAATTTTAAATTGATTTGGATTAGTTAAGGTTTGAATAGCTAGTTTAGACCACTGCATAGATTTGTATGTAGTTGGATATAAACTGAAATGTTTCTCTCTCTAGCTCCGCTGCTGTTCTCGAATTCTAACTAGGCCAGCTTCCCTATCTTTACTGAGTAGGCCTGAGACACAAACTGTGCAGGTAAGTATAAATAGTTATTATTACACATTATATTCTAAAAGTACAGAAATGGCGCTATTTAACCCTTGGAACTCTAGGACATTACTGGCCTCCTGTTACAATATTTTACAAACTGGGAACATTAGAAGAATTTTATATAGTCTTTTGCACATCAGTGTTGGTCTCCCCAAAAGGGAGGGAGGCAATGTCACTATAGGAATTATTTCCATATGATCATGAAGGTTTAATGTTACTTAAATAAGACCAGAAAGAATTCTTTTGTAATGTTCATAAACCACAAGCATAGGTGAACACAAATATGGGAAAGAAGACAGTGTGCATCCTGATATTATTATTTTCCCCCTAGTCTAATTGCCATCTTTCCAACTGATGTTTCTTTACCTCTCACATTCGTGTAAAAATTACTTCAAATTAGATGGTTCATGAATTTCAACTTCCAAGGACCATTTAAATAAACATAGATACATAAATACATAGATACATACGTAAGTACGTACGTACGTTCGTTCGTTCATTCGTTCATTCATTCAATGTTAATGCTACCTGATTCCAACTGCCTATATTTCTATTATTCTTGTTCAGTTGTTTTCTGGAATTTCCTCTTAATCATAAAAGATCACACAATTAGGATCTCATATATGGACAAACATTTCAAGTGAATCTGTCCAGTACTGAGGTTTTCAGTTTAGTGGTAGCTGTCATCTTTAAAAAGGCACAGATGAGGTTTGGATTTTCTAAAATTTCTTATAGGGAGTTTGACTTATGGAAATTTAACTTTTGTTTTTGTTCTACAAAAACTCCCTTTCTATATTTTATTATTATGGACCTCCAGTACTTAGAAACTATAAAAAGCCTTTAGTCCTCCAGATGCTGTTGAATACTAGTCTCTATCACTATCAGTTATGCTAGCTGGGGCTGATGGGAGATAGAGGTCAACACTATTATGAAAATTATACTTCTTCTACCTTTGGCTAAAAGTTGGCAAGCCATTAACCTTGCTGTTGTTTCTTTACTCTCATCATATATCTGTGTTTGATGTATCCTAATACATTACCAGCTAAATGCTGAATTACATATTTTTGTGTAAGAAAACAATGGAACTTTCAGATGTTTGGCTCTAACTGTACTAATTATTTGCTCATTTCACAGCCGTTTGGCTTTTCCACTCATCAGCTGGCTCATCGGGAAATCCAAACCAGCTCTGTCTCCCGTGATATTGATACAGCTGCTAAATTCATTGGTGCTGGTGCTGCTACGGTGGGAGTAGCTGGTTCAGGAGCTGGGATTGGAACAGTGTTTGGCAGCTTAATCATTGGTTATGCCAGGTAAACTAATATGCAAGAATTATTTCTATATAGTTAGAAACTATTTTATAACCTTTGTCCACAAATAGATCCATCTTCTAAGAAATAAATTTTGCTGATAGTTGAGAAATACTGAAACTTTAGTTAGGGAAGACTGTAGACTTAGAATAATTTTATTGTCACTTTGGCATACATTAAAATGAAATTAGATTGCATATAGCTCTTAAATTGTCTTCAACTCTAATAAAAAACATGACAAAATAAATACATAAATACAAAATTCTATATGACAAGGAGAAACAACATAAGTCTAGTTCAGATGTATACATGTATATGGCGATAGAATCTTGTGAGTTTAACAGACAAATGTTATAGGGAACAAAGCTGTTACAGAATCTGGTAGTCCTGCTAGAAATACTTCAAAACCTCCTCCCAGAGGAGAGCAACAAAAACAGACTGTAGAGCGGGTGTGTAGGCTCTCTAACAATGCTTTGAGCTCTAAGCACATAGTAGTTATAAGCAGTATCCTGAATGACAGGAAGCGAGCTTCCTATAATCTTCTCGGGTGTCTTTACCACTCTCTTTATGGAGTTTCTATCTCAGGCACGGCAGCCACCAAACCAAACAGTGATGCAGTTTGTTAAAACACTCTCAATCTGTAAAAAGTGGCATGCTTAATGGATTCCACTTATCCTGACTCATATGGATATAATGGTGATGGTATCTTTTTGTATACCTTCCAGTAATTCCCAAAAGAAGGCATTGCAAAAGAGTAGACTTTTCGGACTCAAACCATCAACTTTCAGGAGAGATGCAGCTAATGCTATGAATGCATCCCAGCAGTGCCCAATCTTTGTAGTTTAGTGGTCTGGCTTTGGGGAAGAGAGGGGAACCAGGCCATGAATTGCATGTGCATGTATGCCTCCCCCTGGCCCAGTTCTGAATAGGCCATGGCCCGGTAGTGGTCTGTGGTCTGGGGCTTAATCCATTGATTAAGAGAATCATAAACAGTTCCAAAGCACGCAAAGCATACTTGTCTTAAATGCATGTTTTTACCATCTGGGGCATTATCTCCCTTTTCACAAAACAATTATATTTCTGTTTTATTGTCATTTTCTTCCCCTCTGCATGGTATATAGATTCATGTGTTCATAAAACTTTGAATCAAATCATGTCTTTTTTTTTTTAAAGAAAAATGATGCAAGTAGTACTTGACCAAAATTGACCTTGAATTTTCCATTGCTAAGCAATGATTGTTAAATTAATGTTGCCCCATTTTATGACATTTCTTGCCACAGTTCAGTGAATCAGTGCAGTTGTTAAGTTAACAAGAAGGTTGTTAAGTGCATCTAGATCTTCCATTGACTTTGCTTGTGAGGAGGTCACAAAAGGTGATCACATGACCCTGGGACACTGCAGTGTTCACAAATACATGCCAATTGCCAAGCATCCAAATTTTCATCACATGACCACAGAGAGGCTGCAACAGTTATGTGAAAATTCGTCATAAGTCTTTTCCCCCCCAGTACCAATGTAATTTTTTATTAGGTACTAAATGAATGGTTGTAAATTGAAGATTACCTGTAAAGTGTTTTGCATTTAGGAACATCTTTTACTGAATTTTAAACTGGCGAGAATACTGAGATCATATTCAGCTCTTTTGGTTTAAATTATCCTTGTTTTGAGAAAAATAATTCCAGCTTCATTCTAGCTTCTGGAATCTCTCCTTCCATTCATTCTAGGGACAAAGAACCCAGAAGAAAAGGTAAAATATATCATCCACTGCTGACAAAACAGAAGCAGTTTCTATGGATATATATAGCCTTTATTTACATAGGAGCAGAACTATGCAAACTTTCCTAAGATTTTAAATTATAGTCAAGTACCTATCATCTATGCTGTTTAACAATTATCAGGATCCATAATGGTTTGGAAAACATTACGTAATATTTTATTCTGGAGAATTTAATAAGAATTTATGTCACAGGCTTTTCTTTCTTTTTTCTATCTACAGGAACCCATCCCTCAAGCAGCAATTGTTTTCTTATGCTATCCTTGGTTTTGCCCTTTCGGAAGCCATGGGGCTCTTCTGTTTGATGGTGGCGTTCCTGATTCTGTTTGCCATGTAAAAAGGCTCTGCTGTCCTCTCAGTTTAAACCTTCTGTTAGAGATATAAACAAACTTTAAATAAATATAATTCAAGGTTTTTGTTTTTGTCATTCATTATTCTGTATGCTTCACATAGAAACAGGAAAACAGAAAACTGACAACAGAAAATGACCGAATGGTTCATTGAGCCTGCCCTTCTGATGTTTGTAATTTTATTTTTAATTTTTTGTCAGATGATGGACATGTGTTTATCCCAAGTATGTTTAAACTCAGTTATTGATGATTGACCCACTATCTCCACTGGAAGTTGGTTCCAAGTTTCTACTATGCTCGAATTAAAATAGAAAATACTTCCCACTAAAATAATGTACTGTACTTTCATCCTATTTTTTTCTTTACTTCATTGTTTACTGTTCTGCCAATTTATGAAACCTCGGGATATTTCAATCATCTAACAAAATGGATTTTAGTCCACAAAACACATAATAAAAAAGAGTCTATTTAATACTGGTATTCAAAAGTATGTAATGAGATTTGCAACTTGTTGACATATAGTTTTACCTTAAATCGAGAAATTGCCAATCAGCATTCACAGACTCCATCATCTGATACCCATTTTTGATTCACTTCTCTCCTAGAGGAGTTGTTTCTTGCAACCGATATTTAAATAAAGTTTATGAAAGTTAAAGCCATACTGAATTTGTTTATTTTCCATCTGATGTTTTGCTTTTTGGTTCTTCTGAGGGAAAAGCTTAAGCTCCCACCAAAACAAGTGCAAAAGGTAGCAGAACATTCCGAATACTGCAGAGTTTCTTCATATATGTGTGTCTGTGTGTGTGTGTGTGTGTATATTAGCACAAATACAACATACATATATATATATATATACACACACACACACACACAACACACACACATATATTGGAGAAAGGTTTATTTTTTTAGGATTATTCTCAGTTCGACAAAGAACTGGACTCTGACCTCGACTTTTCTATGAGGAATGGAGACGAATTAACTGGGTAAAACGGACGATGTTTTTGCGGAGTCCAGAATTAAGAGCATAAAAGCGATACTGCTATAAAGATACACCTTAGCTGGCACGGAGACTACCGCACAGCTCCTACAGGTAGCCTAGGGAACATAATCTACCTCCAGGAAGGCTCGAGGGCGGAGCTTATGCTTGCTCGCGTCTGAGCAAACTCTATGTAAGAAGCGGAAGGGTGGTGTCTACGACCGTAAAAGGAATTTTTTGAAAGAATTACTTAAGGCAGGTGGGAATTCGTTGCCTTGAGTTTCGTAGGATTAACTATCGACAGAGTTTCCTTCAAAATATATTCTCTTAGGTTTTTAGTGCCCCGTTCAAAGAAAAAAAGATATAATCTTGTAGCTATTTAGGAGGTTCCGGGGCGATATTCTAGCATGGCTGTAGAAAAGGGGGAAAAATGCAGAGCTGCAGGGTTGTTTTTCCCCCCTTGAAATTTGGTTCCCGATGTAAGAATCCTCCATGTGCAGATCAAGTTGGAAATTGAAGCTGACGCCGAATAAGTAATAAGGATGATCATGCGGGAGATTCCACTTTGCCACGTGCTGTATGTTCAGAGTCATGCAAAAGGAATTTTATTTCCCCTCATAATGGTCTGTAGAGATTCTCAGTCATGGTTGTCCTAAAGGTGCTTTTAGGAGTTTCTGATTTTTGTTTGAAGACGTTTCGCTTCTCATCCAAGAAGCTTCTTCAGCTCTGACAGGACAGTGTGGAACGGAAGGATTTATATTCCCTGAAGATAGCTTTCTTGGATGAGAAGCGAAACGTCTTGAAAGAAAAAAAAATGCAGTTGTCTCCTGAAAAAGCATCTTTGGGTTTCCCCTCAGAATCTTTTTTAAATGGCGTGAGATGATAGACAGACAGACAGACATACAGACATACATATATATACATATATATACATATATACACATATATACACATACATACATATCTCACGCTGTTTTGCCAATCAAATGAATAATTCAGCAGTGAAATGCTTTACCCATTTAATCTCTACCTGGCATCTCATTTTTTTAAAAATACAATTGAAAACTCCGGGTGGTAGTTCTACGAAAATAAGCATCATAAAATCAAAACGACCGTTGCCTGGGAAACGATAAAACTAGTTATTATGTTGCTTTTAGAGGCATTAAAGATTTGTCGATGTGCCAACACAGAGGGGGGGGGGGAATCATCCCAGTTTTCCTACTCGAAGTTCTTTGAATAAAGTTAAGCAGGGTCAGATCTGCTTAATTCTTGGGACAGATGGCCACGAGGAAAACCCACAGCTGTCAGAAAGACATCCCGGAAGCAAACAGCAGAAGCTTGTTTTTTTGGTTTTTTTTCCAATAACGCCAACCGCGTGTATCGGGAGCCTTTCCCTTCCCAATGGTCTTCCTGAGAACTTTTTCACCCACGCTTGATAGAACTAAACTATTCGGGACCGGAAATGAGAACAATGCTCTAGAATTTCTATACAATCAATGTTCCATTAGCCGCGATTGAAGGAATTAACGACATGGGGGCGCTCTGGAACTCTGTACCTCAATGGTTGATAGGCCCCCGCTGTCGATAGTGGGCGGAGCATCGTGATCCGCTCTGCCCACCTCTGTCGATGGTGTAGGAAGTCCCGGAAGCGCAGCCGGGACTGTTGGCGATGATGGCGGAGAGTCCGGCTGCTGAGGAGGTAGCTTCGGCCGCGGTACTGTCAGCCCCGGCAGGCGGAGGGCCTGGAGCCGGAGCCGGTGGCGGAGGCACGGGCGTCTTCCTACCAGCCGAGCTTTGGGCGGTAGCGGGGTTGGGTTCGGGAGGAGGAGCGGGAGCGGGAGTCGGTTCTGCAGGAGCTCCGGTGCCTGGGATTCCCCCTGCTGCCGCCGCCGCCGCCGCCGCTGCCGGAGTGCTCCTTTCACATTCGGCCTTCTGGGACCCCACGACCAGTGGGGATTGGGACGGGGAGAGACCGAGCGCTGCCTGCCTGCTCCGCATTAAACGGTAAGGAACTCCGGAAGAAACGAAAGAAGGATGTTAGTCGTCCTATCTTTCCCTTAGAGAATTTAGCCAACATCTGGCAAAACGTGAATTGTTAGGAAAGGGCAGAGTTTCTGAGCATGGGCAGAGTGCTTAGTTTCGTTCCCCACCCAAGCCTTCCGCTTTGCGCCTTGTATTTCGGGTTCATGCTTCCACAGTTCAGTCCCGTTTGAAATGTTATTTTATATTCCTGCTGGTGATAGATTGAGGCATTTGGGACAGCTTCACCTGTTTCTTCCCTGCATTTTCTTGTAAAAATACAGGTCTCTAAACGTATTAAATGCAAATAGAATAAGCTTCTGATTACAAAAGCTTTATGCTTTCCAGTCACCCGGCAATTCCCAGATTCCATGAACACAAAAGTCCAATGTCATTTGAACCTTAATGGCACTGAACGAAAATTGCTTTCATTGTAAAACTGACTTCCTTATTTTGCATCAGAAAGCAATTGGTATTTAACACTTTACAACTTCAGTTAAATTTCTACTAATGAGTATACTTAAAGAATATGTTCTGTGTATTTATAGCTGTCCAAGGAAGGAGAATTCTAAGCAGTGCTATATCTTTATTTGATTGCATATCGTTTTGTAGTCTTTTCTGTATGCATTTCGTCTTGCATCAACAGCTTTTAAAGGCAGGCAATCAGCATTATTTTGTTGTGTAGGTTATTGGCCAAGGACGTATGTTGAATTGATAGAAGAAATAGATCTGCATTCATGCTTCCAGTTTGCTCCTTTTGTGTACTGGTAATTTATTGTACATGCTTATTGTACATATTATCTGTTGAGTTCTTACTCAAATAGAAAACATTTATCTGTTTAAATTACAGTGGTTCTCAATCTTTTTTTGGCCATGCCCCACCTGCATCTTTAAAATTCTGATGCCCTTCCCAATATATAATTCTTATTTTACTCTAAAAGTGAACTCAAAGGAAGCCTAAAAGGCCATTAACTTGGTTTAAACAAGGTTTAAATTGCCCCCATTAAAAATCAAATTGCCCCCTGTGGGGCATGGACCCCATGTTGGGAACCACTGGTTCAAAAGATACCCAACACATATGTATCCAGGTGTAACTAAATGGTGGAGGTGAAGAAAGATTTTATGAGCCTAAACAGTCTCTTCTTTTAATTAATCTTATTAAATCATGTCAAAAGTGCAATAGAAGGGAAGTCCCTTCCATTATTTGCCTAAGTACTAGTTAACATATTCCTTAGCACAAACAAGGCCACAAGTTAATTTTTTCCTGGACAATTAGGTGAGACTTGCAATGGAGATTCTGAAAAAACGAGAACTGTAGCGCGGTGGGTGGGGGTGTCCTTGGTGCTCTCTGAGGTTGATTGTTTTCTTGCAGATGCTTCATTTCCCAACAGCTGCTAAGCAAAGTTTACTAGGCAAAAAGTGAGGACCAACTATAAAGGGCAGTTTGAGGTTATTCCAATAATTAGTCATATAAATACTTCAGAAATAGTTAACAACAGTTTTATGTAACCACAGTAACAAAAGTTATATTGTCGGGATATAGAGCATCAAAGTGAAAATCAATTTGCAGAAGTATTTCACAGAAGTCTGACTGAATGCCTCCAGGGATTTTTGGCTGTTATTTTCAAGCAAAACTATTGTTGTAAAGCACTATTGATATATATTTTATACATTTGGTGACTGCAAGGCTACTATGCTCAACCTTTCAGTTTATTTTATACTTTAGTGAGAAGAAACAAGTAACAAGTAAGTTGATGAGCAGCCACTTTCAAAACAGCTTATCAACATAGACACTTTTGTTGATAAATGTATGCTGACAGATTGAGGGATGAGGCAATAGATCCTTATGAACAGGCGTGGGCTGTGATAAGTCCTTTCTTGTTATGTTCTCTCCCCTTTTGTAGGAGATCTCTTTTTCTCTCATTCTTTTTGGACTTATGTGATATAAGAAGAGATGTGAATTACAAATAAGCAGAAACAGTTTACTGTATGACCAGAACAAATCTTTAAGAAAATTATTATCTAAATTATGATTCTTAAATTTAGGTCAAATGTATTTATTTTGGGCACTGTTTAGGGAAGACTTTTTTTTTTGCATTTTTAAGTAACAGTATTTGTCAGTAATTTAAAAGGAAACTTAATGGGTTGCAAAATACAGAAATATATTTGTATTTCTTTCCTAGGGATATCATGTCAATTTATAAGGAACCACCTCCTGGAATGTTTGTCGTACCTGACCCACATGATATGACCAAGGTGAGTGGTATTCAAATGGTCTGTAGTCCAACTAAAAGGTTTTTCTAACAATGAAGAAGTACTTCATAATATAATGACTTGGCTTGGGTGCCTCTAATTATTGGAAAAACTGCTATAAATAGCAAAATGAGATTAATTGATTGCAATATCACCTTAGGAAGCTTTCAGTAATGCTCATATTGTGTTTATATTGAGAAGTTAATTGAAATGAGACAAAACAAAGGGAGGGTGATATTAAAAAAGCAGTATATATATTTAGATTGCCATTCCTAATATTTTTATGTTCTCTGCATTGCTATGAAAAATATAAAGCACAGATTCTGCTTTCAGATTTGCAGTCAAAAAGAAGAAGTGGATTAGAAAATTGGTGGTAAGGAGGAGATGAAATTGCTAAAAGGTGTCTATATAAAAATAGAACTGGGCCAATTTTTCTGTTGGTATTGATCTTTAGGAAGACATGTTTAGTCTTGTAACGTTGATTTTTTTTCAGGCACAAAATATAGTATGTTTATGAAAGAAAAAGGCTGAGGCATGGAGATAACATTTTTTTTAAAACCGTGAATGTTTTAAACACTACAGAAACTTCCCTTGATTTGAGTTCCTTACAGAAAAGGAAAAAAAATTCTACGTCACTTAAGTTGTATGTTATTCATATATGTCCAAGGATCTGCCAGTGCAGTTCTACAGATGAATTATTGAGTATGTGTACCTCAATAACTGTCAACAGGACAAGTACAGAGTTCAACTGATAGTTAGGATTCAGAAAAAATAATCACAACCAGCCTGCCTTCCCTTGAGGATCTGTATACGGCATGAACCAAAAAGACGACCGCCCCCCTATCCTGGACATAATCTATTTCAACTTCTCCCCTCAGGATGCCGCTATAGAGCATTGCAACTAGACACAGAGACAGTCCCCCACCCTCCCATGCCATCACTGCTGAACACTTAATACCCACAATACTGCCTCATTTCCTATCTTTTCTTCTCATCTTTCCTATTGTCTTCTCCTTTTGGTTTTCTTATTCTTCTTACCAATTGTTGTTCGCAATTTATGATTAACAGTTATAATTTATAATATTTGCCCTATTATTGGCTGTTTATATGTACACTGTCAGCTTATCCATTGGAGACAATCCTTGTGTGTCCAATCACACTTGGCTAGTAAAGAATTCAGTTCTGTTCTAGTCTATTCTGCTATGCTATGCACTGCTCTGCAGCACATTATGGTTAGAATGCAGTACCACAGGCTAATTCTGCTGACTGCTGATTGCCAGTAGTTCGGCAGTTCAATCCTGACTAGCACAAAGTTGACCTAACCTTACATCCTTCTGAGATTGGTAAAATGAGGACCAGATTGTTGGCAGCAATACTCTGACTCTGTAAGATGCTTAGAGAGGGCTGTAAAGCACTGTGAAGTGGTATATAAGTCGAAGTGCTATTGCCTGTTCTGTCAGATTAATAGTAATAGCAATAGCAATAGCAGTAGACTTATATACCGCTTCATAGGCCTTTCAGGCCTCTCTAAGCGGTTTACAGAGAGTCAGCATATTGCCCCCAACAATCTGAGTCCTCATTTTACCCACCTCGGAAGGATGGAAGGCTGAGTCAACCCTGAGCCGGTGAGATTTGAACCGCTGACCTGCTGATCTAGCAGTAGCCTGCAGTGCTGCATTTAACCACTGCGCCACCTTGGCTCTAAGCCATGTGACAGATCAAATTTCATCAAATACTCTAAGCACTGCCATTAGAACTGCCATGAACATAACCTGTGAATTGGATTAATTTAGAATAATAAATACATAAAATAGGTAGTGGTAAATGTAAGTAAGAACCACTTGTTTATTGCTATTATGTTCTGTCTTTTACTCCAAAGTTCTTAGCCTGCCTTGATGTACTTAGCCTCCCTCCCATTTTTCCCTTCAGAAATGCCCTAGGAGGAAAATTTGACTAACAATGTTTAATGACCCTATATTTCCTAACAAGATTATGAATTAGAGTGGAAAAGTTGTTACAGTCTATTGTTTTAAGTACTGGACACTGAGTACTAGTGACAGTATTCTTGTTTTGACATGCTTGCAGTTATAACAGATGACTACTTTTTAAAAAGTGCTCCATCTCTGGGTTTCCCCCACAAATGCTGTAAGACCAAGGCAGACAGCAAGCCTCAATCTAACATTTGCTGACAGTATTATTTTTTTAGTTATCATTCACATAATTTTAGTGTATATAGAGTAAAATAATGATCAATTCACCAGTCAGTTATAATAATTGATCTTATAATTGAATAGTATGTCAATCCAAGGTTGATATACCCAGTTTTATTTTTTGGGGGGGTACTGAAATAAGCACCAGGGGTTATTTTGGGGGAATGTCTTATTTTTTATGTCTTATGTATGGGAGGCTCACTTCTTCTGCTTGCTCATGGTGGGGGAGGAGGCCATGTGGTGTGCCAGTGCTGCCGCCATGAGACACCGACTGGAACTGCTCCATGGGCCTCGCACTGGCTTATCTCAGGGCCCCTACAGCTAGGCCATTGACCCCCCCCCCCGACACTTGCCTTGCAGTGGCGGCTCCAGCAGCCCTATCCAACAGGACGCCGCATGGCCGCCAGCCCACTTCTTCTGCTTGCTCACAGCCACAACAGAGCAGGAGGCCGAGCAATGCACTGGTGCCATAACCACAAGGGAGTTGGGGTGCAGATGGGATGGTTGCGGGGGCCTGAAGAAAACCGGTATGGGGCACGTGGGACAGCTCCATCCCCTTTGCCTCACCTTCTGTCGGCCGCACCATGAGCAACAAGATGGAATGGCTGGCCAGCCGGCTGCACAGGCACTTAAATAGGACTTATTTTGGGGGGTAGGGATTATATTAGATGCATGTGTAAAAACATGCTAAGGCTTATTTTTAGGATAGGTCTTATTTTGGGGAAATAGATTATACCCCTAAGGGTCTCTTGGAAATTGAAATTCTCATTGAAACATACCCATATGAATTTGTGATATTTTATTAAGCATTTGGATTTTCTGAAGCAAATTTGGAATTTGAGTAAGTGTTTATTTTCTTTAAAAATATATTGTCCCATTTTTTATTCAGAAAGATTTCCAGCATGATTGTTAAAAACTAAAACATTTCTCTTTCATGATAAAGTCTTGTTGGGTTAACTAGTAGGGATGGAAATGGCCTTTACACATTTTAAAATCAGGCCTCAGTGGAGTTAAGGGTAGGCAACCAGTGAGGCAGTGTTCCTCAGAATGGCCCTAGTGCAGCCAGAAACCAAGGCTTTGCAATGACCATCTTATTTGATGACATTATTTCCAAGCAAAATTTAGAGCACCTGGGACAGTTGCATGGGTGTTTGAGAGAAAAGAAAATTATATAACTTGTGAAGATAGAGTGGAACCACATTAAAAGATATGTAGTAAATAAAACAGGTGAAGTAAAAATGTTTTAAAACTCCACTTAAAAAATAAAGCTGGAATAAAATTTGCCTAATTTTAGTAGGAATTCTGCAGGTGTGAGGTAGGTGCAGAATTGACAAGCATGTCTTGTGTTCGCCAACTTCTAGGAACCTACAAGAGTCACTTGACTGATCTTAAAAGTTAGATTGAAGAGGGGAGTCCTTCACGTGTTCCCAATCCACAAGGCTTTAAAGATCAAAATTATTGGTTTAATTTAATTATAGGTAGTCCTGGACTTAGGACCGCGATTGGGAATTCTGGTCACTGAACAATACAATCATAAAGTGAAATGTCATGTGACTTGGCAACTGTAATCCTAGTAATTCCTTTCGCCATCATTAAGCAAGTTTTACCATTGTTAACAAATGATCCACTCAAATCCATTTCAGGCTCGGTTCCTCCCACTTCTGAGTAAGGAAAGGAATGTCTCTACTCACTATACCCACCTATCCCCCCCCCATTTCTGCCCTTTTGGCCTCTCTGCACCCTGTTTTTCATGGTGGCAATCAACCCCAGGACTGCATGGCTTTGGAGCTGCTTGCCATGCCTTGGAAAGCCGCAGCCACCCGCAGCCCATTCTCAATTGCCCTTGTCATCCTGAATTCTGAGAGCCCTGCCCCCCTACACTTTGCCACACCCATCTTCTTGTTCCTACTGCTGGCTGGGCTGGGCTGAGCTGCAAAAAAGGAAAGGGGCCTTTGCCTTATTTTTTGCAGCATGAAGTCACCTCTAGTCTGGTCCAGCAGCCAGGGTAGCCATGTCTCAAAAATGAGAGCAAGAAGAAGGTGAAGGTCAGCTGGGGTGACGAAGTGCTTGGCGGCAGAGGGGCAAAACTATATAGACTGGGAGCTGGGCAAGAGGGGAAGTTGCAGTGCTCTTGCAGTCATCAGCACATGTGGGCTGCAAAGCACCCCAATTTTAATCATGACTATGAAGGTGCTGCTACCGCCATAACTTCTGGCGTGGGTCGTAAGTCACTTTTTAAAATGCTGCTGTAACTTCGAACAGTTGGTAAACGAATGTTTGTAACTCAAGGATTGCCTCTAAGGAAAATAGAAAAAGCTGGAGAAGCTGCTATGGAATTCTCCTGTGCATTGCAAAAAAATATGCATTGCATATACCGTTTTTCACCATTTCAACTAAATAAGTAGTAATGAAATCTGAGACTTGTACCATTTAAAGAAGTATTTGAGTTTTTTTCTTCTGACTGCTTGCAGAAAACCTTCTCTGCCTCCTCTGACTTGTGTCAACAGCTGCTGGCACTGGGCAAGTGCTGCCACTGATGCTTCCATCAGAAGTATTTGCGCAAGCCTGGGCTTTTCTCTTGCAGATTCATGCGTTGATCACAGGCCCCTTTGACACGCCTTACGAAGGGGGTTTCTTCTTGTTCCTGTTTCGCTGTCCTCCAGATTATCCTATCCATCCGCCGCGGGTCAAACTGATGACAACTGGGAATAATACAGTGAGGTTTAACCCTAACTTCTACCGAAATGGGAAGGTCTGCCTCAGTATTCTAGGGTAAGGACCCATTCAGCTCAAGCTCTTTTCCAGGGGAAACCCAGGGTGGTGCTTTGGAAGGCTTATATGCAGTTATTTTTCCTCAAGGACCACATGCGAATGTGTGTTTTTCAAAAGAATAGGGCAGAGGAAAAGCATGAGAATTACAGCACAGTGGGGCCAAATCAACCACATAACTGCAAGCCATTCCTGGTCACAAACTGTTATTTCTCATCTTTTAATAAAGAGGCAAACTTGGGGCAATTAAATTTGCATACTTTTTTTCTACAACTTTTGATCAGTTTGTGCACAGTAGTACTGTGCCAAACACAGTAGTACTCGGCACGTGTGGTGCTCCTTTTAACTTTCTAGGCATCTGGTGTTTTTTTCAATCCAGAAAAAAAAATACTGTAAAACTTCTGTATGTTTGTTGGAATGTATGTAGAAGTTTGGTATAGATGTATAGAAAGAAAGGAAGAAAGTGCACACATACAAAAAAATACATGTGTACTGTTTGAAACCACAGAGAAATTACTTCAAAATCTTGCTCCATACTCCTGTATTCCATCTGTTTGTTTCAGTTACTTGACTTTGTGTGGATCCATTGGATGCTTCAATGATATTTCTTTTCTTTTTTAAAGAAAAAAAAGATAAACTAGTTAAGTAGAGATAAAGGAATCAAAAGTGATTGCTGTTATAACTATTAAGTTTGTGACTCCTTCTATCAATACCATGTCTGTATCCATTTCAAAGAAACAAGGTATATCTGGAGAAGTTTTTTGAATGTTCCAAAGCTAACTACTGGCAGTACTCGGTTAACCACTGTAATTAGGACTGGAAACTCCCTTGCTAAGCGATATGGTTGTAAAGTATGATATCACATGACCACACTCCCAAGAGCCGTTCCATTTGCCGTTTCAGGCAAATCCCACATGATCGTTAAGCATGATGTCACATGATCCCCATTTATGACCTCCTGCTGGCTTTCATTGCCTTTACTTGTGAAAAGCTGACAGTAAAGGTTACAGATGGCAATCATGTCACTGTAGGATACTATGATATCATAATTGTTAGCTGGTTGCCAAGCTCCAGAATCATGATTGCATGACAGCCACATCTGGTCATAAGTCTCCTCATTTATCACCATTGTAACTCTGACCAGTTGCTAAATGAGGACTACTTGTAATCACTTTCTATAGAATGTTTATTAACTCACAAGCATAGGTACATTTCTAAACTTTTTATTTTGTTAACTGTTTTGTTTTGTGCAAAACTTCACATATCTTAGGAGTCCAAATCCAGTTGGAGCCCAGATCAGTCCTTGTGCCATAAAACATCTAGTGTGGAAAGCAGCATTGCTAAGACCTGTAAATTGAGCCAAAGGAATGTCAAAAATTGATGTCTCTGTCAAGAAGGAGCTCTACACATCCTACAAAACACAGATATTTGGGGCATAGCCAATTCATGGTGAATTTAGTCTTTATTTGAATTTTGGTCAAGTTCAGCATTCCAATTGGGCTTCAAGGTTTCAATTACTGTAGTATCCAGGTGGATCAAGATACAGAGCACACCTACCCCACATGGGATTGTGTATTGCTGTCCTAGAAGTACGGTTGCATTGGTTACCTGCGGCCTGTCTGGGACTGTTACCTGATCCTCCATGTTCCCCTTTAATAAATCCTATATACTGTTACTCTTCATCTAATGGTTTTGGACAGCAGGTTATTGCCAAAAATAATTCCCAGCAAGAACTAGGGGCTCTTCATATCCCACCCTGTTTAGGGACTTTCAGTACCTTTTTTATACTTAAGAGACAAATGAGATAAATAATAACAATGGCTTGGTGGCACATCTTATCAGAGACTTGATCATAACTTTAGATAGTGGAAATTCTGCCAAGGATAATTAAAGGGAAGATAGGGTCTCTAATAGACTATGCTTATAGATGGTATAATGATTCATAACCCTAAATAAGTAATCCTTGTTTACTTATATGCTGACCATTGGGTATTTTCTATAATGCCCTAGCCAGCTTTTGTACTATTGTATATAAAAACAAAACCATTCTAGCCTAACAATTATTAAAATATTGAATTCTATGTCTGCTCAGAACATTAGCATATATTATGCTACCTTTTGTGAGATTGCATATCCAGGCTAATCTCTACAGTGAATTGATAACCAGCAATCCTAGATTTGATAGGTTCACATCCTAGGATTTTGAAGGAGCTGGTAGATGTAACTTTGGAGCTGAAGAATACAGTATAATCTTTCAAAGTTTATGTAGAATAGGGGAAATATGAGAAAATGGCAGATACATTTCCAATTTTTTTGGATCCAGGAAATTATAGGCCAATCAGCTTGACATCAATACCTGGAAAAATCCTGCAAAAGATAATCAGGCAGAGCATTTATAAACACCTAGAAACAAACAACGTGATTAGTCAAAACCAGCATGCAGTAACTAAATTAGTGAATCAGCAATGTGCATAGCACACTTGGACTTCAGGAAAGCATTTAACAAACTAGACCACAAATAGGGGATAGACAGTATCACCATCAGTTGGATTTGCAATTGGTTGGTTAACCACACTCAGTAGGTACCGTATTTTTTGGAGTACAAGACCCATATTTTTCCCTCAAAAAAGAAGTTGAAAATCTGGGTGCATCTTATACACAGAATACAGCATTTTTTGCCTCCCGAAACCCTTCACCAAAATGGCTGTGCTCTAGGAAGCTTTTGAGAGCTCCTGGGGGCTGGGGAAGGCAGAAATGAGCAAAAAACAGCCCATTGTTTGCTCAATTTTGCCCCCCCCCCAGCCCCCAGGAGCACTCTATAAGCTTCCTAAAAGCTATCCATGCCCTCCCTTTTTTTCTTTACAAAAAAACGGACCATTTGTTGCTCATTTTTGGGCCCCCATCCCCCCAGGAGCACTCCGCAAGCCTCCTAAAGGCTATTCATGCCTTTTTGTGGGGAAAAAACAGGCCAGTTTTCACAAAAAAACTTTTTTAAAAAAAATGTCTCTTCAAAACCTTGGTGCATCTTATACTCCGAAAAATAACAGTAATCTTCATGGAACCACATTTACATGGAGGAAAGCATGCAGTGAGGTGCTTCAAGTTTCAGGGTCCAGGACTCTTAAACATCTTCATAAATGATCTAGATGAGGGGATGGAGGAGGAACCTATTTAAGGCAACACCAAGCTGGGGGCAATAGCCAATATTTTGAAAGATAAGCTCAAGATATTTACTGATTTGATCGGATCTTTACTGACTTGAACATTGGATCTATTCCAAGAAGATGCAATTCTGTGATGACAAAAGTAAGGGCCTGGCTTGAGAGGGAGGGAAGGAGGTGTCCTAGTAGATCAATATTTAAGTAGGAGTCAGCAATGTGTTTCAGCTGCTGAAAAGTCAGTGGAGTCCTAGGCTGCATCAACAGCACCAAGATAATGAAAAGTGATAACACCACTTTTCACTGAGCTTGTAAGACTACACTTGTGAATGAAGGCAAATATACATGTCCCAGGATAATGTTGCAGGATCTGATCTGAGTATTCCAAACTTCCAGGCCCCTGCTGGAGCCCATCCACAGGGAACTTGTCTCTGTCGGAATGTGTTCATGTTCCCTGTGGATGGGCTACAGCATAAATGCAAAAGCTCAGAAGACTAAACCTCTGGTTTTGGACCGACCCAGATTGGATCCTGTAGACCACACTTGGAATGTGCATCTAGTACTTGTCCGTACATTACAAAAAAGATGTTGAGACCCTGGAAAGTTTGCACAGAAGAGCAACAACAATAAAGCATCTCGAAGCTAAATCATATGACAAAAGTTTGAGGGAGCGAGGTATAATAGCTCCCTCAACTTCAAGAAAAGGGGGTTGGTTTATTCTCTAGGGCACCAGAGACAAAACAATAAATCATGGGTAGAACTCTTAAAGAGAGTGCCAACCTAGAAGGAGAAATTTTCTGACACAGAGAGCAATTAATCAGTGGAATAGCTTGCCCCCTGGTGGTGTTAGTGCTCCATGACTGGAGGTTTTCAAGAATAGACTGGTTAACCATTTGACTGGGCTGGTATAAGAGTCCTGCCTTGAGTAGGTCCCTTAGGACCATCTCAGGTCCTTCCAGCCCTAAGACACTATGAATATGGCCTTAAGCCTAATTACAGAAGACTTTAGCAATTAGTTCAGATCTGTGATAATGTATCCTTTCCAAACAGCTCAGAAAAGTCAGAGAAGAAGAGTCACACAACACATTAAGGTCTAATCTTACCTGTTGCTGACTTTGGACAACTTACTTATAGCCAATAATCTTCCCTATCTATCTTTTCTTTCTCTCTATTTTTTTATTTTTTTATTTATGTCTGTACTGTAAGCCGCCCGGAGTCCTACGGGATTGGGCGGCATATAAATGTTATTAAACTTGCAAACTTGCAAACTACAGAAAGTATTTTCTGATTACGACTGTATTACCATATTTTTCGGAGTATAATTTTCCCTCAAAAAAGAGGCTGAAAATCTGGGTGCGTCTCATACACTGAATACAGCATTGTTTTGCCTCCTGAAACCTGCCCTTTCATCAAAAGGGTGTGCATACTTGTAGGGGGCTTTCAGGGAGCTCCTGGGGGGTTGGGGAGGGCAGAAATGAGCAAAATATGGGCTGTTTTTTGCTCTATTTTGCCCCCTCCAGTCCCCAGGAGGACTCTATAAGCTTCCTAATGCCCTTTTTTGACAAAAAAACGGGCTCATTTTTTTCTCGTTTTTGGCCCCCATGAACATTCTGCAAACCTCCAAAGGGCTATTCATGCCCTTAAAAAAATGGGCCCATTTTCACGAAAAACGGGCCATTTTGGGGAAGTTTGCAGAGTGCAAAAAACTTTTTTTTTAATTTGCCTCTTCAAAACCTTGGTGCGTCTTATATTCCGGTGTGTCTTATACTCTGAAAAATACAGTACCTCATGTTACTACATTGATTATTGCCTATAAGTAAGTTGTCAACAGATGTAAGGCTAGGCATTATTGCTGGACAACATATATTGATCTTTATTGGTGTTTTTCTTATTCATACTACTAGACATTTCAGGAATATAATATTTTCTTCTTTGTTTCAAAGTGTTGACAATCTTCAGTTTGACTTACCATTTTGTGGACCTAGATACAGTGCTTTCAATTCAAGCAGAAAAGGGGACTTGAGCCTTTTGTAGCATTCACATGGCATTCATCTAGAGTTCTTTATAGTGAAGTGACATCTTTTCCTTGCATATATTAGGTATCTTTTGCAGTGGCCACATGATCCCAATAAAAATTTAAGCACAACTGCTTAAAGACTTGTGGACAGATATTACCTATGTGCCCCTGAAAGCTTTGAAGTATTTTTTTGCTTCTGAATCCTGGGAGCTATTTCCCCCTACAACATGTCTTTTTTATTTAGCTGGGTTCATAAATGTGATAAGCTACATCAAAATACCTATGCGTCCTTAAGAAATTATTTTGTGTTTGCATCTGTGGAAATAAGCTTTTTTTTTTTTTTTTTTGCTATCTCACAGCACATGGACTGGTCCAGCTTGGAGTCCTGCACAGAGCATTTCTTCAGTACTTATATCTATACAGTCTTTAATGACTGAGAATCCCTATCACAATGAACCTGGCTTTGAACAGGTAAGGAACCCGGATTTGGGATTATATGGCTAATGGGACATTTTTTCATTTGATACTTGAAAAGATTGGTGTAACATATGAATTTAAAGAGGCTAGACTAGAGAAAGCATGCAGAGCATGGTTTCTCGATTCCCTCATTTAGATTGGAGTTAGCAATGAGTGACCTTTTTTTCAGCTTCAAAATCTTTCATATAGAGGTAAGCCCCAAATTAAGACTGTTCCCTTAGTGAACATTCACAGTAATGCATTAAACTCCCACTAGTATTTATGAACAAGTCTTGAAACTATGTTGCAGCACCACAGCGGTTGTTTACCCGTACAAATGACCAGACAGACTATGCAACATTCACCCTGCTATTTCCCCCCCACACCCCATCCCCAGTTCCAGGTTTTCACAGGCACTGGATTCTACCCGTGAAGATCTAGAGAGCCTTCGCTTTCTTGGCCTGTTTCGGTGCTTCAGGCCTTCAGTAAGTATGCAGAGCATAGAGGCTTAAAGTCTGCAAGATCACGCAAGATCAGTGGTACGAGATCTCATGCTACTGATCTCTTGTGCTCTCACGGTACTTTAGGCCTCTGTTCTCTGCAAATAGAGGTTTTGGATGAAATCTGCAGCAAAAGGCTTTGCAAATGGAGGGAAGGCCTGAAACACAAAGTCTTTTGCCATCTTTGCAAAAAGCCTTTGTTGCCAAGAATGGAGGCCAGGAGGGACATGTGTGTCACTCCAGAGCTCTGTTTTTGCCAGGGAAGGCCTTTCCTCAAGCCCTCTGCTGAAGAGAACGAAACTCCTGGAGGGAGCACATGTTGCTCCAGAGCTCCGTTCTGTTAGGCAGAGGCCTTGAGGAAAGGGTTTTCCTGGAGAAAATAAAACTGGAGCGATGTATGCTCCCTCCGGGGGCTCCCTTGTCTTCGGCAAAGGCCTCTCAAGCCCTACTGGGGCATAAACACTTTTTGGCCAGAGACTGAAAGCTTCTGGGGTCCATGATCTCTTGCAACTTCAGGCACACATGCACTTTTTCAGAGAATAGGTGCCTGAAATCTCTCAAGATTTCAGTGCACGAAAAGTTTTTGTATGTCAGCGGGAGGCTTTAAAGCTTTGGAGGAGAGTCACTGGGACTGCCCGCCGCTCCAGAAGTGGCAGGCGGCCTTGGTGAATCAGAAAAGCCAATCAGGGTGCTTGTCCTGCTCTCCCTCTGCTCTTGCCGCTCACAGGCAAAGAAATGGGCTGGAGAGGAAACAGATCTTCACAAGGTAAGTGAAGGAGGTGGGAGTGGGGAGCAATTGCGGGAACCCCAGGGGAGGGATAATGAGTTATCTCAGTGGGTTCGAGTGCTTGGGTGGTCTGAAGCAGGTGACCTGTTCCATCAGTACCCCACCCTGAAATTTCTAATGTGCACTTAACGAGCCATACATTCGGTTAGAGAATGGATGGGCGAAAGGGGGGAGTGATCGCATTCAAGTTATGCAATTCACTCCTACGAATCCTCGGGTTACGAATAGAATGCGCAGGTTCCATTACATTCACAACTTGGGAACTACCTGAAATATAATTTCCTATAATAGTATTAAACTTCTCAAATCCTTCGGCCACCTAATGAGAAAAGAAGACTCATTGGAAAAGACCCTGATGTCGGTAAAGGCTGAAGGCAAAAGGAAAAGGGGACAGCAGAGGATGAGATAGTTAAGTAGGGTCATCAATGCAATAAACGTGAATTTGGGCAAACTCTGGGAGACAGTGGAGGGCAGGTAGGCCTGGCGTGCTATGGCCCATGGGGCTGCAAAGAGTCAGACACGACTTAGTGACTAATAACAAATAAAAGATTATATACTACTTTATAATGATTGTAAATATATTAATATATATATATTAAATTAAGTGTTTATCCAGAAAATCTGTGAATTTAATGCCAAGTAACACAGTCCCTTTCTTGGATAGGTGCAAACCATCTCTGTACAAAAGAGATGGTTTGCACCCATCCAAGAAAGGGACCAAGTTACTTGATATTAAATTCACAGATTTTCTGGATAAACATTTAAACTGAACAGCGGGGACAGAGAATTAATTGATACAGAACATTTCTGTCCCCAGCAATCTAAAACTCCTAGGGTTATCAGTGCATGTAACATAGATGTTTGTGCAGGTAAGATTATCACTCTTGCTATCAAGCAAAACCAAGCATTTAATAGTGCAATACCATATGCACGAATCATACAAGTGACAAGAAAATAGGGGCAGTCAGGCATAACACAGGTTATGTAGACAGTAAATACAAGATCAATCAAAATGGATTCAAATGTCTATACACCAATGCACAGAGTATGAGGAATAAACAGGGTGAATTAGAAATTCAGGTAAATGAGGTCAGATACGATATTGTTGCCATTATGGAAACTTGGTGGGATGAAACCCACAAATGGAACATACAGCTAGAAGTATTTAAATTATTTAAAAGAAATAGACCAAATAAAAGAGGAGGTGGAGTTGCACTATATATAAGAAATAACTATATCTCTACAGAAATAGAGCACAACAATGATGAGAACTATCTTGAATGCATTTGGGTCAATATTAAAGGTTGTGGGGGGGAATGACATTGCCATAGGTCTAGCACAATACCAATGAAGAAGAAAAATAACAGCTCCCAAAAGAAACCAGCATGGCTGCATAAAGAACTCTCTGACAAATTGAAAGACAAAAAAGATAAGTATAAAAAGTGGAAAGGGGGAGACATAACTAAGGCAGAATATCAGCAAATAGCCCGAGTCTACAAAGATGAAGTGAAGAAAGTTAAGGCTTACAACGAAGAAAGGAATAAATTGGGAACTCATCAAATTTGCAGATGACACCAAGCTGGCAGGAATAGCCAACACTCCAGAGACAGGCTTAAGATACAGAAGGATCTTGACAAACTTGAACATTGGGCACTATCTAATAAAATAAAATTCAATGGTGAAAAGAGTACGTTTCTATATTGGTGGTGGGGTATATTGTAATAATTCTTATTCCGTTTGTATGTCATAAGTGGAGAGATTCTCAGTTGTTGATGTTTTGTAGGAAAGGCATCCAGGAGACAGTAAAAATTACAATGAGTGCATTCGACATGAAACTATCCGCATCGCTGTATGTGACATGCTGGAAGGGAAATGCCCTTGTCCAGAACCTTTACGGTATGTTTGGAGAGACATCATGATTTAACTAGCAGGTTCACTTTCTATACTCCATTGAAAACATCAGAAAATATATTTCTGAATGAGGCTTTGCCCATTTCTGGGAAAATTGGCAATATAATCTTCACCATTTGAGTATTCAGTCTCCACTGCTTTTATAGCCACATAGTTAATATCCTGGCAGATTCTGCATGCTACTCTAGAAAAACTTTGCAGTTTTATAATATGGCTTCTCAAGGTTTGTACCTTCCACTTATGTTGAATGTTGGCTGATGGCTGTTGTAGTTCAATATATTTAGTGTATATCAGATTGAGGAAACTTGGTTTAGGTAAATAATGAGATTGCAGTGTTTAGATATGGTAGTTCTTTTCTTTTTTTGGTCAAGATAGGAAAAAGCATTAGATGTAGGCAAAATAATTTGGCAGGGACCAAAGAAATCCCATCACATAACATCTGACTGGTGTTTCCCCCCTTTTTCATGAGTTTAAAAGTTCAGAAGGTCCATGTTCAGATTTCTTCTTCACAATCTTAGGCCTTTATTAAAGCTGTTCACTCCCTCTTCCACACCCCAATCATTTAATAGAAATGTACTAATATCATCAAATTCAATTTTGGTTTCTTAATGGCTGCACTTTATCATCTTCATTGTGTTTCCATCCCAAAAAATTTAGAACAATTTATAAAATGTTTGAATTATTTATATATTAAGGAATTTATATATGAAATACATTTGTGATCTTTTCTTTGATGAAAGCATTGCCAATATATCAGTGTTTTCCAACTAGTGTTCTCCAGATGTATTTACAATAGCCATGCTCAATTCTGAGTGTTGCAATCTATCTGGAGCTCACTGGTTCCAGAAATGTTGGTGCAAATTTTCTGAAACTCACCTGAAAGTGAGTTAATTGATGCAACTAATTCAATTAATGGGAAAAAGCAAAGTGCTCCTCTGACTAGCATGTAGTTGCACACTTGCTTTGGATGATAAAATGAGATTCTCAGAATTTTGCCTTTTTATTTATACAAACACAGCTATAAATACTGAGGTGATTTTTTTTTTGGAAAGAAATGATCTTATTGTTTTTACTCAAGAAGAAAATAGTGTGCTACATATAGATATTTAGCCACATGTAATAAACATAAATGAAAAGCTAGTCTGCTCTTGCACCTCAAGATTTAGGAATATTATGCATAATGGGAACACCCTTTGTGAACAAGCTGTTGTTTTCTGTCTGGGTTTAAAAAAAAAGAGTTTTAAAACTGGGCATTAACTCTTTGATGGGAATAAAATGGCTTTATTGCTGGTGGGTCTCATACTTTATTGTTTCTTTTCTACTAGTGGAGTTATGGAGAAATCCTTCATGGAATATTATGATTTTTATGAGGGGGTATGCAAAGAGAGGCTTCACCTCCAAGGACAGTCCATACAGGTAAGGATGAGATGATGTGTACATGTTGACTGGCAAGGAAGATTTGTAAAAACATTAACAATAATCAGGGATTGACTTCTCATCTTCTGATCTGAGAAAATAACTTTGTCATTCAGCAGGACCTTTTTCTGAATAGGAATATGAAAATCTGAATTGGAATCCTCATATTATTCAAAGATTTTAGAGCAGCGGGTGTTAATATATTATAAGGAAGCAGGAAATGATTATGAATAATGGGAGGCAATTTGAATCAGTCTTGGCTTGTTGGACAAGGGGAATCTTCATTCTTTTTTTTTCATATACTCATGAAAAATAAATCCTACCATTTTACCCACCAAATGTATTAAAGGATAAAAATAAAATGCAGGTAGTCTTTGACTTATAACAAGTCATTTAGTGGCCATTTAAAATTACAACAGTGTCAGGTTCAGTTCAGCGTTGACAACAGTGATGGAAAAAAGTGACTTATGACTATTGCAGCAGTAACCAAAACTCAGATGCTTGGCAACTGGCATGTGTTTATGAGAGTTGCAATATCCCAGGATTATGTGATAACCTTTTATGATTTTCTCACCAGCAATGTCAGTGGGGAAGCCATATTGATTTAACAAGCATGTTACTAACTTTGCAACAATTCATTTAACAACTGTTGCAAGAAAAGTTGCAAATTGGGGCTCAGTTGTGGCCACCTGCATTAACAGAAAATAAATCTCTATAACTTAGTTTCCTCCCATGCATAAGTAACAAATAAAAATATTTACCAAATGTAACTTCATAACTTTCATTGTCTGAATAAAAATGCCTTTGCTGGTCTAGATTAGCACAGTGTATGAGAAGCAAGAGCAGCCTCCAAGAACACAATATATTTGTCTCAAATTTTATCCCAATACTGTGAAGGCTTAGATTTGTATAGAGCTTCACAGTGCTTTACAGCCCTCTCTAAAGTGGTTTACAGAGTCAGCTTATTTCCCCCAACAATCTGTGACCTCCTTTTACCCACCTCGGAAGGGTGGAAGGCTGAGTCAACCTTGAGCGTGGTGAGATTTGAACTGCCAAATTGCAGTCAATGGGCAGTCAGCAATGTGGATTTACGGGCGACTGGGTTGACAAAATCAGAAATCAGGAGGTGATAAGCCATGTGGGAAAGCCAAGGAAAATAATTAAAACCATAAAAAAGTGAAAGTTAGAATATATTGGCCATGTGATGCGACACCAAGAAAAATACAGCATACTTCACTTAATCCTCCAAGGAAAGATTGAAGGCAAACGAGGTCCGGGCAGAAGAACATCATGGCTTCAAAATCTAAGGATCTGGTTTGAACAAAACTCATCAGCAATTTTTCATGTGGTTGTTGATAGCAATAGCAATAGCAGTAGACTTATATACCGCTTCATAGGCCTTTCAGGCCTCTCTAAGCGGTTTACAGAGAGTCAGCATATTGCCCCCAACAATCTGGGTCCTCATTTTACCCACCTCGGAAGGATGGAAGGCTGAGTCAACCCTGTTGATAAAAATAGGATCGCCAATATGATCGCCAACATCCAATGACGGATATGGCATAAGAAGCAGCAGAAGAAGGCAGTCAGCATAAGCAGCCTGCAGTACTGCACTCTAACCACTGCACCACCATAGCTCAAAACAATTATCATAACTTCACAAATTTGTAATTACTCTACAAAATCTGCAGTGCAATTGTGTTTGTGTACTGCCTGCAGGTGGAAAAGTAAAAGGGACTAAATAAGTGTTTGCTTTATCAAAACTTTTAACATCTGCCACAAATTTAGGATATAAAAGCTGAGATTTGCAATCAGCAAACTTTTTTTAAAAAGTTTTTTATTTTTTCATTTTCATACAAATAATCACATGTATACCGTTACATAACCAACACTATTTTGTATTATTCAATATTATGTCAATTCGTCTTACCATCAGACCCCAAAAACTACCATTGGCTCTTCTGCTCTCCATACATCATATTTATAACCTATCCATCACTTCCTTCTCCCTCTCCTCCTCCCTATCTCCTTTCTTCCCCCTGTCATCTTCCTCTTCTCCCTTTCCTCTCTCCTTCTCCTCTCTCCTCTTTGCACTCCTTCTTTCTCTCCTCCTCCCCCCCTCTCCTAATTCTCTCTTCTTCCCCTTGCCTCTTTCCTCTCTTCCACACTCTTCATCTCATTTGCATGGTGTATTTCAGCATCTGAGCCAGCTCCATTTAATATTGATGGTGTTAGTAATTTCATTTTAATAATCATATTTCATATTAATAATTTTAACATATATCCTCCTTTTAAAAAAAAGTATAATGTATAGCAATTATATTTTTAAACCCACCCCCAACCTATTTTTTGGCCGAAGTGTGGACCTGGTTATAATTTCTAGCTATTTCCATCATAATATTGTATAGTTATACATCATTACATATTCCAAATTTTTAGTTCTCTCTCTATAATCTCAATAATTTTCCATTATAAGTATATTTCAAGTTCCTCCTCCATTTTTCCATATCTTTACTTAGCTTATATTTAATTATTTTTTAATTACAATCCTTGCTGTTCAAAGCTTATTACAATTCCATTGATCTACTATATAAAATAACAAGCAATATGCACCTTACCTATATTCTCTTCTTAAAAGTTCTATATGTAACTATATTTCATATATTTTAGCTTATATTTGATTATCTTTTCATTATCATAATCAATTAGCAACTCAGTTTAACTATCATGTAAAAGAGTAAATCACATAACTCTACTTTATATTCTCCATATAGTAATTTCTAAATATCCAATTAGCTAGTCATTCATATTAATATATGTGCTTCTGTATATATATGTGCTTCCCTTCTTCCTCTCTCTTGCCAATCTTCTTTTTTTCCCCTTATCCTTTCCATTTCTTCATAGTGAGCCTTTTATCCCAAACTCTAAGCTGCTTTTTCTTTCTACTGGGTATATATTCTTCCTTCTCAAACTTTTCCATCACCCACTGCAGCATCTTTCGATGTACCCTCTAGCTCCCTGTCTTCTCTTCCTATTTTCTCTTATCAGTCCTTTCTTTCTTCTCTATTCCTGTCTGGCCATTTCCTTTCCTTTCTTCTGTAATTCCTTCCCTTTTCTTTGTTGAGACATATCCCCCCCCCGCTTCAATTTTCCCTGCGCCACTGTCAAACTCAGTGAAATCTTTCGTCTGCTTTTTATTTTCTATTGCTTCTGTAATTTCACTACCTTCCCCTTCTTACAATACAATACAATAGCAGAGTTGGAAGGGATCTTGGAAGTCTTCTAGTCCAACCCCCTGCCTAGGCAGGAAACCCTATATCATTCCAGACAAATGGTTATCCAGCATCTTCTTAAAGACTTCCAGTGTTGGGGCATTCACAACTTCTGGAGACAAGCTGTTGTACTGATTAATTGTTCTAACTGTCAGGCAATTTCTCCTTAGTTCTAAGTTGCTTCTCTCCTTGATTACTTTCCACCCATTGCTTCTTGTTGTACCCTCAGGTGCCTTGGAAAATAGTTTGACTTCCTCTTCTTTGTGGCAACCCCTGAGATATTGGAACACTGCTATCATGTCTCCCCTAGTCTTTCTTTTCATTCTTTGTCCTTTGCTTCTTGTTTCGTCTTAATTTCTAACTTGAAAGTTCTATTTAATTTTAATTTTAATGACTCATGCATATTTTTAATAATGACATATATTTCTTCAAATTCCCAACTTTTCATAATGTCCAGTTCAAAAATTACAGTTAATTATAATTTAAGTTCCACAGTTTCTTCTTATTTCCCAATTCTGATCCAGCTCCAATATTCCAGTTCAGCTGAAGTGGAGAGAAAGAGAAGGGGGGACATTCTTCTTTTCCTCTGCAGCCAAAATTCGAACCCTCCTTAAACGCTTCACTTTCTTTGTTCTTCCTTCCGGTAAATGCTCCGTATTCTTTCAACTCGATGATTTTCAGCAATACAACTTGATATTTTTAAATCGAGGAAAGACAAAATTATGAACAAAAAAAATAATGCTTTTTCTTGATTTTTCTTCTTATCTTCCACCTCTCATTGATTAGGCTTGTTTAGAATATGTAAATTAGAACAAGCTCGAACAAAGCAAGTCTCCTTGGTGTTGGTATTTTTAGCTTCTGTTCCCACCTCCTTCTCCCGTGAATTTCCCAATTGTCAATCTCTTTTAAAGACACAATCTTTTCAGATCCATATTCAAAGTTTGTACTTCAATGGGTTAGTCAATTCTTATTTCTGTCTCCAAGTTGTTTAAAGCAAGCAGTTATCTTTGGGCTTAATGGTTTAAACCACAATTATTTTCCTTTTTTTTTCGTTCTGCCAAAGTCCCAATCTGTCTGTTAATGTTATTTTCTACTCACAAGATTCTTTGTAGCAGCCATTTTACAATGCCGCCTCCCCCGACCCCGATTCAGAGAGCTAATCTCTGACCTACAAGGAACCTGTTATGTTCCTCTGGATCTTATGAGATGCAGCTCCTCCTTCACTTTTCCTTCAGGAAAGTTCTGGTCCAAAGAGCCTCAGCATCGGTTTGTCAGCCAGAATTTACGTGAGGCTCTTCAGAGCCCATGGTTTTTCTGTCTATCTCGCTGAGGTATTTCTGGTCTCTCTCAATCAGCAAACTTGCTTGATTATCATATTTCTGGATTATGCTGCTTTAGTTTGAATGCTTCCCTAAACACATGGAATGTTAAGATAGTAGGCAGAATTTACAAAAGTTACCTGTTCTACAAACAGAAATTACAAGAGAATTTTATGTGGGAGACCAAATTCCTTCTTGTGGGTCCTAGGGCTGAGCTGCTAAATGATAGTGGTATGATTGTTGAAAATTAGTGGTTCCTTTCCAGCAGTTTTGAAGAATAAACTCAGAGGTGTAGCATTTGCCTGAAAATTGCTTTACCTCTTTTTCCAAAAAAGTAACAACTCTGCTCCCTACAAAAAGATCAGGAAAAAACCCTAAGGATCGTGGCCACATATATGTGACATGACTGTGCCTATTTTGGACCATTGCTTTTGCTCTTTCCACTGTATATAAAATATGAATCTGTGCTCACCATTGCTTGACCCCAATATAAAAGGTGGCGCAGTGGTTAGGGTGCAGTACTGCAGGCCACTTCAGCTGACTGTTATCTGCAGTTCAGCGGTTCTAATCTCACCGGCTCAAGAGTTGACTCAGCCTTCCATCCTTCCGAGGTGGGTGAAATGAGGACCCAGACTGTGGGGGCGATATGCTATTGCTATTGCATTTTCTGGTGTTAATAAGAAATTTGTTTAGGGATGCCATTTTCTTCACAAAACAGCTATCACAAGCTTTACGTTATTTTTGTACTGATCATATTTTCTCAATGCAACATCCTAAATGTAGACTATTGTTTTGATACTGATATTTGTAAATATTTTTGATACTGACAAGATCTTTAGTAGTTTTAGCCATTGGCTGTTGTTCAGCTTACTGTTCTCTTATGCATGCTCCACTGAAATTTATTGTGCAAGACATTTTTGGTGAATTCTGTTTCTAGACCATAGCAGCATCTTAAAATGCATGCTAGATTTTTACTCAAAATTTCCATTGTAAAAGAGCTACATTTGGATTTACAGGATTAAAGCCATTGAGGATTCAATCAAGTGTGGGCAGACTGGCTGGGAATACACATCATATTAAGCTACCTTGTTTTGGCTAATTGGTAGCTCAATACGTTGTTTGAACTAAGTCATTGTGGTTATTGTGTGGTTCAATGCAAGTTAGTTCAAATAAATCATAGTTATATTAGCTTTTTTCTCTTCCAAAAGTTCTGCTGTCAGACCTCTTCCTTACCTCTCTCCTTCTTTGAAGCAACTCAGTTTAGAAAGAGCCCAATCTGCAGGGATTTGAGTTTTAAAACTTTCCTTTTGGGGTAAAGGCAAAAAAATGATTGAAGATGCTTGATGCACGGCAGCAAGCCCTCAATTTTGTCCAGAACAAATTGTAATTATCCATGCAGAAGAAAACACTGCTTGAATAAAAGAGGAGATAGCATTCTACTGCAGGAGCAAGGATGTCATCAAGAATGCCAAAGCAGCTGGGGAATCAGAACTGGCACCTAAATTACAGCCTAATTCAGAAATTCTGAACCCACCAATTAGCATTTCACACAGGATTTACATATCTCTTTCCAACTTTTTCAAGCTCTCTTCATTTGTTAATGTAATTTATAGTGAATAGGGAAGTGTTATTTTATTGCTAGAATAATTAACTTGATGGATGCTTAAATTCCGTTCAATCTACTGATCTTCCAATGACAACTGAAATCTTTTTTCCCACTTCCAGGATCCCTTTGGAGAGAAGCGAGGACACTTTGACTACCAGTCACTTTTAGTACGTTTGCAAGGAATTCGCCTGAAGGTTCAGGAGAAGCACCAGCAGGAGAATCCAGATATAGACTCAGAAAGCAGCTCTTCCGAAACAGAAACAGACACTCAGGGGAGCGTTAAGATTTAGATGCCTCCCACCTGATCACTTGGGAATCCAAAACGTGAGGGTGGGATCTTCCAACTCCAGGTGCTGTGGAGGACCCCAGAGAGACCTAAGAACTGTTTTAGGTTCCAGAGTGAGCACACAAGTGGAAAAAAAACAGCCTTTTGTTACCTGGTACATCCTGTTAAAAGAGCTAAAACCGAACTGGGCTTGTGAGAGGCTGCATTTTAGAAATGACCCTTCCCTCTGCTGGAGACCTCTGAGTGAATGACACGCAAAAAAAAAAAAGCATTTTGGAAAAACCTGTAGGCAGGTTTATGTCTCCCTTTCCGCCAATTCTCAAAAGAGCATGAGATAAAGCATGGCTCCTTGTTCCATTGTCCTTGTTTCATAAATGTACTGCATATTCCTGGCACTTCCCTCCCAGCTTGTTTTGACACCTTGATGGGCTCCCAGTAATTGAGTCTGTTAAAGCACTTTTTGACTATTTGTACATCACATCCTATTTCTTCAGATCTGGTGCACTGTAGCTTCCCAATTGGTTTGATGTTGTCTGTCTTAAAGACAGACCAAAGAAGAATTTTTGCTGGAACTGGGCTTCATGTTTTGTTTTGCTTTGTTTTGACGTTTCCACAGCTTTATTAACTTCTTGTTTTCGTGACTTTCAGGAAGTCCAGGCAGAAAGGAGTAAAACGCAGTCCAGGAAAAGAATTAAAATTCAGATTTCAAGCCTACTGTGCAAGTCAATGGTTCTAAAGGAGAAAAAAAAATATCTCCTTTAGTAAGATGGATATAATTTGGGGGATGGGTTATATATAGTGAGGGAGAAATAATGATTGCAGAACTGAAGTACAAATAAGTGCAGCAGAACCAACAAATTAGCATGTTTATCTGAAGTAGCTTTAGCTTCCATGCTTTATTTTTGGGAGGCAGGGGGAACCTACCTAGGAGTTTCATGACAGAGAAAGAAGAAATATGCTCAATGTCTCTTAGACTGTTACGCCTGGGGAATAAATTGTTGTTACTATCCAGTCAAAGGATCAGATCTTATTTTAATAAGAATTTATTGAACCTGGAATATGGAATTGCACGGTAGTGGATGAGTTTTTCTATAAAATCTATCATAACTCCATTCTTACAGATTGCATCTATGATACAGAAAAGATTCCAGATTTCTGAAGATTTTTTTAAATGTAGGAATTTAAAGTCTTTCTAGAGAAAATCCAGACGACTTAGCACTTTTAGAACTGTCTCTAAGCTTTTAGAAAATTGGAGGAATTTATGTTAATTATTGATGCACATGTGATCTGAAGCAGGAGCCATTCTATGGGAAAGACTGTATTTAGCCATCAGCCTAGTAACGTACAGGGTTCAATTCTTGTACCTGCCATCCATCTCACCTCTCCCTTTAAACATCCTGTATGTTCATAGGCAGCATCCTTCCAGCTGTTCTTGTACTTCCTTTGGGATATAAGAGAGGGCATTCTGCTGCTCAAAATACCCTGCAGTTTTGGGTATTGGAAAAATTAATTATATCTAAAAACAAAGTAGAATTGTTTCTCTGTCTTTCCTCTCCCCCAAGAGTCTGTCCAAGGGATATGAATAGCTGGTGGTATCTGGAAAAAAACATTGCAATACAAGTTTACATGTTGATGCCTTGTGAAAGGGAAGGCTTCAAGAGGCAAATTTTATCATGTTCATTTTAATCTCTAGATATAATCCAACAAAAGACAGATTTACTTATTCTCTTCTCACTTCCCTCAAAATCAAAGGGATGTAATTTTTAAGTCCTCCTGGTATCAGTGAGACTTAGGCCTTATGCACTCTGTGCCAACTGAATAAATTTGGCTATTCACTAGGGCTAGAAGTGCTTCTGAATTATAGCACTGTGATTTCAAGGCATCTTAACTCCAGGTGCATGTTGGCTATTGGAAGTATTGCATACATTTCTTTAAAACAAAACATGAAAAATGCCTTATGTGATTTTTTTTTCATGTGGCTCGCATGTGGGTGTAAGAAAAAAAGGAATCTGATTTTGTAGCTGCCCATAATTATCTGTCTTCTGAACGTTTCCATTTTAAGAAGTGACAATCCTAGATGACTGATCTAGACAAATGTTAGTGACATAATTTTAGACCTAGCAAGCTTAAGAAAAAAAAAGAAACATGCACAAGGATCTTCAAATAAAGAAACCTTGTTTATATACAGTTGTACATAAGGGTTTTTTTTTTTTGGTGCAATAAAGTTTGTTTTGGCAGGATCTGGAGTTCAACTGTGTCATATCTGAAATGTAAAGCTGCTACCTATCCGTAATGTATGTTAGAGACTGGAAGAACAACTATATAAATATACTTAACATATGCTTTCTCCAGCATCATTACCAGATCTGCAATGATGGAATTTCCTACTGGAGGCTAGATTGTTCAGCTCCAGCCTATGATCTTGAAAGTGTTCTAAACTCTGTTCTTCCAAAAGCAATGGAGATAAGAGAATAATCCTAATCAGCATTCTAGAGATCTCCAATTGCAAAATTCAGATGACATAAAAATATGTATATTAGATGTGTGTAACTGATGTTCTCCAGGCAGCATATAAACTAAATCCCTTGGTGCATCCATTCTCAAAAGGCTTCCAAAAATCGTGTGGCCAACAAAGGAAAATACAGACCTGAATAATAATCATGTGAACTTAAGAATATATGAAATGGAAGCGCCTTTCATGCTTCCAATTCAGAAGTACATTGAGCCACAATGCTTTCCTAGGCAAATTGCAAAATTGTTTCACATATTATTCAAAGCCATAATGCAAGTTTGGTTTTGACTGGTTAAATAGATTTCCCATGCTAGGTTCTGGAAGAACTTGAATGAGTTGCACAAGAGAAAGGGAAAAAACCCACTAACCACCTGCCATTCACTCATTTTGACAGTACTGGTCACTAGGATTTGCAAGCACTGAACAAGAAGTGATGGCTGCCTTTCCCATTCTATTTGTGAACACATAAATTTGATTCCCTATCTTACCCCAAATTCCAAAAAAGGCCAAACTCTGATTCTGAATGAATGATTGTAGCGATTCCCTTCCTTCCACTTCAACACTACAGACAGCATTTGCATATGGGTATGTGAATGTATGTTTAATATTTAAGTGGGTTTCCTATGTACATGCCTGCTAAACAGTCCTGTTGAGCTCTACAGGAATTACCAGTGGTAAAGAAATATAGGATTATACTGTTGGCTGCAGTGTGTAGTATACCTGAAATTGCTCTGGAATGCAACTTTCTCCAGAGCAAACTTGGAGAACTGTGTTTGCAAAGGCAATAGAAGGTGGTGCTTCAGTAGCTTCAGGCAATCACAATGAAAGAAATCCATGCCGTCAATGCTCAAGTAGATATGTGTGTTGTTTTTTTAAAAAAATAAGCCTAATAAATAGTGTTTCAGATACCAATCATTGGTTACAAACTGATATAATTTCAAGGAATGGGGGGGGGGGGAAGAGGGTGAATCCAGTACTGTTGGGTGTTGGTTCTTTATATGATACAAGCTCAATCACAATTAAGAAATTGAAGCATCAGTCTTTTATCAAGTTTGGTTTTTTTAGTCTTCAAGATAAGCAACCAGATATACAGTGCACTGACTGCAAGCAAATATTGGCTAATCTGAATCCTGAAAAATCATAAGGCATCTGGAAACCATACATTTCAACCTGAAAAATAAAAGTTCTGACTATTTCAAAAATGCATGAAAAGAAAATGGCTTTTTGTACATTTTTGGATAACGAGAAAAATTCCCAAAGCACTGATCTGCTTGGTTAATAAGTTAATCTTCCAAATTAATGTGAAATTCAGATTTTATTGGAAATATTAATTTCACATTCAAAATAGTTTACTATTCATTTTATTGCCAATGTTCTATCAGTATTGTTTCACCTCTTGATAGGGAATTCTGAGGGGGAATTTTTTTTACTAATAGGCTGAAGTAAAATGTAGCTTAGATTGAGTTCCTGCACTACAGGATGACTGTCCAGTAATTTTTGTGGGAAGTCATTAGCCTATTGCTTGCATCTTCTAGATAAACAGCTGTCTCTTGATCTATTCGTAACCTCAACATCATTGGATAGGGCATCAATCTACAGCAGGCCAACTCTGCACATAAATTATTCCCAATAAATTTCCCCTTGTATTTTATATGAAGTCGTAAGATTCTTAGGATGTTAAAGGAAGCAGTTTCTTCTTCCACATGGCATGATCTGTGAATATAGCTACAGAAAACTCTTTTACCAGGCTGTGTAACTTTGGTCATGAGTAGTAAGTCTTCAAATAAGTTTTATCCTGTCGTTTTTTTGTATCCATGAATTATATCCAGAACATAAGCTTGTTATTTTATGGAAATCAGTAAGACTTCAATGCAATCAATGGTTTTTCAAATGTCAATAAAGTTTTATATTCACAACATGAAATTTAAGACATAGCTTTATGAATTTCAAATTTGTATGTGCACTGCACAAATATGGAAGGGTATATTTACTGTTTACAGATTTCAACATGCTAAGGCACAACATGGTTACGGTTGTGAAGGTATATTTTCACACAGTATCTCAGGTCAGAGGAATCCTGACTGCCTGAATGGCTGAAATTGGACTAAGCATTACCCATGACTTTCTAAACTGTCTTTCCAAATGCTTAAAGAAAA
Organism: Thamnophis elegans; assembly: GCF_009769535.1. NCBI lineage: Eukaryota > Metazoa > Chordata > Lepidosauria > Squamata > Natricidae > Thamnophis > Thamnophis elegans. The sequence goes on from NC_045558.1 coordinate 102,863,660, forward strand.
TGAAATAGTGGAAACCTCCAATGATCCATAAGTTGGAAATAACAATAATAATAGTTTGGTCCTTTACCCCAAATCCAAATAGTAATAAAGAAGTCCTGCTGTTTCATTATACAGAAACAGACTTACACAGAACCCTTTACAAGTGAAGGGATTCAGTATGTATATAGCTCAGTCAATATACTACTCAACAATCTTGGGATAAGCAAATGAAAAGAAATCAAACAGTTTTAGCATCTGACATCAGTCCTCATTCTAAACATTTACAATAACTGAAAGAAAAGGCTACAATTTTGGACAGACTCCTGCTGTCTCATCCCCATTACAAGAACCAGAAACTTGCTTGTGAAATAAAAACCTTCATTTGGCAGAAATCCACATTTAGTATCAAACACATGCTGAAATTAGTTATTAGCAAAGCAGAAATTTTCTTATATTTTAAGATCCAAGATAATGACTACTGTTCAATGTTATCATATTAACAACCAGCAATCAACCTAATTCCATGTTCAGTTAATACACGTCTTTGATACTGTCAAGGTAAAGCTTCCTTTGCTTCTTCGGGTGTGATTTCCTGAGAGTACAGTTCGGTAAAGAGGGCAGGTAGCCAGTACTGTGGCTCTCCTGGAGCTTGTGTATCAAGCCAGGCCATCCCTTCCTTCAGCAAATGATCCTGTTGAGGAAGAAAAAAGAACAGAAAAATAGTAACCGAAAGTAAGTGGATGATGGTACAAACTGTCATAGGTACTGAGCATGTTTAGTGATCATGAAACACTGGTTCATATTTGGGAGAGAAGGTGGGAACAGACTGACTGAAATGCTGAATAGGGAGAATTTCATAATTATATAATTATAAACATCTTGACACAATGCAAAGCTCAGCAACCTTTTTATGCCACTGAGTCATTTCAAGCAAGACTACATATTATTATTATTATTTTAAAGTTGAAAAAGCCTATTCCCCTATATATCAGTGATCTTGCCCAAAATCTCATGGCTTTGATGGTTGCCTAGAAACAAGAAATATTTGAAGAACAAAAACTGAAATATTACAAAATTTACTATGACGCTGGCCCCATTAATGAATTAAACAAGATGACATATGAGGATTCTGTAAATATTATCAGCCTCTGGAGAAAATAGTATTTCTAACTTTTTAAAAATCTCAATTTTAAACCTAAATTCAGGTTGTTATATATCGAAATTGCTGACATACCAGCACTTGCTTGGCTCGTTCCATTTCCCACTTTAAACTGGACTTGATTTCACTTATAGTCACATACCCTTTTTTCTGAAATTAAGAATAGAAAAAATAAGATTTCAGTAAATTTACCCAGGCAGAAAAAGAATGCATTAAAAAAAGAGAATAAAATACATTTAGTGACTGCTGTTTGGGAGGAGATATACCAAAAGCAGAACATGTACTTTGCATGCCCAAACATCAAATAATATCCTAATATCTATGATTTAAAATTAATTTCAGAAAAGATTTCCTTACCAGTTTTTTCCTAATGAAACTATGAGGAAATAGTTTAATACAAAATGGCACTTACTCAAAATTATTAACAGAATTCTAAAATCTGTCTGGAGAAAGAACAGCTAAGACTGAACTGTCCACGTTGGGAAAAAGAACTGCTCGGTTGATAAGTTGTCTAATAGGAAACCTACAGTATGTTCGTTTTTTGCTTAGCATGACATTGAATAGAGATCTGAATAATCTATGGTTTGTTTAGGGTAAAAAAAAACAGTTTGAAATGATAGTTTAGTATTTGGCTTATTGACTGTGGCTTCAATGTGATGTACATAGCTCATGTGCATAGTTCTGTGAAACAAGCATAATATATGTTAGATGAAAGGAATTGCAATCTACGAATAATTATTAATTCATCTTTTGTTGCTCTAAATGTTTCCCAACTACTTAATTTTTTATTTTTAATAAACATAAGACCCAATACAGACTGACACTGTAGTATACAAAAAGGTAGGATTAATTCTTCTCTCCCAAAACTAGATTATACAATCCCTGAATTTATCTCCCTTGTTGTAGTTCTTATTCAAATCTCAAATTCAACATGCAGAAGCACTTAAAATGTTAAATTTAAAAAAGTTTCCATAACTGGCTAAATAAAAATAAAACTCCACAGTCATGATTCCATTCATTTATTCTTTTCTAATATAGGCACCTCAGCAAGCTGTATTACAACAGTGTGATCCATATTTAGTTCAGCTGGCACAGACTGGATCAAGTATGTCCCACCAACAGGAAGAATACCGAAGCCATTTCCTAAAACTTTCAGCTTCTTAATTGCTCGGATAAGGTCATCTCTGTGAAAATCAGGAGAGAAAAAATAAGGCATACCAGAGCAATATGTTTCAATTCCTCAAAATCACCTACTCAAAATACACAGAAAATTGCACTGGGAAATGCAGAATGGAATCCCCAACAACCACAGTATTTGTGTCAAAGCATAAGCACAAAAAGACAAATTTCTAGCCTTTATAATTATAAAGATGTTAGGAATCCAACGTGGACCCTCAAAAATTCAAGCATGGCAAAATAATATTTGCAGTGAGATACAGGGAAATTTGAATTTGTATAACTTCTTAATGTTAGAGATAGGCTAGAAAAGAGAAGGGGGACACTTCAACATATCTTTCTGAGAATTCCTTCAGACTTTACTCCCCATATATTAACTGTTGTATTGCTTTCCTGGGAAAGATCTTGAGCATAACTATACTGGTTGTCCTCCTTTTTGGAGAAGGACCAAATGATTCTCATGGATCTCATAGCTGTCATTCTTGTTGATGCTATTTGTGTTTTCATTATACAGATTCAGTAAATCATATAATTAATATTTAAATGACCTCACATCTTCTTACCATCTAGGGTAAATCCATATCTCTTGGTGACCATATCTCATTTTGACAAAAATGACTACTTTGGTTTTAGAATAGTTTTCTGTCAGTAAGTGCCAAACTTTGTCACGATTCTTTTAATTCCAATTAATGATGTTGATATGAATGTTCACTGCATATAGTAATATAGGGGCCTTTCTGGTTTCAATTGATAGGGCATGAAAGGAAAGATTGTTAAACTCTTCTACAATATTGTTTATTTAAAAATTAAAGATGAAGAGGTCCAATATAAAGCCCGGCAGATACCCTTTGTAGTTTTAATCTGATTTATTAGGGAGCCATTGTGATTTACCCATACTTGCATGTAAGTGTCTTCACATGATGTATATATTATATAATCTTTCCCTTTATTTATTGTATTAGATGGTAAATCAATAAATGTTGCATATAAATATTTTGAGGGCCCATTTATTGATTTGTGAATCAGGTGTTATAACCATCTATAGTACTATAAGTCCTTTCTGAAACCTGCCTGTTCTTCTGTTATAATCTGCCTAGCCCTAGTATCTGCCCAGTCAGTCTATTTGGAAGGTATCTTGTATATAGTTTACTCCCTATGTCAATAAAGCTTAAAGATACAAATACAGTCTTAAAGTTGCCAAGTTTGAAAAGCAACTGTAGGCATATCTGGTACAACAAAGTATTCATTTTTATACAATATGTTGGAACTATAGCTCAACATGAAAACTTAGTCACCAATGAAAATACTGTGGTCACGACTAATAATGTTAACCATAACCATAATCATTATGGTTATCAACTATTACCATAACCTGCATGTTTTTTTCATTAATTGTTAAAATTATACTCCCCCACATAAATTATGAATGTATCACTTACTGGCTAACATCTTGAGCAAATTTTCCTCTTCCTTTGAGCACTTGTTGATGGAGTTCATCCAATATTATTAATCCTAGAGGGAAAAAGGAAACAAGAGGCAGTTTGTAAGAACAGTTGAATCCTACCAAAAATTTTGTAAATTAAGACTGTAATTGTATAAACCAATTTTTCCCAGGTCTATTCGCACATATGTGCTAGTTGTTTCCAACTCTAGAGGGTGTTGCTCATCTCCGTTTCAAAGCCAAAGAGCCAGCGGTGTCTGAAGACATCTCCATGGTCATGTGGACAGTATCTCTGATTAATTCCATTAACTAAAATGAGACTCATTTCTTAACAGGCATGTGTATGTTATCCCATAGACACTTACCAAGATATAAGTTCTACTGAACATAGTTGTATTTGTTTCTAAATAAATGTATATAAGATTGCAATGCAATTTTTTAAAAAAAAGAGCTTTAGAATCATAATGTTATGTCATGATGCTACTGAAGCTGGTACAGTTAAAATTCTCAACATTTTAGGGAGAAAAATGAGAGCTTATCTCTTAATCCTGCAAACAAAGACCTATCCACTCTGTGGATCTTTAAAAGAGCTGCTGGACTGCACAGTGTACTCATCTTGATTTAGCAGAAAGTGTGAAACAGGCTACAGATATGTGTAAAATGTTTAAGGATATTTTCTCAAATTAAGTGTCTCTAAAGCAAAAATTAATTACTTGGTTTTATACTTGGTTGTACATACTTAAATTACTGGAATTAACTTCTTAGCTACAATATATAACACTGAATTGTAAATATTTCTGGAAGATAGCATTTGTATATCCAGAAAGTTTGAAGGATATGATAATCACAAAAGTATATTACAGGTAGTCCTAAAGTTACAACCACAATTGTGTCCAAAATTTATGTTGCTAAATGAGCTAAATGAGTTTGTCCTCATTTTAAAACTTTTCTTGCCACAGTTGTTAAATAGTTTAGTTTGTTAAATTAGTAACATGGTTGTTAAATGAATCTGGCTTCCCTGTTGACTTTGCTCAGATTGTAAAAGATGATCACATAACCCTGGGGCATTGCAACCATCATAAATATGAACCAGTTGCCAAGCATCTGAATGTTGATCATGTGACCATGGGGAAGCTGCAATGGTTGTAAGTGTGAAAAAGTCCTAAATAACTTTTTCCAAAGCTGTTGTGACTTTGAACAGTCACTAAATTAACTGTTATAAATTGAAGACTCCATCTATTACAGAAATGGGCAATGAAAGTGGGTTTAGGAATTGTAATTTAGAAACTCAAGTTTCCAAGGCTTGAATGTGAAATTATTGGAACAGAAGTAACATCACCACACCGGGTGGGGAAAAATGAACTTTCATTTGAATTTTAAGGGGGGAGAGAATGAGAATATGTGGATCTACCACTCACTTAACATTGCAGAAAAACAAAAAAGGCCTAAACATTAATGGGTAGGAATGGAAGCAAAAGGCCTCCTACATGTAGAACACTTTACTAGTGAAATTCATCAGCAGAAATTTAGGGCCTGCATTGAATTACTGAATATAGTTACCTCCATTTCTGTGCTTGAGAGCCAAGCAGACCTCAATAATCTGGACACCCAGCTCATAGTAGAAATCTCCGACACCCAACATCTCTGACCAAAATCCTTTACCAGCTGCAAAAGAAAAAAAAGGAAAGAAAGATGCATGTTATTTTAGCGGGGGAAAAAAGAACTATGCATTTTCGCAGAGGGACATTCCTCTCCTCACAATTTCCCTTAAAGGGAAATTATGACTGCCTCTCTTTATGCTTTAGAAACTTTTTGCTATCTAATGCTGATCCATTTCCCCTCTTATCCATCTCATCAATTTCTTCTTTTATTTTCATTTCCTACTGAAACAAGCCAGAACAGTTTACTTTCTGCCAATGACGACACGGAATTCTATGTACATGAATAGAAGGTGATGAAGGATGGAATAAAACAGTATTTCTCAACTTCACCAACTTTAGATGATTGGACTTCAGCTTCCAGAATTCCCCATCCCAGAGTTGAAGTCCACAGATTTCAACGTTACTGAGGTTGATAAACATTTAAATAAACAATAGGTTATTCATTCTGCCATCCATCTTGTTTAGCTGCATCCATACTTTGTCAGTCTCCTTGGTAGGAAGTTATTTTACTATATCATCCTGCATTTCCACTCCTTTAAGGACTTGAAACCTTACCATGACAATTTAGGGAGAAAAACTCTGAAGACTAGTGATACTTGTGGACTGATTTACTAGGCTATTCTAGAGATTTCCCATTTGCTAAAAAAAGCTTTACAACTATCTCTTTATTCTAATTTTTGTTGGCTATAAATAACACTCAGCACAGACCATTTTTATATCTAAAGTACAAAGAAGACCAGATATTGCTTAATGCTCAATACCTGCAGCTAACTGAGAAATGCTAGGCATAGTTAACCTCAACTGAAGAGCTATGATTCCCCCATTAAAGTTTTCCACTCCTTCCCCATTGCTTACAGGCTAGTGGATCAACACCAATTGTTGCACACATGTTTTGGAACTGGACTCTGAACTCAGGATTTTTACGGATTTCTTGTTTGTGTTTACTAGCAAACTCTTCTAGGTTACTTTTAAAAGTCTCCAGCTGCTTAGACATCTGTAAATGTATTTGAAAAAGACAATAGAGCAACAAAATTAGCTGGTTTGAAATACTACAACATTCTTTTAAATAACTTTCCACACATAATATATTGCACAATATTGTGAATTCTCCAATTCAAATGTCAATGTTCAAAACATTGGTTTAATTCATCTAACCCAAGCAACAATCTACTGAGAATGACCAAAATTTATAGGAAGTTTGCAAGTGTTTAAATATTATTATCACACATTTTTACATAGAACTTTTCTAGCCTTTTCTCTAAGCTGCTGATATTCTTGATCATTTCAATACCTATGTAATTGTGTTCCATGAATTATAAGCACATTTTGTATAGAAGTTTAGAGTTACAGCCTGGGATCAGAGCTACATATATCCTTCCAATTTCAAAAACAAATATAGGCATGTTCTTATCTCACCTGGGCTAATTGATCTTCAGCCAAAACTGTCCCACGTTCCTTATATTTGGCCTAAGAAAAGAAATCATCAATTTTTATTATTATTGATAAAATTAATCATATTATGATTGTGCTATTCATATAGATTCTTAGTGACCACTTAATTTTCTCCATGAAATATTTTGATACTGAAGGCTTAATTTTTTGTTATCAGATGAGAATATTCTTTTCCATAAACATTTTATATAAGGCTTTGTTAACTATGTTTGCACAACATACTAAACCATAACCATGGTTAAGAAACAGAGCAGCTATGTTCATGTGATATGCTAAGCTAGGACAAGCAAACCTCATTCTGATGTCTGGAGAAGGAATTATTCACAAGAGGCAACTAGAGTCTATAAGATCAGTACTATAATTTCTCGTCTCATCACATTCATTTGAAGAACAAATTAATAATTGTTCCTTTAATAACCATACTGGACAGGCCAATTCCTTACGAAAGAAGTGATCTTGAGGGTAACTGGGAGCCAAGCCATATCAAACTCTTAAAAGTCACATTAAAAACAACATGAATTGCACTGGGAATATTGGAAACTAATGCAGGGTCCATAAAACAGTTGTAAAACATCTACAGTAGCTTTAACTCACAACCAGGTCACTGCATTTTGCCCCAACAGCAGTTTCCAAGTGGTTTTCAAAAATAGCCCTATATAAAATGTATAATCCACCTTCACCAGGGCCATTGGCTCCAGCCAATGTATGAGATTCAATTGTAGCATCTAGCCAACCTTGGCTGATCTCAAAAACCTAAATAAGAATAGACTTGGTTAGAACATAGATGGGAAACCTCAAGGAAATGTCAAAGCTATAGGTTACCTTGAAGAGTTGCAAACATCCTGGAAGAAAATTAAGGCATCAGGAATTGACCTCTACTCAAGATAGTCTTTATTCTGGCAAATATAGCCAAATAATACATTGTTTTAGGATGTACCACAAAATATCGATAATGGTTAGAAAACAGATGAATGGTTAGAACAAGTTGTCACTTCAGCGCCTCTTTCCTTTCTGCAAGGCAAAGCTAAGTATGGAATTGCCTGCCCCCTCGTGCTGGCAGAAAAGGCCTACTGTGGACCCCATCAACCAAGGACTTGTGGCTGGTGGGATACAGCTAAAGAGCCTTTTCTGACACAACTCCTGGCTCTTTGAAACATCTTCCTGCAGGAGATGAGGTCTGTCCCTGGAGATAGCTACTGTAATAACAGAAAAGTCATCATCACCTTCTGCTCTTAACCCGTGGTTCTCTAGTTTTGTTTTAATTATTTGTAATTTTAATGTTTTTATACCTGTAATAGTTTCTACATCCATATTTTTAATGTTGATAGACACTCAGTCACCTCAAACCATGAGGTGAGCAGCATAAAGATAAAGGTTCCTCTCACACATATGTGCTAGTTGTTCCTGACTCTAAAGCAAAGAGTCTCCGTGGTCATATGGCCGGCATGACTATGCACAGAAGGCTGTTACCTTCCCATCATAGGTGGTCCCTATTTTTCTACTTGCATTTTTACATGCTTTCAAACTGCTAGGTTGGCAGAAGCTGGGGCAAGTAACATGGCACTAGGGATTAGAACTGCCGACCTTTTTGATCAACAAGCTCAGCCACTGAGCCACCGCATCCCCTGTGAACAGTATATACATTGATAAATAAATTCGATATCAGTCCTTCCTAAAAGTATGGAGAATTAATAGAAGAAATTAGGATGTAAACATTTTCAGAGATAAAGTTTATAAAGAATGCAGAGTGGACTAACTTTCAGGAGCTGATTTAGTACAAGAAATGAATAAGGGGAAAAAAATAAGAAATTCCACGAGTTAATTTCTAGCACAATCATTACTGAAGAGGACTAATACCTCTGGGCGTGTGCAAAGTATATTCCCCACCATCAGTCTAATCCCTTTGCAACCCCGACCCAGGCCTCCTCGCCACTTGGATACGCGACATCCGAGAGGCGGAAAGGCCCAAGCAGAAAACTCCCAGCACTTTTGGCTAGGAAGAGGAAATCCTTTTCTTCTGGAAAGGCTAAGAGAGGAAAGAGGGACTTCACTCCTCGGAAGGGAAGGACCTCACCTCTGCCAATTTCTTTTTGGCGATGGCGCCGGCCCCCACGCCCCGGCGGTGCATCTCTTGCCCGGGGGTGGGGAAGGGAGAAGGAGGAAAACAGCCTTCGGATCCGAGCTGCTTGCAGAGGAAGGCAAGGCGACTGGCCGTATAACTAACCCCGTTCGTCTCCACTGCGTCATCAGCATGCGACAAGTAGGAAGTGCGCCTGGGTTGTTAATTTCCTTCTATCGCTCTGACAAAGAAGGGAGCCGTTTGACTCGAGGGTGGGGGGGGGGTCCACTTTATTGGTCTGATACTGAAATCCTAAAAAGGGGAACGGAGGCTAAAAGAGAGAAATCTTCGCACAGCCCTTGCTACATCTTTAACCGACTTCCTCCCAACCTTTTGCTGCCTCGAGCAGGGGTCTCCAACCTTGGCAACTGTAAGACTTATGGACTTCAACTCCCAGAGTTCCTCAGGTAGCAAAGCTGGCTGAGGAACTCTGGGAGTTGAAGTCCACAAGTTTTACAGTTGCCAAGGTTGGAGACCCCTGCTAGAGGCATTGGACTGCAGCTCCCATGATGCACAACCTTCCGTATCGCAGCCCCGGTGAACGTCAGCCGAAGAAGAGCGTTCAGAACGATAATAAAAGGCACGATTTCGGATCAATCAGTTGAAAACCCGAAAGTAGCCACGATAATAGTGTAATGAATGCTCAGGTGTCAAATTTACACACCTTGCTGGCGAAGGAAAGAGATTTTTCTCTCCCAAGTTCAGTCATTTTTCTAAGTTCCTGGGGGCTTTATATTCAAAAAGTAAGCAACTTCAACAAGAAATGGGTTGCAGCGGTAGCCTTTGAGAATTTTGTGAAAGTGTTTTGCTAACGTGAGAGATTAAAATATGATTGGTTAATTCACTGTATTATGTGAATCAGTGGTGAAATTCCATTTTTTTATTATCAGTTATGTGGGCGTGGCTTGGTGGGCGTGGCATGGGAAGGATACTGCAAAATCCCCATTCCCACCGCACTCTGGGGTCAGCCAGATGTAGTATTTATTGATTCTCTGAACTACTCAAATTTTCCGCTGCTGGTTTTCCAGAACCTGTCAGAACCTGCTGAATTTCACCCCCCCCTCCCAATGTGAATCCACCTAATGTGGCTGGTTTATGATTCTGTATTTTGTGAACTCCAGCAGTTGGAATAATTTAATAAAATATGGTCCAGCTAATAGTTTAGCACATTGTGGAAGACACAACTATGGTGACACTGATGAGGCTTCTTGAACTAGAGTTGAACTAGAGCTGTAGAGTTCTCCAGATGTTTTTAGGATCTTGCAATCCAAACCTCTCAGCGTTGGGAATTTTGGGAGTCATGAACCAACACATTTGAAGAGTGCCAATCTGGGGAAGGATACTGTTGAACATACCTTACAACAAAGTTTATAAGACTGTATAATCCCCTTGTACTTAATTATTCCTTGACAACAGCACTTTCCTGCCTTGATTCTCTTTTTAGCTATGTCCAATAAATTCTATTTTTTCCCTTGTGTAAACTATCCCACATCTTCAATAAACATACATACATACATACATACATACATACATACATACATACATACATACATAATCTGTACAAGTAGTTCTTGATTTAGAACCATTTGGTGACTGTTCAAAATTACAATGGCACTAAAAAAAGCGACTTATGACTAGTATTCACACACAACCGTTGCAATATCCCATAGTCATAAGATCAAATTTTGAGTGCTTGGCAACTGGCATATATATATAACATTTGCACTGCCCTGGAGCCATTTGATCACCATTTTAATTTTCTCAGCTGGCTTCTGACAAGTAGAGAGAATGGGGGAAGCCAGATTTGTTTTACAATTGCATGATTTACTTAACAACTGGAGCAAAAAAATTTGTAAAATGGGGTACAACTTACTTAACTGCTTTGCTTGCCAATGGAAATGTTAGGCTCTATTGTGGTTGAAAATCAAAGACTATCTGTGATACGTTGTCTCTCCTTATATATAAGGTGATTCACTATCACTGTCCTATTGAGAATGTACTTTCAAAGTGTGCTTTGAATGCTCCAGACTGTTGGGAGCATGCTTCATTTCTTCTAGTGACAGGCCAGCCCCCATTTGCCCTCTGTATGCCTTTTGTGTTCCTTTTATATTCCTCATCCTATCCTTGACACCAGATTCTCTTCAAGCTTCCAAGGAGACAAGGAGAACAGGAAACAAAAGCTGAGCTCTGCAACTTTAGTTGAAGAAGAAGAGGTTGTACTAATCTGGTTTCACACAATACATATCCTGAAATGCATTCCATTTATTTGGAGTTGCAGAAGCTCAACTTTTCCTCATTGCAGCATTCAGAGAATTAGAGATTTTTGTTGCTTATTTTCACATTTCTCTGCAATTCTTAGTTTTGAAGATACGGTATTTCTCTCCCAAATTGTTTTTATTTATTGGGATAATTGAAGAATCTGACTCTTAATTGTATATAACCTCAGATCACTTGTCCAAATCTAAAGCTATGTTTGAGATGAAAGTTAAAAGCCTCAGATCATTGAATTACTTAGAAATAGAATGTGAACCTTTTTCGGGGTTTTATCCACAGCCTTTAATAGCTCACCAATTAACAAATAACAACCTTTTCCAACCAGATGCTCTTTTCTTTTGTTAGACTACAAGCTCCACGAGCATTCTGATTGGGAACAATGACAATTATTGATGGCCAGTATTGTGGTCTTTAACAGAAGTCTCATATCCCCATTTCTATTCTTATTGAATAACAAGCTAAATCATTTATTGGCTTGAGAATAAATCATTTATTGTCAGTGTCAGCATTGACAAACTCATTAATAAAGGGTACAAAGTAGTTCAAATTGAAAAAGGAAAAGTAGATCCAGCTTCTTCCTCTAGGAATCTATGGAATTCTGAAAAATTATAAATGAAGATGGTGAAAAATCTAGTTTGGTAATAGCCTGACGATTTGCGAAAAAAAGGCAGTGTATGATCAGTACAAACATTTTTATCCATATCTTACAAACCCCAAACAAATTTTTCACTGAATAATTTCAATATATTGGTTAAATGAAGTTGTTGCAAATAATTACAGTAAACTGTATATCTCCCCCCTTTTGAAGCAATAATTGTATGATTACCAACTAGCAACAGTGAATAATATCTGAGAGAAGTTCTCTCACATACATTTTGACTGTGGACCTCTCACTAGACAGGATACTGTTTTTGTGTTTCAATGAAAGACCCATGAAAGACCATGTGTTTTTATGTACAGTTGATACGTTCCTGGTCTTCAGAACAAGGAAGATGTGAATAAAAGAGTGATTTACTCACACTAGCTTACAGAGGTCAGCAAAAATCAGCCACACCAGAAATTCTTGCCTCTGGATGTTCTTCCATTCATCTGAATCCATTAGAAAGGAAGGTCTACAAGAAAAAGACTATGGAATCTCAGATCAAGACCAAGACAAGCAAACAAAAGAAAGAGTTATTAATTTTCTGGATAAAGCTGAGAAGACACCCCTTCCCCAAATTTATACTTGCTTAGGCAACAAAAATATTAGGTCAGTATCTAGGATTGTGGAGCATCTTTCAGTATGCAGAGCCCATTAGGGCATTTCATAATAATTTTTTTATTTGACAGCTATTTTTATCCACAGCATTTAGAAGAGGTTGATATCAACTTGTAATTAGTTACAATCATCTAATTTAATGTGTACTACAGAACAAAAACCAATTCAAGAGCCTAAATTAAAAACTGTTATACTCCCTTTGTATGTATCAAAGGTGGAGTTTATGCCTAGTTAAATTGTCCCTGTAAATATACAAAATGTGAGTTGTATTCTTCACTTTTATGACATTTTGTTTTTAGTCTTTCCTGCCTTTTTTATTTTGCTTGACTAAACTGTTGTTCAAAAAATGAAAGTATATTGGAAAGATATCAAACTGGAACCAAGCTCATTCTTCATGGAGGCTGTTCTGAATTTTCTTAAAAAATCAAGAGGAATCTTATAGCATCTTCTCTGAATACTGTGATAATGCATTTTATCAAGACATGTTTTTACGAGCTGCACCTTATTCCATCAGATGCTGCGGAATTTGTAGCAGCTTTGCTTGCCATAGAGGAGGAAGATACTCCAGAAGAGTGTCTTCTGGAGAAATAAATGCCATTTGAATGTCCCCAAAGGCATTAAAGGCACATTCTTTCTCTCTCTGTACATTAGCTGTTTGAAATCTCATGGTGGAATGGGAGAAGCCAGAGAAATTTTAATCTGAAATTAATATCTCCCATTGGTCTCAAATAAATTTGGAATTCCCTGAAAAGTTAGAAAATAGAAGAAAAAGTAAAACTAACTTAAAAATATGAAATATTCTACAAAAGCTGAGTGAAACAACAAAAGCTTGAGAGGTACTTTTTTAAAGGAGTTTCTTTGTGATCACAGCCATTGTAGTTTGTAGACCATGGTTTTCAAAGACATTGTAGTGAAGTGGGTAAAATGCATTATTGCAGCCATAGATTTCCCACAATCAATGTTTATCTTTCCTAATGTTTGATTGGGGTTTACAATTGTAATCCAAAATAATTGGAGGTTACATCGTTGGTTAAGACTGGTTTTGCTTTTAATCTGGAATGCAAACACTTCTCTTGTGATAAAAATAAAATAAAATCTTCAGTGGTTATCTTTACTCACCTCTGCTTTCCTATGATTTGCAAAAGCCATCCAACATAGTCCTTTGCTTCCTGAGTCTCTCCAGCTTCGTTGCCTTGATTTCTTTCATCTGGCATTGTGATATCAGCTTGTCTCTTGGATGGTTCAAGTTTGTTTCTAGGGTGCAGAGAGTTACCAGAGGTTTAACTTGGGAAATCTGAGGAGTGCCATTCCAATTTATAGCTTCTAATTTATATTCAATTTTACCTACAAGTTAAATGAAGAATTTATATTTTTCCGATCTAATGTTATTTCCACAATAGGGCTACAAGAATATTTTAAATTTCTGCATGCCGCCCTGCATTTTTCTGCATTTTATCCACTCCTCTATTATAATTTTCACCATTTGCTTTCAGTCTAGAATAGACATAGATGATTCTTTCCCCCCCCTCTGGGCCAATAGTTGTTTAAGATTTTGGGGGTTGGTTAAAATAACAAAATAGGAATGTGATGAAGTAGGAATGGTGATGATATTATATCCCTTCAAGGATGGATATAGTGGATTTTTTTATATCATTTGTGGAGGTTCAAGAGTGTCTTTAAAGGTTAAGGAAAGGGTTAAGGATACATGTGGATTAGGATACCTATTTTATTTTATTTTTAGTTAAAATCAATAACGTAGCAATACTGCTCAGCAGATTGGAACCATTTAAACTTTGGACTACATCTGGTCCATGGGTTATATTTTATCCATCCTTGTTATATCACTTCAGTTCTGAAAAACCTATCTGTCTTTATAGCTATCCATCTGATTTTATCATATTAAATTCCCTTTTATTTCTGAAAAGCTCATATAGCATCTAAAGAGGTTATTCCATTTAACAGTCATAATGACCTCAGCAGATACTTTTGTCCATTAATACGGCATTCCATCCATGAAGCCACACTAAAAATATGTGAATTCTCTTCCTTTGAAATATGTCCAGTGTAGTATTGGGTGGGGATATTTTGTAAAATTACAGCACTTAATCATAATTAGAAGTTGGTTTACCTTGAAGAATTTTCCTAAGCACTGAAAATCAGTTTAGCATTCCAGAAAATCTGAGCTAATGCCAAGGTTAATTCTCACATATTCATTTCATTTTCTTTTATATAAATGAATTATTTCTAGCAATTAATTGCATCAGGAGGTAATTTGGAACAGTTCATAATAATAATTATTTTTTGGTGTACTCATAAAATGAATTCATGTAAATGAGCACATACAATATAGATCTTGGACAGTAGTGTTGTTTTGATAAGAATCTTGGGTAAAAAGTTGAGGAATTTATCAAGAGATAATTGCAAGGCATGTAACTTTTGAGACTCCACTATAATATCATTAAGTCTAAATCATTATATTAATTAGAGTTTAAAACAGCTTTGCTACATGAGTGATTTTATCTCCAGGCTAAAGCAATGGATACCATAATTCATGACAAAATGAAAAAAAAAATCTAAATCTAAAGAGATGGTCAAAGTTTCTAAAATGTTTAGAATTTGAGCCCTAGGATGTCACATATTCTTTTATAAAATTGCACAAGACTTTAGTCATTTATAATTTTAATTGGAAATGATATTTGATTTTGTTGTATCATAGCCACCATCCAGAGAAATTGCATATAGCCTATATGACCACGCCTATTCTGCCTTGCTGAATCATAGTGAACATTTTTTACAAAAGAAAAGCATATTGTACGCATGAAATACACCATAGGTTTTTGTTAATTTTTGGCTTACAAATCGCAGATATTTTTTAAAAAAATATTTCATACCAACATCTAGACACGTGATGGCGAACCTATGGCATGTGTACCAGAGATTGCATTCAGAGCCCTCTCTATAGGCACACACTGCATTGCCAGATGCTCTTCTGGTTTCTAGTGTGCACATGTGCACCAACCAGCTGGTCTTTGTAGGTGCCAGAGTGCCAGAAAATGGCCCCAAAAATGGCCAAAAACCAGGCTGTTTTCCAGACCATTTTCAGGCTGTTTTTGACCTGATAAATGGCTCAAAAAATGGCCAAAAAACAGGCCATTTTTTGGATCATTTTCTGGTGGTCCAGCACCCATGAAGACTAGCTGGCTGGGGTGCATGCACGAACATTCCGGTTTGGGCACTCAGTGCCCAAAAGATTCGCCAACATCCATCTAGACATATGAAGGCATCAATTATCAAAATGGATAGAAAATTACATGAGTTGCCGCACAAAGTTGTAGAATATTGGTACTAAACATACATTTTAGCCAGGGGTGGGTTGCTGTCAGTGTTATTGCCAGTTCAGTGCGTGCATGTTTGCACATGTACCCTGTCTGCGTTTGCAGTTGCCTGTAAATAGGTCTGCACATGCGCAGAACATTAAAAAATGCCAAAAAAAAAAACATGCTGCGGTGACCAGCGAACTAGTTCTGCTGGCACTGCCGGTTCTGTGATCCAGGCCAACATTCCACAATCAGTTCGCTTGAACTGGTGCGAACCGGTAGCAACCCCCTTCTGATTTTAGCTGAAGTTATCTTTTCATCCTTAAATTCATTTCTCCAATGTATTGGGAATATTTTACAGTATATTCAACTAGTTCATTTTTAACATTGCTATGAAGTAGAAAAACAACAATGAGCTTCTTACATGATTTTCCTTATACATGCACTCAATCTTTCAAGCTACGGATTGACTAATATATTCCTTCTCCTGGATAAATCACAACAATCTGTGATATTGACTTACTCATTCTTGTTCTCCCTATGGTTCAAGAGCCACTCCACAAAGTTCTTCTTCAGCATGTTGTCCAAAGTTCGACTATAATCACTTGCTAAGGTTCCTTCAGAATACCGCCTTTGCAGAAATGTGGAGTTTCTTAGATTTTCCATAAGAATATAGAGGAAAAAACATGGGCCAAGTTTACATACTGCATCAAGATATAATCTGCATAACTATGATTTCTTGAATAAATGTTATTTGATTGGGGTTGCCCTCCACGATAAGCTAACCCTGTATGCTGAGCACAGTGACTGACCCTAATCAAATATGTATTTGTATGTGTGTGAGAAATCAGTTTCTCTTTTCCATTTAGAAAGCTAAGTCTTCTAACAATGTATTGATTCAACATGGTTTGTCATATTAGAAATGCATGCAGGGGAAGTATCAAAAGAGAAAACCGTTTGAAAAACTTAAAATGATCATTTGGAAAACTATTTGAATTTAGGTTTAAGATCTGAGACCTATACTTGGTCTTCGCCCAGAGATGTTGAGAGTTGGCATACAACTTTAATTAATAATAACAATAATTACAATGATGATTTCTTTTTAATTTAAGTATACTTTAAGTCAATATTTCAATGTGACAAGAAATAATCTGCAGATTTGCAATAGTCTCAAACAAAACTGTGTATTCCAAAAGGCAGAGAAACTGGAAAGAATGTAGATTATAATAATTAAGGGCAGTGGTGGTTGCCAATTTGTTTACTACGTACTAGTTTGGGTGTGCTCCTATGCGTGCTTGTGCGCATGCAACACTTCCTGTCGCCGCTGGTTCACCCGATCCTGGCAGAACCAGGAGTAACCTACCTCTGATTAGGGGATTTGAGGCTAAAACATGAAGAATAGTTTCAGGAACTGACTTTATCTAATGAAAAGAAGGACTGGGGTGAACCGATAGCAGGCTTCCAATATATAAGAGGCTATCAGAAAAAAAGAGAGGGTCAACCTATTTTCCAAAGCTGGGGTCCCTGTCTGCCCCCCAGTACTGATTTATGGCCTGATAGGAACAAGGCCATGCAAGTTAGTGAAGTTTAATCTGTGCATGTGCGGGATCTAGGTCACATGTAAGACAATCTTCCCTGGTCAGTGGAAAAATTCTCTTCCACAAAACTGGTCCCCGATAACAAAAAGGTTGGGGACGCTGTTCCAAGGCACCTGAAGACAGGACAAGAAATAACAGATGGAAATTAATCAAGGAGAGAACCAACCTGGAACCAACGAGAAATTTCATGACAATTAATCAGTGGAAGAGCTTGTCTTCGAAAATGCTTCTTCACTGAAGGTTTTAAGAAGAGATTAGAGAGGCATTTGTCTGAAATAGTATAAGAGCAATTTCCAACTTCCAGACAGCCGATGAAGGGAGCAATGTACCCAGCCTCTGGACAGCTAGGATAGTCTAGTGAAGCTGCAGGCAGCACTATGGTAGAGTGACAGCACTGAAGTGGCCACCATTTTGCCAAATTTCTATCCCGCAGGGATAAATGAGTACAAATTTTGGATGCATTCTATGCATTAGTCGCCTTTGGCTGAAAAATTGTTGCCCTATAATGCACCATTTTGCCCAGTTGAAGATTACAGACTGAGAGTTTTAGTAATATAGAGATAAAGATGGAGCTACTATATCTTTAAATGCCCTGGTTAAATATGTTGGATGAACATAGCCATTTTAAAATATATTTCATACATGTAATATAGAAATGTATTTGAGTAACAGAAAAGTAAAATCCAGTTTAATTGCTCAATATTGATGCAGAAGTAACTTATTAATGCAACTGGCAAAAAAATGAATATCAAAGCATCCCTATTTGTGTATTTACCTGGTGCCATTTTCTTCCATCAGCACAAAACTGAGAGAGATCAGAAGGAGAGAGACAATTTTGAAGGCTGCCATGTTCACAACTGGAGCTCTGCAATTTAAAAGCATAGGAAACAGAAAAAGAAATTCTTGTGAACCAGAGTTTTAAATGAATTACTTCTACTATGAATTTTCCAAAATATAATTTTCAGAAGTTGTGTACAAAATTATAATGCAACCTTATGGGAAGAATGTACATTCTAAATTCAACAGAATGAGGCAGGTGTCACAGATGCTAGGATCCATTTTTCCTAAATTCCTAACTGTACTCCTAACCAGCCTTCTGTAATCTAGTGCCTTCTAGCTGTGCTAATTTTAATGCCTATAAATCTCAGCCAACTGAGAATTTGGCAGCTGAAGTCCACCCCATCCAGTGATGAATTTCAGATAAAATAAAACTTTACTCCCTTGCCCACATTCAAAATTAGATTCTAGTACAAATAGTATTGTCTTCTGTGTGTGGAATGGGGAAGTAGATTGACTGTTGCCTTAGAATTGTCCTCATCAGTACTTCCAGCCAATCATATTTATCAGCAGTTTATCATCTTTCTACATGGCAAGCTACTGCACATTCCTAAACACAACATCATATAGCGCTTATGTGGTGCTCTTTAGCTCCATACATGTATGGATTTGGTTTGGGGAGAAGGAATCTCAAACTGAATCCTGTAGAAATAAAAACTGCTCACATCAGTATTGTATCAAAAACTTCAACACTTTTGTAAACCATTCTCTCAAACATTTGGGAGGAAAATACTTTCCAATAAAGGAAAAGGTAGTGAAATGGTGGGATATAGTGCCGTTCCATGTACATTAGTTATGAAATGGCTGTGGGCTGCTTTTCTCATTCCATTAGGGATGATTATTTTGTTTGCTTTAAATGAGAGTAAGCCAGCCCTCTGGCTTTGAGAACCCATCTGCTCATTCTATGAATGAGACTAAGGACCACTAAGCCAAATTCCTTTATAAGGGCATCATTACCTAGGATATACTTAGTCTGTGGAAAGATTGTTTAACTCTTGCCAGGCTGAGAAATTCTGCTCACAGTTTTTGTTTAGTCAAATGTTAATTCAATTTAAGGAAAGAAAATTTGCTTTAGTTTTTTTTTTAACTGTATGTCATGGAGAAACCATCTAAGGGAAGGAAGATTTGAAGAGGAGCAATATCCATCTAGATAATAATTAAGTAAACCATTTCCATCACCCTCATCATCATTGCCATTTCTCTATTTCAAATTGCTTTCTTCCATTTTCCAAAGGGTCATTGAGCAACAGCATTATTTCTTATTGTAGTAGAATCTGCTCCTCTGACAGCTGAATGAAATCTGAGAACCTACCTGGTCAAACTGCTTTTCATGAGAGGATTTGGCATCCAGCAAAAAGGATTCCTTATATACCCAAGGGCATGACAAGGCAAACCATTTCCTTAGGAACAACACAGGAAGCTCTGCACCTAATCAAACTAGATTAAAAGCAATTTAGGCCAGCTACTTTTAGGTTCACTGACCTTTGGAGCATGAAAATGCCCTTTTAAATTATGTTTGTATTCCTGGCAATTAAACTTGTGCTGTGTTGCTAAAATGAAGATCCGGTGCATTTTCTATAATTAAAGCCATTAAGCATCCAGATTTCCCCAGAACCACTCTTCGGTTAATTAACAGAACCTAAGGGACCATGCTAGTATACTTTGTCCTGGCTGAGACAATCCTGCATTTGGGTTGCTTTTCTTCCTTGATTTTAGTCGGCTATCTTTCCAGCTGACAAAATGACGGATAGTTCAGCCATTGACCCAGCAGCAGGGAATACAAGTAAAGTATCTAGTAGTCTGTTGGAATTATGTTTTTAATATTTGTTATGGATGCATATAAAATTGAAAAACTGATTGTGATAATTCTTCCCATTTTATTTTATAGAAAATATAATCATCATCATCATCATCATCATCATCATCATCATCATCATGCCAAATGCAGACTTTGCAAAGAAGCTGATGAAACTGTTGATCACATACTCAGCTGCTATAAAAAAATCGTGCAGACTGATTATAAATTGCGGCACAATTCAGTAGCACAAATGATCCATTGGAATTTGTGCAAAAATTATAATATTAAAACAGCAACAAACTGGTGGGAACATCAGCCTGAAAAAGTCACCAAAAATCAGATGGTCAAGATCTTGTGGGATTTCCGTATACAAACCGACAAAATACTGGCGCATAATACACCAGACATCACACTGGTTGAGAAAAATAAGGTCACAATCATAGACATCGCAATACCAGGTGATAGCAGGGGCGCTGAGAAGGAACATGAAAAAATCGCAAGATACCAGGACTTAAAAATCGAAATTCAACGACTATGGCACAAACCAGCAGTGGTAATTCCAGTGGTAATCGGCACACTGGTTCTATTCCAAAAGCACTGGAATTACATTTAAAACAGTTAAAAATTGACATAATCACCATCAGTCAAATGCAAAAAACCGCACGGCTTGGATCTGCAAGCATATTACAAAAATATGTTACGACGTCCTAGGCCCCTGGGTGGGGCCCGACTAGTAACCAATGCCAAATCCGCGAAACAACTGGCCGCTGTGATACAATTGTATAATAATAATAATTGACCTAAGATCATTCACTGGAAATTGTGCCAAAAATTGGGATTTGAGTACAGCAAAAACCACTGGGACCATCAGGTTGAGAAGGTTTTAGAGAATGAGAAAGTCAAAATCTTGTGAGACTTCAAAATCCAGACTTACAGACACTTGGCCCACTACACACCTGACATAACAATAGTTGAAAAGAAAAAAGTATGGTTCATTGATATTGCAATACCTGAATTGAAAATAAACAGCAAGAAAAAATCACAAAGTACCGGGATTTGAAGTTGAGCGACTGTGGAAAAAGAAATCGTGTGTTGTCCCGATTGTAATTGGAGCCCTTGGAGCAATACCTAAAGGGCTACCTCGCAATTTGGAAATTTTAAATTTATCAGAGTTGAACATTCTGATTCTATAAAAAACCAGCCTACTTGGAACAGCTTATATCTTTCAACGTTACCTTAACAGTTCCTAGGTCCTTGGTTAGGACTCGAGCTGTTGAGCTACCAACCAGCCCCAAAGGCTGTGAATCTCACCAAAGAGATAACCACATATAATAATAATAATAATAATAATAATAATAATAATAATAAGAATGATGATGATGATTATGATGATGATGATGATGATGATGACGACGATGACGATGTCCACTACTAGTGCAATTGTACATCAATATACAATGGCATTGGTTTAGCCTCTACTGGTGCAATCCAGAAAAAATATAGTAGTTTCATAGAAAATAATAAGCGTATATTTTATATTAATTTTCTATCAATCAAATGACTCCCTCCCTCTTATTTTTAAATTTCCCTTTACATTTACATTCCTTGCTTCCTCATGTAAATGGACATAGTAAAGAGATGGAAGAAAGAGAAGAAGAAGCAGAGGCAGAGGGATGCTATTTCAAAAGGGAAGGTATTATACTTTCATGTTTGCACGTTTCTGTCAATGTAGCTTTACAATAAGGTAGAATTAGCTCACCCAGTTGTGATTCCTATCTGGTGTATCCCACGAGGCCAACATCAATTTTGCAAATATAGTATCAAAATACAATTTTCATCTGTCTCTTTTGTAGCTTGAGAAATTGGGGAGTGGCTTTTTTGGCCTCTTGTTCCATCCACTGTCTAATTATGTGCTCTGCTATTTCTTGTCTGACTGTTTGCTCTGTAGTATCCAAATCTTTGTCACATAAATGGAAACCTCACAAAAAAGATTGGTTTCTATCTTCCACCACAGAGACAGCAGAAGGACAGCACAAGAAACTGAAGATTTCTTGTGAATCTAGATTTTAGTATAAATAGGGCTTGCATTTAATACATGGCAATTGCTGAAAATATTTTGTAATGGCTTTAGTGTAGCTTTAGGATTCTGGGACATTTACCAAGAGATGTCTGACAGTAGCATCTGACAAAAAAAGGTTACCCTCCCTGAAACTTTAAATGATGATTTTAAAAAGAGAGCCATTCTCTGTAATGGTCCTTGTTACTCTCTACAGAAAGCTGTAAAAGATAGATTGTCACCTAGTGCAGCAAAAAGTGTGAATCTGGAATAATACTGGAATGATGCCACATATAAAACAGTCCAAATAGCCAATCTAAACATTATAAGCAGAATTGGTAATCAATTAGTGAGAACTATTTAGCTGAATGGTTTTATAGCCTGCACGTTCCAGGCCTTGTGCTCCAAGGCAAACTAGATATCATATCACGTTTCCACAAAGTACTACTTGCACATTTGTTTCTCCTTCATTAAGTGCTTCTATGAAATGGAGAGTAAATAGCATGAAATAAATATCTTGTAATATCACAGGCCTGCTGTTAGAAGCAATTGCTTCCCCTTACTTCCTATCAGCCTGTTAGAACAGCAGGAGGAATTTACTTTGGAAAAGGCAACACTACTATGAAAACATCATATCACATATTTTATATATAGTACTTGGAAGAAGAACCACCAGGCTGGCAACTGT
The DNA here is from genome assembly GCF_009769535.1 of Thamnophis elegans. Taxonomy (NCBI): domain Eukaryota; kingdom Metazoa; phylum Chordata; class Lepidosauria; order Squamata; family Natricidae; genus Thamnophis; species Thamnophis elegans. The sequence goes on from NC_045558.1 coordinate 102,886,473, forward strand.
GAAATGTTTGGTTTTCGCATCATTTTATAGCCATTGCTGTTTCCTTCTAATTGGGCCTCTGGTGGAGCAAAATGTTGAACAAGTTGATTACTCTAAAAATGCTTTATTTTGGGGGGAACAGGGGAAAAAGCTATACCCATAATCTTTACTTTCCAAGTGCGTCATTCAACAATGGTTCAAACTTACAAAAGAGTACATTTAGGTCTGGTTCTCAGTCATCCCAGTATAATCATTTCATCACAATTCAGGCACTTGGAACCATACATTTATGATGGTTTCGGTGTCCTAAGGTCAGATAGTGACCTTTGTACAAATTTGTGACCTTCATACAAATAAGAACAAAGTCTTAGGAAAACTGGCAATAAGTTGTAAGTTATGGTCATGTTATGTCCAATGTTCCCTCTAATTTTTTTTCAGTGTGAGCAGAAAAGTATAGTGTTTGAGCGGCATATTTTCATGCCTGAGCACCTGAATTTTTTTCACAGATGTCAGTTAAGACAACAACAAAATCAGTATTATTTGAAACTCAAAGTTATGTTTATTCAAGGTACCCGCTTAATTAAAAATGTTATATAATATCAGTATCACTTAACAACGCTCTTGCTTAGCAACCAAAATGTTGGCTCAGAAAGTCTGGCATTTGAAGCACGCAAGTCTTAAAGCTGTTGTTACAAGACCCTTGCACCCCTAACCCTTTAGGAAAAAAAAACCCCAGGGGTCTTCAAACGTGACAGCTTTAAGACTTGTGGACTTCAACTGCCAGAATTCCTCCCTGAGGGGAAATATATATTTGGACTGTTTCATAGTTACATTAGAGAACTACATTGTTAGAACTTAGCCCAAAAGATACCTTTTATCTGAAAATCCAAATAGAGTAAACCTGCTATTATCCCAGAGCACTAATGTCATTTGTCCCAATCTGTTTTACGAGTCTGTATTAAAATAGATAGAAATATTTTCACTAAATTTTATAGATCTCTTTTTCAGGAACCTATCAGAAGTTAGGGCAAGATAAGAGTGGAAGAATGAATTTTGTTGCAGGTCATGGGGATTTTTTCAGCATCTTAAAAGTGGAGTGCATGTGCATTGAACTAGCAATACCCATTTAATAACAAAAGGAAATGGCTGAATTAAATTTGGTAAAGTTGCAAGCGAGCTGTAAAAAGCTTGTGGTTTTTAAAATCATAGAATCAGAAGGGATACTTGAGGTCTTCTAGTCCAGCCCCTTGTCCAAGGCAGGAGTCTTTATATCATCTGAGACAAATGGCCGTCCAGTCTTTTGAAAACCTGTAGCAAATGAATTAAGATTCCATTGATTTTAATAGTTCTTACTGTCAGATTTCTCCTTATTTCCAGCTTGAGTCTCCTGACAAGTTTCCATTGCTTCTTGTCCTGTCCTCAGGTGCTATTGCTGCCTCCTCCTCCGCCTCCTCCTCCTCCTCCAACAGCACCAACACATTTGCTGCCCAGCGCTGCAGCTGAGGTGAAGCCGCCAAAGCTCCTGCTGGTGCCCCCGCAGCGTTGGGCGGAAATCCGGCAGTGCTGTTGGAGCAGGAGGAGGCGAACCAGCCTGCCACCGTGGGCTACCGCCAGCCCCGCCGCTCTTCCCGCCCCCTTCTCAGCCCCACAGTCCAGCGGTCGCAGCAGAAACAGCCCCGGGTCTCCGCTGCCACTCCCCGCATTTTCTGGACGGGGTCTCGCAGGAAGGAATCCCCTCTCCAAGGGATCCCCATCCAGAAAATGCGGAGAGCGGCAGCGGAGACCCGGGGCTGTTTCTGCTGCGACCGCTGGACTGTGGGGTTGGGAAGGGGGCGGGAAGAGTGGCGGGGCTGGCAGTGGCCGGTGGTGGCAGGCTGGTTCTCCTCCTCCTCCTTCAACAGGCAACAGCACTGCCGGATCCAGTTGTAGCCGCCTGCAAAGGACTTCCACACGTTTCCTTTATAGAAATCTCTGCGTGGCAGATAGAAACTGCTGCGCGGGGTTCTCTTGCAAGGTCCGTGGCTGCGCAGCCGTGCACCTTAGAGGGAACAGTGGTTATGTCATGCTTAATGACAGGTGATTCACTTAATGAGTGCAGTGAAATTGATGTCATAAGTATGATGCAGTGTGGTGATGTTTCTTTTAATGACTACTTTGCTTAATAACAAAGTTGCCAGTTCCGGTCATGGTCATTAAGTGAGAACTATCCCTGCTTTTACTGAGTCAAGGATAGTTTGAACCCTGCTATTGCAGACTTTCATGGCAATACTTTGGGTTGATTCCACAATCAGTGACAATATCATGGGACAATATATACATATGGATACATTCTTAGAGATCTGTTCATATATTTCCACAAATACAATACTTTTTGAACTAGTTTTTCCATTAAAGCTAGAATAATTGTAAATAAAAGCTAAGGTTAGAAAGCTGACTTTGCAAATAGAAAACCAACACATCAAGATAAAAAAAGCCTCATTTTAGTTGTCAGGCTGCATGTTTTTCCCCCCACTTAAATGTTGAAATAGAATGTGCAAAATCTTGCTCCATCCCATTTTTGATTAAAAATATAGAATGAAATTGTATGACTGCATGGGTTGTTATACAAAGTAGAAACAAATTATGGCTACTCTTACATTAATTCAATTTATAATCTAGTAATCAGGTAATTGCTGAAGGGGGACATGTAGCTACATCATGGATAACAAATGGCCTGTTTCACAAAATTAATATTTGCACATTAAAATGTGTTCAACATTGCCGAGGTGGCGCAGTGGTTAAATGCAGCACTGCAGCTGACTGCAGTTCTGCAGTTCGGCTGTTCAAATCTCAACGGCTCAGGGTTGACTCAGCCTTCCGTCCTTCTGAAGTGGGTAAAATGAGGACCCGGATTTTTGTTGGGGGCAATATGCTGACTCTGTAAACCGCTTAGAGAGGGCTGAAAGCCCTATGAAGCGGTATATAAATCTAACTGCTATTGCTATTGCAACTCGAGATCCTTTTTCCTAAAATACCTGTTGAGTACTATTCCCCTCTGATATTAAATCTTTCTCTGGTTCATTTAATTGATTATTCTTCTCGCAGACAATAGGCAATCAGATTCAGTATTAAGTTTTCATCTGCCAAATAGTGGGATTGTTCTCCCCCCTCCCTCTCTCTCTCTTTCCCCTCTCCCTCCCTCCCCCCTTTCTCCCTCCCCCCTTCCTTTTCTCCTAAAATTGCAATGGGCAGACTGTTAACCTTCCAATGCCACCAGAGGGGGCCAGTTGGCCATTTTCAATCTAATATTCCTATTTCTGAGTGAGATGGGCAGGTAGTGTTTCTGCTTCTCTGGGTTCATTAAGCCTATGGAGTATTTTCTGCTCTCAGCCATTCTCCTCAAGTTCCTGACTCCATTCTTCACCTTTTGTATAACTAGAAGTACCAAAGAGACAGCATGCTGAAGTAGAAAGATCACACTCTGCACAATGAACTACCGCAAGGAAAACACCATAAACTTGCCTTGTATTTTGAAGAATATGACATGATACACTTTATTGTACAGTAGAAAAAGACACTTAGAATCCCCTCATTGTATTTGTTCTAATGCTTTGCACATCTTGCAGGATTCTTCTTTCTGTTCCAATGTGAGAAACAATATCTTTCTGAAGTCGAAGATGGACAGACATCCAAGCATATAGGGTTATTGGTTGTAGTACTGTCTAGTGGGAGTAAGAAATTTTATTATTATAAACACAACATGTTAAGTGGCGTAAGTATAAATCAGTTTCTTTTGTTTTTTGCTCACTCACACATATTGAGAGCTGTTTGGTTGTTTTTAACCTAAAGTAGCCATTACATTATATTTTAGTCCAGGACTTAGGAGTGTGATGAATGGTCTGCTCAGCTCTTTTGTATCAGAAAATAATGTATTTATTCGTTTATATACTTTAGAGACAGAAAAACTACAGGAAAAAAAATGAGAAATTTGTTTTTGCTTTCAACCAGCTGCATTATTCTCCTCTCAAAAGCAGCATTTAGGAAAAAAAGCATGTTAGGAGGAGGAATTACTCCTTAACAATTCCAGTGGGGTAAATTATGTATGACAGAAAGAAGAAATGCAAAATATAAAGCTTCACTTCATAAAAGAATAATAGAAAATGGAATTTTTAAAAAATATCTGAGCTTAAAACCTGATTTTTACGACACACATCCTCATCCACATCAAAGTGTAACTAACTTAAATGTTTACTTAAAACATTTTAAAACAATTACCATAAAAATAATTTATTGTTAACAAAAGTAATAATGTGCTGAAACACAATATTGTAGTATGTTCCTTAGCTCAGCTTATCCAACCAGGTATTCATTTTTGCTTTTTGTTTTGAACTGTGTCAGCATTCTGTGGTCACCGAACTTAATTTTTCCTCATTGGACTACTTTTTCTTGCTTCTTCCCCTCAAAAATGTGGGTTTTTCCAGATGTATTAATGGACAGTAGATCCATTAAAAATCAAAAGCAGTTTATTGAACCTCCTTTTAAAAAGCATATATCTAGATTCAGTCCTTCACAGAGATAGCTGACATCCCTTTCTTGTCTGTTGAGGATGTCTTTTTGGCTATTTTAGAAAAGGTACTCTGAACCTTGGAACTAGGGATAATTATGAAATAATATTAAATCATCCTTACAATTGTTATTAGAGGTCTTGGCTTTTGCTAGTCTCTAGAATGTTTCCACTGGCAGATTCCCATAAAAGATATCCTGTGATGTATACCCAAAGTAGCGGGTATAACTAGCAAACCTTAGTTTAAACCCATTAATATGAAGAAGGACAGAAGGATTTCAGAGAGAGAATTAATGATTTGTAGAGGAAAAAAAGGAGAGAAAAACTTGGGGAACCTATGGCATTAACTATGTTTTAGTGATTTATCCTTATTTCTTGTACTTGTTGGTGTATGCATATGTGGATATGTATGTATGTATGTATGTATGGTATATATATGCATGTAATATATGTATATGTATGTGTGTGTGTGTGTGTGTATATATATATATATATATATATATATATATATATATATATATATATATATATATATATATCGTATATACTCGAGTATAGGCCGACCCGAATATAAGCCGAGGCACCTAATTTTACCACAAAAAAACTGGAAAAGTTATTGACTCGAGTATAAGCCTAGGGTGGGAAATGCAGCAGCTACCGGTAAATTTCAAAAATAAAAATAGATACCAATAATGTTTTTGAATATTTATTTCAAAGAAAAACAGTAAACTAGCGGTGTATTCAATTAAATACTTCACTCACCTCATGATGCTGATGTCCCGCTGTGATGATGATGTCCCGTGCAGCCGCGGGAGCAATGTCCCGCCTCCTATGACACACGGCACAGTGATTCCTATCATTGGATCACTGTACCAGAGGAGGTGGGACATTGCTATGTGGCTGCTTGCCATAACAAGGAGGAGGTGGGACATCGTTGCAGAGCGGCAGGAGGGGGAGGAAGGGGAATCGCAAGACAGCCCTGCATTACATTAGAACGTGAGGAGGGGGGATGGTGCGGTGCGCGCTGCGCGGCAAACTGACACAGAGGGAGGGGAAACTCACAGGGGCGCCGGGCCATTCACGAGTGTCACCCAGCGGCATGGCCCCGCCCCTTTTTCTCCTCCATTTCGGGCAAATTTTTCACTGACTCGAGTATAAGCCGAGGCGGCTTTTTTCAGCCCAAAAAGTGGGCTGAAAAACTAGGCTTATACTCGAGTATATACAGTATATATATATATATATATATATATATATATATATATATATATATATATATATATATATATATATATATATATATATATATATATATATATATATATATATATATAATATTGTTAGCCACCCAGAGTCATATTTGAATGGGCAGTCATATAAATGTATTGTAATGAATAAGTTAAACTGAATGACTTATTAATATCACAGTGTAACAATTCATCTGAAAGTTCTCCCAAATAATGAAAATGACAAAGAATTTAGAACAGTAAAACCTCTGAAATATTCACCTACTTAATTTTAACATCGATCCCCCTGATCTTTTGATGATAAAAATTTAAATCTCTATAAAAGAAATTGAGAATGGTGGCAGCAATCCATACAATTTACAAAATATTAGCAGACCAATCAGTAACAGATAAAAATATACAAGTGTACTTGTATAAATAAAATTATGTGTATTTAATCTTGTAGAATTATCTGATATAAATTAGGAATGTTCACCATGTGGCTTGGACTACATTGTCCATCATTTATGTTAATTATTTAGGCACCACCTCTGAACGACATCAGTTTTGAGTGACTGATACAGATAATATATGTTGGCTTGACTTGGTCTTTGATTATGTGTGTGTGTGTGTGTGTTTGTGTGTGTTTGTTTGTTTGTTACATTGAATTATATAAAAAAAGGCTGGATGAAATAATAATAGAATCTTAGGTATTGACAAAATTTCCATCTGTCAATTACAAAAGGCTACACTGCTTGAATCTGCACATATACTAAATTGATACATTACCATATTCTAGATTCTGGGAAGAACTTGATACAAATGCTTTTTTTGCCAGTCAACACCAGTAAAGAACTGGCAGTTGTGATTTCACATTGTTGTGTACATAATAATAATTTTAAAAGCCCATAAACAAATAATAATGTACTGGATTTTCAAAGGTGTTTTTTTATTACAAAAAATCATTTGCTTGGAAAGAGTTGTTAGTGTCTGCTTTAAAGGCTTGTTTGTTTGGTTTGGTCCCTTCAAGTCAGTTTTAGACTTCTGGAGATTCCCTGGACAAATTTTCCCTGCAATTTTCTTGATAAGATTTCATTAATGGTTTGTCACTGCCTCTTTCCCAGGGCTGAGAGTGACTGGCCCACCCTGGGTAACCTTATTCAGCTGGCTTTGTGTTTTGTGCCTAAGACAGGTCTAGAGCTCATGGTCTCCCAATTTCTAACCTACTGCCTTAACCACTACACAATCTTTAAATTGAGGGATTTTAGGATTAGAAAATGATTAAATAACAGGCAGAAAGGATTAGTAGAATTTTGCTTTACTTTGGAATAGGCACTGGAGTGGTATATGCTAGGGCAAGGAGGGGTAACCAACTTCATGATTCAAATTCTTAGAATAATTTACTCAGGCTGCTTAAGAACATCAGTATGGACAATAACATGGCAAATGAGATTTAATATAAAGAAATTGAACCTGTAACATATTTTTGTAGCTTTGGGTGCTGGTTTTCAAGATTGCAGTTGCTTCATCCCACCCTACCCCCTTGTTTTTTTCTTTGCCTTTTAATTAAAATTGACTGCATATTTTCAGTCTTCATTGGACATCTTTTCAGTGGTTTGCTCATTAGGTTTTTTTTTCCTCATTCAAATCTTCAAGTGTCTTGTACTGTCTCAGAAAAATTTCAGCAAGTATGGGTGGGTATAAATGTGTATGTATGTATGTATATGTATATGTATAAGTATATATATAAAAACAGGCAGTTGGGAGTCTTTGTACTAGTTACTTTCTTTCATCCCTAGCCAGTTGAAAACATATATCTGCCATCCCATCAGATTTCAGCTGATTTTATATATGTATGTGTGCATATGAACCTGCACTTATGTATGCATGTACCCCTAAACTAAAACTAAAATTTAAAAAAATCTGGAGAGCAAGAAATGTGGTGGTGTGGATTACTCAATGAAAGCATAAATTCAAGGGTGTTGTGGAAAATGTTTTGAAAGAAATTATAAAGCAATCTTTGTGGCTTTAAGATGTGTGGACTTCAACTCCCAGAATTTCTCAGCCAGCAATGCTCTCTGGGGCATTTTAAGAGTTGAAGTCCACATATCTTAAAGCCACGAAAGTTGAAAAACACTGCTGTAAAGAATGGTACTGTTGTATAATGTTTTTACATCAGTCTCTGGTGCATCTACATTTAAATTTTTACACACATTCTGATTGTTTTGAACAACTAAATATAATATAAAAAAGATGTGGAGATTCTAGAAAGAGTGTAGAAAAAAACAACAAAGATGATTAGGGAAATGGATGCTAAAACATATGAAAAACGGTTGCAGGAATTGGTTATATCTAAAGTTTAATGAAAAGAAGGACTAGGGGTGACATAATAGTCATGTTGTAGTATCTAAGGGGTAAAGAAAAGGGAGTCAATCTATTTTCCAAAGCACCAGAAAGCAAGACAGGAAACAAAGGAGAAATTTCCTAACAGTGAGAACAATTAACCAGTGGAACTGCTTGTCTTCATAAGTTATAGGTGCTCCATCACTGGAGGTTTTTAAGAAGAGGTTGGATAACCATTTGTCTGAAATGATATAAGCCAGTCTGCTGTTTCAGCAGGGAATTAGACTAGAAGATTTTCCTTCCAACTCTGTTACTCTGTTGTGTTCTATTTGTGGTATTGGGGAAGGATCAGAAAATGTATAGTTAGAAATAGCAAGTGTTTGAAACATCTGCTAAATGAAGAAAACTTAAAATGTTCTTCCCTAATCTCTTTCAAATAAGAAATGGGCTGAAAATCCTGAAAATTTCAGTCCCAATATATTTGGGCTCCAGGTTGGGAAGACTGACTGAAGTATATGGGATATTTTACTTTAATAGATGATAATTTTGGTGGTGGGTAATAGTGTAAAAGGCATGCCGTGGCTCAGTGGCTAAGACACTGAGCTTATCGATCAGAAAGATTGGCAGTTCAGTGTTTTGAATCCCTAGCGGCACATAAAGGAGTGAGCTCCCATTACTTGCCCCAGCTTCTGCCAACCTAGCAGTTTGAAAGCATGTAAAAATGCAAGTAGAAAAATAGGAACCACCTTTGGTGGGAAGGTAACAGCGTTCCCTGTGCCTTTGGCATTTTGAAACGGAGATGATGTTTGAAATGACTAGCACATATGTGCGAGGGGAACCTTTACCTTTATCTTAATGGTGTAAAGCTTTGCAAAATGCTAAATGTAATGAAGAGAGCAGATCATTTAACTCACAGTTTTTCAAACTTGGCAATTATAAGATGAATAGACTTCAACTCCTAAAATTCTGGCTGGGGAATTCTGAGAATTGAAGTCCATCCATCTTTAAGTCACCAAGTTTGAAAACACACAGATTTAACTCTTCTTCTCTATGCCTGTGTCACTGAAAATGTTTTTGGTAATGCTTCTTAGTTTTACTGAGGAAAGATTTCTTTGAACTGCAAATAGCAATTTTGGAGAGGCAATATCTATGGAAAATTGCAAAGGCTATGTATTGTAGAAACATACATGTGACATTTATTAATGTGTATACAGACTGTGCTTTTTTCACATTCCCCAAGAATGTACATTATATAAAAACATAACATATAAAGATACATAATTGGGATGAAAGTAATAATTCAAATATGTACTGACAAGTACTTGCACTTTAAATATATTCACCATGCTTTTATATGCATTTGCAGGTTTGTACATGTATTTACAGATAGCAGACGACATTTATAGGTTGCGAGTCTTTATATCCCCTTATATGTTCCTATAGAACTTTCACTGTGTAGGTATTTTTCCATTCAATTGTAGAATTCAGTGTTTTAACATAACTTTAAAATAAAAATATTGTAAACATAGCACTGTGTTTTGGTAATCAGCAGATACAAAATAATAATTGCCTCTACAGAAAAATTGCCTTGTGACCATTCTTCCTCTGACATGGAGCTATGGAGCAGTGACATTTATGAGGACAAGTACAAAAGGAGAAGGGGGCTGTTGAACCCACAAGCATTTATAACTTTAGTTTGCTATTGTATCCATGTGACTTTTCACCGATTCCTGATTGTGCTGGGTGAGGAAAAGAAAAAGCAGCTTCTGGGTTTAAGAGGACGACACTTTGGGGGAGCTGTCAGGCTAGGTCTCTCTCCTCTTCCCTCAAATGAAAGACGCTTGTAAAACATGAGTATAAACTTACCAAGCAATATATAGAATGGGAAATGCAGGCTACCAATAAACAGTTGGAACAAGTTGGTAACCTCCTTTGCTGCAGTAGAGGCAGATCAGTAGTTCTAAGGGAAAAGATATAAGGCCCCCAATGTAGAAAAGGGGATTTTTTCCCCACTCCAGCATATTCTTGCATTACATTTTGCTTGTGACAAGGTTCCAAAACACCCAAAGGAATAGAAACTGTTTGTGTGTGTTTTTGATTCTAAGGATAATAAACAGTCCCCTTCCTGCCCAAATCTCTTTTCATTTTCAACTCCAGAGCTTCCTCAAATTGAGCCCCTTTTATATAGGTTGTACTGTGCTGGATAACAACACTATGGAGTTACATAGGCTTACTGATGTTGGTAATCTGCTTTTCAGGATGAAAGGTACACCAGAGGCTCTAATACCCTGCACTGACCAACTATACTGATGTCATTGGGTAGGATAAAAGCAGGAAGATGGTGCTACCATGTTTTTTGTGCACATATGGAAGATGAATATATGACCATGGATTTGGAAAATTAATGATATATAGATTGATAACTTCTTTCTCTTAAGGCATCAATCATAAAGATCAAAAGCTTGATAGAATTATAAGTTTCATTTCTAAAATAAAAGAAGAAAATTCTGTGTAATTATCTTTACCCAATTATTCAGTTCTAATATGCAGCATGACTGTCCTTTTAAATTGTTTCTTAGGTATGTCAAACTTTATCTCCAGAATGATTAGATGAAATGTAATCCCTCTAAAGATCTACATCATTATAAATGAAGTTGTTTCCAGCAATACCACATTACCAGACAGAAAAATGAAAAGCTATACTCTACTTAATGAAATTGCCTCTAGTAGTATTTGAACTAGAGTATCTCTGTTTCAGTATAAGTATCTTTGTTTGAAGGTTGTCTTTTTACACAGTGGTACAACTTCTGTTCTTCATTGTCTTTCTATTTTGACTCACAATACTCAACAGATTGAAGTAGGATATAGACAGTACAATAAAAGAATGCCAAATTATAATATGATGAGGTTGGGTTAATTTTGGCTTGCATGTTTGCAAATTTAGTTACTGTAATCTCTTAATTAAGGTTTCTGGCTGAGCATGTTATGTAACCTACCAGTTATGGCTTATTAAATAAACCATTCTTAACCAAAGTTTCATTGCAACAAAAACAAAATGCTGATAGTAGATAAGCACATGTAATGCATGGGTTAATTTGCTAATGCAACCTACTACCTGCAGATATGCAGACTGCTGGCTAGTATTGATGTGATTTGCAATCTAACACATCTGGAGAAAATCAAGATTGTAGAAAGCATTTCTAAGGCTTAGTTTTAAAAGGAGAAACTGCTGTCCAAAATCATGTTGTCTAAAGTTAATACGCAACTTTCTAACGGAATGACACATCTTGATTAATCTCCCTTTAAATATTTTTAAGCAAAGAAACTAGTTATTCTAAAAAATATGTTCAACATCTGATTCAATGAAAAAAAACTTGTCATTAGTGGCAATAAATAGAGATTGGAAAGTGATGTAAATATCAAAGGTGACAAGGTGAGACTAAGGCTGGGGGAGGAAGATTTCTCTTTATATCTTTGTCCATTATTGAAACTTACCTTGTTATTGGTTAACTTCAAATGGGAAACATATTTGGATTAATTAAAAATCAGAAGCAACTTAAAAGTTAGTTTTTAAAAAGACAACTGTTTTTATCCTTTCTAGATCTTACTAATTATATACTCTATTTTCAGAAAAATATAGATTTAAATTTTATTAATTTCCATGGGGAGGGGCAAAAATAAAAAAATCATAAAGAGATTGCATTAAATTTCAGGCATTCTTATGTAGTGAAATAAATTTTGAAATAATTATTTTGGAATCAAATATATAAGAAACTCATATCTAAACAGAGTAAGATAATTCATGAATTCCCAGACTTTAACTCCTTTTATTCCATAATCAATACACAATTCTTTAGGGTGATTTTTTTAATTTCTAATTAAAATTCCTATTTGTTTTATATCTGAAGTTCTGATGCACAGTTCATTATCAAATAAACTTTAAATATTAGAACTTATCTTAACTAGTTTTAAACTATAGATGTTTCAATATAATGTACATTTTCTTCCTAATTTTTCAGCATATGTTTAGTTATCTGGAAATATTTTTAATTTTTTAAAAAAATTTATTATTAATTTTATTGAGTGCTCATCTTACCACAGGATAATTTTGATACATTATATCTTCCTGGGCAATCTATTTACAGATACATTCCTAGGACTGCACTCTTATATTTAAATTCAGCTGTTTATGAAAATATTAATTAGTTTAGCAGGTATTGAGTTTTCAGCTTAAAAAAGAACTAACTGAAATATAAGTTTGATAAAAAATAATTGTCAATTTCAATGCTATACAATGAATTTTAATATACAATAAAATACATTAAATGTGTCTGATATATACAAAAAATAACTGATTTTTGTACATATTTGATGCAAATCTGCCAAACACAACTAATGGCTTATTGAGATTATAAAGAAAAATTAAAAAGGTTTTAAAAGATTATTTTTTATCAAATTTATATCACTTATGAGAAAGCCTAATAATACAGATTAAAGGAAATGAAAATGATTTGCTTTATTAATAAAACAAATAATAAATTTCCAGAAAAATAAGTTACATTGGGCTGTTAATAATTAGAGGAAAATCAGATAAATGAGAATTTCAATTGAAAAAACATTTTATGTTTTCAATTTAACTTTCTTATTCAAATGAAGTATCAATTATCCCAAGGGGCTTTGAATGTAATAATATAAGTTAAAGGAAATATAATAGAAAAAAAGAAAAAATGAAATGAAGACAATAGAGAAGTTAATTCTGCAATATTCTGAAGTTAGAGGCAATATTCTAATTTTAAGAAGGGAAAAGAAAAAACTCTTAATAAAATGTAATCATCAAATGTTAAATTATTATTAGTTCTTTTTGCAACAACTGAGTAGAGGCAGATTTCCCCATTCTTAAAAATGATTTTGCAAGTTCTTGTAGTTTAATTATTTAGCTGTATCTACTGAATACTATATCAGTATGCATCTACTGAATCCTTTTCACTCAAGACTAACATTTTCAGTCAGAAAAGGAGCAAAGCCTCTTGGCATTTTAAAGACTAATAAATGTGTTGGGACCTAGGTAACATTTCCAGTTGCTCTCCTTCTCTCTTTCTCCCCCTCTCTCCCCCCTCTCTCACACAAAGGGAGAGAGAGGGTGAGGCAGGGAGAGAAGGAGGGAGACTGAGAGAGAGAGATGGAATTAGTTACAGAGGACTACACAGGAAAACAAAACAAAATTAATAACTTTAAAACTGTTTACTAACTTCATAATAAAAGTATTGTCATGTTTATAAAACACAATGTAGATACATATTTTAAAGTCAAAACAATTATATTAGGAAAAAATTAAATTCAGTATTATCATCTATAAATAAGTCATTGAAATTGCAAAAGTTAGATGTGCTATTTTTGCAGGCATATGTTTAAAATCTGGTGTTTTAAAAGATCTCAAGTTCACAAAAGTTATTCAAGACACCTTGATTATTCAATCTGAAAGACCAAAAAGCATTCAGATAAAAGTTCTCTTTAATTGCAAGCAACTATACCTCAAGGAAAGAAACAATGTGTCAGGGAAATTATTTTAATATCTTTACTGAGAGGATAAATTGGTTTGGGAAATCGATTCAAAGATGATATTCAAATATATGTGTACAAATGAAAATAATTTTAAACTATCTCCACACTACTTTTTAAAGAAGTTGCTAGGTTTTAAATATTTATGTAAACATTTGTTAGTTTTTGCATGATTTGATATTTCTGAAGTGAAATTTAGGATATAATTTTAGGGGGAATTCTATAAAAATAGTTTAATAATTGTAGGATCTTTTTTAAGTAACCAAGTTATTATTAAGTTGCATTCTCATTTACAAAGAAGTTCGAATTAATTTGTAGACCTTTAACGTAAAAAAAAACGTTTAAGGATTATCTCTGTCTAGATCCCTATTACTATGAATTTTATTCATCCAATCTCTCCGGAAGACTTAAAAAGATCAAAGCCCCAGATCGCTACCATTTTAGGAGCCTTATTTCGCATTTCTAAAAGCAGAACGGAATTTCAAGACTGCTGTTCTCTGTAGATCAAATTTCTAGTTCAATTAGAAAATCGATCTCTCCTGCCCACCTTTCACCCTCAATAGTTGTAATGGGGTTTTTGGTTCAAGTCATGTTTTGCTTTTAAACAAAACAAAACAACCTTTGGCAACCTCATTGCGAGTTCACTACAAGGACTCAAGTCTTCCATTCATAAGCCCTGTGCAAATCAAAAATCCAAATGAAAGTTTTACTCTAGCCGGTTTATGGAAGAGAGCATGCACGCTGACGCTCGCACAGCAGCCATTTAAAGGGCCAGCACATTCCGACGATGCAAGCTCCCCATCCCCCCCTTGCCATTTCCCTTTCCCGCCCCTCCCCCTGCCAGTCTCTAGATTGGTGGGTTGTGACTGGCATGCTTTAAAGATTTCCATCTCTGCTTGATAATGGCAGGCACCCACGTTGCTGAGGGACAGTTGGCGTCTCTTCAGAGGCAACTTAGCTATTGCCGTGACTAAATCCTTTCATTCCATCCCCTCCTCCTTGGGAAGATGGAAGAGCATTAAAAGTGAGGCTGGGGGGTGGGGTGGGGTAGTGGCTAGGAGGGTTGCATCCACCATCTTCCCCTTTGTCCCCGGCTCCCTATTCAGAAAAGCGTCCTTGTTCTGCCTGGATCTTGTAGGCTTCCTTCAGCTCGCCAAAGTAGGATGCGAAGAAAGCCGCGCGATTTTTCTACCTGCGTAAGGATAAGAAAGCCCTAATGAATTCACGGGACTTTCTTCGTAAGTTGTTGTGCCGCAATGCTAAACAGCGGTCTTTTAAAAGCTCTTGGACCATTGCACAAAATTGGGACAGGCGTGCGCTCCGACTGGAGGATAGATCCAAAGCTGAATTCAAAAATGTTTTAGGCGCGCGAGATATTTTCTTCTCTCCGTCTCGCGGATCAATAAGACGGCTCTCCCTCCCCTTTCTGTGCCAACCAAAGCGCCTTTTTCAATAATTGGACTCGCCTCCCCCCCCCCCCCAAAGAAGGCATAGGGATGGCCGCTTGAAGGGCATGGGGTGGGGGAGATAAGGTGCACATGTTGCCTCGCGCGACACAAGGGTTAAGCGGAAGCGGCTTCCCTCGCCGCCCTTTTGGTTGGTGGAGAAATATATAATTATTTTAAAGATTTTTTTTTTTTTTTTACAAATGTCCATTCGGGGAAATCAAGCGAATGTTCGCGCGCCTATCTCAGAAGCCCGTGCCCCTTTCTTGTCATTCCTCCACTTCCTTTTAAAGCATTTGTATTGTTAGGTCGAGGATGAAGAGTTGATGAAGTAAGAAACCAACCAATCAGCCATCTCGCCCTACAAATTTAAGGTGCGGAAAAGCAAGACACTTATAAGGAACAAGGTATAGGGCGAGTCTAGTGAGGTGTTTTTTTCCCATTCATTCCGGTGAGAGTAGTTTTTTTTTTTAATCCATCTCTTCTCCCATTTTAAGCTTCGGTATTTGAGTCTAAAAGGGAACCCACGAGCCCTTGATTATAAAGGGGGAACCGGTTTTAAGAAATCGCCTGGTCGTTGCAAAGGAACACCGTGGCGTGCCGGTACAGAAATAACTTCCAGACACATTCTGTTCTTGCTTTCGCACAGAAACTGTATAGGCATTTGCAACTATCCAAAAGTGGAAACGCTTTTCTACCTTTCCTTGTGATCAACACTAAAGTGGTGGCACGCGTAAATAAAGATCAACTTGGAAGCAAATGCGTTTTCGGGCACTCAAGCTCTTTTCTCCGGTACCGCAAGTTCCAAGTATATTGGTTTTAGTTCTTGAAGATTTAATTTACATCGATAAAGAATGTTCATATTGTGTTCGAACTCACATACCCCTTTGTCCCGCGTCACCCATTCCCACGATAGTATTTGGCTAATCCCGACTTTTTAAAATTCCATCTCACTAACGTGATCCAAAGCCTGAAAAACAGCATCTGAAAGTCCAGGTCTGGTGCGCCCACACACTGAGCGTCACCTTCCACCCCCTTCGCTGTCTTTCCTTTCTAGGGAAGCAGAACTCCGATTAAGTTTACACCCAGAAAATCTCATTCAAAGAAGCTTGGGGGGAGGGTGGGAGAGCAGGCCAGGAAAACAGGAGGAGGGGGTCTGCGATGGAGGCTGGGCTATGGCCCTCCTGGCAGGGAGAGGAAATCAGGAATTGGCGTCCTATAGCTGCGCTTGGCTGAAGCATTGCGCTCGATTGGAAAAAGCGGAAAAATTTCTCTTCGCAGGAAAACCGACGGAAACTGTAAATAAAAAAACTCAGTAATGTTGAGAAAAGATAACATGCTTCGGAACAGGAGTCATTCTGTGTGTAAAAAGGGTGCCCCGCCCCTTTTTGGCTCCACCACGTGGCTTCCTCTTGCAAACATTTTCACTCATTTTTCCAGGTCTATTTTATTTAGGGGCGGCGCTAAGTCCTGCCTCGCAGTCGGAGACGTCCTTTGCCTTTCTCTCGGTGTGCGTGTATGTGTGTGTGCGCGCGCGTGTGCGACACACATGAGTTGCGACTCAAAAGGAGTTGGGGGGCCACTGGAAAAAAAAGCCATTTTCCCAAGCCCGCCGTACGAACTTGCATCCAAGTCAACCGGCCCCATTGATTCTGCAAAACAGGGAACATTCCCCCTTCTTTCCTCTTAGATTATCCCCCTTCCCCTTTCCTTCCCACAACCAAAATAGCCGGTTTTTCTTACTTTGCTAGCCCCCCAACATAGAATAAGAAACTTTTAAAATATAAAGCAATTGTTAAAAGTTTCGAAAAGCCTAGTCGTCTCCCCTCTCTCTCCACCCGGTGTATGTGAGTTATTTTCTTCTTTTCCCTCCCACCTCCCGTGACTCACTCCCGTTTTGGACCTACCCAACATTTTGTGCAAAAGGCATCAGCCATGAACAAGCTGTATATTGGAAACCTCAACGAGAACGTGACTCCGGCGGATCTGGAGAAAGTCTTCAACGACCACAAAATATCCTTCTCTGGCCAGTTCTTGGTGAAGTCTGGCTACGCCTTTGTCGACTGCCCAGATGAGCAATGGGCTATGAAAGCCATCGAAACTTTTTCTGGTAAGCCAATGGATTTATCGCTCGCTCGTTCTGTCTTTTTCATCTCTTTTCTCCCTTTCCTTTGGAAACCTTTTTCGATTTTGGAATGAACAATTGTTTTTCAAAAAAAGGAGAAAACCCGCGTAATTTTATAAAACGGATACTGCCACTCAGAACCGCAAATACTACCGGGCCGGTTCTTTTTGTGTGTGCGAAGACTCGTAAAACGTGGTGTACAAAGGATGCGACCAGGCAGCCACACTTTGCTCGTACTCGCGCTTCCGCCCTTTCTTTCTTTGGCTCTCTGTAGTCATCAATGAAAGTTACTTTCGTTTCGTATTTTTCTCTCATCCACGGGAGGGGGGCACCCCTTCGTTTCCCCCCTCCCACTTTTCTCCTTGAGTATCGAACTAGGTGGCGAGTATTTTAACTTGTTGGGCCTAGAATCTCCTATCAACTTCCATAGGCTTTCTAGAGGGCTCTTGTTTTTATTATCCAGCCAAAATGTCCTCCTCACATAATAAAGTACCCTTATTCTTCTTCTACTACTAGGATATTACATAAATCAGGCCTTTCCTATAAACAAAATTTCGTTTGGCAAACCATGAATTAATATTCCATGTATCTGTGTAGGGGAATGGGTGATTTTTTTCCCTCTTCAGAAAGCCCCCCCCCCCATTTCTCCCCTACAAATTAGTCATCTCTTAAATAAACAAAACTCTCCATCACTTTTATATCTTCTCTGGGATCAATGCTGCCCCACTCCACGTTCTTTCAATGCCATTTGGGATTTATCAAGCAATCCAGTGTTGTATTTTTGCATGTTAAGCGTGTGTGGTACTTCAGGGTGGGAAGTGTGGAAAAAGAGGGGAGGTGTTGGACTTTGGCCATTTTGATTTAAACAGGGGTTTCCTGGGGCATGTGATGGGTGTATTAGCCTGAAGGTCGCCATGCTGTTTAGAGATTTGAGACAAGAGAAGCAGACGGAACTAGCAGAGCAAATCTAATGTTGACTTTTGCTGAGACCAGATGTTTTGTTCCCTATTTAAAATACCACATCAGAGTTCTGGCCCTTTTTAATGTCACTTTCTTCTCAACTGAATGTTTTAATTTATCTTCTTTTAAAAAAATGAAAAGATGATATGAATTATCTTGATAGCCAAGCAAGTTGGACATTGGAATAGGCCTTACAATTCCTGTTTTTTCCTCTCCATTCTCTGGTAAAGCAGATCTTGTAATGTGTATATGAAAATGAGTTAAATTGTTACCCTTGGAATAAAATGTGTTTGGTTTTTTTATCATATATTCTCCATTTGAAATCCATTTAATTTTTTTAAATTAAGAGTAGAAAGATAAGAATATCAAGCAGGAGTTTTTATAGTAAAATGCACCTGAATCTCCCCCTTAGTTGAATTAAAACATGAAAAGTAGGAGGAGTAGAAGTTGAGTTATATGTGACCCATTGATATCCACCTTTTACTTTTTTTCAGTGTACATTTTTTTTTAAAAAGCAAACTTGTGTTTTTAGGCAAAGTGGAGTTGCATGGGAAACAACTCGAGATTGAACACTCAGTCCCTAAAAAACAAAGGTAATCCAGTTGTTTGTTTTCTTTGAATTTATCTATGTTGAAATGTGACAGAGAAGATAAAATGTGCTTAAAATGCTAAGATGGCATAAACAAAGCTACGTTGCAAGAAAATATTTACATTTTTGTTTTCCACTCCAAAACAAAATTACTTGAAAAACATTTTTAAAAGCCTTTCTTAAACTGCTTGTTTATTTCTTTTCACCCCAAATTACTTTGGATGCATTAAAGAAACAATTAAATTTAGATAGATATTATTACTCTTCATCAACACTAAAAGTATGGTATTTTGGCTTAAATTGCAATATTTATATCAATTTCAGCATGACATGACTTCCTTATGGTATGTTTTTTTAATGAAGCTGTTTAGTTTTAAATTCTTGTTAAAATTGAAGAAATTAGAAAAATTTTGGCCCAATTTCTGGATGTAAAAATACTTGCTTTCTACTTATTTTTGTAAATATTTTGTATTTTTGTGTATGTTTTTTTGTTATTTCATTTTATTCATTTTTGATCTTTTGTTCATTATATTGCTTATCTAGGTTTATCTAGGTTTATTAGTGGAAGCTTTCACTAAATATCTTATAGCAAACAGCTTTTTCCTCCAGAAAAAAGTTGCAATCAATCCTTAGTCATATAAATCCCAGAAAGTGAACATAAAATGTCCAAAGTGTATTTGTATTAGAAATTGTGATTCTTTTTTTTAGAAGAATCTAATGGGAGAGAAGGGTAGTTTAGCTGCCTGTTCATATAATTCAAAAGATTATTTTTGTGCATGATTGACATCACAATTTCCTGCTCTTGTATTCACACTGATTCTCATACTTCTTGGACTTCCAAACCTTATGTAGAATGTATTGCTGAAAGACTATAAATAAATATCAGATTTTCTGAAACATTGCAAGAGTCCCAAAATCTGTTTGATTAATTTATTGGACCAATAGTATGGATTTTGTATAATGGATGAACAGTAATGTTTGTAAACAGTCTTTGTAGGTTAATATATAGTATGTATGGTGTTACAGGGTGCCTAAGAGAAATGTATTCAGGAAGCCAATTACACAGTGAAAAAAACTTAAGAAATATTATGGGGGGATTGGTAGCTGGAGGAGTGGGAAGAAAAGGAACTTTTATTCTTCAATGATTTTTAAAAAAATCATTTGTATAGATTATAGACGATTCTGAAAGGTGATTGATTCTTACATAATGCTGAAATCAGCCAATGTATGCAAATTAAATCAATTGCAAAATTATCTACTTAGTGAATTGCCTTCAATGCTTATAGATATAAAAGATAATTTTTAAAAAAATCAAATAATTTCCCAGATTAATATTTACCACATTCTTCTCATTGGCTGGGTTCAAGATTTTAAAATCTTCCCAAAATTTTAGATCATATCATTTAGCATATGCTAATATTTTATTGATAGATTTCCCTGATATATTTTGAACCTTGTATTCAAATATCGTAATGAAGTTAATGTAATGATTTTTTTCCAAGAAAATTTATATTTAATTATTATAAAAATAGATAGTTGATTCTTCTGTATTGCTGGGTTAAGTTTCAAATATGTGTGTCTTTTCAACTTGTCTTGGGACTTGATTTTCCTGTTTGGAATGATAATCAGAAGAGGAACTAGTTAATTCAGAATAGTCTTAATAATAATGTAGCTAGTGAGATGTTTTCCACCACTTAACGAAACTTATAAATATTGCCAGTACTTTAGAAAGAAATACCTATAGCTCTCTATATGTTTCAAGTTATCAAAATAAAATAAATCACACTCTGCTTCTTTCATTAAAAAAAAAAAAGAAACTGATCCACATTCTTCAGCCTTGTTCAAACTGTTTCCAGATGCATTGAATTGTAGTTCCCAGAATCCCCTTCTGGTATGATTCATGCAGACAGAGAGTTTTCGTTCACTATGACTAGAAAGTGCAGGTTGGAGAAGACTGAATTAGACAATGAGAAATTCAGGTTGTCTAAGGAGGATAGTTTTGGTTAGCTTACATATTTATTAAATCAGAATGCAAAATGTGTAAAAAAAAGCATTTAATACATATCTTAAAATTTATCTTCACCAGTATTGAAAGTTGTTTCAAAAACCTTTCTTAATTTTACTGAATTGGCACTTGAAAAATACAATTTGATTTTACTTATTTTTAAAATTTGTATGCCATCCATACAAAAAAAAAACAAGTTTGAGATCATACATCCAGCATAATTAACAAATGCTTTTTGAGGTAAATATTTTGCTTTAGAAATCACTTTTGCGTAATGATAATTGTAATAAATCTTACAAATTGTAAAAGTTGCATTGATTGAAAAGAACTTCTTTCAAGAAAGTGTGCTTTAATTTGCCACTTAAATATGTATAGATTTAGGGAAAAAAGATTATTTGTGTTAGGAGTGTTTTCAGTTGAACATTTATTGAAAGAAAAATAAGTTGGAGAAAATTTGCAATTTTGCCTCTAAAAAGCAGCAAAATTCTGTTAGCGAAGGAAAGAGTTAATTAAAACAACCTCAGAGATGTTTTAAGAACTCAAGAATGTTAAGAAATGTTTGGAGGTTAGGGGCGGGGTTGTCTCCCTCTGAAAAGATTGAAGTGGATAGAATTAGAGAGAGGTTTGGGGGGGAAAGAACAAATAAGAATGGGTAAAAAAAAACAAGAGGAGGGGAAATCAAGTGAATCCATCAAGCAAACATTCCAAATAAGAGGATTTATTCTAAAAAGAATAAACCTTTCAGAACTGAAGTTATAAAAAAAATGTTTCAGAAGCATATTTTTAGCAAGTTAGAAAAAGGTATAGTTTTAAATCTTGTTGCCTACAAAAGGATTTTTAAAATCAGGATGTGTGTGTTTGTATGTATACTGATATTTCCTGTTGATTAAATGTTATATAAGTTAGTGAATAATGAAGTTGCACTGTGGCTTCCATTCTTTTAAGAGAGTCTGCGCCCCATCATGATAGCGCTAAAAAGACAATTTTGTCTACATTGTCCTACATTTATATATTAAAAGATGTTCTCTTAGTTATCTGCTCATTTATGTTGTGTGTGTTTTTTTTAAAAAAAAAATCTATGTCCTATCTGGACTGTTATGCCTTGCCAGCAATGCTGGCCAGTACCATTCAGCATTTTAATGATAAATATAAATATTCAAGGTTCTGTAAAATGGGGGATGAAATATTTTGATGGATATTTGTGTAATCCTGTATGGCTTCAATTGAAGTTGGTAGTATTTATGGTTCTCTGTACAAAAAATAAAGATATCCTTTATTAATCTGTTCAGATTATGCCATCAAAATTCCATGGTAAATGCTGCAGATTTACAATGTAAAGTTTAAAGGAACAATTTACATTATTTTCTTAATTTTAATTTATATTCATTGTTTTCCAGTAAAAATATTAAAATTATATTTGTTTGCATCAACTATAATAGTAAAAGATGAAATTGCTTCCTGATGCTAAAAGAAATTTTAAAAAGTTAAAATATATTATTCTATAATTTTTTGTTTTTCTTTCCATAGAAACCTTTGGAGGATTTATTGGTTTCTTTTGGTATAAATAAGAAATAATCTCAGTTTATAAACTGGGTTTGCATGTAGTAATAAACTTTAAATAAAAGGAAGTAAGCAAGATAAAAATTACATATTGATTTTGCATCTATGTATTATGAATTGGTTTCAAATCCAAGAATTTGCGGGACAACTGATTACTGATTTACCATTGCTGTTCAATAATAAAATTAAGATGAACTCTCGAAATAATCCCACTGTGTTATGCAACCAACATGGAAATGTAGGTATGAGAGCATATGATGAAAGACACCTCAAAAACACAAGTTCCTGGTGTAGAAATGTAATCTCATGATTCTGTTTGGGATAATGCATGTTTCATATATTATGCTATTACTAGATATATATTGATGTTCCCATGCTTTACACATAATAAATCCTCATAAAAGAAACTTCACAGATTTTTTTGGGGGAAAATTTGCTTTCTTATTCCTCTAGGTTAAGAATAGACATCCTACAGGTCACTTGCACCTATCAAAATTCTTCTGGAGGAATTCATTGGCCAAATAGCTTAATTTTTGGAGAGGTTGATAGAGAATCAAGACAAGTTTGCCTTTGAGAGATCTGCTCTCATATGTACTTTAAAGTTTCCCTAAAACCAAAAGAAGTTCAGAAACAATTGTGTCCTATCTGGTGATTTCACAGGATCATTAGTTGACTTCACCTAGAGTGTTGTAGTTCCTGAGCCCTCAGATACTACACACGCTACTTTTAACAATTATATATAACTCAGAAAGTTGAGTTATATTGTATAGACATTTGAAGTGTAATCTTGTTGATGTTTACTCAAAAGATAAACTGCATGTTAAATTGCAATTTGCTGAGTTTTTATCATTTTAAAGTGTCAAGGGAAGGAAGTAGGAAGTTGCAACCTGTTTCATCTAGTTAAAACAGATTTTTTTCACTAGTAAAAAAACTCTAGGTTTGCAAAGAAAAAAACGAATTGAGTTAAATTTTTACCCCAGAAGTTGGATTTCTGTTGTTGCAATCAGTACTTAGTTTACAGAATAATGAAAACTACATTCAGTTTTGAAAATCTAGGCATAAGAGAAAATATGTAACATGCCAGTTTTAGGAAATCTTGTGTAAATGGCTTTCAGTTGAAGAAATTTCCAGTTACGGCTAGTACTAGATTTGATAAAAGGATTGCAATGTGAGAAAAAGTAATGGTTACATGATTTTGGGCCATTTACTCTGTCTCAGTCCAATCACAAGGTTAATGGAGAAAAAAATGAAAAAATGGTATATGCACTGCCTGAATTCCTGAAGGAGTGTGGGATATAAATTTAACAAAATAAGTAACTTCATCTAAGGGACAGTGGTTCTTGTTTTAAGCTAATCAGATATATTAATATGTATGTGATCAATTGCTTGTTCAAGTATTAAAGACTAGTAGAAATAAAGCATATTTTTTATATTCCACCTTGTGCTGAAATCCATTTACCAATTTAAAGCATTACCAAGCCTAGACTGGAAAATTAAATGAAAGAAAATAATTCCTGAGATACAAATTGCCTTGAAAAATTGCAAGTTGGAATCCTGTGAAATTGCATTCTTGCAATATGTTTCAAATTTGCAGTTCCCCATTACCAAAATAATAATAGTATTCATCCTCAGAGGTGAGTTATGAGAGCTTGAACTTCAGAAAAGATCTAAAGTAAGAATTGGCGTGCATAATGTGATATGAGCTACTGATAAAGAATTCCTCACCTCAAATCCTGCTAGTGTCATGTTAGACTTAGACAAACCACTTTCTCACTATAATATCAGACTATATATTGTTTTAGCTTACAAAATTTTGTAACAACTATAACTAAATATAGAACATAAAGTACTGAGTATATATACCCAATTAACCTACAATAAGCCCCACCGAAATGTGTAGGACTTACTGAAGGGAATTACTTGGGTTAATAATGGATTAAACCCTAATGATTTTCAATAGGATAGTAACTAATCAATTTCCTAAACGTGTAAAATAACTACACATTTCAAAATTTTATACATAGTAAATAGGAAGATTTCAGCATGTGTTTTCCAGCATGTAGTCTGCTTTACATTTTTTTTAAATGCTAATATTCAAGGCCACAGCTTTTGTCACTAGAATAATTTATTTTAAGTGATTACCACTCTGATCTAATTACAATGATGGCAGCAACATATAGCTTCCAGTCAATGCATGCATACAGCATAAAAAGGTGCAGACACTTAGTATTGGTACCCAGGTGCTTAAAATATCTGATATCTACAAAGCCTGGTACGCTATAACGTCATGTTTCAAATAGTAATAGTGAATAATTTTGTAGCAACTTAAAATAGATTCCTTGTTCTTCTTGTAGCACACCTTGGAACCTCTTTGAAAGTTTTTAATATCAAAGCATATATCCTTGAAGTGTGTCTGTGTCTGTGTGTGTATAATAACACAACATATTTCTAAATTACAACTTTGTGTTACATGGATAAAACACTGCAAATTTGAATTAAATTTAGGTGTCCTATTTTTCTCCTGTGCAATCAGTTGAAAAACTTAATTGATTTAATATGAGTTTCTACAATTTCCAGTGGGATATTACATGTGTTAGCAATGGAAGTTGAAGACAAGTTCTCATTAATTACATGAACAAAATAAGAATTTGCATAAAATTGACTGTCATATTAAAACTATGATGCCTGAATTGCATGAATTAAAAAATTATGTTAAGGTATAGAAAGAAGAAAGAAGGATGGGTGCTCATGTGATTTTTTTCATTATATGAATGTTTTACATAATGTTATGTTAAAGTAAAGAAAAGAAGAAGAAAGAAGGATTTGTGTATTTGTGCTCATGTGATTTTTTCAGGTTTATAGGGTTTTTTTTCATATAAAAGCTTTACTATTTCAAGTATTGTCTGCTATACTTTTTGTTTTATTTTTCCTTTCACCCAAGATTTAGCTTAACTTTTAGAGACATTGAATCTAGAGATAGAATATGCTGAACAAGGATTGAATTATTTTATCCATATACAAGATTCCATGGATGTTCCTAAGCAGACTATTTTATTAACACACAAAAATAGAGGAGAAAATAAAATTAGCTAGATAGGAAATAGAATTAGCTAGAGAAGCAAAACAGAGGAAGAATAATCCAGAAAAAGGAAAGCAAGACAAAAGCTTTCAAAAGAAAACAGACAAGAACAAAAGTGGAGGAAAAAATCCCATATCTGTCTGCTAAAAGGGACACAGCTGGCAAAGGGACATGGCTATGGAGTCAGTACTGCATTGACAGTCTTAAGAGATCCTGCAGCAATGCCTCAGGGACAGATTAAGTACATAGGAGTAGTTGCCTAAACCGAGTAAGACCATTGATGCATTTAGGATAGTATAGCTAACTTTGAGTGGCAACAGCTGTCCAAGATTTCCAAACAGATTTTGGCTATCTGGGGTTACTGAGATCTGAACCACAGAGTTTCGATAAGTTGGGCTGATGATGTTCTATCACTGTTATGCCCTTTCAGTGCACAAGATCCAGCAGATTTATAGGATCAAGTAAACTGTGATTGTGCCATTATATTGTCTGATCAGGTTTATTTGGAAGATAAAAGTACCACTCAAGGGATCTCCACAAAGTAGCATAGCAGAGAAGTTGCCAGGGACTTTCTGTTCCAAAAATGATGGCTGACAGAGTAAAATGTTCTACTACTGATGCTTCTATTTTTATCTTATTTTTTGACGCCTTCAAGTCAGTCTTGATTCCTGTTGACTGCCTGGACCAGTCCTTGCAGTTTTCTTGGGAAAATTTCAGAAATGGTTTGACATTGGATTCTTTGTAGGACTGAAAGAGAGTGATTGGCCAAGGCCACTAGTAGGACTAGAACTCATTGTCTCCTGGTTCCCAGCCTGGGACTTTTAATTGTTATATAAAATCCACTCTTTCTGCTTTCCTAACACTTGTTAAAATCTTACCAGTGATCCTCATCCCCATAGAAAAATTACTGTATTTTTTTGGAGTATAAGACTCATCTTTTTCCCTCAAAAAGGAGGCTGAAAATCTGGGTGCGTCTTATACACTGAATACAGCATTTTCTGTCTCTCGAAACCCCGCCCCCTTCACCAAAATGGCTGTGCTTAGCCTTTAGGAACCTTGCAGAGTGTTCCTAGGGGCTGGGGAGGGGAGAAATGAGTGGGAAATGGGCCGTTTTTTGCTCAACTTTTGCCCTCCCACCCCCCAGCTAGCAGGAACACTCTAAGCCTCCTAAAGACTATAGCAATAGCAGTTAGACTTATATACTGCTTCATAGGGCTTTCAGCCCTCTCTAATCGGTTTACAGAGTCAGCATATTGCCCCCACAGTCTGGGTCCTCATTTCACCCACCTCGGAAGGATGGAAGGCTGAGTCAACCTTGAGCGGTGAGATTAGAACCACTGAACTGCAGATAACAGTCAGCTGAAGTGGCCTGCAGTACTGCACCCTAACCACTGCGCCACCTCGGCTCTGCATGCCCCCCTTTTTTTTTTTGACAAAAATTGACTTGTTTTTGTGAAAAATGGGCCATTTTTTGCTTGTTTTTGGCCCTTTCACCTCCTAGGAGCAATCTGCAAACCTAAAGGCTATTCATGTCCTTTTAAAAAAAAAATGGGCCCGTGTTTGTGAAAAAAGGGTTGTTTGGGGGAGTTCTGCAGAGTGCAAAAACTTTTTAAAAAAATTTGCCTCTTCAAAACCTAGGTGCATCTTATATTCCAGTGCGTCTTATACTCCAAAAATGGTAAATTACAATTCTGTAATGTGTAATAAAATTCCTTATTGTTGCAATTAAATGATTTTGACCAAGGTTTTTTCTCCATGTTATTAGATTTAAACACAGGTCCTTAAAGAAGATAATTCTCCCTCTTTTTTTTTTTACAAAGTACTAAGAAATTCCAACCCTTTAGAACTTGGCCACTATTTATTTTATAGTAGATCATAATTAGAACCTTTGGCAGAGGCGCTATTAACAAATCTGGTAGAAGGGAGTAACATAGAGTCATTCATATATAGGTAGTCCCCAACTTATGACCACAATTGAGCCCCACATTTCTGTTTTTAAGTGAAACATTTGTTAAGTGAGCTTTCCCTATTTTATGACCTTTCTTCCCACAATTGTTAAGTTAACACAGTTGTTAAGTGAATCTGACTTTCCCTCCTGACAGGAGGTCACAAATAGTGATCACATGATCCCAGGACACTGCAACCATCATAAATATGAGTCAGAAGCCAAACGTCATAATTTTGATCACATGACCATGGGAATGCTGCAATAAATGTGAAAATGATCATAAGTCACTTTTTTCAATGTCATTGTAACTTCAAATGGTTGCTAAACAAACTCTTGTAAGTCAAAGACTACCTGTAGAGGGAACTGGATATCTTTTTTGTATAACCAAATGGGTCATTTCCCATTTACAACCTTTCTGTACAAAGCAGAAATCTCCATGTGGATGTTGTCTTCAAAAATCAAAAGTTCAGATGTGGAAGAAACCTGACATGGACCAACTACTTGCACCTGTTCTAAAGGTCACAATCTTTCAACTGCTAACCCTCACCTCCTCTACTTATAGTCTCTATATTGTACTCTAGTATGAGAGCAGGTGTGACATACAAATGTGTAGTAACAGAAGTAGCTCTGGATAAAGAAGTCTCAGTTGGTCATAAGCCAATCTTAACTGTTTTCCATAAAACAGAAGGGGGGATTATTTTCTGATCCCAAACGTAGTTGATCAGTCAGATGTGGATTTTCTTCTTCATATTATTGCAATTAAGAGATTTAGGCTAGTAAATAGTTTGACAGTTGCTGTTCTACAGTCCAGCCTCCCGGATGAGATCTTGGACTTGGGCCTAGAAGATTTTATTTCAGCTCTGGGCTTATCCGAATGATGAGCCGAAAATAGGTTACTATCATATTTTAGGTATTGTGGAATGGTCTTTCAAAACATGATTTAAAAGTTTCATCTAAATAAAACACCTCTTTATTTTTTGACATATTAAAAGAAATAGATTTTGTCAGGAGAAATTTTAGACTGGTCATATAATTACCTCAATATTTTAGATTGGTCAGTAAGTATCCATTAGTTCATGATAGCACTTCATTGTTTGATCATTCCACTACATAAATTATAGGCAATTTATAATAAGTCCCTATGGAACTGGCTGACTTGCAATCAATCATTTCAACTGAATCCTTTCATACAAAAGTCTAGTTATAACCTAGCGTGTTTATTTTAGCACTCCATGTTAGTCTTTTATCTTTTGCTATTGTTAAATAATATGAGAAATTAAAATCCTTTTGCAACATTTTGCAGCTCACCCAGAGAACTGCCAATATAAACCCTGTTCTATCTACAATCTTTATGCTCACTCTAGCTCAAATAGCCAGAAGAAAAACGGCATTTCTGCATAACAGAAAAGTATCAACAGGCTTGGGGCAACCACAAATATTGCCTAACTGTAGCACTTTTTAGAACACAACATCTCATGGGGAGGAGGTTCCCTTTCCATAGGGACTGAGCATGCTCCAGAGTCATACAGTACTGACTCTTGGGAGGTGGGGAAGAACAGAAAACCACAGTGGTTGGGAATGGAATGGAGTAACTGGAGTCTGGCTGCAGAATTTTGTGCAAGTTCCATTTATTTTGAATTCATAGATTCTTTTACTTCATAGGGTAGGACAAGTTCAATGAAAATCCAGTGTTTGTTTTTCTTATAAGTGTGAATGGGGAGGAGGTTTCCCCAAGACTCCTTTTGTTCCTTCATCAGATGGGTCATTGATTTTATTATGGGTGCCATACGAAAAACCCAACATGATCAGGAATAAAATGAATTATTTAATTGACTGCCCCAGTGGTTTCAAACATATATTTGCAACAGAGTAGGCATAGCAGGCCTGGATAACCCAATTTGGTGGTAGGAGCAAGAAACAAATAATGTTTTTTGTTTGCAAAGGTGATATAAAGAAAGAATATATTTTAAACAGTTCTTCTCCACAAGGATACAAATAGATCCAAACGTATTCCATACAGATTATTATGAATGAATATGGTGTAAGCACACAGTACAGAAAACTTGAACATATTCATGTATGGATTGCATTCACTGGACTGATACTTTCATACAAAACATAAGCAATACATAAAACCTGAGATGATTTTGTAATCTTAACACCACTATAGCATGTTACGTTGGGAGAGGCTGCTGTGAGCTGCCTATATAGATTACTGTGTCCAGAAGGTTTTTCTACAGTTCCCATTATGAGGTTCAGTGTGTTGGGATAGTAGGAATTGTAGCATAATAATTTGGACTATGATAATTGTTGTCACATTTCATTCAGTAATATTGAGTGTGAATTTTGGGCTAGTACTAATGGCCACCCAAAATTCTTGATGGCAATGATTTTCTTCCTGGTGAGAACGGTGCTGCAGGTCTGACTTGATCCCAAATAGAATATAAGATCAAATATTTTCTCCTTCATAGATGATATGTTTTCTTTTTTCTGGACTCAGGAAATGTGCAGACATTGACTAGAATTAATTTAGTGGGTCCAAAGGGGCACCCATTCATGGACAACACACCAGATTTCGAAAATGCACTCTTACAGTTTCACCACAGTGATTTTATTGCCTTTTCCAACCCTCCAAAAATCCACCTGATCTAAACTCATCACCCACTATAAACTAAAGTACAACTGTTACAACAGTCAACTAACTGCCCAGCATTTTAGGGACACTGAGCTGTGATGACTTTTACTTGCAGTTTCATGGAAATCTACTTGTCTAAAACTCTCTTGTTCAGGGCTCCTGGAGGAAGCTTAGACTCAGTGCAGTCTTTTGTATATTGTGATTGAGCCCTTTGAACTGAACTTTAGAATCATTTGAGAAAGAATAGTTAATGTTTTGAAAAATTAAGAAACTAATCTTGTTTGCTGCTATCTGTTAACATGACTGTTGCTCTGGAATTCAGAATCAAAGTTGCTACAGTCCGGTCAGTTTCTGCCCATTTTTTTGGGAAAAACGTTTAATGACTTTTTCTACCAAATCATCAAGAACTGCAAAAAAGTTATATCATTGAGGCAATAATCTTTCAATTATGCTTTTTACCTTTTGGAGCAGATATGTTTAAACATTATTAGACCAGTTAGGTATTCTGTTGCCATTACTATTTCTGCTTGTGCAATACTTTCTCCCCTTCCTCTACATGCTTCGGACTGCAATCTCCATGGGTACCGGTCAAAAGCCAGATATACTTAACTGTGTCATTAACTTAATAAATAGCAGTGTTTCATTTAACAACTGTGGCAAGAAAAGTTGTAAAATGGAACAAAACTCACTTGACAAATGTCTCACTTAACATAGGAAGATAAATTTTGGGCTCAATTTTAGTCGTAAGTTGAGAACTTTCAGTACAACACAAACACATTTTTGTACTGCCCCCCTCCCCGTCCAAAAAACCCCTCTGATATAGTACCAAAATCTGCAGGTGCTTCAACCACATTCTGCATGAAATCAACTGTAATTATTAATCCTTCTGTTTCTTTTAAGGAAGGAACACTCTCAGATGTCTGTCCAATTCTGAGGCATATTTACTCCCATGAGTATGAAGATAGCTTCTGTTTTTGAGTTTAACTCCTTTTTTTCTCCCTTTTCTGAAATAGCTACCATTTCCCCTTCTTCCTGGCTGCCTAGTCAGTGGTGTAGTTAATTTTGGAGGCTTAAGAAAATTGTTGCCATGTTATTGAACTCCTGCTGGCTCCATTATCACTGCTGTTGGCAAAATGAAATATATAATGGTGGGCATTGCCTTTGCCTTACTGCTGAAGCATAAACACCTTCAGAGTTTGACAAACTTCCTGACATAATAAGATAACACATCTACCTATTCTTTTATGAGCTAAGTTACCTATTTCTGGTAGTTTCTGCCTGAGGTTGACTCAGTCTTCCATCCTTCTCAGGTAGGTAAAATGGGGACCCAAATTGTTGGGGTCAATATGCTGACTCTGTAAATCACTTAGAGAGGGCTATAAAGCACTGTAAAGCGGTATATGTCTAAGTGCTATTGCTAAGTGCTATTCTGTACAATCGGATTCAATATATTCTAGATCACTTTGCTCTACAAACAAGCCTTCTCTGTTGTGGCATCTGCCCTCTGGAACAGCTTCCACCCTCCATAGCTCCCATCCTGAAGATGATTGAGAAATCTTTGAAAGCTTGACTGCTCCCCCAGGACATGTAGAATTCTGTCCAATATAGAATTTATAATTTATACACATTTGAGGTTTTTGTTTAAATTTGATTGTTCATTGCTTTTAATATTGGAAATCATCGATGTCTAATTCAATTTGATGGCCTCTAAATTACATAAGAACATAAGAGGTGCTCTGTTGGATGGGGTCCCTGGAGTTGAACTCCATATATCCAGAAATTGCTAAGATTGAGAAACAAGGGTTCTAGACGTTGCTAAACTGCCATTCTAAGCAGCTGCAGCCAGCATTGTCAGTAATGGAGGAAGCAAGAAGAGAGTTTACTGCTAGGTTGTGCTAATATAGATAGTCCTCGAATTACAGTCATAATTGAGTGCTAATTGTGATGGTCCTAAAGCTGGTTGTAATGTGACCGGACCTTATTTTATGACATTTTTTGCAGTGAACATTAAGTGAATAACGTCATACAGTGAATGTAGTGGTTGTTAAGCAAACCCATTGTTTGTTATGGAGCAGTTTTTACCTGAAATGATAAATAAATACTTGTTTTGTCAAAAACATGGCATGTGACCACAAGATGCTACAAATAGCTGTATCTTTGAACGGTTGCTAAGTGACCAATCATAATTTGAGGACTACCTGTAGTTAACTCATTTTCTGAGTGTGGGTCTGTTGATTGCCTAAAGAGCTCCTAAGTAGCACCAGTGTGATATTATAGGGTTGATAGGATAGAGTGGATAAAATATGGTAGATAGGATCACCAATCTTCGGAGGAAAAAGCAAGGAGCATCCCTCTGGAATTATCTCACAGGATGCTGTTGGCTCTTGGAGGAAGGAGACAGAATGGAATATTCTAAAAAAGTATGTGTCTTGTTGGAGTTCTGACTGGGGGTCTTTCACCCTGTACTGCTTGATGCATATGAAATATGTCTGTCAAGTCAGGATGGAAATCACAGGGGCTGTCAAAGCTTGTGCAGAAATTCCCCTAGCCCGAAAGTGCCAGGGAAGCCCCCACAGTGGCTCTCCATGCAGCTGCTGGTCTTTGCTTTGCGCTTGAGAAACTTGGCTTTATCTACTGGGAAATAAGAATAATAAAAGAGAGGGATCACAATGTTCAGTGCCTGGATTGGATTTGCAGCCTGGCACGTGCCCATTTTTCAGTCGCAGCTGGCTTTTCCCAGAGCTTTGCCAAGTCTGTCGGCTCCATGGCTTCTGGTGAGATTGCAGCCTTTGATACCATGACATGCAAGGTTATATGTTCCTACCCTGGTTTTTTAATGCTGCCCCTGATGTCTCGGAGGAGCTTTCAAGCCTGGCAGGGCTAATATAGCAACAGGTTGCTGGAGTTTTTGCTCTTTTCCACGTGTGAGAGTCTCCAGTCAACTGAACTTGGCAGCTGGTGCATTCTAGTTCCTTCCTATTAATGCTGATAGTAGCTGACTCACTGCTTCTGAATTAAGCCCGCCTACTGTTTGTAGTCACTAATTATTCCCCTTTTATGTTAGACTTGAGCTATGTTACAATTAGGGATCCTGGACTAGATGGACTAAAAAGGAAATGCATTTTTATTGCTTTTATTCAAATTTTCTACATTCAGTGCTGCTTTCCTCTTCAAATTCCTATTAACTGAATGATATTTTCCTGAAAAAGAAAATTAATGCAGAATAAGATAAGACATTAGGGATAGCTGTTGTAAATAATGGTGTCACAGAAAGTTTATACGTGTATTGAGACAAAAAAAATATAGATGTTATTTTTGCAGAGTTGAAATTGAGAGAAGAGGACGAAGAATGGAAAAAAGAAAAGATGATTAAATGGCCCTTCACCTTTGAGATATTGTACAATTTCACTTTATCCAATTGTCATATAACACACACATAGATTCCAAGTGTATATGCTCACACATACATATATATGCACTGAAACCTGCTATAGGAGATTGCATAGAGATTTGAAGAGATACTTATCCTAAGTGAATGCTACTTAACAACTGCCTTGCTGAGCAATGCAAGTTCCCAAT
This sequence comes from Thamnophis elegans, assembly GCF_009769535.1. NCBI lineage: Eukaryota > Metazoa > Chordata > Lepidosauria > Squamata > Natricidae > Thamnophis > Thamnophis elegans. The sequence continues at coordinate 102,920,045 of NC_045558.1, forward strand.
TGTCATAGTCAAGAATTAACTTAATATCCTTTAATAGAAACAGAAGGAGAGATAATGTTTATCAACTTTGCATATGTTACACATTTGGGGTAATTCATAAATAGAAGACAATAAAATATTGGTAAGTTAGAAAATGAGTTGGAAATAACAAACTTAATAGATAAATGCAAAGGTGTTCATTTAGGAAACAAAAAGAATGTAATTAGCACTTGTGGAATAGTAATTGAGTGCAAATTAAATATCAGTCAACAATGGGATATGGCTTCAAAAAAAAAAGTCATGTTCAACTGTATAATAGAAATAAAGTTTCCAAGTCATGGGGAAATAGTTCCACTTTATTTTGCATTGGCTAGATTTATTTCTGATATTGTGTCCTGCTCTGAGCCCTACACATTAAGAAAAAATTACAAAAATTGGAAAAGGTTCTGACAAGGATCACATAGAGTCTAGGATATAGATTCTATGAAAAGAGATGGAAGGAACTGGAAATAGTCCTGAAAAAACAGAAGGGCATATCACTCTTCAGACAGATGAAAGGATGTCATATGAAACAAGATCACAGCTTGTTCTCCACTATTCCAGAGTGAAAGAACAAAATAATGACCTCAAGTTACGGGAAGGCAGATTGAATTTTAGAAAACACTTTCTAAAAGTAAAAGCAATAGGATACTGGAAGCAATTGTCTCTTTTTGCTGAATAAGTTAGGCAAAGGCTAGATAGCCATAGAGAGGGATGTAGTTTATTTTGGCTTCCTGCACTCGGCAGGGATTGGACTCTGTGACCTAAATAATCTCTTCCAACTTGGATATTATCAATATAATATGAGAGTTTCCCTTCCCGTCTAATCCCAGGCGAGATAGGAAATAGAGATTCTGAACCAGTATCTGTGATTAATAATGGATTTCATGTGATTAAACAAACTAAATCTTACACCAGGCAAGAAGGTTGTTTAAGTTAATGTTGTTTGACTACCTGGGACCTTGGTGGAGATCATATGTTGGATGAATTACTTTGAAGCATGGGTAGAGACTCCATAGTCTTTCACATGTTGTAACTCCTGAATACCTTTAGCTGTAGCAAGTAGAAACTCTAGTTAACCAATGTTTGGTTGCTCTTAAGATATTAGACTCACATCTTGGAGTTGCAGAAGTTTTGCTGTTATATGCAGGTCAAAGAGCTGTGTTTATTAAAGTTTTTACAACTGTAATTGAGTCTATTAATTGAGTCATTAAGCAGGTCCACATATGACCATGTTTTATTTTCAATCATATTACAAAGACCTTGCTTACCGTGTTCATTGTTTAGCAACTACTTAAAGTTATAATGGCACTGAAAAAGTAACTTTATGGCCAAGTCACATTTATGGCTTGTGCTGTGACTCTGTGCTCACATAATTGACATTCAGATGCTTTTCAATTGGCAGGCATTTAATATGATAGCAGCATCTCATGGTTGCTTGATCTCTGTTTGTGTGCTTTGCAACTGCCTTATAGTAAACAGAATGAATGGAAAAGATGGCAGCAAATCAGACGTCATGGTCATATGATATCTCACTTACTGACCACAGTGATTGTTAGCTTAACAATCACAGTGGAAGAGAAGCTGTAAGTCTGTCACAGTCATGTCATGACTTGCTTGATGACCTGGTACTTAGCAATGGAATTGCCGATCCCAATTATGGTAGTTAAACAAGAATTACCTGTATTCAAGATTTCAACATTTTGTTTTACATGAATCTTGATGAAAAGCATACATTACATATACTTGTTGGGTGCCCTTATTCAGTGCAAATGGAAGTATCATTTATGATATGACAATGGCTTTGGGAAGCATATATATGTGTAGATCTAGTAGATATTGAACCTATGTTTTCACTATTCTTTATTAGTCCAGACAAATATAAAAACATTATGATTTCAGTAAGAATCAACAGAAAAAAAGTGGCAAATAAGCTTTGCTGCCAGAAATGGTTAAAGTAGTGGGATCTAGGACAAGTTCTATCCTCATATTTGTCGGTGGGTCCTTGGGCCTATCTATATATGAGCAAAACACGCTTGTCTTTCTGTTTGTAGCTTTCAGTTAGCCCAAACGGTTCACCACATCACAAATATTTTTGGATCAGGATATTTCATATCTGGTAACTTAAAGGATGCATACAAAATCCCGGACTCATTATTTCCATTTAATTGAAATTTCAAGCATATTCACACCAGTTGCATTTATAGTATTGTGGCACTCAGCATCATTGCAGTCAATTACAGTAACATATTTGTGATTTCAGATGCTCCCTCCCTGACTTCCCATGAAGTCAATGGGGAAGCCAGAAAAAATTCAGAACTCAATCCCGCTCCCACTGCTTTTTTGCCCGCTCATGGTCATTCTGCTTATCTGCTTAGGTAAGGAAATATCTTTGAAAGGATGACCATGTGGGTCTTCGGTTGTCTAATATATTGCTATGACCATCAAAGGATAGAAATAGGAGAGGCAAAAAAGTTGTAGTGTATCCTCTGTCCTTAGTGAGATATTCTCGAACTGTACAAGGAACTATGAATCTTAAAGAAGAAAGAAAATAAAATGATTCATCAGCCATTGCCTCTTGGCAACCTTGATTGAATAGTATTCCTGTAAAATTTGAGTATAATTTCAATCCACCTTCCTTCCCCAAGCTCAGGAAATTTCAATCTCAATACACATAAGTATGGCCATAGGTATTTCATATTCCCATTTAAATATCCAGAAACAATATGTGTGGCCTCAGAGTCACCCAAAGATTCCTGAATTTAAAAAGCAAACAAACAATTGAAGCTACAGCATTTAATTATTATTTTCGGAGTATAAGACACCTTTTTTCTTCAAAAAAGAGGCTGAAAATCTGGGTGCGTTTTATACATCGAATACAGCATTTTTCTGCCTCCCAAAGACCCACCCCTTCACCAAAATGGCCATGCATACCCTTATGGGGGCTTTCAGAGAGCCCCTGGGGGCTGGGGAGGGCAGAAATGAGCCCAAAACGGGTCATTTGTTGCCCCCTCCCAGCCCCCAGCAACACTCTATAAGCCTTTATAAGGCTATGCATGTAATTTTTTTTGACAAAAAACATTTTTGCTCATCTTTGCTCCCCCCCCAAGCACTCTGCAAGCCCCCCTACCCCCGAAGGCTATTCATGCCTTTTATTTTAAAAAAACCCACGCTCATTTTCGCAAAAAACAGGCCGATTTTGGGAGCTTTGCAGAGTTAAAAAACTTTTTTTCCATTCTGAAAAGCTCTTTAACTGATTGATGAGAATTACATTGATCAAGTGCTGTGCCAGCAGAAACAAAGTCTTCAGGTGCTGCAGATTGTCAGCGATTTCCTTCTCCAGCACATGGATAAATACATCTGGAAACATCTACCTACCTACTCTCTCTCTCTTCCTACCTACCTACTGTATTTCTCATCTCTATCCCTCTACCTACCTACTCTCTCTCTCCCTATTTATCTACTGTATTTCTCTCTCTCTATCCCTCTACCTACCTACCTATACACTCTCTCTTCCTACCTACCTACTGTATTTCTCTTTCTTTCTCTCCCTCTCTATCTCTCCATCTACCTACCTACTTTTTTTAAAAATTTGCCTCTTCAAAACCTTAGTGCGTCTTATATTCCAGTGCATCTTATACTCCAATAATATGGTATATTTCACCCTTCTATTTAAGACTTTACAATAATAAAACAGTAGATTACAGAATACAAGTAAACCAAAATTTTTTAAAAATAGTCATCTATGTGTTTATCAATTAAATTAACCATTTATTGTATTTTTCGAAGTATAAGATACATCCCCCCCCCCCAAAAAAGAGGGTGAAAATCTGGGTGCGTCTTATACACAGAATACAGCATTTGTGGCCTCCCCAAACCCCACCCCTTTCACAAAAATGGACATGCATAGGGTGGGGAGACAAAAAACGAGTTTAAAACTGGCTGTTTTTTTGCTCGTTTTTGCCCCCAGGAGCACTCTACAAGCCTCCCAAAGCCTATGCATGTCCTGTTTTTTGCTCATTTTTGCCCCCCCTCCCCCACGCAGTCCCCAGAAGCACTTTGCAGGCCTCTCAAACTCTCTGCATGCCCCGTTTTTCACAAAAAACAAGACATGCAGAGGGTTTGGGAGGCCTGTAGAGTGCAAAAACTTTTTTTTTAAATTTACCTCTTCAAAATCTTGGTGCGTCTTATACACCGGTGCATTTAACAGTCTGAAAAATATGATATTTATTTAACAAATAAAGGCTTGATGAAATATGAATTTTTACTATCTTCCTAAATATTGGGACAATGTAAACTCAATGAATATTCTGTTCAAATTTTTAGAGGAAAGCAAGACCAAATCGCCCCAAAACATAGGATTTCAACTAAAGGGCTGCTTCTCAGCTCTACTCACACTAGCTCCTATTCTTTTTCATCCCTTCCCCCTAAACACTGGCATAATACTCTAAAGTTATACCAGCCTAAGACTGTCATAACCTGGACTGAAGCCAACATAAGGAATTCAGTTGTAATCCTATCCTACGTCCAGCTGGCATAATTCAAATATAAGTTTCACTGGAACAGAGGGGGGAGGAGGAAGAAACCAATTTTGTGCCATTCAATAGGAATAGGATGGTGAAATCAGGAGCCAAGAGTTGGCATAGAAGAAGACTTAGTGCACTGCAGAAGATCAGTGTGTAGGCTTCAAACAGCTAATTTCAGATTTTATATGTTTATAAACTTTCTCTCCAAGCTGTAAAGTGTATTTTTAATTCCTTTTCTTGCCACAAATTGTCTTTCATCCTGTTCGTATTTATAATTTTTATTAAGAAGTTTGATTATAATACTAAACTACTGAACAATAGCTTAAAGACAGAAAAGAGAATAGAAAGGAGTAAAAAGTTCAAAAAAAGAGAAAACTAAAAATATAATAAAGAGGAAAATGAAGACATGGCATCAATCTACATCACAAGTATTTAGTGACTCTTCATCCCCTCTAAGGTTACAACATTTATATTTTCACCCATATCCCATCTCTTATCTATAAACAAATTATAAAATATCATATTTTAAGTCCTGGTGTCAGCAGAAAGTCCATAAAGGCTTGCCAGAAGTAACAGAAAATTAAATTTCATCCTGAACAATTTTCTCTCCTTTTGTTCTTTTTTTCATTCACACTATCCTTTTGAGGAAATCACATATCAATTAAGATATACAGTAAAGTCAACTTTATCTTGCATTTTTCACACTGTTTCTTTGTTAAGTTTTCTGTTAAACAACATAATTCTTTCCCATTTCTTTAACCTCAAATGCAATATGTATGTGTTGGCTTTTATTTGTTTAATATATTTCTTTCTCAAATATCATTTGGCTACATGTAACAGATGGAAATCTAACTCCTGTATATACTAAGTAAAATCAATCAATCAATCAAATAATCTCTCTCTCTTCCTTGCTCTCCACCCCCTTCCCTTGTATCAGAGAAATCTAAACACTTGTTTCTGGTGATTTTTCTTGGAGGCATTCAACATCAGCTAAGTGAATTGTTCTCATTTTAAGATTTTCCGTTTTTCTTCTATAAATGATGAGGGGGGGGGAGCACATTATGTTCCTTTTGTGATATATTTTAACAACTCATTTTTGTGTTCCAAAACATCCATCTGACAAACCAGGTGGGAGGATTGGTTTTTCTCATTTGAACCTAGTCTTTAAGAAGCTTGCAAGCAAATGTATGTGAAAATATTCTGAGGGATAAAGGTTCATCACAAGTTTGGCACATGTAGCTGGCAAGCCGCCTTGAGGTTTGCCTGCTTGCTACATATCATAGTTTTTTTGCAGCCTAAAGGTAGACCTTGACTTAACAGTCATTCATTTAGCGACTGTTTGAAGTTAACAGTGGCTCTGACAAGAGTGGCTTTACCGACAGTCCTGATGCTTACAAATGTCACAACATCCCCACATGATGAAAATTTGGGTGTTTGGCAGTTGACATATATTTATAACCTGGGCAGCATCCCAAAGTCATGTGATTACCATTTCTGACCTTTCCAGCAGCTTCTGGCAAGCAAAGTTAATGGGGGAAAATGGGTTTGCTTAATGACTGTATGATTCACTTAACAACCATGGCAAAAGAAGGTTATAAAATCAGACGTGACTCATTTAACCTTGCTTAGCAATGGAAATTCTGGTGGCAAATTGTGGTGTCTTCCAGGTGTGTTACCCTATGTCTGCTTTCATCCCATACTTAGTTTATGAATCATTTGATTACAGCAGTCTTGAAGCCCTCCCCTGATTTTAGACAGATCTCTAATCTAACCTGCTGGGCTAGAACTAGGCCTGGTGGTGAGTGATCTTCTCTAGGCACAGAGCAAAGAGAAGAAGGGATCTGGTTCTTTCCTGTTCTTCCATCCTGGTTACTCACCTGCATAAAGTTTCTGATGCCAACCTAATATTTGGCCACCAAAGTTGTTATATATGCGTCCAATATTTTATGATCCTGGCCATTAGGTCACTAGGTTTATTTTTATTAAAGTTAAAATTCAGACATTTTGGGGGGGGGGGCACCAGCTTCATGCTTAAGGATGTGGCATCTTTTTTTAAAGAACAGTGGGGATAAAACCTAGTGCCTATCAGGATCTGATTCCTGCTGATGTTTGTTCAAGAGGAAAAAAGAGAACTTCAGCTAGCTGCTATTTAGGTCATCAAAGTTCTACATATTTTTTTATTAAACATGATCAAACCTAGGAACACATGATACATGTAAACTCATAACTGGTTGTTTAGCAAGCAGCATTTGAAGTTACAATTCACCTCCAAAAAATGGGATTTATGACTTAGTTCTGGTCCTGCCCCCCCCCCCCTCTGCAATCATACGACCAAATTTTGGTGCATGGTATGGCCATTTATAGTATCTGCGATCACATGGCTGCTCTTAGTTTCACTTTTCGGCAAAACTACATTCATAGCAAGCTATTGATTTGCTTAGTAGCCATTGCTTAATAACCTCAACATTCACTTTTTGACTGCTGCATTCACTTAATGACAACTGCAAAAGTTCTACCATCATGTGGCTGAACCATGTAATGACTTGTGCCCAACTCTGTTCAGGGTTAGTTTGTCAAAGACTGACTGTACTGCCTCCTGCTTGAACCAGATTGTGTTTCTCTCTAGTTCAGTGTTGTTGTTGTTGTTTTGTAATGGCAATCTCTTAAAACCTACCTGAAAGATCTTTTTCTATACAAAGCATATACTATGTTTTTCGGTCTATAAGACGTGTCTAGCTTTTGGGGAGGAAAGCAAAAAAAAAAATTTTTTTTACTCTGCCTCCCAGCATCCATCAGTATTCATCTGGCTAATGTCCTTGCAGCAAACAACATCCTGGTGAGCTTCAGCATGTTATCGCAGCCTAATTCAGCATGAACAGCTTATTGGCGGTTGGATTGGCCTCCTGGAATGCTACCGATCAGCTGTTCCAGGCTGCAGGGATTGTCGCTGCCTCCACGCATCCCATATTTGGCCCATTCCAGGCAGCAGGGATCGCCACCTATTGCCGGTGATGAGCAGCAACGATAGGTGGTGGCAATCCCTACCACCTGGAACAGGCCAAAACCAGGATGCATAGAGGCCAAAAGTGGGTATGCGGAGGCTAAATGGGGCATGCAGAGGCCAAAAACGGGACGTGTAGAGGCCAAAGGGTGGGAGTGGGCAGGGCTTCGGCAACATTTGCTCAATAAGACACACAGACATTTCCACCCACTTTTTTTGAGGGGGGAGTGCATCTTATAGTGCAAAAAATACGGTACTTAAACATCTGAGCAATGGCTCCCAGTTTTGTATTACAGGAATGAGAGATAAATTCCAAAATCCTATGCATCCAGCTACATAATTCAGTCTGGAAAACGCACAGAACACATAAGGAAATAAATATAAGGTGAGTTGCATAATCCAAACCAATTCAGTTTCTACATAAGAATGAATTCTTCAACCTTTAAAAATAATACATATTGAGCAATCATGCATACTTCTAAAAATAAAAGCTGAGATTTGGGGAAGCTGAACATTGGTCTTTCTTTATTCAATATGCCAGTGTGCAGAGCCTCCCCTTTGTGCTTGTTTCCTGCTTGCTTTCAAAATCTGATGAAATTTGTTTCTTTAACTCAGCCATTCTACATATTTCTGTTATTCAGTTTTTAAATATGTCTTTAGTAGTGAAATCTGCAACAAAATGTAGCATTCCAAAGAGATTCTATCTAGTATTCTACTTAGTAAGTGAAGGCTTTCCTTTTCTCTGCACATTTCCAAATTTTCTTCAGTTTGCAAGGCGTTCTGTGGCCAATGAATTTTGGGAATTCTCATCATTGGAGACATCTCCTAGACATGATTTTGACCTTTGCCAACTTTGGGTTTCAACTAAGCCTGCTGATACCATCTATGAGTATAGGAGCCATTTTGGCTACATAAACATATCTACCTGGATAGAAGCCAAATTACTGACATGGTTTGTTCATTCATCTCCAACTATAATGATCTGTTCTTGGTTTTGATTCAGATCAATGAAGTTACAGCAGGCGTTTATTGCTTGTTTTACTGCCATGGTGTTTAAAATTGTACTAAAGTGTTCTCTTGCTGTTATGGGAGGAGATAGGGGTCAACCAGGTTGGAGTGGATGAGGGCATTTGCTTATCAGCCCCTACTCTTCTTCATAGATGGAAGCAATTCTGCTTGGAATTCATCATGTTCCTATAGGTTAGATTTAGACTACAGGGACTATTTGTCTTATGACCACAATTGGAACCTGATTCCCAGTCATTGAGTGAAATACTTGCTATGAGAAATGTCACAGGAGCATTTTGCTCATTGACCAACATTCCCAAAACTCACATGCTAATGCTCGTTAAGCACCTGGCGAGTGGTTAAGCAGTGTCCCTGATAACCATGGGATGCCTCAGGGATGGGGGAGGTGTGGTGTAAGCTATGCTTGAGTTGTGGTTGCTACTGCAGTTACTCCTTGGAAATTTCATTGGAAACTTCCACCCAGCCCACCAGCAAGGAAAGCTGCTGTGGCTCAGAAAACCTCATTGCCCTGGCAATGCAAATCTGCTGAGACCAGGAAAGACTCAACACTCACCTGGCACACCACCATACACAAGCACTCTACTTCACTGTTTTTCTCCAGTTGTTCAGAGGTGCACCCATCCTTCTTATTGAGACTACTTCATTCTCCAAGCGGACTCTATTCTTATATTCCTGTAAGAGACCCTTTCTCCCAAACTCTGTACTCTGGGGTTGAAAATCCTGTGTGCTGAAATTGAAACAGGAATTTCAGCCCCAGAGCAAGGATACAAGTCCTTCCATTCTGGGACTGAAATCCTTCATGGCTGAAAATCCTGCTTCAATTTTGGCATGGACCTTTTCAGCCAGCCCCCATAGACTAGGGAGAGTCTTGCAACTTTCTGTGCTAGCTTCCCGACTGACTTTCTGGGGAAGCTGGCAGGGAATATTGTAAATGGTGATTGCAGAGCATTTTGCAACTGTTCATAACTACATATGGGTGGCCAAGTGCAAAGATCACAATCATGTTTTCACAGGGGTACTACAACAACTGTTACTGTGGTCACTTTATAAATTTCTTTGTTGAGTACCATCATAACTTCATATGGTTATTGAAATGTTATGCTGAACTTTTCATATTGACTTCAATGGATTCTAACCCCAAGTTGACTCCCAGCATCATAGGTCACCTTCTACCTCCCATAGGCATAACCAAGATAGGGCTCTTTCCCTATCGGTGGTTAGCGAAGGTTCGATTCTGGGGGAGGATACTCACCAAGATATGGGGTTCTCTGAGGAGAAGGAGGCAGTTCCTCCTAACCCCCTGGTCTTTTCTGGCCTTTTTTCGCCACCTATGTTCAAGACCCTCCTACATAAGGCGAAAAGGACCACCAAAATAGGGACAGGGATGATTCCGGTGTCAGGACCCGAACCTGGCCATGTTTACTAATACCAATATGGATAAAGCAGAGGTCACTGCACCCCCATTATTTCTGGAGGTGGTCAAAAATCAGTGGGCTCGGCCTTCCACCTTGCCCAACCCCGGAAGCAACGACCGCCGCTTCTATAATATGGAGCAGGCCTTCTCCCAGGCTCTACAATTACCAACCATAGATGCGGCATTAGTCAATTCCCCCACGGTAGTGTCAGGAGATGTGGCCGATAAGCTGAAGCCGGAGGACAATGGTACGGAACTCATGTTGCTTTAACGCTTTCGCATGGGCAATAAAATCTGCCGTGGTGGCCTCCTATTTCAATCGCACAGCGGTTATATGGCTTCGTCAATTGCAGGATCGTATCCCTGTCCAGGATGAGCATCTTCACCAAGACCTCACAAAATTATCTCTGCCACGCAGTTTTCCGCGGACACCACCCTGGATTCCATTAAATTTTGGTCCCCAGCCTTATCCACCTTGGTGACATCCAGGCGCCTGTTATGGAAACTTCCACCCAGCCCACCAGCAAGGAAAGCTGGCTCCATAGCCATAACAGGCGCCTGGATGGACAACAAGTCCAAATGGAACCTGGCAACAGCACCGTATACCAGTTCCAATCTCTTTGGAGAATCTCTTGATCCGATTCTCATTTAGAATAAAGAGAAAAAGAAGGTCTTACCCATGAACACTAAGAAGCCGGATGCTTGTCTGCCTCCTCATCGTAGGCCTTCTTATAGACCACCTGACACACATTACCACCAACAGAGGTATTTTCCCTATAGATCGGACAGGCAGAGCCAGCATCCCTTTTATCAGGATGGGCAGATACCAAGGGCAGTCTAGACGGCCCTTTCGCTGGGGGGGGGGGGTGGCAGTCCCTTCTGCAAAGGGAAATGACTCCAACCCGCGTCTTCCCATCAGTGGCCGCTTAGCATTGTTTGCGGATCAATGGAACCAGATAACATCAGATGCCTGGGTCAGGTCCACCGTCAGGAATGGTCTTCGTCTGGAGTTTCTCTCCCCTCCCCCAATGCTCTTCAGAACCTTTCCACCATCCCGGGATCTGGAACGGTGCTGTCTGATGGTCCTAGCCATTCAACATCTGCTGGACATTCAGGCAGTAGAGCCGGTCCTGGTAATGGAACACAGGTTGGGTCACTACTCCAACCTGTTCATTGTTCCGAAGAGCTCGGGGGGCTGGAGGACAATCCTGGACCTGAAGCACCTCAACTCTTACCTAGTTTACAGAAGCTTCAAGATGTCCTCCCTCATGTCCATTCTCCTGGGGATCTGGTGGGGGGATTTTCTGGCGTCCGTAGACTTGACGGAGACCTATCTGCACATCCTGATTCTGCCAGACCATTACAGGTACCTTCGGTTCTCATACATGGGGCAACACTTTGCAGTAAAGGGCTCTCCCATTCGGCCTAGCCTCAGGCCCACGCACGTTCACAAAAGTCTTGGTAGCATTGGCAGCTCACCTACGGGCCACTCTGGTGAGACTCCAATGTTATTTCAATGATGTGCTTGTTAGGCCCCATCTTGCACGCAAGCGGTCCACGACTTACACCTGACCATTCAAACTCTACAGTCCTTGGGGTTCTCTGCCAACTTCCCAAAAAGTCATCTATCGCCCACGACAGAGATCCTTCACCTGGGGCAATAATAGGTTTTGTTACGGGACTGGTCCGTCTCTCCTCAGAACAGCTCACCAACCTTCAGTCTCTGGCATGTCAGGTTTGCGCAAGTCAGTCCGCTTCCATCTTGACATTAGCTCGCCTTTTGGGCAAGATGGTCTCATGCATCGGGATAGTATCCTGGGCCCGCCTTCACTCCCGACCTCTACAGTGGGTGCTTATTCCATTTTAACGTCGCCGCATGAGCAACTCCCTGAGGACCATCGTCACCGGGACTTCATCTCTCCCTACAGTGGTAGTTGTCTCCTGCCCTAAGCCGAGGGTCGAAGATTTGGAAGCCGGATTGTGTTACGATTACAACAGATGCAAGTTTATACGGCTGGAGGGACTTGATGGACTCCAGGCTGGCGCAGGGTTGTTGGACGATCTCAGACCTGCACCACAATATCAACTGGCTAGAGCTAAAGGCAGCTCGCCTGGCTCTTCTACACTTCAATTGTACATAGTCACGTGCTCTTTCTGATGGACAACGTAGCCACGAAGGTCCACATAAACCATCAGGGGGGCACTCACTCCAAATGCCTCTGGCTGGAGGCTCTGAAACTCTGCTCTTGGGCGGAGACACACCTGGTGTCAATCACAGCGGAGCACATATCCAGCATGGCCAACCATCAGGCCGATTGGCTGAGCCACACGACAGTCAACCATGACTAGTCGCAGGTCTTTGAAGGGCTACTTTTGAACTGTTGAGAATGGTATATTTGAGACTTTTGTCACTGAAGTATTTCTGGTAGCCGTGACAACTGCAAGGTTGATATCCGAACTGGGTGCTTCGTCCTCCAAAGATGACCTCTGTCAATTCCAACAGGATAGGGTGGTCTTCTGTCTGGACCCGACCTTCCTCCCATAGGTCAATTCCCCCTTCCATAGGGGGAATCCCCCTGTCACTGGGACTTCGTCTCTCCCTTCCATAATCAGGAGATCATTCTCCCTAATTTTTGTCCAGCTCCCTCACATGAGAGAGAACGCCTTTGGCACTGGCTAGACGTCCGGTGCACATTGCACATTTATCTCAGGTGCACGTTGTCGATCCGCCGTTCTATATCCTTTCTATATCCTTCCAGTCTGGCTCCCTAGGGGCCAGGGGTTCTTCCACCACAATTGGTAGATGACTGCCACTACAGTGGCCTGGGCCACCAGGTCTCCGTTCGAAGATATTTGTCGGGCGGCTACCTGGTCCTCCCCGACTTCTTTTATATGTCACTATCGACTGGATAGTTTCGCATCAGCGGAGGCGTTCTTTGGACGCAGGGTCCTGCACAAGTGGCAACTGCACCTTGCCGGGATCTTAATTCCCTCCCTGGGACCTAGCTTGGGCATGTCCCAGCTACAGCCCTTCCCACCATCTCTTCTGGAAAAGGAACATTGGTCCTTACCTGAACATCTCTTTTCGGCAGGATGGTGGGAGGGGCTACATCCCTCCCTAGTTAGCTATCCATAGGTAGTCAGGAGAGGGAAGGGTGGTTGGTCGTGTTTCTTTGCTTGTTGTGTCTGCAGCTGTTCCATTCGACTTCGAGGAAACTGGGAGCCAAAGGGGAAAGGAGAATACTTTAAGAAATTTCTCTCAGTCTTTGGACCAATCAAGCTTTGATAAACCCAGCTGTAGCCCCACCCACCATCCTGCCGAAAAGAGACGTTTAGGTAAGGACCAACGTTCCTTCTTTAAAATAACCCCAGAATCATGAGATGATGAAACATTGTTTCAAGAGTAATGAATTTTCTTGCTTAGGAAGTTGATATAATAAAGATAATTACAAATAATAAATTATTCCTTTGATACCTAATCAACAAAATGAAGGGTAGTTAATTTCCAAAAGAATTTCTTGTTTTAAAGGCTAAAAATATTGTCCTGAATTGATAATTTTTCTTTGCTAGTTTTTGCATTTATCAAAGTCTTTGGAAACAAAGATTTTTAAAAAAATAAAATAAAATAAATACATTATAGTTATACTAGATATTTCTGATACGGTTTGTAGTAAAAATAGGAAATGAAAAGGAAACAGTAACGTATTTTTCGCTGGAAAGAAAGCTCTGCCTCATTTTCTCCCCCTCTGCCCCCCCTTTTTTTGATGGGGGATGGAAATTGTAATGAAATCTCTTGCTTGAATGCCCTTCCATGTCCCCAAATGAATGGAGGAGCCATTGTTTAAGAAGTCTGGAATTCAAGGAATGCAGTACTATAGGAAGGGTCAGAGGGATTTAAGTTGATAGAGGAAAACATGTGTCTAACCAATTCCTACCCCAGCCAGTTCTGCCAGACATCTACTGAAAAAGAGTGTGTTGGGGGAGGGAATTGGGGATGGAGGGCAGAGAGAATGGATATTCTCTCATATTTTATGAGAAATTCAAACTGCACATATAACATAAAGTAACTGCCTATATATAGGGTGTTAATCAACTACTTTCATTAATAATCAAAATATGCCCTTCCAATTTCAAGGTAAATGTTTGCTTACTTTCTCTTGCCAAGTTTTCTGGGTCATAAAGAACAAAAAAAATAGCCCACCTGAAACCCTAAAACACGAGCTTTTATTTCCTAATTTCTTATTTTAATATTTCCAAGTGAAACTTCTGATACCCCCTATTTTAATCTCACTGAAGAAAAATTAAAGACAAAAAATACAGCAGATTTCCACCCCACCCCCCAAAAACCCATCTTGTGCCTTCTGCAGTAGTAATGAGTTTTAACCTTGTTCTGGGGAGCACTTGAACCTTGTACATGGGTATGATAGAGTTCTGACTTCCAAGTGTAAGTTTTGTCCTTATTTATCTAAATATTTTATTTCGCCCTTCATTATGATACTTTTCACAACAAATTATAGCCTAACATCAGGGTCAACCATCCCAACAAGATAGCAGATAAACATTTAAAAGGTTGTGATTGGTTCAGTGAAGACTGTAATTCTTTTCAAATTTGATGGTAGAAACATCTATTAAATCCAGCATCTAATTTATGTGTAAAACTCAAGCCACTACATGGTTATTTTGCTTTTGGTTTAGGGGATTAGCAAAATACCTTATTGTGGCTTAGCTTGTTGTTGGAAACAGGCTGTAATCATTTATTTAGCAACATGTAGATTTAAGTTCTCAGCTAGTTTTATGTTGAGATAGTTCTCCATTGAATAAAAGAAATAACTGTCATAAATGCGGAGATTTTTTATTATTATTTTTCCTTTTCTTACACAATTGGGTGAAAAACCCTGCTAATTACAAATATTGTCCAGCTGCATTCTTGGATGCATTGGAGGAAACCATAGCTTATTCCAGATTTATTTCATCCTTGCATTTCATGTAGAGTTGGGAAAGACTGCCCTGAGACTTTGGAGCAATACTCCCCACAGTACAGACACTGCCAGATATAGGCTGGTAGTTTGATTTGGAATAAAGCAGATTCTATTGTTATACAATAGAGTTCTCTAGAGCCTAGCTGTTGTTTTCCACTGCTTTCATCAGTTGGCACTTTCCAAATGTATTGGACTGTAATTCTGGCATACAAAGCTCATCAGTTATCATGGGCTACTGTAGCATCATTGCCAATTCCATTTAAAAGTATAAACAAATGCTATGATTTTCATCTAGTGGACAATATTTAGGTTTGAAATCTTCCAACTCTTAAGACTCTAGTGAGTAATCTTGTCCATCTTGTTTCTCTTTTTAGATGCATTTATTATTATTTGTTTCATCAATTGTTATTAATTGTGTAACGAAAAGCACTATGGCATATGGTTGCTAACATCTCACAGTTTTGATTGTGATGTGTCGCATCAAGTTGATATCTAACCTTTTGGAAATACTAAAGGCACTGCTTCCCTAACATTTTCTCTAATTACCCAAAATAGCTTATTGGAAAGTGTTACCAAAGTAACACTTTGAGGATCACATATCCATTCCTTAAGCACTAGTGTAACTTCAAATAATGGCTAAACGGCTGTAATTCAAGGATTGCCAGTATTCCAAATACAATATAATTGAACAATACTTGTCATTTCAACAGATTACCATTGGTAATTCATTGGTTTTCGTCTTAATAGGAATATTTAGCAATAGCAATAGCAGTTAGACTTATATACCGCTTCATAGGGCTTTCAGCCCTCTCTAAGCGGTTTACAGAGTCAGCATATTGCCCCCAACAACAATCCGGGTCCTCATTTTACCCACCTCGGAAGGATGGAAGGCTGAGTCAACCCTGAACCGGTGAGATTTGAACAGCTGAACTTTTGGGAGGTTTTCAAATATATTTTAGTAAACATGGCAGTCTTCATGTCAGTTTAAATGTTTCTGTTGTGGTGGGTAATACGTTTCTTGTGTCATTATTCAAAGAGGGGGGGAGCACTTTTGGGTAATGCATCTAGGTTTGGGAAGCATACTTAAGGGCTGTGGCAAGAAATCTTTATGTCATCTGTAAAATGGCTAGCTTGACAGTATTTTATAGCTATTTACCAAATACCCAATCATTGTGGAATTCCAAAATTGCTTAAACACTCTTGTTCTATCTTTTTGTTTTATAATGCCTTATGTCAAGGATCTCTACCATCAAAGAACTCAAAAGAGAATTAGGCAGAATGAGAAATAATACAGTGAATTATTGCTATATATTGCATATAAATTGTACATGCAAATAAAACTGGTTTCCCATATTTTGTGAGTGGGTGGTGGGTTAGCTGCATAAATTACAGAAACTGGCAGGGGCCAATAGATAAAATATAGATTTGTCTTGAAATATAGTCACAGCAGGTAGATAATGATACATATGGCCATGGATCTGTTACAGTATTTGCATTTCACCACTCTAAATCGCAGCTGTTTAGTGAATTTAGGGACCTCCTAGAAGTCTGATGGAATGGACATGTTCCACCTGTAGTTGTATATGGCAGCTGTTACAGAGCAATGAATTATTTTGGCACTGAAAATTCTCCCGGTTTCTATTTTGAGAAGTAGGCATTACAAAGAGTAAAATCGGGAAACGAGAAGTAGCTATTCCCTTTGTATCTGAGGACTTATTAAAATCCTCTGTTGACATTATTCTTCCCCCACCCCCTTCATACTACATCTTTGCTTCAGTCTTGCCTAGCTGTTAAAATATGTTTATAGACAACCCTTAGGCTCTTTATAGAGATTCTTTCTCTTCTTTATTAACCCCCCGAGATTCAAGCTGACGCTCTCCAAGTGTAATTTTGTTCGCCACATCTCCTTCCAACAGATGGGATTTTCAGAATGCTCTGGAGAGTCAAGAGGAGACAGGAATCTAGTCCTAAAGACAAGAAACATTAGGAGACTGAATTTAATGTCTTGGATTTTCCTACAGGATGTGGTAAACGACAAGAACCAGGGAAAGCTATGCCAGTGGGTTTATGGTTGCTAGATGCCATTTTCACATGGCATTTGGCCAGTATTTGGGAGGGGGACTATCAGATTAATGCACATTGCAGTATAAGGTAAACATCCTATTCAGATTCAAAGATCATTTCTTGTGGTTTTTACCTGGTGACTGCTTCTAACTTAGTTGCTTTTAAAGAATATCAAGATGCTGAAACTAAAATGTCTCCAATAAAACCGCCACATTAAAAATTGAGGACCCATGCTGTGCTTATCAGTTATATGGGAAAAAAAAATGAAAACAGGCAAGAAACATGCTATTTTTAAAGGTTTTATGATGGGTGAGGAATTGTATTTATTGGGAAGTTATAATTAAAACAATATAAATATAGCAGATACAGAATAGGAGAAAAATAAATTTCCAGAGATGGAAGTGTTAGGCAGAAAAGGTGTTAGGCAGAAAAGAGGTGTGTTGCATTTTATCATCTTGTAAGAAATCCCTGCCAACTTAATTTCTCTGTTTTTGCTGCTCCACAGTGGAAAGGGAAGGGTGGGCAAGTTTGGGATGAATTGGGCAGGCTTTGATTGCATTGAAAACAAAGTTATCCTGTTTACCCAATGGTTTCAAGAAGGAAATATAATTTATATATCAGTTCTGGACTTCACTTCATGAATATCTATCCCACGATTGCATTGTTCTTTGAATTCTTTCCAAATTCATGGAAGTCAGGGCTCTGTACGTGCATACCATTCTCTGTTTGTCAAAAGGACAATTCCATTTGATGTGGCTGAAAATGGAATTTGAAAATGTCCAAATCTGAGAAGAGTGCAGGGAAATCCAGAGGAAAATCCAGAAACTCCAGAAAGCAATCCCCGGTGTATCTTTTTGGAAGAGGCAATTGAACAGTGGTTTGTTGTTGATTCTTTTATTCCAGGGGTGTCAATTGCATTTTCATTGAGGGGCAAATCAGGGTTGTGTTTGACCTTGGGGTGTGGGTGTGGCCAGGGTAGGTTTGGCCAACTCAACATCACTCGTGTCAAAGTCACCTCTGGTGGCCCAAGTGTTCTGCCAGCGAAAATGGGCTTCTGAGCTCTGTTTTCAGCTACCACAGCCTCCTGCATCTTTCTGTCAGTAAAGACTGAGGTCCATTTTTACTGGCAGAGGGTTGCAGGAGTCTCTGACAGCCGAAAATGGAGCTCTGGAACCTATTTTTGCTGGCAGAAGCACCTTCGCTATTTCTAGGGTTAGGGTTAGATCTAAGCATCCCAAAGGTAGATCCAGCACCCGGGCCTGTAGTTTGACACCTCTGCTCAATTCCATGCCCATATCTTATTCCTTTCTATCTTATGATTTAAAACGTAAAGAGGAAAGAATATCGAGAGTTATACTCTGCATGCTTTCCTTACCTTGTTTCTGTGACTTTTTGCAGGTAATATCCTTGGAATGTTAGTGTTAACACCAGGACCCCTGGTTGGGGATTGTTTTTTTGTTTTTTTTCCCCATCCATCAGTATAATTTTTGTGCCCAGTCTGCATTTTGAACTATTGATCTCGGGTTGGAACTCTTGAAACTTCCTGTCTTTGCATGTCCATATTGACATTGTTAAGTTATGGACAGACATTTCTCAAAAACACTATACCATATATGATCTGTCCCAAAAAGATGTACCTTCTGTGAAGAATGATTTCCAGATCTTGAGGTATGAACTTAGTAGTGTAGGTTGTAGGCTTATCTTTTCAGAGGTTTTACCAGTATATAAGGAACAAAAAGGGAAGGGCCAGCGTGTAGCAGAGTTTAATTACCACCATTAGTTACCTCCACTAGACCAATTAGATCCCACAGACTAGGCCTCCTCCGAATTCCATCCGCCGGCCAGTGTTGACAGGCGACTACCCGGAGGAGAGCCTTCTCTGTGGCTGCTCCGACCCTCTGGAACGAACTCCCCGTGGAGATTCGTACCCTCACCACCCTCCAGGCCTTCCGCATAGCCCTTAAAACCTGGCTATTCCGACAGGCCTGGGGCTAAAGATTTGCTGCCCCTATCTCGAATGGTATGATTGTTGTGCTTTTTAACTATGTATAGTTTTGTGTTCTTGTTAAACTGTTTGTATCCCCCCCTTCCCTTTTTGAGTTGTGAGCCGCCCTGAGTCCCCTTAGGGAAAAGGGCGGCATACAAATGAAATAAAACTCTAAACTCTTTAATGTGTGACTAAAGGAGTGGTGTAAAAGGGAAGGTTTTGGTTTTATTATGATGCCTGCACTGGTCCAATGAAAAACTGTACAAAAGAGATGGTTTGCACTCATCCAAGAAAGGGACTGAGTTACTTGGCATTAAATTCAGAGATTTTCTGGATAAACATTTAAACTGAACAGCAGGGATGGAGAATTAATTGATACAGAACATTTCTGTCCCCAGCAATCTAAAACTCATAGGGTTATCAGTACATTTAAAATAGATGTTTGTGTGGGTAAGATTATCACTCCTGCTGTCAAGCAAAACCAAGCATTTAATAGTGAGTATCATACCATGTGCATGAATCATACAAGTGGCAAGAAAATAGGGGCAGTCAGGCATAACACAAGTTATGTAGACAGAAAACACAGGATCAAACAAAATGGACTCAAATGTCTATACACCAATGTATAGAGTATGAGGAATAAACAGGATGAATTAGAAATTCAAGTATATGAATAAAATGGGGATCAGCCATATTGGACTTAATTCTCACTAACAGAGAGGAAATGAAAAAAGGTGTGGAAGCCACAGGGACCCTGGGGGCAAGTGACCATGCAATATTGGAATTCAACATTATGCAAACACAAGTAGTAGAACAAAGTCAAACTAGAGTCTTGGACTTTAAGAGAGCTAATTTCAATGAACTTAGAGAGAGCTTGGGAAGAATTCCATGGATGAGAATCCTTAAGGGGAAAACAACTCAAGAAGCTTGGAAAATTTTGAAAAATGAGGCTCAGGCTAGTACAATACCAATGAAGAAGAAAAATAACAGCTCCCAAAAGAAACCAGCATGGCTGCATAAAGAACTCTCTGACAAATTGGAAGACAAAAAAGATAAGCATAAAAAATGGAAAGAGGGATACAACTAAGGCAGAATATTAGCAAATAGCCCGAGCCTGTAAAGATGAAATAAGGAAAAGTAAGGCTCACAATGAAGAAAGGCTTGCCACAAAAGTAAAAAATAACAAAAAAGCTTCTTCCAACATGTTAAAAACAAGAAAAAATTTAAGGAAACAATTGGTCCATTGCTGGGAGAAAGTGGCAAGAAGGTGACAAGCAACAGAGAGAAAGCAGAACTATTTAACTCATTTTTTGCAACTGTCTTTACACAAAGGGATAAAACAGTCCAACCTATCAAAAACAGCACCGCAAAAATCAGATTAGGAACACAAATTGAAACAGGGAAGAAAATGGTAAGTGAGCACCTGTCTACCCTAGACGAGTTCAATTCACCAGGACTGTACGGATTACACCCCAGGGTTCTGAAGGAACTGGCAGACGAGATCTCAGAACCACTAAACTATATCTTTCAGAGATCCTGGAGCACCAGGGAACTGCCAGAGGACCGGAAAAGAGCTGATGTGGTTCCCATCTTCAAAAAAGGAAAAAAACAAACAGATCCAGGGTACAATAGACCTATCAGCCTGACCTCAATACCAGGAAAGATTCTGGAAAAGATAATCAAGCAACGAATTAGCGAACACCTAGAAGTAAACAAAGTAATAGCCAAAAGCCAACATGGGTTTGTCAAAAACAGATCATGCCAGACTAATCTTATTGCATTCTTTGACAAAGTGACAGAATTAGTGGACCAGAGGAATGCCGTCAATATAGTTTACTTGGACTTCAGTAAGGCATTTGATAAGGTAGATCATAACCTACTACTAGATAAAGTAGAAGAATGTGGGTTGGACAGCATCACCACCAGGTGGATTCATAACTGGCTGACCAACTGCACTCAATGTGTAGTTCTCAATGGAACTGCATCTACATGAAGGGAAGTATGCAATGGAGTACCCCAAGGCTCAGTTTTAGGCCCAGTATTCTTCAACATCTTCATCAATGGTTTGGATGAGGGAATAAATGGGGAACTCATCAGATTTGCAGATGACACCAAGCTGGCAGGAATAACCAACACTCCAGAAGACAGGCTTAAGATACAGAAGGATCTTGACCAACTTGAACATTGGGCACTATCTAATAAAATGAAATTCAATGGTGAAAAGAGTAAGGTTCTACATTTAGGCAAGAAAAACGAAATGTACAGGTACAGTATAGGTCAGTGATGGCGAACCTATGACACGCGTGTCAGTGCTGACACGCGTAGCCATTTGGGGTGACACGCACAGGATTTCATGAGATTCATCCTCGGCTCCTGCATGGCCGCCGAGGATGAAAGAATCTGTGTGATCTCCCCCGCCCACACTCACTTATTGTATCGCTGCCGCCCCTTTCTGAGCGCAGGGGCTGCTGGTAAGGCGTGCATGCCGTGCGCACACACGTCATCAGCGCGGCGAGGGAGGACCCGCAGGAGAGGAGCGTGGGAACAGTGCGCGCCTCTCTCCAGTCAGGCCGGCACAGAGAGTCTACTCCTGGGACTGTCGGTTACGACCGCACCACACTTATCTCAGTTCACGGCAGGGCTGTGGAGTCTGCTGCTTCCAGCTCCACGTCCTCATCAACATGCCGCTCCGGCCCGCCCCCGCTATGAATATTCATATTCTTCGCCCTCGCATCACTAGGAATATTCATAGCAGGGGCGGGCTGGAGCGGCATGTTGATGAGGACGTGGAGCTGGAAGCAGCCGACTCCACAGCCCTGGTTCACGGCACCCCAAACAAGTTCAATAATATCAAGGGCAACATACGAAATCGACTGATGAACAAAGAAGTTACTAAGCAGGTATGTTAAATAATTTGTTTTTGGTTTATTAAATACAATTATATATTGCAATTATACATTTTTGTAGTTTAAACTATAAATTGCGCAAAATTATGTTTTTGTCGAAGTGACACACTACGCGAGTTATGCTCGATTTTTTGCCGATTTTTGACACACCACGCCAAAAAGGTTGCCCATCACTGGTATAGGTGGTACCTTGCTCAATAGTAGTAACTGTGAGAGGGATCTTGGAGTCCTAGTGGACAACCATTTAAATATGAGCCAGCAGTGTGCAGCAGCTGCCAAAAAAGGCAACACAGTTCTAGGCTACATAAACAGGGATAGAATCAAGATCACGTGAAGTGTTAATACCACTTTATAATGCCTTGGTAAGGCATTCAGTTTTGGTCGCCACGATGTAGAAAAGATGTGGAGACTCTAGAAAGTGTGCAGAAGTGTGCAGAGAAGAGCAACAAAGATGATTTAGGGCAGTGTTTCTCAACCTTGGCAACTTGAAGATGTCTGGACTTCAACTCCCAGAATTCCCCAGCCAGCAAATGCTGGCTGGGGAATTCTGGGAGTTGAAGTCCAGACATCTTCAAGTAGCCAAGGTTGAGAAACACTGATTTAGGGGACTGGAGACTAAAACATGAGGAATGGTTGCAGGAACTGGGCATGTCTAGTTTAATGAGAAGAACGACTAGGGGATACATGATAGCAGTGTTCCAATATCTCCGGTTGCAACAAAGAAGAGGGAGTCAAACTATTCTCCAAGGCACCTGAGGGTAGAACATGAAGCTCGGGGTAGAAACTAATCAAGGAGAGAAGCAACTTAGAACTGAGGAGAAATTTCCTGACAGTTAGAACAATTAATCAGCTTGCTTCCAGAAGTTGTGAATGCCCCAACACTGGAAGTCTTTAAGAAGATGTTGGATAACCATTTGTCTGAAATGGTATAGAATTTCCTACCTAGGCATGGGGTTGGATTATAAGACCTCCAAAGTCCCTTCCAACTCTGGTATTGTGTTGTATTGTATATACATGTGAGGCAAAGAGATAGTACTCTTGCAAGCAAGTCTTTGGATCTCCATTAAATATTGAAAAGCATCCAGTAGGCCTTCTTGGTCTAGGACCAAGGCAAACCTATGACACACATGCCAGAGGTGGCACACAGAGTCCTCTCTGTGGGCACGCATGCCATCAGTAGCTGCTTTTCTGGGTTTCATTGCACGCATGTGCACTGGTCAGAAGGTCTTTGCGCGAAGACCAGCTAGCCGACGCGCATGTCCATGATGGAATTCAGAATAGTAGCTGGCCGCTGCGATCTTCCCGGTTCCGGTTCTGAGGAAGTGGACAAGGCCATGGGAGCGATGAGTGCCTCCACCTGTTTGCTGGATCCGTGTCCCTCCTGGCTGGTCTCGACTAGCAGGGAGGTAACACGAGTCTGGCTCCAGAGGATTACGAACTCGTCTTTGCAGGAGGGATCTTTCCCGCAACCCTTGAAGGAAGCGGTGGTAAGACTCCTCCTTAAGAAGCCTTCTCTGGACCCAGCTATTCTTAAAAACTATCATCCGGTCTCCAACCTCCCTTTCTTAGGGAAGGTTGTTGAGAAGGTGGTGGCCCTACAACTCTGACGGATCTTGGATGAAGCAGATTATCTAGATCCCTTTCAGTCTGGATTCAGGCCTGGATACTCCACCGAAACCGCCTTGGTCGCACTGACCGATGATCTCTGGCGGGCCAGGGATAGAGGACATTCCTCTATCCTTGTGCTCCTTGACCTCTCAGCGTCCTTCGATACCATCGACCATGGTATCCTTCTGCGATGGCTGGAAGAGGTGGGAGTGGGAGGCACCGTTCTATGGTGGTTCTCCTCTTACCTCTCTGACAGGTCGCAGTCGGTGTTGGCCGGGGGGCAAAGGTCAACCCCTAGGCCCCTTAAATGTGGGGTGCCACAGGGCTCAGTCTTATCCCCCCTCCTATTTAACATCTACATAAAGCCACTGGGTGAGATCATTCGTCAGCACGGGATTAAATACCATCAATATGCGGATGATACCCAATTGTATCTCTCCGCCCCAGCTCAGCATGGCGGTGGAAGTGATGGGCCAGTGCCTGGAAGCTGTCAGGGTCTGGATGGGAGTGAACAAACTCGCACTCAATCCTGACAAGACCGAGTGGCTGTGGATGTTGCCCCCCAAGGACAGCCCAGATAGTCCATCCCTAAGCCTGGGGGGAGGAAATTTATATCCCTCAGAGAGGGTCCACAACTTGGGGGTCCTCCTGGATCCGCAGCTGACGTTAAAACATCATCTGTCGGCTGTGACCAGGGGGGCCTTTGCCCAGGTTCGCCTGGTGCACCAGTTGCGGCCCTATTTGGATCGGGAGGCACTTTACATGGTCACTCACGCCCTCGTCACCTCAAGACTTGACTACTGTAATGCGCTCTACATGGGGCTGCCCCTGAAAAGTGTTTGGAGACTACAACTAGTCCAGAACGCAGCCGCGCGAGCGATATTGGGTGTACCAAGATACACCCACATTACACCTATCCTCCGCGAGCTGCTCTGGCTCCCTATTGGTCTCCGAGCACGATTCAAGGTGCTGGTTATTACCTTTAAAGCCCTATATGGCCTAGGACTCGGATATCTGCGAGACTGTCTTCTGCCACATACCTTCCAACGACCGATAAGATCGCACAGGGTAGCCTTCTCCAGGTGCCATCAGCCAGACAATGTCGGCTGGCAACTACCCGGGGGAGGGCCTTCTCTGTAGCCACTCCGACCCTATGGAACGAACTACCCCCAGAGATCTGGACTCTACCCATTCTCATGGCCTTCCTAAAGGCTATTAAAACCTGGCTATTCCGGCAGGCCTCGGGCTGTTGACCTCATGACTGAGGTCCAGCCTCGATTAGACTGGGTGTATGATGTGGTTTTTTTAATCTGTGTTTCCTCGTTTTTTAACTTTTTTACTTTTTACAATGTATTGTTGTAAGCCGCCTGGAGTCCTTCGGGATTGGGCGGCCTATAAATTAATTCAATTCAATTCAAAATTCAAATGCGCACTCCAGTTTTGGCACTCAGGGCTGAAAAGGTTAGCCATCACTGATCTAGGATATGAGATGCAACTCACAGACCCACCAAGTTACAGTTTCCCCCTGCTGGGTTTCCAGAACTAGTTGGTTGATTATTGTTAGCATATCTTGCCAATCAAAGCTGTTGTAGGCATAAGTTCAATAGAGGATTTCAAAAGCTGGAATTTCATATAGGATGACGTGAAATGCCAGTTTTGTGTTTTGAATGACATTTTTGTATTTAAAATGGGGAGCTTTGTGAAGTTTTGTGTTGGAAATTGTTAAAAAATGAAGAGTGTTTTATACCCCTACTTGTTGTTATTACGTATGTATGTATGTCTGTAATAACAACATTTAGGGATATAAAACACTCTGTTATATGCCATGTATTCATCCATCCATCTATCTATCTATCTTTATGGTATATAACAAACATAGATTGATAAAGGTTGCCTGGATACAGGTTGCCTGGATCCCAGAGAGCCATTTACTTAGTTTATTATGTATGTCTGGCTTAGACCCTGCCACAATTATTCTCAGTTGGACTAACTATGAACCATTTTTATCTATGAAGAATTTCTAGGAACTTAAAAAAGACCTCAAATGTTGAAATCATGAATCTTAATATGACGGTCAAAGACAGAACTGCCATTGTTCACATCCCCAAATTTGGCTGTCCTATTTTACATATTATGAAAATTGAATAATCTGCCTATTCTCTGTTTAAAAATTTTTCAGGTCATTTTGAGGAGAATAATAAAATCACAGTCAAACAGAAAATCAATAATAGAAGCAAATATCTCTGATAAAAAGCTCTGGTTTGGGCAATAGAATATCTGTCATTTGGTTTGGGCAATAGAATATCTGTCATCTTCCAATTTGGAACATATTTCAATGTATCTTTATCAGATTATTTATTTGTTTATATGAAACTGAGAGTTTCCAAATAAAAATACTGTAGTAGCATACCAACTAATTATTTCACCACTTTTGTGTGTCTTGCTCTATAAATGATAATTAATTGAAGATGATCTTTGGTGATTGATTGCTAGCACTCATGTGCTTTGAAGCCTTGAATGCTTATTGTTTGCTTGTAAGTGAATTTCTCCTCCTGAAACATCAGGGAAGCATCTGCTCACTTGTTCATATGTCTACTCTTCCAGTCAGTTACTGCTGCTGTTTCTCTTGCACTTTTCTGTCCTGACTCATGTGCTTTCTGGCACAATGCACCGCATTGCAATTGAGAATAGGCAAAAACAAAATATAAATGGCCTGAATGAAAACAGCTAAATCCAAGCACTGTCTAGCTCTCCAGGTCACATGGCTATCTCTAGTTATAGTGACTTAGAATAACTTATACATGCTGAATACATAGGCATACTTAATCATACTCTGCAGTACACGATGCTTAATTTGCAGTTTATCCCTATGATGCCTGGATTGTTGCAGTTTTTCTATCCCACAAAATGCGAGCTGAATAGGGATTTTCCTGTGCGCTGCTTGGAGTCGAAGCATGGGTTAAATTCTATCCTTCTGCCCAATGGACTGGATTGAAATTTCTGGCCATGCCTCCTTGTCTCCTCTAATATCCAGTTTTCAATTCAGTCCAACCCATTCGAACATATCTTACAGTGTCTCCTAATTTATTGCAAATTAGTTAGTTTTACTTTGGTGTGAGAGTTTTTGGTTTGATTTCTTCCTTGTTTGAGTGAATGTAGTGAGTTATCTCTTTCCTCTGTCAGTGAGCTGGCTTCAGTTGAGGCAAGCACAGCTGTACCGCCCTGAGTCTTCCGAGAGTGGGCGGCATACAAAACTAATAAATAATAATTGTTGTGTATTCAGTTACATGAAAGGGCCAGCAACCTTCCTGCTGAGCCCTAATTGGCTTAGAGGCATTAGAGGCTGTTGCTAGCCTCCAAGAAGCAGCTAGTCTCCTCTGATTGGCCAAGGTACTGCAGCAGCAGTTGCTGTGCAGTA
Organism: Thamnophis elegans; assembly: GCF_009769535.1. Classification (NCBI taxonomy): domain Eukaryota; kingdom Metazoa; phylum Chordata; class Lepidosauria; order Squamata; family Natricidae; genus Thamnophis; species Thamnophis elegans. The sequence goes on from NC_045558.1 coordinate 102,946,995, forward strand.
CCTGGCCCCTGATTGGTTATTTGGGTTGTTACATGTCTTATAAATACTGGGGCGCGATCTGTTAGAATTTGAATCGCTGTCACCTTACTTATATGTTTAATAAAGACCATCTTACTGGCTATCCATGGCTCCTGTGATCCCTTCAAACCCATCCACAACACTGGCGACGAGGATGGGATCCGCGATTCCCGCAGGGCCTGCAACGAGAAGAAATAGCCAGTCGCAGCGCAACACCAGAGGCTACCTGATTAAACTACAGCTTGAAGGGCTCGTGAAGGACCCGCCGGAACCCAAGGCCAGCATGCGCCCAGCTGAAGCAGTTGCCAGCACTCGAGAGGCTTCAATCTGCGAAAGCCAGCTGGAACTGTCTGGGCCCGAGGTCGTTGGGCTGCCCGTGCACCTCACGGAGCAAGCCAGCTGTTCCGATCGCCCAAACTGCGTCGCGATCCAGAAACTTAGCCTGCCTGCGGAAGCTGCCTGCCAGCCAACCATTAAAGCCTCGTTGCCTTCAAAAGAACTGCCTGCCTTCGCACGAAGACTGCCTGCAAAACGCTGTCTGCGACTCTCAAACTCCTGGCGCGCCAATAGATCGATGTCCCTCAAACTGCTGACACGCGCCGAATTGAGGTCGCTTTCCCAGTCTCCCCGATGCCTCCAGGGCACGAATTCCTCCCCGCGATGCCTGCCTGACCAGGAGAGAGAGAGAGGAAGAAGGAGGAGGACAGAAGCGTGTCCCCGCCATCCGTCTCCTGCCTTGCTTCCTCGGCCTCCTGGCCTCTGCTCCGCGCCTCACTGAAGGGAAAGGAGGAGCTTGCCTCCTCGGTCTCCCGATGCCTCCCTCCGCGCCTCACCGTTCGTCCCAGGAGGGCCCGTCGCCTCCACGGCCTCCGCGCCTGCCTTGTCAGCCTCCCGTCGCCTCCACGGCCTCCACGGCCTCCCAGAAGGGCCCAAGCCTCCGTGGCCTCCGCGCCAGCCTCAAGCCTCCGTGGCCTCCGCGCGCCGCCTCCACGGCCTCCGCGTCCTCCCAGAAGGGCCCCGACGTCTCCGCGGTCTCCGCTCCAGCCTCCTCGGCCTTCCGTCGCCTCCACGGCCTCCCACGGCCTCCGCGCCCTCCCAGAAGGGCCCCGATGCCTCCGCGGTCTCCACTCCAGCCTCCTCGGCCTTCCGTCGCTTCCACGGCCTCCCACGGCCTCCACGCCCTCCCAGGGCCAGAAGGTCCCCAATGCCTCCGCGCCGGCCTCCACGGCCTCCCCGAGCCTTGCCGCTGTGCCTCTCCTCCGGCCAAAAGCCTCCCGATGCTGGGAGGGAAGCTGTCATTCCCTCCTGTCCTGCTGCCTGCTAGCTCCGTTCTCTGCCTTGAGGGGAAGCTGTCATTCCCTCCTGTCCTGCCTGCTAGCTCCGTTCTCTGCCTTGAGGGAAAGCCGCCCCTCCCTGCCTCCCCGCGAGCCTGCTTCCCAGCGGGAAGCCGAGGAGCCTCTCTCAACGCTCCTCCTAGACCTCCGTGCTGCCTGCCAGTCCCCATCTCCGTGCAAGGCTGTGCCTTTGCTGTCCAAGCCATCTGCGAGCCGCGAGCCGCCTCCAGGGCCGATCTGCAAGCCGGGACTGAAAAAAAACTCATTGGGGTTTGTTGGGCATGCGCGGTAAAGGAGGGGGGAATTTTAAATAAATAAAAATGTGAGTAAAGCAACTGGAGGGAAAGGAAGAAACGTGAAATGTGAGAGACTTGAAAAAATTGAGCTAACAAAGAATAAAGTGTACTTAGCTGGAGGGAAAGGGGAGGAGTGGAAATGTGAATTGAGAAAATGGAGGAGTGGAAATGTGAATTGAGAAAATGGAAATGTGAAGTTGCATGGGGGGGGGAAAGGAGGAAAGAGGAATGTGATAGTCTTGTAAAAAGGAGTTATTGAGAAATGTAAATGAGAAGTTACTAAATTAACTGGAGGGAAGGAGACATGTATTGTGAAAAATGCATTGTGGGGGGAAAAGGAGAAATGTGAATAAATTAACTGGAGGGAAGGAGAAGTGATTAAAATGGTATTGCTCTGAACTACAAATCCCAGGATGCTCCTATGTGAATAAATTAACTGGAGAGAAATGCTAATGCGAATACATTAATTGGAGGGAAGGAGAAATAGTAACATGAATAAAGTAAATCCCAGGATGCTCCCAGGTTTCTTCTAATGTCAGAGCAGAATGGCTCATATGTGAACCACACACACATGAGTGAATGACATGGGGGAGCTGTTTGAAATGTTAATAAAAGATGCACATAACCTGGGGAATATGCATATGTACAGTTTACAAGGTTTTGGACTTTCAAAGTTGCTAGTTGGGAATTTTGGGTCCACCCCCCCCCCCCAGCAACTAATCTGGGGGAAAGGGGTGTTGTGTATTCAGTTACATGAAAGGGCCAGCAACCTTCCTGCTGAGCCCTAATTGGCTTAGAGGCATTAGAGGCTGTTGCTAGCCTCCAAGAAGCAGCTAGTCTCCTCTGATTGGCCAAGGTACTGCAGCAGCAGTTGCTGTGCAGTACCTGGCCCCTGATTGGTTATTTGGGTTGTTACATGTCTTATAAATACTGGGGCGCGATCTGTTAGAATTTGAATCGCTGTCACCTTACTTATATGTTTAATAAAGACCATCTTACTGGCTATCCATGGCTCCTGTGATCCCTTCAAACCCATCCACAACAATAATAATAAATAATATTGCACGTGCTGGGCTTCCACCCGGGCGCAAGGAACGGCTTTTGCATTTAAGCGGACCTTCATTTGTTGGCAACCCGCGTGGCTTGCCACTCTACTTGTTTTCATTGTGCGGCTTGCCACTTGCAGCATTGTGAAGTCCGGAGCAGCGTTTCCTTGCCGGAGCCGATCAGCATGTTCCTCACTGGGGGTGGCCATTTTGGATTTTGATCTTCCGGTGGCCATTTTGGGTGTGAATCTTTCCCATACTCGTATTGTTGCCACTTCCAGCAGGGTTCTTGTGGCAGCAGAGGTTTGCTCATGTGTTGGAAGCAGTGAGGCAGCATTTCGGAGGTTTTTGGCTGCAGCCATCCTCCACGGAGCTCCGTTATCTGCTGGCCATTGGAATTGTTGACCACCTTCCATCCTGGCAGTGTCATGACCATTTTTTTGGTGCGCGCTTTCCCAGACTTCAGTGAGGACCTCCCCAGCGACCATCTCTCCCACAGCATCAGAGTCTAGAGGTCGCGGAGCCATCGTTACCATGGCTGATGACCTCATGGAAGCACTGGAAGCGACAGGCCTGTCAACCATCCACCAGGTCAGATGCTTTAGCAGAAAGGTGAGCAGGGCTGTGAGGGAGACCATTAGAAGGACCAGACCCGGCAAACCCTATGCCGAAAAGGCAAGGGCCAGGATAAGGATGCCCTTAGGTGCCAGAAAGCAATTGAAAACAGATTGCCAAGGCCCAAAAGCAAGTAGTTGCCCAGGTTCATCAGTCAGCCCTGCCAGATTCCCCTGTTGGACAGGAGACAGCCCAATCTGCTATGTGCATTTCAGGTAGCGAGGGGGCCTTTAGTGCTCTGTCCCCATATGTGGCTTTTGCAGGATCCAGATTCCCCTCTCCTTCCCTCGGGGAGATGCGGAACTGTTTGATTGTGAATTGGAGTCGGATGGGGAGAGCCCTATTATCCCCCCTGGACAGAGGTTCACTTCACAGGCCCGCCGTAGCGGGAACCTGCCCGGTGGCACTCTTCGCGGAAATACACGAAGTAATCACTTCACATGCCGTGACTTCTAATGTCAACTCTTCGCCAGAGATCAAAATGGAAAATGGCCTCAGTTATATTCAAGGGGGGCAAGCTGTTTGGGGAAGCCCTGGACTCAGTATTAGTTGAGAATAAGGACAAGCTGAAGGTCATGCCTTTCGTGTCGTGCAAACTGGACCGCAGGTCTTCGTCCTATTTTCGTCACCAGGTTCCCCGCTAGGCTGATCCGCGGCCCAATACTTCCTCTTTTCAGTGATCGTACCAACAGAACCAGGATAGGCAGTCCTTTTGGGATAAGAGTTACCAGTCCTTCTCCCAACAGCCATTTCAAGGACAGTCTGGAAACAAACACGTCAGACGAAATAAGTGACCAGCATCCCAACCCTCCCATAGGGAGGTGGCTACATCTATTTGCCACCCGTTGGGAGGCGATCACCTCAGATGCATGGGTCCTCCAAACACTTCTATTAGGCCTGACATTGGAATTTCTGTTCCCATCCTAGTGCCACTTTATTCGTTGCCCCACTCCAAAGTGTCCTATCAAAAGATGTCTCATGGAGGCCGAGATCAGTCATCTCAGGGAAATCAGGGCAATCGAACTGGTTCCCCCAGGTCAGGAATGCAGGTGTTTTTATTTCATCTTATTCCTAGCCCCTCGATAGTCCCTTGGACACGATTCCACACACAACATCTGCAGTGGTTTCTGCTCCCGATGCAGAGAGCCAATGGCAACAACTCCCTGACCAAGGTGATACTTCCTCCCAAGGTTCTTCACTCCTTCAGATGGTGGCAATTCCCATCCGTAACAAAGGGAACCTTCTTCAAGAAATCTGTCCGTCAGACCATCATGACGGATGCCAGCCTTTTCGGCTGGCTGATCCATTTTCGTACCCTGGTTGCACAAGGTCAGTGGTCACCTCATGATCCTTCTCACAACATAAATTTGTTGGAGTTGAGGGCAGTGAGGCTCGTTCTGCGTTGATTTTGACCAGACATACAAGGTCATCATATTATCGTCCTCACCGACAACATAGCAGCAAAGGCGCACAAAAACCACCAAGGGGGGGGGGGGACCAGATCCAGAGTAATCAGGAAAATTCTAGAAGAGGGAGCGGAAGTTCTACTGGTGGCTCCTTACCGGCGCAGACAGACTTGGTTCACCGATCTGACCTGCCTCTCCCATCGCACACCCCTGAAGAATTTCACAGGAGTCAGTCTCTCTCAGCCAGGGGGTGGTTCTTCACCCAGAACTTTAGTTCCTCAACTTAACCGTCTGGCACTTGAGAGAGACCTTTTGAAAAGGGCCGAGTTTACCAGCAAGGTTATCAGAATCATACAGGCATCCAGATGTCCGTCTACTAACAAAATATATGACATCACCTGGGGTTCTTTTGCTGGTGTGCGGGTCGGCAAATTCAACCTACCACAGCTTCCATCCCATGGATCCTGGACTTCCTCCAGGAGGGCCTTGAAAAAGGGTTGGCCCCTAATAACCTGAGACACCAGGTGGCCACCTTGTCCACCCTGATTCCATCTCCTACTCTTCAGCCTCTCAGCAAAAAAAATGGAAGTGCATAGCTTCCTGCGCGGGGTTTCCAATCTTAGTCCTCCAATCGTCCACTGCTACTCATCCTGGGATCTTGCCACGGTTTTAAGGGTACTCTCCACTTCACCTTTGAACCCCTCTGCAACGCTTCCTTGCGACACCTGACTCTCAAAACTGCCTTTCTTGTCACAATCTTGTCGGCACGCAGGATCTCAGAGCTAGCGGTCCTGTCTATCCACAGTAATCTGTGCATCGTCCATCTGAACAGGGTCGTTCTCTGTCTCGATCCCACCTTTCTGCCGAAGGTCAATTCATATTTTCATCATGCCCAGGAAGTTGTCCTTCCGATTTTTGTCCAAGATCAAAGGATCCCAGAGAACTTTAAAGCAGTACCTCAAGTGTACATCCTCTTTTCGTCGGTCTGAAGCCCTATTTGTTTCGTTTCAGCCGGCATCCATAGGGCGCAAGGTCACCTCGTCCATTGTGGGAAGATGGATCAAGGTTTGCATTTCTTTTGCCTACGAGCAACAGGGTAAACCAGTTCCTCACAGGTCACAGCGCACTCAACACGGAGTGCAACCCCGACAGCTGCCTGGGCCACCCAAGCGTCGGTTGAGGAGATCTGCAAGGCGGAGACTTGGGTGTCCCCTTCATTATTTGTCATTATTTGTTGGACAAATTTGTCTTTGCGGATGCTGCTTTTGGCAGAAGAGTTCTGCAGACGATTGTAGCTACCCCTTGATAGGGTTGGGTTATTTTTTCTCCCATCTGTGGACATAGGTTTACTTGGGTATGTTCCCCGCTTGAACTCTCCAAGCAGCGCACAGGAAAATGACCATTGGCTTAACTGAAGAGTCCTTTTATGTGCTCTGCGGGAGAGTCCAACCCCGCCCTGGGGTGAGACTTCCATTGAACTGGGTTGCTTCTAGTCAGTTGGATTCTATGGATTATACTCAATGGATTTACTACATAGTTGTCTTCGGGACCATGCCTTCATTGAAAACTGGATATTAGAGGAGACAAGGAGGCGTGACCAGAAATTTCAATCCAGTCCATTGGGCAGAAGGATAGAATTTAACCCATGCTTAGACTCTCCCGCAGTGCACAGAAAAGGACCCTTCAGATAAGCCAATGGTCATTCCCCCACCACCTATGAACATCTATAATGAATTAAAAAATAGAGGGACATAATATTTTTGCTCTCAACTAGGTATAGCATGTACTTGGATCCTATCATGCAAATAGACACTGAAAATATCAAACCTGGAGAGGTCTTTGTTTTAACAATCAGACAGCTTTTAGGATACAGAAATAGAATGGGAAGGATTTCTGCTTCCTTTCTCAAAGTTACCACTTGTCTTGAGTATTTTTTCAAATGATGTGGAAAGTTGTTTGATTGGTTGGTGGATTGATTTCCTGTCTTCATTATTTTTACAAATAACTTGGGGCAGTGAATACACACAGTACTCATTCCTCCTCCTATTTCCTCCATAACAACAATTTTGTAAAGTTGTTTAGCCTGAGAGAGAGAGAGACCGAGACCGAGACCGAATCAACCATGTTTTCAGACCTCAGGCAGAACTAGACCTCAGAGTCTCCTGGTTTCTAGCCAGCATTTTAACCACTAGACCACACTGGTTCTTCTTAGAAAATTGGAGACCAATCTCTTATAGATTATCTTCAGTTTGTGAATGTAGTAATCCTTCTTGCCACTTAACTCACCCTCCATTCCAGCTTTTCTTATGTGTTCAGTCTTGGTACGAATAAAAAGGTGTTATCATCTTGCCAAGGAGATGAATAAAATAAATGATAGAAAGTAGGGTATGATAAGTAGGAAATAATAGAAAGGAAGTAGAGATGCAAAACTTTTCATTTTATTACTTTCTACCATTTTATGTCTTGGTTCTGCAATTACTTGAGAAACCCTATTTTTAAGCAAAATATGATGGTCAAATCAGGGTTGCTGATGGACATGGGAGAAAGATGTATTGTAGAAAAAGAAAACTTAGGGATTGTGTTTATGTTTGGCCATTTTCCCACAATGTTGGTTTAATTTTGATTAATAGTTTTTTAATAGTAGATAATTTGTTTTTAACTGTTTTTGCTCTGGCATGCCTTCCAGAGTCATGTTTGTGAAATGGGAAGATATATAAATTGGCTAAATAAATAAATAAAATAAAAGTAGATTCGATTCGCTATTAAGTGAAATCCATCTGTATCAACAGAGAAGAACAGTGAGACTTAGTTTGTTGGATGTGGCAAAAGGGAACTTTTACTAAGTTTTATAGGAAAGAGCTCAATAAATATTTTTCTTACCAAAATATTAAATGTTTCATTTAATTCAATGAAGTCAAATTATAAACTATCATAAAATTCTTCCTCTTTTATATCAGTATAAACTGTTTGCCCTTTAAATGGTCACCAAATGATTTGTTGATTTTTCTGTAGAAGAACTTGCAGTGTAGAGAAAGCTACTTTCCCAAACATTTTGTCAGTACAGTTATAACTCTGATATAATATCTTGTGAGAAGTTGCAATGTATTCTCCATTTCTATATAAAGTTATGAACTATCTTCAATATGAAACATTTGTGTTACTTGTAAGTTCATTTCTTTTACTGAGCTACCATAGTTGGATTGCAAATATCCAGACAACTGTTAGAAGGCAGCAGATTGTTAGAATTTTTGTATTCTTTGCTGACATCTAGAGGTCTTGATATATGATCACAACTGGGACCAGAATTTCCTTTGTCAAGCAAGGTGATTGTTAAGCAAGTGGCCCCTGATTTTATGAGCTTTTTGCCACAAATGTTAAATGAATCACTGCAGTTTTTAAGTGAATCACATGGTTATTAAACAAAACAAGCTTATAAATAAAATCTCATGATCATCTGGACTTTTATAAGATCTAGTATACTGAAACTATAGTATTGCACATAAACAATAGTTTCAAGGTAGAGCATGCTGCTAATTTAAATAATGTTCTTCCTCTTTTCTTCTTTCAATTAGGAGCCGTAAAATTCAGATAAGAAATATCCCCCCTCAGCTTCGATGGGAGGTAAGTCTGACAATATGAAAAAGATGTGGGGTTAGCACACAGCCAGGAATTGTTTTTATTTTTAAATCAAAGAGCTTTGGTATCTTTTGAGATTTGTGTTTCTGACAAAATATAAGAAAATCTCCTTCCTTTGTTTCTCATCTGTCTTCCTGCTGTGACATCTATTAGAGCAGAACAAGAAAAACTACTATTTTAAACCAGATTTTCCAGTTATGTTGAGTTATACAAATAAAGGCGGAATATAAATCTAATAATAATACCTAGTTGATAGCTATTTCTTCTTTTCTATTGTATAAGGATCGAATATTGTCCCCTATCCCAAGATCATTAAACAGGGCTACAGAATGTCATTGATCAAGAGTTATCTGATGTATTAATTGACTTTAGAAAAGGGTGTGTCACTCAAGATCACATTGTCAATATTAGATGGATCCTAGAAAAGGCACGTGAATATCAAAAGGATATATATCAATTACAGAAAAGCTTTTGACTGAGTAGAACCCAATTAGCTATGACTGGCCTTGCGTGATATTGGTGTCCCAACCTATCATATTGTTGTACACTGATCAAGAAACAATAGGAGAACACTAACTTAGGCTGCCCTGTAATAGTTAGCATGAATTATATCTGGAATATCAGAGATAGCAATAGCAATAGCAGTAGACTTATATACCGCTTCATAGGCCTTTCAGGCCTCTCTAAGCGGTTTACAGAGAGTCAGCATATTGCCCCCAACAATCTGGGTCCTCATTTTACCCACCTCGGAAGGATGGAAGGCTGAGTCAACCCTGAGCCGGTGAGATTTGAACCGCTGACCTGCTGATCTAGCAGTAGCCTGCAGTGCTGCATTTAACCACTGCGCCACCTTGGCTCTTGATATAAATATTAAAAACAGCCTATTTAGCCTATATTATAGTCTTCCCTATAATGATGTATAGATGTGAGAGTTGAACACTAAGAATGTCTGATCAGGAAGAATTAACACCTTTGAACTATGGTGCTGATGTAAAGTATTGTGTATACCATGGACTTAGCCAGAGCATCCAACAGAGAGGAACTGAAGCGTATAAAAATAAACACATCCTCAGAAGCCAAAATAACAAGATGACATCTTATTTACCTTGGCCACGTCATGTGTGCAAATTCACTTGAGAAGCTAATAATGCTAGGAGCTCTTAGTGAAATAAGAAGAGGCAAGCAAAGAACATGCTGGCTTGATAACATCAAACCTGATGAACATCCAACAACTAAAAGAAGTTGTACTTGATAGGTTAGCATGGAGAACACTTGCCTATAAAGTTAACAAGAGTTGGACATGACCGAATGGTTAAAATAAATGTTTCCTAAAAACTGAGTTCCCCTATAGCCCTGTTGGTGAACCTATGGCACATGTGTCACAGATGGCACGCAGAACCAACACAAGGCATTGCCCTGTCAGCTCCAGCATGCATGTGCGCTCTGGAAAGCTGATTTTTGGGTTTGATTTTCAACCATTTTTTGCCCAATAGGGATGGAATTCCGGTTTGCGCATTGGGCTGCTTTTCCCCATCCGGAGGCTTTAGGGAAGCCGCCTGAAGCCTCCGGAGGGCAAAAAATGGCCCAATGGGCAACCTGGAAGTCAATTCCTGAACTCCCAGTTTGTGTATTGGGCTGTTTTTCACCCTCTGGAGGCTTTAGGAGGCTTTCCTGAAGCCTGCAGAGGGCAAAAAAACAGCCCAACGCACCTCCCGGAAGTCCAGAGGCTTCAGTGAGGTCTGTGCGGATAAATGGTGTGTGTGTTTGTGTGCACATGCATGGGGTGGTTCTGTGCGCATGCGCCGGGGGAGGGCATTGCGTTATGGTTGTGGGCACGCACATGCGTGGCACCCTCCACTCCCCCTGCTTTTGGCACACCTTGTCAAAAAGACTAGCCATCATTGCCCTATAGTGACCAGTATTTGAAATCACGAAGTTATTTATCTTTGTTTAGCCTTGTAAAAACTAAGACAGGATATGGGTAGTCCTTGAGATATGACAGGTCATTTTTATGAATATTTGAAGGTGCAACGCACACTCCAAAGCTACATATGGACCAGTTTCAAAGTTACAATTCCTGCAGTACCCCATGGGTACCAATTCCAGAGATAGTACAACACACACAATACACAATACTTCAGTACTATAGTGACAGGCTGCGTCACAGAAGAAACTTTGGGGAGCCCAAGGGACGGAGCAGAGCATGGAATATCTCAGAGTGGACTTGAAACAGTTGCCTACAACAAGAAATGATTAGTACCTCATAATCTGAAATTTGTTTACTGTGATAGGAATCAATCTAGACTCCCTTTTCAGGCTCCCACTAAGAATAGCTAATTGCAGAAACATATCAGTAATTTCTGTGCGAACTTTGCCTTTTTTCTTCATTACAACAAACTTGAAATAGAATCTCAAGTGGGAATCAGTTGCTACAATGTATTCATCATGTTTATCATTTATAAATCAATCTGTTTCAACATTTATAGTGTGTTCACCTGTCCAAATGTTATAGAACGAGACATTTTGGGTTTGTTCATTGGCTCAAGTAAAGGCAAATGCGGAAAGGCTTGTAATAATGTATAATGATATTATTTGGATTTGAATTGCCAGTTGAAAGCCTTGGCTGTCTCTAGTTTTTGTTCTAGATTTTATAGACTTTTGGGGTAGAAAAGGGTAGAAAATACCTTTTCAGTTTTGTGTTGCTTTTTATAATTTTAAGCATGACTTAATCTTTCCCTCTTTTCTATGTCTGTGTTTGCGTGTCATATATGTGTATGTTTTTAACTGAGTAGTTTTTTTTTAAATCTGAATAGGTCTTGGATGGTTTGCTAGCTCAATATGGTACTGTGGAAAACTGTGAACAAGGTAAGTTTTCATGAGAAGATTTGGGAAATAGAGGTAGTACTTGACTTATGATGGAACACCCCCGCCCCAAGCTACTTATGACCCAAATCTGAATGGCGGGGACCCCTCCCCTTTTAACAGAAACATGACAACATTTTGGGCACTCAGCACCCAGCCCACATTTATGGCTGTTTGCAGCATACCTCGTTCACATGGTCTCAATTTATTGTGTTTTTGCTGAAAGCAGGCATTTACATCTAGTTTTTGGCAGAAACATCTCATTGCAAACAATGGATTTGTTTAATTACAACTGCAAAAAAAGGTTGTAAAATTAGATAAGTTACAGTGATGACCCACTTTATGCCTGTCGTGACTCACGATCATTATTGGCAAACTCCGTTGCAGTTGTAAATGGAGGAAAACCTGTATATCTGTCTGTATCTTAGTGACACAGATTGAAAGGAGGAATTTCTAGCCTAATCCTAAATTTGTTTCCTGCAAGGTAGTTTCACTGGACTCATAAAGACATACTTTTGAGGAAATATCTTTGTGCTATTTTTAGATTCTGATTCATCTGATCCTGAATGTTTGCTTAACAATGTATTCCAACCTCATTCCTTCAGTTGCTTTTAGTGTTTTTTTTAATGTGTTTATTTTTCTTTAAGCAAATGTACTCCTTACATGCATTTGATATACCTTAAGATGCATTTAATATAGTTTTGGAATCAAGAACAATGCTTGGACATTCTGAAAATACAAAAAATATTGGGTAAAGTTAGTTCCAAATTGCACATTAGCATGGAAGGCAAGAATGCAGTCAGCTTGAATTGGAGTTCTCATAATTAAATTGTGAAGTATCTCTATGTGGGATTAAGAGTATTGCCATACCCCTGCTTTCCTCACCGTTCATTGTTTTCCCCTACTCAACAACTCAAGCAATAATGTGGAAGTCGAACTCTTTACAGCCACATATGAAGGAAGCACTCTTGAGAACTGTAATTAGTTGTAGTCTAGTTGTGTTTAAATCTTGAACAATGATTCTTAATCAATACCTGGATTAAATTGTAAAGCTAAAATAAGGATTTCTAAATAATAGCAATAGCACTTAGACTTTTACACCGTTTCACAGTGCTTTTATAGCACCTTCTAAGTGGTTTACAGAATCAGCATATTTCCCCCAACAATCTGAGTCCTCATTTTACAGAAGGATCGAAGGCTGAGTCAACCTTGAGCCGGACTCAAGCTGCCAAGCTGCTGACAGCCGACAGTCAGCAGAAATAGCCTCCAGTACTGCCTTCTAACCACTGTGCCACCACAGCTCCTATAATGATGTGATAAATAATGTAATAGCCTATTTTTCTCATATATTCAAGCTATAATAAGTGAGGTTCACACATCCTACTGAACCAAAAATAAACAAATCATTTTACATGTATTTGTTATTCTTGGAAAAGTGGAGATTTAGCTACTAATTCTAAGCTATTTTAACCATAAAGGGAATCTTAACTAAACTACATGTATTTTTCTTCCTTTTTTATTTGCAAGTGAACACAGACAGCGAGACAGCAGTTGTTAATGTCACCTACTCTAACAGGGAACAGACCAGACAGTAAGTTTAAAGTGATTTATTGGTTATAGGTGTTTCTGGTTCAGTATTTTTGTGTGCATATAATCCTGCAAAGAATACTGAAATCAAAGCTAGCAGAAATATATTTATATTAGCTGGTTCTGACAGATTGTTAGATCTGCAACATATTTATGATTTATTTATCTAAGAATCTGTGTCTCATCTAATTATAGTCCATCACTTGTATGTTCATTGCTTCTCTGAAATCTTGGACACGATCGGGGAAAGATTCTCTGAATTACACATGTCTCTTTCTGGGGCCTCTAGGAGAATATTTTTTTAAAGGAGAATAAATAGATGCTCACAATCAAGATATATTGTTAGGTACTGCTTATTTTTGTCTGGATATATTATTCCATTCTCTACTGGAAGAGAAGGAAGTTCTTAAAATCCTAGATTGTCACATATCGTCATCATCACCACTGTCATCCTTCTTTGTGGAGCAGTCCAGGAGTTCTTGCAGAAAAGGGTACTCCAAATAATTAGGGAAAACTGTAAGTGCATGTAGGAATGCTGCTTTAGTTAAATATTGCAAACCAGTTCGGATATGATCTCTGGCAAATTCCGTGACATATTAATTATTACTTAGCCATCTAAAAGCAAATGTTTCCTATACAGAATTATTTGCTCTCCTTTCTCACTGCTCCACTATGTGGAGACAATGTGTAGAATTCATGGAACTTGGCAGGAGAATTTTAAACCTAGGTTTCAGATAACAGATTTTAACCGAGTGGCAAATGTACATGGGATGCTTGGTTGCATATAGATTGTCTCATGCTAGGTTATAGTTAATGTTAACACCCCATCTATCGTTAGCTTTATGAATTGCAGCCCATTATCAAAGCCATATACAATTCTTGATGTCTTTGGGCTAATCTCCGTTTAAGGGGCTTTCCCTGCTGTTTGGGAGCTACCAGAAAATTAACCCTGCATCGTTTTTGCTGCCCCACTTCCCAATCCCAATTTCTTCTGTTCTAGCTTGCAGCTTGGGGGGCGGGGGGAGTGTGGATCATTATCCTTATTTTCTCTGAAGGAAAGGCTTCCCTGTACACATTCCTTCTAGATATGTTCAGACAAAAGAAGACAAGTTTATTTTATATTTATTTACACTTTCTAACTAAAGAAATCTTAGTAGGATAAAAATAATGCATATTATGGAAAAAATAGTGAAGAGATCAGAGAGAAAATAATGAAATAGAAAAGAGGCAGCTTCTGATCTTATAAAGTTATAAATACTTTGCCCCTCTCTCTAAAATTGCATCATAATTTCCTTCTTTCCACACAATCTGTTGCAAAGGGAGGGGAGTTTAGAGAATTAGACATATGCTTCCCTATGCCCCAGCCAGCATAAGCTTAGCCATCTGTCATTACTCAGTGCTCCTTGTGAAGGGTAGAAAGCCCTCCCCTCCTGCCAACCACACTCAGTGTTTGTCAACTATTAATAAGGCTCCTTTTGAGTACTTACTTTTCTGGAAAGTCTGTGTTATTTGAATAACAAGAAATGGGTCCCATTGATGGATATGCCATGAAGTAGCAGAAGATAAGCCAGCTTTCTTTTCTCTCTCATGTCTCATACATAGCCTCTCTCCTATCAGTCCTGTTGGTTCGTTTCTGTTTGGAGATTCACATAGAGACCTAGCAGGTTAACAGAGGAAATCAGAAGGAATATTTCAAAGAGATGTTTAAAACAATATTTCAGAAAGTGATAAGTTAGCCCTGTCCATAATCAAAATGACTAGAGTCACAGGAAATATGGAGCATGTCTGTGCCAGTATAAAGTGGTGAATAATTTGGACTATTCCAACTTCTAAGGTGCCCTGACTGTGACTACTGGTAAAACATGTAAGGTTATAGTCAAGGTAAGATTGGCTATGTTGCTCGCTTAAGGCAGAATATACTACAAAACAGCTAAGGATGGTCTGGCTGCCTCAGTTATGGCTGGATTCAATATGAAGGTAATGATTTGTGGACAAGGCAGAGAAAAAGGTTTCCAGAGTATGCCTGCCTAGTTTAGGTCCATCTGGAAAAGGGCATTTTTCCCCCTTTGGTCCCCTGCACAATTTTTAGTTTTCAAAATGTGTTAGTCATATAAATTTAAAGGAATGTGACCTATTAAGAGTAGAATTAACAGAAAAAGTGTGTGATGAAACATTAAAAATGCTGTTATATAGAAGTCATTTAATCACCCAGACATAGATGATGTAGAAATAAAATGTAATATGTGGATCAGCAGAATAGAAAAGGCAGAATTGGAGAAAATAAAAAAATATCCAAGACCTGCAATTAGGAATAGCATGATGACAAAAGGAAGCAAAGATAGTGCCAGTAGTGATAGGTGCCTGGGTGCACTCCAAAATATCTAAAGCACCACTTGAACACCATTGGCATTGACAAAAACGCTATCAGTCAATTGCAAAAGGCAGCTTTACTTAGAACAGCTTATATCTTGTGACAATATCTTTATCACCATCAAACAATGTCCTATCCCAGATCCGTGAAGAAGATTCAATGGAGAGATAAAAATGCCCAATCCAGCCACAGCATTTAATTGATTGTGTAATGAAATATAATCATCATCATCCAGCCAAAGCATTTGATTGATTGTGTGATGAAATATAATAATAACAACAGCAACAAAATTCATAGGGTCAGTCATCGCCCGGGTCAACAAGGACCACATCAGATGCTATGGCTCCTGGACATCTGATGAAAAAGGGGCTACAGGGCTCAGTTTTTACTGTCAGGGAACCAGGGCATGCAACTACAAAGCTACTGGAACCAAAGCGCAAAACCTGGACAACCAAAGAAAATCGAGAAATCATCAAATGTGATACCCATTGTCATCAGGACATTTGGTACCATGTCCAAGAATTTTACAAAACACATCAAGAAATTATAGCTTCCTGCAATAAAACCGCGGAACTGCAGAAAATAGCGCTACTAGGAACATCATATATTTTAAGAAGATACTTGGCTGATACCTAGGACGCTGGGAACTATGCCAGAAATTTGGATTTGAGTACAGCAAAAACCACTGGGAACATCAGGTTGAGAAGGTTCTACAGAATGAAAAAGTCAAGATCTTGTGGGATTTCAGAATTCAGACTAAGGCAAGTCTTAGGTGTTGCAGGTTGTCAGCGATTTCCTTCTCCAGCACATGGATAAATACACCTGGAAACATCTACCTACCTGCCTACACTCTACACTCTCTACCTATCTACTGTATTTCTCTCTCTCTATCCCTCTATCTATCTACCTACCTACCTACTCTCTCCCTTCATACTGTATTTCTCTCTCTCTCTATCCCTCTATCTACCTATCTACTCTCTCTCCCTACCTATCTACTGTATTTCTCTATCCCTCTATCTACCTACCTCCCTACTCTCTCTCTCCCTACTACCTACTGTACTTCTCTCTCTCTATTCCTCTCTCTCCCTACCTACCTACTGTATTTCTCTCTCTCTCTCTCTCTCCTTACCTATTGTATTTCTCTCTCTCTCTCTCTCTCTCTCTCCCTCCCTCCCTCTACCTATCTACCTACTCTCTCTCTCCCTACCTATTGGATTTCTCTCTCTCTCCCTCTATCTACCTACCTACTTTTAAAAAAAATTGCCTCTTCAAAACCTTGGTGTGTCTTATACTCTGGTGCATCTTATACTCCGAAAAATATGGTAATAATAATATAATTCCCTACTTTGAATTAATAGTCAATTAAAAGAATTTTCCATTTGTTACATTTTTCTTTGACAAAATAAAAGAGCAGACAAGGAAAAAAAGATTGCATTGGAAAAGATGAAGCAGCATTGAGATGGGGAGATGGTTTTCAGTTTATCAGTTTAGGAAAGGCTTAATTCACTTACTATACTATGATTTTAAAATATCTTTGTTTCCTTTTCTTTATCCTTTTTTGTGTATGATTGATTTTAATGTAATTTTACAATTATTTTCCCCATAATGTATATCTAAGGTTGGCAGCAAAACACCCATAGCTGTTCAAATTGAGACAAATCGCTAAATTTTCAAGCTTCTGGTTTTTCATATATGAATTCATGTGTTATTCAGTAAGAATGGTGAAAAAAATCCTTTTAGGATATTCTTTGACTCCTTTTGCAAGTTTTGACATGGCTTCTAGATTGCTGAGACCATTTTGGGATAGACTGTTTATTCTACATGAGTGTTGGATTCCTAAAGGCTTCAGGACTGATATATAAGATACAACTAAGATATTTAATAATAAAATTGCTAACCCAGGCTGATGGTGCCTTATCCCTTTAAAATTCCTTCCTAGCTATCATAGCATAACCTCTCACAGATTAGTTCTCCATCCATTTTATCTCTCTTTTTCTTCTCCAGAGCTATCATGAAACTTAATGGACATCAACTGGAAAACCATGCGTTGAAGGTCTCGTACATACCTGATGAACAGATTGTACAGGGTGCAGAGAACGGACGTCGAGGTGGTTTTGGAACACGGGGTGCTCCACGGCAAGGTTCTCCTGTGGCTTCAGGAGCTCCAGTGAAACAGCAACCAGTAGATATCCCCCTTCGGCTTCTTGTTCCTACCCAGTATGTGGGAGCCATTATTGGCAAAGAAGGTGCCACCATCCGCAACATAACCAAACAGACACAGTCCAAGTAAGACATTGTTTTGTTAGCAAGCATTTTAGCTGCTGCTTTTTCACGTGTTGCTAAATTCCATACAGGGCACAAAGCAAATCCAACCCAGAAAATTACATTTTGGCTTATATTCCATCTACACTTGGCATCTATAATTCATCATAATCAGTCCAGAATCAGTTTGAAATTTGGATTGAAATGGGTTTTCTAATCTGTTTCATTGCTTAAAATTGGCAACTGGGAACAGATGAGAAATGAGGCATTTGAGGTGTTTTGTAAAGATAAGGAATCCAAGCTTTTGAAGCATCTTATGACCTTTTAATTGGTTTATGATTCCTTGGATATATATACCAATATTCAACTGTTCAAATTGAGTGATTTCTTGCTTTTCTTTGAATTCACTGTAGAATTGATGTGCATCGGAAGGAAAATGCGGGAGCAGCTGAGAAAGCAATAAGCATCCATTCAACTCCAGAAGGCTGTTCTGCTGCTTGCAAGATGATCTTGGAAATCATGCAGAAAGAGGCAAAAGATACCAAGACGTAAGATAGGCCATTGTCAGTGCCAAGATCAGCAGGGCTTTTTGGAAAGGCTAGCCAGAATTATTATTTTTTTCCTAGCATTATTGCATGAGATCTTTTCCAATGAAAGGCCAAGAAAATGGAAGATTCTGTAGCCAGTTTTGTTTTGCTTCTGATTACTTGTTACCATGTTCTTTTCTTTCACAAGTCAGTCGGATTTCATGGATACTGTCTATGAGGAGGAACTCAGTAGATATAGTGGCTCCTTTAAGATAAATACCTGCATACATCTCGCAGTTTTTGTTCCCTAACTTTGAAACTCGGAAGAAACTATGCAAATTAAGAATGATACAAAAAATTACTTAATTGTAAATAGAGCAATGAGAGTATATTGGTGAACTGCTTTGAGAAATGGAAGTTCCTTTTGCCTTGTATAACTCTTTCTTCTTGTGATCAAGCAGTAACTGCTCCAAAGACATGAGTCCAACTGCGTTCTGACCTTACAATAGCTGGAACGTCATATTGCTCTCAATGCAATAAACTGAGGAATAAGATTGGAGGCCAAAACAGGTTTCTTAGAAGATACAGGTGGTCCTCACTTAGCAACAATAGTTGGGACTAGCAACTTGGTTGTTATGTGAAACAGTCACTAAATAAATCCATCACTGTGCTTATGATATTACTTCAATTTTATTTTATAGATTTGTGAAGATCATAAATACAGGCATTGGTTGCTTTTTCATCACTGTCATAACTGCAAACAGTTGCTGTACAATATAGGTCCATCTGGTCCATTTTTATTGATACCAACTGCCTGGCTATGATTCTCCACTGTTTTAGATAATCGTTATTGTTTTAGATAATCTTTATTCAATCTTTATTGAAAGGCAGGTGATTGAAGTGGGGGAACTTTTCTGCATGCCTAGCAAAGAATTTGACACTTGAGTTTTAATTCACTTAATTTATTTTTCATATACCAGTGCTGATGAAGTACCTCTGAAAATCCTAGCCCACAACAACTTTGTGGGACGACTGATTGGAAAGGAGGGCCGCAACCTAAAGAAAGTGGAACAGGACACAGAGACAAAGATTACCATCTCCTCGTAAGTCCTCCTTTTAAATGCAGTTATGAACGTTTTGAACTTTACTGTTCTGATGGAGAATATACAAACTGTGCTTGTGTGCATATAATAACAATCCTATTCATCCCTCAGCCCCATTTGCCAGGGTTTTTTTCACAAGTAATCGTCTACTTCTGCAAAAATAAGGGTCTAACGTACAAATAAACTTCTGAATGGGTGCCTTGGCCCCGGAATCCATTACTGATTGATGTAGAAGGCAAAAGGCTGGAAAATAATTGGGTAGGATTATGGGAGCAGAGAAAGCTTCTTTACAATCTAAGCATTTCAGAGGAACAAATTGTGGAATTTTGTCTCCCAGCCTGTAGCCATTATAGATCAAAAAGATTGCATAACACGTAGGAGTTCCTGTGAGCCATGCCTTTCTTTGCCTTAGAAAATAATGCCAGAAGACTTCCAGCTGACGTCACAGCGATATCAGATACAGGGAACGGATTTCTATTTTCCCTGTGCTGAGTTTTCCCTGTTTGTGGGCTCCCAAGAGAAGCCAAAGCCACCTAGTAGAGTGGCAAAGCTAAGGAGGGGTGCCCAGGGAGGTCGCGGGAGAGATTGCAACTCTCCTGCTGAATCCCAGGCTTTTTTCCCTCTATGCCGTGGCAAGGAGAAGAGGCATCCTAAAGATGGCTGCCAGAAGCTGAGACAGCCGAGAAACACCTAAGAACTGTACTGGAGCGGAGTCGGTGAACAGTGTCTGGAACTGGGTGAGAAGAATCCTTTTTATTTAAAACTCAACCTACAAAGAATATCCAGGAAAAAACAGCGATTTAAAAGCTATGATAAGAATTTCAAAATTGAAGGAAAAAGAAAGGGAAAAGGAAAAAACTTTGTAAAATAGAGAAAATTGGATTTCTAGATTGGACAGGCATTGTTTTGGCTAGGCATTTCAAAATTCTGGAACTATTTACCTAAATGGGATAAAACTGGTTAATATTGAAATTTGACTTATGAGTGTCACCTGCTGACAAAAGGAAGGCATAACCCATTCCCAAAGTCCTAGAAATACTTTGCTGTTGGAGATTTAAACGTAAGAATAAGAAAGACATTATTACTATAGTGACTCCTGAAAGCTACAACACAAGACAGAATTTATAGAGGGACTTAAAAGGTTCTGGAAAAATTTTGAACTATCCAAAGGAACAGGTTTATTAGCTGTGGGATATAAAGACTCATGAATATTGAACTTTTTGAGAAGTAACTTTAGGTTTGAATATATGGTTTTTGGACTATTGGACAAAAGAGGGACAAAATAAAACTAAACAAGATGTTCCACCAGCAAGAAATGAGTGGAATTTGGGGAGAAACAGCGTCGATAACTCAAAGTATTAAGGATATTTTGACAAAAAGCTACAAGGAGATTATGAATAAAATGCAGAACATAAATGGAGAGCTAGGAAACATGATACAAAGGACAAGGAGTGATCAAGATTTCCAGGAAGAGGAGGAGCCAATTGAAAAAGGAGGTGAAAAAACAACTGATAAACCAACAAATAAAACAAGATGACAAGAAGGAGATAACAATAAAAATAATAATGACTGATGAAACAAACCAAGGGGGAGAGTATTTTAAGAGAATTAAGAAAGGAACTGAAGTTTCAGGAAGACTTTTAGAAGAGAGATGTTGCAAGAGTAGATATTTTGAAAATTAGACAATGGTATAGGGCAGAGAAGGGAGAAACGTTTAAATGATTGGTCAAGCTGTGGAAGCAGATAGAGATAAAGATCCAAGAGAGGCAATGAGAGGAATATGAGAGGCAAGCTAATAAACAAACAATTAAAGCTTTAAACAGGGCAAGACAATGGATAGAAAGGGAATATTTATAAATATAATAGTGGCATAATTAAAAGTTAGAATAGGGATAGAAACACTGTTCATGCATTGATATGTTTGTAAAAAAATAAAAACTGGGCAGGAGGGGGGAAGAAAAATAATGCCAGAGCATGTAATAGTGCTACCTACTTTTAAATGAATATTGCTAGAATTATATGACAAAGAAGATTCTTGGGTCGCTTTCTTTGATAAACTGGCTGAACTGAATGCAGGAATGGAGTCTGAAAGATTAGTCAGGCAAGGGTTTTTGACAGAACCACTTTTTTGTTTTGATATTCCCACTCAGCCTTCAGGATTTGACATTATACAACCCTGAAAGGACTATCACTGTAAAAGGCTCCATCGAGAATTGCTGCAGAGCAGAGCAAGAAATTATGAAGAAAGTGAGGGAGGCATATGAGAATGATGTAGCAGCCATGAGTGTAAGTGTATTTGTACCTATTTTGGTTCATTCTTTAAGATTCGAAAGTGTTTGTTGTACCATATTTGCCACAAGTCAGGCTGTCTGTACTGTATAAAGTAATGGGGAAATATGTAGCATCAAAAGACTCTACCATCATTAACATCATTTGCACTGAGACGATCTCCTTCATTGAAGTCAGGAATAAAGAATGTAGTGGAACTGAATCTAATCTGAGTAGGAGGAAATTATTGGTGAAATTATTGGGGGAAGATGCACATAACTGGCAAAGTGTGCAAATTCTACCCCTTTCATTGTACATTCGCTCCATCTGGCTCTGTAGACTCCCTGGCTTCCCAATCTTAAATTTCCGAGAATAAATCATGAACAAATATAGAACATTTTCCAACTGGAAAGGTTCACAGGCGAAAGAGGCTACAGAGTAGCCTTCAGCTTACAACCACCCGAATTTCTGTTGCTAAGCAAGGTGATTGTTGAATAAGTTGGGCCTACTTTTATCTCTTTTTTTGCCACAGTTGGGTAAATCACTCAGTGAATCATATGGTCCTTCAATAAATCTGATTTCCCCTATTAAATAATAGATCACAGGACTCTGAGCCATTGTAAATATATGCCAATTGCCAACCTCCTGAATTTGGATCATATGGCCATGGGGATGCTCCAATGGTTGTATTAACGAGGACTGGTTGTATGTAACGTTTTTCAGGGCTGTGGTAGCTTTGAAAGATTGGTAAACAAATTGGTTGTAAATTGAGATTGCCTGTATAAAGTAATGGGAAGATATTTAGCAGAGAATAACAACCTAGTCTTTCTTGGCTCAAGGCCTGGTTATATGAGAAACCACCTCCCTTCAGTTTTTTCTGTCCATCTGTAAATTTGAGCAGGAAGAATGCTGCAGATCTCTTTATTTAAATGATGCCATCATGTGGGAGCAAGGAGGTGTGTACCTGTGTCACCCTCCAGAAGAGCATTCCCCTCCTTAAGACCTGACTCTGTTCCCAGGCCTAGGGTTTTTCTTGAATGTGTTTGCTCTGCATTTTGGGGGTGGTGGGCTGTCATAATTTTTGTTTATTCTACTTGTTTTAGTCTAGGCTGCCTATTTATAGGGATTCCATTTTTGTTAAGCCATCTTTTGGGTGGCCGTAACAGTTTAATAAATTAATTAAAATAATAATAAAGCAGACTCAAATGTCTAAAGGAGTTATGGACCATCTTGAGAATGGCATATAAAAATAGAAACATCACTTCAAAGCAAGAGCTTTCATGCATAATATTAAGTATGCTTGTTTAAAGAAAAATGAAGTGATCTTTGCTGTAAGCATTTCAGAGTTGTTAGTTGAGTCCCAGGTAACTGTTTTAATGAAAAATAACATCCCATTCTCCTTTTCTTCGTCTTGTTTTCTCTGTTTTTATTTTAGCTACAGTCACACTTGATACCTGGTCTCAACCTAGCTGCTGTTGGTCTCTTTCCTGCCTCTTCCAATGCAGTGCCGCCGCCTCCAAGTAGTGTTTCTGGAGCAGCTCCATATAATTCTTTTTTGGTAATGTTGAGCTCTGTTTCTATATAAGCAACTCATAGTATAGAATTGTCAGTCACTTAACAAAAAAGAGGCAATTTATCTCGGTGGAATGTTTGTACAACTTTCTCTAAGCTGCACATTTGATTGCCACTAAATTTAGTTACATCCAGCAAAATGCATATAATGCATCAAGTGTTTCTAGATGCTGAGAATCTTTTTTTTTTTTGAGGTTTGTATTTTATTTCACAGAATGTCTGGATACAAGATTGGACAGTTGCAAAATGGACAAGATTTTAAAAGGGGGCCAGGTGTTCCATCTGAGTGTTTCACTGATTCTTGTAATGTCAGAAGTGTATCAGAAAAGTATGTAAAATAGCAATAGTATTTAGATATTTATACTGCCTCATAGCACTTTTCAGCATTCTCTGGGCAGTTTATAGTGTAGGCACTATTTGCATTTTGACCCCAGATCTGGGTCCTCATTTTACCAATCTTAGAAGGATGGTAGGCAGCCTTTAGCCTCTTCAGGACCGAACCTAAGGCTGTATGCAGAGTTTGCTTACAATACTGCACTTTAATCATTGTGACACAAGGGCTCCTCAGTACAATACATTCTTTTCAATGAGGTTTATATATTTGCTTCTGAGCATGAACACAGTAAAGAGATGGTTTGATTGAGCTTTCATAACTATCCTTCCTAATTTGTTGCTTCCTGTTATTATAAATACTTCAATTCTATTTTATCTCTAGCCAAATTCACCTATCATTTCTCCCATCTGCATTTATCATCATCGCTTCCTTTCATGCTGAGTTCACTAAACATGTAATGGCATCATTGCACTTCAGCCCATAATGGATAGTAGTAGAAATTTGTTTTTAGCCATTCAGAGTGTCAATTGAGAATGTCCAGTTTCTCTGACATTGATTGGTATTCATAAAACTACTCTCTTGGCAGCCTCCTGAGCAAGAGACCGTACATGTTTTCATCCCTGCCCAGGCTGTAGGCGCAATCATTGGCAAGAAGGGTCAGCACATCAAACAACTCTCCAGATTCGCAAGTGCCTCAATCAAGGTGTCCATAACTTTCTGTTGCTTCAATACTTTAATCTTTGCTAGTTAGTGATTGCTGTTAAACTTTTTATGCAATAGCTACAACTGTATTGGTTTTTAAAAGCAAGGCAGAAACTTCCTAATAATGTCTCTTGACTGCATTGGTGAAATTAATAATGCATTTTTAACTTGTTTGTAAGTAAATCTGGGAAATATTTTTGGAAGGACATCACCATCACCATTGTTTTTTTAAAAAAATTAATCATAATTCTTATTTTCACGACTAGATCAATCTTCCCTGCTCAGCTTGGACATTGTTGTTAGACAGATTAGTATTTCATTTCATTGCCTCTTTTTGTCTTATCTAGATTGCTCCTCCTGAGACTCCAGATTCCAAAGTGCGAATGGTGATAATCACTGGACCACCAGAAGCCCAGTTTAAGGTTTCTTTTTTCTGTGAATTATATATAGAGGAAGTTACAATTATATATAGAGGAAGTTACAATTACTGAAATTACTAAAATGTAATTCTTTAGCATGGCTCCCAGAATGAAAGCATCATAGAAAGAAATAGTAACAAAAACAAAGCCATACCCAAAGTTCTGCAGGTGGTCCTTGTTTAGCAACTGCCTCATTTAGTAGCTGTTTGCAATTATGACCGTGATGAGAGAGTTAACTTTGTGACCATTCTTTGCATTTATAACCTTTGCAGTTCGCTAAAGCAAACAAAGGCTTAGTAATCACTTTGCTGAACGATGAAGTTGCTAGTGCTAGTGGTGGTCACTAAACAAGGAGTACATGTACAGAAACCAGACTGATAGCCTGCTACTCCAGGACTCTATGCAGTCCTCAGAATCCTTTTAGAAGTTACTGCCAGATGTTAATCTTTAACATGACAGAAAGCCAAAAAAAACTAGTTTTAAGTAAATTGAGTTTGTGCCCAGCTGTTAATTTTGTGTTCTGCTACCATATTTAATTATGTTTATTATTTAAGTATCACTATTACCATTCCTAGAGATGAAGTCTGGTTTAGTGGTTAATGTATCAGTCTAGATTGTTAACTGTGGTCTTGCTGTACAGGACTACGTGATACCAGCTGGGTGACTTTGGACCAGTCTTTCTAATCCCTAGGAAGAAGGAAGCAAAGGCATATCACTTCCAAAATTCTTGCCTAGAAAACCGCAGGGATTAGTTGCTAAGAGTCAGCAATGACTTGAAGGCACCCATAGATATTGGCTTACAATCTAGGTTTAGAGAACAAACAATAAGGATGAGCTATTTTGTTATGTATTTATGTCAAGGAATAATTAATACCGCTCTTCCGATATTAGATAAAGCTAAAACGTGTTGTAATTTCAGAGGAAATGGACCACCTATTTAATTGCTATTTGGTGGTTTGATTTCTTTCAGGCTCAAGGACGAATTTATGGAAAGCTGAAAGAGGAGAACTTTTTTGGGCCCAAAGAAGAAGTGAAACTTGAGACGCACATCCGAGTCCCTGCCTCAGCAGCAGGAAGAGTCATTGGCAAAGGAGGCAAAACAGTGAGTGCAGGATTGGGCTGTGGAAAGAGTCATCTTGGGGGTGGGGGGAAGCCTTGAGAATGGGTTGCTTCGCCTGTGGCCCAAGGTGGGGTATTAAGTAATGGACGGTCAGCATGATGCAGATCTTTCTCCCAAATGCCTGACAACTAAAGCACAGTTAAAATTTAAGGCACGCTTCAAATTGGTATCTACAGAAGGTTCTGAGGAGATTTAAACATTAACATCAGGCTATATTGTGATTACCTATATTGTTTAAATTAGCAATGTGAAAGCAGTCAGAAACCAAGATCTGAAATCAGATTGGAGGGAGATCAACGGTCCACCATTTAAAGTTATGATGGGACTATCCCAAAGATACTTATGACTCAGTTTCAGAGTTTCATTGGTTGTGCTCACTCCCTGTGGTCACATAGCCACATTTCAGGCACTTGGCAAGCAGCTCATCTTTATGACCAGCTGCAGCATTCCATAGTCATGTGGCCATAATTTATGACTTCACTGGTCTCCAGGGTTTGTTTGTTTTTTTGGCTGGTTTCTTGTAAGAAATAGTCATAGATATACATTGATTTGTTTAACAACCACCACATTCACTTTATAACTATAGCATTTGCTTAATCACCACTGCAAAAGTTGTAAAGTTGGGTCTGGTCACATGGGTGTCTCAATGTATGACCATCAGGATTTAGGATAGAAATTCCAGGCTCTAATATGGTTCTAGTTTGCTTACTGTTTGTAGTTTTTAGCAAGCAAAATGTAGTGGGACCTTGGGTGCTGACTGTAATAGGTTCCAGGACTTCGGTAGGCACCCAATTTGGTCATGATCAAAAGCAAGATATGCGCACACAAAAAAAAAGGCATGTAAGGGGAAATTGCTGTGGCAGGGAAAATCACCGTGACTGTGTTTATTCAGCACCAGAGGATGTATTCATGATGTGAGTGAAGCATTTAGCAGATTTTTCTGTCGGCACCCAAATTGTTTGTTTTCTGAGCCGTTTGGGACCCGAGGTCCCACTGTACTGTTTGTGGTGTTGCTCTATGGTCATGGGAAAGACAACTCATAGTTTGAAATTATGATTATTATAAATCCTGATTATACCTAAACTAATGTTCAAATGTATAGGCCCGTCTTCTAAATTTACAATATAAACTTTTAAGACTGACTTCATGGTTGGCATTAAACCGTCACATATTTCACTGATTTTAACTTGAAGCATTGCGCTAGCTTAGCCAATTGTGCCTTATTTATTGGGCTTTACTTCTTTAAAAGCAAAACAAAGTGTGGGCCCAAGTTTTAATGTATATGAAAGTAAGAACACTGAAGGTAATGGCACAATTTCAAAATGCTGAATAATTCTTTTTAAATTTCTGCATAGTGATTTATGAGCAAGCTGGAATTGTGTGTCCTAATAGAGTGGGAAATGACCACAAAATAGAGTATTTACAAATCTGTTGGTTCTTTTCAGTATAGAGTAATTAGCATTTTGAGCCATCGTGGCACAGTGGTTAGAGTGCAGTACTGCAGGCTACTTCTGCTGACTGCCGGCTGCCTGCAATTTGGCGGTTCGAATCTCACCAGGCTGAAGGTTGGAATCAGCCTTCCAAGATCAGTCAAATGAGGACCCAGTTTTTGGGGGGCCGTAGGCTGACTGTAAACTGCTGAGAGAGGGCTGTGAAGCACTATATAAATCTAAGTGCTATTGCTATTGCTATTTTAAATGCGGTAAAATTATTTTACGTTTTGTCTCTAGGTCAACGAACTTCAGAACCTGACAGCAGCTGAGGTAGTTGTTCCCCGGGATCAAACCCCTGATGAGAATGAGCAAGTCATTGTCAAAATCATCGGACATTTCTATGCTAGCCAGGTAGCAGCTACTACAGATCACTGTGTACTATGCTAATATGGACTTGGTTCAGAGTTGATGCTAGACAAGGAGCAGGCAGCTTGTTGTGGCATTCATTTTCTCAGTTCCTTCTTGGCAGGAGATCAGCATTGCTTGCTCCTTCAACATTACATTGCCTTTCAAAGATAAATAGTGATTAGGTCTCTTAAGCCTCAGCTAGGTTTATTGTATCAATTTTACTGGGCAGATAATATCAAAAATGGCCCCAGATCTCACCCCATGTCTTTGGTGATGTTATTGCAACACCACTTGTGGTGCCCCCCAAGTGGTTTTAAAAAGCAGAGCCCCCAGCTGCCTTTTTGCTAAGCTGCGGATTAATATTAATTTGGATGAGCCCAGCTTGGTTGAGAAAAGAGCAATAAAATCTATATCAAATAAAGTTAAATAAACCAACAATTCTTAAAAACTATAAATACACAAATGAAAACAAAGTTAGCTTTGAAAAAAACAATAAAATAGGCAATATATCAGAAACTCCAGTCATTAAAAGTGTTGGTTTTTTTCAAATGCCCAGACAAATATGCAGATCTTCGGTTACTATTTAAAAGAAGGAGTTTGTGGGGGCAGCTGTATTCCCATAAGAAAAAGTTCAATAACTAATTGAGGCATTAAAGCTGTAAGGATTTACAGATTAAAGGATAGGAAAACTTGCCAATATAATTATTGAGAAAATCCAATTCCCAACTACTGTTTCATCAAGTGATCCTAGTAGGAACTACTGAATAATTTCAGTGCTTAAATTACATGGGATTGGGGTGGTCACACTTGCACGTTTTTCGGCCTCAAACCATTTCGAGTTTTGTAAATAAATATAGACACTTTATATTAGTATTGATGGCTTCTGGGTGAAGATTTTTTGATGTGTATTACATAGTCCCACTTAACCAGTCTGGTTAACTCTTGATTGTTTGCAAGTTGTGGACCATCTTTAAAAGTAATTTCACATAGCATGCCATATAGTAATCTGGTTATGAGACTAGTAAGACATGGAACACTGCAACTAGGCTACCTTAACTCAAATAGAGCTGCAGTTGGCACATTAGTAGGAATTAGAAATAGAACTTCCTTGCCTTCCTTTTCAAGGGGACTTGAAGGGGCTTGGCCATAGATAATTAAATCTCATAATCTTAGATAGTTAAATTACATGACAGAGGTGGATTTTCTTAAGAGAATCCACCTGCCTTAAGGCCCATCCACAAGAAAGGTGGATTCTTAAAACATTAATGACTGGATCACTTCCATTCTGGTTTCTCCCCCAAACTGGATTGGGATTCAGTTCTGTACTATGTTTTGGACCTATTATGTTCTGAGAGTATCCAATAGCTGAGATGCACTTGAGTGAATAGCCACTGCAGGGATATTGATGTTTCCTGGGATTCTCTATGATGACCTTAAAGAGATTTTCTTCACTAGCTGAGCCAAGGAGAACATTGAACAGCAGAGCAGGTGATTCATCAGTAAAATCCTTGTTTTTTGTCTGTGATCAAAAATCAGCCCAAAATCAGTTTTGAGATTCCTGGATGAGATGAAATTCTGATAGATGAGTCCCCCTCTCCTTTTTGTCTCTCTGAACTGAGCTGCTGCTGTGCCAAATACCTGGTTACGCAGACTGGGTTGGATCTCACAGGTGTAAATGAGGCTAGTCTCCCCTTCTTCCAACCCGATTTGACATTGACCAACAGTGTCTCAAGTTAAGAGAGAAGGCCTACATAGTAATCCAAGATAGAATGATGGGTAGCAAGGCAGAGCACTATTTCTATGTATATTTTTCTAATGACATGCTCCCTACCCCCCCATCTCAACCCCACTCCCAGTTTCTTCACAACCTTATGCATAAGATTATGCATATTCTTATATTCAGGTTAAAGAAGGAACATCCAGTAACAGTTTATTCTAAGCAAAAATATGATAGTAGTAAATATTCTCTCTCTTTCTTTCTCCCTCGCACACAAACATACAAAAACACATACATATTTAAAATTTTGAAAAAGAAAGATAAAAAAGAACACAAACTAAACTAAAGTAAGCAAAAGAAAAGAAATGGAAAAAACTAAAAGAAAACTAAAAATGCAAGAAAGGAAAAACTAAAAGAAATATAGAAAAGAAAAACGTTACAAAGAAATAGCTCCTTACCTTACAACAGTTTCAAGCAGTCATTAATTTACCTTTTATACTAGGGTTACTACATAACTATCTTGTTTCTACAATATATTGTTTCTAATCATCAAAACTATAAATCCTAAATTCATTTTTTCTGTTTTATGCAAAAAAGGGTTGCATAAGGGGTTTCAAATCAGCAACAAAGTTGCAAAGTTGGAAAAACACTAATTGGGAAGCATTGTGTTTATAACTGCTTATAATTTATGGTAAGAAACAAAGAGAAACTTGTAATTACCTGAATTCTTACTTTATTTATAATAATGTCAAATCATGGTGTTTTTTTAATCTTAGTTGATTCAATAAGCCACCCATTTGAAACCTAGCTAGTATCCTCCTCTAGAATTGTTGAAAAGTAATTACCATAATTCCTAGAGTTAGGAAAGAGAGTTATTTGTCTTGTCTGTCTTTATCTTCCTTTCCCTGCTCAATCTCCCTTCACTCTTTTTTACCAGATGGCTCAACGCAAAATACGTGATATCCTTGCTCAGGTGAAACAACAGCATCAAAAGGGACAGAACAACCAGACACAAGCACGAAGGAAATAGGAAATGACTTGTACCCGGGTGTGTGAAAGAAGAGAGAGAGAGATGGACAAATGGATGAACAACAATGACAATGGATGAAACAAAGCCAAGCAGAAAAGAATGATGATCTATTTCAGAACCCTAAGAGTGGCTGGGATTCAGTTTACCGTAGGCAGGTCTTAGTAATTTTTTGGAGATGGGTGTTTTACTCTTATCATGAGCATATACATGTCTGTTTCCGTACAGATGTGGCCTCTCACACAAAGGTATTTTCACACGGTATTCCTTTTTTGGGGGGGGGGTATACTTGTTTTAGCAATAAACAAAATGTTCCTAATCAAATTACTCCTATCAGAATATCAAACTACATAGGATCATGATTTTATCTAGGAAAGCAAGAAGCTTACACATGGAAGTATTCATGCTTTACCAGATGAAGGCCATTTTTTTTTAAAAAAAAAACTTAATACTTCCTTCCCCACCCCCAATAGTTTCAGGATTTACTTGGGCAACCCTGTCCCTAACACGAATTGCAATTAATATTTGCACTTGGCAAGAGAAGGGCAGAGGATGGAACCAGCCTCCTCAATAGGCTTTCTTATCTGATATTTTCCAGATAATTGGCTTCTATGTGATACAGTATTATTTCAAAGGTGCTTTTTTCTTTAAAAGGCAATTAGACTCCTTTTTTTTCCCCTTGAAGAGGCACAAGAAAATGTTTCGCTTTTCATCCAGGAAGCTTCATCAGTTGATGGTGGGGGATGAAAATTGAGACTGGATGGTGGGGGAGAGGGGAATGGAAGGATAGGTTCTGATAGGATGGGAGTGGTGATGGAAACTTTGTAATCCTTTGCAATCATCTGGTCATTAGCACTCTGAGAGCTATTGAGGTCTTTTGAGGGTTTATCTGTGCCCTAATCTAGTGCCCCAATCTATCTGTGCTCTAATCTAGTGGCTTTATCTTAGAGCTATTGCCATTTGGGAGTTTATCTGTGCCCTAAGGTAGTGGCCTCAATACCTCTAAGAGAGTGCTAAGAAGTACAATCCTTCCATTTCCCCTTCACATCCAATCAGAACCTATTCTTCCACTTCACACTGCCCCAGCATCTAGTCTCAATTGACAGTACCTATCCATCTCCCCACCATCAGAACTGAGGAAGCTTCTTGGATGAAAAGTGAAACACTTTCTTTTTCCTTGAGGAAATAACAGTCCAGTTGCATTTTGGAGAGAAAAAAAGCACTTTTGAGACAAGTATGACCTGGATAATAGAGAATCTTCACAGACAGATACAGTATTATGTCCTTACGATTATGAAAGTCAGGTGTCAAAAAATCCCTCCCCCCCCAAATAATTCTATTGGCATACAGTGGAGCTGTCCATTGTTCTAATCTAGGCTTCCCCATCTGAACACTTTGGCTACATTGCCACTATGGGAGAATGAGCTCAACAATCTGATTGGGTGATTTTCATGTTCCATCCAGTGTCTGGGAGAAAACACTGGAGCCTAAAGACTGACTCTAGACCTGCATATCCTCAGTGGACCATCTCTGCTTTACAGGAAGGTCATTCAACTTTACATTTAGAATCCAATGCAATTTCTCTCTTAACATCCATATGTCCCTGAGAGGCATCTTGTCACTTTAAAAATGTTTTGAATGTCTAGAGTTCATTCTACATATTAATACGATATCTTTTCCCCAACTTCCTTGGAAGTTGTCAAAATATGAGGAAAGATTACATTCTTCAAATTGGCTGCGTGTTTCAGTTGTCCTAAAAGTTTATAAAAATGGGGAGAAAAAATAAACAAATTTGACTTTTTGGTACTCTCTCTTGGAATGGTGCACTGGCTCAATTCAGAAATTTATACCAAATCATGAATTGTGGGACTCCAAAATTTAGAATTCAAGCTGTTTTTTAATTTAAAACCTACGCCATGATTTGATATTCTTAATATGTAGGTAATTCATGGTCAAGATTCATACAACAGGCTAAGCTAAGTTAAAACACTAACTTGGTGTACTCTGCAAATTTATCCAAATTGTGATTAATAGATTTAAGAGCTTTGTCCAAACAAGAAAATTTGATTATTCAGTAAATCCTTCTTAAATTACCGTGGCTCTTTGTGTTGTCCACACCTAACTATTTATTTATTTATCTGCTTTCCATTGTTAATACTATATTTTTTATAATACGGCATGGTCTTAAAATGGCTCTCTTTACATGATAAACCACCTCAAAATTGACCTTTGAAATTGATTTTTAGCCTGGGTTTCTGATTTTTGTATGCTTGGCAAATAACAAAACATGATTTTATTACAAAGGAGTTTTGTATGATATCTGAATTGAGCCATGGTTGATCCATAATTGAGGAAATAAATAGCACATCTGTCTATCCGTCTCTCTTCCTCTCCCCTTCCCCTATTCCTTTTGTTAAGCTAGAAAAAGTATTGAAATAATTAGAAAATCAATCAGTGAAGAATATGCTTTAATTCCACCTAAGATGTATATTCTTAATGAGATGGTTAATGGAAGACAAAAATTGTCGCAAGTGGCCATAGAGTTTTAATTCTCTTGAACTATTAAGTCGTCAGATTCAAATTATTTCCAGTTCAATGGATAAAATGGCTTTACTTTTCATTTTGTGAAAAGTGGCTTAATGTCTAGTATCCTCTCCTCTAATTTGGTATTTACACGTTTTGACATATAAGTCCAAGCCACAGTAAAATCCCTATTCCAGGCAAACACAAATGCATATCCTATTCCTATTTCACTAGTGTTTAACGTTTTAACATTTCAGGACTTTTGCTTCTTCCTGTGGTTAGTACACTGAATGTTTTCAGATGAAGTTACACGCTCTGTAAAAATAAGTGTGACTTAGGATTTATTATAGATTCTGGAAGATGTATAGTTTTCCCCAATCTGTTGTTCTCCTCCTGATGCGTTCGATTTCAGTTCCAGTACTTCCTAACATTTTATTGGTTGGGAAATTCTGAGGGTTGAAGCCAAACATATTTGGAAGGCGCAAGATTGGAGAAAACTGCTTTACACGAATTTTAAAGTCGATATTATGAAGCAATGAATTGTGAACTGCAGTCTAAAGATAAATAGCATTTAGATCTCCTTCAGTTCAGCCTTTCCCCAATGGTAAATCAACTTGCCCTTGACTGCTACTGAAGAGAAATTGCAATTACTGCTGTATGATCGCTAGCAAATGACCTGTAGTTACTATATTTGGAGAGGTTGCAGCCATCCTACTTTAATTGTTGAATGGCAACTTTAGATAAAGTAGCAAGAGGTCTGCCAATCTTGGAGAATCTCAGCCTCAAAAGTGTTGTCTATTGAGGTGTCATTTGAAAATGCCTCATTCTCTTCCTGATTGCCAGTTTCCATGGCTTCCTCTGTCCATGTAATTATTGCTTCCTCCTCCTCCCAAAATCAGTGGAGAGTAAAAACTCAATATATGCATAAGTGTTTGGGGTACATTACATGTACCTGACTTTTAAACACATTTTAGGGGAAGTGTGGGATAGTGCATTGGTTGCAAAAGAAAGATATACCTCAAGGCTACTTGCCATATAGATTTCACAATCAAAGGACCTTAGAATGTAGCAACCTAGGTCCTTTTCCCCCCCCAAGAATGGTCAGGGCTCCTGTCCACTTCAGACGTTTCTATCATGAGACAGTGTTATGCTGCTGGGAAAGGTTCAAGACAGGGGACATCACTTGCTATACTTCCTCCAGAGTTTTAATAACATCAGAAATTATCTCTTTTCATATGTTATCCTATCTTTAGAAGAACCTCAGTGCTTAGTCATACCAAAAAGGAGAAGTACTAGTTCCTGTCTTGATACAGAGAATAACAAAACACTTACAAATTGGTGCACTAAAATCTGTGGATCATTTACGAAAAGTGCCTTTAATGTAGGCACTCTTGGAGTTGTTACTGGGAGATTTTTCTCTAGGGAGCAGTCTTCCCCATACTTGAATGAGTGAAGATACACAGAACATCTTATCTGAGTTCAAACAAATGATTACTTCATTGATCTTAACTATGAGATTAAAATGGTTGACTTACCAGCACAACCTTACACCTTGGGCATTGAATTCCAGGTATGTACTGGATTGCACAGTAAAGGACTTAATCTCCAGATTAAAATTAGTGCCAGTTTATCTCTGTAGAAGACAAACCAATGTGTCAGATAATCCCCAGAAAAGGAACCAATTACCTCCAGAAGGAATGAAAGAAATAGCAAGTATGCATAGAGAAATTGCTGTTTCTTTTTTGGCTTGGAGGAAGAAAAACAATGGGGCCTAAAAATGAAACCAAAAGCGATTTTTAATGAAAGAATTGGTGTGATTAAAATAATAGCAAACAACCCCCTAATTTTGAAATGCTTATATATATTTTTTCTGCCACAAAGTTATTGATTTTCTTTAGGAGGCGATACCAAATATAGACATCAGAAGAATGTAATATGGTTACTAATCCCAGTCACTCTTATGCAAACTTTAAAAAGAAAAAAAAATGTTTAAAATATTTACAATGGGTTTTTAGAATTTATGAAGAGCAGGAACTGCTCACCTGGCATCCTGAGCCCAGAACAAAGTTTTGTCTCTGCATTGACTTGGGCATCAATTAAACTGTTCCTCTGAGGATAAGTTATTTTCCCCAAAAGAGCCTTGAATCCTTACAACCAGCACGAATGTAACGGAATTGATTTGAAAAGGTCCACCCAGCGAAAAAAAACTCTTGCATCCTTATCTACCTCAAGGCAATTTGATTGGTGGACATGGAAAGCTGTTTGCCCCAGAGTGGTCATTACATACCCTGGAAAGCAACAAATTGTATACTTTTGCCAAATTAATGGAAAAATCAAGTCAATGGTTTGAATTTCATTCAGTGGCTGCAAAAGCCCTGTTAATTTCAATATGGACATTGTGTTTTACGTGGATTCTTGAGTGTTAGGCTTCTTAAAAATGCTAATGAAATAACTTGACACTTGGCAGCGATTCAAGGCATGGAAATTGTAAACATTAATTCATTTGATTACAGATGTATTAACACAGAGTGCAAATCATGTTGCATTCTAATTTTGTAATTTCTTTAAAAAGGAAATAAGTAACAATATGGGGCAAATTATCCCTCTTTGTCTTGATATATTTATATCTTAGCAGAGACAAGACTTTTGTTATATATTGACTCATCGATTGTCCAGGTTTAACAATGTTTTTGGGACTGGGCTGTTTGTGACAACTAGCAAATCCAGGTCCAGTGTATTTCCATATGCCTGTTACCCGAATGACATCTTTGAATTGAAGCTAAAGTGGCTGCATGGATCTTGCTGTTTACACTGAAGCGGCTGCTTTCCTTTTTTTCTGAAACCTTGCAAGAACGGGCATGTACAGAAATGTCAGGCATTGCTTTGTGTTTTAAGGGAAAGGAGGAAAAAGAAGAAGAAAAAAGAAATGAGAGAATAATGGAGGGGAAAAGCTACCTCAAGGTATGAAGTTACCTCAACAATTGTTTTGTTTTTTGGGCTTGCTGATATTTTATATAAAAGCTGATAGTCTTGAATATTTTATTTTTTTAATGAAAAGAGAAGTTACGTTTCCTAATTTCTAATGAGCCAGAAGTTATTATGCAGGTTGGAAATGTTACAAGCTCTTTATGGAGAACTGCAGAGACTTCAGATGTAGCGGAAAAGACGGCAGATTTTTCCCATTCTCAAATTTGCAGCTTAATTTTACTTAGATCTAAAATTCAAATTATAAATTCTGTCCGCTCAAAAAATTGGCAAAATTAAAACCTGTGTATTTCAATGTCAGTGTCCAGGTTGTTAGCATTTGTGTGAAAAGAAGCAGTTGTCTAAAAGACAAAGTAATATGGCAATCTTGAGGGTTTAAATTGGCTAATTCTACTTAAATATATTTAATTTGGAAATTAGGGTGAGTTTCTTTGATTAGCATAGTTGATATCATTCTGTGGCAGTTGGAATTCAGATTTGTGATTTTTTTTTGGCTGATTATCTGGTTTATTAAAGCTGGGGTTTCTTTCACATATTTTTCAACATTTGGGGTTGCTCAAATGCTGTTTGTGCAGAAAATGGCATAATGAGAGCAAAAAGGAGACAAATCTCATGAAAGTGGTTTGTCCATTGGATCTCCATGCAGAGAGATATTAGCATCTCAAATATTGAACTACAGTACATTTATACAAAGAAATTTGTGATAGATCACTAGAAACATAAGAATGATTTTTGCATATCTTTTGCGTGTTGAAACTAAATGAAGTGTGCTTAGGATTGGAAAGCCACAGATGAGGTTTTTTAATGAAAAGTTACAAAAATATTCCAATTAGGAATTACTCAGTTGACATACATTTTTGTGTTTGCATTTACTTGACCGTCTTTTCCGCTATATTACTGTGAAATATTCTACAAAGATTACCTCAGTTTTACTGAGGAGAAGCAGACCGTTATTTTTTTTAGAAAAAAGAAATGGGAGCCAAACTTTCTTGTGACTTTTTGTACATTCTTCTTGAGGAGAAACTGCAACTCTAATAGCCATGCTTTGAAAAGTATGGAGCTGGGCAAGTTTAAACATTGAATTTGTTTTATATTCCATTGCACTTGGAACAGATAACCCTCTCTACGTGTAATTTTAAAAAGCAGTGGTTGTAAATGGATTCACAAATGATTGTCTTAAAATGATTCTGACCCGGAAGCTCTCCAGCCAAATGCAAACTGGGTTTTTGAGAGATCAGATCTATTGTTCTTAAAAAGTCACTATCATTTTCCTGTAGAGATTGGAGTTTGGGATGAGTTGAAAGCCCCAATGCCTCTCCCCCTGCTTTCCTAGTTGGAAAACATTGATGTTCCTATCAACACGTTTCTCACCCTTCATAAATAAAGATAGTTGCAAAATACAGTCTATTTAAGACAGTATGGACTATACTGTAATGAATTATAAGTTAAGAAGAGTGGGATAAAAAGAATGCTACCTCTAATGCTCTTGTCCCCACAGGAAAAGATGTAGGGCAAAATGTAGGTTTCCTTTCTTGAAGATCTCTGACTTCTCTTGCTTTTAATACAGACTTGCATAGATCAAGATTTTTAAAATTATTATAATTCAGACATCAGCCATAGCAAATAAGTTGGCTTTTTTCCTCAGCAGCAAGCAATTTTTGGTATTCTTTGAAAGGAATGGGGTGGGTGGGAAAACATTCTCCCCTCTCTCCTCTAGTGCTCTTAGCATCTAAATGTTGCTGTGTTTTCTTTTTCAAAATTCCAGCTATATGAAGTGTTTGGAGTGAAGACATCTTGCATTATCCAAATGAGCATAACGTTATTCAAAGGGTAGGCAGTTTTAACAGCCTGGCTTTAGGGTTCAAGCTGTAGGCTTTACATGAATCCTATTAACATTCAAGAGGATTTCAGTTGCCTTGAATAGGAGGCCTTTGTCCTACTGAGGGTGCATCTGTTCTTATTCATCTATTAAGTGGAAATGATGATGCAGTGGTTGAGTATGATACAAAGGTTGGAGGGGGTTATGATGATTATTTTTTTAAAATGTGCAGTCATTAACGTTTGATCCTGCCACACCATGATAGTGGCCTCTTTTGCCATTGAATTATGAGTTTTGCAGAAATTTCTCATTTTGAATTGGATCTTTGAACACTTGTGTTAATGCCAATGTAACTATCAAATTCTACTGGAAGCAGAAGTCCTCTCGTGTTCTGCTCCCAAGGCTTCAGATGAGATTAGGAACTCAGGGTTTGGCTCTTATTATCAGCACTTATAGCTTCTCCCTCAGCACCTCAATTTGCTGCTATTTTCTGCCATTGCTTCCACATTTCTAGTGTCCAAAAAAGATCAGGTATATAGTAACTGAGACAAATGTTGGCCTTAAATTCCACCACTTTATTTCAGTTTACAATGTGTATATGTCCATGTTGGTGAGGGATGGTGGGAATATACTCATCAAGAAGTATGTAGATGGACATACATACTTTTGCAGCTTTATATCAATGATAAGCAAAAAAAAGACTTATCAGAGAATATATTAAAAAACAAGGATTTGTTTTAAAATTTTAGTGTTAAAGAATCTGATGATTTGAAAGACTGCCTTTTCCTCTAATGTAATCTGAAAGTGGCTCAGAGAAAATCTTTTTGTAAAAGATTATTTGCCAAGCCAATAAAATTGAATCCTTATAAACAGAAAACAAATCTTAATTCCACAATACCTCAGCTATCTCTGTTATCTTAATCTGGATAGTTGGATGAGTTTCATCTTGTTCATCAGAAAAGTCTAGAAAGAGAACATTGTGAGTTGGGTTTGATTGAACTTAACTGCTCTGATCATCTGTAGCAGCCTTCTGTTTTCTCCAGATGTGTTGGACTAATGCCCATAATCCCTCAAGCAACCTGTCTGCTGGCTGGGGATTGTAGAGATTGGAATTCTACACATCTGGGGAGTAACAGATTAAGAAAATTACTTCAAGGCATTGCTGTGTACTTAATGTCCCATTATAGATGATGTTGATGGTTTGTGTTTTGATCTAGGTCTACTCCATCGTAACCTCCTGTCTGGAAGCATTAAATCACTTTAGCCATTAAGAAGTTAGCATATGGCGATGTGGAAAAGGCCTTTCAAAAATCACTTTTGAGTTACAACGAACTAATAAGGACACTCTCCCCAGGATTTCACGTAATTGATTTTCTTTCCTCAAAAGGCTTACTATAATTGAAGGAGAAAGGAGGAGCAAGACAGTGGAAAGGCAGAAAGTCTCGGGAGGATAAGCTTCAAGGGGTTGTGAGGGCAGGTAAGAGAGCTGTGTGACACAAATGACCTAATATTATTGGACCTTCCATGCTGATGTATGCATGTTTTAAGAACGTGTGTTACATAGGCTGTCTCAGGAGGCTTAGAAATTTTTAAAATTTCTAAACTTGGAATGTTATACATAACAAGAATAATCTTATTTGGAACCGTGTTTTGATTGCACTTCACTTCAGTTGACTTGGAACCAAATCCAGAATATATTTAAATAGGTGCAGTGTTTTTGGAATCCAAGATTCAACGTATGTGAATGAATGTTAAATTACGCCTTCTGAAAAATTTTCAAGTTTTTCCAGAGTTAGACTTTCCAAAGAGATTAACATGCACAAAAATCTTCACATTAGTTGCTTTACAATTAAAACTAAAATCTTAGGAACTATATCCAAAGCAACAAAGAAGGAACTGGATCAATCCGTTTGGAAGAAGACATCTCTAAACTGATGTAGGAAATGACATAAGATTTTTTTTTAAAAAAAGAGATGTATGTCTCGTATTTCCAAAATAATAATAATAATAATGAAATGTAAAAGACTCCATTACAATTTTAGTTCTTCAGTGATGTACAAGGAAGAATATAATGATAGTTTGTGTAGTAGGTAAGGGCTTCACTTTGCTGCATGGTCTGGCCATTTTAGTTCTGCCTTTAGGGATGCTCTTGCTATCTTTTGAATTGTTGACAGTAGCTCCATGGTTTTGGACAAGGTTCTTGTCCAACCCTATTTAGAGATGCCTAAATTGAATGAAGCATTTTTTTATACTTGACCATAGAGATTCTATCTTTCTCATTCCCATTCCAGTACAGTAATACTGTACTGTATTACTGTACTGTAATACAGTACTACAGTAATACTCTATGTATCCAGTTTCTTAAAATATTAATTTTACACATTTCCTCCAATTTGTTGGACTTAGTAGAATATTCATATTGTTATATGCAGTTAGCAGAAGCACTGTCTCTTATTTAGCAAGATTCCAATGTTGCTTAGGTTTTTTTCCCCTTGAAATGAAATATCATCTGAAATTTTAAGGTCTACAGATAAGTTAATGCTCAGGTTTAAATTTTAAAATTCTCTCCAATTTCCTTAATAAACAGTGCCAGAAAACCGGAGCTCTTTATGCCTATATGCTCAGAGGTAGCCATTCCCCCAATATCAACATACTTCAATAAGAATTTCAGATGAAATTGATCAATTGCTGACTGACATAATAGTAATAAACAGAAGGAGGATAAAAAGTTTTATTTGAATGCAACAGTCATAGAAATGGGCAGAAAACTGTAAAACAGAGAGAATTGGATTTACAAATGGATGGATATATACGTTTTCTAAAGAAATTCTCAAAATTTCTTGCCATGTTCTGTGACCATTGCATGTGACACAAAGTATTATTTTCAGAGGAATGCATTTCTTTGCAAAGCCTCGTTGTAATTTATGAGAGCTACAAAAAGATCTAATTCAGTAGTGCTTGTGCTGGCTGGGGTCTCATTAGTAATTCTGAACCTTTTATATCTTCCTGCCGGTCTTATTTAGGGACATCCTCAATAGAGTTTTGCTGCCCCAGCCTGGAGATAACAGGCAAATACGGCTGATTTGCAGCTCTCCAAGAGCAGTCAAAAACATTAGATTTACATTTTGAGGAAAATGACATTTGAAAAAGACTGGGAACCAGTGCTGGTGCATCTTTTCCAACAAAGCACAAATTCTGTAGACACCAAAAGATTTGTATGTGAAGGCATATTGGAGTTTACTAAGACAGTTTCCAAACAAGATGATCCATAAAAGCAAAACATTTCCATCTATACAGCTGGTGAATCCAGGAATTGTTTCATGGCTGCTGCACTTTTGAATTAGCATGGCTGTGAGGTAAGTAGAAGGAGAAGTCATGCTGTGTGTAGCCAAGGGACGGCTACCTATCATTTTTACTCAGCAATAGTTTATCTGAAATTCATGTTATGCTTCATGCTGGCTTGTTGTACAAGCTATGCTATTTTATTTCTTAGATAATACTAAGCCATAAATCAGATTACAACTATAATGCCTGGTTTCACACATCATAATATATCAAATTGAAAAAAGTAACACGTCTTAGTGCAATGTGCAGACACAGCCAAAGTAAGTGTTATACAAAGCTAGTAATTTATAATGCCTGGCTTATGAAGTGGTTATATTTGCAGGCTATAAATTGCTGTCTTTTTGCACAGCTTTCTAAAAATCAACCCACTCTTTAAAAGCACCCTATTCCCACACTTGATTTAACATCGATTCAAATCCTGGTACTTTATTACAGGATCTTATTTTTAAACTTTGACTTTTTCAAAAATAAAATACCTCTCCAACTTGGTTGTTGGTGTACAGGCACAACAGGGCAACCGCTTTAGGCATTGTATTTTTGTTTTTGTACTTTTAAAACCTTGTCCTTCTGACAGTGGGGTTGGCTTTCCTGCAAAAGTTTATACGTTTAGCAATTTTCCCTGTTTCTGTGATGACATTTATAATATGGAGTGGCTGTGATTGTTCAGTCAAGAAGTTGCTAAAGGGAGTGTGTTGGATGGAGACGGTCCTGACTCCCTAACTGAAGCAGGCTTTTCTGATTTGTTCAATTTAAAAGGAAAAGAAAAATGAAAAGGACATTCTTCCCATGAAATTAAACAACTTTCAGCTCAATTTATTTTGAGCTTTTAATTAACTATATTTAATGAAATTTCTGATTGATAGCATCAGCAAACATTAGATTTCCTTCTAAGAAGAAGGGAAAACATGTCTCTACATAAACCTCAAAAGACTATAGGCATTTATTAATGAAAAATATGTTTTTCTTTAGCTGTTATTTGCTTTCCAAGGGTAATGGACTAATGCTGCAAGCTGTGTGCTTTGGATATTAATTTCCTAAAGGAAGTATAATTAAAATCTCCTAACATCTGTACAAATTTAATCCTTGCAGCATGAACGAGGGAGTTAGATCCAGATTTAGTAAGTCCACTGAAATTGATGGGATTTAAGATTCAGTGTAACTACCACTGATTTAATGTTTCTGCTTTATGCATAGCAGCTCAAGCTGTTTGGACCCAGCTTGGAATCAACTCAGATTCTAATTTTTACTTGAAAAGGTGAGCTTAAAGAAGAGTTCTACCAAACGTAGAAGCTCACTTCTGTTTTTTGACACACTGCCTGTTAACAGATATTTGTCAGCAATAGGAATTCAAGCCATGTCCTTCACTCTCTTTATTAATCACAGCCATTCCATTCATTACATGTTAATCATGAGCCAGAGA
The DNA here is from genome assembly GCF_009769535.1 of Thamnophis elegans. Taxonomy (NCBI): domain Eukaryota; kingdom Metazoa; phylum Chordata; class Lepidosauria; order Squamata; family Natricidae; genus Thamnophis; species Thamnophis elegans. The sequence continues at coordinate 102,989,150 of NC_045558.1, forward strand.
TAGTATCTCCTGGTTTAGTTCAGGTTGGGTGCCACTAAATCATAAGTCAGTTCTCCCCAACCTCTCATTGGTACCCTGTTAAGTGCCTGTTGAGCTGCACTTCATGTCAGTCTAAGGGCATGATGACCATATATACATACATATGATATGATATGAATATAACCAATTCATGTTTGTTTTATCTACCTCTTAGCACCTATAGATTTAAATAAATAATTAGGTAGTGATAATACAACATACTATGTAGTCTAGGGAGAAAAAAAATCCCCCCCCCCCAATAATCGTACTGCTTAAAAAAAAGTTTTTTTAAAAAAAGAAATAGAACTAAAGGCTCTCTCTGCACTCTAAAGCAGGTAAGATACAGAGGGCCATGGAATTATGGGCAAGAGGTTTGGTTTCTGCATTGCTGGTACGGAGATAGTGTTCTGGCCATACACCTAACAAAGCCAACACACTCCAGAGCAGCTTAGTCAGCTCAGTAGGTATCCGCATTGGGGTTACTGCCCTGGAATCAATGGAGGAGCTATTTGCCCTAATCCAGTGAGCAATGGAGGCAGTCAAAAGCTGCCCAAGCATGGCTGATGCATGTGGAGCTTGCAACAAAACACAGTTCTCTTACAATCAAGCAGGACTGCTAGGTACATGCCTGGTATTGTGGATTGTTGATATGTGGAAACCCGGTCTACAGATAGATTTTGTGTTTGTTGGATCTGGAATCCTGATTTTCCCAAGCCTTAGCGTTTCCAGTCTGTAAAATGGGTCTCTCTTTACCTTGTTGTATTGATTTGAAGACAAAAACAGATACTGGAAAGCAGTTTGCTTACTGTGAGCACTGCCAAAAACAACTTATGCCTACAAGCTAGTGACATAAAGCTAGGAAGAATTGCTTGGGTTCCACTGAGGCTGCATTACGACATTACAGATGATCAACCTTGATTTTTGAAGTGTTTGTTAGTTTGTAAGAACCCCAACACCTCAGTCATTCTTTCCCTCCTTTAATGATTTTTTAAATATATACACACACACACACACATATTTCTTCCTTCTTTTTCCTAATAATTCATATCAGAACTCGTGTGTACCATTTTCTTTCAACGTTTTTAGCATAAGTGCTGACCAGCTTACACAACTATCAGTGTTTAATTGAAATTGTGCCTTAGACACACAAGTGCGTGGTCTTTTGTAACTCTTTTATACCCTCCTTCAATAATGCTGGACAACCTTGTTGCATTTTTTTTTAAGTTGTTTTATTGGCAGTTTATCAAATTAATGAACACAGTAGAAGGAATCATAAGGGCTGTTTTATTGAATGAGCAACCGAGGCTACTATTAATCTAAACTAGCATTTTGTTTCAAGTGAAAAGAGAAACTGGTAGCTCATAGCAAATTGTTTCGGTAGTTTGCCAATCCTTATTGCTCGTTGTCATCATCTGATTCACTGCCTCAGAAGATGGAGGTTCAATAGAGTTTCCTTGATGGATGGTTGTTCCCATGAATTTCTGTAATATTTTAAAACATATTTGTGGCTAATGAGGAAAAAAAATCTCACATCCTCCATTGGTGTAAAACTATTTTGTTACTCTATGTCAATGTTTCTCAGGTTCAGTCAGTTTAAGAAGCATGAACTTTTAACTCCCAGAATTCCCCAGCCCTGTGGCTTCTTAAAGTGGCTGAGATTGAGAAACAATGCTTTTGGACCTTAACTTCTGTTAGAATAATCAATTGCTACAAATGTATTAGACAAATCACTTTTATGTAAAAACAAATAACTTGTGTGAATTTGGAAAGGAAATTTCGCTCCATGTATTGATTTTGTGAAATGTGTCAGACCTTATGTTCTAAGCCTTTGAAACTGTTATGAATTCAGCCCTTGAAAATTGTACTCTTGAGTAATTGTTTTCCTCTCTTTGGTCCGCTGTATTTTTTAAAAAAACTTTCTCCGCTTAATTTTCTTTTCTTTTTTAAAAAAAATCTCTGTTCTTTGACCCCTTGTCTTTTGCATGAGGCAGGTTAAGTTGGCTCAGATCCAAAGTTGTGATTATGGATGGACACTGGCTCCATTTTTCTTCCAGCTTGTTTACTGCCACAAACTGCTTTACTCCACTGTTTCATTTTTTTAAATAAAAAGGAGGAAAAAATCCATTTGCCGTCTGTTTTCCATGAGTAATTATTTCCACATTTTATTTAGGTAATTAAATGTTATTAAAATCCATGTTGCGAATGGGTGGTGTAGCGAAACTGAAAGTAAAAGTCGAAGACACCATGAAGATGATTGAAAAGGAAATTGAGATAAGAGATCTCTTGATTTGCACTGTTTGGGTCTTCTTTGTTTTTTAAAAGCTGCAAAATTTCCAGGATCCATATCCATCCTATAATTTCGAGGTAGATAGTTGAGTAAGAACCTTCTCTTTAACAACAAAAACAAAATCCAAGTTTCATACCCAATTTCCACAATTTGTGTAAAAATTATAGTACGTATACACACACACACACCTCTTCCCCAGTGTAATTGGTCTCGGAAATCATGAAAGAATACAAAGAACATACAGATATAATGATTGTAGATTTGTATTGTTTACAGTGGAGCAACATAGCGCATAGCAATGAGAACAGTACAGGTAGTCCTCCCACAATTGAGCTCCAAATTTGCATTGCTAAACAAGACAGTGTTTTGTTAAGTGAGTTTTGTCCTGTTTTACAACCTTTCTTGCCATAGTTAAGTTAGTTAAGGGAATCACTAGTTATCATTAGTAATTCAGATTATTGAATTTGGCACATTGATAGGCTTTTGCCACACTCGATGTAAATATCTTTTAGGCTCCAACAAGACTTTTGTTAGTTTAGGATAAGAACATGATACTTTTTGCAGAATGCATGTGATAAATCGTAGGAGTATTTACAAAAATTAAACAAAAGAAAAATCAAATGAAGGAAAAACCAGAGAGCAAAAGTTGGCAAACAAATATTCTCATTAGTTGTATAACCTACCTAGGAATAGAAAGCATATCTTAACTTGATGTTCTCTTATGGGCAAAAAGCTTGACCTCATGAAGGGAAGGAAGGGGAAATAGTTTTCACCCGTTGCTTTTAGGCTATTTGTTTTGATCAACTTTCCTTTAAAAAAAAATTGTACAGGTACAAGAGCAGCAAACCAGATGGAACTTAAATCAAGTGCTGAGCTTCATATTACACACACACTGGCAACAAACTCAGTCCCCCTTTCTTCTCAATTTCCAAGACGGAATTTGCATGAGATGATCACTTCTAACCATGGTTTGTTGTTTCAGTAATAGCCAGGTAATATCAGTTTACAGTGCTTTGACTTACACCTAAAATGGGGCAAAACTCAGCAATTGTCTTACTTAGCAATAGAAATAGAAATCTCAGCTTCAGTTATGTAAGTCAAGAATTAACTACACCAAAGTTTTTAGGAAGATCTTTCAGCCACTTCCTTCTCATCAACAACTCAAGATGGCTAACCTCTTGACTCCTCCCCTCAACTCAGCTCTGGATTCCATCTTATATCCTAATTCAATGTTTTAATCACTGCACCAGATTAGTAATATTTTTGTCATTTTTTAAAAACTGCATTGTAAACTGTTAAATATTGCTGAATCCTTAATGCCCAAAATATTAGAAATAAAATAGTTAATATATATAGTTAATATCAGGAGTAAGAAGCCTGGTTTGTCAAGCAAGAGGTTGGCCTTCCATTTCCTCCCCAAAAGATTAGCCGTTAAGATTGAGTAAGACAGTTTCAACTCCATAATCCACTGTAAAATCACTTTGAAATGGAACAAAAAACTTTCTCTTTTATTTGGTCATCGAAGATTAGAAATTAGCCTTTGCCATTTCCAAAAAGACATTTAATACATTGTACAAGGCATCTCTAATAGCCTCCTAGCTAGAAATTGCAAGCAACATTGGACAAAGTTTAAGGATGGAATATACATCTCCAATTAGAGTCACTGTGAATACAGTGAGTATTCACAAGTAAACAGTAGAGGCCTAAGAAATTCCTAGATAGTGATGTGTTCATCTTAAAAGGACAAAGGCCATTTTAATTCTCCCTGTACAAATGGGACACCTGCAGATTTGGAGGCATAATTTGAAGAATTATTTAAAAAGTAAATAGTTAAAAAAATTATTTAAAGAGAATGGGATTGAACAGAAATAATGGGTACAGGCTATAAGGTTGTCACAAGAATTTATTGTTATATATAAAGATCTGGAAGGAAGGAGAACTCTTCTATTAGAACTTCCATAATAGAGAAGATTCACAAAGTACATTAAAAACCATCATTTTTTGATGAAATCTGTAAAACATTGAGTTGTCAAGAGAAAAAAGTACAATTCCTAAAACAAAATAATTAAAAGTTGCTGAATTCATTCCAAAACTATTCAGACTTGGAAAAATCAATCACTTCTTTGTATAGCATTTCATTCTGTTTTTAAAGTAATGTAAGGGCATTTTAAAGTTAATTTCACTAGCAAAGGCATTCCGAAATTTAGCATACAACTTTTCAGAATTGGCTTCTTGTGTGTTGGTGGGCCTGTGGCGTGGCTGGTGACCAATGATAACATCATTGCAGGAGCCAACCCTCAAGATTCCAAGCCCATCCACGAAATATTCTGGAAAGAGAAACAGAGAGGGGCACCCATATGTTAATTATATAAAGCATTTAAGAAAAAAAGGGCATGCAAGAATTGTATTTATACTTATCTTCCTTACACAGGGGAGGTATTTAGAAGACAGTGGAATCCACCCAGAAGACTTATGGGATAAACTCAAATGCTAGAAAGGGGAAAGCTATTTTTTCATGAATACTTATTTCCAACACAATTGCACAGGGATTGTCCACTACAAGGAATAGATTGTCCACTACTCCAGAATTGATTGTGCTACAGAAATGCCTTCTCAGTAGTATAAGAGCAGGGCTACCATGATCTCCGTGTAAATTCTGTGTGGCAGCCTGACCACACAGTTGTTTTAAAAGTAAAGACAAGGATTAATGAACTATTGATACCATAAACTTTACTTTTCATCAGAAAGTCATTTTATAGAATTGTGGAGGATCAGAATCTGCTCATAACAAAAAAAAGTCAAAAATTCAGAATAAAATTTGAAAAATCCTGAGCACAAGTAGTAAATATTTGCATCTCTCTCTCTCCCTCCCTCCCTCCCCCTCTCCCTCCATCTCTAGTTGATTTCAATAGCAACTCATCTCAACAAGTGATTCTAGGTAACATATATCATAAAAATTTAGCATTTCTTCTGATAATATTTATCAATAATTTTTAAACATCAATTAGCCTACTCACAAGTATTTTCAAAACAAGATTATAATTTAAAAGATATAAAAGCTAAATTAGTGTTTTCTTCCTGACTTGAATAATACAGGAATGAAATTTGGAGGATGGTACAGACTTAGGAAATTATTTGGAAATAATGCTATGAATGAATCTCACATGAACCAATCACCTTTCTGTGATTTTAAAAAGCCATTACATTATAAAAAGTCAATTCATTAAAATTAATGAAATTCTCTAAATCAGCGGCATCTCTTTCTCAGGAGGAGAAGCCTGGAACAAATAAGCTACCTTAATGAACAGCTGAAAGATTTTATGCTTGTGTGAACTCTGAAGTATTCCTCCTCAATCAGTTTTGAAGGGTGTGTAGCCCTGAAATATTGTAGTTTGAACTTTCTGTGAGCAAGGTATGCAAACAAACCCAGAATGCAGTATGATTTATCTGCTTCTGAAAAGGATTTTAGCCCCAAACATAATTAAAGGGAGGAGAAGAATTTAGGTGCTTACCTAAATGAGCCACCTTCTGTAGCTTAGGATCAAATCCAACATGCCTGCTTTCCTCTGTATGAGCCAGGAAGAAATTGACAACACAACTAGTCACTACACAGTTGGGAAAGCCTTCCAAGCGATGGTAGAAGCCACTTCTGATGTGCAAACAGCTGCTATCTTCTCCTTCCTCATAGAACATCTTAAATTTATATTCATTTCCTTCTACACTGCCTCCAACCTGTAAACAAAAAAAAATGTTTTATACTATTCAGTCTTGTTCCCATTGCTTGTTGGTGTATACATTTTTAAAGATGCAAAGAATAGAAGTGCTTTTCTAGGCAAACTCTAGGGACCCTTGCAAGTTCAGCAGGGGGCATTTCAGTGAAATTGAAAAATTCTTTAATCTTGTCTACCGCATCTTAGCATTCTCTGGAATAGACAAAGTATGAAAATCTCCCTGTATTACACCAACAGACTGAACTATAAGAGAAGAGGAGCAAGTGACAAATGTCCTACCACATCCAAGTTGCTGTTCTCCAATACATCCACAAGTTTCTCAATCTTCGTTTTTTCAGTGAAGATGTAGTCGTCATCTAACCAAAGATAATATTTGGTTGTGACCTGTGAGATTGCAAGGTTCCTCCCTGCAAACCAGCCCTGATTAAAAATCCAAAAAAGAGGGTGAGAATGTGTAGATTAGGAATTAATTCAAATGCTGAGAAGCTCTGGATAATGGAAAGTCAGTTGAAAATATAAGAGAAAACAAAAGAAAAAAGTTAAAAGTATGAAACAAAATTAGGAGATACCTAATAATAAGGAAGCAATAGATTAACTTCCCAATTTATTAAATTCAGTTTCTGCTTCCGTCTCTTGAACTTTTGCCTTGCTTTGTTTAGTTGACTAAATACTATTTATTTAATTTATAATCGATGGGAATAAAGTTAAGCTTGTACAATGGGCCATCAAGATTCTTTCTGCAACTTAATTACAAGAAGACCCAGTTGTTATCGTATGTAAAAACCCTTTATGGAAGTCCTAAAAGAAGAAGCCCCACATAGACATGTGGTACCTTTCCAAAAGGCATAATGAAATGCTGAACATTTGCTTCTTCAATCTTCTCTGGGTGTTCACTGTCATCTGCCACAATTATTGTTATATCCGGATAGTATTGTTTTATGCTTTTCAGGAGGATCCGCAGCTTGTGGTAGCGTAAAAATGATTTTATTGTGATGGTTACCATGTTTCTAAGGCTGTTATCTGAGACACAAAGTAGAGAAAGTAAAAGAGGAGACATCTAGCCAAGTCTATGGATAGCTTCATGACACAATTCAAGACTTTTTTTTGTAAAGCTAGAATTCCTCTTTTGAACCAAAAACCTTGGCTTAATATTGACCAGTATATACAGCTTGTTTTATTTTTCTAAACTGTTAGCTGCTATCAAGTGAGAAATCCCCAACTTGCACAAAAAGACTATGGAAGGATAACCTAATTTGACCAGTGCATCACTTCTCCTCTTTCAACTTTTTTTTTGGGGGGGGGCGCTGAAAGAAATAGAGACCCAATAGTTCCCGATTGGAAAACATAGTCCCATCAGCCATATCAGTAGAAACAGGAATAGCTAGATGGGTTTGGGAATGAGGCCAGCAGCCAGAACTATGGTCTTTCTACAGCTAAAAAGTGACCAAGGATGACTAAAGTTCATAAATTGCCAGCAAGCATGGACATCAAAAGCTCTCTGCGGCAAAAAAAAGAGCAAAGGAGTAAAATGTAAAAGTATACAAGAATAAAACCAGAGCGATAAAGGATAAGGCATATGGTAGAGAAATAAACTGTGAGGTACAAAGGGATAAGAAATGAGATCTGTTATAGAGTTAGGAATTAAAAGCCATAATTTGTGAGTAAAATATATCCTTATTTTTATATCCTGCAATAAATGGAGATAAAAGTTCATCTATTATTTATTTATTTTATCTGCTTGATTAAGATTTTCACAAGAAAGCAAATTATGAATCTAGTTATTTATTTAGCAATAGAACTTAGACTTTTATGCCCCTTCACAGTGCTTTTACAGCCCTCTCTAAGTGGTTTAGAGAGTCGGCATATTGCCCCAAAAAATCTGGGTCCTCATTTTACCGACCTCGGAAGGATGGAAGGCTGAATCAACCTTGAGCCTGGTGAGATTCGAACTGCCAAATTGCAGGCAGTCAGCGAAAATAGCCTGCAGTTCTGCATTCTAACCACTGTACCACCACAAGCTCTTTAATTAAATCAATCCATTTATTTGATTTATTATTTTATTTTATTGCCAATCTCAGCAAATGTCTCTGGGCAGCTTTTTATATTACATTATAAAACAATAAAAACAGTAAAAACCATTAAAATAATTTTAAAAACATTAAAACGTCTAATTAGAGTACATACAAAGACATTTGGCCTGTTAACCGTGTAGCCAGGAGGCGGAGCCCTTGGTGCATGTAGTGCCCTAGACTTGGGAACATAGCCAGGTTTTTAAACTTTTATGGAAAGATAAGAATGTCAGGGTCATTCTCATCTCATAAGGGAAGAGAGCAGAGGGCTGCTGCAGAAAAAGCTTGTCTTCTAGTCCCTGTCAGCTGACATTCTTTGGCTGATGAGATCTGCAGCATGCCCATCTTATTTGATCTAGTTGGACGGGCAGAAACTCTGGAGGAAAGATGGTCCGTAAGGTTTGCTAGTTGCATGTATGTAACTCACCTGGCCCTGGGTCAAATAGCTTAGGAAGGTGCAGTTGTCGAATGGTAACAGGAAATTTAACAAGGTAAGTTCCTTCTGTAAAATTCACTAGGAAACAAAAGAAAGGTAGCTGGTTATCAATTTTATGGCTATGCTTGGCAATATTTGTCATCTCTCGCTCGCACACCATATGTTAAAACTGAGAAGGAGAACCACTCCCTTAACTTCCAATATTGACAGTCGTCATCAGAGTTGATAGGAGTTATTCAATATCTGAAGCAACAAAACTCCCTGTCTAACTTTATATTCTTTTTCACCATAACCAATAAAAGAAATGCATCATTAATCTTTCTCACTCATATGCACGTACACACATACAAACAAACAAAATAGGCTTCCTTTGGTGCTTAAAAAACAGAAATGGCACAAGCCATACTGTCCAATTCCTTGTGGATGATATAGAGAATGATCAGTGATACCTCCTGCTTTAATTAGATTTCATTAGAGGAAGGATACATGATGAAAGCTCTCCAATAAACAATTAAAGATGCAATAGAGGGCAGTACTTTATATTTCACCCAAGCAATTTAGACCAATTTTCTACTTTTATTCTTTGTGCTTTCCACTCAATTGTAGAGTAGATTATTCAATCTCCTTTATGTGACTTAAACGTTTTATTTATTGTAGGCATTCATCTTGCCCTTAAGTTAACACATTTATATCATAGGTCTCAAAATAGTCAAAACCGGATCAGAAATATGAGAATAAACATATAAAAGAGGAAATGATGTCTTTGAATAAAAAGGGCTGCTCAAACGAAAAATAGTTATTTGCATTTGGTAGGGACTTGCCCAACCCTTACCTAGATGCCAAACAATGAGTAAGTCTATAAATCTGAATGGAGTATATGTACAGATGTGTGACTCTGCAATTGTATGTACTTTTAAATAAAACCAGAGGAACATCCATTCTGACTAAAAATAGACTTATATCAGTTCATTTAAGAAATGCCTGGAACAGAACCCGGAACCTTTTGAAATTAAAGCATGGGCATAATCAAATTAGAACATGGGTTTAATCAAAAGCAATCAACATTGTCCTGATTTCAGTGCAATACAGCCTCATGGTGTACTCCTCGGTTGCAAATGTCCTTTCTGAAAAAGAATGCTGTTTGCCTTCTCAGTTTTTAAAATAGTTTTTTCTCTCAAAGCTTCAAATTGGGAAGGTCAAACAATCATTTTTTGAAAATTTCAAAATAATGTGGCTTTGTAATTTTTTTTTTCAAGGGAGAACAAATTTTGAAGAGACAAAAGGTCACTGTTAACTAAAAGATGATGTTCCTTCTTCAAGTCTAGAGCAAGTCAAGTCAAGTCAAGGTGAACTCCCAATGAAGGGCTTGTCTAGTAGGACACATGCAAACTTACTCATATCCACTGCATCTAGTAGATATTTTGTACTAGTATATGTAACATGTTCGAGGATGTGATTCAAAAGCTTCACATAGGAAGTAGTAATGGTTAGTAATTTTGTCCCACGTCCTTGGACCACTTCTTCAGGAACATCAGCAAGGGTATTCAGATTACCAAAGGATGCTTGTAGAACTACCTGTAATAATTTTTTTAAAGAAAAAAAATCAGAAATTTTCATTTTCCAGTTACATCACATCAAACCAAAGCATTTGTCAATATTTGTGAGCCTTAAACCAGGACCATGAGAAAATGAAAAGTTATCCATGACAGCTAATTTCCTTTAGTTATTATTTTTATGAGGGTGGGATATATATATAGGACTTTAAATCAGGAGTTTGACAGTGCTTTTTCTGACTAACAAAATTTATTATAAGCTTTCTTAAGCTGATCGGATGCATAGAGTGCATCAGATAAACTGAGTGGCCACTCACAAATGCTTATACTTTTCAATAAAATTTGTAAGTTGGGGAAAAAGCTACAGATTCCCACTGATTTATTGCCACCATAGCTTCCCTCCTACAATGTCTGCAAAGGCTTACGAAAATGATTTGGTTAGAATGTTGCTTTGTGTGAATTAGATGGGTGGAATACTTATTAAACATTTCACATCTAAACATAAATGCTTGTAGAAATATTTCTTTTGTGGGTCAAGACTTGGACATCATAAGAATGTGTTTATACACAAACCCTTTTTTCAAGTGATAATTAATTTCAGAAATACCTCTCAGGTAGTCCATTAGTTACCATTCAAAGTTACAGTGGACCTCTCCAGGGATATTTATGACACTAGCAAAGTCAATGGGGAAGCCAGCAGGAAGTTGGAAGTTCTCTGCTTAACATGAAGTCTTTGTTTAAAAACCCATGTGGTACTTGCTTAATGATAGTAACCAGGAATTGCCAGAACTGCTACCACCAGGTGTCATAATCACATTTGTATCATTTGTAACAATCACATCACTTAATGATAGATGTTCCAGACCTCATTACTGAAGTTAACAGAGAATGACAGTATCTGTATTACAAGTAATTTGCATCCTCTCAGTGGACCTTTGTTTTGTGTGACTGCATTCTTGTCTGCAATGAAAATTATTTTCTATTTTTACTAGCTATAGCTAGTATTTACAAGTTTTATGCTGAGTCTAGTCACGATATTGAGTGAAACCATTAAGGGTTCAGATATCTATGATTTACTGCCCAGTCCTAATAGGGGAGCCTGACATTGGCCATTGTTTCACAAACCTCACAAAGGGACCTGGTCCTTGTGCATCTATGCTTCCAGAGACATAGCTGTCTTTTCCTGCCCCTGGAAATCTTTTTTTTTTTTTTTACAAAAGGAGAGCACTTGCACCAGCTTTTTCTACCCTGAGCCCTCCAGCTGTTTAGATGAACTCTAACAATCCTCAGCAATTGCTGTGCTAGCTGGGGAATTCTAAGAATTGAAATCTACATCTATTGCAGGGGTGTCAAACACACGACAACAAGTAGTCACATGACTAATCGCAACTTCCTCCCCCTTCGCTAAACCAGGGGTGGGCATGGCCAGTGTGTGACACATCTGGCATGAGGACTGGAAGTTTGACACCCCTATCTACTGGATGCTTAGGTGTTGGAAGGTGGTTTTTATAACTAACCTTAGCTGGGAGGAATAGAAGTGATGTACTTTTTCAAAGCTCTTTATTTTACAAACATACTATCATTCTCAAAATATTTCTTACTCATTAGCTGCCATGGAGGAACGATCAAACCAGCTGCTCTGGGCCATTAGACAACCAGTTTGCATCAAGTAAAAAACAGTCCTATCAGAGGGCCCAGCAAAACCTTTGGTACATATCTGGGATGTTCTACTGAGGAAGTACCATTGAAATGAAGAAGATAAAATGCATTTAAAGTTAGATGTGTTTTCAAATATGACAGGAAGTATCTTAGGCACAAAGACAGTTGGTGATCTTCAGCAGTCTCTCTCTCTTTCAGCCCCAGGAAGAAGGAAATGGCAAATTTCTAAAATCTTGCCAAGAAAACTCCAGGGACTTAACCAATCACTAGCTACATGGCAACACTAACTCACATGCACACACCCAGCAAAACGCTCCCTACTTCTCTTTTCTGGAAGTCTAGAATGATACTGCATGTTCCAAAACCTGAGAAAGCCACATTACCTTTAGATTTTCTCTACTTGTTCCATGGAAACCTAGCCCTTAAAAAAAGAAAAATAAATAAATAAACCCTTTTATTCAGTGAATGATAAATAGAGAGCCAACTAATGTGTTTTGCTTTTTAAAAGTTTAGTACAGTTTGATACCGTTGGAAATAAGAATCTTTTCACCACTGGAACTTTTGGGAGTCCCATCAGTGGAAAGAGCTGGTAAGTTACACCATAATGCATTCCAGATTGTCCTGATTGCTACCTACTTTTAAGATTGCTGCATTGGGAAGCAAATCCTGGCGCAACTTATGATCACAATCAAACAACTATGAAACAACCAAGGGCCCATGTTTTACAGGATGCATTTCTGCTGAGAAATATAAACTGCAAGCTAGAGATTGGGAGGTCAATGCAGCCTTTGAGATTTCAGTCACAGAAGATCACATTTTCTAGTTTTCAGTTAATTATTCAGTCTCATTTTTACACACCACCATATCTACTTTCTTATAAAGTCAAATGGTAGATGGTAAATACAGATCATCCAATCTTTTAAAGTCCTTTATCTCTGGAGGGAAAAGTAAGCCCAGCCAGCAAAGTAGAAATGTTTGCCTTTCAGCCAGTGAAAACCTTTGGGCAGTAAACTTAGACCAGGGTTGAAGTTTCTCCTTTAGATCTTGCTCTTGACCTACCTGGAAGAACAATGGTGTGCAAGGGCATCACCTCAGCCCCTTGAATGGGATAACTCAATGGAATATTTGGTGGAGCAATAAGGATATCTTTTTTCTTGGATGGATGCCTAAGATAAAGTAAATAAAAAGAAAAGAAGTTGTACTAGAACTCGTATCTATTATTGTTTTATGAAAAGCCAGGTGTTTTAAATGTTTTAGATGTTTTGGATTTTGTCTTGATCTAGGTTAGACTGAGAGGTAGTGGTTGGTCCAAAATTCCACAATTTGTGGATCAGGTTTTCCTAACACCAGATTCTGTCCTCCTAACATACAAAGCATGCACATACAACAGACCAGTTCAACATGCATACTTGTATTATTTAATTGACAATCAAAATGCCAAAGATATTTAGGCCAGAATCTTTTTTAAAGATTCAGTATGAAAGCATTGTTAAATTTAATTACAAATGCTGAGATAACATTCGAGTATCATTAAAAATATTTTTTTTTAATTAATTTTTTAAAAAATATAATTTTTTATTTTAAAAAATATTTAAAACTTTCCTATTTTTTGTAGTGCAATATATGTACAGTTATTCTGGAAACACTGCAAATCAAAGTTATGGCTACACAGGTCAGATTGTTTCAGATGAAAACACAGATCCAATGGGCTTGCTATCTTCAGAAATATAGCTATATATTCTGCGTCCCAATCATTAACTTGTACAAACCCTTTGTATGTTAGGAAGAAAATTCATCAAGAAAATTCTGATCCATGAATGCCTGATCCATTATATGAGTCTCATTTACAACACTTTATGGTTACCTGCTCTGATGATGTTTGAATTCCTTCTCACGTCTTTGCCTTACCGATTCAATTTTATCTTTATCTATATAGTTTTCCATTTGAAAGACCTCCATTTTATCAGTTTGGGAACACTCACAGTGATTCTTTGGACCTAACCTTGGGGAATAGAGGGAAAAAAATAGTCTAAAACATTTACCAAAGATTCATTTAATGCTTTCCCTAAAATTACCTAATGATATCTAAAGTGATTTTGTTCACATTGAATTATTGAAATATTTCTATCACCTCTCCCTCCTCTCCAGCTTCCATGGTTTCCTTGGGTAAACCCCTGTTACATAAAATCTTCAAGCTAAACTTTTTGTCTATATCAGGGGTCTGCAACCTTAAACACTCATAGAGCCATTTCAGAAAACAAAACATCGGGAGCCCGCCCTGCTGCGCAGGGGAGCCGGACCTCTTCCCTCCCTGCATCCGACGGCGGCTACTCCTTCCCGTTCCCTTCCTTTCCGAGCCGACGTGAAGGGGACTGCGGCTGGCGCTGAGCTGCCCACAAAGGACACGGAATCACAAAAAGCAGCCAGTCGTGGGAAGGGCATAGAAAACACTAGGAACACTGCGCGACTCTCGGCAGAGGCTTCCGCTTTCTCGGGGCAGAGTGCATTTTGCACGACTGGGGCCGGTAGAGAGATAGAGGTGCAAGTCCTGAGAATCAAACTCAATACTCCAGGATATTAATTGCAAAAATAAAGTTACTTAAAAGTGAGATTGAGGGAATAGAAAAATAATGAATGTTCGAATTATTGTGTAATTATGTAATATTGCTCTCCATTTCAAATGTTCTTAGTATGATTAGGGAATAGAGTGCCAAGATAATGGAGAAGCGGGCTTTTAAAGATGCCTGTTAATGTTTAACATCTAGACTGCAGGTTGAGCAAGCTGGGATAAGTTGGATGATATTATATAAATCAATAAATTAAGTGCCTATACTAAAGTACCTATAATAATAATAAAAAAACCCGAATAACATTGCACTCATAAAAACACTTCTCCAAAGATCCATAAGGAATAGGTGTCAGTAAAAAAATGGTCCAAAGGTTGTTGGTTATTTGTGATTCAAATCGTTTTTTGAATTTATCTACCAGACAGGTTAGGTAGAGGGTTCTATTAAGATAACTATATCCTGCAAACATCCACATAGATTATGTTGACTTATATTATTAAAACATGGGATTTATTTGTGGTCTGAGCAAAGAAAATAATATTTACGTAGATAGTAGTAAACTCATTTTCTATGTTACGAACAAATAATTCAGGGTTTTGCTATCAAGTTTTGAAATATGTTTATATTCTAAGCCATTAGGTGGTTTACTACTACAAATAAGTGAATGGAGCTATTTTTCTATATAGTCTAGAAATTACTTTCCCATATGATGTATTTAATTGAATTAATATTATATTAATATTATGTGGATTCCTGCCTTCATTTTCCCCCCTTTATGTTCAGTTTATTTTAATGATTGTTTTTTCAAAATACAATAAAAAATTATGGAGATTTTTTTCTTGTTGTTTGTTGCTTCATTAATTAAAAAATTGGGTTTGACTAGTTTTTATTCTTTACGAAACAAGAGAAAATCCTCTTTGTTGCAGAAGGTGATTTTTATTGAGACATAGTACTGATTTTAATTATTTGTTTATTTATTTAAACTGATTAAATTAAATAGAGATGTTTTAAATGTAATTTGTAATCTGACGAAGGTTGATAGTGATTATAGTGTTATGCTGATAGAGTTATTGTTAAATTGTGGAAGACCAAGAAAATGACTTTCTAATGATTGAACTTCTTGCAGTGTGCAGAATTAGTCTCCATTAATCCTATCAGAATATGAATATTTCTACAGGATTGTTTACATTAGAACAAGACTCAAAATCCATTTTTTGTGTGAATCATTTTTCATTCAATCTACACTTTTCTTTGACAAACTTTTTTTTCACTTTTCATCCACATTTTTTTCTTTTAGACTCAGACAAGTTAATCTGTGTTAATTTCTCCTTCTTCCCACTGTCAGAAGTTTTTACACTAGTGTTCATATTATGTTTATTTGGATTATAGGTCAATATATATATCTACCATATAATGATGTCATATGGACATCCTAAACCACACCTGTGTGGATTGCATGTAATATAGTATTCTAGATATTAGTATACGGCTTTTTATTTTTTTCCTCTCTAGACAGTTGTTAGATATAGAAATCTTTATACTTCAATGCACTTATATATTAGTTTCATCTCTCAGTAATACAGCCCTGAAAAACAATAATATAATCTTCATTATATAATATGTCAAAGCTGTACTAATATTTATGTGACATATAAGTTAAAGGAAGCAGAACTTCAATTACAACATCAGTTTTTGATAACTTTCTCCTGGCAAATGCTATTATCCAGAGGTGTGCTTCACTTAACAACCGATTCACTGGTTGTGAGCGTGCACGCACCTCTTTAGGGCTGAAACGCAGTTTCAAACATGCAGCTAATCTACTCAGGCAGCTCCAGTGAGTATAGCAGGCGCTACATGGAACTCAGCTGGGCAGTGTTTGTCAGCGAGGGAGGGGGGAGACGAGCTAGAAAGTTAGTTATATATGGAAAGGATAGTGCAGGGGCGACTGATCACAACTACTGGTTCAATTGAACCGGTCTGACCAGGCAGAAGCCCACCACTGCCCTTATCTAGGTCTTTACTTAGTCTCTGGTTTTCAGAAACATATGAATGCATATCTAGTTGTAACCCAATGCAACTAAAAGAGATTCTATGTGTGGGAAACAGTATTTGTCCATATACTCAATGGAACATATATGGAAAACTTATATAGAAATGTATCTTCAGTAAACAGCCTTGAGATTAAAAGAAGCATTCAGTGAGAAAAAGTCATTTACTGCTTCATAAACCTTTAGCAAACATTAAATTTATAACATTAAAAAATGTTATAAACCCAATTTCTTTGTTTGCTGAGCTATCATGACCAACTGCGTCATAACCAATAAAACCAAACTGAAACTTCTTTACATTAACCCCCATCTATGTATTTAGAAAATTCCAGGAGAATAACAATCAAGATTACCGTAAATCTTTTTGGATTAAAATAAACTGAAAAATCACAGAGATTAGTAATGTTACCTTTCTATATAAAATAATTTCATATGATTTTTCCATTTGTGTATCCATTAAGCCCAAAGGAAAAGTTTATGCTTTCATTCACTTATTTAATTTTCATCAAAATACATGCCTGAATCCCATATTTTCTAGCTTTGTTATATATCCACCAAATATGAAAAATATTCTCCCAGTTTCATTACATTCCCAACAAATATTTGAAATTGTTTTACACTATTTTGAGAATTTCATTGGTGGTATCCATCAGCAATACCTCATTTTATCAAAGTGCTCTTTAAGAATATAATTCAGTGTAAATTTCAACCCATTTTTCTACATGTTCCTCCACTGGTCCTATTTTTATATTATATCAAAATTTTGTCTATTTTATCATATAATTTTAAATTTGTTCATGCTCTATTTACTTTGTCAATAGAGGTTTATATATCTTAGCAATAATATGTACATCAAATTTATTTTTACTCTTTTCAAATCAATAATTCTACAGAACTCTACATCAAATTTATTTAACCATTTTAATTTAAAATTGTTCTTTTCCAAAAAATTGTTCCATTTAGCTGAGAATAGGAAAACCAATGACATATAAGTCCTAAAAGTTTTCTCTTGCTTTTTAAGTTAAAATTTCCTTGAGAAAAATTCAATAAATCAGAAAAGGTTAATAATTTTTGTTTAATTATATTTTCTTTTTGAAAAAAGTCTTTTTGAGATGACAACATATAGAGATTTTAGGGGATAATTTTGCTTTATACTTACTCCAATAAATCTAATACATCTAATACAATTATTTTAAAAGTCCATATTTGCCTTGACTTTACATACAACAAATATGCTCAAAGATAGAATGATTTAGAAATACCTACAGTGAAAAAATGTATGGTGAACCTACAGAGATAGAAAAATTGACAAATTTAATAAAAGAAAGATTTTGGAAAATTTTGCTTTTTTATTTATTTAGTTTGTCAAACATGTACAAGATAACAGGCATAAGTATAAAGATGGACATGAACAAAGGAAATGAGTACAATTAAATGGGGACAGTAGATCAGGGATGGTAAACACACTGGTGCACTTATGCATGCCCCCTTTACGGACCTCTTAGGAATGGGAGACAGTTTAACGTTGAAGCTGTGGGGGTTTGAGGATGTAACAATGGAGTGAGGTAGAGCATTCCAGATGTTGACCTCTCTGTTGCTGAAGTATTTTCTGCAATTGAGTTTGGAGTGGTTAACCTTGAGTTTGTATCCGTTGTTTCCCCTTGTATTATTGAGGTTGAAGCTGAAGTAGTTGTTGACAGGTAGCAGATAGTTTTGTGTACTATGCTTAGGTCAGACCATAGGCGACATAGTTCCAGGTTGTCAAACCTAAAATTTCTAGTGAGTTTATTGTGGAGTTGAATTTGCGTTTGCTGGTCTCAATCTTGCAAACAATTCTGCAGAAGCATGGGGCCACCGAGCCGTCACTGTTCTTGAACTCAGGGCAGTGGTGGGTTGCTTATCCCGTTCCAACCGGTTCGGTTGGAACGGGGCCGGCAGCACCCTCGTGCACGCGCGCAGTTCACGCATGCGTTGTAGCGCCTGCGCGATGCTCCAGCTGCTCACGGAGAATTCCGCAGGCGCTGTATGTGCCATGCACCTGCGTGGAAGCGCAGAAGCCTTCAAAGACCGGTAACGAGCGTGGGCAAGCGGGTGGGCCCTTCAGCGTTCCCGGAAGTTACTTCCGGGTTCACCGACCAACCGGTTCCGGGGACCGCCGCGAACCGGTTGAAACCCACCCCTGACTCAGGGCCACTGCAGGAAACATCGATGATTTCATCAAGAGAGATGGTTGATGCCTGAAAGTTGCTGATGATGTTATGAACTTTCTGATGTCATCGGATTCATTGGTGTCCTCAAGTCCAGATAAGATAGCATTGGGACGCTTCTTTTTGCATTCAATCGCGTCTTTGATGAGGATGGAGATGTTACTTGCAGGGTTGGTGGTTTCCTGTGGTAGTGGTTGTTGGATTGGGATAGGATAGGATTTCAGGATGTTGGAGCTTCTCTTTTCTATGTTATATCTTTTTTTCCCCCAAGGGAAAAAAACGACCCTTTCAAGTAGGGCAATAAATTTGTCTTCTCTGGGTCTGCATGATGGGCAGAAAAGTGGAAACACAAACTGGGAGGTTTTAAGTGATGCTGATTGTAGGAACTGGGCTATGCTTTTGGTTAACCCCAAGCACTTATGGCAAGCATACATGTCACATAGAGAGCACTTCATGGTACCCTTGTTCTCCTCGAAAGCTTCTTTACAGATGAAGCATATGCAGGAGTCATGTGGCTTATGAGTAGAGATCTCCTTCTTTTTGGGTGGGGATTTGGCAGTGGAATGTTTGCCTGGCATAGTAGGTTTGCTATAGAGGCACCGATTAACCTTTCCTGATTTGTTTGTGCCACAGAGTGCCTACCATCCCTGTCCTACTGTCCTCATTTATTTGTACTCTCAACTGTGTCACCCCTCAGCTGGGCTACCTCTTACTTCTTTATTCAGGGAGTTCAAATTTTCTTTTTAATCCCTCCTATAGCTAATCTTGATGTTGCCCTCTTTATATAATTTGTAATCAACACATGTATTGAAAATGACAGATAAATAAAATTTGCAAAGTAAAACAACTTAAAAGGTGGGGGAGTATTTCAACTGAGAGTAAAAAAAGAAATGTCAGGTTGTTTGTGTAAAAAAGATTGTACAAATATATAACAAAAACAAAAATCCACAAAATATTTAAAAGTATTAGAAATTTAAAAATGTTGTAAAAAAATTGGAGCCTCTGACTATTTATAATCCACAAAAGAAGGTAGAATGATAATTCCAGTTCAGGACAATAAAAGCAGTTCAGGGCAAGTTATCATCTAGGTAATAAAAATTTACAGTTCGGCTGTAAAATATTGCAATAGTTGAAAGCAACTTTTTAAAATATTCACTCAGTTGTCTCAGGATCATTCAATATATTTTAAAAATTGTATTCAATTCATTTATGATTATTTAGTAAATAAAGACTGGAGTCTTTATAAATCCTTACAAATATGCAGAGAAAAAAAGAAAGAAAAAAACCCTTGTAAACAGATCTGCACTTCATTAGAGGAAGAGGGAAAAGAACACTCAGATCTGTATATAATTCATTTAACAATTATGTTCTGTTAACAGTAAAAAGAACTATGGAGTCAATATTGAAGAAAAATAGTTCAGTCTATATAAAGAAATTTTTCTTAATACTAGTATTTTCTCAAGGTCATCAGGAAAACAAAGGAACTGCAGTCTGATTATGCTACAAACCAGAATCAATTTCTTTGCATCCAAATAAATGTTTGATTCCCAAAATTTATCTATAACTGTCTGGTTTAGTTATGCAACCCAACAAGACAGACACAGACTTCAGAGGATAATTAGAACTGCAGAAAAAATGATTACTGCCAACCTGCCTTCCATTGAGGACCTGTACACTGCACGAGTCAAAAAGAGGGCTGTGAAAATATTTATAGACCCCTTGCATCCTGGACATAAATTGTTTTAACTCCTACCCTCAAAACAACACTATAGATTACTGCATACCAAGACACCTAGGCACAAGAACAGTTCACCCCCGCCCCAACACCATCACTCTGCTAAACCAATAATTCCCTCCCCACTGTCAAACTATTCACTAAGGCTGTTTTACTATTAGTCTTCTCATCGTTCCTATCAGCCATCTCCTCCCACTTATGACTGCAGGTCTGTAACTTTTTTCGCTTGTATCCTTATGATTTATATTGATATTGATTGTTTCCTAATTGCTTATTTGTTCCCTAGGGATAGTTCCTTAAGGGATAGTTCCCTTAACTATAATTAAGTGTTGTACCTTATGATTCTTCACAAATGTATCTTTTTATGTACATTGAAAGCATATGCACCAAAGACAAATTTCTCTCTACATGCACAGCTGGAGAACCTGTTCAAAAGGTTCTCTTTTTTTTTTTTTTTCCTATTTCTACTTTTTTTTCTTCTTCTACTTGGTCTTTTTTCTAGAAAGAAATTAAAAGCTGATTGGGGGTTGGATGATTGGAATTGTATTGGATTATCAAAAAGTTAGCTTTAGAGTAGGAGTTTGAATGTTCTCATGTTTATTTCTGTACCAAAGATGGTGTGAAGTATTTATTTTTCTATTTCTCTTACTTTTTCCTTCTTTTTCCTTCTCTGCACTTTTATTTTTATTCTTCCCTGATTTTCTTTTTTCTTTTTTTGTTTTCAATTTTTTTATTTCTGTTTATCTTTGAACTTTGTATTTTTTTGAAAATAAATAAAAGTTGATCAACAAAGTATTTTATTTATTTATTTATTTGGTTTGTCAAACATGTACAAGATAATAGGTATAAGCATAAACATGGAAATGAACACAGGAAATGGGTATAAATAAGTGGGAACAGTAGGACAGGGATAGTAGGCATGCCTGATGCACTTATGCACACCCCCTTACAGACCTCTTAGGAGGTCCACAGTAGACAGTTTAAAGTTAAAGTTACAGGGGTTTGAGGATGTAACAACAGAGTCGGGTTGTGCATTCTGGGTACTTGAGAGACCGCCTACTGCCAATTACCTCCCACAGACCCATTAGATCTCACAGGGTTGGCCTCCTCCGGGTGCCATCTACCAGCCAATGCCACCTGGCTATTACCAGGGGGAGGGCCTTCTCTGTGGCAGCTCCGGCCCTCTGGAATGAACTCCCCGCAGGGATTCGGACCCTCACCTCTCTCCAGGCCTTCCGAAAAGCCGTCAAAACCTGGCTTTGCTGGCAGGCCTGGAGGTGATGAGTTCCCTCCCCTCTCGACATGTATGATTGTGCGACTGTTGTCCACTTTTATTATTTGTATTTTGTCTTTTATGTTCCCCCTTTTCTTCCCCTTGAATTGTTCGCCGCCCTGAGTCCTCCCGGAGAAGGGCGGCATACAAATAATAAAATACGAATACGAATACGAATACATTCCAGGCATTGCACTCTGTTGCTGAAGTCATATTTTCTGCAATTGGGTTTGGAGCGATTTACCTTGAATTTGTATCTATTGTTTTCCCGTGTATTATTGTGGTTAAAGCTGAAGTAGTCATTGACAGGTAGGACGTTATAGCAGACAATTTTGTGTACTACACTTAGGTCAGACTTTAGTTGGTATAGTTCTAGGTTGTCCAGGCCCAAAATTTATAAAACAGAGCATTTGTTGGTTGAGATTTGGAGTTGCCAATTGTTCAACCATTCTGATACATAATTAAGGACGTTTTGTAGGTCAGAAGTATTATTGGTGGTGTTAAATAGTTTTATGTCATCCGCAAAGAGGAAACAGTTACTTATCACATGATAACAAATGTCATATAAAGTAATATCACTTCCTTAAATATATCATTATTTAAGTAAGGCATAATAAAGGTCAGCAAAATTTGCACAGCACCTGAAAGAGAAATTTTCTTGCTCCCTCCCCACAAAGTTTCATTCATTTTGATGAACCAGAATTAGCTTTAGTAAAGGAAATAACTATCTAGGAGTTCGCTAGCAGTCATTGCTAAGGAGAAGACCTGACCTTGATAAATTATGGTAGAATTTCTACTTCTTCTGAAGAAATTTGAAGAAAATGCTCAGCCATTTCCTACTAATTGGATGAATGTCCAATGGCCTTTTATGCCTTGTTCTAAGTGAAACTTACACCAGAAAAGCTTGTGTAGTCTTCTCTAGCCACACTTTTGGTTAAACTATCATATGATAGTTTACTTCTTTGGCAAGTAGCTGAGATTTTCACGACTTTACTACTATTGGCAGAATGAAAACTGTTATATGTGCTCTTACATATCTACATGCATCCAGCATCCAGGCCAAACTTCCTAATTAGATTGCGTTGCTTTATTTCTACTGAAAAATATTTTTATTTCCACTTTCAAACTTTTTTTTAAAAATATTTCTAAGCACTTATGAGAGTAGGCATACTTAGGATCACCAATCATAATTAACATTCGTATCCCAAAGTTATGTCTTTACACTGGTCTTCTTTAATTGTCTAGCTTGTTCTTGCATCTATAATCAATATTTTAATAGAAAGGTTCAAAGAGAAATGTGTTAAAATTACCTCTGTTACACCCCCTTGCAATTTTACATGTTCCTAAAGAAGCAGCATTGTACTTAGAAAACTTACCACATTCCATCAAATAGAAATATGGTTTTGTATTCTTCTTCTGGAAGAAGTTTAAAAAGAGATGCTTCCTCTTGAAATTTCCACATCATGTTGGCTTTGATATCATTTTTTGTCAGTATGAAGGCATACGTGACAAGAATCACACAAACTATTACTGCATATAAATATTTGGATCTACAAAAAAACAGGAAAAAAAACCAGTTTCCAAACAATTCACCATTTACATATAATGAAACCATGGGTTCTTGCAAAAGGTAAAAATATTTGTCATTGTGTCAGCTATAAAGGAAAGCAACTCTGACTCCTGGAATGAATCAATATACTGTATTTTACAAAGTATAAGACACACTTCCCACTCTAAAAGAGGCTGCAAATTTGGGTGCTTCTTATGCTCTGAATGTAGCTTTTTTGAAGCTTTTTTTCAGCCCTAATGAGGTGCTAACGAGTGAAGCGATCTTCCCCCTGCGATCTTCCCTTTGCCTGCTTTTCTCATTGCTGCTCCCTTCGAAGATCAGCTGTGTTTTAGAAGCTGTTTTTTATCCCCAACTAGGGGATAAAAAGCATGTGTAGTGCACTCAAAACCAGTAAATTTATATGCTGAAGCTGACCAGATTAAGGACCCAAGCCAGATTAATACCTGGTAGGCAAAATTTCTTTTTCCTATTTTCCTCCCCCAAAACTAAGGTGTGTCTTATACTCTAGTATGTCTTATACTCCAGTGCGTCTTCTCCTCCAAAAAATACGGTAGATTCATTTAACTCGGATTTATCCAATGCCTCTGTCATCTTTGCGGTAAAATTTTGTAACATGCACATTTGTTTTTCCTGAAAACTTTTGCAAAACAGGAAGAACTATAAAAAAGAGTACTTTAGGAATTATAATCCCATATGTAGTTCATCTTTACAAAATCGAAGTAAAATTATAGGTTGAACATCTATTAAAGTGGGTAGTATATGATTTGCTGAGATGAAGAATATGTTGAAAGAAGTAAAAATGGCTTTGTATTAGAATGTGTTTCTGTCCACCTGTTATATGGAAGACAAATTTGGATATGTCAGGAACAAAAAATTGAAAGAACTTTTTTCCTCTTTATTTATACTTTATACTTCTCTATTTCTTTGAGTTCTTTTAGTCTTTTTTCTGTATTTTTATCTTATAATGGAATTTAATAAAAAAATAAGAATAAAGGGAAATTAATATACCAAGAAAGAGTGAATTGGTCTAATAGAAATGAAAAACAGAAAGTTGTTGAATGTAGTTGATGAATTGAGAAATAAGAATTTTAAAGAACAAAAGGCAATCTGATGCAAATGAAAATTGATAAATAAGAGTAGAAAATATGGAGACCTAGGACTAATCTTGGTATAAACTAGATTTAGCTATGTTTCCTTTTCTTTTTCTCTCATACCTTTCAATTTTTTTGGTTAACAATTTTAATTCCTTTTCTAAAGTATTTTCTTCACTTTGCCTAATGTTGCTTATCCTGAAAAGTAAAGCTGCATCTGTGACAACAGACCTCTCACACACCCAAGGTACTTGACCCTGCAATTTAATGCAGAGGATCAGCCTCCATGACAGAGCAGTATAGAAAGGACCAGAGACCCCCAAAAGGTATGACTACTCAGCACCTTTTCACCAGAGCAATGCACAATCAGCTAATCAAACCACCATAGACCTTGCCAATTTAGTCACACAAGGACTTAAAAGGTTTGACAATCATCCTGAGAGCTCTAGAGCTTGCCAATTGTCCTTCCAAAATGTCATCAGAGGCTTGGATCTGCTGCATAGTGAGGAGATAGATCTAATAATTAAATGGCTTGGAAGTGAATCTGCTGAGCATGCAAAGTGAATCAGGACAATAAGTATAAACTATTCTGAAACATGCCGTTGGAACAATCTGGGCAGACTTGATGAATGCTACGGCTCAACAGAAGCAGTGGAGAATGCACTGTTCAAAAGACTTGATAGGTTTCCCAGGATACCCAGCAGAGCCTATCAGAAACTTAAGGAACTTAGCGACTTACTAATGGAACTTCAAGTAGCTAAGTCGGAAGGGGACTTGCAAAGGACTTGCATTCCTTGGCATAACCAGATATTTCAACCCCATTGTACAGAAGTTACCATATAATTTACAAGAGCAGTGAATTACACATGGCTCCAAATATAAAAGAAACACAATGTTCCATTTCCTCCTTTCTCTGTTTTTGTGTACTTTGTGTGCACTCCATATTCTGTCTTGTTTGCATCTGGCTACCAAGTCAAGTCGGTAGATGGGAAAATATGCCTGACTTTACCAACTCTTATTGAATGCAACTAGATTCCTGACCATAGAACTGAAATCCCTACACCAGATGCAGGAATTCATTACCCACATTTGAACCGCATAGCATATCTGATACCAGAGTTCAATCCTCAGGGTCAGATAGTCTTGCTCCTAGGGAGAGATATTTTATGAGTCCATAAGGTGAGAGCTCAGATCAATGATAAACCACAATGTTCCTTACAGTCAAAAATTAAACCTAAATCAAGATATAATTCCAGAAGAAAAAATAGAACAATAGAAAAAGCTGAATTACCCACAGTACCAGAAACTTTTTGTGGTACCTGAAATAGCACTAAAAGAAAGAATAACAATGATGGAACTAACAGAAGCAATTGAAAGACAAAAGAATAGCAAAACACCAGGTCCAGATGGACTACCAGCAGAACTATACAAAACATTACAATATACCATAGGTAATTCAATGTTGGAAGTATTTAATGAACTACTGACAGAGGAGAAAGTACCAAATTCTTGGAGGTATGGAGATAAAAAGGAAGAATATAAATTATAGGTATTTGCAGTTAATCTGGTCTTTATCTTAGAAGAACTACAAGAAACAGGTCTTAAATTACTGAAAAGAATAGAAGAGTATGGTGAAGTGGCAGGTTTGAAAATAAACAAAGAAAAAAACTAAAATCTTAATGAAGAATATTACAGAAAAGCAAAACAGACAGCTAATGAACAGATTAGATATCCAGTTTACAAAGAAAGTAAAATATCTAGGATTCAATTAACAGTGAGAATTAAGGAAGATAATTATTATAAGCTAATACAACAAATTAAAATAGACCTAGAAAAATTGAAAAGCTTGCAACTATAACTAATAGGAAGAATAGCCACAATTAAGATGAATGTATTACCGAGGTTACTATATTTATTTCAAACAATCCCAATAAGACTGGAGAAAAAAATATTTTGAAGATCTTAATAAATTAATAATAAAATATATCAGGCAGGGAAGAAAGGCAAGAATTAATTTAAAAATGTTACAGGATGTAAGGTTTGGGATTACCAAATTGAGAATTATATTATCATGCAGCGGCGATAATATGAATGAAAGAATGGATTGTACTGAGAAACACAAGATTATTGACACTGGAGGAACACAATTTGCAATTGGGTTGGCATGCCTTTTTATAGTATGGGGAAAGTAAGAGACATGGTTACTTTCAAAGACACTATATAAGAAATGCTTTACTGTTAACATAGAAGAGAACAACAATATTTTAAAGATACCGGTTTGACTTTCAACAATGGAAGCACTAATGCACCCAAATATTATGAATAAGAGGAAGATACAAAGATATTTTGACTGAAAAGGGGGAACTCAAAACTAAGCAAGGACTAGAAAAACAAGGATCAATATGGGTTGGTATGCACAACTACAAATACAATCAAGGTATGAAAAATATGCTAAATTATATGGTTTTTATATGGATTTGACAGAATTAGATAAGATATTAACAGGAACAGAAGAAAGGATGATAAAAAAAACTGCAGCTACTTATTGAATAATGAATTAGAAGAAGAACAAGTGAAGGAAACAATGATAGCTTGGGCAAAAAATATTTGGTTATACGATAGAACTAGCTAAATGGCAGCAATTATGGGATATAAATTATAAATTAACAATGTCAACTGCGTACAGAGAAAACTTGTCTAAGATGTTTTATAGACCGGCAAGATTGGCGAAGATGTTCAAAGATAAATCAGCTAAATATTGGAAATGTCACCAGACACCTGGCTTGTACTATCATATGTGGTGAACATGTATAGAAACAAAAAATATTGGACTAAAACAGACATGCAGTTGGAAAAGATGATACAACAACACACTGATTTGAAATCTGAAAATTCCTGTTAGGAATTTTACCACAAACTTATAGTAAAGAAAAGTATATTTAATTATTCATTTAATAACAGCGGTTAGGATTGTATTTGCACAAAATTGGAAAAGTGAAGAGATTCCCACAGAGAAGAATGTGATTAAGAAAATATTAGAATGTGCAGAAATGAACACTGGCAATTAAAGAGAAAAAGCAAGTTGATTATTATACTATATGGGAATCTTTTTATCGATGGTTAGAGAATAAATATAAGAATTAGAAATAAAAGTAGATGTGTAAAATATAAAAAATGTATCAACAGAGTTAACATAATTAATAGAGTTAAATAAATCAAGAAGAGGATTGTTATAGTATTAGACAGTTAAGGTGTAGGTAATTAAGCTAGGAATAGCTTAAATAATGAATATGATTGTAAATTTTAATTGTTATTACACAAAATATTTGAACCCAGATGACACATTGTTTAATGGAAGATGAATTGTTTATATTAAAATAAAATAAAAAAAACATTATACAAAACAAAAGAATAAGAGGACATAGCAAGAATAGAAGTCAACTGTCTTGCCAGTGGCAAAGAATGAATATATTAAAGAGGCTCATACATTAATTCTTGATTCTTCTATTAGAATAAGATACAATTTACCTCTTTTTCTTTGATCATAATCTTTTCCCTCTATGGCACATTTTAATCTGTTTGTCCTGTCATGCCAATTAAAACTTAGCTCAAGCAATTCTGAATACTTTTCCTACATTCCTACCTCTTTTATTATACAGTACTGGATTCTAGAAACCAGCATGAAAATGTGAAGATCTACTCACCTCCAAAAATTTTGAATTTTCATTCTTAGAAATTTACAACCAGTCAAAGGCAGGTAGTCGTCTGATTATTATGTATATCTCTACTCCTTTTACAGGTACATTTAAGCATTCATTCTTACAGAATAAAATGTCACATCCCACAACCATATAGTCATTAACGCCCAGCCACCCCACCCAGTGCTATTTCACCTAGTTTGGAATAGCAAATTATTTCCTAAAGACAATAAATTCCGTAAGCCATTTAGATATTAAAACCTATCCTTGGCTAGTCTCGTCTTTGGTTTATATATTTTAGAGAATTGCTCTCTTAACTCATAATGAGAAAGTACATTTAGAAGTAATCATTTGATTTTTGAGTCTTTGTAAATAATGGCATACTTGGAAAGGTTGCAGAGATTTATGATCTGGTCTACACAATACTCCTTTTTGTGTGATTTGATGTTTGAAGATTAGTTTTTAACTATAATTTAAAATACCTTATTTTTCGGAGTATAAGATGCACCAGAGTATAAGATGCACCAAGGTTTTGAAGAGGCTTTTTTTTAAAAGTAGGTAGGTAGACAGAGGGATAGAGAGAGAGAGAAATAGGGGGAGAGGGAAATACAGTAGGTAGGTAGGGAGAAAGAGAGAGAGTGTGTGTAGGTAGGTGAGTAGATAGAGGGATAGAGAGAGAGAGAAATAGAAATAGAGAGAGAAGTACAGTAGGGAGAGAGAGGGGGGTAGATAGGTACATAGATAGATAGAGAGGGGGAGAGAGAAAAATACAGTAGATAGGTAGGGAGAGAAATGGTAGGTAGATAGATAGGTAGCAGTGATGGGATTCAGCCAGTTCGCACCAGTTCAGTTGTTAGTTTTCTGAGCAGTTTGGTGAACTGGTTGTCGGAAGAAATCATTAGGGCAGGGAACCGGTTGTTAAATTATTTGAATCTCACCACTGATAGGTAGATAGTAAGAAGGATAGGAAAAAAAAAAAAAAAAAAAAAGAGAGAGAGAGAGAGAGAGAGAGAGAGAGAGAGAGAGAGAGAAGGTAGATAGATGTTTCCAGGTGTATTTATCCATGTGCTGGAGAAGGAAATTGCTGACAATCTGAAGCACCTAAGTCTTTAATTTTGCTGGCACAGCACTCTGATCAATGTAATTCTCGTCAATCAGTTAAAGAGCTTTCCGAAAGAGAAAAAAAAATTTTTGCACTCTACAAACATCCACCAAACGGCCCATTTTCTGTGAAAACGGGTTCATTTTTTTTTAAAGGCATGAATAGCCTTGGGGGGCTTGCAGAATGCTCCGGGCCTCCCCAAAATGAGCAAAAACGGTCTGTTTTTCATGAAAACAGACCTGTTTTTTGTCAAAAAAATTGCACGCATAGCCTTATGGAGGCTTATAGAGTGCTCCTGGGGACTGGGGGGGGGGGGGAATGGCCCTTTTTTGCTCATTTCTGCCCTCCCCAGACCCCAGAAGCTCTCTGAAAGCCTCCATAAGGGTATGCATGGCCAGTTTGGTGAAGGGTTGGGGCTTCGGGAGGAAAAAATGCTGTATTTGATGTATAAGATGCACCTAGATTTTCAGCCTCTTTTTTGAGGCAAAAAGGTGCGTCTTATACTCTGAAAAATACAGTAGTTTGCTTTGGTTTTAGAAATGCTTTATAGCTTTGAACCTAGTACTCCCAGTTGCAGAATGGAGGGACAGATTCAGGTGCAATTATAATGACACCAAATAGTTGTATGGATATTTGAGGATCCTAAACTCGTGAACTTTTCATCTTCGGTCCCGAGTAGGATATTGTCCCATTTGAGAGGCTTGCACAATTTCAGGGTTTTCTTGAAGTAGACATGGCAACTGGCCAAGAACATTTTGCACGGATTCATATATTTTTTTTGTCATTAATCTGTACTTGTTCCTGAACAGGTAAGCTCTCAAGATAATACATCATGTCCTCACAGATGAACCACCGTAATGTCCTCTACATGAACTCTTAGAAACTGCGGCTAATCCAGTGGGACAGGCATTTCTGGAAATATCTTCATATCCCCATGTGACACCATTGCTCTGTGAGCTGCACTGATTGCCAATTGGTTCTGAGTGCAATTCAAGATACCAGTAACCTCTTCTAAATCCCTTCATAGCAATGGAAAGTTATCTAAAAGAATGGTTCTCAACCTCATTAAATTTAAGAAGTATGGACTTTGACTCCCAGAATTTCCCAGTCAGAATGCTCATTGGAATATTCTGAGGTGTTGATGTTCACCCATTTTAAAATTGCTGAGGTTAAGAAACATTGATCTATTCTAGAATGCCCACTTCTGAAGCACTTCAGCTAGTGGATTCATTTATGGAATGTTTACAGAGGTTTTTCATGCATTTTTATTTTATTGCTATCACATACAAATAGAAAAGAAAAAAGAAAAATTCCAATATACAAGATTATGTTGAAAGAAAGAGAGAAAGAAATAAAGAAAGAGAAAGGAAGAAAGGAAGGGAAAGGGAAGGGGAAAGAGAAAGAGAAGGAGATTCAAAGGCTTAGAATAAATACAAAGCTTGAATACAAAATCATTCTAGTATTTTAAAGTCCAGACTTGCTGAATTGTTCCAACAAACCAATTTAATAAATACAAAATTCTTCATAAATTGATAAATGTCAAATTTTTGATACCTAATTCAATACAGTAAAATTTTAAGCCTTATTCTACTAGCCAAAATAAAATTAATATTATTATGAATATTAGATCAAAATGGGACAAGGCAGCACAGATTTAAATAGTATGTGTCAAAGAATTTTGAGTTAAATTACATATCTAAAAAACTGACACCTACATTCACAGTAAACTTGGAAGATAATCTTGGATAAATTAATTGCACTCTTATTTATTTTTTAAAGCATGAGACTATTGATTTATTTAATTAGGACATGTCAACTCTTAACATTAATTATTAATATTGGTCTTATTAGCACGTGCTCTCTGTTAGGAAGTAAAATATTTTTAATTGTACATACTGCTATTCTGTTCTCTCAAGTAATCCAAATTCTATTTGCAAGAGACCAAATGTTTTTAAAGACTGATAAAACATGAACAGCTCTAGAATATTAATACCTTTTTCTGCCCAAAACACCAATAGAAAGCTTTAACTGCAATTAACTTGCTAGGCCAAACTGGTGTTCTCTAAAAGTAGCTGAGTACCTATTCCAGCAGCTCCAGCATGAACAACTGGAATTATGGGTGGCGTATCCAGCACCACCATATTGCAACATATTATGACCCAAGTCATAGGTCTTATTGTGAAACCTCTTGTGCATTTTAAGTGTAATCGTATGTCTCTCTGGTTAAGTCCATGAGATGTGTTGGTGTTGGCTCACTAGAACTCTAAGCCATATGCTATTACGCCTACTCCCAATGTAAGCATTGTAGCAGATATCCATTTATCCAATCTTGAAGAAATGTTTGAGTGGGGAGCGGAGTTACTATTTACTGTTACTTCTTTTGGACAAGGACTCAAAATAGTCTCCCATTTGCCATTTTGTGCTACCATCTGTACATTATAGCTAATCCTCAATTTACAATCACAATTAGGCCAGAATTTCTTTTGCTAAGCAGTGTGATTACTAAGTGTGTTGTGCCAAATTTTACAATCTTTTTAAAGCAAATTATTGCAGTTGTTAAGGGAATCATGAAATCATTAAGTAAATCCAGCTTCTTCCATTGACTTTACTTGTCGTAGATGCAGGCTGTTTGAGAAGCTTACAAGTGTCAGTCACACACGACCCAGGGACATAGCAATTGTCCTAAATAGATGTCAGTAACCAAACACCAGAATTTTTATCATGTGATCATGGGGATGCTGGAACAGTCATAAATGGAAGGACTGATTTTAAATCACATTTTTTAGTATCACTGCAATTTCAAGTGGTTGCTAAACAAATGGTTAAAAGTCAAGGACATTGTACCATTATCTGTATTAATCTTTTTAAAATGTGGAAAGTTATCACCCAGCCCTCTCCCAGAGAAATGAAATATCCCAAGAAATGTTGAAAAGGCAGAATATTATATTTCCCAAGAAACTTCCTGCCCCACCTTTTGTCAATGGGCCATTAAGAAGGCCAAGCTAGTCCCTTTACATAATAAAGAGTTCTCCACTTCAGCTCCAGAGGATGGGATTAAGGCATGATAATATTGGCACTTTACCCAACTTCTCACATGGCATCTGAGAGCTCAACCAAACCTGGATTCAAAACGCAGCCTAGAGAGTTGCCCCTGCATGCACTGTTCCCTCTAAGGTGCGCGGCTGCGCGGCCGCGCACATGGCAAGAAACCCCCGCGCAGAGGTTTCTAACTGCCGCGCAGAGGTTTCTTTCAAAGCAAACGTGGGGAAGTCCTTTGCAGGCGGCTAGAACTGGCCGCCTGCAAAGGACCTCCCCAAACTTGTTTCAGCGGCAGCTCTCAGCCTGGGCGGCAGCGTCACGCAGGCTGTGGAAGGAGGGGGAGGAGAAGGGAACCAAAGAGAGGCTTTTACCGAGTCTGCGCCCCACAGCCAGGACCGTCCTTGCGCCTCAAGCCGCGTTTCTTCCTGCAAAGCCCTTCTGGCGTCAAGCGGAACTCTCGGGTTGCCCGAAGGGCTTTGCAGGAAGAAACGCGGCTTGAGGCGCAAGGACGGTCCTGGCTGTGGGGCGCAGACCCGGTAAAAGCCTCTCTTTGGTTCCCTTCTCCTCCTCCTCCTTCCACAGCCTGCGTGACGCTGCCGCCATAGGCTGAGAGCTGCCGCTGCCGCTGCTGCACAACTGAGGGAGGGAGAGCGAAAGCAGAGGTAGCCTCAAATTTAATTTAAATTCTTTAAAAGAATTTTTGGATTTCTCCTCACCAAACCTTTAAGACTGAAAGTTTTTCCTAACATGAACTTGAGCTAATATACTTAATATGAGAAAGGTGCAGTAATTAACGCTGCTTTTTAAAAAGAACAATATTCCTCAATTGTTTATCTGTATGAAGTCTGCCTATCTTAAGTTCCTACTATACAAAAGGTATTGCCTTCTAAGGCAACCTGTATACAATACATTAGTGGCCAATGTTACATTGCTCCTAATGACAAAATTAGAGCTGTGTTAAGCCTATGAAAAAAATCCCAAATGAATAAAATCATTATTAAGACCCAATGAAAAAATTACAAAAATTATGCATAAACTTTCATGTTCCCCAAATTTCCAATCCAAAACTTAACCCAGATTCTTCAGACATAGATTTGTAATTCAGTCAGACTCAATTATTAGAATGAATGCATTAATCAGGGGTGAATAATGTTGGTGAAATCTCATCTAACCTTCCATAATAATAACATACATACACAAATAGCTGACAGCCACATCTCTGAAACACTATTAAATATGAACTAAATGTTTATCTAGAACTCAAATAAATAGCTGCTTTTTGGTTTTATTTTTTTTAATATTTATCAGTCTCTCTTTTATTCCATACTTCTGGTTGAAAGACTATTCTATGTCATGCTAAACAAATGCATATTCTAGTGGCGGTGGGGGCTCGTTGGCATCTTCAGCAGCACCCCTGCCCCCTGTGAAAAAAACCGAAGATGGAGCAGATCCACGCAGATGACGTTGCTGCAACATGACTGGAGGAGGAATTCTGGGAGTCAGCAAGGCTTAAAGCTGTCAGGTTTGAAGACCCCTGGGTTTTTTCCTAAAGGGTTAGGGGTGCAAGGGTCTTGTAACTTGACAGCTTTAAGACTTGCGTGCTTCAATGCCAGAATTTTTGAGCCAACATTTTGGTTGCTAAGCAGGACCGTTGTTAAGTGATACTGATATTATATAACACTTTTAATTAAGCGGGCACCTTGAATAAACATAACTTTGAGTTTCAAATAACACTGATTTCGTTGTTGTCTTAGGTGACATCTGTGAAAAAAATTCAGGTGCTCAGGCATGAAAATGTGCCGCTCAAACACTATACTTTTCCGCTCACACTGAAAAAAAATTAGAGGGAACATTGCCTGCATGGCCCCATGGGAGTCTGACAACCAATCAAAATTCAAGATCAAGATCAGGGACTCGGCATCTCAGTACTTCCTTCTCTTTTCTCCGCCAACATTGAAGCATGCAATCACTTTTTGTTCAGGGCTCAAGCCATGTGGTCCTGTCCACAAATAAACCATCTTTCCAAGCAGTCTCCATGTCTCCAGTGTCTTTTTCCCCACTTGGAGCCGAACCCAGAAGGACATTTCTTCCAACAAAATAATACTTCAAAATTAATTTTGTTGTATGTTCTTATTCATCATTGGATCATGCTCATTGCTTTTTAATATATGTATCTATATAAGTAGCCTACAATTGGATATTTTACTGAATCTGGCCATATGGTTGCAATAAACTGATTTGATTATCGGAAAGCTTTCAGATACAAGAGTTTTCAGGAATTTATTGGAGTTCAAGGGTGGTTCAGCAATAAAAGACAGCTCTTTTTCTGACGAGGTACATGGAGAACTATCAAACGCCCCATCATCTTGGACAAGTCCTGCGCTGATCCTCCAGCTTGGCTAACAATTGTGCGTCGGTGTGCGCTGCCCTTCCTCCTAGTTTAAAGCTAATCGGCCTCGCCATGAGAACCGTATTCCCAGAAGTGCGTCTCCTGTAAACTGGAAGGCATCTCCTTCCTCGCTTTTCTTCCAGTCGCCGCCCTCTTCCAGATTAGTTGGATTACACGTTTCAAGACGGCACGTGCTCCAGGGTATTATGAGAGCTTGTCGCCTAAGGATTGATGCAGCTGAACTCGCAGGTCTGCGCGGGAGAAAGGTATCTTCTGTTTGGTCCGGCTGCTATGGCAATCACCCCCGCGTTTTGCTGCTTGTTCCCGGGGATGGTTTTGGTTGCTTGGTAGATTGCATCTAGAAATGCAATATATTGGGAGTGAGGAATGACTGTTAGCAAGGACTCAGAA
This sequence comes from Thamnophis elegans, assembly GCF_009769535.1. Taxonomy (NCBI): domain Eukaryota; kingdom Metazoa; phylum Chordata; class Lepidosauria; order Squamata; family Natricidae; genus Thamnophis; species Thamnophis elegans. The sequence goes on from NC_045558.1 coordinate 103,024,033, forward strand.
AGTTTCCCGTTTCACTTCCCAATCGGCAGGTCCCATGGTGTAATGGTTAGCACTCTGGACTTTGAATCCAGCGATCCGAGTTCAAGTCTCGGTGGGACCTCGGGTGGCATTTTTGAAACCTGTCAATCGCAATAATGCAACCCCAGCAGTGAAGAGGGTGTGTTTTGTGGTCGCGACGAACACAAGTGCCCATTTCGCATGCCAAAAGTTTTTCGCCTGGCAGAGTACATGGAACAGGCGGGGTTTGGGTCTAACTCGGAGAGCTGCCAAAAGAAGACTTCTCTGATTCTTATTGGTCAGCGCCGACAAAATGAATGCAGCTGCCTTCAATTGTTGGCTAAAACGGGAAATGCAATTTGTGTTTCAGCAGTGAAGGAAAAAGAAAAAAACATCCTCCTTTAGTCTGTCGTTCCTGCTTTTCCATCTTTTGGACACGTGCATCTCTCAGTCTAAACTTTTTTATTTTTTCCCCTCCTACCCTCTCATTATCTTACTTTCAGTGATGCATTAAAAATGACAACTTAATCTCAATTTATTTTACCTGATGTAAGTGAACTGGTGAATTAAGGTGCAAGTTTTTTTATTTTATTTTGATTTTTTACTTCTGCAGCAATATCAGGATTGGGGCAGAATGGGAAATTTGGAAGGCTGGTAGGCAGTTATGCAAATATCCACTTCCTTAAAATTACCATTCTCATATTTCCTATTACCTATCTCTTCCCACTATGATGATAACCATATTGCTTGTATCTTTGCAATTTATATTGTTTTATTTGTTTCCTAGTATGATTTTATTGGTTATTAGTAACCCATAACTATCACTAAGTATTATATCTTATGAATCTTGATGAATGTATTTCATTTTTATTTATATACACTGAGAGCAAATGCACCAAAGACAAATTCCTTGTGTGTCCAATCACACTTGGCCAATAAAGAATTCTATTGTTTAGTAAACCAAACTCTATGTTTAAAATGCCCAGATACTATAAAACAGTAATGACCAGAGTGAGAGGGATAGGGACTAAAGCCGAAAGTATAATGTTGGCATTTAAAGAATTAAGTAAAACAATAAATAATTTACCAAAAAAGCAAGTAACACTGGTATATAAATATTATACGATGCTGAATACTTAAGTGGAAGATTGGGGTGGGTGGTAAATAAATATTTGAATGATCAATTATGTTTTTATTTAAATCAGAGTTTAAAACTATTGTTTCATAAAAAAAATGAACCTACCTTTAAGAGAGAACACTCCTTGTCAATTCTAGTTGACAGAGGCTGTTTACTTATTTCTTAGTGCTAATACAGAGATGGAAATGAGTAGTAAGTGTATAAAAAATAATGGTGCAGTGAATGGAGAATTTGAGATCTCTCAGTAAAGACCCTGCATTAAAAACCGAACTAAAAATTAGGAAAACATTTGTGCCGTATGGTCTTGAAGCACATAAAACAAACATAATCATCAGGTTATTTAAAAAAATCTGTACAGCACTTCATATAAGTATGACAGGCAAGGATAATAGAATGGAAGAATAGAACAAAAAATGAATCTCCAATTCTGAAATCCCGAATGAAGCATTTCTGAATGTGAAGGACTTAGAAAGGATTATTATTCTTTTTCTAAAGGATTGCCTTTTCTGTCACTTTTGTTGTCAGATTATCTTTTGTTGTCACTTTTGGGCAGATTATCTTCTCAGTCAGTTACTTCATCTTTTTTTCAAGGAACAGATTGTTGCCCTGTGGTACTTGGATGCAGTTAATAAAAAGCAAATGAAGGTATGTTTGATCAGTGTGTGTAGTCATATGCCACTATAGGCACTTGAACTGCATTTTCATCTGATTTAGATCAGTGTTGTTCAAACTTGGCAACTTGAGATGTGTGGACTGCAGTTCCAAACATACTGGCTGGAGAATGCTGGGGGTTGAAGTCCACACATCTTAAAGATGCCAAGTTTGAAAAATATTACTTTAGATGCATTTTGCCCTCTAAATAGAAGATTTAGGTGGTTCTCTACTTGAGTTTACCATTTCAATTACCAGAGAGATAACAATGGGTTTTGTTTTTAGCTTAGTTGTGGATGACAGAAAGACCTGAATCTCCCAATTTATAACACAGCTTAAAATTACCGAAGAAGAAATTAATGCGAAGAGTGTCCAGTTTATTTATGCAACAGATTCATTTCTATATTTTTGAGTAAGTACTTTTTAATGACATGGTTCAGTTAATTTTATCAGGAGACCCCCTGACCCATCAGAATAGATATTGTTGGGAAATATATGAGAATGTGTAATTGGTATAGAGGAGAAATTGATTCTCTAAGTCTAAGGCTTGATAGATGAGCAATATCCACTATGAGCCAGTTACCCTTACTTCTGTATTAACAGATGAAAGTGATGCTTTCCAATCAGGAAAATGCACGTGCTACGTAACCTTTATAAGAGGTATCAATGAAAGCTGTATAGATTAGCTGTGTCTTAATGACCACCACTGAGTCCCAAAAAATTGTTGCTAAGCAACATAATTGTTAAGTGAATTTTGTCCCATCTTGCGACTTTTCTTGCCACAATTCTTAATCACTGCAGTTGTTAACTTAGTAACGGTTGTTAAGAGAATCTGCCTTAAATGTTGATTCTACTTATCAAGTTTCAAAATTGATCACATAACCCCGGACACTTTGCATTTATGAAAAATATACCAATTTTCTGGATTCAACCACTTTGCCATGCATACTCCAATCTGCTTTTTAATTTTGAAAGTTTATTTAAAAACATATCATAATTTGTTCACTTTCTCACAATCCAACTCTACCTAATTTACGATCACTATAAAGTTCCCCTTGTGATTTCTGTTTCCGCTTTGAGAACAAAGGTGGTTTGCCTTCAAAATGAAACTAGGAAGGCTCAGAGTTCTATAAAAGTGTTTATTCAATTCTGCCAGAGTACTTCGGCCTGGAGGACATACCTGTGTAAAACTGGCAAATTGGCTGTTAAGTAAAGCCATCATTAAGTAAAAAACCGTGACTGTATTAACTGGCTGTAATGGCAAATATAGGACAGCAAAAGAGAGCTACTGCGAAGATAGTAAATGTGAGCAATTTTTCATCGGTTCCACCACAAAACTGTGGTAGACAAAAGCGCGCTCGACGAAAGCGCGTACGTGACGTCATCACAGCGCGACGAAAACATCGCGCTGTGATCAATAAATGTAAAAATAAAGCGAAAACCTTACCCTAACCCCCCCAACCCTAACCCTAACCCTTAACCTAACCCTAAATCTAACCCTAAACCTAACCGTTAACCTAACGCTAAACCTAACACTAACCCTTAACCTAACGCTAAACGTAACCCTAACGCTTTAAACCTAACCCTAACCCTTAACCTAACCCTAACCCTAACCCTTACCTTTATGTGAATCGGCTTGCTTTAATTTTATTTTTATTTCAATTTTAAATTTTTTTTGTCGCGCTGTGATGACGTCAAATGCGCGCTTTCGTCGAACGCGCTTTTGTGGACCGCGGTTTTGACGGGTCACGTTTTTCATCAATATTATAACTGAATGGCTGTTGTCCAAGGCAATCACTAAGTGAGAACTGCCTGTAGTCAAGTCTGCTGATTTGCAGAACTAGAGGGCTGTCTTCCCAATCTCTTCAAGGAACGAATGGCTACTATTGTTGATTGGTTGGGGATTTTGAGAACTTTCATTTTAGTAATTCTGAGACATAGTTAAAAATGGATGCCATAAATTTGTTGCTCTATCTTGAAGATTGTCAAGAGTGTGCAGAGCTCAGCAATAATGGAGACCAGGTTACACGCACTTGGTTACACAATCCTAACATTAGAGCAGTAGACATTTCATTTTGTATATAGTTCAAGTAAACTAACAACCATTTGTTTGGTGACTGTTCACAGTTATGAAGTTAAAGTGGAGCAAAACTGAATTAAAATTGTAGATCAATTACCTGTACTTTATATGCAGAACTAGAGCAGTTGTGAATGATTTTTTTTATAGGAATGCAGAGGTGGCATTCAGCCAGTTCTGAAGCGGGAATTTTGAGTAGTTCAGAAAACCGGCAAATAGGCAAACCCGCCCCTGCTGCCTCCCAGTCTCCCAGCTGATCTTCTTTTGTTGCCCTGAAAGGAGACTGGAACTGGAAAGCAGGTTAGTGGGGTGGAAAGGGAATGGGGATTTTGCAGTATCCTTCCCCTGCCACGCCCACAAAGCCACAGCACGCCCACAAAACCACGCCCACAGAACCAGTAGTAAAAATATTTGAATCCCACTGTGGGAAGTTATCATCCAGCCCTCTCCCAGAAAAATGAAATATCCTAGGAAATATTGAAAAGGCAGAATATTTTTCTGGATATGAAAAGAAAGAGACATGTTTTAAAAGACAGAATAGTTGCCTGTAGCTTCCTGCCCATCCCCACTTTGCTAATGGGCCATTAACACGGCCAGGCTGGTCCACTTTACATAATAAAACTTCACCAGCAGCTACAGCAGGAAAGCATGATAATATTGGCCCTTTACTCAGCTGAGCACATGGTATCTGAGAACTCATCCATACTTGGATTCAAAACACAGCTTAGAGAGTAGCCCCTGCATGGCCCCATGGGAGTCTGACAACCAATCAGAATACGCTTCTTACACAGGAACAGGAAACAGAGAGGTAGGACTAAACAGGGTATAAAAAGCCTAGCAAGCCCCTCCTTCAGCCCTTCTCTTCTTCTCCACCAAGCATGTGATCACCTTTTCTGTTCAGGGCTCAAGCCATGTGGCCCTGTCCAACAATAAACCATCTTTTCAAGCAGCCACCATGCCTCCAGTATCTATTTCCCCACTTGGAGCTGAACCCAGAAGGACATTTCTTTCATCGCCACCACTGCAGGAATGTATATAATAATATTTAATTAAAATGTATTAAATGTACATGTTTCCTGACTCCCAAGATTCTGGGTAGAATATATTTGGCAGGGGGTACATTCAAAAGCTAAGAGAGATTTCAGAGATCTGTATGGTGGTTGGTCCATGCTGCAGAACAGCTGATGGGTGCACTAAGTGCAGACCAGTCTTTTTCAAACTTGCCAACTGTAAGATGTGTGGATCTTAGTTGGCTGGAAAAGGAGTTGAAGTCCACATATTTTTAAATTGCCAGGTTTGAAAAATACCACTGGTGTAGAAGCTCAGCTTTGCTCTCATGGTAAATTGCATAAACTTTAACAATTGGTTCTCCCAAGTTGGTGTAGGCTGGCTTTATCATACTATTGAATTTAGCACTTGCCTTAAGAAGGAGATGGAAGTGGTAAAATGGTTTCTGAGCCCTGGAAGGTAGAAAGGGCAAGCGAGAGATTCAGAACCAACTGCACCTTCCACTGACAATAAAGCAGCCTTCCTGTACAGTCTTATTGAAATGTCCTATATTGAAGGGCTTACAAGGTACATGGACTAAATCTTTTGCAGCCTCAAAGCTGATCCAAAATATGTGGCTGTCAAAGGAGAAAAGCAAAATGGCGCCCTTGGTACAGGCACAGAGGATGACTTTCTCAAACTTGTTTTGACACTGGTAAAAGAGTAGAAGGCCTGTTTATGAGGTGAACACTGCCCTTTAAGGAGGGGGATTGATATGGGGAAATAACACAATTGCCTCCCTCAGAGGCAACCACAAGGATTCAAAAAAGTCAAGATGGCAGCCAATACCACTCAATTGTAATACTCCTTTTTTTTTGTTTGCTGCCTGGATTCCTCTTGCCAGTATCTGCTTCCTGAGGTAATTGTCACATCTTGCCCAATAGCAAGTCTGGAACTTGGAGCTGCTGTCATGGTATATCATAGGAAGGTGTTTGTAATCTGTTTGTCTAGGTATTATAAATAAATCAACAAGGAGAGACAAATTGAGTATAAGAAGAAATGTGTGTTTCCTGACACTGACTTTTTTACACATTTGAAATACTTACAGACTGTATTTAGGATCAAACCTTTTGAACTAATGCTCACGTAGTCAAATCAAACTTTAAAATATGGAATTAAGCAGATTTATCTAGCCATTCTGCTTCTTAAGTGAAATAAGTGAATTTTGAAAGTGGCAGCATGATTTTCTTGTCAAAACCAGCTCAGAATTTATCTTTCTTTCCACTCTTCATGCGTTATATGCATGCCTTCTACAATACATACAAGCGTATGAGGTTTCCACCAAATTAATAATAATAATGAATCAGGCTATTTCAGTGCTGCATGGAAAAATATGCGTTTCTTAATTTAAAACTATTGGAGAGTCATCTGTGTACTTCATAACTGCAAAAGTTAGATCTGGAACTAAACATTTATTACATATAGTGACGTAATCTAATATCTGCTTTTGATAATAGAACAGAACTATGTCTGTCTCTGTCTCATTCTCTCTCTCTATCTAATCATCTATCATTACTTTTCTAAATGCTTTGCAATTCTTTTGTCTCTGAGTGGATGAATATCCTATCTGCAGTAAGATCTGAGTAGTAAAAGTAACAATCAAATGAAATGTTAGCTTGGTAGGAACATGGCAAAACTCAACTTGGAGAATAGCAGATGCTTTCCATTTGCAGTTTAGTCTTTTCAAGTCGCTTCTTCTCAAAGCTAATGTGGTAAACATCAGAATTGAGATTTTGCTATACAAATGTGAATAGCTGAGCATTAAGAAGTGATATAGTTCCCAGCATAATTTGAGATGTAGTTAGTTATGGTAATAGAAGAAAGCCAAGAATCATTCTATTATTTTAAGTGAATTTATTTAATTAAATTTATATGCTGCCATCTAACTATCCATCGATCTGGACTTTTTCACCATAACTTCATTTCTTATATTGTGTTTCTGTTATGGAGAGTCTGCTTTTCTTAGCCCAACTTGCTTTGTGGTGAGACCTTCTTGCATGTGAAGACTGTAGTTTAGACCAGTGTTTCTCAACCTTAGCAACTTTCAGATGTATGCATGTCAACTCTCACAATTCCTCAGCCTCATGTGTGGGACTTGAATTCTGCAATCTTAAAGTTACATTGCTTGAGAGATGCTAGTATTTAACAACTGAAAATAAAGTAGCACTTAATCAACTGGTGCAAATGGGAAAACTAACTTAAGTTACAAATGTTCTAAAAACAAAAACAACCAAAACAATGTAATACAATTTAAGAACTAAATAAATCATATTTCTAAAGCCTTCCAGGTAGCCACTTGGCAGAATGGAAGGAGAGAGAAATCTTGAATAATAATAATAATAATAATAATAATAATAATAATAATAATAATACAACTGGCCGCTGTGATACAATTGAATAATAATAATAATAATAATAATAATAATAATAATCTTTTTTCTATTCTCTTTTTTTTTCAAGCCTGCATCATTTTTCCTGCAAAAAACAAAGCAGCTAATTAAAAAAAACCATGGAATATGGAATATAGAAGAGTGATATATTTTGGAGATCATCTAGTCCACCTCTGCCTAGACAGCTTCAGGAAATATATACTTTATAAAGAGCACCTACTTATATATCTTGGTCATGAATTTGTTCTGGTTCCTTTTTTCTGAGGTACGATTAAATTCCCTCCTGCAGAAAATTTCTAAGGATGGGGATCCTGTGGCCCTTCTAATATAGCTGGCTACCAGCCCCCCAGCACCCTTTGGGGCCTAAAGGTTCCCCAATCTTAGATTCATTATATAGGGTAAACATAATTCATACAGTACTAAGTAGTATATAAAGAGAGCAGCAAAGATCTTCTCTTGGGTGGGGCCAGGGTCAGCTTATTGTACAACCTCCCTTCTCCTTGAATGGGTTCTTGTCTTCTGGGACCCCTTTTAAGAGAGGATCTTCTGCAGCCATAGATTCTATAAAGGTTCTGAGTTCTTTTGCTGTCTTGGAGATCTATGTGGAGGGAAAAAATGCAGTGTTTCATTTCCTGAACTTTTGATTTCTAATTTACAACCTCTAAATAGTATGATGGTCCTAGGGAATTAATAGGGAACCTTCCCGCAAGAGAATAAGGAAGAATCATTTTGGAAGGCTTTGTTTCATTCTTTCTACAGTGTTGTGATTCTAAATAAGGGCTCAAACTGTGAGAAAAGCTCACTGTTTCTTCATTCCGTTTCTCAAGTTCTAAACATATAGATTCAAAATAAGATCTGAATAATAGAGGCATTTGGCACAATGGGAACAATCTTCCTTGAGACCAAAACTTCTATGACTAGTCTTCCTAACTTCTTAAGAAGTCAGATTTTTTTATCCTCAAGTTTCATATGTAACTTTCTTGAATTTTGATTAGATCAGTTTTCAGTGATCATTCAATACAGTTGTATTTTTTGATGGCAAATTTTTAATAATTGTACATTCTACTCTGCTGTTTATAGCGTGTTTTTTGGTTGATTCTCCTAAATAGCTTTTAACATAGATTGTGTATTTATGTCCTAAAATATATTCACAGAAAACATGACTGTGTGGGTTGACTAATATAAAATTTGCAAATTATGTTAGCACTTCCATTCTGACTAGTTGATGCCATAATTTATCAAGTCTCACTTCTAAGGAAGAACTGATGAAGAAAGAAAAATAGGAAGATTTTTGAAACTGTGCCACAATGTGAATTTTATTTTTTCCGTGCTCTGTGCTAATGATATTTTTCCTCATTTTGTCACAGAATGGCTTCCTGAAAGTCTTTAGAAGATGGGGAGGTTCATTTGCAGTCCCATCCGTCCATTCAGATGGAAATGGAGATATCATGGCTATTGCAACTTGACAACTTTTTTAAAAAAATTAAAAAATGGCTTTCTGCCTGGATGGCTCCCATGTATTGGGCATACCAGGGGTTGTGATACAATACATACCTATTTCCCTGGCTTAGCTGATAAAGGAAGAGAGCATATGGCTTAGTGGCTAATATAACTGCCTAATATGTTAATGCATCCCAGGTTCGATTCCCAGTAAGGGTATGGCTAGCTGATGAGAGCTAAATAGCTTGAAATAGATCTATACTAGTCTCCCTTTATTTATTTATCAGCACATAGATATCTTGTAGGTTATCTTAATGCAATTTTGTATTTTAAACATGAAAATTTAGCATAGCTATTTCAATGAAAAATCATTGGAATGATAAGCAATATTTCATACAATGCCCTGTGAAGACCCAATTGAAACATGGAAACTACAACACTGCATGATATTCCTGGACCACTGTTAATTATTTCAGTGTGCCTTTCGCAAGTTAACTTTCCAGTCTGTGGTCTCCTTTATATTTTATTTATTTGATTTTATTCTTTCCCTTTCCCTCTGACAATTTAATATTCTGCATTTCAGAAAGTATGATTATACTGACACCAACTGGCTGAACAAGAGAAAAACAACCCATAGGTTTCTATAACTTAGCTGGCATAACACAAAGCTATGTAGGCTAACACTTCTGAAGGGCTGTTGATGCAGAAGCACTGTTTTTTTTAGTTAGAGGTACATCTGAAACCCATTACCATTTGTCTTTCAAGCTTCACTTCCTTCTTCAGTTGATCTAATTCCATTTGCTTTAGCTCCTTCTCACTCATATCTTGAGCCATTATGCCCTGTAATACAAATATCAATCCATATTAGCCCTCCAGGCAGAAACAAGCCATCTGTCAATCAACTACAAAAAGTTAATTTTGCTTATCAAATTGATCACAGTTAAACAGATGTAAACCTGGTTGACCTCTTACTTCAGCCCCCCCTTGGATTCCCATGTGCCTCCTATGGGAGGAATAATTCTGGAGGAAAGAATAATACATATTTAAAGCAAAAGCAATGAAGTGATCAACATGTCCATTTCTGTTTTTTGATGTTGACCTTCTTGGCCTCTAGGTTTATCATTTGCTGACTCTCTGGATGATCCTTCAGAGCCAAGGGATATCAGCCTCAAGATCCAATCCTTCCTCAAGGAATGATGAGCTACTGACCTTCAGAAATAAAAATTGAGTCTAGGATTAATTCCAGAAGAGATGTCCATTATGCAGTTCTGAAATTATAGTGTTCTGCTTGTAAATATCCATTGTTTTCTGCCATTTGCTTTTTCGTGTAATCAAAAAACCTCTAAGAGGACCGAATGATGGCCCCTTATCTTTCATTCTTGAATATCTACTATCTTCATGAAGTTATTTGAGAAATTCCAGACTAAGACTGCTCCCAGTTTTAACCTTAAGGTATTTTCCTGCTGCTTCTTCAATCTTTTTAACCTCCAAATAAATCTTATTAAGGAGGAGAAAAATGAATTGCTGCACACTGAGCAATTCAGAGGAGGAGGAACCCTGTGACAGAACTAGAAGATAAACAAGGCAAGAAAGCTCTGTGTTCTTTCTAGGAATGGCAAAGGGGAAAAGAGGTCAATAGTGTTTCATTGCACTTTTAATAACCTGGTAACTTGCATCTAATTACTATCTGATATAATTGGGGCCTCAGCCCAGGAAGAATAAGTGTTTGTTTCAAGGCCGTAATACAATCTTGACAGTTAGGATTTTCAATCTTATTAACAGAAATCTGTATTAAATCAGTTCTATAGTTAAGAGGCTTATCCAAAGTCCTGTTACTGCCACATGCTACTCTGATTAACATGGGCCAGCAGATGTTTTGTGGCCAATCATCATACTTTCAAAATGTAATTTTGCAACCTCTGAGAGTAGTAGTGTTGTGTGATAATAGTATGGTAGGGTCAATGAAAGAGTTAGGATTTGGGACATTTTTTTTTCATTAGTGTGATAGGTTTGGACACTACAATGATCCAAAACCCAATGAATGGCTTTCTTGTAGTCATAATCTAAAATATAAAATAATTTAATATTTAATTCTTCACCTTAGGAAATTGTCTGAACCATCCAGCAGAGTTCAGAATCTCTTAAGAATCCTAAGGAGTTTCTTTTAAAAGATTGATCTCAGAAATTCTCAAATATTGGCTTAGGACAAGAGAAATCTAGATTCTAGTCCAGAGGTCTTCAAACTTGGCAACTTTAAGAACTGTGGACTTCTGGGAATTGAAGTCCACAAGTCTTAAAGTTGCCGAATTTGGGGACCCCTGTTCTAGTCTCTTTCAGTTACCCTTCATTAAGTAACCTTGAGCCAGTGACTTTTTCAACCAATCTACTATGGGTATTGTGAGCAAAAATAGAGAATGGGAACATTATGAACAAAGCCATGAGCTTCTAAATGAAAGATGAGGTTAAAGTAAGCAAACTTTTTTTTTCTTGAAGATTACAGCGGTTAAATTGGTAAGATAGGTAAGATTTTGTGTATATACACAACCATTGTCTTGTTTTTCTGCTTTGAAGTATCTTCTCTGAATTGCTTATTGTAAAATACTGTACGTGGAATTGCCCTTGAAAACAATTTGGACAATTCAATCTGCCCAAAATTCAGCAGCAAAATTATTGTATGAGCCTGGATGTTTCAATCATATCACAAGTGTTTTTATTTTCAGTCTAGTTCACAATGCTCGTCCTAATCTGAAGTCCTAAATGACTTGAGGCTAATTATGTTTTTAAAAAGATTCTTTCTTTCTACATTTACCTATCAGGACTCTAAAAACTCTTCTGAAAGAGTCCTCAGGATGTTCCTGGCAGATGTGTTTCAGCAGAAATCTATCAGGAAAATCCACAAGGTAATCTGAACCTTCTGAAACCTTCAAAGATGGTTCTTATCCCGATTAATTTTAATTTTTTTAAATGACCTCCACTAATGTTTAATTTTCTGCTTGTATATTGTTTTATAGTTTTTTGACTGATTTTTATGCTTTAGTATTTTATTAGTTAATTGAAACAAAACTGAAATAAATCCGGAGGATGATTATAAGTACGTAGGTGAGGAAATAAATAAGCAAACTCTTAAGCAAAAAAAGAGAGGTGGTGTCATCACAAACTTTGTTACTTTTTGTTTATTCCAATTGATGAAGGAGAAGGGGAAGAACTCTCTCTTACTGGAACACAACACAAAACAGGAACTTTTCTGAACAAAGCAAGAAGTATACTGTATACTCTGCTCACAAATCGAGAGGTTAATTTATGAACTTCTAGAAAGGTTTACTGTTAATTTTGATGCTGAGCATGGTGGTTAAACTGGTTGTGGTGTTAAACACAAGTGCTCTATATAAAGACGTCTCATGGCAAGAGTGAACATTCTATGTATAGGTACAATTCAGTGGTGGATTTCAAAATTTCTTAGAACCTCTTCTGTAGGTGTGGCTTGCTTTGTGGGAGTGCTTGCCAGCCATATGACTGAGTGGGAGTTGTTTGGCAGTCATGTGACTGGGTGGGCATGGCCAACTTGTAAAATGTGGTGAAACTCACTTAACAACGCTTTTACTTAGCAACCAAAATGTTGGCTCAGAAACTCAGAAGCACGCAAGTCTTAAAGCTGTCAAGTTACAAGACCCTTGCACCCCTAACCCTTTAGAAAAAAAAACCCAAGGGTGTTCAAACTTGACAGCTTTAAGACTTGTGGACTTCAACTCCCAGAATTCCTCTTCCAGTCATGTTGGCTCAGGAATTCTGGCGTTGAAGTGTGCAAGTCTTAAAGCTGTCAAGTTACAAGACCCTTGCACCCCTAACCTTTTAGGAAAAAACCCCAGGGATGTTCAAACTTAACAGCTTTAAGACTTTAAGATTTAGATAGGATTCTTAGAGGTGGGCGAGGCAATTGGTGAGCCAGCCAATCAGTGAGCGGAGGGCGGGGCAAGCGTGCAGACAGGTGAGGGGAGGGAGCTGGAACCGGTTCTAAACGGCATGGTAGATTTGTGGAACCCCTTCTATGGAAGAAGTTAGAACTGGCAGGAACCCACCCTGGTACAATTTATCCCATGATCATGATCACAATATCTTTGTGTGAGGAATCACATGAAGTGAAAACAGAATTCTGTTTTCACAATACAGAACAGGTGGAAAAAGCATTGAGTTCCAAGGCAGAATTAGTGCAGCCTCAGGCCAAAAGCTTAGCTCAAAAGAGGTCAAACTATTTCATCAGCTCTTATTTAAAAAAAAAAACTTCAGCCTAAACTAACTAAGTCTTTTGTAGTTATCTTTCCATGAGAATACGATGCTCCAGTACGATGTTCATACCTACCAAAAAATTCCACCACTGAACTGAAAAAGAAAAACTTTCTGGAAGAAAACAATGGCAAATAAGTTCAATACTATTAAAAAAAAAACATGTGACTCTTAAGCCAGAGAGTTTAGCTTGACTTTTTAAAGAGATTTTACTCTTAACTCTAGGGAAATGCTTGATTTTTTTTTAATGTGCAGATATTAGGAAGACACTTTTTTTTTATTTCAATTGGCACTAATCCAGTACATTCAGTATATGTTAGACATCAGTTGTCAGCCAAACAAACTGGCTCTGGTAGCCAGAAATAAAATAGTGGTCAAAATAGTGGGGAAGGATGCTTTACAGCTTTATATGTGTAGGGGTGAACACATGTTATTTGTTAATAACAGGGGAATGGGGATACATAGATCTACACACGTATATTTTTTACCTCAAGAACATTGACCTGTTTTTGCAAAACAAATCAGGAATAACATTTTAATAATCTTGTTGCTATTTGGGTGTAGGTGAGAAGTTGCCCTTCATGAGACTTTTTCCATCCTTAAGATCCAAAGCGATTTATTTTGCTAATGAATTAAGCTTCTCCAGCCCTCTAGACGGAAGGTAAGCCTTATCGGTATTCTGAAGACTGAGGATGACAAGGAAGGTAAGGCAGACTTTCTTCAAGGTCATAAAACAAAATGAAGTTAGATTTTGGCATTCAGTGTATCTCAGCTTTAGACCCAAATTATTTCAAGACAAATCAGCTGTTTTTTACTCTTTCCATCCCTTTTCTGAATTGTGTTTTTTCAAAAGACAATGGATTTGTTTTTTCATTGGGGAAGAAATTTTGCTTCTCACCCAAAAGGTTTCTTCAGTTCTTGGATGAGAAATGAAGCATCTTCCTCAAGGCAAAAACAGTCCTGTTCTTTTTTTGAAAAAGCACCTTTCAGCTAACTGTGACCTTGTTGACTAATAATCTTCATAGGCATTTTGTTTCTCCAAGATGCACAGCCAGAACCGGTAAATTCTGCTCTGATGGCTAGATTTTGGTTGAACTCAGTACAGCATGTAATTATATGAGAGCTTTGCAGAAATGGTAGTTCATATTGAAGTTTGAAATATGGTGTTTACAGAGACTATGGTTGTCTGAAGTATAATTAAAATGTTATTGCCCACCCAGTCAGGGACAATACTTTAGAACATCTTGCATTCTGTATGGAGATGGTTATTAAATCATCCTATAACTCAAAGCCTATGTAAGATTTTCAAGAGTTTAGTTGCTAGAATATGTGTTAGAGCTTTTGTGTTAGACACCTATCTTAGAGCACTGGCTTTCAAATTTTAGGAATAGGCTCTCTATAGTGGGAATTATCAGGCTCAGAATCAGGACTGTTCATATAGGTTGCAGAATAAATGATTTATTAAAGCCTGCACACAAGAATCTGATGAACTAATGTTCAGCACTACATTGGTGCTAAATAGATCAGTGGTTTCAAAGAGGGCTGGACTTGGATTTCTTGTAGCAATGCAAAGACTCTAAATTGATGATGCATTTTATACTGCCTTCCAGTTCTGCCTGCTCTTCTCCTACAGGAATTATTGGAAACTGATCTAGAATCAATTTTGTTTCAACAGGGTTGGACAACTAATTTTCCCAAGGAGCCACATGAGGAACTGGGACTGTTGTGGGTGGCCAAACCAATGTAACCTGACTTGATATCCTTAAACTCCACCAACTCATCAGGCTGTTCCAGGTGAGGAGGGAGCATTGTGCAAGCACAGAAGAAGGCTTTCTCTCATCACCATCTCACAGTCACTAATTGACGGAGGGAACTGACTCAATTTTATCTGCTCTCTGCGATGTGCTTATTTACATTTGATTTCTAATTTCTGATTGACCTAATACAGACTGGACAGGCCCAGCCAAAGGGCCAGCTGTGGCCTGGGACCATATCATCCCAGATCTGTGTTTAAAAAAGGTCCCAGAAATCAGTTGGGATATTAGCCATGATTAATTTGTTCCATTAATTTCAGTGGTTTTTTTCTAAGTATATCTACGTTTGTTGCTGATTAATGTTTTTATTTCATTCCATCTTCCAAAGGTTTCAGAGTAATATGCACAATTCTCTCGTCTTTACAACTAGCAGATTATATTGGGATAGCGCAATATTTCCCAGAATCCTTTGCAGCAAAAGTCAAGCTCCATATCAATGAATGTCTCAACACAAAACAATCTCTGGTTATCCCCTTCTCTGTTGATAAGCTCACTGAACCTTCTTGGCACCAAAAGTAACCCATGGCTGAATTTAACTACAATGTCTTCATTGTCCCAGAATTATGCCCTGGCAGCAGACCAAATATTCAAAGTTTTGAATCCAGGGAGTGGCAGAGATATTATGAGCTATGACCAAGGGATTTCTGATAAGTCGACATGAAAAGCACTTATTGAGCTAAACAACTAGAAAAACAAAGGCAGAATGAACATCCAAGAAGTGAAGATGGATATTGAATTGAATTTCAATCTGGAAGGTAGATAAGAGAGAACGATTTACACTGTTTTCACTCTTCCTGCTAAGAGTCGTTGCTGTTATGTGCTGCATCCATAACATGCTGTTTTTCCTTTAGTGAATTTTATCATTTGGACCCCAATACTGATCAGAGTCTGCCTGAACCAACAAAATCAGCCAGTGTTCCTTGTGCCAATGCCAATAACATTTATTACAAGGGTAACTGACAGCAAGGTGTATTGAATAATAATTGACAAATTATCCCAGTGGAGCATTTACTTTTCAAAATTCATGCTTATTATATGAGATTATCATCAACATACTGATCACCACCTATAAAGGAATAAAGATTGAACTATTCTTAACAAAGGAAATCATAAGAGTAGCACCAAGCTCTGCTAAGGTTTGTGCAAATCTATTACATCAATTATTTGAGGAATAAGTTCCTTAATGCAGAAGGCCAGTATCATCATTATTTCATAATGTTGAATCCAGACTAAATGGATTTCATAAGGTAGATTAGAACTGACTGAAAATTTAAATTCAGGTGTTCTGTGTTACATTGTGAACCTTTTCCCTTGACAATACAAGTCGTGATTTGACTTTTGTGTGACTTTTGTGTTATGTTGGAATGAAGTGATGCACACTCATCTTGATAATGCAGGTGGCAGGCGCATACGAGTATATATCCGTAACCTACTATCATGTTCCTTTCATGTTTCTGTAAAATGATTTTGCTTTTCCATCCCCAAATCTGAGAATAAAAATGTTTCAGAGTACATATTGCAGTGTATGAATTTGCAGCAAAAAGATATATTTCCAAATTACACTTATTTAACAGCAACTGTCTGGCTTCTATCCAATAAATCTGGACAGAATAAACTGCTATAAATTGGAATATGTATTACCAAAATTTTTGTTTCTGTTTCAAACGGCACCAACTAAATTGGATAAAAATTTTTTTAAATCTTTGGAGACAATAGTGACTCAATTTATATGGCAAGGCAAGAAAGCACGAATCAAAGCCCAAATATTGCAAAAACGTAGAGAACTGGGAGGCTTCGGAGTACCCAACTGGGAAGCATACTATAACGCAGCAATCATGACATGGGTGAAAGATTGGGTGATGTTGAGTAGAAGGCGCCTATTGGCTATAGAGGGACATGACCTCCCTCAGGGATGGCATGCCTCCCTCTGGCAAGAAAGAGACACCCCCCATAGGTATTTCATGGGACATTATATTTGGAAGACTTTGATGGGGGTCTGGGAAAAGATGAGGAAAAAATACTATCTTAGGGTTCCGTGCTGGTTGGCACCATTAGAGGCCTTAACACATCCCAGTGTATTTAATTGGACAAGAAACATAACATATAAAGATATCATGACAGAAGATGGCAACATGAAAACAAAGATGGAATTAGAGCAGCAGGGCAGGAATTTGGAATGGTGGGAATATTTACAGGTTAGAAACAGGTTTAAAAGTGATAAGGTACGTTTTGGGATCTACCCAAACCCTCAGGGGCTAGATAAGATTTTGTTTGGTGGAGACAAGAAAATGCTATCGAAGATTTACCAATTTTTGACCTGCCAAGATGCTAATGAAGAGATGGACAAAAGCCTTCTAATAGCATGGGAGAGAAACCTTGGCTATGAAATTGAAATGGGCAAATGGTGGGATCTATGGAGTAAGACCATTAAACTTACAATATCTACAGCATTCAAAGAAAACATATACAAGATGGTTTATAGGTGGCACTTTCCCCCAACGAGGTTAGCCAAGATGTTCCCTGGGTTATCTCCATTGTGTTGGAAATGTGGAAGAAAGAATGGCACATTCTACCATATTTGGTGGTCCTGTACTGAGGCCACGAAATATTGGAAAAGGATTAAAAAATGGCTAAGAGAGGTTACCGGGGAAAACATGGAATGGAGACCCGAGAACCTTCTACTAAGCATTAAACCAGAAAACATAAGCAGTTCAATATGGCATTTGAGCCTACATATAATTGTGGCCGCAAGAATAACCTATGCACAATTTTGGAAATCCACTACCATACCGTCGGAAGATGCTATAATTAAAAAGATCTATGAATGTGCAGAAATGGATAGAATGACGGGTTGGCAGAGGGACAAAGGAGAAACGGAACATTATCTTAGCTGGAACTTATGGTATATGTGGGCGACAAGGAGAACAGCAGGGACTTAAAATGGGGAAAGTTAAAAGTGAACATGGGTATTGTAATAGATCCCTGAACTTTGCAATGAGAAGATGTGGCTTAGAGACCTAACAATGAGGAAGGAAAGAAAAAAGTTGGGCTGTGAATGACTGTCACCGCGGGGGGGGGAGGGGAGGGGGGTTGTATGTTTAAAATTGTATTTGTATCTGTATGTTCTACGCTTAAAAAAAAAAGTATAATGAATGCCGATACAAAAGGCTGTATATTTACTTTATATTGTTATGTATGTTTTGTCTTTTCTTATGTTGTTGTATTTTTCTTTCTGTTTTTAAAGGTAATAATGTTTAATAAAAACTATATTTAAAAAAAAATTGGAATAAGTTTTCCATTCTGTGAAAGAAAATTAAACTTACCTCTTGTGAAGTGGTTTTTCTTCCAAATAATCAGGGTGCCTTAGATATACATTTGCCTTAGCTGGTGAGACAAGATCTTCTGTCACCTCCACTGTTCTGCTCAAAAATGTCTTTGTAGTGAGATAGGAGCTCATTTTGGTACTGATTGTATTCTGTCCTTAATCTGGTAATAGGCTCAGCATATTGGAACAGGTCAGGTGTTCAGAATTAACCTCAAAGTCCAAAGTAAGCTCAGACAGATGGCATATTTGGGAAAGTTGATCAGTACTCAGCAGAACGATAATGATGATCTAAATCAGTGGTTCTCAACCTGTGGGTCAGGACCCCTTTGGGGGTCGAACGACCCTTTCACAGGGGTCGCCTAAGACCATAGGAAAACACATATTTTCGATGGTCTTAGCAACCGAGACACCAATTTTATGGTTGGGGGTCACCACAACATGAGGAACTGTATTAAAGGGTTGCGGCATTGGGAAGGTTGAGAACCACTGATCTAAATAATGAAAAACTTGATTGCAAGTTTGATTTCCTGAGAGGTTTCATGGCCATTGAATGGGATTGACTAATGAGTTTATACATCTTTTTTTAGACATTCATCCTGTTTCCTCTGGAATGTACAGTCTGAGGATGAAGCATCCATCAACTTGAGTTCAATTCTTATAAGCTTGAGTGGATACTTCCTTGTGGGTTTCTTGGTAGCAATACATAATTATTTATTCCTGCCTTCTTTGGCAATGGTTTATGGCTTTCCAATTTAATCTATAGCTATACAATTTAGTAATGATCTTCGATTCAAATAGTTAGCCAATCTGACCCTACTTAGATTAACCAAGGTCAGCTAGGTGCTACTATCTGGTATGATAGAGATTGTTTATGTACCCCAAATCTATTGCCAGGATTTACTCTTGGATTACATTGAATAATTAGAAAATGATCTTTCAGCCAGAAAAAAGAGCCAAGGTGGCGCAGTGGTTGGGGTGCAGTACTGCAGGCCACTTCAACTGACTGTTATCTGCAGTTCAGCGGTTCTAATCTCACCGGCTCAAGGTTGACTCAGCCTTTCATCCTTCCGAGGTGGGTAAAATGAGGACCCGGATTGTTGTTGGGGGCGATATGCTGACTGTAAACCGCTTAGAGAGGGCTGAAAGCCCATGAAGCGGTATATAAGTCTAACTGCTATTGCTATTGCTGTATTGCATTTATATTACCAATTCAATTATCATACAATGTCACAAAATAATTAAGTTTAGGAGGGAGTACTTCCAGTCATTGTGTATACTTGTGTGTATAAAGAATGTGTGTGTATGGGGGGGGGGGAGAGGAAGTTAGAGAAAGCTATTCATGTGTCCTAGTTGGATGAAGGTCAAATTCAGGTTAAATTTGTGCCATAGCCTCTCTCCAGCATTAGTCTTCTAAAGGTACTTAATGGCTTAATGTGAAGAGAGCTAAGTAGGTATCAAAACGCACAATGCATTCCCCATGTTTTGACCCAACCATGGTACTTCTATTTTATCAGCAATATACCAGTAATATCCAAAGTATCTAACATTTTTTCTGAAATTAAATCTTTACATAGACACTTAATGACAGGAGACAACAGCACATCATAAATCTATGTTGTTAGAACCTGAGCAAAGCCATGGTCTCAGTTTATCTCAGCAGTGAAATTCAATGGCTAATTCAATAATATAGATTTCATGAAACATGATTTCTTATTTGTTAGAGAGAAAGAGCAGTTCTCCAGCACACTCAGCAGCTGCACACTCAGCAGCTTTTGATACTAGACTTACTACTTTTATGAGTGGATGGAACCTATTTTTAGTTGGGAGTGTTTATTGTTTCCAACAAAATGCAGTAAATCTCCATTGCTGTTTTAAGACAGCCATAGCTTTTCCTTCTAAATGGAGATCTGAATCCTAGAAACTTGTCCAGAGACATCAACACTTTTCTTGAATCTCACAGATGCTAATTAAAATGGATGTTGAGTACAAAGTGCTTAATTTATTATGATGATGTACATAACAACATTACCAGAAGGCATAATTTAGTACCTCTATTTTGTTTCGCAACAAAATGAAGACTATGGTTAAGATATGGTTTTGCTAGAGAAAAGTGACAGTTTGCTATCATTGTTGAAACTGGAAACTTAGCAGAATACTAATGCTAATATTCTCTTTCAAGACAGCTGTCTCATGCAAAGCACAGAAAAGGGGAAAAATATAGTAAGCCTGAGAAGTTAAAAGCAGGAAGAGGGGGAGGCGGAAGAGGAGGAGGAGATTAATGCTATGCACCATCACTTTTTATAGTATCTTTCCACATCCTTTGTGTCATCATAAAATCTATCCAACATTGACCACAGATTATATGGGTTCTTAACCAACAAAAGGACAGGTATCAGCTGTATTACATGTGCATTCATGTCCCCAACTACCCTGTTTCCCTGAAAATAAAATCTCTATATATAATAAGCCACATCGGGCTTTTGGCGCATGTACTCAAATAAGCCCCTCCCCCAAAATATTGCAACACAGCAGCAGCCATGAGGTGACCACACTCACCGCCTCCTGCACCTCAAAAATAATAAGACTTCCCCGAAAATAAGACTAAAAGACTAAAAAAAGAGCTGAGGTGGCACAGTGGTTAGGGTGCAGTACTGCAGGCCACTTTAGCTGACTGTGATCTGCAGCTCAGCTGTTCAAATCTCACCGGCTCAAAGTCGACTCAGCCTTCCATCCTTCCGAGGTGGGTGAAATGAGGACCCGGACTGTGGGGGCAAGTTGCTGACTCAATTTGTTAAAAAAATTGTAAACCGTTTAGAGAGGGCTGAAAGCCCTATGAAGTGGTATATACGGTAAGTCAAATAAATAAATAAATAAATAAATAAGTACTTATTTCGGGGGTTGTGGTAAAAAAAAGACCCTGTCTTATTTTCGAGAAAACATGATAACACACTGCTAATGTCATTATAAGCTTCTTTTTATCCATAGACAACCAACAGGACATCACTCTTGGTATAACTGCTCACTCTCAAAAAAGGTGCTAAGCATTCCATTCATTTTCACATGTGTTACTCCTGCCATATCCTACTGTTGCTATATTCAGCAACTAATCATCAACTCCAGAGGTGGGTTTCAGCTGCTGCTACTGCCGGTTCGCTCAGGGATGTGCTGCGCACTTGTGCACGCTTCGTGTACATGCTTGATGTGAGCTACGCACATGTGCAGTGCTAAAAAATGTTTCTGCGCAAAAAATAAGATGGCAGCATTACAATACCACCGAGAGGCCAAGTTACTACCTACTCTGCCAAACCAGTCCGAACTGGTAGGAACTCACCTCTGACCAACCCTTTGTGCAAAATATTTTATAATTAAAACATATACATTTTATATAAACAAACACATTTTTTTCTTACTTTCAAGTATTTTTGCAGAAGAGTCAAAAGCTGGCCTATATATCCCTGCCTGGCACAAAACCCTATTACACTTCCCAAAATGTGCTCATTGTTTACCCTTTGAATAAGAAGTTTTTCAAAAACCTTTCCAGATACAGTTAAGAGTCTAATTTCTTTGTAGCCTTTGCATTCACTCTTGATTTTTTTTTGTCAAATACATAAAAAGTTAACATGTATGTTAAATAAATCACATGGCCACATCATAAACAACCCATCTTAATATTTCTAAACTTTTCCAGTTCCAATACCTATTGCCAAAATTTCACAATTTTCTAGCATACTTTCATCCATTTTTTCTTGGACACTAAGATATAAACTATTTGTTTCCATTCCACTGTTGTGATTTACTGTCTCCTTTATTTCAGCATAATTTTGTCTCCTTTTTGTCATCAAATAGTCACTCTCATTCATACTTCTACATTATTCACTGAATTTGCAACTATCATCATATTGTGGTTTCTTACTTTCATATGCAAATAGATTACACAATTAGTACTTTATAAAAGTGCTTCCAAAAGTGCTTTCCTACATTAGTCAAAAATTTTTATCAGAAAGATCGAATTTAAATGTTCCTGTTTAATTGAGGAAAGGACTTGAGTATTGTTACCCAAAGAAAAACTACATTTAATCAATGTTGATGCACTGCTTTATAGCATATATTTTAACTCTTTCTAGAATTAAGGAGAAATGTTAAAACAGTGAGAATAATTAATCAGTAGAATGGTTTGTCTCCCAAAATTTGGGGGCTCTGTGACTAGAAGATTTTAAGAAGAGATTGAACAGCCATTTATCTGAAATGGTGTGTGGCCTCCTATTTGAGCAGGAGGTTGGACTAGAAAACCTCTAAGGTCCCCTTCCAATCCTGTTATATTCTATGTTTTATGATTAAATCTACACGTTCGCTTTCCTGCGTCCATTCCACCAGATCATTCAGAACAACTGTATCTTCTACTTTGTCTCAGATTCACAAACATAGAACATACCCTTCTTTCATTTATAGAGTTAATTTCTGTTAATTTCATTTATGGAGTTAATTTACTACTTATTCCTTTTATAGTCCAACCTCCCATATGATGTGGTCATAGTCAGATCCTGTGGATCCTTAGATACTGATTTCTGTTGCCATCATAGCTTTGATCAGTCAAGGCTTCACATATTTTTTTTAATAAAATAAAAAAGACATAGCTTAAATTACTAATTATAACTGTGTCGCATGCAACATTTCCTGTCAATGAAAAGGACACTTCCATTCAGTGGATCATGTCAAAACTGTAACAAGAACCCAGATTTAACTCAAGCATTATTATTCTATGCAACCTAGACTAACCTAAGTCTTCATCCCTCCCATGTGTGAGTACCATACAGTATGTTCCCAGGAAGTAAATATACAGAGTTTCTTCAAAGGAAATCTTCATTGATGTTACAGATAATCCTCGACTCACAACCACAATGGTCCCCAAAAGTTTTGTTGTGATTCATTGTGCTCATAAGTTGAGGTACCACGGACTCAATTTTACAACCATTTTTAGATTCGTAGGTATAAAATGAGTCACTACAATCTCTAAGTAAAGCAAATAGTTGTTAAGCAAATCCAATTTATCAAATTGGCATTTTCTTCCTGAAGCCAACAAAAATAAAAGAAGCAGACAAAAACATTGCAAATCACAGTCATGTGACTATAGGATGCTGTAAATGTGAGCCAGTTGCCAAGCATCCAAAATGCTATCACATGATCATAGGTCTTTGTGTGTGTTCCAGTTGTAATTACAAGAACATGTTGTAAATAGATTTTTTTTAAATATTGTAACTTTGAATAGTAATTAAATGACCAGTCATAATTTAAGAACTACTGATACCTTCAGTGTAGTCAATTCAAACTTTTCAATTTCAAACATGATTGGATCTGCTAACATGAAAGAGAAATCATCTGAGCAGGACAATAAGTAAGAGGGCTGAACCTGAAACTACAAAGCCAGAACCAATGATTATCAGTCAAAATATACAGTATAAATGTGGAACATATAAACCCCAAGATTTAAATCTGGGAGCTATAGGCATCCCAAGCTAGCATAATGACAGAACAAAGATACACATTTAGAGAGATTACAGTGCAAATTCTGCTTGATATACTTGTGCACTGAAGTGTGTATATATATATGTATGAAGTCTGCATATACACCTTGTGGATAAACAAGAATTAAACCAAATATGTATTGTGTGTATATTCTGGTATTCATGCAGTAGTCAGCCTTGCTACATTTATTTTTGTCTACAGTAAATAAACCCATCTAGCCATCCTAAGTTTGTGAAGATTCTGCTGTTACTGAATGTGAGGAGAGGGAGTTTCTAGAGATATTTATAGCAAGTCTAATATGAAGTCTGACCAAGATTCCGCCTCCTTTCTGTTTGCAAAAGATGCTTTTTAAATCATTCAGACATCATTCCTTCTCCCAGAAGCTATAGTTAATAGACTGATTGACTCTTGCCAAAGGTATTTTGAGGTTCCTTGACAACAACAAATCATGAATTCTCTGCCTTCACAACTTTGCTATTTATACTTAGGCCAGAGCCACTGAAACAGTAGAAGCCTCTATATAGTGATGGTATGTAGAAAAAAGTCAAAATGGCAGTTGACACCATACAATTAAAACCTTACACTGTATGTCTCTGCAGTGAAATCAGTAGGATTTAAATATGCCTAATTTAAATTTCATTGGCTTTAATTACCTTACCCTGGATAAAGAATTTATATCTATTTTACCCAAGTCTGCATTAACTAAATTTAAATACAATGGCCTCTTGTTAAAATCCTCTTTCCAAATCTATCATGGTGGTAATATAAAGAATTTTGATTTATTAGTCATTGATCTTAGAATACAGAAACATATTTCCCAATGATTTGTAAATGTCAACAACAGGAAAAACAATAATTGCAAGAAGAGTGTTTATTTATAGCCTAGTGCATAACAACCAATTAAACACAATCAAATGCATAACAACCAATTAAACACAATTTAAAAAGCAGAATGTCAAAGACATTGTCCAAATCTTTACACAACAGAATTACAAATTATAATAACATATTAAAAATTAATTTAAAATCACCAGAACACCAATTTAAAAAGTGTCGTTCTGCCCCCTACTAAAATTGCTAAAGGAGAAATTTAATTAGATAAAAATCCATAAAACAATACGTAAATATAAAATATGATTCTTGCCAAGGATCATATTTTACAGCTTCACTCAGCCATGGTTCCTTTTTTTCATTATATCTGGACTGATATATTTTTAAACCTTTTAAAAATATATTAAACATGTTATGTTACTCATTTCACATTTTGATGACCACATCCCCAAAAGCTTTTTAAACTGAAGAGAATAAGGGTGTAGATGACATGGCCTGAAATAACTGTGAGGTTGCCTAACTTACCCAAGGAAGACGAAACTAAGAAAGAGGATATAAGAAAAGGTAAAATGTAGTCTCGCATTGCATGGTTCTAAAGACCAAAAACAGATGTTTATACAGATGGTCCTTGACTTACAACCCAATTGAACTCAAAATTGTTGCTAAGTGAGATATTTGTTAAGTGAATTTTGCTGCATTTCATGTACTTACTTGCCACATTTATTACTTCAGTTGTTAATTTAGTAACAAGGTTGTTAAATGAATCTTTGCTTGTTAGAAGGTCACAAAAGGTGATCACATGATCCCCGAATACTGCACCAACTCATAAATATGAGTCAGTTGTTGAACCTCTGAATTTTGATCACATGACCATGGAAATGCTACAATGTCATAAGTGTGAAAAATGGACATGTCAATTTTTAGTGTTGTTGTAATTTTGAACGGTCACTAAATGGACTGTTGTAAGTCGAGGACTACCTGTATTAGATGGAGCCACTGAAAGAAACTACAGTGCTTAAAAGTATGGGAAAACTAAAGAATGTCCAAAAGAGTGATCTAGATCCAGGTCATGGGGGACAGAGACAAAGAGGTAAGACTTGCTACGAACTACCAGCAACTTTCAATTATAAATAAACCAACAATGGACTTTCTGAGTTTTTTTCAGCTTGGGTTCAGTGGTATTCCCAAGATAATTTGAAACATAGTAAATAATATGGACAGAGTTGACCTTTCAGGAGCTGTTGTAAGAGAAATCAGTAAAATAAACCTTACTCTAAAAATACTGGTTTCCTCTCTTAACAATTCTGCCCTCCCAACATTTCCTCAGTTTGTTATCATCACTTTTCTACTCAGTAAGTGAGTAGATTTTCAAAATCTCAAGAAGAAAGGAGTTGTAATTCAGAGATGGATAAGTGTCACCGTTGGTATTTATTATTATTTTTTGGCACCTTTTACAATAAATTTCCAGATATCAGCAGGATATTCTCTTGGTGAGCAAAAGGGGAGGGATCAGCATTGTCACTGAAGCCAAATCAAGTGTAAAATAGTTTCCAGCCAGACTGTTCGAAACGTCTCAGCTGAAACTGTCTGCTATAAGAAGGAAGTGGTGAATCCAGTACAGCTAAGTGGCAACATGTCTGAGTTTCAGCAGCTGATCCAGAACACCTTACCATCTGCCAGAGATGTTCTACGAGAGAACTATAGCAACCTTCTCAAAGTGGCAGATTTTTGTGACAGCAACTATGAGCAGGTGAGTTACAGTGGGAGAGAAGCCAAGGACAGACTATCTTGAGCTGGCATAGAGAGAAACTCTAGAGTACCTTGGCTGGGGCAACACTATATCTGGGCTAGGTTCTCAGGCAGCTGAAGATGCGTGCAGGGGGGAATGAGCAAGATAGCACCTGTATTAACTATAACATTGCAAAACATGCTGAAGAACATCATGAATCTATATGGGAAGTGGTCAATGTGGAGCTGAGACTTTCAGTGTTCTCTATAGCTAATATAAATTGGGGAGACTGGTGGCAATGAACAAGGAACTGAAAACACCTAAAGCAAGGGTAGAAAAATTGTAGTTTTTACCTCCGTCTTTCTGTGGCTGATATAGTTTCCAGAATAATGACTCAAAGATGCACTGCCAAGTTTGGTGACAAATCACAAATTTAAGCAATGCAACATTTTATTTAAATAAAAAATAAAAAATAAAGATTGAAATGAGCATTTTTGTGTGTCTATTTTGCTTTTTCCAATACCATCCCAAAACTAGATAAAATTTTTGGTATTGCTTCTTTCCGTAATATCACTGTATTATTACCATAACTCTCAGAATTAAAAGATTTTGATTCCTGGATGTCTGCCCCAAGCTAATGGATGACAGGTTGGAGAAAGATGTTATAGATAATGTTGAAATAGTTTGCTCAAGGCCTGATAAAAGGGAATTTTCTAAGGTTTATAAATCCATAAAGTATTGCCGAACATAAACGATCTTTTGACATTCTCTACGTATCTGTAGCTAATGAAATTGTATATGAGAGCAGGAGGGGAAGAGGAATTTCCCAAGCATTTTTCAAGAACAGAAGTCTTCCTCTTAGCAGTAATAGTAACATTGATACTGCAAGTTTCCATTGGAGCAGTTGTCTCTTAATGTCTTCCCTTCAGATTTATTGAAATACGGGAAGGTCTGAAAACTGATGAAGATGATGATATAAAGAAAACATGCCCTGGCCATGATATGTAATTAATAGCTGAAATATCCGTCACCACATTGATTGCCAGGGTTGATTTGGCTGATCTGGCTGGCTAGATCTTTCCTTCTTCATCCCTCCCTTATGTGTCCCTTCCAAAGCGACACGCTCAGTAGAAGAGGGCAACCATCTCAGATAGGGGTGAACCGATTCTCGGCCTCCAATATATACAGTGCAATACTATATTTGTGGAATGTATTTGAGACTATACTGCATTCTATTGCATCTATAGTTAGTCACAATGATGCCAAAATATTGAACTGTGTGTCGTGATGTCAGGACACACAAGCCTTTCATAGCCCATTTCAATATCATAGATAAGTATGAAAGATAAGGAGTCAGCATCATCCATCACTCCCCCTCTATTTGACCTCTGTGTGGAGACTGGACAGGTTGTGGAACCAGATGATCATTCGAATCCCTAATAATCCTTATTTGTAATAATACAAAAATGTAGAAAACAGGTACAGCATGTCCCATGGACATAAACATTATATTTCATTAAGTCAGGTTAGAATTTAGAAGTTAATGTTTGCGTGAGCCAGCTACTCTATACTTGTAGTTGGAAATAATTGCTCTCTTCAAATTAGGAGTGTTATCACACAGAATAGAACAAACACTTATTTTATTTTCCCAGGCAGTATGACAATGTTTTGACAGATAGGAGAATACATGTTGATTGAAGACTGGGAGTCATTAAATAACGAATGGTATTATACCAATGAGAACACTTTATAATGATGATTATGGTTTAAAGCAGAGGTCTCCAACCTTGGCAACTTTAATGCTTGTGGACTTTAAGGCTGGCTGAGGAATTCTGGGAGTTGAAGTCCACAAGCCTTAAAGTTGCCAAGGTTGGAGACTCCTGGCTTAAAGTCTCTTCCAGCTTTGTGATTTCAAATAGAGTACAATTGTCATACTTTCTATCCAATATAACTGATTGGACCTGCAGCCTGGGGCTATAAGAACCCTACTCCTGTCCATCTAAGATCACTGAGCTGGGTTATGTTGGAGACATAACTTTTTGTTTTTCATGGCTTAATATCAATTATAGACTGGGCCATCCAGCTAAAGTTCTGCCCTCCCTTCCTGATACCTGTCATACTTGAGGAGTATTCAGCAGGAATTCAGTTTCATATGTTTCTATTGTTCTGCTATCTTGCATAATTGTCTCTCATCCCCTTCACATTCTTTTCTAACTTATAGGCTCAAGATAAAAGAAAAGCCCTAGAGGAAACCATGACTTTCACAGTTCAGTCATTAGCCAACGTGACCTATCAAATCAATAACCTAGCCAGAAACATCCTCAAAACATTTGATTTGCAGACCACTCATCTCCAACAAGTGGAAGCCAACATTTGTTCCATTGAACAGGTGAGCAAGAATCCTGCTTCAACAGACACTATGAAGATACTATGTAGAAGATACATTTGGAGTTGGATCAGTTTTTGAAATTCTGGTCATTTCCCTTGTTGGTAGCTTCTGTGGTTGGCATGAGAAGTCTTGTCCGCACTTATTGATTCCTCCTGCAGCCACTTCCAAAGTCTTAGTTTTGTAACATCCAAGCTTGTAGCATCCAAGGTAAATCTCAAATCTCTATTTTTGTAAGTATCTTGGCATTATTGGGAAATACCATAACTGGAGACTTTGACAAGCTGTTCACTACTTCAGGATCTTCCAAGTTCAACCTGGTATCTTCAATCTGGTATTTTCAGAATTCTCATTTTTTCCATCCACATATCAGCCTAGTACGCTTGCAAGAAAGTAAATAAAAGTTATCTTAGCAAAAGAAACAACTCAAATCCTTACATAATTACACTTGAATATTATATTTTACACACACACACACACACACACACACACACACACACACACACACACATATATATATAGTAAGCCTGAATGTCCAATGGGTCCTCAAGTCACATGTAATGTAGATGACAGGTAATTGTAAGATTAATATCAGCAGGTCCTAGAACAAGTTATTTTGTGATTGGCCTTGTGATATTTGTTTGCATGCCATTTAGTTGTATGGTTATTTCCCCAATATAAGTGGTTTGTTTCCTTTGTTGGATTGCTTTCTATTGGATTTATGTTTTATCTATTTTTAAAATTATATTATCTATAACTAAACTTGCTTTGGCCTAAGAAGATCAATAAAGTCATCAAATAAATTGATTAAATTAAATACAAATCTTCCCTTACATAGTGCCCCACCAAATGTCTCAGATTACAATGCCTTCAGTCACAAGCTTGGTGACTGGGGAATTGTAAGAGGTGTGACTGCCACACCAGGAGAGATTTGAAGTCGGTGAATATATGGAGAACAGAAGCTGCATTGTCCATTTATTTCAGGAAATTTCCTTGCCCTCTGAGTCACTGCTAAGCTCAAAAAGCAGACACATCCCTGGATTTTTTGAACCAAAGGATTCCTTTCTCTCCTCTTCTTACTGAAAGTGTATCTATGCCTGTTCCCAGCAGATATCAGATCCCTCTTCCTGTTACTGGACTGGGACTAGGGACCTGCTTGATGTTTTCCTGTTTCCTAAGAACAAAAACAAAATAAAATAGAACACATGTGATCAGGAAGCATAAGTGGAATGGATTAATCATCTGTACTATTTCACTTGCTTTATACTTTTATATAACCAAGGGAGTTATGTGCAGTGTGTGCGCTTGTGTGTTTGTTTGGAGAGAATAACTTCAATGGTCAAACAGCAGTTTGAGTTTGTTGAAGCTGGCTCCCAAAATTTGCTTTCTAAAAATTGTGCATAAATCAGATACAATTTTCTTTTGCCTGCAAGTCTCTCTTGGACAAACCTCCCCCCTCCCCCGATTTTAGAATTAATTTGTGTTCATAAAGCAAGACAGTGGCTTTTGGCTCTTCTAGGTTTACATTGTTTCTCCCAGATTATCATGCTCAGAACCTGAGGATTGTGCATTTAGATGATGATTTAGCAGCCACAAATATTTTCTTTCAGTTTAACAGATAGAAAATAAATGAAATGTTGAAAAAAAATCAAGGTTGAGGTTCAATCCAGCCTGGGATCCTTTTCTTGCTTTCCACCTGAAGGTTCACTTCCTAATTCAGATGGTTTTTCAAGCAGAACTAGACACAATAGTATCATTTGTGCTGGCCAAATGATGTGGTATGTAATGATAGAACAATTTAGGTATTCCCCCCCTCCCCCATCCCTGAGAGATGGGAAACTGGTGGTAGGAGAGGAACTATGGACCAGTCATCTCTGGTTCAAATCAATTTAAACAGCAGAAAAGAGAAGTTTCTTTCTACCAAATGAGACTTGTTCCATCCCTCACAGTATTGTTTGCATTGACAATCAACAAGTAGCTGAGTTCACATATTACACGGAACCACATTTTGCATAACACATCACGCCATGAGCTTTTAGTTACAAATAACAAGGGTAAGGCTCACACAATATGCTTAACCAAACAAATGGTATAGCAGTTATTGCAAAGTGAGAATATGCTCGAGACCATATCTCTGTGATGGCGAATCTATGGCACACATGCCACAGGTGGCACGCGGAGCCCTCTCTCCGGGCACGCAAGCCGTTGCCTAGCTCAGCTTTCACCGCACATGCGTGCGCGCCTCCCACTGGGCAGCTGATTTTGGGGTCTCTGCTATGTAGGTGTAAATCACACACGCATACATGAGGGAGTCACGCACGCATGGGTGAGGGCAAAGGGTGGCACACGCATACCTGGGGGCTGTGAGGGAGCACAGGGGGGGTGCAGAGTTCTTCTTGCACCCCATTTTGGTTCCAGGAGGCTTCAGGCAGGCCTGCTAGGCCCAAAATGGGGCATGGGGGGATGCACATGCGCAGGGGTCAGTCCGGTGTGTGTGTGTTGCGTGCACATTGCACTATGGGTGCGGGCACACACGCATGCTCTGTCATGCACACACAAGGACAAAAAACGTTAGCTATTACTGCTCTATCTAGAGAGCTGCTTTCTTTGCCTTCCTCAGAGATATTTAAGTAAGCCCCTAGGATGTTCTCACTGCTTCCCAATTTCCTTGGTTTGCAGACTGATGCAATCTCATTATTACTTAGTCTCTAATTAAGAAATAATGGCCAGATTTCAGTCCTAGATCCTATAATCCTGTTTTGCTATTAATAGAATTTTCTCATTTAATTTTTTTTACAAGCAATAGCTCACATTCATGAGCTCAAACTGATGATGAATGTACATTCTTACTTAGGAGCTTAAGGAATATTTCGCTGGATGAAAAACAGGTCAATATTCCTTCTGGTATAGCCTATTTTATAAGCTGAAGTACTATATGTTCCATCAGGGTTGAATAGTACTGAGATAGCCAACCTCTGCTTCTCCTAAGTATTGAGTGGCGATCTCAGTGAGCCTCAATTGCTGAATTGGAATATATACTATGAAAGGAAGGAGGGGGAATAATTAAATTCAGGGCAAGTAATCATATGAACTACATTGTATCAATGTAAATTAAGTCAAATATAATATTTGTGCTGGCTCTGCATGCTTTATTTGTTTGACTTGCTCCCAAAGCTAAGTCCAGTTTTGCTCTGAAAATGATTGAGCATTCATCAGATTATTAATGGATCTCTTTCTATCTTTTTGAATCATTTCCAACACGTTTTGTTGACATACTTTGGAAGTGATTTGCATTACTTTCTTCCAAAGGCTGAGAAATAGTGACTAGCTCAAGATTACCCAGCTGGTGTCCAGGTTGGGGCTAAAACTCCTATTACACCAAACTGGCTCTCAACATTGCTTATAATTTGTAATATTATTATACTAATAATTTCTACATGCTCCATTGAATTTTAAACAAAACAATGGATGCAGCATGCAGTGAAGTCTTCTCAAATTTTCCAGATATGATGGGGCACAATCCCCAGAGTTCCCAGGCAGATTGGTCTTCTGAGAGTTATAGCTTTTATTACAACTGGAATTGATCAGGATGGAAAATCTGATCTAACAGTAGACAAGGAATAAGGAATGAGAGGGAAACAATAAAATTCGAGAATCCATTCTCTGGCTGCTGCTCTTGAAGTAATTTTGCTTTGTTCATGGAATTTCACAGTAAATCAAACAAGGTCATCCTCCAGTTATAACCTTTCCGCGACAGGCTCTGCCCTTTTTCCTCCCATAAAAATATTATTTGAGAATTATTTGGGATAGGCTGACATGTTGGTGTTTACTGCAGAAGTGGGATTCAAAATTTTTTACAACCGTTCTATGGTTGTGGCAGGAGAAGCTTACTGGAACATCCCCATTCCCTCCCCACCCCACTAAACCTGCTTTCCAGCTCTGTTCTCCTGTTCAGGGCAACAAAAAAGATCAGCTGGGAGACTGGGAGGCAGCAGGGGCGGGGCCAGCCTATTTGCCGGTTCTCCGAACTACTCAAAATTTCCGCTACCGGTTCTCCAGAACCTGTCAGAACTGGCTGAATACCACCTCTGTAGCAATGAATTCCATCTGATCTAATGATGTGAACTTTGTTCTTCCTGTTACATTTCGGCCAGCTCTGTTGACCAGTGCTACATGTTAACTCTCTTGGGAAATCAGCTGCTGATGCTTCCCATTATGTCCTGCCAGACAAGTTCTCTCCTTTCTCATGATATCTTTCTGTTGCAGGTTATAGAAATGCATAAGGAGAAAGTGTCCCGTCGTGAAATTGGGATGCTTACTGTTTGCAAGACCTTTCCTCCCTATCAGAAAATCATCTACCCAAAGAAACTTGAGCCTTTGCAGCCCTATTACAGGAAACCACTGGACTTCAACACTCTGGATGACATTGGCCATGGGATCAAGGTAAGAAAGGGACACTCCAATTAAAAAATGAGATGCTTTAGTCTTCCCCTCTGTTAAAAAAGACAAGACTCCCAGATTTGGGACATCCTATTGACCCTAGTAAGTGAAGCCAGTGCAAAGGATTGTGGGAATAATAGCCAAACAGTTTTGAAAGTTGTGCTCATACCCTGGGCTGCTGAGTCATGAAAATCATGACTGATAATTGAACAGAGATATTGCACCTGTAAAGTAATAACATCAAAGACCCCTGGAAATCTGTACTGAAGAAGACACTAATTCCACAGATGTCAGTTATTTGTCTCTTCTTTTCTACCACAATAATGTTTTAATATGAATTCTTTCATTGGGCTTTTTAGTTCCCCATGCTGACAGGGGAATTCTGGGAGTTGAAGTCCACATAGCTTAAAGTTTCCAAGTTTGAAAAAAAGCACGTTCTTATGTATACGAGTCTTTCCTTGTAGTCTTTCCTTCTAATTTTGGTACCTCTTTGGGAGGATCCGTATCCTGACACATTTTTCTAAGTTCTTTCTATATATTCACTGGAAGGACATTCTGTCCTTCCCTTAAGGTTACATTCAGTGCTAAGCTCAATTTGCTTTGTAGAACTTTTATGGACTGTATTATAGCAAAATATTGGCTTCTGTCAAGTTTATTTTCTGAATCTTTAATGGGAAGAAGAATAGTTCTAGACCACGAAAAAGCAAACTGCCCCACCTACTCCCCAAGCTACAGAAGACATATCTGCTTTCTCCAATTTAGTGAGATTTCCTCTCAGAAGAAATTGTTGAGGGAACATATATATGACCATCAACAAATATGTGGCTTTCAGAATATTAAATAAATTTGGCAGTTGTCCACAGAAGAGGCCTTTGAAAATGTATGCCTGATTTAGCATCAGATCTGCTAAGCATCATCAGAAATAAGGCATGTAACTAGGTCTTTTTATTAATAGATTTGGGGTGTGCTGACCCACGTGTACAGCTTTGCTCTTGAAAAGAAGAAGATTCTTTCCCCCACCCAAGAATTTGATGACTTACATAGACATAGAAATTCAACAAGAGACAGTGTGTCTCCAAGCACTTCCTCTGTGGAAAAACGTATGTGCTACTAAGCCATTACTCTCTTCCTCCTTCAACACAAAGAAAAAAAAAAAGTAGGCGTAATAAGAAAAAGCATAAAAATTTAGAACAGGACTAGGCAACTTATTGAGACACTCAGTACAAGCAAAGTTTGAATCCATGTCACGGATGCTGGCACAAAATGGTACTATTGGTAGACATCCCTTTTCCAAAATGGCTGCTCTTATAGGCACGGACAACTTAATGAAGTAATCCCTCAACAATTCCCCTACCAAAGAATCTCTACCATTCTAGTTTGTCTTTTACTCTGGCAGATGGACACACTTCCAAACATACCACATAGCTGTAGCCAGACATCAGTTATTTTTGAAGAATGTTTTTGGAGCTCTTAGGAAGCCCAAAAGCATTTTTGGAAGCTAAATGTTAGGTTTATATAAATGTAAATCATGAGAGGAAAAAACTTAGTAGGCATCCAGGAGCATATCTGCAGATGCATTGGTGTCCATAGGCATCATGCTGCCTCTTCCATCAAAAATTACAAACACTGTTTGTACTAGATTCATTCTCCTTTGTAGAGAGTGATTGTACCCTCAGGAAGCCATTCCTCTCTAGATAATTTTCCATAGGTAAAAAAGAATAGAGAAGATCTACTCTCTCTCCATCGATTATCCATTATCTCTCCTCTCCCTCCCTCCCTTTCTTCCCCCCTATCAATTTCTATGTTGCCTATCAAAAATATATGACTCGAGGAAGTTTACAAATAATAATCATAATCATGCTTGTGAATTTGTTGGATAATCTTGATATGGAAGAAGTTTTAAAAGTTTCATCATCATAAAAGTTATTGTTTAAGATTTCCATATAGGATTATCAGTAAGTAATGATTTCTTAAAGTAAGGAGCAAGGAACTGATTTTAGTCATGAAATTTTAAAGACTATGATTAACCCCTCATAACCTATTAATCCTCCACATATATTCTACATATTTCAAACATTTCTTCTCCTTTTTCCTCCCACAAGTTGGAATACAGTTCTAAATCAGGATCATAGGACTTCCAAATATGATGGCCCAAATAGATATCCAAGTTGCAAAATAAGATGTCCTTCTTCCTCCCCATTTTGCAAACTACTCTGAAGAAAAAAGTGGGGCTGTGTGGTAACTGGGGTTAGGCATTGAGACTGAACTGGAAACCACATGTGCCTGAAACTGATGAGACAGAGACATTTTGAACAGAGAGGGAAGCAGAGCACAACCTCTTTCTCACCACGCTTCTGTCTCATTTCCCAGTAGCATTGTCGTCATTTGAAACTCTGCTTCCACTCAAAGAGTTTGTGGCCTTTTAGCTTGCCCTGATGATAAGCAATGCTTCAATGCAGCCAGCAGAGCAGCTGGAGAAAGACAAGAAAATCATCTATATGGAAAGAAAGCTGCTAAACTTAGCAATTGCATATCACTAAGTTGGAAAGAAAGAAAGAACTATTAAAACAGGTGCAATCAAGTGAGTGGCTCAGCAGATAATGGCAACTTCTATGGGTAGGTAGACTATGAAATCTTAAAGAAAGGGCAAGGACTTTAACTTAGCATGAAGAAAAATGCACCTGAGACAGAGAAACCAGTTTTATCTGCTGTGGTTAGCTTGCAAGCTACATTCCCCTTTGCCATATTCATATAGCTAACCATTGATGATGTATTTACATTAACTGGAGCCAATTTCAGAAAAGCACAGGACTTCATTTTAGCAAATCACTTTATACTTTTATATAGGACAGAAATATTTATTTATTTGTGACATATATAAAAATGGCATTCACCAGCAGGCCTAATTCAATTTGAATTGGAGACTTAAGATTCAGATAAGGCATGACACTATTTGCATTTGTAGTTCTGTAGAAAGTTATCACCCAGCTCTCTCCCAAAAAATGAAATATCCTAGGAAATATTGAAAAGGCAGAATATTTCTCTGGATGTGAAAAGGAAGAAACATGTTTTAAAAGACAGAATAGCTCCCTGTAGCTTCCTGCCCATCCCCACTTTGTCAATGGGCCATTAAGAAGGCCAAGCTAGTCCACTTACATAATAAAGAGTTCTCCCCTTCAGCTCCAGGGGGATGGATTAAGGCATGATAATACTGGCCTTTACCCAACTCGCCACATGGCATCTGAGAACTCAACCAAACCTGGATTCAAAATGCAGTCTAGAGAGTTGCCCCTGCATGGCTCCATGGAGTCTGATAACCCATCAGAATACAAGATCAAGATCAAAGGCCAGAGGGAATCAGGGACTCAGCATCTCAGTTGGCCCTTCTCTTTTCTCCACCAACATTGAACCATGTGATTACCTTTTCTGTTCAGGACTCAAGCCATGTGGTCCTGTCCACCAATAACCATCTTTCCAAGCAGCCTCCATGTCTCCAGTGTCTTTTTCCCCACTTGGAGCCGAACCCAGAAGGACATTTCTTTCAACAGGTCAAGGCAAACCAATTTGACTTGGACTGTTTTGAGAGATAATATTGATGAGAAACATATCTTCATCCAAATTGCCCATAAAGGGACTAAAGGGTTATCCTCTCATCTCAGTTACTACAATCAGAGGACCTCTTGATAACTAGTTTTAAGGGACATAATCACATAATGTTGTTTTCATCTCATTCTCAGTCAAACCAGAGTATTTTGGGAACTTCTAGTGTGGAAGGCATTCCTTCTTATCCCAGAAAAAAACCTCGCCACAGTACTCTCTGGAATACCTTAGTGATGAGTCTGGGAATTATATAGCCAATGACTGCTTCTTCCTCTCATTCAGTCATTAGACACTCCCCCTTTGTGTCCATTGAAACTTGGTCTGAAGAAAATACCTACCTGCTTCCTGTGCCCCCCACTGCCCCATAGTAATTTCAGCCACTTGAGTGATCTGCACTAGAAAACAGATTGATGCTCATGAAAAAACACATTCCTAAAAGAGATATTGTTGCGAAAAAGAACATCCTGCCACAACACAATTGATGTCAGCGCAATTTTCTGCTGAGTCAAGGTTGGGAGGAAAGAACACTGAAGCAGCAGCCTGCATAGCCTTGTTTGCACTGGATTAATGCAGAAACTGTTCCACTAAATAAAATACCTTTAAGCATGTTCAAAAAGTAAAGCCTTTTTAATTTTCTGGAGTCCAGGTTTGGTTAACATTGAAATATGATCACTGGCTGGTCTTTGTGGATTGGCATAGATTTGCAACCTCTGCTCACTGGATTTTGTGGAGTGCCAAGACAGATGGCATAGTAGCCAGTAAGCTGGCTACCTTAGCCCCTCATAGGAATAAGCCCTGAGCCATATGTTTGACTTGGTTGTGTGGCTTGTTGGCAATGCTCTGTGTTGGCAGAGGCAGCAGGGGCAGGCTGAAAGAAAATGCCACAGAGATAGGCAGCCAAGGAGAAAGAGGCTGGCACACACAAAATGGTATCAGTAGACTTGCCACTTTTTGGTTTTTAAGACAAATAACATATAGAGCAGTACCTTTAAGTCTTAGCTTGGTACCCGTTCTCTCATTCTTGAATTGTATATATGTAAATCATTCAAAAGTTAAATCTAAGACGTGACATAAATATCTGAACAGTCTTGAGACAATATTTTAAGTGCTAAGAGCTGAATTTTAATGTTGACTTATGTTGTCAAGGTCAGGATACAAGAAAAAGCAGACTTAGGACTGAGAACTGACAAAATAAATGAAACCAAAAGCAATGTTAGCCTTATCACTGGAAAAAAAAAACCTAGCACTGAGTTTAATGAAGTGACAAATTGTATTTGCTGCTGGTTATCTGTATCTAAGACTGCTTCACATCATTCAGCTGTCCTTCCCAGCATCCTCAATATATGGAAGTAAACTTGCAAAATTACCTATTGACTGTAATAACCCAGAAGGAGCACAAAAGTCATTACTTCTACAATGTGTATCAAAAGTCTACAAAGTGCTCTGAAGCCAATGACTTGATTTGTCACTTCAAAGTTGATTAGAGTTGCAAATACTTCAACAGGGTGATTTGATCCTAACTGTTTCAAAGCTTTGTGTGACTCTATTTACGAGATATGGTAAATGAAGAGAGTAGGAGACAGTGAATGATAATAAATACTTGTCCTACTTTGTCCTCCAGGTCCAAGGACCCCCTTGTAGAGGTGCTCATGCAGCACTTCTTTATCAGTTGCATAAACATTGCAGGGTGTGTGTGTGCTGCAGCCAGAAAGGCATGACTTTGAGATGCCAATTCTCAAATTGAGATGTATTCTGTGTTTTTGGGAGGGTGGGGCTGTACCAAGGGAGGCTCATTCAATTTCATTGTACACATGTTGTGCATTGGCAATAAAGTTTTGATTTGATTTGACCACTTCTCATTTTGAGTTATGTAGGTAGTCCTTTGAACTGTCCTGTGGTGGTGTATCTGTGGAGATGGAGATGGTTTGCAGTCCCAATCTGAAAGGGCAGACTCTAACACAAAAGGGCACATGAAGTCCATTGTTATAAAAGCCATGGGTGTTATTCTATGACTCAATTCACAGTTTTCAATCAGCTTTGGTGGCACCTGTCTTCAAAGCCAAAGGGAGCTTCATAGCACAGGGCTCTCTAGTGGCTTTTTCAGCAGCTGCAGCTTCTAGTTCCCTTGACTGAATGCCACAGTGGTGTAGGGTTTCCTTCACAGTATCTTTGTAAGGCTTGCACATATGACCTTGAAGTCTCTTCCCATACCATAGTGCACCATAGAGCAAGGTGAGTCCAACTAATGATGAGTCCAACTAACTACATCTGGGCTCTGATAATAAGGACTCAATGCTGATAAGACTTTGTGATCCAAGGCATCCAGATTGGAAACACAATCTTGCCAACAAATGCCCAGTGTGTCTATGATAGATAGATGATAGATAGATGATAGATAGATAGATAGATAGATAGATAGATAGATAGATAGATAGATAGATAGATAGATATTGATTAATGAAAAAATGCTTCCCAGGTCCTTATCTTGGCACTATGATGGAATTCAAGAAATGGTTGGAGGATTTTCTCTTTCATAAGAATCTCATCTCAATAGTGCCAAATGCCTCCTGGCTTTTAACACTTCCTTGCAGAAGCTCTGCAGCTTTCTAGTTGCTTCCTGGTGGTTCAGTAATATAACTATCTCTGTCTAGCAATTCTGAAAATTTAGTATTTGCCACAAAGAAGCCCATCATCTGCTTGCTTTAAACCAGGAGTGTCAAACTCACAGCCTGTGGGCCCACGCCCATGCCCAGTTTAGCGAATGGGGGAAAGTCATCATACATCACACAACGAGGCAACGACAATGCAAGTTTAACACCCCTGCTTTAGACTGTCTCTCTTTTTGGAGGAGCAGGGGCTCATCGCTATGTAAAGTGCTTGGATACATCTTTTAGTGTGAAATTCAGGATACCATGACAAGCTACTGGCAAAAGAAAAAAAGAACAGAATCCAAGTGATAAAATAGCCATTGCTTTGGAAGATTTCTATGTACTACACCAAATTGTTCTTGCAGATTTTCATCTTGTACTTGTAATCTCTCTCTTTTAGGATCAAAGCCACAGCTGGCCAAAACAGGGACTCTATCAAGGCGATCAATCAAGTCTTCGGCTGGGCTGTCACCTGGAACTGTGGGTGAGAATGGATCAGCTAATAGCAGGAGCAAACAAATAAACCCCACTGAGTTAAGGCTGCTATGGCCACCTATACTACTTATGCAGGATAATCATCTAATCAATGATATTTTATTGTTGACAATTTATTTTATTTAGTGATCAAATTTGTATAGCAGCCCATCTCATCAAAAGCAGTTCTGGGCAGTGTACAGCAAGTGGATAAAACAACAAATATAAAAATGTTTAAAAGATATTATAAAACAAATATAAACTCTACACAAAGAAGACAAGAATAAGCTACCTCAGCAACTGAGGCATCTGACCCTTTTTATTTGAAAAAAAATATTGTATCTGATTTAAAGGCAAAGTAATCAGGGGACTTTGAAGTAAGCAGCCCTGCAGTAGATTCCAGCAACATCTGCAAGGAGAGGTGAAGCTCAGCAAATGATGCAAGTCTGCCCCTTTTCAACATGTGGATCACAAGGGGCGGGACTTGTATCCCGCTGCTCCATCCGCCATTAGGCAACCCTTGCCTGAAGATATTTGTAGCATATAAACATCTTGACATCCTTCTTTACGATGGGTAGCCATTCTGCTCTCTAATCATTCCTTCCAAATAGTGCATAAATGAGAAGACGTAGAAATATAATGTAAACGTATGTCTTATCAGCACAATGAACAACTATACTGTGGGTATAGTTGGGTAGTATTCTGTGATATATATATATATATATATATATATATATATATATATATATATATATATATATATATATATATATATATATTTCAGATTAATCACTTAAATTAGTTTGACAATTAATTACATACTATTTTCAAAAATAATTTAAATTATGTTTAATAGGCATCCCACAGACAAATGAGCCTTGCATAAAAATGGCTTTATTCAGAAGTAGAATAACATTCTTTAAGATGTTGCTTATCCAAAGTGATAGTTAGAAATAGTGATGTTATCTCTTCTCAGATCCTCTCTTAGTAGTTAGAATCTTAGGCATTGGAATGGATAGGTATAATATTCTTCTATTATTTATTCAAAGGACCATTTATTTGTACAGAATTAAAACTTCCACGGAAACACCAATGTGTGTGGAATGATGGGCTCTTGCCTGTGAAAACAGATTTGATTTTAAAAAAATGATCTATAGGACATCACCCGAGTCTTCACTGTTCATTATGATCATGGAATGAATTGATGTGGTGGCTGTGGGCATTAAATGATTCATCTGTTTCTGTTACATAAACCACTCAAGTCAAAATACAAGAATTTCTCAAGTCTATTGGTTCAGGCAGACAAGGTGGTGATTTTTGTTGCTGGTTTGTTTGTTTGTTTGTTTGTTTGTTTGTTTGCAAATGAGGATTTTAAGGGAAGAGATGCTCCCACATGGGATGTGATGATGATGTTAGAAATAAAGAGAACATGTTTTGCAGGCTGGGATGTGACAATTAGGGTGTTAATATAGGAATAATCTTTAAAGCTTATTTTAAAAATAAAAATTCTCATATCTGAGAAGCAATTCTTAAAGGAGAGGAATGGAATGGAATAGCCAAGTGTGATTGGACACACAAGGAATTTGTCTTTGGTTCATATGCTCTCAGTGTACATAAAAGAAAAGTTACATTCATCACAAATCATAAGGTACAAGTGTTAATGATTGTCATAGGGTACAAATA
Organism: Thamnophis elegans; assembly: GCF_009769535.1. Lineage (NCBI taxonomy): Eukaryota > Metazoa > Chordata > Lepidosauria > Squamata > Natricidae > Thamnophis > Thamnophis elegans. Next base: position 103,065,507 of record NC_045558.1, read on the forward strand.
AGGAATCAAATCATACTAGGAACAATCAATATAAATCGTAAGGATACCTGCAACAAAGGTACAGTCATACAGTCATAAGTGGGAGGAGATTGGTGATAGGAGCGATGAAAGGATTAATAGTAATAGTAATGCAGACTTAGTAAATAGTTTGACAGTGTTGAGGGAATTATTTGTTCTTATGTCTAGTTCTGGTGTGCAGTGCTCTATAGTGTCATTTTGAGAGTAGGAATTGAAACAATTTAAAGGAAAGTTGTATTGATGCAGGTGTGGGAAATCCAGATATGACTTTTTTTTAATTTTAGAAGGAGCCAGAAGGTCCTAGAAGCAATTCCGCCACCACTCATCCCCGAAGGCCAACTCTCAACAGCTTCATCTTTGTTGTCAATAAGGTACCTTTAGGTCTCCTACCCCACCTCCCCTTTCTTCCCAGCACAGAGTAGAGGTGTAAAGAATAACCGTGGGGAAAGTAATTGCTATTACAAGTGATTAAACATAACTGAAAAGCAAGATTTCATGATCCAGGAACGTGTAGTACAACGTCAAATTGTAGTATCAAACATCTTTTATTTCACACTAAAATTACAAAGAATTGTTCTAAAGTATGTGATAAGTTTTGTACCACAGACGACACTCATTGTCATTTCATTATTTTGGATTTCTTCCCAAAATCCATATTATGGTGCTAGATAACAGTTATTGCATAGCACTTTAAACTGTACCTTTATTACAATTTAGAGGTGCTCTACAGAAACTATTAACTCTTCCTTTATAAGGATAGACAAATCTATTTACTTTGATTGCACACATTGTCCTTATATGCTTCCTTTTATGTAACAAATATCCTGAAGAAAAAAAACAGTATCACCAAGCAAGAATATCAGATAATGTGCTAGCTTAGACTGTTTCCTGTATGGTGTTTTTCTATGTACAAAGATGGACAAAATATGTCCCTCTAGATGTTGTTGGGTTCCAGTTCTCATCAGATAGCAAGCCAGTGATGATGGATTGAGGGAACTGAAGCTATCCCATTCCAGGATTACAAGTCTATATTATTTTAACACAAGGGGCATGGCTACTTTCCTTCCTTTTCCACTGCCTTTTCAACAAATGTTCCTTGTAACCTGTCCTTGTTTACATATGTCATAGTAACGTCAAAGAAGTTTTGAACAGCACAAGTATGAAAGGGCCTTCTGAAACCTGATCCACCACACACCACCACCACCACTGGAAGCAGATGATTTTCTTCTCCCCTCTCAACAGATTTTTTGCCACCTCCTCCTCCTGTTCAAGCGGAAGATGTTCTTCCTCTGCCTTACCCTGAGACAGGTAAAAAGCTTGTTAAAGCACTAGGAAAATAAATGCCTCAAGCCCTTAATGAGTTGGCATATATGACCCATTAATAAATGTCAGGTAGGAAACATGGGAACAGTATCCAGTGATCTTGGGAATGGAATGGAATGGCTTAGTATATAATGCCTGAGTTCATAAATTACACCATGCTAGAAGTGATTTGTTTGATTGACTTATGTGACCCAATCAATTAGGTCTTATTTAGCAAACCATTACTTAGTATTAGGGCTCAATTACAGAACACTAAGCAGATGAGACGGTTGACTCGCTTATTTGTGAAGCAGGCACCATATTTGTTTGCAGATCTTGATTTTCCAACTTTTCCTCTACCACCATCCCTGGACAATTCCAACTATGGTCACCTGAAGCCTCCTCTTCTGCCACCTCCACCTCCCCCAGAGAAATTGTCGGTGGGCACCAGACACCTATCTGGAGAAAGGTACCTTAGTAAATGTATGAGAATTGCTGAAAACTGTCTCAACTCTGCATGATTTTTGCCTCCTACCCTAGATGTTGAAATGCCAAGGCCCCAAAAACATTAGGAGGCATTCTTGTTGCCTTGTACTGTGCCTAGCCAGTAATAGTTCATAATGGTTCATATACACAGGACTAAGTCAAATCCACACATTAAAAAAGAACTTCTCAGCTCCAAAACTTTTTATTAGCTATAGTAAATCTTGGGGAAAGAGATAGGTAGGATTGTCTTCCATCTTAATTAGCATAAACAATCATTTCCATCCGTCCTTTTTCAATAGCAGCCAATCCATGAACTTCTATCCCTTTTGCCTCCGTGAATTTGCCTACAACATGAGTAGCAAAAGGGTAAAACTTGATTGATTGTAGCCCCCATCTCATTGTGCAGACTATCTCTTTAGCATCCCTAGATTATCTAAGGATGTAACTAGTTGACCTTTATGTGGTTCCATTGATTCTGACTCTATTTCTCCTACTCTTGTTTTCAGTTGTGACTCTTTACCCTTATGTTCAGAAGAAGGGAGGATGAACTCTCATTTACAGAAGGGGCCATTATTTATGTGACAAGGAAATACTCAAATGGCTGTGTGGGAGGTGTGACATGTGATGCAGAGGGATTTTTTCCCAGAGAACTACACTGAACCGTTGCAATGAGCAGAATGAAAGAGGAAAAAATGACAGGTCCTAACACAAATGGTGTGGAAAACGTGAGTAGTCCCACGGTGAGATAGGCTATGATAAATTTAACAAATAAATTTACAAATGTTCTAGTTTAAGTTGCCAGGAAATCAGTATTTCTCTGACTTACTTAAACTAGGCTAAAATCAAGCTAGTAAATGAAGGTGTCAGAGGACTTTGGAAATTTCCCTAATCCATTGCAACATAAACACGGATTTATGGCTCCTCTCCTCTGTAGTGCTTCGCAAAGCCTAAAATCTTGCCCAGCAGTTAATAAAGAGCCCATCAGGGCTAATTTCTATCCTTACAAAACAGTGATTGCTTAGAATCTGAGGTTGGGTCTGCCCATGTTGATAAATGTGGTGAATAAATAAATGAACCCAGCAACCAACTTTCTACTATTATATAAAAAAATAAACACGCTATAAAATATCATTGAAGGTTTTGCGTGGTTTTTCAATATGCCAGCAGGTGGTGCTATTCTGTAGTTTAAACTCCATAGCAGCTACTGCCCCTCTCTGTCCATTCCTGAAATCTTATTTGCATCCCAAAATTATACCACCTATTCAGCAGCAAACAATTGAGCAGAGACAGCATGATTACCTGTAGCTTTTTTGGCTGGGAGGGCAGTCAGAAAAGAAATAAAAGATGAAATTCTCTGGGTTAAGTGTAACTCCTTGTAGCTTTGTGGATATAGTTATGGAGATTTCTTGCAACTGCTGTCTTCCGTGTCTTTTGACTTCCCAATAGTCCTAGACCTGGTGATTTCCCACTAAAGGGACTAAGCAGGTTCAACCTAAGCACTGTAATTTGCTTTTAAATAGACAAAAAGTTATTGAGCTCAAATAGTTCACCAATGTTGCCAAACATTCCAAGTCCCCACCATCAGGATATTATCTCCTGCCTTAGCTGAGTTTTTGCTTTCTTGGTTTTTTAAAAAAAATGTTGGTTTATATACGGGAAATGTGTAGAATATTAGGAGGGTGAGGTGAATGTGACTATAAAGCACTTCCTAATTTGTGACTGAGGAAGAACAAAAGGAAGCATAGAAACCTGTTTTTCTAATTGGATTCATATAATTTGTTTCCCCAAGGGTGGTGCTTTGTTGTGTAGATTCATTTGTCTCCTGTTCAGAAATTACAAATGTTTGTCACCAATAAACTCATGGAAAGTTCAAACAGAGCCTGTACCTGATGGCCAACAGTTTTTTTCTTCCCCATCTGAGCGGGTCGCAGTCCTGAATATTGTATCCCACTTTAATTACGCTCCACATGCTCCTGGTTTGCCAAGATAGGTGGTTATGTGTGTCCTCAAATCTCCAACTTAGACCCACCTTTTAATTCCTTTCATTTTGCCATACGAGGAAATCACAAGCAAGGAGAAAAGAACTGAGGGATAACTGAGAGGAACAAACCCACTGACATTCTCAGATCAAAGGAGAGAATAAAGCTAATTTATGAGGTAGGACTTCAGGTGAAACAGAAAGCCTTCCCCATCATGGGGATTCACACATTCAAGACTCTAGAAACACAGGAATCATGAAATAGATATTGAATATACTTTATAAGCAATTTGTGTCAGCTGAGTATACAAAAGATAACATTTAATATTTGCAAGGTATTTTTTGTATGATGTGTTTGTGTGTGTGTGTGTGCTTATAAAAGAGTTGCCATGGCTTTAAATTCCAAAATAACAAGCAGAAAGGAATACAACATAAAAGAATATGGGATATTTGCAGAGGAATACAGACCAAGAGAGCATTACAAATAAAACATTTTAAAAGAAGATATGGGCAAACAGTCTGCTGGTTTGGTTATGAATCCAAGATGGCAAGCACATTTCAAGCCAAGGGGAAGTCCTGGAGTTTTGGGGTACAAAACATTGGGAGAGAAAAGTCAAATGCTCAATTTTAATAAATGGAAATTATTCTGGCAGCAATACAGTAACATAATTCAGTGGAACCCTGTTCCAGTGTTGCACAAAAAAAAAGGTATAATCTAGGTGTGTTATGGTTGTGTCAACCTCTTGAAATTTAGTGCATAACTGTTGTGTGTCTGTTGTGGCAGTGTTATGACTGTAGTTTGTCTGGATGAGCATGTTCCACTGACTTCTCTTTCTAAACTTGATCCCATACCGCCGTAATGGTCACTAATCGCATAGTGATTGTATTCCTTTTCCTGAGCAAACATGAAATACAAAGTTTAGCATAGTTAACATATTCATTCTTATAAAGCTCCCTGAATCATTTTTAGGAAGCCATGATGCAGGCACCATCATTCAACCTGGACATCTTGTTAGCAAGCTGGGAAGTATTTTCTCCAGAAGACCATTTCTCTTTATCCCTCTGCCTCCAATTTATCCGGGAGTATATGCAGTATTATTTGAATAGAACAGAGGGGGAAAAAGTCCAAAGTTAGATCTGAAATTACAGGGTAATTAATGGATGAATGGGAAATACATACAGAATAGCAGATTTTTTCCATGTAGTTTCTTGTAGTCTCCTGCTTTCTACATTTCTAAAGTCAGGAGTCAGGAATTGTGGTTATTCAGTTACTGCTGAATTATAACTGCAAACAACCCCAAGTAACATGCCTATTATAAGAAGGTGTAGCATAGCAACATCTGAAGGGCTAAGCTGTACATCGATTATCATCAGCAATAGTTGTTTTTAACACGTTCCCTACACCGGGGGGTCTCCAAACTTGGCAACTTTGCAACTTGTGACTTCAATTCCCAGAATTCCTCAGCCGGACTCCCTCTCTAAACATCTAAAATACTTTTGTTTTCTTGTTTCTATACATCAAATAGGCAGCACCACATGCCTCGTTTAGATAGCAATTTCTTTTGGAGCAGCTGAAATGCTTCCTTGAGGCTCTTCTAGATCAGACTTCCCCAACCTTTTCAGCTCTGCTGAGTGGCAGTGGGGGGGAGAGGAGAGGATTCCACACTTGCCCACTACTTCCGCAGCCTGGTTCCAAAAGGCTCAAGGCCTAGTAGTGGGCCGTAGCCGAGGGTCGGGACCTCTGTGTTCTAGATGACTGATCAACATCCTACTGTGGCAAGAGTCTTCTCTTGTTTTCTCTTAAATTTGCTTGGCTAAAAGTCGCCCTGCCAATTCTGGCACCTTATAAAGGAACTGCAATGTCCAGCCCAGTTTAGCTCTTGAAAACCCTGGTTATTAGCTATGTTGACTGAGAATTATGGAAGCCAAACATTTGGAGAGCAGCAGGTTAAGGATGTATACCCTACGGTATTGATCTCAGCAATAAAATGAGCCCTTAAAGAAATCAGTATTTGGACTCGATGATTATGTCCTGCCCAGCAACAATGATACACTGAAATTACCTTGTAGCACTCCCCCCCCCCGCTTTTTGGGCATAATTTTTGCAAATATAGATAACAGTTTATTTTACATTACACAATACTTGCTTTGTTTTGATGTGCGAATCCAGCCACTATGGTCTGTGAACCGTGGTTTATGGCTTAATAGTATATGGCTGAGTGGGTAAATCATAGATTAAATAAAACCTGATCTAGCAGACACATAATCCTGCTCCATTTAGATCTACGGCAGATGATTTTATTGTCATCTTCAAGGAGGCAGGACCCATGACTGCTTTCATATGCTTTGGTAGCAGAGAGAAGCCTTTTCTGTACCCCAAATGGATAAGCAATTTTTAAGGAATGCAGCAGCAGCATTTTCTTCATAGGCAAGCAAAGGATATGAGGCGACAGGTACCCACCCACCCTGCCTGGAATGACTGCCAAACTGCATAGAGAGCCCTTATCTGGAGATTAAAAGAAGGGGAGGTCCAGAGACAGACCTGTGCACAATGAGAGAAAGGGTGGGAGAGGGGGAAACAGAGCAGAAGCCAAGCATGAGGCAGTGCAAGATTAATTGCTGAGATCTTTCCATGCTGTATGGCAGGTAAATCAAGGAAAATTGCTGCTTCTGCAAGGCTTTCCCTCAGGATGTTTCCTTGAGAACTTCTTGAAGGTGGGAACGAACCTCTATGGCAGAGTCCCAAGGGACTACAGTAGCCCGGTAAGCCCCGGGTGGGTTTTTCCTCCACTTCCTGGATGAGCTGATGCATGGGATAGCCCTTCCTTGGGAAGGCAATATCACTTGACTTCATTGCCATGGAGGGCAGAAGTCATTGGCTCCATCTCCCACATAGAAGATTCTCTCAATTTGTTTCCCTCCTGAGCTCTTTCTTCCAGGTATTCAGTCAGGATCTTCTGTTTGCACATATTTGAAGGGCACCGTGGGCAATTGTGTGAATGGTAAGGACCCAAGATGAAGTAGCCTGTCTTGTCAAAGCCGAAGGGTTACTGAATATTTTATGGAAGAGGGAGGTAAACCCCTGCGGCCTTCAAGGAACATTCAATGCCGAACATGTTGGCATCGGAGATGAGGATAATCTCAAAGTGGTTCTGGCGCTTAGAGAGGAATTGGAAGAGCTCCTGCATGCCAGGAGAGAAGGGAATCTTTTCATAGACTGCTTTGAAGTCGGCCATCTTTACCCCTTGATCCCCCAGATATTTCAAAACCCGCTGCATGTACTCATTGTAGAAGCCTTCCTGGAAGTTTGGCGTATGGACCTCTGGCAGCTTTTTCTCAGAGCAGCCTGGACGACAGAATCATCACTATTCTCATTTACAATGGTCCTCATCAAAGTCAAAGACCAGGAGATACTTTGGCTTTGTGTGGCCGCCATTGGCCCATCCTGCAACAAAGGAGGTTGGTTAATGGAAAGCCAACTACAGTGTTTACCTTGCTTTGCCCTTCTGACAATGCAGCCTATGCCCAACCCGATTGCCTTCCTTATCTTGACAACTTGACAACTCCCAGAATTTACCCAGTCAACACAGCCATTCCCATAGAGATTCTGGGAATAGCATCCACATATCTCCCTGTGATGACTGTTATAATGCCACTTCCAGCAAACCTAAGAACTGAGTGCTTCCCCTTAATGGCAAAACAGTATTCAAAAATAATTCTGCCTATTTTTGGCTCCAACTTTGGTGTACCCTCCCCTTCCTACCTGAACGTGCCACAAACAGCAGGCAAAGGATGAGATGTTGAGTACTTAGGCAGATGCATCCATAGCAGAAGATCCTTTTCATGCACAATAGATGATACCTCTATTTGGCCCTAACCAAAGCAAAGAATGTATGACTATGCTTAAAAAAAATAAATTCTATCTTTGATATGCTCTTATTTTTAACCTTGGTTCATGGAGGGGGAAAAAAGAGGGGATGATGACAAATTATGGAATTTGCTACTTATACATTCTATTTTATAACCTTTACTCCCTGAAAGGATTAGAATGCTTTGAGGTGTTGGCATTCACAAGGACTAGTAACTTTGGTGCCTTACAACTTCTTGAAGATGTGATAATTTTTATCTCTCTGTCCAATGCTATTAAGGTCTGTAATTATTAATAATTTTCACATTTATGATGAAATCACTTAGCCCTGTTGTAATAAAATTAAGATTGCAAGTAATTCCAAGTGAACTACTTCATCATTGCCTATTACTGTCTTGTGCCCACTCTAAGTCCAAGTAGGACATCATATTTCTCCTCACGTATCTTCAGTTCTTGACCTTAAGAGACTTAAGTATTCAGCACAGGGGATCAGTGTTTAAGTTTCTTTTAATCCTGGTCACATCCTTTCCTGATCAAGGCAATTTACGTCCTTGGAATTCTTGCTTGTAACAAAGAGGCAGTGATAGGATACCAGCGAATTTTGGAATACATGAAGGATTGGAGGAAAGGTGGTTAACATAATGGGCAGCTTTAAGTAGTTATTTACACTGATATTGAATATGGATGGCCTGAGATTTGGAAGTTTCAGTTTAATTTTAGAACAAGGTTTGCATTTACAATTGTTCAACAAAAGTTTTCTGCCTGATGTAGGGGGAAGTTTGATGACTCGCCAGATGGGCTGTGCCTTCCAACATCATCTCCAAACATGTCCCTCTTGATTTTCTTACCTCTTCTGCTTCCCATTGGTTTGATGAGGTCTAATCAATGAAGCAGCGTGGCCTACAGCTTTGAGGTGGCAGGGGTATGGAGTTAAAATGAACCACAAAGCCTTTGGCCACCCTGTTCCACAGTGTTATTCACAGCACATCAATACAGTATCCGATTATTCTGAGGCTTTTCTTTTCTACCCCAAGTTTTCTGAGAATAGTGCTCACCTTAAGAAAGCATTGCAGCCCGATACCTTCGAACACCTTTTCATCTTCTTCAGTACTTTAGTTTCCAACGTGATGCATCCCCCAATGTATACACTCCCTTTGCTGCCGAAGAAACCAGAGGTCACTGATTTTATGAATGCTAACTTTATTCAGCTTGTCCTGCTCACTTTAGATTCGCCCCATACTGAAAATAAACTCCACAGCCTGTTTTCCCCAAATGACTTTGATAATTATAGGTAGTCCTTGACTTACAGCCATATCGTTTAGCGACCAAAGTTACAACACAGCACTGAAAAGTGACTTATGACCATTTTTCACAATTACAACTGTTGCAGCATTCCCCGTGGTCATGTGACCAACTTTTGTGACCTTCTGACAAGTAAAATCAATGGGGAAGCCAGGTGTCACTTAATAATCATGTTACTAACTTAATAACTACAGTGATTCACTTAAAGCAAGAAAGTCATAAAATAAGGCAAAACTCACTGTCTTGCTTAGCAACAGAAATTTTGAACTCACTTGTGGTTACAAGTCAAGGACTACCTGTATTGCTTGTTTGACAACAGAAATTCCTCACAAAGTACAAGATTGCATAAGAGCCTCTCCTTAACACGGTTCAATTAGCTGCAGAGCTGAAGAGATAAATATTTTAACTCCCCCTACCAACCTGTAAATGCAGCTTCTTGTGCCTAAGAAAATCATCACAGCAAAAAGAAGGACCAATCTGCCTCTATTCATTGAAACTGTCTTGCCAATCCTAATAAAAACATGTGTAGCAGGAGGAGTTGAATTTTTCTATCATAATGAAACGGCGAAATATTTTGACTTTTTAAAGAGAGATGAACTCTCAGTGCCTGGGTAGCCACCAGATGCTGGAACAACTTCCTCCAACTTAGCACTTCCCAGATGTGATGCATTCTGAATGCAACAATCTCCAGCCAGCTTGCCATCTTTTGTAAACCTCAAGTGTTTCTTTCACTCTTTTGGCTCCACGGCTGGATTACTCCTTACCCAGGAGGGAGAAGCTAAGATGGCAGAGAGATTTTCTGGAAAAGTATATCTTTATCCCCATATTTTTAATCTATTGTTGTAAATGCCACACTTCCGCTGCCTTATGGAAAGCTTCAACATTTAAAAAGAGCTGAGAAAACTCCAGGACTTTACTAATCCTCATGGGGAAAAGAAAGAAGAGATATTCTACACATTCTGCAAGGCAAGCTAGAGCCAAGCTAACAAAACAGTCGAAAGTCGATAGTTACCTAATGAACAGGGAGCCTCCAGGTATTCTTACTCCCTCAAATTCCTCCGTTGGATATGATGCTTTAGAAGCAGAGATTGAAAGTCAACAGATCTCTCCTCTTCCGTGGAAGAGGCCTCTCCCCCACCAAACACACTGACACAATCTGCTCTGCAGCTGCATAGTTATTACAGGATGAGGGTGCGAATGCCTACCTGATAAACCTAAATGAACAAAAATGTAACTGATTTCTAATCAAATAAAGTCTTCTGGCAGCTCAAACAGTTCCTTCTATCTTTGACTTGTTGGTTAAAACACTTAAAATTGAAGTGGGCTCCTTGAAAGAGTTTCTTTGTAAGAACCAGCCAAATGACAACTAGCTAAAGCACGGGTATCAAACTCGCGGCGCGTCATTGTTGCCGTCATGTGGTGTTTTGCGACATTTTTCCCTTCGCGGACCTGGGCTGGGCATGGCCTGAGCATGACACATCCAGCCTCCAGGCTGCCAATTCCCCCCCACTCCAAGCGAAAGCATGAATCTCCTGTATAAAGTTTGTCACGAAAGTAGCCAGTAGGGAAGCCAGTGGGGCAACCTTCCCTTTACACTTAGGAAAAGAAAGAGCAACAATCCAAGAGAGCTGCAAAACTCCCCCTGGGAAAGGGGATCAACAAACCTCCAGTGGACATGGTAACCAAAGGAAAGACTGTAAATCTCTTTAAACTGTAAGTGTAATCTAAACAAATCACCTCATAAATATTAAATAATAGCAAATAAAGGATGGATGTGGATCAAAAGGAACAATTATCTTATCCTTAAGCCAGCTACTATGCTGTGAAAGCAGCTGATTGACTTACAACAGGCTGAGTGGTTCCATCTAGTAGAAACAGAGAGCAATTTTTACTTACAGTTCCCAGAGTGTTGCTTGAAATGAAAACTTTCTGCTCCATTTCCAATCTTCTACAATGGGTGTTCTGCTCAGAGGAACTCAGCCCACTCTAAGCCAATCTGGCCATGAGAGTATTACCACTTTAAAGAATAAATGTGGACCACTCAACCTCTCAAGGACATTTTATCATTCTGTCCTGAAAGATGGCTGCCCACGCAAAAAATTCTTATCTAAGCAAGACAGTGCACAGGTGTCTTTCTGCAAAAAAATAAATAATCTTATAACTCTTTTAGTGCCATGCCAGATTTGGAAAGGGTGTTGGTACTTACCTTATACCCCTTTCTCATAGTGGGGGAGGACGTATCCAGGATGGATTGACTTTATCCTCTCGTTGATTGGACTGAGTCAGATAGCTCTTGGGATATGCCCCTGGTCACACCAGGCACCGCCCAGTTATCGGCGAAGAACTCTATCCGACTCGGTGTGCTATCCACTTCAGACCTTTGTTATGGTTTCAAACTTTTTATTGAGTTATAACTTTAACATATTAGTGCACATCCATCATACACATGTTATATTACCATGTCAGGGAGGGTCGGGATACTCCTCCCCCACTATGTGAAGAGATGTATCAGGTAAGTACCAACGCCTTTTCTCCATAGTGAGGGAAGAGTCTCCAGGATGGGACGTACCAAGCTAACATGTCCCTACGGAGGGTAACATACTGAGGGAACATGGCCAAACTAAGCCTGGTGGGGTGTCCCCCCCACGCTATGAACCGCCTGTAATACCCTGCGACCAAATAAAGCCTCCGCCAAGGCAAAGGTATCCAACTTGTAGTTCCTCACGAAGGGTGAGGGGGGAAAGACCACGTGGCTGTCCTACCTATCTCTTTCAATGATGCTTGCATTGCCCAGGCCGCAGTGGTGACCGCACTTCATGTGGAGTATGTTGTGATGGGGCTCGATGACTGTATGCCCTGAGACTGGTAGGCTGTGGCAATGCAGGTCCTCAACCACCTGCCTATGGTGATGGAGGTCACCTTCTTGCCCAGAGACCTCGGTTGGAATGAGACAAATAGGGTCTCGGACTTTCTATTTGGCCGGGTTCTTCTGAGGTAAATCCTCAGAGCCCTCCTTATGTCTAAGATGTGCCACTTCCTCTCTAGTAGGCAAGAAGGATCTGGACAAAATTGGGCAAAATCAGCTCCTGTGACCTGTGGAAGCATGAACACACCTTAGGTATGAAGGAGGGGTCCAACTGCAACACCACTCTGTCCTGGTGAAAAATGCAGAGGTTCTCCCTGGCGGACAGGGCCTGCAGTTCTGATATCCATCTGGCGGACATGATGGCCACCAGAAACACCACCTTAAGGGCTAAAAACTTTAGTAACACTGTTCGCAATGGCTCAAATGCCCCCCCCCCCGTCAGAGCGTCCAATATCTTGTGCAAGTCCCAAGAGAGGTACCTATGTACTGTGGGTGGTTTGAGGTTGGACGCCCCCTTCAGGAAATGCCTGACCAAAGGGTGGTGAGTGAGTGTCTGGGCTCTGTCGCACAGAAGCACAGATGAGGGCCGAGATTTGTCTCCTAATTGTGTTGGGAGCTAACCCCCTGCCCAGGTCTGCCTGGAGAAATTCCAGCACTAAGGGAACGGTGGCTCTCACCACGGTCGTGTCCCCGGGAGCTACACCATGTGGAAAAGGCCCGCCAGGTCACGCCGTAAATGCATTCCATGGAGGATCTTCGGGCGGCCTGGATAGTCTCTATTACCCTGGGGGAGAATCTTTCCTCCCTCAGGATCCTCCGCTCAACCGCCAAGCAGTAACTGGAGACATTGGGGTTCCAGGTGCTCCAGTGACCCCTTGCTGAGAAAATCCTTTCCTGGGGAATCTCCAAGCTCAGCCCACTGAGAGCGATTGGAGATCGGCAAACCATGGTCTCCTGGGCCAGTGGGGGCAATCAGCACCACCTCTGCCCCCTCCCGAAGAATTTTTTGAATGACCCTGGGAATCAGGGGCAAGGGTGGACAGGCATAGATACGTCCCCGGGACCACAGGCATCGGAGAGCGTCCATCCCCTCTGCCCCATGTGTTTGGGTACCTGGAGTGGGTGTTGAGGGGGGTGGCAAATAGATCAACCTCTGGGTGACCGAAGCAGTCCGTCACCTCCCTGAAGATGGCCAGATGCAGTCTCCACTCCGAGTTGTCCATTCTGCCCAGATGAGACAATAGGCTCTGATGTTGTCCACCCCCGCTATATGTTCTGCTTTTAAGGATAGAACATTCTTTTCGGCCCACTGCCCAACTTTTGGCCTCCCACATAAGGGCCCTCAATTTGGTCCCCCCTTATCTGTTTAAGTGAGCCTGGTTGCGATGTTGTCTATGAGGACTAGAATGTGCCTGTTCTTGACAGAGCTGTGGGATTGTACCAGGGCCAGGCGGACTGCCCTGAGTTCCAACCAGTTGATTTGTGAGTCAGTTCCACCTGGCTCCATGTCCCTACACTGATCTTGCAGGTGGGCATCCGTGGTTACCGTCACCCGTTCTGGCGTTCTGAAGACTTCGCCCTTGGTTATCGCCAGAGACGTCCACCAGGTCAGTGAGCGGAGACTTCTGCTGGAAGATGACCTTGGTCTGGGAACAGCTCCTGCGTCTTCGCTGGAAAGGCAAAATGAACCATTGTAGGTCTCTGGTGTGGAGGCGAGCCCAAGGAACAATGCCAATGGTGGAGACCATGGTACCTAGCAGTTTGGACAAAGTGGCTAAGAAAACCCTACCTCCCGTGACTACTTGGGTAGCTAGCCATCTTAGGGAGAGCTGTCTTTCTGATGACAGAAAAACCCTGCCTTCCTCTGAATCTATCAGAGGCCCTAGGTGGATTAGACTAGTGGATGGGTGGAGGTGGCTTTTGGCCAGGATCCCTCAGGATTTTCACTGGTGGTGTCTAGATCCTTTAGAGCCCCCTCAAAGGAGGATGACTGTATCATCAGGTCATCTAAATAACACTGAATCCTGACCGGGACCTGTCTCAGATGGGCTGCCAGGGCATCCATTACTTTGGTGAAAACTCGAGGGGTGGAAAGACAGCCCGAAGGGCAAGGCCCAGTATTGGAAGTGATGCCCTAGTAGCAGAACCTGAGATATCTCCAGTGGTCCCAATTGATTGGAATGTGTAGGTAGGAGCCTCTGTGAGGTCTATGGAAGCCCCCCTGCCTAATCCCTCCAAGATGGAGTGGAGTGAGTGCATTTGAACCTCCTATAATGGATGAAGCGGTTCAGATGTTTCAGGTCAAGAACTGCCCTCCAGTCCCGATTCCTTGGGGATTACAAAGAAGATAGAGTAATACCCCTGACCCTGCTGGTCTAGAGGCACTGGCGGTATGGCTCGGATGTCCAGCAGATGCTCTATGGCCTCCTGCATCAGTAACCTCCGTGCTGGGTTATTTGAAACCGGGCAAATCTGGAAAAACCTTGGGGGGCTGGAAAGGAACTCCAGTGACAGACCATGCCTAATGGTGTTCTGTACCCACTTATCAGAGGAGGAGCAGTCCCAGCGATCAGTGAAGTACACCAAGTGCCCCCGATGGGAGGTGAATTAGGTCTAGAATTAGTTTTTGCGGAAGGAGCGCCCCCCGCCTCCTCCGCTCCCTCGAAAGGGCCGCTTCTGCTGCCTGCCTCTCTGCTGTCTATTTGGGTATCTCTGCATGGCAGAGAAACCCCCCCTGGTACTGTCTGGCACCTGAGTACCCTGCATCTGAGCCCCTGAAAGAATCCTGACCCCGGAAGGAGACCCGAAGTCTTGTCCCTGGGAGTAGGACCGTCTGGGTAAGGAACCTATGCCCACCTGTGCAGGGGGGAAATCCAGAGGTGGTAGCCCCATGCGCAGGGCTGAACCAGTGAAACCAGTGAAGCCATATGTGGTGGGTTTGCCACCCCTGAGCAAGACCCCAAAGACCTGATGTGTCAATAGGGATTCTTGCTTGCAATGTGGGTTCCTTCCCTGTGGCCCCGCCTGTTGCAGGGACTCCAGGGGTCTTCCCCTTCTGTCCCAGTCCTGAGATGGACTTATGGCCACTTGCCTTCTGTAGAGCTGCTCCAGCTTCCTGTGCCTTCGCCTTTCATACTTAGAGGGTTTGGAAGGCTTGTGACCACCCTCTGCCTCCAGCTCCGCCCTGGGGAAAGGTGCTTTTTCTTGTCTCTAGCCTTTGTCCCCACCCTTCTGGGCAGCCTCTGGGGTGGCCACTAACCTGGGTTGATTCTCTGCCCCCTAGTGTGGCTGCTGGCTGTCGCTGCAGGTACCTGGGTCCTGCCAGTCTCCTCGTTGCCACTGGGTGCTGCCATCTTGGAATACGTGACTCCTCCCGGCTTCAAGATGGCGCCCGTGCCAGGTGACAAAGGGCGCCTCCTTTTTTAATTTCTTCTTTTGGCGGCTTGTGCTCTGAGGAGCTGCCATGCATCTCTGCTGCCGATTCTTCCTCCTTCTGCCTCTTTCTGTTGCTGCTAGAGGCTTGGTTCTGCCCATGGACCCCATCCAATGAGGTGGGCCATGTGGACAATGGTGTGGGCGCTCCGCAGCATTTGGGAAGCTGCGGTTCGCTGCTCGACCCTGCGGGGAGCAGCGTAGCGCTCCGGTGCCCAGCAGAGTTTCCATGGCAAGGCTCACCTTTTGGGCAGGAATCCAGGGCCACCTTTGCTTGTTAGTGGCCCGATTCGCACCCCGTGGTGCTTGAGAAAGCCACGGCTGACCCCTCGACCCTGTGGGAGCGGGGGAGCGCTCCGGCGCCGCTGGAGCCTCCACGGCAGGGCTTGCCTTTGGAAGGCTTGTGCCCTTTGTCTCCTGCTTGCCTGGCAGTTTTTTCTTTTCTGAGTGATACTTGTCTCAACCAGAGGCCTGGGCAGCGTGCCGCCCCCAGGGAGGCTTTTGGCAGTCCTTTTGCAGCTTAGGGAACTGTCCAGCTTGCATGTAGCTGCTGCTGTAGGGAGATAGATTAATTATTTTTCTTTCTTTAAATTTCTTCCAAATTATCGGAGATTCAGGATGGCAAACCATCCAGTTGAGGGACTGAGTCGATAACTGGGCGGTGCCTGGTGGACCAGGGGCGTATCCCAAGAGCTTATCTGACTCAGTCCAATCAACGAGAGGATAAGGTCAACCCATCCTAGATACTCCTCTCCTCACTATGGAGAAAACACTGATATTAAAAGGCTGGACAATTTGAGAGAAACTCTAGTGACAACACACGAAGTAGCCAGACTTCTTATTGATCTGCTTTTACCAACTACCCAAGACAGTTGCCATAACTTTGAGAGAAGACCTGTTGGTCCCCACCTCTCTCCTGTGGAATCTAGATAGGTGGATATCAACATAGAGCCTCTGGAGCAGATTCAAATCCCTCCACCCTGAGCCCTATTGAAGTAGTATCTAGAAACTTCAAAGAATAAAAATGCTGCTGGCAGTTAACAGGAAAGTTTTGATTGCCTAAAATTCTGGGAACCACAACCTGAGTCAGGTGGTGGCTGCACCAAGAACATGAGATGGGCATTTGCAGCTTAACGTACCCAATAACTGCCACACGTTCTAGTCTTCCTGGAAAACTTTTGGCCGAGAATCACATGAAATAATGATTATGGAAGCCTCCGAGGCAGGAAGAACATCACTGGAGCAGAACCAGGGGTAGGTTCCAGCTTCTTCTACTGCCGGTTTTGTTCAGGGATGCGCATGCGCAATAGTAAAAAATGCTTCTGCATATGCACAGAAACAAAAAACAAGATGGCGGCATCTATGATGCCACCAATAGAACCAGTTTGGGGGCGGGTCAGGCCGAATTACTACTTACTCGGCTGAACTGGTCCAAACTGGTAGAAACCCACTTTTGGGCAGAACCAACCACACCAATGAATTATGTCAGAGTGCGCATGGTGTGACTATTATTACCCTTCTGAGATTACCCAGAAGCAAATACATCACACAGTGATTTGTAATAATAGTGGGTATCTCTACAAAAAAATATACACACATGTACTAGCCAAAGGTCAAATAATCAATCAGCAGTTTATAGCATGGAAGCACACACACACACACACACACACACATATACCCCCACAGGTCACAAAATGGACAGGTCAGAAGAAGAACAAACTAACCCAAATGCTCTCTGCCAATGAGGCACTTCACCTACATATACTGTAGCTGTTTTGGATGACAAGTCCCCTGAACAGACTTTGCCATTCAGCTAGTTCAGCTTCTCCAGCCAATTCTCTCTATCCATCCATCTGGCATTAATAGAATCAGAGCTCCTTTAACCAATCCCGATTCCATAGAAATTGCCAGCCAGCCAAGAAACAACTAATTTCCTGCTTTAAGAAATACAAAAAGGATCCTCTCTCCTACTCAGTCAAGACCTGCTCTTATTCAAGGGGAAATATAAACAAGTATTACAGGCACAGAAGAGGCGAGCCCTGATGCTGTCATGGAACCAACTAATCTCTGCTACTCATTCTAAGAATTGTGGAAATGTCATTGCCTTGCTAAGATATGCCAGGAGACGAATATCTGGCATCTAAATAGCCACCTAATAGAGCAAATCAAGACCTTTAAATATCTGGGAATTGTAGTCCAGGCTATTGGTAACCGTAAACCTGCAGCAATTATAGTCTTCTCAGTTAATATCCGAGCTCACCTCCTTTTTGTTGCTCAGTTCAGCTCCTAAAGAGTTCAGTCCAGGTTTTTGAGAACCATCTTTCCAGCACCTTGCTTGAACTTGGTCTTTCGCCATGAAGCTGGCCTTCTTAAATTGAAACTTCTGCATGGATTTACATCTTCTCTTACTAGATTTAAGTTCTCTTTCTTTCCAGTCAGTGTGGCCCCATGACAGCTTCCAGGGTTTCTGGAGCCAGGCAATACATGCCAAATTGCAACCCTATGGTTATTCATAGCCAGCCATCACCTTGATAGGCGGCAATTATATGCTTCTTGATCTCAAACAGTGAGCCATTGATGTAGAGCTGCAAGCAGACTTTGCATCTCTACCCAGAAACATCTTAAGCCATTCTGCACATTTCCAACCAGCTAGATCTCTCAGTCACACAACAATCCCAAAATTTCGATGGTCCTTGTCCTTAGCCAGATTTAATGCTCTCAAAACAGCTGTCACTGAATGAAGATAACAAAAAAATCCCCTTTGAACAGATACTCTACTATGTCCATGAGGTAGAGGAATAATTGAATCAATGGAATATATTATTCTTTATTGCGTTCTCTATGCAAATGCTGGCTGGAATTATTATTTTCACTCTTTACTAAATATCCTGGTCATCCCAATTTATTTTTTCTCAAAATGTTGTTATCAGATCAATCTGATTTTATTTCCTTGACCCCAGCCAGGTACGATAGATTGCACAAAATGCCATAGCATTTACTTTAATCTTTTTTAGATATTTTAATTTTTTTTCTTTTTTTATTAATTGCAATTCTTGCATTTTATTTGCTAGTCTATGACCAAATAAAGATTTGATCCTTGTCCATGCAAATATTTATTTTTCAGTATTGTTGCTATACAAATCTAATCAATCAATCAATCAATCAATCAATCACTTTCCAACTTTTCTTTTCCCCCTCAAATATTTTCCATCAGGTAAGAGAAAGAACCACAGCAGCCAGAAACTGGAAAAAATACTCAAGTCAACCAAACTTAGTAGTAATTGCAATTCAAAAGTTATCCACACATACAGAGCAGGATCAGAGCAGGTGGCACATCTAGAAAGTTTAGAAGCTTCCAAGAGCTAGGAATATTATAGAACTACAAATTATGCAGACTGACATCAGTATTTGGATAATTGTATAAATTAATTATAAATTGTATAAATTAGTATGCATTGCTAACTTGCTGACCTTTTGAAAAGGAGAAATTATTTATTTCTTGTGCTCTACTGATCTCTTACGTGCAGAAAAAAAATCCTGTGTAACCTGCCATTTGTCCCTGAATAATATCTTTGAATATTGCAGGGATTATAGGATTCATCTGAATAAGGCAATACCTGCTTTTAAAGCATTAAGGGCAGTCATGTATGCCACCAGTTGCACAAATAAAGATGGTCTCCCATACTTGGGTGGGGTCTTTTTTTTAAAGCTCCATATACATTCATCGAAGGATCCATTTATTGTTTGAATATTAAGATGAAGTAAGATAAAATGAGAGACCGCCTCCTGCCAATTACCTCCCTGCGACCTATAAGATCACATAGATTGGGCCTCCTCCGAATACCATCCGCCAGTCAGTGCCGACTGGCAACTACACGGAGGAGGGCCTTTTCAGTAGCAGCTCCGACCCTCTGGAACGATCTCCCTGTGGAGATTCGTACCCTCACCACCGTCCAGACCTTCCGCACAGCCCTCAAGACCTGGCTATCCCGTCAGGCCTGGGGATAAGATCACAATCTGTCCCCACCCGAATGAAGAATGAATGTTGAGTACTATTTTAACTCTTATGTATTGTTTTATGTTTATTGTTTATACCCCCCTCCCTATTTTATGTAAGCTGCCCTGAGTCCCCGCGGGGAAAAGGGCGGCCTATAAATATTAATAAAATACTAAAAAAAAAAATACTAAATACTAAAATGGTGATGTCTCACAGAGTCTCCAGACAGTGTGCATAGTGATCTAGTCAGATTCTGCTATCAACTGACTGAAAAAGTTTCTTTGATCTTGATGAGGAATGGAAGTATTTGGACAGCGCAAAGAATGTGCTTCCAGAGTCATCTGTTCGCACATGTAACATATGTGTATTCCCATTAGTTGTCCTTTGTTATGCTCAGACTGCCAGCCAATGTACAACCTGTCTGTTTATATTGCAAACTAGGGAAATACTGAGCCTTGACAAAGTTTTTCCAGCAAATATGGAAAAGAAGCAATGTTGACTTACAACAAAAAGAGCCTCATGTGTAAGGTGATTTGTCTTACACATGAGATTTCTATCATGGGAACATCAAGAAAGATTCACATTCTTCTATCGTATATGTTAGCCTTAAATAAAGAGGTGCAACTTTGGGAGGTGGGAGTTGAAGACTCCTTTTTACCTTAGAATGGCATCCTTGATAAGCCCTCTCAGAAAGTAGACGAGACCCCAGCACAGTTTAATGCAAGGTACATTTCAATGTAATGGAAATGAATTTATATAAATATAATGGAACAGCTCTACTTCTTACGAACTTACTCTTTTTTTTTCTTCGTGCCACATTAAACATTTAATCTATAGCCCACTTTCAAAAATCTCCTTCTGCAGCCAGGATTCTCTACACTGCTTAATGCTAACTCAGTTTTCTGCAAACCAAAACTCTCCACACATTTTGAATTAAAGAACTGGCAATGTGGGACACTGAGTATAATAGTGTAGTGAAGCTAGGAGAGACACAGGTTCCGTATTCTTTCTGCTTGGGCCTTACTAAGGTAAAGGTTCCCCTCACAAACATGTGCTAGTCATTCCTGACTCTAGGGGACGTTGCTCATTTCCGTTTCAAAGCTGAAGAGCCAGAGCTGTCCAAAGACGTCTCCGTAGTCATGTGGCCGGCATGACTAAATGCTGAAGGCATACAGAATACTGTTACCTTCCCACCAAAGATGGTCCCTGTTTTTCTACTTGCATTTTTACATGCTTTTGAACTGCTAGGTTGGCAGAAGCTGGAACAAGTAGCAGGAACTCACTCCATTAAGCCTTACTACTGAGCCATTCACTCTTATTAAGCCTGGCCTACCTCACCAGGTTGTATGCATGAAGATAGAGAGATTCCCTCCTCATGTGCTGCCTTGAGCTTGTGGAAAATCTAAAGCAGGGGTGTCAAACTTGCGACCCGCAGGCCAGATGTGTCACGTGCTTGCTATGGCCACACTCGGTTTAGCGAAGGGGGAAAAAAGTCCTCTGGTACATCACATGATGCTGCTGTGACAATGGGAGTTTGACACCCCTGATCCACAGGGACTGATGAAACACAGGAGTCAGGCTGCTGTCAGCACTGACGATTAGTCCAATTTGGGAAAAGGAAAGGCTGAGAGGGGAATTAAATCTGAAATGGCCATACCAGGCTCTGATCAAGAGATTGGATAAAAAGCTTGAAGCAATATTCAATTCAGAGAGAAATCCTAAGTTTGTGCTAAGGTAACAAATCTTTTTTGCAGTGAAATCAGAATGGCTGCCTATCCAGTCCCCCTAGTTTTCTTATAAAATCTGTTTTTAGAACACACTAATTCAGTATCTACACCAGCAGATGGCATAATTCTAGCATCAGGAAGGCCAGTGTGGTTTTCTCCCACTGTGCTCTCCCACAGGATATTCTCTGTCCTAGACTGCCCCCAGGTTGGCAAGCACTATGTAGAACATGTATGCAATGCCAAGGCAGCAATTAAGTTCAGTAATATGTGGCACAGCAAATTGTGGGTTTTATTTTTAGTGCTGGGGACAACCTGCCCCACACAGCTACTTGCATTCAGCATTTATAGTCCGGCCCAAAGAAGACAAACCTCAAAGACAGTGAATTATCTTCACATCCCACTCATGATGATACAAATGAATGGAAAGATATGTCTCTAAGGCGGCCATTGAGATTGGATCAGCCTTCCTGAGTTCAGGAATGAATCCCCCCACTTTTTTCAAGAAATTCACCAACAGATGTACTGCATAGGCTTAGCCACACATTCTCTGCCTTTAAAAAGATGGTACTTTGGCCCCATCTAAAATTAGCAACACTATTTTGTGATTTTGATGATATGTTAAAGTATCTACTTGCAGTTATTTCACCTATGCTGCAGGAATCTGGGCAGATGACAACCACAATGCATAGACAATGCCACAGGACCCATGACTGGGATTCCAGAAAAATGCACTCTACCATGTCAGAAAAGTGGCTGAATGGGTTGGATCTTAGATAATGAGATAAAGGCAGCCTTACCACCACAGTCTTTGTTAATGCTATCTTTGTCACAAGCTTTTGCACATCTGCTCTTCATTTCTGCTACAGAAATCGAAATGGCGAGCAACGTGGGCCTAATGTAACTCAAAGGAACGTGATTTCCTGGGGATCACCTTTCCCCCCTTGTTAGAAATCATCCTTGCTCCAGTTTGCCTAATCCAGTTTCTTCCAAAGCACAGACATTGTTTTGAGTTTTACTTCACACTGGGGTATGATAGAATTATGGGCCAGAATTTTGCAGGACCAGCCCTTCAGCACAAAGATGTTATCCCAATGGTATATGCAGTGATGAAACAAAAGCTGTTGACATAAGCAGAACTTTCCTCTTCCTCTTACATGCAGGCGTTGTTTTCTTCACCGTCTTCCTGCTTTATGCAAACCAGAAAATAACAGCAGGACAAAACCTCTCATCTTACACAAGAGCTAAGAAAAAAAGTATTTTGGAGTGTAGTAATTAAAGAAAACCACTCCTGAGCAAATGGAAGGCAAGAGCAGGTTTAGGTTTGCAGAAGCACAAAAGAAAAATTTAAGAAAGCTCGCTCTAAACATAGAAAGCATGTCTTGAAAGAGTTCCCTGAGAACCGGCTCTGTTTTGTAGCTACAGAATGCTGGCTGATTGGTTCCTGTAGTGAAGGGATAACTAGAGATTGATTAGTGATGGTCATAGTAATGGAATTTCCTGAAAATGTTTGTCTACAAAGGTGTACAAAATCACAACATGGATATTTGAAGGGAAGAGAGAGCGAGCAAAAGTCAAGGAAGTGGCCATAACTACACAAAGGAAGACCTGCCTCTTTTTTGGCATGTTCAATGCCCAGAATTTGCAGCTGCCATCTTGACATTGCTGTACCTCCCACCAAGGACATTCCTAGACTATATCTTTTTGTTATAGAGCAAAGTACTGATCTCCTTCCGTGGCATATATCATGTTTAGTGAGCCCCCTGCATTCACACATGCCAAAGCACAAATAAATCACCTTGGCCGCGTTCATACAATGTACAGTAATGTACCCAAAATTAGCTGCGTGAATTCAATCCATCAGAAGGCAATACTCAACTTGGAGATGTTTTACCACCAATGCTTGCTTAATTTATGTATTCAAGTCAGATTTGTCAGGGTATGTCAGCACTCTCCTCCAGCTATTGTCTACATTCAAGGCATCTCTCTCTTTCTACCATCACTCACACCCAAGGCCCTCACTCTGTCTGGAGAGCCAAAATTTCACCCATCAGTTAGTTATACTACCTAATTTGTGAAAATTCCTTACTGGTGATCTGCAGTTGTATCTTTAGGACACATTTGGGTTTTCAAGACTGTGTTCCTTGGGTTCTCTCAAAATGGGGAGCAGAGAGAGGCTTCCGTATCACAAAATGGACACAATGCCCATTTTCTCCAAAGGAAATTTTCTTCCTGGCATCACTTCTCAAGCAGCTTCTGACAGATTTCTACTGCTTAGCAAATGTTCCTTTTTTCTGGATGTTCTTTCAGAGAAAACACAGAACCGCAGCCATTTGCTGTTTTCATTTTCCAACAAAACTTACGTGGCTTATATTCATTGCAATGACATTCTGGGCGGGTGGGAGGAGATGGTATCAGGCACTTGTGGTTACATTATGCTGGTTTTCCATTAAAAAAAAATCCTCTTATTTTTAACGAGGTAGGAGGAGGAATTTGGTGTGCAAGGAAGGGATCCACAGACATCATGATTCTAATGATCCCTGGATGGCTGGACTCTGTTCTAGTTGAATATTACCGTTTTTGCCTTTGCCATTTAAAACACTAGCCTTCTTTTATTTGAATCCACCCATGCATTCAATTCTATGAAAGCTTAATACAAGGGAAAAAAAAGTCCTTTGTTGGCTAAAACAAGCTTCATTCTTTTCATTTGAGAGCTGCCAAAGAACTCAAACTAGTTGATTGTGAGTCAAAGTCACCTCTTTCCTGCCATAGTTCCCTACGCTGAGTGGGGGCATTTTACTGAATTGAACTGGCAGATAAAACCTGCAAGGGCAGAGCTGTGGTTGAATTATGAGAGAATAAAAATGTGTGATAAAATATTGTGAGGTCACAAGAGGGTAACTGGGGGCCGTGCTACAATTCCTTAAATGGGACTGAAAGATCTTTGAAAAGGGAAGCTTTTGGACAAAGGCACCATTCCAAGAGTAGTGTAATTGGCAGGCCTGTGGTTTCTAGATCTTTACCTGAATCCACTTAACATAATGGCAAGGTAACAATATTACGGCACGAAGGGGTTCACAGGCCTTCCAGGAGAAATGGGGAGCAGCAATTATTTCGCATTGGCCTTTATTCATATTTATTTGTTCTTTGGTACTGTTGCATGTTATAAAAGGACGTGCTTATTAAGAGTGAAGTGCCTTCACAATCTAGAAACAGCAGACAGGCAGGGAAGCCTTGATAAGATAAGGGAGTTCCTTCTTAGTCTTCCCCTAGGTGGTCAAGGTACAAATGGTATCTGGGTGTGGACAGCAATGCATTGCATTTCCTGCAAATGACAAACTGTATTGCCGCTGTCCCTCAAAGGCTTCTTCCTGTAGCTTGTTGCGGGTTGCTCCCTGTACTTCCATCACCACCACTTCTGCCAACCCCCCACTGGAAAAGGGTGTTATGTGAGGTTGTGCATGTGCCCCTACCACAGCTGGATCAGGTTCTTGGGTATGCAAGGTTTTACCAACTCATCACACATCTGACTAGCATCTGGCTGAAGATTTCAATGTGCAGGAACACAAGGAGAATGAGCGCTGAACTCTCCCTTTGGGGGAAAATCCTCATCAGCACTGCTGGGAAGGAGGAAACACAGCCTGTTTCTCACACTATGGTTAAAATTGCCAGAGAGAAAAAAAACTAAAGCCGTTAGCAACAAGGCAACAACAGTCTCATTGGAACCAAACTTATGGGGGTTTCACATGATTCTCTATTTACCAACTAGGTCTCGGGATCAAAAATACTGTTCACTGCATGCATTCATATACATCCATTATATGATTTCCTTTCTGATTAAGCAATATTACACAAACTCTACAAAGGGAGTCAGAGGTAGCCTAAAGAAATTTAAAGTGTAAGTTTAATATTAAAAAAAAACAGCCAAACTTATGAAATACTGACCTTTGCCACCCATCATGTCTCTGACAACTGAGGCCTTCGCATAATCCTTTGGTAGAGCAGAGGTGGTCCTGCTGAATTGCCTAGCTGCTCAAACACAGGGACACACAATGCCATAGTCATCCTACCCCAAATCCAGAAAATGGTTTCAACGGAAAGTTAATGTCCAATTACTAGATGTCAAGGGAGGCATTCTGAAAGAACAAGAAGGAAGCCATTCCTGTTTCGGTGGTAGCTTTTTTGATTAGCTTTTATTAGCATATGATAATAAAAGCACCAAAAATGCTAAAAGAAACGAGGATGCTTCAGTTGATGAATTAGCAAGTAAGGAGGAACTTGCAGGAGTTGCAGTACAACAGCTTCTCTAATCTTCAGGCTCCTTCTAGCAGATACATTTTCCAAGAAAACAAGCATCGTGTAGTTTTAGGATTAGAAAAACCCATCTTCAAGATGCATATGACTCTGTGGGAGAGGACAAGATTTATTTGGCCTGATCCCAAATCTCACAAGTTGCTATTGTTATAAAGATACATTTGAAGAAGGGTGTATTAAACATACAATTCTGAGCTCCCAAGGAAAGGAGAGAGGTAGATCTAATGCATGAATGAATGCTACTTAACTGATATCACATCACACTGTTTTTATATAGAATGGATATATGTAGAATACTGTAATTCTTTAATATCACACAGAGTAGTGATTAAATCATATTTACTAAATCAGGGTAAAGAAGACCAATTTCAATTTCTGGGTAAAGGGCAGAAGTTTGTTAAAATAGGAAAAAGATGGATTAATTAAAAGTTGTATAATAAGCTGGGCAAAAAAAAGTATAAAATTTCAATATAATGTACTAATTGATCAATGGAAAAAATATGTGGCTAAAGGTCTAGGGAGATTCTCAGTTATCCATGTCATGGTTGTCCCAAAGGTGCTTTTTCAAAAGGTGGCTTTTCTTTGAAGATATTTGATTTCTCATGCAAGAAGCTTCTTCAGCTCCCCAACATCCAGTCAAAGCTGAAGAAGCTTCTTGGATGAGAAGTGAAACATTTTCAGAGAAAAACCAGAAAGTCCAGTTGCCTGTTGAAAAAGCACCTTTGGGGCATGTGGCTAGAGGGGCTGAAATTTCTACGAAATGATTTGCAAATGGTATTTATTTCCAAATAAATTTGCTAATGGCATCAAGGATCCCCAAATAGTTGCTGGAACTGCAAGATTGAAATAGGAACCTTTTATCATCTTTGATGTAAAAGAGTTAAGCAATATTGGATCGAAATTAGTAGTATAATTCAAAATATTTTTAAAATTAATGTACAATTTAGACTGCAAAACATTTTTGTTTGGGTTTATAGATGAAACAGTGGGAAATTCACATGATATTTTATTGCTACATATCAGCTCTGCTGGCTGGAGAATTCTGGGAGTTGAAGTCCACAAGTCTTAAAGTTGCCAAGTTTGGGAACCACTGCTATATATGATAACAGCAGCACGATTTCTATACGCTCAGCATTGGAAAGATCCTATGATGCCCACAAAAGAAGAAAGGTAAATAAATACAACAAAACTGGCAATGATGGTTAAGTCTCACAGCCCTCATGAGAAAAAAAATCACTGAAGAAATTTTGTGGGAGATAGAAAAAAAAAATCAAAATTTGACACATGGATTTGATGAACATTAAAATTTAAAGAGAGGATTTTTTCTTAAAGGGCCACCCTGACCATTGCTAGAAATACAAAGTGGTAGCCATGTGCTTGTTCTAAGTAGTGGAAAGGGAGGAAATGTTGACTTTTTAAAGGCAGGTTGAAAGCAGTTCAGAAGCAGCAGGATTTCCCCTTAGCCCAAAAGATTCTCTTTCAGAATTCCTATACACATATGACATTGTTGTCTATTTTAAGAAAAGAAGCAAAAGAAAAGCAAAAGAACACATGCTGTTCTGTGTACTGACCACCAGCTTTTATGAAAGGGTGGGGAGGGCCACAGAAAGTACTTACAAAGCCCCTCCCTTTCAAGAGATTGTAGAGAGGTAACATTGGGTTGAGGAAAAAAGCAATGGCTGGATGCCATCTGTGTCCCTGATTAACCTTCCCCAAGCAGCTTCTTAGCTTGCAGCCCAAACACAGGGAAACGTCAGCAGAGTTATTCTTTATGGCTCTGCTGAGTCATGCCAATATTTGGTCTTATCCCGAAAGCAAAGGAAGGGAGTGGAAGAACTTAATGCTTTAAGGAAGTCTTTCAGAAGATATCAGATAATTGTTAAAGGCCACTTAAATAACAGAACAAAAGGAGCACATATTCACCATCTCCTCTCCCCCAAATGCTCCTCGGACTACTAGCTTTTGCCCCAGACAGATGAATAAGAGTTGCTGGGTCAGCTGATTTATTCTCCAGCCAAAACTGTTCCTACAGATTCATATACTTGCTTAGAATTTAGCCATTTGTCCCAGAATCACCAAAGCAGTTTCATTCCACTGTCCTTCCTTTGCACTGCTTATATTTTAAATCAAAAGCCATGAAGAAAAGATTTCTCCAACAAGGATCTTAAAAATTTGTTGGTGAAAGCAAATACTTTGGAAAACTATTTGGAATAGCATCCTTTATTAGAAATGTTTCAATCTCTTTCCCTCTCTTTTTATGTGCTGCAGGAAAAGATATTTTCCTGCAGTCAAAAATATGTTACCATCTTCATGAAATGCTGCTTTTGGCCATTATAGAATAACAAAACCCTGAAAATGTGTTTAACATTACTTGTATCATACCACTTTCAGCATATAAAGGGACTGGCAAATCATTCACAATCCTTTTGAAAACCTTGCAAGAGAAAACAAGAGCCAAATTCACAGGCAAATTTGTCACTGAAGTGATAGATTGCAATATGAAGTTTGAATGCCCCAAGGACTATTTTTAACAAAGAAATGGATGTTGGTCAATTTCTATAACCAGTAAGGAAAATAGTAAAAGGTATGATTTTGATTCCTTTTTAATGGACTCATTTTCATTAGGGAGGGATTTGAGAAAGTATTTTGGTAGTTTCTAAATTTAGTTTTCACTGTGGATTTTCCCCTGAAATTGCTGATGTACACTGAAAGCCAATAAATAAACATATAACTTCTCTGTTAGTGATTGGGCTCTGTTAGTGAGTCCCTCTCAGAAGAGAGAAAGAGAGACGGAGAAGAGTCTAACACAAAAAGAAAAGAAAAAAATCAATAAGGGGGTATAGAAATCTACAGAAGTTCCAAAAAGAAAGAACTGAAAAGATTTTTTGCAAATTAATTTACATTGGCAACTCTTTCATGCAGAAAAACAGCTTGCTTGTCTAAGATGGATCTCTATATACTAAAGAAACACACATCACAAACATACTTTAAATTCACTGTTGGTTTCTCTTCTACCATATAAGATTATGCCAAAATAGGCCTGATGTTTACAGCATTACAATAAAGAAGCTGAAATATTGTAAAGATTAATAGAAGCAAATGTGGGTGGTAAGAATTGGGCGAAAACAGTATTAGGTTGATATGGGTATGACTATGTGGGTGAGTATTTGGTAGAGGTGTAAGGAAAACAATGCTTGTCCACATGCATTTATGATTAGGAACCCAATGTGGGATGTGTGGGATTATGTAGGTATTTGGGCTCACCCAAGAAAAAGCCAGGGCTTAGTGCAAGATATAATTATGTAGTGCAATTTGTTCATCTTCTTAAAACCAAACCAACCCTACTGAGCTCAGAGAAGCATACTCCTAGATAAACATATATGTATAAGATAGCAGCAACATAGCATGCCATAATCATACTTTCCTATTCCATTACTACTTATTAACATTTTACCAATACTGGCATCAGATTTAACTCTTGCTCTAGGACAGTCTTTCTCAACCGTGGCAATTTCAAGGTATGGACTTCACCTTTAGAATGGCTGAGAGAATTCTGGGAGTTGAAACCCACATTTCTTGACATTGCTAAGATTGCGAAGCACTATTCTAGGATAACCATTTCCAATTTGGTGCCATCTGGATATATTGAAACTACAAGTCACCATTGTATATTATCCTACTTTGTTTACAGACTGGGGGTAATGGAGCTGTCATCCTGAACATTGGGAGTAGATGACTGGAACAGTACATGGACTAACAGTACCCTTCTATATGGTACAGTAAGTATTAAACAAATTGTACCATCTGTATTTGTTGTACTGATCCAATAAAATACTACTTTAAACTATCTGTTCAGAAAAACAATTGTAAAGTTCTATGCTCTGTCCGTGGAACAGACCTGGAATGGAATATACTGTACAAAATGAAGCCATAATGCACATTGGCTTAACTTGCATGGTGTGACTCCTGCACTGGGGGTGCGGGCACAACATTTTGGTTTGTAAAAAAATAACTATAGTGCATATACAATATTGCTTACAAAATAATCAAAATTTCCTTTTTTAGATCTCTATTTTTTATTTTATTCAGAAAATTAAAATATAAAAGATTTTTTAAAGAGAGACAAAACAAAACTTGTCTAGAATAATCTGCTTTTCCAATGCACTTTTGAAAATTTTCCTTTTCCTCCAGAATTCTTATTGATCAGGACCTCTAATCATCATTTCTGCAGACAGTAATGCCATTTTTTGGGAGCATATGAGTAAATGAAAGATAATCTTTACTTCAAAGCTTTGTACAGCTAGTAGCCTTGAATAAACCTTTCTTTGTATTCTGAAACATGGAAGGAAAAACAGTGCATACCATGCCTTAAAACAGTAGGGATTAAAATAAACTAAAAAAGAAAAGCTCTCACAAGTCCCAGGATAATGTTGCAGGATCCAATCTGAATTGGTCACATGTCATATATATATATATATCTTCTGGAGAGAGAGAAGCTCCCTGAGGATGAGCTCAAGCATGAGCCCCAAAGCTTGGAAGAATAAATATTTGGACCCAGTGACCAATTCAGATTGGACCCTGCAATTCAGACTGGATCCTCTAATGCAGATTTGGTGCTGAATGGCAGCAAATCTGTGAGCATGTATTTGTTAATCCTGGCTACCTGCCTCTTTCCTTTCCACCCAGAAAGCCCAAGCTTTCTTAGTTTGAGTATTCCTTACCTGCAGCCCAGCACTTTACCAAAGAACTCTACCTGCAGCTTGCATTGACCAAATCCCAACAATACTTTCTTCCAGCCAGAAGAGTTGACTAGGAAATTGCCCAGTCCAGTCAGTCTGCTAAACTGGAGCCTGCTTCCCCCAAACCCTGAGTTTCTGCCATTTTATCAGCAATTGATCCTTAATGTACTAGTTCTGCTCTCTCAGAGTAAATAGTCCCAAATCCTACATTAGAGCCTTTCAATATTTTTTCCTTTTATTTTTCAGAGTGGATCACATGCTAGTCCTTGGTCGACCTCCAGTGGCAGTTACTTTATGTATTAGTTTCATTTGCATCTATTCCCATACAGCTGAGGAAAATATATGGAGGACGGATCTATCCATCCAGGCACTGAGAAATCCATTTCTGCCTAGTTGTAGGACAGAAATATTTCTACCATGCTCTGCTGTCTGTAATTTTAGGATTGTCAAAGACTATTTTTCTACTCTACAGTTAGTTCAGGTTAAATTGCCAACCCTTAAACCCCTCCCCCCCTGCCCAAATGGATCAAATAAGTTGAAAAGAAGATGGGGGAGGGGACTGGGCTGAAATGGAGATTACATATAAGCAAATGACCAGCTTGAAGCTGCCTATAAAACAAACACTGTAAAAGAAAAAAGGAAGGAAGGAAGGAAGGAAGGAAGGAAGGAAGGAAAGAAGGAAGGAAGGAGTTTGTGTGTCTGTGAGACAGAGAGAGAGGGAGAGGGAGAGAGAGAGGGAGAGAGAGATAATTGACAGGAAGTTATTTGGAGTTTGACTAGTGGTCTCTGAGAATGGATAAGGGAAGGAAAACCTAGGCAGGTCTTCTGGACATGTACCCACTTCTACATTAATTTTATTACAAAATTTGTGCCAAATATACACATCTGCATTTTTATTGACCAGAAACAACCCATTGGAGTCTTGCCACTGTTGCTTTAAGTCCCTCTAAGGGGGAAAATTCTTTCTTGATTTGAAGATGAACTTGCAACACATGACTGGACCAGTTTAGGCTAAACGATTATGACACCTAAAATCAACATTAAATTCTGCACTTCTAATTTCCCTAATCATTGCCAATTCTTTACCCCGCCCCCTACTCAAATGCAATGAAAAATAGAGATGGAAAAAAACCTTACACCTACTCCACGAACTAAGTTACTTATTAGAACGCTGTGACCCCCAGTAGTAATAAAAACTACTAGGAAAACTTGCTCTCCCCTTCCGCTTCTGTCAACTGCTAACAATCTTCTCTTGCCGCTCGATGCCACCTTTCCAGCAGCCGCTCTCTCGCACAGGGGACCATCCAGATCACGGTGTCCCCGTTGCCCTTGGGCAAGTCTGAAGTCTCCCCCTCCTCCTCCAATGTGCGGCAGACTCACGTGTTCTTTTGGATCGGATCCCGCTTGCAAAAGGGAGTGAGGGGGGGGGGTCTACTTTCGCTTCAGACTCCAACTTTGGTCACAGCATGGTTCTGACTTCGGCTGGTGGGAACAGCTTTCCCCTTTCCCCGTCCAGTTTGGCAGCGAGTCTAGCGGAGAGCTGTCCCCATCCCCGGTGACCGGGGCGGAGCGGGGGTAGCGAGAAGGCAGGCCCGGCTCTTCTTGGCTTCTGCCTCTCCTTGCAGCATACAAGAAACCCCGCGATCTCCGGTCTCTCTTAAGATACGGAAACTAAGCCCGGCGCCTGATACATAGGACAACCGCAGTCCCCAGACGTCACAAGGGAAACGGCCAATAGGAACGGCTCGTGGTCAATGATCAAAAGAGGAGATCGCGACGGAGAAAGAGCATCCATTAGCGCTGCCCCCCCCCTCCTTCCCTACTTCTGCGCATCTCGAGACCACCGCGTAAAGAGAATTTGCCCCGAAGTTTTTCCGGCGGACAATGAGCTCTTCCTCAGACTTTTTACGCTAAAAGCTAAAGCTAAATTTACTGCCACGCATGCCTGGAACGCCTGCAAAGAAAGAAGGGGAATGCGGGCAAATGAGTGAAGGAGAAAGAGCAAAAACCAACCTGTCCTTGCGCCATTCCGACGATAAAGCCACGCACTGCCGGACTCCAAATAAGTTTAACTAGGTCGCCTGTCCGCCCAGACCCATCATTTTCTCTGTGGAGCAACCTGGACAAGCAAGAACTTCTTGAGTCACCTCCGCTATTTGCAATCGCAAGCAAAGAACAAGTAGATTCTTCTGATAAAACTTAGTCTTCGTGCAACGCCTTATTCAACGCCATAAAACAATCTCCTTCCTTTACACTTTTAGATTTCTTCTACACTGTAAATGACATTCGCCAATCGGGGTGGGTGGGGGTGGGGGTAAGTAAAATGCAGTGTGTCAAATGAAGTAAAGAAAAAGCCCAGAATGCAGGGACTACAAAGTTCTACAATTTTTTAATACTTGTTCTACAGTGTTGCATTTGGAAATACATAAAGTGGCTGATTCTTAAGACCCAATAGAGATGCTAGGAAACATACTGGTGCAGAAAAAGTTTCAGCATTTTGCAAATCAACCCCTCCCCCGACTATGAAAAGCAGAATTAGGTATATCCTGAAACTGGAACCCCAACTTTTGATGGAAATAACAGAAACCAAGCCATTTTTGGAAAGTCTCAGAATATTTTCAGTTTCTAAACAAGATATGGGAACAATGGGTATGTTAGATCATAGTTGAAGATACATGGAAGTCCCAGGTTCAATTTTGAGCATTATCAATTCATAATAAAAGAAAGTGAGGCTGAAAAAGACATTTCCCCTAAAAGAACTTGTAGGAATGACCAAGCTCAATGTCCTAAACAAAGGAATATCAAATAGCAATAGCAATTTAATATTGTAGTATTTTTTCTCTCTCCATTGTGCAAGTGTTCAACTATCTGCACATTTTGCTGGAAAATAAATCTTTGAGACATGATACAAGGCAGGAAAATTCACTCAGTGTTGACCAACTCATGCAAGTAAGCCCAGTAGATAAATGCCATTGATCAACTCAGTAATCTAAAGGCCATAGTCATGTGTTGTTATGAGGTAAGAAAAAATATATCCACACAAAAGTTCCACTTTACTCACTTATTGTTATAATCTATACACAGAAATCGACTAACAGCACTTGATTAAAACTAAATAAGGGGCAACAACATTCAAGGGAGTTGAACTTAGTTTGTCTGTGACTATATAACAATCTTAAAACAGATGCCTTTTTTAACCTTTCCCCCTAGCACTGCCAATCCTCCTCCCACATTTGTGCCAATTTCATGATTTAGAAATGCATCAGAGATGAAATCTGCTTAAGTAAACACAATCTCCGATTCCTAAAAGTTGTTGGGAATTGGGTGAAACTTAGAAGTTTGTCAATTAAATAAATAAAATTAATCTGAGTATTGTCATTTTAAAGATCTGACATTAAAGATCTAAAGATTTACTTCCCCTTCTTAACTTTCCATTTTTTTTTTACCAACTTATCCTTCCAGTCTTTATTACTATCCAACTCCAACCCTCCCAGAAGGAAATTATAAATGCGATGAACACTTTGCCTCAGGATTTGGTTGTAGGCAAACAAATTGATTATAGAATTCCAAGTCAATATAAATAGCTCAATGAAATATGCCATCTCACCAGACCATATTAGGCTCCAATTTTACAGGTTAAAAAATTCAGTGCACCTCAGATGCCTTGAATAGTTTTAACAAGGCTAGTTCTCCCAACCCCACCTCCAGTTCAAAAGCAATGGAAAAGTAGTTTACAGAAGATCTGTCTATTTGTCCATCTAATAACATTTTCATTTTTTCTTCTCTCTTAAGAGATATAAAATCTGAGTACATCAAGAGTAAAAATTACTATGTTTCTTAGTATAGGATCATTTTTAAAATGGTAAATTTCAAATTAAGCAGCTTACAAAGATGTACAATATGTACCCAATCTCAAGTCTTGGGTTTTGCCCCCAAGCCCTTTCAAGAGTTGCCAGAAGCACATTTTTAATATGACAAAATCAATAAGGATCAACCATATTAACTGAAGGACTAACACATTAAACTGAAGCAACTTCACTTTTTAGTAATGGCTTCATCTGCTTCTGACAGTATTCAACCCAAGTCTATGACCCTTCCCCCCAAAAAGGTTGGATCACATGCTAGATAGCTAGCTTTTGGTACCCCATTCCATAAGGAGAATGTGAAAATCAAGCAAACAAAAATAGACATGTTCTTCAAAAGGTTACCACAACTGGAAAACATTGCAACTCTAATGGCTACCTTTAGATTTCAAAGTCTGCCACATGGAACATTAGATTAGATTATAGGCTTCTTTGTAAAAACGTTGGATTACAGGCTTCTATATAAAAAAACTGGCATGTTAAACAAGTCTGCC
Source organism: Thamnophis elegans (assembly GCF_009769535.1). Lineage (NCBI taxonomy): Eukaryota > Metazoa > Chordata > Lepidosauria > Squamata > Natricidae > Thamnophis > Thamnophis elegans. The sequence continues at coordinate 103,099,890 of NC_045558.1, forward strand.
TCCACTTTTTAGCATTTTGTGGACAGCTTAGCAGCATTGGTTTTGCACAACCTTCTAATTCAGTTCCACATGGTTCAAAGAGATAAGGGAAACAGGCCATTAAAGCCCAGGGTGTGGACTTTACAAAAACTATTTTTGCCTGCAGGAAAAGTTATAGATATTTTAAGAAATTAGTTGAAGAATGCCTAAAGCATGCTCTTTTAAAGGAAATACTGCTTTTTCTTCAGCTGGCTGTGCATTCCTGTAATAAACCTGCTTGCTACACATTTTCAGACTTTAAAAAAGTGTTTATTCTATATTCGTACCCCAATATGATAGAAAAACTTTACTCTAGTTTTTAGATTCTATTCCAGAAGAATAGAAAAATGACTTTTGCCAAATATTTGTCAAATTTTCATCAAACTACACTAATGTGAAAACAACACATCTTTAAGAGTCCAATCGTTATCCTAAATAAAAGTAGCAATAGCACTTAGACATATATACTGCTTCACAGAGCTTTACAACCCTTTCTAAGTGGTTTACAGAGTCCACATAATTGCCCATACAATCAGGGTCCCCGTTTTACCCACCTCGGATGGATGGAAGGCTGAGTCAACCTTGAGCCAGTGAGGATCAAACTGCTGGCAGTCAGCTGAATTAGCCTGCAGTACTGCATTCTAACCTCTGCGCCACCAGTACTGGGATACCACATACAGTACTGACCCAAAGGTGGTTTTTCAAAAGGCAACTGGGCTTTGTTTTACCTTGAGACATTTAGCTTTTCAATCAAGAAGCTTCTTGGATGAGAAGCAAAATGTCTTCAAGGAAAAGTTGCCTTTTGAAAAAGCACCTTTGGGGCAACCATGATCTGGATGACTGAGAATCTCTATAGATACATACAATATTGAAGCACTGGTGAGAACTTCCAAAAAGCTTTGGGACACATATAAATCCCAAAATTTTCCATTATTTGTCAAATTAGCCAAAATCAATCATACAGAGGTATCAAACTCAAGGCAAAGGGGCCGGATCCAGCCTATGGGGTGCTCAGATTTGATCCATGCGACTGCCCTGGAAACAGCGAAGGACTGGCCTGCGGTGCCTCTGCCAGAAAAAATGGAGCTTGGGAGGGCTTTGGGCGGCCCTCCTGAACTCCTTTTTCACTGGCAGAGGGTTGCAGGAAGCCATTGCAGCCGAAAATGAAGTTTAAGAGCCCATTTTTGTTGCCAGAGTGCTTGGGTCACCATAGTTGCCCCCAATGTGAGTGATATCAAGCTGGCCATGCCCATCCTGGCCTCCCAAAGTCAAACACAATTCTGATGAGGCCCTCAATGAAATTGAGTTTGACACGTCTGGTCTAATATATGAGCAAATAGTTTGCTTTTCAATTCCTTAAAAAAACCACCCCTACACTTGCTTTGCAAGATATGTGATAAAAACAAAAATCTAACCAGAAATAAGCAAGGAAACCACTCCAAAAGATGTGTATTCACAAACCATGCTAAGTCAACATTGCAATGCATAGCAACTTGTTTTAGTTACACCAACTAGTTTATTCACAATTGTGTTCCCACACTAAGCGACAAATTAATGTGCCATATTTACTCATGTATAAGCCCATCCAAGAATAAACCAAACCCTCAAACTTTTAAGCAATGTACCTGCAGATAAACCAACTTGTATTTTCCATAGTATTTGATTTAAAAAAAAAAGTTAAATGTATATTATGTTGCTGGCACAACATCCACAAAAAAGTTCCACACACTTTACATCAATGACAGCACAGACTATATTTTCTTTTTTACTCTTTTAACTCTAGAGCCAAGGTGGCGCAGTGGTTAAATGCAGCACTGCAGGCTACTGCTAGATCAGCAGTTCAGCGGTTCAAATCTCACCGGCTCAGGGTTGACTCAGCCTTCCATCCTTCCGAGGTGGGTAAAATGAGGACCCAGATTGTTGGGGGCAATATGCTGACTCTCTGTAAACCGCTTAGAGAGGCCTGAAAGGCCTATGAAGCGGTATATAAGTCTACTGCTATTGCTATTTTTACTATTTTACTACTAATAGACAACGGTGTGGCTTTCTTAAAAGTCTTTTGAGGCTTTTTATTCAGAAACATTTCAGTAAACTGACCACATTTATGGGGTGACCAACTAATATCAGGAGAGAGCTGCCTGCATTCAATAACAAAAATCACTTTATCAGTCACTATAACAGCAATTACTGTGTGGTGAAAAAAGGGAAAAGTGAATTGGGAATATCTGAATCCTTCAAACAAACCAGGTGGCCCTTCATTAATATATTAATAGAGTTACCAGGGATTGTTGGGAATACAAAAGAGCTATTGTTTTATTCTTAAATCAACTGATTCCTCTGCTGTCAACTTCATCTTAAAGACTTTCAGTAGAAGGTCTTTTTATCTTCTAAAAAGGGAAACCAAGAATTCTGCTGACATTCAAATTCTCTACAATACGTAGCATTGTGTTTATAATGAAACCATTTCTTGGCAAATTTCAAATATTCCTAATATGTGTGTTTCAGGGTAATAAAATATTTTTTCCACTCTTCTAAGCAAGCTGAAGATCACCCTCTAGATTCTAGGAACTATAAGCTGCCCGTCACAAGTAGCCTTGTCAGCCAGTTGGGATTGACAAGAAGCAACTCAGATAATCCCCCAAAGTCACGAGAGAAGGTTTTTGATGAAACTCTAGAAGCACAGCTGATTCATTTATTTTGAACACTGCTAATAGTGAGCAAGATGAAATACTAAGAAAAGGAATGAACAACAAACCCTATTAACATGATAACAGCAGAACCTAGGACTGGATTAGTGATAATATCCTCTCAAAAGGGCTGCAAGAACATTTATACCAATCTACAAAACCTCTGATTTACTAAGAGTTAGTTTGGTCTAGTGATTAAGGCTCATGAGACCACGAGTTTACATTCTGCCTCGGCCATGAAACAATCCACCCCTATTAGGTCATCTTCCTGTTCTCCTACAGCTGATTTATGATACAATTTGTATATTAACATGGAATCTAGCAGGATGGAAGGACAAACTGTGATCTATCTGAATTTCTGTCCAATTTTAGCCTGATCACAGACATGGACAACATTTGCAGATGAATGAATCTCAATATCTGGTTCGAAGTCCTGGGTCATCCTGGCATGGAAAGTAAAAGAGCTTTTACTTTCAGGTCAGGCCATACTGACAACAGAACAGGGAGGGAAGGACACAGAAAAGGCCACAGATGCCTCACCTGTTTGCTTAGCTATTAAATTCCAATATATGGCCTCTGTGATTGTGATGTTAAATGTGTATATATCCCTACAAACGTTTACATTTACTTCCCTGACATATGGGTGAATTCAGAGCCAACTCTGATAGACCTATATCTCGAAACTCATGACACAGTTACAATTGTTTGGGAGATTTTTATGTGAGGTTGGAGCCTTCTATGCAAGATATTAATAATCTGAAAATCCTCAAATAATTTAACTCTGCATTATGTTTATGGAAAAGAAATACTGCTGCATACTAGCTGTTAAACCCAGTATGCAAATATAACTTGCAAATTCTAGGGCGCAAAGACCAAAGTTTTGTATATCCCTTTACTTATCACTGAGATAAATCATGTAATACTTTATACTAGGTATGTGTCTCCAACAGTAATGTGACCCTTTTCCTCAGATTTCCAGGTTTATGTAAGAGAGGATATTGACTACCAATCTGTTGCTGTTAATTTCTATGAGCATTCAGACCTCAGACCCTACATTACAATTGATTTCCCAGGACAGAAGGATAAAATGGAACAGTGTGGAATATGAGAGCTTGAACTGATTATATGAAATCTAAGTAAGCCCTGACTCTGGTAAAAAAATTACCTCACCTTGCACAGATGTCAACTCTCTGCTTATAGCCTATGAAACTTTAAATGTAGGGTTAAGAAAACTCCTAACTGAAAGTGCCTTCCTAGAAGACCCCAAATAAAAATGTTGCTCCCTGAGAAAAAGATTAAGGCGAGCTATGCTTTCAATATGGAACCATGCATCTAATAAAAATAATGCTGTCATATTAGCATTTAGACAAGAGTACAGGAAAACTATCAAGTGCAAGATGCCTCATTATACCCCAGTCTTTTTATGGCATTCAGTTGCAGGACTATTGCAGGAATATGGGTTCTCCTTGGTCACCCGTATAACTGCCACCGCGTGTGAGGAATATTAGAGTTAATAATTCATTGTTCCAAGTTGCAGTGGACTACAGCAGGAGCCGGGGATCAGCATGGTCCATGGCCTGTTAGGATTTGGTCCACGCAAGAGGTTGCTGAGTAAAGTTTCATCTGCACATGAATGGGATCTAGGTTGTGTGCAAAACCATCCCCTACCCAGTCCATGAAATAATAGTTTTCCATGAAACTGGTTGCTGGTGCCAGAGAGGTTGGGAACCGCTGGAATGGAGGACCCTACAAAATGATCAACAGGAAGCCTGTAGCTCCACTCCACCATGGCATTTGGTGACTGAATGGGATACTAGCATTCATCCAGACACTGAAGTCCAATAATGTTCCTATATATGATCCTCTAGCCTTAATTATTTAAATGTTACATTGACTACTAGGCTCTGTTACTTGCAGGTTTATTTAGCTACATAAATAATTCCTGTTAAATTCCAATTGGTTGGGAGCTCTCTATTGTGGTCCTCATTGACAAAAAAGGCTGATTCTTCAAATTAAAGACAATTAGCCTAACTGACATAATAGCAAAACTGAAGACTAAATATCTTTTATATAAGGTTCAGGACAGGATAACTGAAAAAGGTTTGCTTCCCAAGGAGCAAACCGATTTTGCGTTCGATGGTTTCACTACTGAAAACATCATTTTATGCCATCTAACAGAAAAATATAGTTAAAAGGATACATCTTTTTTAGGCCTCAGTACAGCATTTGATTCAGGGACCTGCTCTGGACTTGAAAATGGGACTCCAGGCTCTTCTTAATCAAAATATTAAACTTATGCCTAAGGATACTGGCAGGAGCACATTTGGAATACTGAATCCAGATTCAGAGAAGAGCAAACAAAGATGATTAAGAGATTGGAGGCTAAAACATATGAAGAATGATTGTAGGAATTGGGTATGTCTAGTTTAATGAAAAGAAGGACTAGCAGAGACATGATAGCAGTGTTCCGATATCTCAGGGGTTGCCACAAAGAAGAGGGAGCCAAACTATTCTCCAAGGTGCCTGAGGGTAGAACAAGAAGCAATGGGTGGAAACTAATCAAGGAGAGAACCAACCTAGAATGAAGGTGAAATTTCCTGACAGTGAGAACAATTAACCGGTAGAACAACTTGGCTCCAGAACACTGGAGGTTTTAAAGAAGAAACAGGACAACCATTTGTCTGAAATGGTATAGGGCAGTGATGATTAATCTTTTTGGCACTGAGTACCTAAACTGGAGTGCGCACAGGAGTCCGGAAGACAGCAGCTGGCTGGTGTGCATGCGCCGGCGGCCAGCTGCATCTCCAGGTTCCGTTGTGCATATGCACAACGGCCAGCTGTTCCAGTGCACGAGCACCAGCACCAGAAGAGCAGCTGGCAACGGTGTGTATGCCCACAAAGGGCTCTGTGTGCCACCTCTGTCATACATGCCATAGGTTCACCATCATGGGTACAGGGTTTCCTGCCTGAGTAACAGGTTGGATTAGAAGACCTCTAAGGTGTTTCTCAACTCTTTATTTCTTTTATGAATAAATCCAAAATTAAGGTAGCTGTTTTCGGGAGAAAGCGTACCAGTTATTATCATCGCCTGTATTTGGAAACATAGATCCTATCTATACTTAGAATTGTTTTCATAGAGACAGGCTTCTGCTCCCACATTTTAAGAAGAGTTTTTTAAGGGCTGCAGTCTGTTTCAATGCCACAAGACAGCTCAACAGCTATCGGAGTTCTTGAATTCGTCATAAAGATATAAAACACCAAAATACTTACACATGCAAGTACTTACTATGCTTACACATGGTGCAGAATTGTGGGGAAAAGATACAATCTACTTTTATGAACTATTTCTTGGGGGTGAATTAGTTTACACCAGTCCCTCCAGTAAGGGACATACCCTTTGTACAAAGCCATTTAATAATTCAGCTATTTAATTACTGGCTGAAGATCCTATGCAGGGAACCCAGATAGACTACCCAAACTGTTTTGAAGAACAGTTGCACAATATGCAACCTCACACTTAGGGCATCCAACTTTCAAATGCCACCTCTCAATATAGACTCTTCTTAAAGGCCAAGGAAGCTTTCAAACAAAGAATTATTAATGTGGTTGTCCAATATGATATTGCAGCACTTTATATACAGTCTTAGAAGTGGCTGGGTCATGACAAATCAGTCTCCCAGTTAGAAATTTTTTTTTAATGATCTACATGCCTCACCATCTTGGAAGAGCTTTTTGTAAAGCTCACTTCAAACATCTGAACTCGATGGTAAGACATGGGAGCATGAAGACTGCATTTGCAGCACCAGCCACAGAAGACATTGGATACATTCTTGTGAGTTGCAAACTGCACTCTTCAGAAAGGGCTGCTTACTTAGAATCTTACTTAAAAACTAAATAATATTGGAGCACTGGGAGAAACCCTTACTTTTTGGAGGGAATGAACCTGCAAATTACTAATAAAAGTTCACTCTTAATTTCAAAGGCCATTTTGAAGATGACAAATCAGATTGGGATTATCTGTAGGGGTGATGACTTATTATAAACATGTTGTATTATTTTCTTTGTATTTTTGTATTAGTTTTTTTTATTTGAAATGGTCAATTGGCTTAATTAATAAAGTCAGATTATTCAGACAGATATTAATTAGATATATGTGTAGTTTTAAAAAGCATTGTCAATACAATTGCAGATAAACCCATCTCTGGATAAACTGAACCCAATTTTTAAGGTGTATTCTAACATGTACAATATTCAGTTTATCTGCAGGTATATTTGGTACCATGAAAACAAGCAAGCCATTTTACTTTGGTGAGGTGCAAATTCCATCTGCAGCAATTATGCAGCAAAGCTACTTTCTGAAAGAATAACCTGCCTTGAAAACACTGAGCTTATTTTTTAAATATCTAGGAAAAATAGATATGCAGAAAACAATGTAGTGAATTCTAGAACTCAACATGAATTTGTCAGCAATAAATTTTGCTAGATTAACTTTATCTCATTTTAACTATAGTCAGTCCCCATGTTGCAACCATTTACTCTGCAATCACTTGAAATTACTAAAATGCTGAATGAAAGGAATGTATTATAGCTCCTGGGAGTTCCTGCTGTCACATGGTCATATCATTACAATAAGAGTATTTGGCGGCTAGCTTACGATTATGACTTTGAAGTGAGTTGTAACCACATTGGTGAACTCTGATGTTCCCTCTGATTTCATTAAAGCATTTGGTATTTTATTAGGAAGCTATTTAAACGAGGGGTGATGCATATAATTAAGTGAAAACACAGCTGGTTTTATTGTTTTCTGATCAAACTAGACTGAGGTACTGAGCAAGGGGCTACTAGTTCAATCTTTCGTTTTCTATGTTTAAACGTTTGTATTAATTACTACTCTACTAGACTGTCACACAACAGTATGGATGTGTAAATACTTCAGTTAAGCATTTCCTCCCATTTTTTTTGTCTTACATATTTTAAGTATGATCTGGTACTCCTGTTCTTTCATGCTGCTTTTGCCTTTCTTTTTTCTTCTTTTTTGTTTCTTTTTGTGTAAATTGGCTACTTTTATCCCCTTCCCTCTATAATACTTCTACTGAGTTGTACCTACATCTTGGTTATCAACTGTAATAAAGGATTTCATTTATAAATTACTTAAGGAGGTGGATGGAACACTTTTCCCACTTGCAGATATCATTAACCAGATGGGATTATATCTGAAACCTGAAATGACAAAAATATCTTCCAAAATAATGACAGGATAGAAAAACAAGCTAACATAGAAAAAAATAATGGAGACAAATGTAAGGCTGTTGATTCAGTGTTGAAAACTATAAATTAAGAAACAACTAGAGAAATTAGAAATAGTTCAAGAATGAGTAGTGATGTTGAGTCTTTGGCACCTGGGTTTAACGAATTTGGTATGTTTAGCCTTGGGCAAATGTAACAAAGGGTATGATAGCAGTGTTCAACTCTGCTACTTCAGAATGGAAAATATGAATTAATGATTTTATATTGATTGCAAGGCTGAATTCAATGAGTATTGTTTTTAAAAAGTCTTCAGAATTAACGAACTCACTAATGAACTTGATGTATTCAAGCAGAGGGTACCAGTCACCTACAGGGAACTTTTAATTTGAATTTGTGCACTGTGAAGAAGATTTGACTTGAGACCTCATTCAGTGTAAAAACTCAAGGAACAAATCTACAAAGTAGATTTTAAAAAATTCAATATGCTATTAGGTTTTTGTTTAGCTTTTTGTTGGTAGATAATACTCTTATTGCTATTAATCTGATAGATGAAGCATTGGACAAACTGGAATGTAATTTTCTTGAGATTCTCCATGTAATTTTCATTTTGGATAGCTGCAGTTCAAAAGATTAATTTTTTATTTGTTTTATTTATTTATATCCCACCTTTGTTATTTTTACAAATAACTCAGGGCAGTGAACATATCCAACACGCTTACTCTTCCTATTTTCACCACCACAACACCCCTGTGAGGTGGATTGTGTGGTGAGAGAGTATCTAGTCCAAAGTCACACAGCTGGCTTTCAGTATTCTGAATCGAATTACAATTTAAAACAAGGAACAGTTTGGTATTTTAAATAAAAGCAATCCCACTATTTAATAGATTTCAGGATATATACAAGAAGCATCTTTTCCCCCTTCAGAAGATAAATATTAAAATATTATAAAAGGATTGCACAATTGTTGATTAATATTAGGTATGAAATGTTACAAAACAAAAATGGGCAAATTTAATAATGCAGTGCAAGGACGTAACTTTATACTTTGATTTTGCATGAAGAGGATTTGATATTGAATACAAAAACTTTGTTTTTGCAATCTATTTTTAAATTGCTCTTATAACAGTATCACTGATTCAAAAATGTGTGGAACATTGAATTGCATTCTTCATAACTATTTTCTCTTGCACAATTTTGATAAATAAATTTGTATTAAAAAGTGAAAGCAAACACAGGCAATTTTGAAAACATCCGCATCACAAATAGATATACAAAAGCTTCATTTTTACACTCTAGTCTTTCTTGTTATCCAACAGATATTCTTCATATATATCTACAAATTAACTAGGGTTCCTTTTTGAAGTTTTTACTAAAAAGTGAGATTCTTACAGCAATTGCTTTTTCCTTCAGTGATTTGTTTAACTTGTCCGGAGTTACACTTAATTTGTGGAACCAATACGCCTTTGAATACAACAGAAGAACCACAGAACTAATCTTTAGTGATTTGCACATGGATTCCCCCAAGTGGACGGCCATTAGGGAAACAGAATGCTAAATGTTTTTCTGGTGTGAATTACAGAAAACTCCTGTTACATTTTTATCTGTTCAAGGCAAAGTCAAATGTAGCTTAACTGCTAAGACATCCAGTTGTGGTCGATGATATAACTGAAAAATAAAAGCAAACCTTCTAGATTTCAACATGTCAAAGCACAGTAAGTCAGGAGCCACAATGCCTATGATCATGTTATTTTTATCCAAATGAAGATTTAAAATAAAAAAAATATTGTTAACACATAAACACATATATGCATATGCACTTCTGAAAAAAGAGAAAGTATGCAAATAAATGCTAATTTAATTTTTAGGAGGAAAAATAACAACTAGCTTTTTTGAAAAAAAAATAATGACAGTTCTCTTTTATGGGCATGTGCTCTTATGGATAGAAAAACATATTGTCATGGAATTTAGAATTTAAATTTATATAAAAATGATGAAAGAAAGCTGGCACTGTAGTAACAAAGCAGATATTTATCTCTTCTGCCTAGTTGCCATTCCCTACTCTTGCATTTCTTGCAGTAGAATATTCAAACAGTAGATTACCATATTTCTCTCCCAGGAAGCTTTCAGTTACACAAAAGACAAAAAGAACCTTTTGTATAAAAAGTAAGCTGCTCCCAGCATAGAGGGGAAAATGATACATTAACTTGCAACTGTTTTGTTAGATGGAAGTTCAAAAATAATCAAGAAATGCTGTTGGAATATCTGCCTAAATGTCTATCTAACTAGAATTTGTTTAGTATCACAGTAGCAGAATTGCTTGGTCCGTCAGTGTGCATTTGTCTATATATCTATTAAGCATACAAAGAATAAAAGAACAAATTGCACAAACCAGCAATTTCTTTTGAAGTCATTCTCAGTTATATACAGGATTCTACAGGCCAAGGAAAATATCTCAGTTAAGCTGAAATAATATTTCTATCAATTATACTAAAGGTTGCATACATTATAAAATAGTTGTGACTATGTAATTCAACAAAAATAATATCCAATTTTTAATTTTCACAGCATTTGAAATATTTCAGCAAGAACACTGATGGGAAAAAATTCACAGGGAAACTGGGAAACAGAAAGGGACATATAGAATAGGTGGACAGAAGAGAGAGGTACAGTATGCAGTCATAGAAAACCATATTTAAATTACATTTTAGTTTTCACATATAAGATGGTCCTGTTTCTTTTCATTTCAAAAACTGCTTCATAAATGCATCTTTTTTCTTATTGTTTTAAATCCAATTAAATTTGCATGTAAGTTCTTAAGTATTCTTTCTCAGTAGGGATTAAGATGGCCTCTCTGCTCCAGGTTTTAACAGTGCCAAGCAGAAGACAAACTTTTTTATAAAACAATACAGTGTATATGTATAACACATTCCAGTCAACAACAGAAAAGCTTCCTTTTCAGGGAAAAAGCACTGCACTAGTGTTCCATATACTCTTGTCCATCTTACAAAAAAAAATCTATCTAGTCCACCCCTCCACCCCCAATTAAACTACTTTAGAAGATAATCCAGTATGTGGTTGTATAGCTAATTATGGGTATTTCCTGTTATGGCCACATGATATATCCATTTTACAAGCTGCACCTATTCCCCATAGGCTTTCAGATGCAATTAAAGGTGCTGTTCAACACCCAATTTCAGATTATTAATGGAACTGCCTATTTCCTAAGATATCTGTCCCACCCACATATTTCATCAGGGAAGACTGATGAAACTTCAGGTCTCCTCACTGAGCCGCTGCCACTTTATGAGACTTCAACGATGTGCCTTCCCAGTGACTACCTCTACTTTCTGAAATATTTTGTTCTCCTAACAACATTATAGCAATATTGCAAATCTCTACAAAGTGTAAATTAGCACAATGAAAAGACAAAAAGCAAGTCATTTCAGAATTCATTGTCAAACAAAACCTATACAGATATATTCATGCAGTCATCAAGAGTCAGATGATTCAAGGAAGTACAGCAAAGTTAATACAACAAAAATGGAAAAGAACAAAAATACTCAAGCAACTCATGCTCATTTGCTACCTAGTTTTTGTTTTTGCCTTTGAATCAGTTTTGATTTTAGGTGGCTAAATGGTCATTAGATTTTCATTTGCATGCAGGGTAGCAGTGGTAAAGAGTAGTTTAGCATCTAATTCAGCCTGTCAGAACAGAAAATAACATTAGCAGAAATAATTTATATTAACTGAGCAAAAAGAAATATTACATATGTCCAACAGACTATGACTGTGAATTTAACTTATTCCATTTCACTTAAGATATGTTATAGAGGGATACATATTTAATTAAGAAGGTCACTACAGAAAGGTTGTTAGTATGCAAATAATTAATTCAAAGAAATTCTTTCATCTGGAAAAATATAAAACTATAGTGAATGAGAAAAACATTTTTCTAAGTTTGTAGAAGAATGTTTACACTTTATTTGTTTAGGGAGATATATGAATTATTAGAAAGAACAGGGAATGCATTCAGCACTACATAGCAGACCTGCCAAAGCAAACAGACTTCGTGTCAGAAAACAGCATAGCAAAGAGTTTCTAATTTTTGCAAATTTGTTTGCAGTCGCAGCCAACATGTATGTTGACATTTGTGCTAAAGTTCTTACCCATCATTATTTATGCAAAAACCCACCTACCTCAGAACACTGTACAATTCTCCTTTTAAGCATGCACATGATCTATTTATGCTACAATACACTGACAAAATTGTAACATGTCATTGTTAACTCACCTCTCCAATCTGTTCTTCAACCTTATTAAAATGCCATCTGTTGCCACCTTGAAAATCAAACTGTTAAGAGCATTCATTCATTCATTCTCATTCAAGAATCTAAGTTGATTGGTAAGTAGAAAAACATCAACTTTACAGACAACTCATGGTAAAGGAAGAATGTGAGAGAAAAGTTTCCACAGTTTGATTTCTTTTGTTGTTCTTGTTTCCATTGCTTTAGTTTTTGGAGAATGTTAAATATTCCACTAAGGCAAATCAGCAAAGGAATATTCCTTACTGTTTCACTCATTGCGAAATTAAAATTAAATCCAACCATCAAATCTTCAAATCATACAAGATATATAACAAGGCAATACTTGTATTGCCAGAGTAAAGATTTATTTCCAAATCAAGCATATTTTAATATCAGGTAATCCTTGATTAGCAATAACAATTGGTACTGGAATTTCTGTCACTATGTGAAGTGGTTTTTTAAGTGTTGCATCCAATTTTATGCTGTGATCTTTAAGTAAATTACTGTGATTAAGTGAATCATATGATTAAGTCCAGCTTTGCCCACTGACTTTGGTCTCAACTGGGTAGGAAAGCTGGAAATAGGGATTACCTGACTCTGGGAGGCTGCAACCATCATAAATATATATTGGTTGCCTAGTGTCCAAATTTTGATCACATGACCAAAAGGATGCTGCAACGGCTACAACAGCCATAAGTATAAGAACTGGTTTGTAAATCACATTTTTCAGCACCACTGTAATTTTGAATGGTCACTAAATTGTTTTGAGGACTATCTATACAGTAATGGGAAGAAAATAAGTTGATGTTCTTTTGCTGTTATGAATTGAACTGAACAATAGTTCTTACAACTTTGTACAATTGCCTTTTTTAGTCTTTCAGGGGGTTGGTTTAAGTATCATTTTTCTGGAGAGGGAGTCACATATGCTGTATTCTAGTATCAAAATCAATCATCTTACAGCAGTTTAAAAACAATTCATTAGCCCTTGAAAAAAAATCAACGTTCTTGCTTGATTTTTAGATCCTCCTTTGGGATTAATTACTAAAATGCAAGTATAAAAACAAACTAATAGAATAAATAGGCCTTTTTATTACAGTCACTGACTAGCAAATGAATAGAAATTCACAACTGTAATATGTTGAAATTGTATGTGTCTCTGAAGAGCTACACAATGTCATATTTAACTTCAATATGCATTGCAATTTTGTGAAGTGCTTGACAAGTTCAGTCAAAACTAATGCTAAGAATGACACATTTACGTACCACATATTTGAAATGGATTCTGAATGGCTACACATTTATGTTGTTTGTGTTTTGAAAATATTTTTAAAATGAAAATGAAAAGTATTCTATAACATTGTATAAAGACAAAAGTGCAGACCTCTATCAGTTCATACTCATTAATGATTGTGATTACAGGGATGACATTGCAATGAACCAAATTATTTCTAAAAAGAAGTCTTAAATATTGCAATAGGATAGATGCAAATTCATCCACACAAGAATGAAGAAACTTCAATGGTACTTGACTCATTTTTCTAGTTCCCTTTACTCGTTCACAGCTCTGAAATGAATGATGTTAACTTTTAGAACAGAGAGCACAGAAATACACTCCTCTCAAGTAGTAGGATTCATAAATAGCAGCCAAATACTGTAAATTTATTGAAAAAATTCTTTTTGCAAATTGGATTACAATTGATTTATCAGGTGTGACTTTTTCCTTTAAATTTGGAACAGTGGATTTTACAGGCCACATTGTTGGCCTGTGGCATTCTATACAGAACTGCAATTTTACAAGATGACATGGAATGTATAAAACCAATCAAGATAGTAGATGATAGTGAACTGTTAAATATTATCATTTTTATAGTTAGCTTTACTGCCTAAAAAAGGAGAAGGAACAAATAAATGTTACCACAACATTTTAAAAATACTTTTTTTTTTTCAGAAAAAGGAGTTAAGAAGTTTTCAGTCAAATATGAATAGATACCGAAAAGTCAGCTATTTTATTTTTAATGCAAAGTTAATAAAAGGCGGAAACACAACCAGCAGCCTAAGGGAATGAATAACAAGGGCTTTCCGTTTCATCCAAGGTAATATTCCTTTCTAAATTAAACTTAAAGTCTAATTTTCAAGGCAGAATAATATCCTAGGAATCAGCATGATGGTCTTTGAGCATGAAAATTAAACTTAGAAAAATTTAGATTCTAAGTATAAAGGAATTTCTATGCCTTCTCCTCAAGGTACTAAGTAGATCCTTAAATGGTGCTGTACTTTATCCAAAGTTAATTACTATGATTTTATTTGTCACAACTTAGAGCCGTTGCAGACTGAGAAAAATACAATTACCAACTTGCTTAACATTCAACATTTCTTTCCATTTATCTGTGGAACATGGTCAAACCTGAAAGACATTATCCCCTATAATCAGTACTATCTATCCTTTACACAACTTTAGCGTATGCACATATTCCATGATATTCATTTTTTCAGCCATTTTGACAATGGTTTTCACACACGTTTGCCTAATTCAGGTTTAATTTTTACAGATCCAACTAAATTGCATTTAGTTTGCAGTTCCCTTGCTTATCGCCTAACAAACTTAAGAAAAAACAAGCAGCATCAAATCGGTCCCAATTTAACTCATACCTTAAACACATGTCTCTATAATGAACTAGGTTCTAAGGTATGCCCGTGATAAGATAGCATACTATGTTTGAAACCATATTTGGTTGAGACTGTTCCTCATGTGCAATTTTCACTCTATCTAAGAGAAATCCTTTCTGAAATGTTTCATGATTCAGTATAACAGAAGTGAAATTTTGGGGCATACAGTAGTTCAAGGTCCTTATCTAATCGCCCTCAAGTGACATGGAAAGAAGATATGTCTCACAGTAAAAATTCCCCTCCCCTTACAAATAAGTTATATAAAGTTCTCAAATTATCTCCACTTCTGAGGCAGCTTTACAAGAGACTTCTTGGGCTTCTTCCTTTATACGCCAAAGCACCTTTTTAGAGCAGTACAGATGTAAGAATAATTTTTACTATAGAAGCTATTTGCATCTTTTTTCTTAAAAGAATCACATTTGAATGATTATAAAAATTATCTATTGTAACAACATAGGTCCAGCTACACTGAAAAAAATTACATCGCTTATTCGAAATACATTTCATTTTAGAAACAGGCTACTAAATAGGTCTATACAAAAACTCTAAAATAATTTTTATAATAAAATAAAGAGTGTGTTAGGAGAACTATTCAAATGAGATTAAAATCTGTTTACTATTGTTGTTGTTTTTCCTATGCTTCATATTCTGCAATCGTGTGGCTGGTTCACTCCATAACCAGCACACCCACACCCACACAAACTCTCTCTCACACACACATACAGAGCAGAAAAGAAATTAACAATACACAGTGATCATTAATGCTCTGGGATTTAGTCTCACAGTCTTTCTGATTAGTACAAAGGAAACCAGATTCATCCCCAATTTGAGGAGAAAATCCAGAATACAAAAGCAAGCATACCTCATTAGCTGATATGAAATTATAAAAAAATCCACAATTCTCTGTCCTTTTGAAATTTATAAAAGTCAACAGTAAAACGTGCAAGCCAAATTGGGCATCTGTCCTATTGGCTCCCCTAAGTTGGATGATCACCAAAAGTAATGCAAATTTACTTGGGGTCAAAATGGTACCTTTTCTTAGGGAAGAGCACAATTCCAGATTTTTAAAATCATGAGAATAGCAGGCAGAAGACAAGCAGTTAGTGGTGCTGCACTGAACTGTTTTTTTCTGCTAGGTGTCGCAGAAAACTGTCCTCACCTTGGCCCCTATGATTTAAAGGCTCACTCTTAAATAGAGCAGGAGGTGGAGGCAAATGAGGGACTGGAGGGACGGGGACTGGAAGATGATGTTGATGATGTGAATGAAGATGCAGATGAGAATATGGATGGCCAATTGGGCGAGGAGGAAGCGTGCTCGCTGGATTCATATTGATTGCTGAAGTGGGAGCAAGTGGATTTGGTGTGTTTGCAACAGAAGATACAGTGGTGGCAGATGACGTTGTGGCAAGTGAGATCTGGGCAGAGGGTGGCACATTAACAGGACTGGTAACACGGAAGCACTTTTCCTTGTGTGCCTTAAGCATATTGGAGAAACGGAATCGCTGGCCACACACATCACACGGATACGGCTTCTCCCCTGTGTGAGTTCTGCGATGTCTCTTCATGTTTGGGCGACTGGTGAAACTTTTGCCACAGATTTCACAAATAAAAGGCTTCTCTCCTGTTAAAAGTTATAAAATGGCACCTTTAATCAAATTCAATTTTCATTAAAAAAAATTGAAAGCAAATCCTAAATCAAAGAAATTATCAAAGATTCATCTATACTACTGATATACAATTTTTAAAACCATCCATAGTTGGTTATTCTGGCTGGGGTTCATAATTCAACTCAGATTTGTCAAGTTAGAACTCTCAATGCATTATCTTTATTTATACCCAAGAATTCTCAGTCCTTCCAAACTTCTGGTTCTACAGGTTATACCAGTGATGGCGAACCTTTTTTCCCTTCGGTGCCAAAAGTGTGTCTGCGTGTGCTATCGCGCGCGGGGGATGTGCCCACACCTGTAATTAAATGCCTCCCTTGCGTTGTGCCCACCTGCACGAGACTCCCTCCGCTGCCCCCCACGAATGCGTGCATGGTTTCCTCCCGACCCAGGGGGAGGAGGAAGCAGCACATTTCCTGACTTCTGGTGGGCCTGTTTTTCGCCCTCCACAGCTCGAGCCTTTCCTGCAGCCTGGGGAGGGTGAAAATGCCCTCATGGAGGCCCTCTGGAAGCTGAAATGGCCCATTTTCTGACTTCCAGTGGGCCCGCTAGGTCCATTTTTTGCCCTCCCCAGGCTTCAGGCGGTTTTCCTCAAGCCTGGGGAGGGTGAAAAATGGCCTAACGGGCCCAGGGGAAGTTCATTTCTGAATTTCCGGTGGGCGTTGGGCCATTTTTTCACCCTCTCCACACCCTCTGGAAGGCTGAAAATCAGTTGGTCAGTGAACGCATGCGTGCTGGTGCTGACATAAAGCAACGCCTCGCGTGCCCTCAGATATGGCTCTGCGGGCCACCGTCATTCCGGCGTTATATCATTCACTTCCTCACCTTTAACATATATAGATTTATCTACAATTTCTTCCAATCCATACTTCTTTTTATATACTTTTAAATCATTTTCCAATTTCCAATCTCACTTGAAATGTCAGCATTAATAACCATCCTATTATTATTTATTCTATGACTATTTATCCAACTATTCAACCACATTATCTTTTTATATCTTGTTTTGAATTCTTAGACTATAATCCTTTAGTCACAATTAATTCTTCTGCTCACAATCTCCTGTAACCAGATTTTGGTTCTCTATATTCAAAGTTACCTTCCTCATAATTTATCAGATATCTTGCCTCACTGTAGTTTATTCAGGTTTCCTCACAGATTTCACCAGATCTGCAGGAAGTTGATACAGTGCATGCTTTTATGCTTTGTCATTTCTAGCTCCAATGTTTCATTTTCTTAATCTCCCATTCCTTTTTTTACTTCATTTGCATTTGATTCTTTCACATCACACTCACATCTCTATCAACACCTCTTCTTAAATTTTCCCAGTGCCTTTCTACTGCTTTCTGGATCTAATACAATCCCTTTTATATTTTATGTTCTTTTTTAATATACACATATATTGTTCTTCTGGCCTAAGAGTTTGTCATGCATTGTGTCAAGAGCTTTCTACTTCCAAAGAGATTGTGCAATTTTATTTCCTGAAATTCATTCTCCCTTTTTTTTTGCTTTCTACTGTTGAAATTCAGATAATATAAGAATATCCTTGTTTAATTACAATGAAAACAGCATTATATTTAGATTTTAATGGAAGGAAAAAGCTTATGTGCTGATAAACTTAATCTATTAACTGTCCTAAGAATTATTACATCAGTAGTCTTTTATAAAGATAAAAATCAAAATGTAGCCTTACCAGTGTGCGTTTTCATGTGCTCATCAAAGTACTGTTTCATATTAAAATCTTTACCACACCACTGGCACATAAACTGTTTGTGTCCAATATGGATGCTCATGTGGGAACGAAGTTGATACTTGTACTGGAACCTTTCATCACAATTCTGCAACACATAATGGGTAATCAGTCTCCTACTTCAGGCAAGAAAGTTATGATACAATAGCAGTATATCAAACAGAACAGAGCTAAGTTTATATGAATGTATTTGACATTTTATTTTACCATCAAAAATTTTAACACTAAAATTACATCATATCAATACATCTAACAATTAGAATTTTAAAAATGCAATGGAATCCTATTCAGGATGAGTTGGTTCTGATAAGAAAATAGTTTCAAAGTGAAACAATTATTTTAGGTAAATACTAGACAATTATGACTTGTTGGATCATTGTTTCAGAGATACCTTTTTACAGTTTCCTCAATGCCTTCAACAGTGGCAGACTTGAAAAGTTCTTGAACATTTAGGGAGATATTCGGAGATGCATGTGCCTTAAAAATAGTCCATGATGAACTGTAGAGACTGCCAAACATCAGGAGCTGACTAGGTAATTTTAATGTCAGAATATTTTATAAAATTTGCCAAAATTCTATTCTATGGGAATCAGGGAAACATGGCTTCTGGATTTTGGACAGATTTTATAAGATAATCCATTTGAGATGTCTGGTCTAAAAGAGTTTACACTATGATGCACTGTTTTGCCAAATTAAAGGTTACAGACACAAAAGCTTTAGGAGTGTTTCATTGCATTACTATGTTAGAAGCAAATGAATATGTCTGTATGGAAGGAAAAGATAAAAGACAAAACGTAAACTGGCTTGAATAGAGAGTATTTTGTTCCACTTCTTTGACTGACTGGATAACCAAGATTTAAGCTGTTAGAAATAATTTTAATTCTGAAGTAAATTATAAACATAAATCACAACATCTCTAGGTCAGAGCAAGAATGCATTAATTGAGGCAGTTCATTGCAATCTCACAGTTTGCCTGGTATACTGCATATTTTTAAATATTTTTTAGGACTTCTATAATTTCTTCCTGTCTGATGAAGTTTGTTTCTTTTTATTCCTAGTGATGTTGGCTTTTCTCAAGAATGAGAAGGAAAGGCCACACGCCTTTGAAGGACATGGGCAAGTAGTATGTACATTATTCTATGTCAGTTCCCATTCATCGCTTCTTTTCATTGTTAAAAAAGGAAAGAAAAGTTGTGAGAATTTACAGTTATTAAGGAAAAGTTGTGAATTGGAAGACAATTTGTAGCAGCAGATTTTTTTTTTTTTTAATAGACCCTGTAGGGTTCTTTGCAAGATTCTGGAAGTATTTGCCATTTCCTTCTTTCTAGAGTTTAAATAGAGTGTCTGGCTTTCTCATCCAGCTAACTTTGTGACTAAGCTGGGGTTTGAACTCAGTCTCCTGATTTTTACCCTATTATTTTAACCACAATACTAAACTTGCTCTTAGCAGCAGAACCTGCTAAACTGCAATCATACAATAAGAGATGTAGAGATGTAGAAGATGCAAAGATACAAAGCATGTCTGGGAAAGGAGAGCTTTCTGCCCTATGGGACCAGGTATTGCACCTCAAGAAGGTCAATAGTTATACAGTAATTCATCATTCTTTTCCCTTTGTTTTGGGCTATTTCCCCTCCCCCCTTCAGACTGGTAGTCATAGCCACATACTCTGAATATGTACTGTATTTTATATTGTTTCTATAACTTTTCAAAAAATGTATTTATCATTACTTATTATCATCCCATTGGACAAATCTCCTGAAAGTTGGAAGGGAAATAGCACTGACTTTCTCCCTACCAATTTTACGTTACAGGGATAATATATAATTAAATTTAAGAGTTCCCATTGTTTCTTTATGTTGTATAGTCAAAATATTATAATTTTTATATTGAAACAGAAAACACGTAGAATGTTCCAAGGATACATTTTGAATTGAACTGTTCTATTTACAGCTTGAAACGGTTTTTAAAAAATATATGCATACCAGTATTGACTATTCCATTCTCTAAATCTATACTTACGCCTTTATATCTGAAACTGTATATTCAGCCTGTCTAAAGGCTCCCTGCGTAATATTGATAGTTAAAATTTATTGTACAACAGCTTCTCATGGATTCACAATATAACCGCAATGACTATAATCAATCAACAATAATGTCTCATTTATTTAAACAATTCATAAAACTGCCCATCATACAGCAATGATTCTAAGAAGCATATAGAAGATTAAACACAAACTAGTAATGTAATATACAAAATAAACTTTCCAAGTACTAATCAAAAATAACATACTTATACCTGGGGTCTACACGATACTATTTTCAATCAGCATAAATCAAACCAGACAAATTCATCAACAGAACTGATTTAACTTCCTGCCCCAAATGCCAGAGGAAACATCCAGATCTTTAATGCCTTATTAAAGGCCAATTGAATTGAAGCTTTCTGGATCTAGTGGGGAAACGTACTCCATGGGCAAAGTGTGGCAAAAGAGAAGATAATATTTCCTAATAAAAAGTCAGACCCCGACTGGTTCTGACTATCTGAAGATAGACCACCTCAAGAAACAGACTCTAGAAGGGCATTTTAGCTCTATTTTACTATCTAATAAAAGGACCTTGAAAAATAGTGTTTCTCTCTTTTACCCCAAGACAATCCAGGTAGGACAATCCTGAGTTTCTTGCTCACTGCCACTTCGATTTTGAGGCTAAGCTTACAACTGCTGAGTATTAAGGCCATCTTTACATTCCTCTACACCAGGGATGTCAAATTCACGACCCGTGGCCCAGATACGTCATGCACTGGCCATGCCCACCTGTTTTAGAAAAGTGGGGAAAGGCACAATATGTCATGTAACACCACTGTGATGTGAGTTTGACATCCGACTTCCCATGTCCCATATCCAAGATATTAGACAATAGACATTAGACAATATTTCACTCATGAATGTGGAGATGGTCACACTGCAATTAACTAATCTAACAACATTCCTATGTATTCAGATTGCCGTACCTGGTATCTCAGCAAATTTTCATGTCCATCTTTTATTCTGATTAAATTGTATTCATCTATCAAATCCAATTTTGGGAAAATGTGTCTTTTGAAGGCTATCCAGTAAATCTAAAATAAGAGGTAGTGGGTAGGGACCACTAACGGTCACACCCAGGAGCTTTTGGACACATGGAATCTATAGCAATGAATATCCCTCAATAATTTTTTCTTCTCTGACATAAAATGGTAAGTCTTTCTGTCGGCTGCCTGGGCTCTTCTTAATAGCTAAAAGGCTGTCCTGGTGGATTCCTGAGAGGGGAGTCTATCTTTCCCCAAAGATAAGTCTTTTGAACAGGTGGGGCACTTGTTTATAATGTGGGCTGCAATTCCATAGGCGAGAAATTGACAGAAGTACCTATTTTTGTGATGCAAGTCTAGGCTTTGTATTCTAGGGCTACACAGTAGAAGCATAAACTTCAATCTCTCCTTCTCTATTGAGGACATGCATCTCTTTATTACTTCTATTTGGTTTCTGTAACACCAGTATCTGAGAAAGTCATCGGGATAAGCAGAGGTGAAAAATCTTGCTATTTCCTCCATGCCTCAAGTCTTCCAATTACCTTCTATTAATATTCAGTATTGGAACTGTTCTTTCAAATTCTCTGGTATGCCATGTAGCACTAAAATTCTTTCTCAGTTCATTAGTAGGAAGCCAAAAATTAGTCCATCAAAGAAATATTATTTTACTCACATCTCTGGCAAATAACTGAAAATCTATATGTATTTATGAACTTTCTCATTATTTTATTTTAGATTGCAGAGCTCTCAATTTGTTAGTGCTACCTTACTTGAATAATCAAATGCCAACTTTAACTTTTTACGATGTTCTGGTAACTATGCAGCAATATGAACATTGCCTTCGATGAGGGAGGCAATTGGCTGTTCCATCTTTCAAAAGATTCAGAACAAACATTGGAACAATTTGTAAGAAATGCTGTTGGTTGACATTTCATAAACAACTCAAATTGAGTCATAAAAGTAAAAAACTGATCTTGGTCTCTTCCAAACCTCTCCAGAAATTCCTTTAGGAGCAAAGAAATACTGGCTGGGATGCAGATTGTTGAAACTGCCCCATGAGACAAATCTTGTATGAACTGCTGCATTAACTGTACTATGATAATGTGCAGTTTGTTATTTGTATTTCCACTTGCTGTTATTGTTCTATCATGCTTGAGCAAGCTTGTCTATGAACAACAGGGTGCCTGAAGATTTGATGCAATTTCCATAATCAAAAGAAAGATTAATGACTTCATAATTAGAAAGCAGTGAGGCTTTCAAGACTGATGTAAGTCCTTCTATGTAGGCCAGGTCAGGAAATAAGACTCCAAAAGGACTGTTGTAATTTTATTGTTACAAAGTATAATAACAGAATCTTGAAAGCCTAACGAAGATTCTCTCCCTCCCTTGGCTTATATCAAGAGGATCAAGGTATCACAATCTTGAGTTTCTTCATACTTCCTCCTCTTTTTCACAGCTAAGGGGTGTGTGTGTTTATTTAATGGTTATTGAACATCTCTTTCAAATTTATCTCTGAATACCTCTACAGGCAAGCAAAAATAATCAGAAGCGTCATTCCACAAC
This sequence comes from Thamnophis elegans, assembly GCF_009769535.1. Classification (NCBI taxonomy): domain Eukaryota; kingdom Metazoa; phylum Chordata; class Lepidosauria; order Squamata; family Natricidae; genus Thamnophis; species Thamnophis elegans. Next base: position 103,122,858 of record NC_045558.1, read on the forward strand.
TAATCTTTATCATATGCCATAGGGAGCCAGAACAGCCAGTGCAGTTTACAAAACAGGTGTATCATAAACATCCAAAACTGTCTATGCTTCTGCATTCTAAATCAGCTGCAGCTTCTAAATGTTTTTCTAGGACCACTTCATATGTAGATTGCATTACAGTTAATTCAATTAAGAAATGAAAAAAGTGTTTCCTGGATACCTTTCTGCAAATATTTCTCTGATCCCATGCCTGAAATAAGGGCAGAAAATATCACATCCTTATCATTACAAGATAATCCTCAAAAAAAGGCTCTTAGCCATTTTTGGTCAGATTTATAAGTAGTCCTTGATGTACAACCATTTATTTGATGACAGTCTGAAGTTACAACCGCACTGAAAAAAGTGACTTATGATTATTCTTCACACTTTATGATTCTTGCAGCATGGTCCCATGGTCACATGATCAAAATTCAAACCCTTGGCAACTGACATGTATTTATGGCAGTTGTAGTGTCCTAGGGGGTCATGTGATCACCTTCTGTGATCTTCTGACAAGCGAATCAATGGGGAAGCCAGACTCACTTAACAACCATGCTACTAACTTAACAAATGCAGTGATTCACTTACCAATTGTGGTAAAAAGGTTGTAAAATGGGGCAAAACTCACTTAACAACTGTCTTGCTTAACAATGGAAATTTTGAGGTCAACTAAAATTGAATACTTTATTTGGTTAAGTGTGAGTAGATATACAAGGAATTTGTTTCGGGTGCAGAAGCTCTCAGTGTACATGCAAAGCAGCAGAATCATGATCATGATCAAAGGAGGGACTTCGAAGGCTAATAAGAAGGATAAATATTAATGCTACATCTGTATTACATAGATAAAATATACATAGACATTAGACAGCACTGTGAGAATTAGGTGTTCAGCAGAGAGATGACATGAGGGAAAAACTGTCCCTGGGTCTAGTTCTTTTGACATGTAATGAATGCCCTGTAGGCTGTCCGGAGGGGAGGAATTTAAAGAGTTTATATCCAGGACGTGAGGGGGTCTGGGGCCCTTCTTCTGATCCATACAATACACAGGTTAGGTGGGCTAGTTTCAGTTATACTTTCTATAGTCTTAACTACAGTATTTTTCGGAGTATAAGGCACACTGAATATAAGACGCACCTTAATTTGGAGGGGGGGAGAGGAGGAGAAACACAAGAAAAAAAGAATTCTGCCTCTGCCTACCAGCATCAGTAACAGCGGTGTCCTTATTTCCACTCGGATTTTGGTAACGAGCAGCACAGATCTTTTTATCCAATTAAAACAAACCCTAGCACCCTACGCACATTTAACTGGAGTGAGTGGAGTGGGGGATTATTTTCATGGGGGCAGAAGAGGGACTTGGCATTGAAGGCTCCGCTCCCGAGACCCCCCTTCTTCCTACCTATAGCCGTAGGCATTGAAAGCTTGGCTTTCTTGCAGCTAGGCCTGATAGAGATGCAGCACTTCAGTCCTCCTGGATGCTGCCATCTTGTAAACACAGTGCTGGGCTTCCCAACAAGCCCTCTGTGCCTTTGCTGCCTTGGTTGGAGCCTGATTCCACAATGGAAGTCAGGACTTGGTTGGTGAAAGAAGTGTAAGGCAAGCAGGCTAGCAGTTCTGCCTACCCCTTCTCCATATGACCCAGGCAGAGGGTGGAGGGCTTCTGCTCCCGACTCTGAGTCTGCAGAGAAGGAGAGTATACAGCTCTGCAATGTGCAACGGGAAACTGGGGAGGAAAACATTTTCAGGTGGCAGCACTGGCTGCAGTCCCTGTTTTTGGATTCAGGAGGGGAATCCACCCGAAAACGCTTTTCTCCCCGATTTGGGCGGAGGCCAAAAAAGTGGCTAATTGCCTGAAAAACACTTGTTTCAAGTGACGGGAATTGCCAAAAATCCCGGCTCCCAGGCACAGAGAGAGCTTAGGTGTTGCCGCCATTGCCTCACATTGCTGGGGAGTAAAGTGCCAAAAATGAGCATCACTTTTTCAAGTCTCCGCATGCTGGGAGATTGGTGGCGGCAGCCGTTAGGGTGCCACTTGGTACCTGCCGAAAACCACCGCCTGAAAAGTGTGACTTTCTTTCCCAGTTACTCAGAGGTTTTGGTTTAAGGTGCTGCTGCCTTACACCGCCCTCCTCTTCCTCCTGCAAACGAGAGGTGCCTCAGACACTCGGCTGAGAAAGAGCTTGTTGATTACTGAGAAGTTCTTTCTTGGAAAACTTATCAAGGTGCTTCTGTGATTTGCAGGGACTACTTGCTTTCCCTAAAGAGACCCCTTGCATGTTCTGGGGGGAGGGTCAGGGCATAGCCTGAGGAATGAACCTGTTTTGGAGGGGGAGGGCGGTTCACAGCTGGTCCCCCCTCTGGCTGCTCAGCAGGCAGCTCAAGAGAGACAATGGCCAAAATGACTTCACTTCCCAGCAATATGAGGAGCTGCCGCCAGCGCCTAAGACTTCTCCGCGCCTGGGAGCCGAGCTGAGTGGGAGTCCCGAAAGCGAAACGCCCTTCCTTTCCCGCAACTGCCACCCGTTGGCCCGGTTCCCTGATGCAATTCGCAGAGCTGCTTACCCTCATGAAAACGTGGGGTGGTTTTTGGCAGATTCCAAGCGGCACCCTAACCACTGCCACTGCCAATGTCCAAAGCGATGCTTGTTTTTGGCAATCACCGTCATCTGGGATGGTGTTTTTCGGGTAGTTAGCCACTTTTTTAGCCTCCACCCAAATCGGGGAGGAAAGTGTTTTCAGGCTGCAGCACTCTGATCCCATCCCCGAATCCAAAAATGGGGCCTGCAGCTAGCACTGCCACCTGAAAATGTTTTCCTCCCCGATTCCCCATTGCACATCACAGAGCCGTGCACCTTCCTCCTCCTTCTCCGCAGACTCACCTCGTTCCTTCTGGGTCAGGAGCAGAAGTCAACTGCCCTCGCTTGGGTCATCTGGAGAAGGGGCAGGCAAAGCTGCTAGCCATCTTGCCTTGCCTCCTGCACAGCGCCCGCTTTGCCAACCGAGTCCTGACCTCCATGCTCCCCTGGGCTCCTTGCGGGTAGGGGCCAGAGGGTGGCGGGCCTACCCTTGGAGTATAAGACACCCAGATTTTCATCCTTTTTTGGGTGGGAAAAGTGCATCTTATATTCCGAAAAATACGGTAACCATTGGAATCTATACCAAACCAGATATAGAAGTACCTACAAGAGACTTAATAATTTATCTGTAAAATGGTATCGACAGCTCCTGGGGCAGTCTGAACTTCCTGACTTGACGCAGGAAGAACATTCTTCACTGTGTCTTTATAATGATGGTTTTCATTTTAAGTGTCCATTTCAAGCCATGGGAGATTATAAAACCTCCAAATATGAAGGACTGCTGATACTGTACTATCCAATATGGTGAGGTAGTAAAACAGAAGGGCTCCTCTGAAAATCCACTCTCATCTCTACAATTTTAAATGTATTCAGCTCCAGATTGTTACGGCTCACCATAGGGACGATTGTTCAACCTCCAGTCTATATGCTGACTCATCACTGTCTAGAATGAAGCCAACGACTGTTGAATAGTCTGCAAATTTCAGAACAAAGGGTTCCCTTGAGATGCTGTCATTGGTATAGTGAGAAAAGAACAATGGAGAGAGCATATAGCTTGAGGGGAACCTGTGTTCATTGTTCTAGATGAAATTTTACCTAGCCTTACCGTTGCTTCCTAACACAAAAACAACAATAAAGGATTACCTGTATTCTTTGTTTTTTTCCATCAATGTTAAATGTCACTGCATTACATCTGGATTCCTTTGAAAACTAGGCAACTGTCTATGGTATAGACTAGAGAGCCAGCGGAGGTGTGATCTGATTTAAGGACACACTTGCTCCCATATTGCAAATGATGACTTAACCATGTACAAGAGTTCCATGAATAACTCTATCCCTCTTCTGAAACCCGGTCAGCCTATTCCTACCTCTCTGTTGTGGAACAGAGAAAAATACAGCCCCAGAAAAATAAAAAAAATCAAAGTGGGAATAATCTGTCCATGGCAAGGGATTCATGGTAATACTTTCCAAGTCCAGTTTATATTGCAACTGTCCCAAGATAAGGTTCAATATGTGACACTTTTTGGTCTGTGTTTTGGCATAGAGGTGTTTGTTCCCACCTGAGTACCCTCCAAGCCTGCATCTGAAATCAGCAGATTAAAATCTGCCATACGATAAGCCCATGGAACTCTATTGCCAAACCAGCTATAAATTCCAAGAGGAACACAAGCACAATTTCCTCTGATCCCTACTGCCCAACTTCACAAGCAGGAATTTGCAACTGGATACTGCAGAGCAGTGCACTTGAAAGCCACCAGACTTTTCAGATGAAAATGGCTACACCCACCTTAACCCTGGGCTACCCTTGATAGCCAGCTAGGTTTTGGTAATTCAAAAAATAAAATAAATCCAGCCCTTTCATCCACAATTAAGCTATGGAGGAGGAGAGCTTTATTATACACTAGTGTTATCCACTAAGTAGCAACAGTTAGAAACCAGGGCATTTGAGCCTTCATTACTAAATATTGTGGTATAGTACAAGAGTCTATCAAGTTTGGTACCAAATATCAAGGCTCTCATCCCTGGAAGTAGCTATAAGGAGCATGGAGAGGATGCTGCAGAAATCATCCAAAGCCATTAAGAGGACAGTACATGCAGAAGTAAATGATGAACCCAGAGAGCCTAGGTATCAACCCTTGAAACGGCGAGCCTCTGGCAGACCATCTCAGGGTTGCCATTCGGAGGCGGGGTGGGGTGTGGGGGAAGGCTTACAGGGATAATAAAAAACAGTAGACTCACAGCATGGGAAGTTGACAATGAAGAAGCAGCCGGCCGACAATCATCTAGAGAGCAGGCTGGCAATAGAAGAACTAGGCCCAACAGAATGATTCCAGGCCTCTCTAGAAGTACAACAGCCATGTGGGTAGGGGCGTAGTTAAATAGGTAGGAAAGCAGCAATAATTATTGCTGCCTTTGTTTTGGTTGCTATGTGCTGATGTTTCCAGGTCTGCCAGAATTAAAAGCAATTAATCGAACCTTTTATTTCTGTTTCTTGGTTTTTGGAAAATCGGAACAGTGACACTAGGAATATTAGAGACTAATATGGCTCTCCTGATTTGCAGAGGATAAGATGAAGTAAAAACACAGTCAGACTTGTAAGATAAATAAAGACTAGCTCAGGGCTGAAATGAGGAGTCCTTGTGCTCTATGAGCTTGCTTGTTATTTATATTCTAGTGGCTCGCCCTGTCAGTATTGGTTGAAGTGGCCTTAGAAATTCCTTGGTTGAACCCAACCAAAGATCACCCCCACCAATATTGACAGGGCAAGCTACTAGAATATAAACTGACAGAAAATTGCACTTTTTACTAGCATTGATAATGTTACCTAGTTTGGGTAATGAAATGTCTGCAAGAAAACAAGTATGTTCAGAGATTACTAAGGTCCACTCAAACTTGTAAAGTTCTGTTATTATAACCTATCTCAATAAATATAGTTTAGTGGAGTCAGTTCCCTAACCTGGTTTATTTAATAGATCTGACAGTGATCTAAACTGTTTTCTGCCATTATCTTCCCCTACCCAATGTTTCTTCATTTGGCTGCATTGCAGCACAACAATATCTTTGATTTCTTATCAAGCATTGATAAATGTTATAATTTTGATCCTGAGATATAATCCATTTCTGCCATAGAGTTAAGAAGGTATCATAAGACCAAAACAAAAATTGCAGTGGATTGTGAGAATATCACTATCCTTATCTGTATGGTGGTCACTGTAGAAATAGAATGTTAGATAAGAGATAACTTTGATCTGTAGAACAGGTTTTATTGTTCATGTTTATTCAATTTTAACATTACTTTATAATTATATGCTTTTTTTACAATTAGACAAATTACAATTGATCAGAATTCATACCTCACATCGGAAAGGCTTCTCTCCTGAATGCTGTAGTGAATGAACCTTTAACGACATACTGCGTTTGAAAGATTTTCCACAGGTTTCACATGTAAATGGCATGTCCTTAGTATGTGCTGAAACATCAGTCAATTAAGTCAGTCAGTCATAACTAGCTTAAATCTCTGAGCATAAATAAGATTGGATCCAGTTGAATTTTTATTTTATTTAAGTATTTATGAGGGTGTCATTCAATTAGAATGGTTCTTGTGGCCTGTAGTTAAATTATAATATACCGTATTTTTTGAAGTATAAGATGTTCTATAGTATAAGTCGCACATTAGTTTTTGGTGAGGAAAACAAGAAAAAAAAATTCTGCCTCTGCCTATCAGCATCTATCAGAATTCATCTGGCTGATGTCCTTGCAGCAAACAGCCTGGTCAACTTCAACATGTTATCACAGCCTGATTCAGCAGGAACAACTGATTGGCGGTTGGATTGGCCTCCCGGAATACCACCAATAAGCTGTTCTAGGCTGCGGGGATCACCACAGCACATCGCTGCCAATCACTGCCTCCGCAAGTCGTATTTTCAGCCTCCGTGTGTTGCATTTTTGGCCTATGCATGCCCCATTTTTGGCCTCCACACGTTGCAAAATGCAACACAATGCACAGAGGTTGAAAACGTGACTTGTGGAGGCCAAAACCGCGATGCGCGGAGGCTGAAAATGAGATGTGCCGAGGTGGCGATCGGCGGCAATGTGTTGTGGCGATCCCCACAGCCTCGAATGAATCTAAACTAGAATGAGTGGAGGCCAAAAACGTGTCACGCAGAGGCCGAAAACAGCCGAAGGGTGCGGGCCAGCGGGAGTTCAGTAACATTTGCTGTATAAGATGCACAGACATTTTTACCCATTTGGGGTGTGTGTGAGAGCCTTATACTCCGAAAAATACGGTAAACAAATAACTTCAAGTAACAATTAACACTCAGGAAATAAAAATGTTATTTACTGTGCCTTATAATATAGAAATTAGCTTAGTACAGATTAAAAACAAAGTACGCTAATTTGACTATAAATTATGGTAGGCACGTACACAGAGAACTACATAATTAGACTTTGTGTAATCATAAGACTAAAGTGTCCTATTTCTTTAACTCTCTTTCTCACCATCCCAGTTAAGCTCAAAGGTAAGTTCTTAGCTATCTTACCAAGTCAAAATTATTCCAGCCAAGTAAGAATAATTTCTTAACAGAAATCATTGGAACAGTTCACCCTTAAAAGAAGTTCAACTTGTCATGGAAATGTTCTTCCTGTATAATTTAAATCTATGGATGGGTATTTTATAGTGAAGATAACACACATTTTACCAATGTTATATGCTTCAATTCTTTCAAATGTAGATTTTGGTTTTAAAGGCAAGAGGAAATGTATAAACTCCCTAACTTCAGTGTTTGCATTCAGGAAGATGCACATCAAAGTTCAGAAGTTTTATTATAAAACTAGTAATAAATGTGGCTTAACTAAAACACCAAATCTCTGCATTGCAAATAAACTAAAATAACATTTCTCTCTCCAATTGCATCAGATTCCCCACATTATAATCCCAGATAGTCTTACATAGAGCAGACTGAAATGCCAAAAGCTTCTCCCCTTTTACTTGAAAGGCTTTCTATGGTGTTCTCTATCCTTTCTAGTAATGGCTAATGGAGATGAACAAGGGCATAGCAATAGAGTTATAGTTAACAGTTTTTAAAATGACTAATCTATTTGTAAACAAGGAGCTACCTAAACACTACATGGACAGTTGACTGAACATCAGAATCATAAATCTGAAGGAAGCACTATGCTATGCAAAACAAACAGCAAAAACTTACCAACCATGTGCTTTCGCACGTGAGCCATAGTGTAGAACTTCTTTTCACATATTTCACAGGAGAATTTTTTCTCTGCATATCCATGGACAATCTTGATATGTTCATGGAGGGACCAAAGCTTCTTGAATGACTTATTACAGGAAACACACTGAATGGGTGGATAGGACAAAGAAGAATAATTTAAACAAAGTTCACTTCAGATGGTACCAGGAAGCTGTAACCAAATGAAATGAACATACACAAGGAAAAAGCTGCAGTTGTATGTACGCTGTTTGTGACAAGTATTAAAATGCCACTCAGTTCATTCTGTCACTGAAACCACAGAAAACAAGATTTAAGTATTCGTATGCTTACATCGCCATCTGCTGCTTCCTCAAGAGCAGATCAGCAGCAACATCAAGGCTTCTACTAGCCTTTCACACAGAAAGAAAATACAGTGATGGAATGAGCAGTGATGCGGAAGAATATTGACTATATTCAGTGAGCTAGCCTACCAGCTTGAAAATGATGTTTGATATCAAAAATAGCTTATTTGTATTTAAGCATAATCTGGGAAGTATATTGCTGTGGATTGTGGGATTACTCAAAAGAATTATTTTTCTCATTTGGAGTACAGCAAGTTAAACTATGGATAGGAAATAAGAGGGAATGAAATAATACATTTCCCTCTAGCCAAAATCATGATAGATCATATTTTAACAAAGTAATGTAATTTTGTATTAACGATTGATTTAGTTGATTTGAGAGGATACTTTTTAATTAATTTTTATCTTGTGTAAGATAAGTTATTAATGCAAAGCAAAATAAATATATATGTAATTTGTATCATTATTCAGTGCAAGTATCATTAATACATCTTACCATAACCCTAGCAAACCAGTAATGCTCTCTCTGTCCCCAAATTTTAATTCTGTGCCAAGAAACCAGAACATTATCAATTATTTAGATTGTGTGAAACATATAGGAGTAAGTTAGCAAAATATAATTTTAAACAACACATTTAGTCAGAAAAATATAAGATCCATGGAGATTTTTTAAGTTAGTCCAAAGCACTTTAAAAATACAATAGACCTACAAAATGCAGATTAGAATTAACTGACTTGAAACTCGTTCTTATTTTCCATTCAAATTGGAAGACAGAAGTAAGTGGATTCCAGTTCCTAGGGCATAACAGCATAAGAATTCTGGACCAGAAGATTGCTGAAGCTGGCACAAGGAATAACAACGAAGTGGAACTGTTGAGTAACAGAGTGGACAGAGCAGTAGCAGGAGGATCATCTGTGTCTTACTCCTCTGGGTTCATACATATATCAGAAATATCACATCCAGTGTACAGAAGAGACACAAAATCAGAACCTGGGATAATAGAATACTAAACCAAAATGCTTAATCCCAGCAATTACAATGAGCAAGGAAGCAAATGCAAACCTATCACATAGCTAAGGACCACTTATCCTTTAATTCAGGCTGGGCATTTCATAGCTAATAAGTGAAAGATAAATATCAGGCCCCCAGAAGGAGTATTTGAAGGTTACTCTATGTTTTATGTCATGTTTATTTAAAATATTTATTATTTTTAAAAAAAATCAAAATTGATTAGAATAAAAGGTATAAATGCTACCAGATTAAATATTGATATAGTCAGGTAAAGTGTGCAAAGTTGAAAATAAACATCTTGCTGATCCATTTATTAAACACACAAATGCTGACCATATGTATAAGGATTTTTCATTTGTATTTGTCCAAAGATTCTTGATTTGCTCATTCTGCATCATTTCCAAGACCAAGAATCATAAAAGGAATAAGCTATAGGATCATATTGCTACTAGTTAACCCACTAACCTGAATTCCACCTCGAGTTCTATGGGGAAGTAACTAAAAATATGCTTTTTAAAAAAGGGAACTTTTCTTAGGGAAACTGCTTCGTATCACTTTGCTCTATTAGTTCCTTTATGGTCTCTGTATACAATACCTAGTTTGTTAGGTATTTATCTAATTATACTGCATTCAGTTTCATTCAAGAACTAACCTGAATAAATTACATGCAAATATGCAGTGTATTTTATTTATTAGTTTCCCAATATTCAGAATTACCTGTGTATAATTCACAACTATCTTTTATGGAATCATGGAACCCACACTCACTTTTTTCTTGTCCGATTGATCTACTAATAACTTGTTTCCCATCTCCCATTAGCGATCATGAAGTCCATATTTTGCCTTCATCATGATAATAATGGTAAGTTAACCTCCCTCCCCCCATCTATTTCAGACAGCTGGAGGAAACATTTTCTGTTAACAATCCCTGTGAAGATCACAGACTGGTAATAGGAACAATAACAATCTTATAAGATGGACAAATAGGAAGGTTAAAATACTGCTTCTTAAATTGTGAGAATGTGAATAGTTTTGAGTTGATTTATCCTGGTCGAATGCTTTATTTCCTCTTCATCCAGCTCTACCCATTGAGGCAGTTCCAAAAGGATTCTGAGGAATTAATATACCGCTCAGTCCCCAAACATAGATTACTTATTTCTAAATAATTATTTCAAATCTAACAACAATCCATAGCATGTTAAATAGCAAATGGATATTTGACACACTTACAGATCAAATATATTTCTTACATTTACTGAAAAGTATAACAGGCTGTTTAGTTTACATGAGTGTCTCATTGTCATATATTCCCTAAACAATTTATAGCTAAATAAGATTTAGACAATTTCATTATTACAAATTAATCTTGCATGCTGTCATATCTCAACTACATATGCAAGTTCATATATCTTGCATAATAGTTATTTTTTAAAATAATGTGTCTTTATCTTCCATTTAATACTAACCAATGTACAATATGTGTGTAGGTTTGGAACCCGATGTTCAATTTCTTCTGTAAGATTGTGTAGAGAACTCTTACAGCCAGACATTATTCCCTCTACTCCCCACATCCATGCAAGTCAATTGCCTTAACTGTGCAAGAGGAAATATTGATCAAAGTAGAAAAGTTTGGGAACTTGCCCTCCTCAAAGGATTTCCCCCCCTTGCAAAGTGTCCAGGGGACAGCAGAAGGTAGGGAAATCTGGCAAACCAGTGAGAAAACCTACCTGAATGTTTTTTTCACAGTCTGTTTGCTGGTGAAGGGAGAGCTCACTTTCTAGAACAAATTTCTTCCCACACTTGTCGCAGATCTGCATGCGCCTATGAGTGACGTTCATGTGCTTCTCCAGATACCAGCGTGTGTTAAACACTCTGGGGCACTTCTCACAAGTCAAAGTCTCCTTTTCTTCACACTTTGATTTCTGCACAGGTGCCTTGGGCTCCTTTGCAGCTTTCTTCTTACGCTTGGGAGGCTCAATGCTCTTTCTACGGCCCCTTGTAGTTCTGGAAGTAGGGGAAGATGTGGCGGCTGCAGTAGATGCAGCTCTCCTTGTCCTCCTTTGTGCAACACTATCATTTTCCTCTCTTTGCTCTTTTTTCTTCTGCCTCTCATTTTCCTCCTCATCATTACTGTCTTCAGTGGCCTCTTCCTCCCCACTGTCACCCTCCTCTTCCTCACTACTGGTCTTAAGAACAGCAGTTTCTTTGGATTGGGAAGGGACCCCTTTCTCCCCTTTTGAAACATTTAATGTTTGGTTGTTAAGGTTTACCTCTACTATTATCTGCTCCCTTTTGTAAGTCACTTCATCTTCTTCCTCGTCCTCCTCCTGCAAGTCGTCAGAGTTCTCCCTGTCTTCTTTCACGGCTCGGGCCTCTCCTACTGTTCTGTCCTCCCTGAAATATGGCTGCTCCTCTCTGTCATGAAGATGTGGCTTATTTGCTTTTGGGTCCACCAGTACAGAATAAGGACTCCCAGATTCCCTTTTGTATATCTTGGTGGACAAATCAAGTTCCTGGCTGGCATCATGATAGAAAGTGGGTGGTACTTGACCCCTGTCCTCCTGTGCCATCCCTGCTACATGTGTGGTGCAATTTTTAGCCATCTGCTGGCAAGAGCTGGCTGTATCATTCATGGGGGCTCTCGATTCATTGAGCACCTTGTATTCCAGAATATCAGTGAAGTAACTCCTGTGGAACAAGATGAATATCTGGAAATAACTAAGTCATGACTGTTTTTGGGGAGCAGAGCAAGAAAGCACGTGTAGGTCATGGAACTCTGGTTTTATAGCACGAAGACATCGACAACAGTTCACAGGAAGAAAGCCGTCATTCAACAGATGAAAAAATTGTCTAGAAAAAAAAGAGAAAATTAAGTTAGTGGCTTAAGCATAGCAGGAATAAGTTATCCTTGGAAAAATCTGTTGCTTAATATAAACGAGGTATAGGATTTGTTCCAACAGTTGTTAACCATTTATATTAATAACAAGCTAATCATTTTATTGTCTACAAGAGAAAAATGGGGAAATGTTTTTACTGCATTGCCAACAAATATGTACTATTATCTGAATTTTAGAGCAACAGAAAGTGCTAAATATAGTTAAAAAGAAATGGTTTTATATATTTAAGAGGTGGTGCATAATAGTTTCTTTTACTATTCTCTTACTAGGTAACTCTTGCAGTTATGTAAGATTATTGATGCAATTAAATGTTTGAAGTTATAAAGCTCTGAGGTTTGCAAATAATGAACATTTATAATTTCAATTTTCAGAAAATTCTAGTTATGCAACTATAAAGATAACCTTGAAATATTATGACTGCACCTAATGAAACAGGAATCTGTGAAATACTGTGTTGTTCATAAACCTAGTATCATCTGAGTATCAGTTTCTCATGTCTTTCTCATCATTTGCTACCTAATTCTTTTCACAAGAGGTATCAAGAACTGATCCAGGAATTTCTAGTAGCAAAACATGCACTTCACCAATAAATGACAATCTTTTCTTTTTCATTAGTGAAACATGGATCAGTAGATTCTGGTGGTGAAATAGGGGTGGGGTTTTAAGGGCAAGATGTATCCGGCTTTCTCATTTTGATAAAGACACAGATGAATAAATGCATGTGCATAACATACATAATTTCATTTCTTCCTTCTTTTTGTTAATCCACAAAATTTTGGAAAATACACATTTTACCAACTCCCAAAAGGCCATGACAATAGAAGCAATCTTTACCTCAGGAGATAGGCTGTTCCTGAGTAAAAGAATAATATATAATCCAACCATGCTGAACTTCCAAAGAGGCATAAATGGGGCAAGGTAGAGTGATCTGCTCGATATTTTATATATTTTTTGGAGTAGGTAACATATTTGGGTCAGCTATCCATGCAGATCGTGTATTTTTCTATTAATTGTTTCATGATTTTTGCTGTTATTCCTTTCCAATAATCCCCGCCTCCATTTTTATAGTGAGAAGACCAGGAAATGAGCAAGATAAAGTTTACAGAGTGAACATATAATTTAACCCTATTGGGTAAGTCTCCTAGACTCTTTGACTGAAAGACATATTAAGTTGACAAATAAAAGTTCTGTTTCAAATTTGAAAGGCTTGACAGGAACATTTAAAATTGGCTCTGTTTCAATGGAATAAAATTAAAAATATTTCCAACTTCTGTCATACTGAATAATAGGAGCATAAAGCAAGTCTCTTGGTTTTTATCCTGGAATCGCAGATATTGTACTGTAGTCCATTCAAAAATATTTCCTCCCATTCAATTGACAGAAATTTTGACAAAAAGATGACTTAAAATTTGTTATTGCTTCTTAATTAATAACCAAAAGAAAAAAGAGCAAAATACAAGGTAATAGTGAATATATATAATATATATAAATAGTGAATATAAAATATATATATATATATATATATATATATATATATATATATATATATATATATATATATATATATATATATATATATAAATATATATAAACAAAGAAAGAAAAAATAAATAAAAAAGGTGTAATAAAAAAGGGAAAAAAGTATAGCAGAGAAAAAAAATGCAGGTAGAGATCCCACAATGTTTTGATTTGAATTCAGAAATACCAAGTGCCCAAATTTTGAATGGGAAGCATATAGAATACACATTTGTGATAGAATTAATAGTTATACATAATATAAAAATAAAATTGAAATTAAAAATGAAAGGGAAAATATTTGAAAAATAAATGAAAACATTTATGGCTAGATAACCGTCTACAGTTTTATACAGACAAATATTGAAAAAGAAATATGTATTAACAACTATAATATCACAGCTGACAGAATTTATGTTTACATATCTATGACAGATATTGGGAGAATGGCAAAATGTCCAGCAATATATAGGCTAATCATTTAAAATAAAGAAAGCTATAACAATCATTCCAATAGGAAATCTATAAAACTACAATGGATATAAATTGTCAATTTGTAAAATTTTATTCAGAATTATATAAGGTAAAAATGTAAAGGTTTCCCTCGCACATATGTGCTAGTCGTTCCCGACTCTAGGGGGGCGGTGCTCACCTCTGTTTCAAAGCCAAAGAGCCAATGCTGTCCAAAGACTTCTCTGTGATCATATGGCTGGCATGACTAAATGCCACAGGCACACGGAACACTATTAACTAAGTGAGAATATATAGTAATATAAATAATGTTATACTAGATTGAGACTTTCTTAGAAATTTGTAAAATGGATTAAGGTATCATATGAATCACCCACATCTAAAGACTGATGGCATGCTATCTCTATTTTTCTAGTATTCAGAAGAAGTAGACAAGGATGTCCACTTTCATCCATGTATTTTAATATCCATTTTAATATTTGTTTGAGCTGTTAGAAAATATAGAGATCTATGGAATAGTAATTAACTTAATTAATTAACAATTAATACAAATTAATTTGTTTGCATATGACAGTCTTTTCTTTTTTCTACTGTTATATCACTATCCCAGTGTTTATACAAAAGTAGCTGCTTTTAATAAAACAGGATGCACTATTAACTGGTTCAAATCAGAATTGATATCAATAGGTGAATATTGAGTTACCTATCCATTTAAGATATATCAATTTGGTACTTGTACCAAATACATTATATTCCAAAGAATATAACCCAGTTACTAATATGTAATATGAATAAAATATGGATAGAATTTTCTTCAGATATTGATAATTGAGAACGATTAAACCTTACCCTTTGGGGAAAGGTGAACTCTGCATCAATACAGGGATAATATTAAGATCACATGAAGTATTAGTAATGCTTTATGCTGCACTGGTACGGCCATACTTCTAATACTGCATCCAGTTTTGGTCACAACAATACAAAAAAGATGTTGAAATTCTAGGAAGAATGCAGAGAAGAGTAACAAAAATGATTAGGAGATTGGCTAAACTGTACAATGAACATTTGTGGGAACCAGGAATACGTAGTCTAACAAAGAGAAGGACTAGGAGCGACATGATAGCAGTCTTCTAATATTTGAGAGACTATCACCAAGAGGAAGAAAAATTTAAAACTCAGTTAGTATGATTAGAACTAAAAAATAATGTTCTCTACAAGTATTAGTTGTGCAAGTGCAAGCAGAGCCAACTTTTTTTATAGTTTATTTTTGTTGTAATTTATTTTAATTTATTTTGTTGTATTTAAAATAGTAACAGAATCAATAAACAACTCCCCACAAAGATCCATACCTTTCAAAATGCCTAAGAAGTAAAAAATGAAAAACACAAAATATAGTATGTTATTAAAACAGAAGAGTTATAATTTGATATATAATTATGTAATAAAAATATTGGGTGTGTAAGAGAGGGAGGGTGGGAGAGGAAAGGAGTGAGTGAGAGAGAGAGATAGAGAACAAGAGAATTAGAGTGAGAGGTTCCTATATTACCTAATCAAGGGGAAAATGTTTCAACTTCTATAGCAAGAGTGTGAACAAAATATTTACAAGTTACTTACTCATCATATCTGTATAGAAAAGGATTGTCTAAGACACCATTTTGTTAGTGAAGTAATAAGGACAAAGCTCCTTTGAAGCACATGTAGTTTTGAGTGTAAATACTGGATTACATAAATGTGACTGTGGCAAAAACTGATTTTTTAAGAATATGTTCTTGATTTATATACTTAATGCATGGAATTTAACAGCTAGATATAAATGTATTCTCCATGTTCTTACTATTGCAATAAATTGAGCAGCGGGTTGGACTAAAAATCCTTCAAGATCCCATCCAGCTCTATTCTGATTGTAAATTGTATGATCCCTTCATTAATGTATTGAAGATCTAATTGCACCTGCTGCTTATGAGCGGATTGGCAACAAACATAGATGTTCTTATAATGAAATATGGGATTCATCTTGACAAAATAAATAGGTTAAGAATGATATTTATATAAATGTATTTGAAATCATTTTTATTCTCACTTTTATTCTCATTCCAAATTTGGGGCTTGTAGATGCTCATGTTCTGCACATTTTAAATTATGGACAGACTAAATCTATTTTTCAACTAAACTACACTGAATATGAAAGGGCATTTCATTAAGACCAGTCTATTTTTATTCAATCACTCATTTCCTGTCTTGCATGTAATTTGGCCACACAGAAGTTTATTAAGACAGCTAATTAAGAGTTAGCTTCAAGTATGTAGGAATTCCAAGTATACACAGAACAGCACAGCAAGAATAAGACATTCACAATTTTCATTTGATGATGGTGAAGAAACACAATGGATCTATATATAAATTGGTTTCAAGCCATACATCACAGATATACAAATTAAAAAATTATTGATATAGTACATGGGAAAGATAAAAAGGTAATAATTTAAAAATATGTTTTTCAAAAGAAAAAAAAGAACATTCAAAGATTTTATATATTTTCCCACACTAAGCAAATACACGTTGAAGAAAGCATGAAGAAATCATTATTCAAATGAGATCTAGTTATGAATTATAATTTGTAAATATTTCACCAATTATGAAATGTACCATAAATAGTAACAGTAACCATTCTTACAGGACAACTATTCCCAATTACCGTATTTTTTGCGTATAAGACACAGCAAGATTTTGAAGAGGAAAACAAGAAACAAATAGTGTTTAGCCTGCACACATCCGGTTTTTGCCCTACCTGGCCCCCACAAGCACTCTGCAGGCCTCCTAAACTCTCTGCATGACCCATTTTTGCAAAAATATGGGACACGTGGGTCGGGTATTTCAAAATGCTAAAAATGGCCGCATTCGGTGTATAGGTCGCACCAACATTTCCACTTCTGTGCTTTTCATGCAAAGATGGGAGGGCAGGGGGAATCTCTGAGTCAATTTTGGTTCCTGTCCACCAAGTTTAATGTGCAATTTTTTTTTTACCCAAGTGATTTGCTATATGGCCTTCCGGTTCTGAAAGAGACTAACCCAAAGTCACCTAGCTGGCTTTGTGCCTAAGGCAGTATTAGATATTATTGTCTCCTGGTTTGTATGTCAGTGCCTTTAGCTACTGCATCAAATTAATTCTCATGGCAGTATTATGTATTATGCTATGGCCAACCTTACTTAGTTACCATGATCTTTGTTGTTGTTCTTTGAGATGCCTCACTAAATAAAGGCAGCAAGCATATATTGGGACTGAAGGTAAATTTTCCTTTATCTATATAGTATTAACATTTTTAATTGCTTCTGACCAGAACTCTGAACACAGGATGGCCATGCACGAATATAGGTGCCCTTCACTTCGCTACACTTTTATAATTTACATGGGCTATTCCCAGTAACCCAAGGACCAATCTGATGTAATGGATAAGGCATCAGGCTAGAAACCACGAGTTCTAGTCTTGCCTTAGGCAGAAAGCAGCTAGGTGACTTTGGGCTGGTCACATTGTCTTTGCCCTAGGAAGCGGGCTATGATAAGCCATTTCTGAAAAACTTTGCTAAGAAAATAGCAAGGATTTGTCCAGGTAGTCTCCAAGAATCAGACTCAACTGAATAGCTTAAGTAATTTTCTCTGTTGTTTGCTGTTATTGACTGTAATGTGAAGTGTTCAACCCAATATCTGTGTCAAGAGATATTATGTCATAAATGTAACATATTAGAAGACTAAGAAGATTCTGACATAAGATTTTCAAAGGCTTTTAGCAATTGCAATGCAGTTGTCATACAGATTATATTTTTAATCAAAAATGTATTTACTTGTAAAAATTCATATATGCCATTTTTGCTTTAAAATATTCTGGCATTATTTGATTATTTATAAAACAATTCCTTAATCTAAAAAGGGATTGCACACAAGTAACTCTTATAAATTATTTTGAAGATGAATCGTAACCCATAACTGCTATTAACAAGAGGGAGATATAACTAATTTTCCTCCCTGTATATCCAAATCTTCAGAGAAGAGTCAAGAAACCTTCTTAAATATGTTGGTTTATGTTTTGGAATATTTTAATTCATTGAACAAAAGTCAAATGGATCACTCAGTCAAGTTCCGTTCCAATAAACGCTTGCTGGAAGAACGTTAAGCGTGATGTTGTGTATGATAAGTCCAAAAATGTTACAAATCATTTCAGATGAACAGCACAAGAACATCATTGCAGAAATAAACAATTTGGCCAGGAAAATAGGGGAAGTAAGTTTCAAGGACTTAGGGGAGGAGTACATCAACATTTAATTCATAGAGAGGCATTATTACTAATGGGTAATAAACTCTTAAGGATAAGGACAAGGTTAAAGAAGAATCTGTAAAGAAGGCAATGCATGATGCCTGCAATTTTCTACAAATATAATCCATGCAATGAAATTCAAAGAAATCCTTGACAATATTTTAATTCCATACACAAGCCATATTCAATGAGTTCACCCCTCCTGAAGAAGCCATCTTTGGATCCAGACGTTCTTAACAATTATCGTCCAGTCTCCAACCTCCCCTTTGTTGGGAAGGTTGTTGAGAAGGTGGTGGCCTCCCAGCTTAAGCGGTCCTTGGAGGAAGCCAGTTACCTGGACCCATTCCAGTCCGGCTTCAGGCCCGGTTACAGCATAGAAACCGCTTTGGTCGCATTGACCGATGATCTCTGGAGAGCCAGGGATGGAGGCCATGCCTCCATCTTGGTTCTCCTTGACCTCTTGGCGGCTTTCGATACCATCGACCATGGTATCCTTCTGCGACGACTGCGGGAGGTGGGGGTGGGAGGCACTGTTTTACAGTGGTTCTCCGCCTACCTCTTGGACAGGTCGCAGTCAGTGTTGGTTGGGGGGCAGAGATCGACGCCTAGGCCCCTAACATATGGGGTGCCGCAGGGGTCGGTCTTATCCCCCCTACTATTTAACATCTACATGAAACCGCTGGGCGAGATCATTCGGAGGCACGGGATAAGATACCACCAATACGCGGACGATACACAGCTGTATCTGTCCGCCCTGTGCCAACTCAATGAAGCGGTGGACGTGATGAACCGGGGTCTTGAGGCTGTTAGGGACTGGATGAGGGCTAACAAACTTGTACTCAACCCGGAAAAGACCGAGTGGCTGTTGTGTTTCCCTCCCAATAATTTGGCTAGTGTTCCATCACTCAGGCTGGGGGGTCAAACATTACACCCCTCAGATAGGGTTCGCAACTTGGGAGTCCTCCTGGACCCACAGCTGACCTTCGATCACCATCTGTCGGCTGTGACCAGGGGGGCATTTGCCCAGGTTCGCCTGGTGCGCCAGTTGCGACCCTACCTGAACCGGGAGGCTCTCACAACAGTCACTCGTGCCCTTGTGACCTCTAGGCTGGAATACTGCAACGTGCTCTACATGGGGCTGCCCTTGAAGAGCATACGGCGACTTCAGCTAGTCCAGAATGCGGCCGCGCGAGCGATTGTGGGTGCACCTCGGTTCGTCCACATAACACCTATCCTCCGCGAGCTGCGCTGGCTACCTGTTGATCTCCGGATGCGCTTCAAGGTGCTACTTACCACCTTTAAAGCCCTCCATGGTAGTGGATCTGGGTACTTGAGAGACCGCCTCCTGCCAATCACCTCCCTGCGACCTATTAGGTCACACTGATTGGGCCTCCTCCGAGTTCCATCTGCCAGTCAGTGCCGACTGGCAACTACACGGAGGAGAGCCTTTTCAGTAGTAGCTCCGACCCTTTGGAACGACCTCCCCGTGGAGATTCGTACCCTCACCACCCTCCAGACCTTCCGCACAGCCCTTAAGATCTGGCTATCCTGTCAGGCCTGGGGTTAAAGATTATAGTCTGTCCCCCACCCGAATGATGAATGAATGTTGCTTTTATTTTAATTATATGTTATTTATATATGTCATTGTGTGTCTTCCCGCCCTATCTGTTGTAAGCCGCCCTGAGTCCCCTCAGGGAAAAGGGCGGCCTATAAATAAATTTACCATTACCATTACCATAAAAGCAGCATTGGCGTCCAATCACAAGGATCTTGAGAAGGACAACTATTAAATCACTTAAAATTGTTATCTCTGAACTGGAAACTTTGATGTCTCCAAATCCTTTTTCAGCCTCCGAGAACCCTATAACATGTTATAAAATGTTAATATAGTATTTTTAGAATCAGAAGTCCAAAATGTTATTATAAAACATAATTTAAATAATTCAAAATCTATCTAAACATTTTTCTGCTAAGTATCAATGATTATGTAAGTGTGAGGGTATAGATTTTCAGGGAATTTTATATATTGACATATAATTTGTGTGAATACAGAGATTGTACTGCTTAAAGTATGTTAGAAGCAAATTTGCTTGGATTCATATTACGGATGCTTTATTTGCTTCTTTATACAGAATACAATTAAATGTAGTTTAAGATGTTAAGATGTCAGTATACAGTGAGAGATTAGGAATTGGACTTAAATTCAATCCTGTTTACTGGGTAACTTTAAGCCAGTCACTTTCTCTGAGCCCTATCTTCTTCACAGAATTTGTGGAGTGGGAAATTGAAGGATAAAGTGATATGCATACAATATTAAGCTACTTAAGGAAAGATATAATATACAGATAAATACAAATAAAATCAATTTCCTAATTATAAACTATTTTACTTTCAAGCTATAAATTTCACATTTGCATTTGACTGCATTTTTCCAGATATAAATAGACTTATTCAAACTATATGAAGTTCTCTATTCTATCTCTAACAATCTTTAAACTGTGCTTGGTTTTATCAACTTTATTTCTTTAAATTGCAATCCAATTCTCTGCATATTAATCTGTTTTAAAATTGTGTTAGATTTACATTATTTTTTCTTTTGAAATGTCCTAGCCAGCATCCATAACACTTTCTCCGGAAAGATGTATCTGTGAGGTATATCAAAGCCACTGCAGTACCGTACATAAATTATGCCTACAGTATGCCAGTTCAAGTAATTTTTAATTTATGCTTACTTGATCCCTTTCAGTCAGTTGCCAACTCTCAGTCCAAGCAAACAAACATAAATTTGACTTGATATACATTATTATGAATGTATGTATTATGAATGCAGTTTGGGAAAAATAAATTCAATATACATATTTCTAAGAAAAAATAACTGTAACCATTTAATAATTGTTTTCATTATTTTGATTCAATATTTTTTCTGACAGAGCAGTATAATCAGTTATATTTTTTTTAGGGTGAAAGCAATTTTCTTATAAATCAAACTTTTTTTAAAAATCACAGAATTCCAATCCTAAAAAGGATAAACATAGCGGGAACCGCAGTTCTTTTTTTTTTTAAGAAGCCCCATTTTTCTGTTGTATGTTAGAAAAATTACCTTCATTGTGATTTTCCTCCTCATTAGTCTTGCAGAACCCTAGCTTTTTTCAGAACATAGAGAAATATCCTACTATAATTAAACCAAATCAGAAATCTGTCAAAAATATTGATAGCCTAAATAAGCAAGCAAAATGTCATTAATTTTTTAAAAATAGTAAAACATGTCTTATATGCTTGGCAAAAAAAAAAAGGAAAAGCCAATAAAAATGACCAATGATTATATTTATATTATTGGGATAAAACATTAGCATAGATATCTAGGATGCTAATAATTTCATGTAGTCCTCAACTTATGACTGGTTCTTAACAACCATTTGAAATTACAGCAGCCCTGGAATCGTTGTTTTATGGCTCATAAAGCACTTCAGTTGTTGTAAAATGTCGTGCCACTCCCGCATTTCAAGTGCTTGATGACCAATTCACCTTTCATCTTGCAGTCACATGACCATGATTTGCAATGTTTTTTGCCAGTTTCCAGCATCAAACATTCATTCGAAAGAGTGGGTTTGTACTTATGACTGTAGATTTACTTAATAAACATGGTGATTAACTTAAGTATCACAGCAATAAATGTCATAAAATGAGGTCCTATCATTTGTGCCTTGACTTATGACTGTAAAGACAAGACATATGACCAAAAACCCAGTCCTAATTGCAGTCGTAAGTTGAGAACTACCTGTATGATGGTGATAAAGAAAGAACGCAGGTACTAGTATCTTATGTAAAAAAATAAATTTTCCTGGAATCATGTGGTTACTGTAAGTTAACTGAAAACAGCAAATAAGGAGAATTTTTAGAATTAAGGAAATTTTAGCAAATTAAGATTTTTAAATGTTTTTGATCTGCAATCTTTTATAAGCCCTGAGTATTTAATTGTACAAAAAACTGTGGTATAAAGCAATTCCTTTGAACACAATTGTCTGATTTGTTAAAAACATAGTATCACTGCTAAATCTAATTCTGGGTCCAGTTATCTTTCCACCTGAAATGTAGGAATGTAATTCAAAATAGAAAGAGTATTATAATATTTTTCTTAAAAATAACATTAATATACTTTTCAGAACATTGTGGGCCTCAAACCAAAGTCCTGCTTTATTGCAATGAAGATTTCCATGCAACAACTGGAATTCTTCTTCATAAACAAGAGTAAACTTCTCTGCCAACAACTATTTGCTTTATAGGATCATTGGATATATGTCTGCTTATTTTCTACTTCTATCTTCAGATATGTTCCATACTTTTACATACATACATACATACATACATACATAGAACAGAAATTAAAGCAAACAGCAAATCCCACATCTCCTCACTATCCATAATCCACCCAAAGGATTAAAACAATTAATAATATACAATTTAGAAAATCAAAAAAGGGCTACAAAATATGTGCAACATTGTGCATATTTTACAGTATCTGAACTATTTCCCCTTCAGCACAATGTTGCCAGATTAGGTAATCTCTGAATGAGAAGCAGATCATGGCTATGCACATTCTCCATTAAAAGAATAACCCTGGATAAATAATTTGAACTTTTTATTTGAGAAATATGGAACCTTCAACCTTCAATGTTAAGTGTATTTTTTAGTGTATGGACATATAAACAGTCCTCACTTATGAACAGAATTAGAACCAAAAATCTGGTCACAAATTGTTGTGGCCATAAATCGAGGCACCCATGTGATTGGAACTATCTTTTGGTCATGTTTTGCAGGAGTTGTGAAGCAAATCACCATGGTTAAATGAATCATGCAGACACCCGCAAAAAAAGATGCAAACTGTAGTCAGGTGACCACACCATACTGCAACCAGTCGTAAAGGCAAGCCAGATGTCAAGTTCCCCAAATGCAGCCAAGCAACCAGTGTGGGGAAGTGATATTTTGGAATGGCTGGAAGTACTTTATGGACTGTAAAGCATCTGTACCTTGGCAAGAACTACCTGTATATGCATACATACAGTATATGCTACATACCAACAGCAACACAAACCTCTAAGTTGTTGATCCAGGTTTCCAAATTCATTCATTCTTTCTTTTTCTTTCTTTCCTTCCTTTCCCTCCCTCCCTTACTAAAAAGCCACAGTTAACATAATACATGAAGAACTATCTGTTTGTTCCATGCATTTTAAACATATAATGGTTCTTAAAAGTTTTTGAATTGAATTTTCAATATTCTGCATAAATATGATCAAAATGGGATCTGTTTTCCACATAGGTTCTGAAACTAAATAAAGATAATCCAAGTAACGAATCAAAAGTTCATTTATTTATAGGAAAATAATCCAAACCTACATATTTGTATGTGGCATAATCAGAAGGAAGGGATGGCCAACCAGCAAGGTGGATGGACAGTACAGTTGCAATAGGTGCATCAATGGAAGTCTTGAAGGTCCAAGTTGGGGACAGATCCTCTGTTGAAAAACGGTCAGTGTGACTGCTAAAAGTGGATACCAACATGATAGTACATAATCAATCAAACAGATACAACAATGTAATTTAAAATCCAATCTAAGATATCTGCTCTTCTGAATTATACTGACCACCAGGCGGCATCACTTCATCAATTTCATTTTTATTGGAAATTGCCAGTACTAGCATTATACACTGAGTATCAGCTAACCAGAAAAGCAAATTACATTTATAAAAGCTAGGGCCATATAAGACCATTTTAATGGGACCCCAAAGTCCATAGAACTTATTAGATTTTCCTCCATCCAAAGTTGTATGGAAATATATTATTTAGGGAAAATAGTTAAATGATATTGCAATAAAATATCCATCAGTTTGATT
Source organism: Thamnophis elegans (assembly GCF_009769535.1). Classification (NCBI taxonomy): domain Eukaryota; kingdom Metazoa; phylum Chordata; class Lepidosauria; order Squamata; family Natricidae; genus Thamnophis; species Thamnophis elegans. The sequence goes on from NC_045558.1 coordinate 103,147,118, forward strand.
AAAAGAAATGTACATATTATAATCTGAGATTTAAACTCTTTTGAGTTCTGGTCATTGCAAGACATAGAATAAACATAAAAGTTGCCCTTTAAAGAAGAATCTTCCTAGTAGAAGGTGGCATTTTCTGAATCATACTTTCCAGAATAATATGTATTCAAGAGAATGTCAATTCTAACAGATAATACATAATTTCATTGTGTCATTTATAAGAGGCCACAAACATTCAATATATTTTTTCAAATTTCTTTAATACACAGAAAAGACATATTTGACAATTTAGGTACATTTATGGGAAGGTGGAAATGAACAAAACACAGAATCTTGCACATTTCCACATACATGTGCCAAAAATGTGAAATGAACAATGCTGGGGAAGCAGAAAATGAGTGATAACAAAAATTACTTTACTGAAACATGTAATTCAACCACAAAGCAACTTTTATTACCGGAAATATAATAAAAGTACAATGCCCATGAAAGCTGCATTTAAACTATCCATATGAAGCTTGACTCACATAAAGGTTCATTGCACAATCAGCCAGATGTTTAGAATGGATCCGGCTTTTTTATTCACCTTTCAAGTCATTTCCAGGGATCTGGAATAGGCAGATGTTGTTTGATCATGTTGAAGCCTGATGGCAGGCTATAAACTGTTCCAAATAAAGCTGCCTTTTGAAATCAACTGATTGTGATTTTTGTCAATGCTGAATGATGATGATTAATTCACATCATCACAACTGTCAGTTCTTTGGCTAATATTGGCATTCATGTGCAGTGACTTCTTCTCAAGAATTTAGTATGTTATAATGTATCAGCATAGTATAGCATGGATCCAAGTATGTGCAGAGCTCCTTAAAGGGGTGGGGAATTGACAGGTGAAAATTTTGTGCACAGATTCTCTAAGTGTCAGCCAATATTTTTGGGTATGGCACCCAACAAGGCCTGCATATACCATAATCCCATTTTAATTTTCAGGTCTTGATACTTTGTGATCTTCTCCAACTCTTTGTTTTCTATTCTACTATTTATTGGCATTGCTACATCAATTATCTTCTTTTCAACCAGAGTTAAATCTGGTGTGTTATGAACGAAGATTTTATCAGTTTGTATTTGGAATTCCACAATATTTTGTTCTCCTCATTTTAAATAACTTTTTCAATTCTATATCCCTATAAATTTTTCAATACTAGGACATGATAATTTTTACAGATGTCCCATTTAATCATTTTGATGACTGTGTTATGTTATTATTTTTAGTTGGTTGTATAGTCAGCCAGATATTTAGACTGGATTTGGCATTTTTAGCCACCTTTCGAGTTCTTCCCAAGGACTTGAAATAGGCAGATGTTGTTTGAGGGTATTAAAGGCATCATTGTTACTTATTCTTTTCTCTGTTAAAAAGAGTAGCTGAACTGGAATCTATGATTGAAGAGGAAGTGATATAATGTACCTGTACATTAGGACAGTTAGAGGTTTAAAAAATCATTTACTTAACCATATTAAATAGCTGTTAGTTTTACAGCAGTGATTGATGACACAAAGAGGATCAAAGCCAAAAGAAACCAAAAATCCCCCAACAATTTAATATACTGTACAGGGTGAAGCATTGACATGTAAAAACAAGACATCCAAAATAGTAATAATAATGTAACATACTTCCGAGTCTTTAAAACATCATCCCATTTTCAATTAATAAGAACAAAAAAGGGCAGATCTACCAATAAGGGCTGATTTAGTTTCTTAATCCAAATACTTGAGGGACATGACACAATTCAGAATTGAAATCAATAAAATATTGGTAGATGTATATTGAAAGTAGCCTTTATGAGGGACTTTAATTATTACCCTCCATGCAGGATACAGTACATACACAAGAACAATTAATAATGCAGCATATACTGATTTCATATGGCATGTCATAGTCCTTGTTAACATAAAAAGTTTGGACACACTAACAAATCAATCTATTCCATTACTCAATTACTGTAATTTGGGAAGATGGAGTGATAACATTGGAAAGAGGATTGATACTGGTCAGTGCAAGCAAATAAAACTTGAAATCACTGTATTCTTTCTCGTTTCTTTTGTATTAAACATAAATTGTAATAAAATACAAAAACAATGTTAAAATAGATTTAAAGTAACATTTTAATAAAAAAAACCCATAATCATTATAACAATAAAATCAGCATCCACCCCAAAAAAACATTCATAGAAAGAAAATACTATAGAATCTTGTCCCCAATAATTTCAGGCCTGCACACCAAACAATATGTTACTCTATGGATATATGTAAGTATTGTTTGCATTCATAATAATACAGTGTAAGGAGGCTTTTTATTATTAGAGCAGTGTGTAACATTTCTGATTTGATTCTTTAAAAAGTACTTTGGAGGATGCAGGAGCATAAACATGTATGCAACTTTTTAAAACAATTGGGCCTTCTGCCAGGTTCACATGGCAACCACAGAAAGCAGGTGCTACATTTGCACTCCAAACACTTTTTGGAATTTAATTTGAAGTGAGGCATAGGTTCAGTAACTATCCGGAAACTGTCCTGTCATTAACTTGCACTACAGGCAATCCATCACACTGTATTAAAGCAAGCAATAAAAGAATAAATAATATTTAAATCAACTCTTAATTAAATTATCTAGAATGCAGAATGAAAACGTGTCACCCAAATTTAGATTAATTTTAAATCTGTTAAAGCATCCTTCCTCATCATACCGCCACTTCAGAAAACATTTCATTCATTATGTTAAACTGAAAGAACTAATGTGGCTCCAAATGAACACAGATTATTATATCAACTGTAATCAATCCAGTTTCTTATCTGGAACAGTTTGCTGGGAAATATACAGTCCCATTGATTGTAGTATCTCAAAACTGCAGTGAATCTAGCTAATATCCATATTTTAAAATTATTGAAGCCTACTGGTACTAGAAAATATTCTTGCCTTCCCTAACCATGTAATGCAAATCATGATATCAATCAACTACCCCATGTCTTCCTTTAAGTATTTTATTTCTCCATCATATAATATATAGATTATCAGTATAGAAATTCCATTTGTACCATTGGTACCATGCATTAATGTTACAGAATACAAATATGGGTTAGATAGACAACTTTCTCTTGTTAAAAGTGGTGTTACTCATAAACACACTGACCTGAATATATTTTTTACTTATTCACCTATCCATTTATTATTTTATTTAAGCTTATATGCTATTCCAATTGTTATCAACTCTGTGTTTTCTATTCACCAAGTAAGCAGTTGTCAATAACAATTGCTACCATACTACAAGGTAAAACAAACTCATAACATATCTATTTCCCAGTCCTGATGATGTAGCAGTTTTTAATAACCTCTGTAAAATCAACAGAATGTGAATGCAATTCTAGGGATGAAGGCAGTGAGGAGTTATTGGGTGGGCAGATATAATCAGAACTAAGCAATCCCAGATATACCCTGGTCCAAGCCCTGAAAGGTTTTAAAGATGACAACCAGCACCTTGAACTGCATCTAGAAGAAATATAAACATAACTCAACATAAAGTGCAAACTTTTCTCTAAAGGATATAAATTATAAATCTGTAAACTACTTTGTTCCATAAAGTTGCTGTGCACTGAAACAAAATCTGAACTAATATAATTCTGGCAAGTTATTACCCAAGTAACTATTTATCAGGCATAAACATAATAGGGAAAACAAAATAACTAAAGATGAATTTGTTTTCAGGTTGTTAAACACCTCTATAATACCAGCTACTATCTTGTTTTCTCTATCCTCCAGCCACCATCAACACATGATGCCAGTAATATACAATATTCTCAAGTGTTGTTAAGTACAATATCTTTCCTACTCAACACATTTCATCTCTCTCCATTTTATTCTTGCTCTGGAAAATCTCATGTCCATCTGCATCTTAAAGGTAGTATAACTATTGCAAAACCCATCTTTGTAGAAGGTCTGTTTCCTAATTGCACATTTTTCTTGGAAGCAGTACTGTTCACCATATTGTACTCTTTCTACTCTTCAATTCACTTGAAATAAGTTACCGGTATATACTATTTTGTCAGGCAGAACATCAAGGAGAACAGATATTTATGTTAATTTAGTCACAAATGTTGGTTTTTCAAACAAATTTTCTCAATTTCTCTCACAATATCATTCTCAACATTTATCAAAATAAATATACTGTTGATCAACATACAGGAGGATTAGCACTTGAAGAATAAGATGTATTCTCATGTAGAATGTCTGAACTTGAATTTCATATTGATGTATCACCAAAAGTCTTACCCACAGACATGCTTTATGAAAACTATTTGCTGTCAAGTATTTTATAACCATGCAAACATTGATATTTTATTTATTAATCTATTTGGACAACTTCAGTGTATTTCACAATTGGGGAAGAGCATGAGACATAACTCCGAATTTCTTTTTATTTACATTATTTGAACTACAGCAAATCCTGATCAAGTGCAAATTCAGTGGAGATTACTTTTTAGTAGATATCTAAATTTTTGTAGATTGGAAAGGGAAAACCATACATATGTCAAAAAATATTATATAACATTTTTTGTTTATAATCACCAAGAACTTCTTTGCTTTCTGGTGGAATTCAGAAAACAAAAAAGAACTGTTAATGTAAGAATGCAAAATAGAGATACTACTTCTTAATCTTCAGATAAATATTTCAGATGATGAAGTCCAATAATTTTTAAAGTGTCAAAGTAAATATTTTTTCTACATATATCCCTCAAGCCAACTTCTATCTCAGCTTTTCAAAATTTTATGTTTCAACTCAAGGTCTTCCAAGCAACCAAGCTCATAATCATTTCCATTAGCTCTACGATCTCCACTTCTGCAGAGTGAATGGTGGCTGTAAGAAATATTGCTCCGAAGACAAGAGTTTCAAGATAAACATGACTATGTCCTCTGGGCTAAATCTTGATGACTTTAACCAAAGCATATCAGTAATCAGTTACTTTGGACGCGCTCAGATGTACATTTGACGAATCATACTTTTATTTGCTGGAAACCTGCATCACTGCACTTCCTGGAAAAGTGGGGGATAACAACTAATCGAACGAATGAGGTCTGGGGGCTCATCAAGGGAAACTTGCCCTGCTCCTTCTGCCAACTGGGCCTCTTGCCTTGCACAAACTCACCCAGGCCGGGATCGTCCGCTGCTGTCGCCTCCATCGCTCCATCGCCGCCGCCGTCGCCGCGATCCATGCTTAGGCGGGGGAGGGGAGGGGGAAGGAGAGGGCGGTCAGGGCCCTCCTTCCTTCCTGCCCTCCCCTGCTTAGGGCCCCCGCCGCCGCCTGGTTTTAAGACCAGGCCTTGGCCCCTCTGCAGCTACCTCCGCCGTGGTTCTGCCTATCCTTCGATCTCCCTCCCTGCCGCCGCCGCCGCCGCCGCAGCGCTACGTGGCCCTCGTCGCAGCCAACCAAGGCAGTCAGTCAACCTCACGATTACGCCAACCCTACCCCCCCTTCCTGACTCGTTTTTTCCTTAAGCGTCGCTCTCTGGCTGGTCCTGAGGAAGACAACGAATGCGCCTGCGTAGAAGCTGTCGCGCGAGAGCGCGCGGCTTTCCTCAGCTTTTTTTTTTTTAAGCGATCTCTGCCTTTTTCTTGGCGTGGTTCCTGCGCGCGCATAAGCGCGAATCCCTACCGTGAGCGCCAGTTAAAGAGTTTAGTCCACCGTCGTCTCTTTATTTTGCTCACTGTGCCAATTGCTTCTCTGTCCACCCCCCCCCCCCCGCCAACGTTCCGTCCCGGGCGAATGAACGCGCTCACGTTACAATGGAAAGGTTGGTTGGCCAGCGCATGCGTGGTAAAAATCAATGTCTACGCTTTCGGAGAGGGGAGGCATGCTCTTTGCCTCAGGTGAGAATCGAAGACAAAAAGAGGGCGGGGGGGGGGGGAAGAAGAAACAAAGCATAAAATTTCCCCCACCATAACAGAAAAGCACCGTGTGTATCTGTGTGTGTTTGTACGTAGGCGCGTGCGCGTTGGAAAAAGACTGAACATATGTGCTGAAGCAAGCCCATTTTTTCGCCGAAGCTTTTCATAAGCAAATAACATCCGATACATCCCAATTCCCAAAGCCTTATTCGAAGGGTTTATTAAGCTAGAGTGGGATCATACTATAGGGTGGGATCATTTGGATCACACTTTCCATTGAATAAATTTTTTTTGTCTGGAATATTTTAGTAGGCATCCTTGTTAAAAGTTTTAATGTGAAATAAAAATATTAATTGTTAAAATCGGGGGGGGGGGGGAGAATTAAAAAATAATAGTTTGGTCCACAAAAAACATGATGATCTTTTAATATGTTAAGATTGAGTTAGTCAGAAAAATCTAATGGCACATTTCTATACTATACAATGGCAGCAGAATGAAAACATTGTATTGTTGCAGTGGGAATAGACTTGGAAAAGTTGCTCTTGAGAATGAGATGAGTGATTTCTAAATTTCATAAAGCTAATTAACTAACCACATGTAGACTGATTTGCAGATGAATTGTACAAAATAATACAAACAAGACTACGTAACTTGAAGAAATTATTCAACTACAATGGCATTTTAGGTTATTTGCTGGAACATACTGTTGCCTAAGAAACTCAAGTACTAGAGTGAAGTGGAGTTGTAAAGAACCTAGTTCTTGAATTTGAGAGAAACACTCAATTCCTTTGTAAAGTGGCTTTTTCACACACACCATACCTACATGAACCACAAAAGCCTCAGACAAAACCAAAATCATTTTATTAAACGGGTGAAATCTTCATATAAACTGCAGAAAGAAAATGCATAAATTTTATACAGTATGTCTTGCATCAGTGAGCTACAAATCAAAGATATTGATTAGATGTGGGAAAAGAGAAATTAAAACATGTTGCATCTTCCCTCTTTCATTTCTTTAACATTTCTTTAAATTAAAGACTTCAGAATGTTTAATTCTGAGTTCCTGAAAGAGTTGATTTTCGCATATCAAGAAGTGGTTTTTGCTAAAAGGAAAAATTTGGTTTATCATAATTACTAAAACTGGTGTCTGTAACCTTTAACTGTGAAACAAAGCATCATAAGTAACAGTTTTTGAAGTTAGGTACCTCAAAGAGCTAACTTACTTAATTTTGAATGTATTCAAAATCTGGTATCACGAGTCACATGAAATTTGAATTTGGCAAATGTTATAAAATATTTTATGACATAATACAAAATATCACAAAACGTCTGCTGTGGGTCAACTCCTAGAGGTTGTGCTATCAGTTCAACATGGGCTAATTTCAAAGCAGATATAGCTCTGAATATTTCCCTGAATTTCAATTTTTCTTGTGAAGGCCCTACATTAGAAGCTCTGCTGTTGTTGAGACATTGAGGAATTTGGTAAGAAAATACCTTTAAAATGATGATCCAACAGATCAGAGGTGATTTAGTGGTTTCCTAAACTTCAAAAGTGGGCACAGATGTCATGCTAAAATACTAATATTAAAATGCTAGCAATAAAGACAAAAATTCCAGGTAGTAATACCACAACAAACATAGCTTGCCCAGCTCGGTGAAGGACAAAAATTGTGAAGTGTGTGATATATTGTGTTACATTAATATACATCATAATATACATCAATATATTGTGTTTGATATTATTGTCTTCAACCTGACTGGGATTTCTATGTGGTTAAGAATTCTGACAATAATTGTACAAAGACATCTATCTAGAAGGCACTCGATTTCAGGGAAACCTACAATATATTATTGCAGCAATAAATATTAATTTTGTAATGAAGGCTGAAACATATCTAAGTGGTAGGTCTAAAATCAATAAAAGCATTTTGCTTCCTTCTTTGGACTCCATCATTTAAATAGAAGTAAATTGCACAATTGTCACTGGATATATATATATAATGCAGTATTGGCTAGCTGTAGCCTACAAAGCCCAAATACTTCTGTCCTAATTGTTGCTAGAAAGACATAGAATTTAGAAATAGTTCAAATGCCCCAAAGTTCAGCCACAAGGCAAAACTCGTATTATTTATTTTTTATTTAAGTCTGGGCAGTTAATAGAATATTTAAAATCTGAAAAGACAATAAAAACAAGAAACTAAAAGTTAAAAGATTGTAGAATAATAAACTTAAAAGGAGATCATCCTCACCAAAGGCTTTTCCCCAGTTCAGCCGAACCGGTAGTGGTGGCGGGAGGCTCTGCCCACCCGCACGGATGCTTTTGTGCATGAGCAGAAGCATTGCACGTGTGCACGGGTGCACACAAGTGAACCAGTAGTAAACCAGTTAGCAACTCACCACTAGATGGATGAATAGTTAGATTTTCAAGCTTCTTCAAAACACTATAGAGTGGGATCACTTGGATCTGGGTGGGGGGTAGGAATCTTATTCTAAAGAGACTGCTTTTAGGGTCCTGGCAAAGTGCATTACTTAACTGAAGGAACTCAGACGCCAACCATGTCAGATCAAATCAACCAGGCAATATGTGAGATGGGTGGATTCTCAATACCCTGAAGCAGATGGAACAAGTGCAGCTTCCACAGCAAATGTATTAGTACATGGGTATATTGAGGCATGCCCTTCACTGCTTGTATTACTGCGTTCTGGACCAGTTTCTGGGTGGTCTTCAAGGGCATTCCCATATAGAGGGTGGTTCAGTAGTCAAGCCATGAGTGACCAGAGCCCCCTGATCTAGAAAAGGGTAGAACTGGCATAATGGTTTAAAAATTAACTCTACTTTCTGTTATTGCGGCAAAAGGCACGTAAAAATAATAATGTAAGATCTAATAACAACCATAATATGGAATACTGTCAATATAGCTTACTTGGACTTCAGTAAGGCATTTGATAAGGTAGACCATAACTTACTATTAGATAAAGTAGAAGAATGTGAGTTAGACAGCATCACCACCAGATGGATTCATAACTGGCTGACCAACTACACTCAACATGTAGTCCTCAATGGAACTGCATCTACATGGAGGGAAGTATGGAGTGGAGTACCCCAAGGCTCTGTTTTAGGCCCAGTACTCGTCAACATCTTCATCAATGATTTGGATGAGGGAATAAATGGGGAACTCATCAAATTTGCAGATGACACCAAGCTGGCAGGAATAGCCAACACTCTAGAAGATAGGCTTAAGATACAGAAAGATCTTGACAAACTTGAACATTGGGCACTATTTAATAAAATGAAATTCAATGATGAAAAGAGTAAGGATCTACCTTTAGGCAAGAAAAACGAAATGCACAGGTATAGTATAGATGGTACTTGCTCAATAGTAGTAACTGTGTGAGGGATCTTGGAGTCCTAGTGGAAAACCATTTAAATATGAACCAACAGTGTGCAGCAGCTGCCAAAAAAGCCAATACAGTTCTAGGCTATATAAACAGGGATAGAATCAAGATCATGTGACGTGTTAATACCACTTTATAATGCCTTTGTAAGGCCACACTTGGAATACTGCATTCAGTTTTGGTCGCCACAATGTAGAAAAGATGTGGAGACTCTAGAAAGAGTGCAGAGAAGAGCAACAAAGATGATTAGGGGACTGGAGACTAAAACATGAAGAACGGTTGTAGGAACTGGGTATGTCTAATGAAAAGAAGGACTAAGGGAGACAGGATAGCAGTGTTCCAATATCTCAGGGGCTGCCACAAAGAAGAGGGAGTCATTCTCCAAGGCACCTGAGGGTAGAACAAGAAGCAATGGGTGGAAACTAATCAAGGAGAGAAGCAACTTAGAACTGAGGAGAAATTTCCTGACAGAACAATTAATCAGTAGAACAGCTTGCCTCCAGTAGTTGTGAATGCCCCAACACTGAAAGTCTTTAAGAAGATGTTGGATAGCCATTTGTCTGGAACGGAATAGGATTTCCTGCCTAGGCAGGGGGTTGGACTAGATCTCCAAGGTCCATTCCAACTCTGCTATTGTATTGTATTGTTTAAAATTTAAGTCTCCCCTTGCACTGAAATAAACTGAAATGGCACTCTCAAATGTGTCACACCCATTCACCCTCCTCAGGGATCAAGTCAAAACACCATGTGCAAAGCATCCCATGGGTAAATATTCCAGTTTTCAGATTATTTGGGTTGTCTGCAATTTTTCCTCCCCTTTGATTTCAGTTTTGGCATGAAGGGACATATTGCCTAGGCAGAAAAGAAAAGAAATGTAATAAAAGACACCTCTATCTGCTCTATGATCTATTTGCTAACAGAAGGATGACAGAAATTTCTTTGCACGTATTATCATTTCTGCGATTTTCCTTCTGTTTTCTTGCCTCTGGAAGTTGTAGATTCTTAACCTACTTTCCACAGAGATGCTTTCCAGCCCTCAGTTATTTCTCATGGCCCTTTTCTAGTTGGTGATTCTAATTTCCTCTTAACATTTTCACTTGGTAACAGATCAGAACTGGAATTCATCTAAATTAACATATGGCTTCTCTATCTTAAAACACGTTTGACAAATAGACAATTTTAGGCCTTGGACTTAATGATTTTAGTTTTTTTCTCTTTTGATATCTATGGATATTTCTTGGAAATAAGCTCCATTTTATTAAGAAAAAAATCTTACAAACACTTATTTTATAATTTTCAGGCTAATTGTTTTTTGAATAAGTAATGTCATGCAAATTAGAGAAAAGTAAATCAACTAAATTAAAAACATAAAGAAGGAAGATAAAGCTAGCTGGATCTAGTTTACACCAATATCTTTCACTCATCTAGATATTTCTGCCCTTGCAAACCATCTTTGCTCCCGTTACAGTCCGTGGCACGACAAAACCGCGCTCGTCAAAATAGCGGTGATAAAACTGCGTTGCTAAAGCCGCAACGTCATCACCGCGCGTCATCACCACCGTGACAACAGAGCGGCGGCAGAAGGGCGCTTTAAAACAGCGCGGCGGCAGAAAGCTGATTTAAATTAAGGTAAGGGTTAGGATTAGGTTTAGGGGTTTGCTTTAGGGTTTGCTTTAGGGTGCTGAGTGCTTCGGAAGGCACGGGTTTGCCCTCCGCGATTATGTCATCGTGGTAGGGTCGCGTTTTTCCTTAGCGCTTCGAACTGCGCGGATTTGCCCTCCGCACTTATGTCGGCGCAGATAAGGGCTTTGCGGTTTTGTGGTGGAACCGTTACAGTCGATAGTTCTCTACTTACCCCAGTTACAACAGCACTAAAAAATGACTTTCAACAATTTTTCACACTTATGACCTTTGCAGCATCCCCATGGTCACATGATTTACATTTTGATGTTTGACAACTGACTCATATTTATGTTGGTTGCAGAGTCCCAGGGTCATGTGACCACCTTTTGCAAATTTCTGACAAGCAAAGTCAGTGGGGAAACCCGATTCACTTAAGAACCAGGTTACTAATTTAACAACTGCAGTGATTCATTTAACAAATGTGGCACAAAAAGTCACAAAATGAAGCAAGACTCAACAAATTTCTCACTTAGCAACATAAATTTTGGGCTCAGTTGTGATCATAGGTTTGTCTTTTATTTGGTCAAAATCTCAGCCCAGTCACTCTTCCCTTTACTTTTGCATATAGAATAGAACAGAATAACAGAGTTGAAAGGGACCTTGAAGGTTTTCAAGTCCAATACTCTGCTTAGGCAGGAAGTCCTATGCCATTTCAGGTTGTCCAATCTCTTAAAAAACTTACAGTATTGACCTTTATATATTCTTGATCACTGAAAATGGAGCCAACGGGCAAAAGTTCCCACCTCTTTTAATCCAAAGGGAGGGCTAAAATGTCTGCATCTGGTACTGGGAATCTGTTCTAATTCAATTTTAACTCTTCCTCTGATAAAGAAGACAGGCTTCTTTTCCTCTCAGATCAATTTGGACCAAGAAGGAAGATTTAGCACTAAGTTTCTAACAAACAAGTACAAAGAAGAGAACATAATAGAAGTGCACAATAAGGCAGTCACAGAAGGGGGTAAGGAGATAATCCGCGAGTCCTATATTGCCCCACTGGGTCTGTATTTCCACCATTTCTGCTCTTACAAGCAGTTTTCACTAAAAGAGCTATTAAAGGTTCCAGAGGGTATTAGGTAGAGGGATGGCCACAGAGGAAACTGGCAGGAATAGCAAACAGGCTTTTTGCTTCTGTTTACAGCATGATTTTGTGGGACTAAAGAGCTATTGACAAAAAGACTATAGGGGGTTAGACTGGAGCCTAGACATCATTACACGTGGGTGGTCTGTTTAAAGGATTCCCTTTCATGCTACCAAAGAATCCTAGATCTATCTATATTGTAAATGGCAATGGCAACATCTAGACATAACAAGTATCTAGAGATAACATGGACATGCTGGCCAGTAAGAAGTGTATCACATAGGTACAGGACAAAAACAAATATGAATACCATTCAGGAACAAAACAGAGTATTTTCTTTCCAGAATGCTCCATTTGCTAGTTTTGTGGCATAAGAAGGAACAATATGTAAGGCAGATTTTATGCATGTTTGCATAAAATCAGGAGGTTGAGAAATCCAGAATTCAGACATCTTGTTCCTTTTCCGAGTTTCCTTCTTTGTCCTTCCCTGAATTTCAGTATTTAAATTGTTTTACATCTTACTCTCAGGGCAGGATGTGACAAAGGAAATTCATTATGATTGGTGAATACAGGGCCTCTTAACACAGTAGATAGAGCAAAGGGCCATGGTCAGGGCAGAGCAAGATCTACCTCTTCTATCCTTAATTGTAGAATTGATAATCAAAGATAGTTTCAAGCCAATCTATTTCCAGGTCTAATGAGAAAGATGTTGGGAACTATTAACTGAAACACTGATCTTACAATACATGCAATGTCATATCAATCACTTTCTAACTACTTTATTAGAACATTCTCTACAAACACACACATACCATATGCATGCACACAATATACTTACAAAAAAAAGGAAAGATGAAAGACCCCTTACCTGTTTACCAAACAAAAGGGAAGTGGAGGGTTCATTTTTGCAGATTAATCTCAATGTTCCAACACCTTGGTGGCATTTTTATATTGTATGAATCATATATGCACTATTATCCACAATTAATGTTCCACAAATCTCAAGGGTTCCACAAACACTCTAATGTCCTGGGAACAGGGCTCCTGGGTCAGCCTTTTTTCAAAAGAACAAAAAGTGAACTATTTTTATTTCCAATTTTATGATATACAGGAAGAAAAGACCGACATTGTGGTTCCTGTATTTCCACTGGTCTTACCATAGTTTACTCAAGAGTAATACCTAAAATGTAGATGCTATGGAAGTTATAGAGTGCTGTCTTATTGCCCAGGAGGTTGTGACTGTCAACTTGGTGATATAACTGGCATCTTCCAGCAGTGCTGAATCTTCTGAGTCCCAGTTTGCATTCAGTTTCATCTTTGCTTAGAATCTTACAGGGCTCTAAATAGTGGTGATTGAGAAGGCCAATTGCCATTCTTTCTATACAACCAAACAACTTTAATTGCATATTTTTCTATTGGCCACTATTTCTTGTCAGTCTGTTCATTCAGTTATTACACTTTTTAAGGAATCCATTCCTGCTGCATAACTTTTATGTTTCTCTTGACCTTCCCAACCCTACTTTGGCAATTATATACCTATTCAGCTCCTCACGGCCTAATAAAACATGTTTTAAACAAGCAATGCAGATGAGAGATCTTGCATTTTGCCATTAACCTGCTTGTCCCTCTGGGTGTTTTATTAGGCACTTGTGGTTTGGCCTCGAGAGCCTAGCTTTGATGCACCTCCAGTCTTAATGCATTTTGTAAACAGAGCTATGATCTATTCCCCTTTACTTTCAGGAATATAATTTGTTATGTTAGGTCAAATTACTTATCCATACTATAATAATAAGCTATCTGAATGATATATAAAGTCCACCTTCCCAACTCAGTAAAGAAATACACATTTTTCATTATATTTAATTTCATGTACAGTTTTATATGATTTCCACAACCTCTCTTGTGAGTGGGAGGAATTTCTCTATTTTTACACAGCATATATTTTGTGTGGTATATTCAGTTAAACTGACCATCAAGAGGCATCATATGATCTGTCTAATCCTTACTAGAGATTTGACTCATAGTCCTACATAAGTCCTCTCTGTATTTTCCCCACTTCTAGAAAGGTTGGACTATTGAGCCCATCTTTCAGTGACCACAATAGTATCTTATGGTAACTTCATCTATTAGAGATCCCCAATTGAACATGCTGTGGAAGGGTACTTCTGAACATAATGAAGTTAAAATCAGAATGGCATCCATTAGAAATCTCAGAACATAAGGTTATTATTGGCCCGCATAAGTATATTTAGCAGCCCCTTTTTATAATAGTTAGGAAGATACTTAACTGTTCTGGAACACCTGCAGCTACAGACAACTGATAGCTGGCATGGGCTCCTCCCCTGTACTATAAAAAAACAATTGACTAGAAGTGAGCAACTAGGGGCATTTGTAGCGTGAAGATTTTCACCTTGTAAACTAATTTGGCCAGTGTATCTACCAATACAGCTACCAATATCTTCTAAGTCACAGTCAGTAAGGAATTAATTCATACTACTCTGTCATCTTGGAATCAGAAGCATTTTACTTGTTTGTTCCCTGCTGTTGAAAACAGAATGATTACAGGATGTCTTCCCCACCCCTGAAATCTAGTGAAATACAGCTAATTAACTATAATATTCAGTAATATATTTATGAAGATTGTGTGTCCTGAAATGCCCCATGGAGACCTTTCTTCATTTTGGTGAACCTGGATGCTAAAGGCCAATTTCCCAAAGTGTGATTTATTGCTTCCATCTAACATATTCCTTTGTTCCTTGAGGTAAGAGAACCTTGTTTCTTAGTCTCTTATTATCACCATCATCCATTTATCCTTGTTAGCATACTCCATAGTGTGTCTCAAGCTCTACCTGAAAAGTAGTCTTTCTTTTCCAAGATGAATACTGGCCTCTTAGCATGCAGTGAATTGTTCATGTATTCCGCTGATAAGATTGCAAGTTGCTCAGCCAAGCATTAGTGTGCTTTTTTTTTTTAAAAAAAGATGCTATTCTCATATTATCTATAGCTGACTGCTATAGGAAGAGATGCCTTTCTAATCTGATCCAGCTCTTTTTATGAATTTGAAATCTTAATTGCTGATAGGATTGTGATTCTCTGTTAAGTACTCATCCTGTGTTAAGGTCATATACAAAGACCCTTCAAATAAGCCTTAATTTTCATGGCTAAGAAAAAGGACTTTTTGGTGGTTGCTCATCGTTTCAACAGTAATCTATAACTTTCCTGTTTTTTCAAATGTTCTGGATACTATTTCTGTAGTTATAACTAATATTTCATTCTTACAGTGTGGTATTAACTCTTTCATCTTGTTAATTTTATTTCTCAATTATTTATACTTGGTCAGCATAGTTATTGCTTTTATCTTGAAATGATTCAAATTATTGCAATTTTATCCAACTGTTTTAAATGTACAATATTGATAAATATCTACTCCGTGAAGTTTTTAGAAAACTTTTTAAAAATTCTGTTCTATGAAATATGACATTGATATTAGCTGTTGCTAATATCATACTTTTTAAAATACAAGCACTAAAACATTTGATGGTTTATGAAAGAAAAAATATTTTCACTGTTGGTACCTTTCATGCTAAATGAATCTTTTTAAAGTAATCATGACATCAGGCTCTAGATGGAATATATTTTAAACTGTTTTATGGGCCACAGATTGCCAACAAACATATGGGATGAACTTGCTTTCTCCAGAATATGTATAATTTAGATTACTCAGCACTATCTTGCCAATTCAGCAATCCTTTACAGCTTTTATTCTAAATACTGATCTGCTAAAAAGAATACTCTAGAAGGAGAATATGAAGAATGATTGCCTTTATTACTTGAAGGGATTTTCAATCAAACTTAATTTCTTATAGTTTCAACCCAATTGAGAAAGCTTAGGGTTACTTTTGGCATTTGTCTCCCCTCCCACAAGGAAAGAGTAGAAAAGAGGGTGAGGAGACAGTGGGTGAATTTGGAGGATACTCATTGGGGTAGCTGAAGCAACACTGACTGTCCCGATGGCAGATAGGTGATGTTACGGGACCG
Organism: Thamnophis elegans; assembly: GCF_009769535.1. NCBI lineage: Eukaryota > Metazoa > Chordata > Lepidosauria > Squamata > Natricidae > Thamnophis > Thamnophis elegans. Next base: position 103,163,238 of record NC_045558.1, read on the forward strand.
GGAGAGCTGATAAGCGATATCTTCGGCTGCTTCAAGCTTCCGCAATTCTATAAGGCCATCACCTGCTGTAGCCAATGAATTGGCAATTAACTCAGCTGCTTTTGAATCTCCCTCAGCTGAAATTATAGCTGCTTTCTTCTGCTGCTCTGCCTGTAGATATGCACAGAAAGCAAAAAAATTACTTCAGAAAAAAAGGTTTACTGTATTTTTCAGAGTATAAGACACACCTTTTTCCCTCAAAAAAGAGGCTGAAAATCTGTGTGCATTTTATACATTGAATACAGGATTTTTTGCCTCCCGAAACCCTGCCCCCTTCACCAAAATGGCCGTGCATAGACTTTAGGAGCCTTGCAGAGTGCTCTTGGGGGCTGAGGAGGGCAGAAATGAGCAAAAAATGGGCTCTTTTTTTGCTCAATTTCCCCCCCCCCCAGCCCGAGGAGCACTTTATAAGCCTCCTAAACGCTGTGCATGTCCCTTTTTTGTCAAAAATGCCCCCCCCTTGCAAAAAATGGGTCATTTTTTGCCTCCACCAGGAGCACTCTACAAGCCTCCTAAAGGTTATTCATGCCCATTTTTTTGAAAAATAAACCGCCCCCATTTTTGCAAAAAACGGGCCTTTTGGGGGGAGGTCTGCAGTGTGCAAACCTTTTTTTTTTAAATTTGCCTCTTCAAAATCTTGGTGCATCTTATACTCCAAAAATATGATAAGTGTTCATGTACTATTGAGCTAATAAAAGAATTGTGGTAGCTATAAGACAGTAACCAAATTAAGGCAATTAACAAAACAAATATAATACAGAGAGAATAAATATGCTTGGAAAGAACCATATCAAACTTGTATTTTCAATATTTTGATCAAGCAAGAGTAACAATTCTGCTTGCTATGTTAGTGTTCTAATATTGGTATTGCTACTATTCCTAGGACACGAGAGAGAGAGCAGATGTCAAGAAAGAACAATCCCTGCTATTCTTTTTAATTGAATCATTACAGAACTTTCTCCGAGGACAAGCAGCTGCAAAGTATGACCTAAAACCAATTAAATAGGTATTTTGAAAGTTCCCACTATATTGAATGCATAGTGGAGACTTTGATATTTTGACTTATGCTTTTGCCATAACCTAGATTCTCTGAACTGAATATGGAATTCTAATATCAGGGAAGAAAAATCTATGGATAATTCCAAAAGATTAGGAAGTATATCTGATATTAGAGGTCTTTTTCAAACTCCAGAATAGAAGCTCCCATGAGATATAAAATAGTCTTTTAAAGGAAGCAACTCTCTGTTTAAACAAACAGTGCTATGACTATGCTCAGTTGCTAAGAATAGTGAGTGTCAGGTAAAGAAAAGCAGCAGCAGATGGGTGGAGGAAAAAGATGGAACACAACATACCAGTAGCTGTCATTTTGATAACAGTATTCTTAATAAAGGTGAGACTGGATTCTGTCATCATAATAATCATGTCTTATTTTAACCATGGTTTAAACCAAAATGACTGGATTCACACAACTTGTTAAGCCAAAAACATATAGAATGTGCAATGGGGGAAACTATTAGTGCAAAACTCATCAAATCAAGATAGTTTTGGAGAATTTGGGAATGTTCCATTTCTTTCCATATATCATACTATTCTAGAGGCTGTTCAGTGATTCTGTAAGTAAATCTTTTGATCTAAAAGCAGTTTGATATATCCCACTAATAGTTCAGTTTCAATACAAGGCTGTTTGTATTAGGAATGCCACATCCAGGACATCTCTAACCACTTCCAATTTAGTGGAATTATTTTTGAAACCCACCAAACTGTGGCAAGGATAATATGATCCAGGATATTTCAGCATTATCTGGAGGGAAAACAAAATATTCTGGAGTTTCTAGAATTAGTTCCTGAATTAATGAATTCTGCATATTTCTATTTATGGCTATAATGATGTTGTACACTAGATGCTGAAAATGACAAATTCTGAAAATTGGAGCATTAAAAAAAGGAGATTAAAAATCTTTTCAGCAAGAAGTAAGTTAAGGTTGCTTGTACATATTCCCACCTTTTCCACTATGAATCTGGCTCTTTCAGCTTCTTGTTGGGCAACTTGCTTCATTTCTACTGCTTCTGTGAACTCTTTTCCAAATGTCAGGTGTGTCTGAGATGGAAATAGAAAAATAATACCAGTGAGTTATAATAATATAAACCATTATTTCTTAACTTTGATAGCTTGAAGATGTGTGGACTTCAACTCCCAGAATTCCCTAGCAAGCATACTGGGAACTTTGGGAGTTAAAGTTGATATATATTCAAGTTTCCAAACTTGAGAAGCCCAGATATAAACTATTAATATAATTTCCACAGTTAATCATATTCTCCTAGCATACATATACTACAGAGAGAAATGAGAACAGTTTGACTTCAGAGACCTTCCATTGCTGTTTCCATTCTCACTCCCTACACATCATATTACCAGATAGATTTGTACCCCACTGAAAGACTGGAAGACTGAATTTCAGCTTGAACTCCAAGCTCCCATGGAGCTATGGTTTTAATTTCCATAATCATCCAGATAATATGGTGCATGGATATTAAAGGGTGTCAAGTTGGGGAAGTCACAAAACAAAACATACATGTATCTTCAAGACAAGCAACATGAGAGGTGGAGACAACTTCCCTCGTGTCAGTCACTCTCACAACTATCTAGCGGCCATATGAAGTGCTTTTCTTCTTTTTTCCATTCTATATTTTTGCTATTTTGATTTTAAGGGTGAGGGTGGGGAAGTGAGATTGGTTTCTACACAACCTCTATCTCAATCACATTCTTGTTTTGGTTTAAAAAGAGGTCAGAAAACTGTTAGAAAATTAATCAGGGTTCTATGGTAGGGTCAAGTAGCTTGTGAACTGTCAGTTCCTGCAACAGAAAATGGAAGAGGCAAAGAATGTGTTTTTCCGCCCTGAAACAAATAGGAAATCTTTAGTAGGATATTGAAAAAGAGTAATTTGAGAAGGCTGCAAAAGAGTAAGTCTCAAAAGGTTGTGGAAAAAAGGAAAAACAAATGAGTAATCTAAGCATAATTAGTAGTAGCACTGTGTTGGAATGTACAAAGAGAGATAAGAAGCCGCAAGGCCAGATAAAAGTGTGTGCAATGAAAATAAAGATTGTGCAGAAACCAACAAAAGTTAAAAGTTCCAAAAGCAGCATCTGGTAAAGTTTTGAATAACATTTCCCCCATTAGTTAATTGAGCCAGTTTTTTGGTGGGGGATTCTTTTGACATTATTAGGGACATACTCAGTTGATTATGGATGAATTTTTTTCATGCATTCATTTAAGACTTGTCCTTTCTTATCCAGAGAGGAATCCCTGAGAGCAGCTTTTTATTTTGTTGTGGATATTGGCTATGCTTTTAATGGAGACATCTTCAGTTTTTGTTTCTTCATTTTAAGTGTTATGTAAAATATATTTCTAAACATTTTCTATAATGCTGTATCAGCCTAGTGCTGATGTGGAAAAATTCTTGTGTGAGATTTCCTCATCACAGCCTTAATGTAGCTAGAAACAATAGAGCCTAAGCTTCCATTTTCATTCCTATAGAAGTTCAGTCTTGTGGTTGAGTTTGGATGTTGGATATTTGAAATGGGAGACTAGAAGATACATGATTTTCTCAGGTTCCCCAACAATACAAATTATTTGATAGAGCAAATTCAGCAACAAGGAATAACCACAACAAATTTTAAGAAGATACTTGGTTGATACCTAGGACGCTGGCAGCAATCTGTATCAACATTAGCACCAGTGAGTGGTATTTGTGACACATCTTTAAATAGTCACTTGATTGAGTTTCATGTTTAATGAATAAAAGAAATAATAATAATAATAATAATAATAATAATAACTTTTATCACAGTTGTCAATAACCGAAATGTATAATTTATTGACACCGTGGTACCAGGAGATGCCAGAGTCAGGGGAAAAAAAGAACTGGAAAAAATCATGAAATACCATGGCCTGGCCATTGAAACTATGCAATTATGAATGAAACATATAACTGTGATACCCATTGTCATCTGGGCACTTGGTACCATATTCAAGAAATTGCAGCTTCCTGCAATAACACCAATGGAACTGCAAAAAACTGTGCAACTTGGAATATCGTACACATAAGAAGATACTTGGTTGATATCTAGGACGCTGGCAGCAACCCGTATCAATCATTAGTAACAGTCAGTGATATTTGTGATGCATTTTTGGAGGTTCAGTTGATTAAGTTTCATGTTTGATGAATAAAGTGTAATAATAATCTCTCTTTTTCCAACTATTACAATACAATACAATACAATACAATACAATACAATACAATACAATAGCAGAGTTGGAAGTGATCTTGGAGATCTTCTAGTCCAACCCCCTGCCTAGGCAGGAAACCCTATACTGTTTCAGACAAATGACTATCTAACATCTTAAAGACTTCCAGTGTTGGGGCATTCACAACTTCTGGAGGCAAGCTGTTCCACTGATTAATTATTGTTTCCTTTGTGGATGGGACTTGGAAAGAAGAAATTCTGATTCAAAAGCTAAATAAATGTATTCAACTAAAGCAATCTGCTTTAGCCATATATATTACTTTAATATTTTTTTTAAACATTAAGGATCTTCTAGTTGGAGACGAGAGAGGGAAAGATGCTTCTATGCTTTATTTCTACATGTCTTGTAAGACAGTGTTTTTCAACCACTGTGCCGCGGCACACTAGTGTGCCGTGACATAGTGTAAGGTGTGCCGTGGGAAAATTACTTTATATATAGTCAATATAGGCACAGAGTTAAATTTTTTTAACATTTTCTAATAGTGGTGTGCCTCGTGATTTTTTTCATGAAAAAAGTGTGCCTTTGCACAAAAAGGTTGAAAAACACTGTTGTAAGACATCTGTTTTCGCTCTCTGTATGTATCTCTGTATGTTTTAAAATATTTTTGTATGTTTCTACAGTTTTTAATTCTTGTTATATTTAGTTGTTTCTTATAATATTACAAGCTTTAAATATCTCTCTAAAATACTTATTATTTCTACCAGTATATTTTTAGTAGATTTGGTGAAGTAAAATTTAAAGCCATTTTCTACAAGAAGCTCTTATTTTCCCAGAGAATTTTTAATTTATCCTATATAAATGGAATTCCTTAAAAAAAGTGGTAAATCTTCCAATTTAGAAGATGTTTTAAAAATTTGGTAATTAGTAGTTGGTAGTGCTTATGAACTGCTATGGATCTATAAGGTGACAAACAATCAATTTATCAAAACACAATTCGATAGAATGAGTTCTATTATAATTTTTCTGACACCAATTAATCAGGTAAATAATGTTCTCATAAGATCCAGCAGGGTGAACTCCCAAACTTCCTAAGTCTACTAGTACTTACCCTTAGAATCAGTCTGTTGCTGATTATATAATTATTTACTTATGTTAGAGATTGCTTTTAATCTTAAAACATGAGTAGGGGGAAAGATTTGACCCAAAAGCTGGATATAACTATAGCCTCTCCTACAGGGGAAGCAAAATCAAAGCAAAGTTCTATTCCCGTCACAAAATTCCTGTTTTCCTTCCACAAATATAATCCACTCCTGGGGGGGGGGGGAAAGGCTGAATTGTGATGACTGAAGGCACCAGAAATGCCTTGAAGCAGTTTCTCTCCAAAAACATGGAAAATATAGGTCAGACCCAACTTTATATGCTAGTTTCATCCAAACTATATCTTTCCATTTTGAGAAGAATAGAGGATGGGACAAGCACAGACAGCCTTATTTCAAAGAATTAATAACACCATGCAATTCCCTCCTTGTGAAAAGACACAAATGGAATAAGGACAAGTGTTTTGGAGGAAACTTCCCTTCCTGATAACTGCGCCAAAATTATTTACATACAAAGATGGAAAAATGAAATATCCACAGTAGAGGATTAGATTATAAAATTAATAAAATTTGTGGAAATGGCAAAGCTAACTGGTTTGACTGGGGATTATAGATTTTTTTTAAAAAGTCTGGATTTTATTTTGTTAAAAGAAGACTGAATTAATGATTTATAGACATGGGGTTTAGAAAGGTCAAAGATTCCAGGAGACAGAATAAGATAGCAATTACCAAATAAAAAAAAAAGATGGAAGTCATAATTCTGTATTTTCTTTCTTTTTAATCTTTTAATTTTGTATCCTTTTATTGTGTTAAAAAAATCTAATTCAGGATCTGTGAAATAGAGACGCAGACTGGATATTCACTATTCCTTATTAAAGCATGCATATGTTGTAGATTTTAAAAAAGGAAAACATTACCTTTATAATATGAGTGGGGAAAACAGAAAAAGAACCTATAGACATCCATTCAGAAATGGATCCTTCTGTATGAAAGTTATACAATCTAATAATAGAGAAATTAGCTGCAATTTTAGAATCCTAGATGAGGATTTTTCCTCTCATCGACAGAGATGATTAGGTAGATCTCAGCTCCTCGTTGACTTGTTCAGGGATGATGGGAGCTGGATTCCAGAAATATCAAGAGGTATATAGGTATCCCAACACATATGAATGATTATAGAAAGCATCTATACCCTAATATATATATATAAGATTTTTACAACCCCTGGTAAGCCCCAATTATGGGAGGAAGCTAATTGCTTCCATCATCTGTCAATCGGCTCGTCACAAGAGTCCATCACGACAGAAACCCAATGTTTTTTACTGTTGCATTGGGTTTCTGTCGTGATGGACTCTTGTGACGAGCCGATTGACAGATGATGGAAGCAGTTAGCTTCCTCCCATAATTGGGGCTTACCAGGGGTTGTAAAAATCTAATAGATACCTTTCACCCTGGCTTCGCTGATAACGGATAAGAGCCTGTGGCCTAATGGCTAAGAAGTCTGCCTAGTATGTAAAATGCCCAGGTTCAAATCCCAGTAAGGGTATGGCTAGCTGATGAGAGCTAAATAGCTTGAAATAAATCTATACTAGTCTCCCTTTATTTATCAGCACAAATAAACACACACACACACACACACACATATATATATGTATCTCACATATAAATTAGTATCTCACATATAAATTACACAGCTTCTAGATGTAGAATGCCTCTTACCAAGGAAACATCATCTAAAATGAGTCCAAATGTTGCTGCTCTTTCTGTCAGGTCTTCACTCACTTGTCTGGAAACCAGCTCTCTTTGTGTGATTAGCTCCCCAGCATCAAAGCGAGCCTGGAATAATGAGATATGCAAAACAGCACTTAGAACAGACAGCAAAGCTAAAATTCTAACTAGTGATTTATTAAAGTTTAATCCTAAATCAGATACAATATTAGCCCATCAGCAACTATTATGCACATTTAATAACAAGCATCATTTTCCTGCTGTTTCAGTGATAGTTTTCCCACAGGCATCAACTGCTCCTATGGGAAATAGCAAGTCAGTCTGGATTGGATTTCAAACTAAACCAATTGGGTTCTTCTGTTCATTGGAAATGAATTCCAATCTGGTATCCCCAATATGTCTTGGATTACAAAACTCATTATTTCTTTCTCTAATAAAGATAGAAATATGTTACATCAAACAGTATGTAAGTATATAGCTCTGTCAGAAACCATGCAAGGCCACATTTTTTTCAATAACAACAACAACAATACTGCTTGACATTATTTCTATATTATTTTATAAAATAAATCTTACATTTCATATTCAACTTCACCCTTTCACCCTTTCAAATCCTTCTCACACACTGAAACAGTCCTACAATCCATTCATTTGTTTCAGTAGAAAGTGTGAATAAAAAGAAGAAAAAGAAGTTATCAATGAGATAACTAGGATGGGAAATGGGAGAATAAAGAAAGAGGTTTCTAAATAAGGGAGGAGAAATGGGCATGAATACAACATGGATCTTACTGCATAGACACTAAGTGGTAAAATCTCACCACCACAATATATACACACGTTCAGGTTCATGTCTCTAGCTCTCCAAGTTATTATTTTTTTAACGTGATGCCTGGTTTTCCTCTGACTTATTGTTCACTTTCTGCAAACTGTTTGCTCTGGAGTGTAGTGGATTCATATAATTCCTGAATATTCCTTCTAAGATGCCTTCCTCCTTTGTCTATGTACTGGCATCTTCCCTTTTCCCCCTTCCAAGAAAGAAAAATGCAGTGCTTGCATGTGAAACTGACAGGAGACAGATTCACCGGGAGCTTTCATGGATTGCACAAGAATATGTCCACAAACACAGAAACGGAAGGAAACGGAATTAGAAAGTCTTTTGTCAGACAGAAGGAATAATTGGCTCCACAGAATAAAATGAATTAGGCCCTGCCCTTTGCAGCATTCCACTAAATGAAGCAAATAGAATTGTGAAAATAATGCCTAGGATCATAAGAGGAGAGTCTTATCCTACTCTCTCTTACCACCACAGATTTGAGGATCTCAGTTGTGATGGAGGGCAATACTCGTTCATCATAATCTTCGCCAATAGTGGTGAAAATCCGGGGGAGTTGTGTCATCACTGGCCTGAACAAGATTCGGAGTGTGATATTCACATTCTGTAGATCTACCCAGAAGATAGGAAGCAGATTGTAGCAGTTACATGTTCTGAGCCTATACCAAACTTCCCACACCTAGTTTTTTTAGGAGTATTGGGACTACAATTCCCAGAATTCCATCAGTATACTCATATACTTAGATAAGCCTTGCACATAGAATTGCCAAAATAAAGAGTGATCTGCTGCCAAATAATCTAACCCAATTTTCTCTTCTAAATAGTTCTAGGTAAGCTTTAGTAAGGATAAAGATGGCGATCACAATAGTCTCCTCCCCCCCCCAATGCCAATCCTATCTAGTCACCTTTGCTGGTTTTTATTTTCCTGTTCACTAGGGAATGTAGATCCAGGGAGGGAAAGAAAAAACATCCCAAAACCAGATAAGATGATCTGTAAATCCCTGCCCCTCCCTGCTCCCCCAAAATGTAGGTGGAAGGGGAAAGAAGGATAACAAGCTGATGTGTTTTTAACTCTTATTTCCATAACAGAAATATAACAGGATGGTTTGGTGATGAGTTTTCATTAAAAGATAGTTTTGAGTCCATGTAATATACATGGCAGGGATACAAAAGTGGCTTGCCACTGATGTCTACTTGATCTTCTTGAGACTTCTGTTTGATCTGTCATTCAAGTATTAATCAAGTGCAATTTGTCTTAGCTTGAGATGAAGATCTGTCAGATGCCGTTATATGCTTTACATGTTCAATCACCTAGCTCCAGCTCTCCATTCCATTAATAAAAATAGGATTTGTCTCACAGCTTACCTTTGCTCCCAGTAATTACAGGCACATTGCGAGGGCGGGAACGGCAGTCAAAGAGTATTGGCTTTTGAACCCAAGGAATGAGAAAATGGGTTCCTTCTCCCACCACTATGTCTTGAACACCTTGGAATCGATCAAATATGACAGCCCGGTGACCTGCATCCACTGCAAATAGGGGGAAAAATTCAAACAATATCCTTTGAAAGCAAGAAAAGCAGGAAAAATGGAATATTTTTTGTATTCTTTATTTGTGCCAGAAGCATCAACAAATTACAGACTTACAACATTCAACTGTGAGCCAATAAAATAGGTCATAGAAATACCACGTATAAAAACATATAAAATAAATAGGATTAAAACTAAATGACATTTGCTAGGTATCCAACCACATTGACAAGTGTTTTCTCTTGCCAGCATGACATCTTCCAGATGTTGAAGGACATTGTATGCACCATAGCATGTGTGAAGTTGATACTCACTGAGAGTATCTTCTACTGCAGGTGTCAAACTGGCGTCACCACAGGCCACGCCCACCCCATTTCTGTGAAGGGGGAAACCGTCATGATATGTCACGTGACATGAGTTTGACACCTGTGTTCTACAGGGAAGCCCCATTTTCTTAGATGATTCTTTGATCTTCCTACTCTGGGCAGTCTATTTAGTCATTTCCATATTGGCCAACGTTGTTTTTGACGTGACCCGTCAAAACCGCGGTCCACTAAACCGCGCCCGATTAAAGCGCATACCTGACGTCATCAGCAGCACGACAAATACGACCGCGGAGAAAAAAGGGCGCTTTAAAAAGCGCTTTTAAAGCAAGCCGATTCACATAAAGGTAAGGATTAGGGTTAGGGTTAGGGTTAGGTTAAGCGTTAGAGTTAGGTTAAGGGTTAGCGTTAGGTTTAGGGTTAGGTTAAGGGTTAGGCTTAGGGGGGTTAGGTTTAGATTTACGCGTTAATTTTAAGTTTACCGCTCACAGCGTGCTGTTTTCGTCGCGCTGTGATGACGTCACGTACGCGCTTTCGTCAAGCGCGCTTTCGTCTACCGCGGTTTTGTGGTGGAACCGTTTTTGATCAGGTGGCAGACAGTTGTATAGCCATACCGGGCAGACAGTTGCCCTGTAGTGCCTTACTCACCTGCCATAGTTTTAGGATGATCTGTGGTGGCTGGTTGTTAGGAGGGACAAAAGTTTTGAGAAAACTGTTCCTTGTTTTCAGCCTTGACCTTTGAGGATTGATGGTCATATAGGTGTGTTTATGGGGATGTTGCTCTAACCCACACATTCTGCGGAGCACTTTCTCAGCAAAATATTTTTTGGGCAGATAGATAATTCACATTTTATATTGGGGTTGGTGTTAGGCAACCAGTGACCAGTCTTGCTGCTTCATTTAGGGCCACATCCACTTGTTTTGCATGTTTTAATCTAAGACTAATATAGGGCTAATGCGAGTATTCTTAATGTGTTTGGTTGGGCAATGCAACTTATACCCATTATTTCCTCAAAATTCTGTTCCTAGCATGTATTTTCTGTCTGCTATTAAAACAATGGTTCTTAAAGGTAAATGTACAATCCAGAGTTCCTCCCAGATACTTTAGAGCAGTGCAATGTTCAATGTTCCTTTTGTATTATTTCCAGATATTTTACCAATCAGATACTCACTGGATACATAGAACTACAACTCATTTCATTCACTACCATTATTGTACATGGAAAAGTAATAATCTCCAGTTTGTGTTTTTTGTGGCCAAATACAACAAACTGCCCTATCAGAGAAATGGAGAAGCATCACCGTTGTGCTAATTAAATCATTAACTGACCAGTTCAAAGCAGTTTAAGACTGGATTACTTATAATTCTGCCAATACCCCCTAAACTCCAGTCCAGCTGAATCTGATTAAAGACATTAGTGATTAAATCTAGAATGTTCTATATACAATAATTTGTTCTCCCATGAAATGATAGCTCTTCTATGTTCTTGTTTGTATCAGATCATGTAAAAAAATTAATTTCTTTAGATTTTATCTTTGTTATTTTCTATCATAATCATCTCTGCCTCACTAATTAAGGCAGCTCTTCCTCAATCCTGAAGTATTACAACCATAAGAATTTTAACTGTGAGGTACATCCCAAAACATATGAAAAATACCTTGCTGAGGAAGTTTTATGTGACTAATGTCAGTTTGCATACAGGTAGTCTTCTACTTAGAACTATTCATATAATGACCAAAGTTAAAATGTCACTGAAAAAGTGACTAAGTAACAGTCCTCACATTTATGGCCACTGCATCCTCCTAAAAGTCATGTGATCAAAATTAAAGTACTTGTCAACCAGTATGCATTTACAATGGCTTCAGTGTCCCAAATCATGTGATTGCCATTTGCAATCTTCCCGGCCAACTTCCAACCAGCAAAGTCAATTCTTGCCCCAACTGTTATTGTCCTTTAATCTCCTAAAATTTTGAAATAAGATACTGCTTGCTTCAGCATTGATTTTGGAAGCTCTCTTGGATGTTATCAGAATCAGTAGACACTAGAGACTGGGCCTTTTTAGCAGTGCATTCACATCTTTGTACCAATATCTTGAAAATATAAAGGTACAGTGAAATCTACTTTAAGTGAGGTGCAACTCTTGGTGATTGCATTCATATTATTTTCTTGGCAACAGCACAAAAGTGCTTTTGAAGCACTTAACTTTAACTACTAAAAGTAATTAACTTCTAGAGTTTTTTGCAAGCTTTCCAGCCTGTCTAATTTACAGTCCTGAGATTTCCTAGTGCTTTTCTATCAAAGTATTGCTCATATCTACTATGCTTAGCGTCTTCAAGATCAGATAAGGTCAAAGAGTGCTGCCACCTGCTGAGACTTTTCTTTAAGGCAGAACAGATTGCCCACATTTCAACTTCTGTTGAGTAAAACAGTGTAATGCTACATTTTAAATCTGACATTTAGTTGCACACAATTTAAAATACATTTGCAAACCCCCTTGCAAAAAAAATTAGAACATTAATTTCTTAAAATGTAGCTTATCTATGAGAGGTAAACAGCACTTATAGTAAATTCTACATGAGTTAGAAAAGTATTTTTCAATGGCTACATAAGAATAACTATCTCAGGAAAAAAGTAGGAAATGAAGGACTTTGGTTATAGGCTTAATTCTGCTAGAACTGTCATTCTTCTGGCCATCACATTAGAAGAGAAAAAAAATGAACTGCTGTTTTCTGTAGTTTTGTTTTTAAATTCTTTGATGGCGAATCTTCTAAGAATGTGGGCTTGAGATTTTTAAATCAAATACACTGCAGTGGTTTAAACTATACAAGCTGAAATTATTATATTTCATCAATTCCTATCTTAATATTTACTTGTTTATCTCACAGGAGAGCAAATGCCCTGCAGAGAAAGTCTTCCTTACCATTATACAAAGCAGAGTTGACAACTCCACCAACAATCGCCAGTCCCAAGCCGAGTTTGCCCACAGTCTCAAAAATTTTGGAAGCCATTAGTGCCAATATAAGTCTTGCTTCTGTTTTCTGATACAATCACACCTATGCAGGTAGGGGGAAAGTCCAGTAATAAGAAAAGCTGGGGCAATGAAATGGCTTCTCAGATGATACTTCTGCATAAAACGCAGCTTCCTATGCCTATATTAAAAAAAAAAGCTTCACAGAATATAGTAGTTATTTAAGAACGCTATTTGGACAATGTAAAATACAATCCCTGCAATAATATGTAACAATCCAAGACTTTAAGGGGAAAAATATTAGAATGCTGATATATCTTTAAAGAAATCATGTGATTTCAGGAAAAGGCATGCTTGATTTAAAATGATCTTGAATGTGCAATGTGAACACTCAAATCATCTTTTCCTCTTTGAATCCAGATTGCTGCATTTCCAAAAACTTATTCTCCCATATTTAGGAATATCAGAACCTAGAATTAAATTAGTAGATTTAATCTTTTAAAGTTACTCTTTAATCCTAGAATAAAATGTTCTTATTAAATACAAACGATGGAAGAATATTAGAATAATAAGAAGTCTGGTCAAAATAGTCCAGCAACATTTTTTGTGTCTTGGGGCAATTAGCAAATACATTAAAAAGACTACATTGGCAAATGAATAAGTATGTCTAATTGTCTGACCAATCTCCATCAGTCTCTTTAACACCTGTGATTTTCAAATGTTTCACGTGAGGAAAACTCCCAGCAATGGTGTCTACATTCGGTACAGCAATGTGTTCTGTGGACACATTGTTAGAATCCTCTTCATTCAAGGTTCTGTTAAAGCTTGATGGGTCTGATGGACTCCTATTTCCTAAGCACAGTACACATTATACACGTTTTGGGTGTTCTAGGCTGTGGGTTAACTCAGTGGCTGTGGCAAGCTTTTTTTACTGAATAAATCTAGTGAACAGAACTCTTTTAAGATTTTCCAAAGCTCTTTAATGCGTTTTAATATAAATTTCCACAGCAATTTTTATTCTAGCCAATCTCTCCATTAAAACGTCTTCTACCTCTCATAGGAACCCGCCCTTTGCAAATCCTGTCTAATCCCTACTGTCTCTATTGAAATAGACAGATACCCCAACCATCTTGCTTTACTCCGAGTTCTGGAAAACTACAGGAGCATGTGCAATTCTTTTTATTGCAGAATCCACCCATCTCCCAAATCCCCTTACCCACCCCAGCCATTTCTCCATTTTGTGGCCGTGCTTTTCCAATCTGCGGCTCAAAACGTTCATTTGCGAGAATTCTGCACCGCATCCAATCAAGCGAACCCCCAAAATATCAGAATTTCTTTTCAAGCATGCTTTTGCATTTCATCATGTCGCGCTTTGTTAAGTTCTCCGCCGTTATTTCGCAACAAAAGATACACCCAGTTCAGCAGAAGGGGGGGGGGGAAGCAAAGCGCAACGATTCTTATGCATAACTCACCTCGTAAGGAAGAATTGACCTCCACATGAAGACTCCACCGAGCCACCTGGTCCCTCTGTACTTACGCACAAGGCGCACCCGAACGTCGGCCTTGACTAGCTGCAGCAGTGCCTGACGGGATTCGTAGTTCTTTCAACGGTAAAGACAAAACAATATCCTGAGCACCACGGGCCATGTACGAGCAAAATGAAACTTCGAATCCCGGCCGGCACCGCGATGCAAAGGCCCGCCCTTTCCTATTGGCGTCCGCCGCAGGGCTTCATGGGAATGGTTCGCAGGTTGAACTGAGCCAGGCGGTAAGCACGAGGGAAAAGTGAACATGGGAGCGCGTGGATTTTTTCCCCTCCCTCCTTCCGTTTGGAGATGAAGAACTTAGTGCTTAAAGCTCGAATATGCCATTTTTGGAGTTGGTGCAGCAAAGAGAAGAATGGTGTATAACGGAACTCCCCCCCCGTTGTTTCGCTGCTGGAAGTCCACGTGTTTTAAGAATATGGAGCGCGAATTAAAAAAAAGCTGTTCATGTGACATAACTCATGGTTTACTTAACCATGGTTTATGAAATGAGATGTGACCATCTTAACCATAGATAGTTAGCACAGTGAGTTTAATGTAGTTCTATTAATAGTTAAAGTCATGCCTTTTCTCCAGACATTTACTTGGTAACCCATTACTTTTAGTTTCAACTACAAAATTAACATCTTTTTAAAATTGTCTACGGCTGTATTATAAAGGTATGGGCATTATATGCAAACTAACAAGAGCAACGTTGCTGCTCCAATCTTAGCACTGAATATTCCAAGTGCAATTTAATCCAAAATCTGAAAGGTTTTCTTGTTTTCAATATGTAAAGATACTTTCATGAGCAAAGATAAGTTACCCCTCATTTTGAATTTTTTCTCCAAATTGAGATCGATTCATACAACCAAATGACTTAGCTGATTAGGGTGTCATGAAAATATAATATCTATATAGCTATATGATTAATTTATGCTTCAGATGTGGTTTTAATCCAGAAAACTGGATTGGTCACTTATTCTAGGCTCCTTCAAAGAACTATAATTCAAAATTAAAGATTTAAAAGTACAGCCATTGTTCAATTTTTTAAGTTACTGAATTGAAAGAAACAGTTTTTTTTCCCAAAGAAAAAAACTAACTAACTAAAAGATCAAGAAGATACTTTTGCTTTTCATCACAATAATTTATATTTATGAACGTAGTACATAAGTATATGTAACAGTTGTCCCCCATCTAAACGAATTCGGTTAGTAATGGCTAACTATTTTACCCATTTTGACAAATCTGCATTCAGTGCATCAGATTATAGTTCTTGTACCAATAGATTCATGATCTCTTGTATATTTAACTAAGAGAAGAGCTTTCAATGAACAGTGATCACATTCCAATTGATGGATAGCCAATATTAAACATCATTGTATTTTTTTCCTCCCTCCCATTAGTATTCCTTCAGGAGGACAAATAAAGTTTACCCGTTTAAAGCATAATACTTAAAATACAAAGGTAAGAGGATTGCATTCTGACGTAGGTACCAGTAATTCCCTAGAACAGTGGCTCCCAACCTTATGGGCACAAGGGACCAGTTCTGTGAAGAAAGGTTTTGCCACGGACCAGAGGTGGTGTGGTTTGTGTGCTGCCTGCATCTCGCCGGTGGGGCATTTGCTTGTTTGCGCGGCCCAGTTTCTGGCATCTGCAGCCCCGGTGCCGGTCCACATACCAGGCATTGGGAACCCCTGCTCTAGAAGTTATGTGGTTGGGACTAAAATTGAAAACATCTCTCATTTGCGTTCTTTTATGTATTGCCTTGCTCATTCATGCATAACATTGAATGGAGTCTGTTATATAATGAGGTAAAACAGCTTATTGCTCCATGATGAGCTTGGAGGGATAGTGACAGATATTTGCTGTTGCTTGGAAGTTTTGAAAAAATTGTCATGTGTTGACTTTAATAGCAAATACCAGAAGGTTTAATGATTAAGATGTTACAATCTGAGGCCCAGAGTTGGGTGTAACATTAGATAAAGCCCAAAACTATCAGAAATTTTTATATGGTAATATTAATATAAAACTAGAGAGCAAATATATTTAATTGAATTTAAATACACTTAAATGCAAATGAAATGGAACTTAATTTTTGAACTGAATAGAGTCGCCACCTTTTGGAACATGACCTCCAGTTCATCTAAGCCCAAGGGCAACAATTGTCTCTTTAAAAGTTGCACAATCCTTGTTTAACTATTTACAAAGGTATATGCTTCCTAACCAATCACTATGACATTAGTGGCTTTCATAGATTTTTCTCTATTGTTTTGCTAATTTGACATTCAGATTCTAGTGAGAAATTTTGTTTTGCAATAGGACATAGGTTAACCTTAAAAAAAAAAATTCAGCTCGCCTGTAAAATAGCCTATTTCAGTTGTTTCAAGATATACTGCAATCAGTAAGGCAATGCAGTATTTTTAAGAAAGTACCAGTAAATCAGATATGCCAGTTTGGCATAGATCTTTTGTGTTTTCATCCAGGGGTAAGAGGAGGTGGAATGATCCTTAATTTCTTTCAGCTTCCCCATGCTTTGCTGCTTCCTCTGAATTAAACCAACTAAGCCAACTGAGCAGGGATCTAAAGCAGTGGTGAAATTCAATCTTTTTTACTACCGGTTCTGTGGGTGTGGCTTGGTGGTGGGGTCCTGTGACCGAGTGGCATGGCCAACTCGATGTCACTCATGGTCACACCCACTCAGTCACATGCCCCCACCACCACCAAGCTACGCCCACAGAACCCGGTAGGAAAAAAATGTGTGTATGAATCCATTCGCAGCAGAGCTGCTCCTCCCTTTATGGTCCCCCCTGCCCCCTTACCTCCCAGGGGTTGAAGTACCTTAAAGGGACAGGCTGCAGCATCTGTGTTGTGAACAGGGAGAAACATTTGGATTGTCTCTGCCATAGAATTCAACGTTAAATGCAGCATAGACAATCCAAATGTTTCTTCCTCTGTTCACAGCAGAGCTGCTGCTCCCTTTATGGTCCTCCCGCCCCCCTCCCTCCCTGGTTCTATTTTAAAGGGACAGGCTGCAGCAGCTCTGCTGTGAATGGAGGGAGAAATGTTCAGATTGTGTGGGCCGGTTGAGTAACCAGAAGAGGTAAGCGGCGACAGGGCGACAGGGTGGGCGTGGCCGGGGCCACCAGAGATTTTAGCCACCGGTTTGGAGAACTGATGCCAATTGTCCGTGCCAGTTCGGTTGAACCAGGCCGAATTCACCCTTGATCTAAAGTGGGAGATAATTTCTCCCACTCTAATTCTATTTAATAGAGATGAAGATACTATCCTGCTTAAAATCAAATCAAAAAGCATTCCTTAGCAAATACCTGCGTGATTTGCTTTAGTTTAGTGTTTAATATCAAGATACCAGCTAGTAAAGAACATTTTGCTGAGCATCTGTGAAGTTTTATTAACATTTTTAAATGCTCTCAGAAGAGAACTATCCTGAAGGTTTTCCTATTTACAAAATAGCTACCAAAGGAAACAGCTAAAGTGTTATTTATTACTCCTAATTCATCTTTTAATTTTACTAATCAAATGGTTACTAGTGCTAGGCTTCAGCTGTTTACCATTTTTCAACATCCATAAAGTGTGTGTGGGATCCACAGACATTCCTGTATATGTGTATGATGTTAAAATTTAGCACTGCAGTGTGCTGGCTGCCACTTTAATATTTTCTAATTACAACATTTAAGACTATAATAAAAGATAAGACAGAGAATCCTGTGGCTATAAATACTATACTGTATTGCTCCAAGTGTTAATTCAGTCAATTCTTAGTATTGTTCAAGGGCTTGAACTTTAGTTACAAAGAAGATTTTTAAAAAATAAATTTAAGAATTAGATCCAAATAATAATATTTGTTTCCATTGCTTCGCTCATTATTCCTGCATCAATAAGGAAGACAGTGATACTTGTAAATATGAGCAGAATATCACTGGATGATTCTCTGACCCACCTGAGACTCTATATGAAAATATCTCACATACAAAATGATGCCTTTGATGGCATTTCTATCTCCATCTGTTCACCACTACCCCCTCCTTTTTTTCCTGATTCTCTTTTAGCTGACTAGTTCAAACCTCCATTAAGCACTAAGTAGGCAGAATCAAAGCAATTGGCCATTATATAGCTTCCATTAAAAATGAAGAAAAGGCAGAAAATTGCCTTCTTTACTTCAACATATTGCTGAGAGAGCAACATTTCTAGGAATAGAGCACAGGAAAAAAAAGAAACCAAGGGATCTGCTGACTGAGCACCCTTGGGAGGTATAATACACTCACCTGTCTCACCAGGAACAAGAATGATTGATTCTGAAGCTAATATTGGTGGCAAAAGGCTATCTTTTCAGTACTGTGTGTGGTTTCTCCCAACTGCACCTGTTAGGGGCTGAACCCCATTTTGTTTTTAAATGATAAAAGAAGAGCTTTGCTGATCTAAAAGCTATGTAATCAAAAATCCAAAGTGGCTAACAGTGCCTCTGAAAAGACCAAAAGCAGAATGTGAGCACAATACTATTAGGAATTCTGCATAGCAACAACCTAGCCTAGCTGTAAAGCCTAGCTGTAAAGAACCAATATGATAAGCAGCCCTATATTCCTTGGCAACATTGCCATTAGGTTTTGGATTATTACTCCAAACCAGGGATAAAATCCTACTGGTTTGGGCCAGTTCACATGAACCGGTAGTAAAAAAATGCTTAACAAAGTAAAAAAAAGTTCTGGCAATCAGCTGTGCTGCGCTGATTTTTAGTTCCTAAAAAGTAGGAACTTTTTAAAAAACTTTAAAAAAATTTGGGGTCTGCTTTTGCTCCCAGGAGGCCTCCCTGAGGCCTGCTAGCCAAAAATGGGGGTGGGGGTGCTGTGAAAGGAAAGAAAAAGAAAGAAAGGGAGGGAGGGAGGGTGGGAAAAAGAGGGAGGAAGGACCACAAACCTGGCACTAGGCGCAGCTTCAGAGGATACCTTGAAAGAGCACAGCAATCCAGGGCTGGAAGGGATCTGGAGGTCATCTAGTCCAACCCCTTGCTCCAGCAATAATTTTCTGTATTTTGATCCCCCAGTCATATGACTACATAGCCATGCCTACCCAATCACATGATCTCCACCAAGCCACGCCCATAGAACTGTTAGGAAATTTTTTAGATTTCACCACTGCTCCAAGCCCATGAAAATGCTTTATTAAGGCTACCAGAAGTAGCATCTAATAGTCATCCATTTTGTAGTGCAAATCTAGAAGTCTAGAGTGAAAAATGTATGATGCAATACAATAAGCTATAATGGGGGATTCAGCCTAGCGTGACTTCCAGATTAAATAGCAGAATAAGAAAATTTACTTATTCCAAATTTGTAATAATACTTGTTCTAGGATTACTGACTTAAACCAGAGTTTGGTATGTCACGAGAAAATGTGAAGCTATGGTTAATTCCTCCTTTTGGCCTTGGGCAAAGAGATAAGATGGACTCAGACTATTGTGGCTATTGCTTTTATGGATCTTATTTCTCTGATATAGCATAGATAGGTGACTGCTTACATTTAATGAATAGTAACTTTGCTGGGCTAAGATCATAGAACTTAGATGTTGCCAAGGGAGAATCTTGGTCATTACTAATACTTTTATCTTCTCTATCTGGCTTCAGTTTTTATCAGCTTATGCTGCTGTGTCCACTATAAATGTCTTTCCAGATACCTTTCTCCAATGATCCTTGTTCTAGTGTTGGCCCATCCCAAATCTGGCTGGTTCATTTCACTCGATGCCAAAAGTAGCCAAAAATCACACATGGGTGGGAACATATTTCATACTTTATTTCAGTACAGCATTAAAGAATTCACTTCAGACTAGAGTCAAATTACGTTACCAGTTTCAAACTGTTTGAAAGTTAAAACTAAAAATGATAGACTCAAGGATAAATCCATCTTTTATGTGGTTTGACCTTCTGGATGCAATATTGTACCTATAATGTCAAAAGTATGTGCCTCCACATTAATAAAGGAAAAATTTGACCTTATTCAATTAGTATTTTCGGAAGAATTGTATTTTTTACGTAATTCAACCTATTTAGCAGATTTCTTGATTAAATAAATGTTGATGTGCAATATACTTTATTATTAGGATTATTTTGTCTTAAGAATATTACCGTGATAGGAAATAGATGTGGTTTTATTTTCAAAAACATGGTGATTGTCATCACATAGATCCATTTATTTTTTTAAAAATACACAGGTCTATTTAAATTTAATTAAATCTGGGTTAATCAGTTAAAAGGCAAATCAAGGAGATAGCTCTTGGGTTGTTGTTGTATTTTTTAGCATATTTTATTTTCATTTTCATACACTCACATGTATACACCATACAGTATTAAACAATAATTGCATCAATTCCTCTTGTCGACAATGCCCCAGAAAATAAAAGCCCAATATACCTCTTCCATTCTCCATACACCTCTTTCTTCCACCACCCTCAACTTTCTATCTTCCCTCCATCATCCCCCTCTACCCTACTTCCCCTCGCCCTCTACCACTCCTCTCTCCAGATCTGCTCCCCCCTTCCTTTTTGCCTTCCCCCCCACCCTCTCTCCCATCCCTCTCTACCCATCTTTCTTCTTTCCTACTCCTCCTCCCCTTGGTGTATTTCCACTATATGTTAATGTATTTGGCTTATCCTATTTTTAAAGAAAAATTAGAGAAAAACAGTATACATGTGAAGTCACATTGCATTGAGATCTAACACATCGTGTCTAGCCTAATATATATCCCTCCCTCCCTCCCCCTCCCCTCCCCCCTCCTCCTCCCCCCCCCGACTTCCCAGAACCCGTATACGGTATAGATTTTTAACAAACACAGTCTAAAATCTATTGAGAAAAAAGAAATAAAGAAATTAATAACATCTCTACATTGATCTTAGCTTCTTCTTGCTAAGCTAATTTTAAACAATTTAAATCATTCCTGATCTTAAGCATAGGCTAACTGGAATTTCTTGGTCCCGAATTTATTTTGTATATAGTCAATCCATTTTTTCCAGTCTCGTTTATATCTCTCATTTGAGTGGTCTTTAAGATATGCTGATATTTTAGCCATCTCGGCTAAGTTCGTAACTTTCAATGTCCATTCTTGAGTTGTAGGCAGGTCTTCCTTCTTCCAGTATTGCGCCACCAACAGTCTTGTTGCCGTTATTAAGTGCAGGATCAAGTTAGTCTCTACCGCTGTAAAGTCAGTACTTATACTTAGCAAAAATAACTGAGGGGTAAACTTTATCCTTCTTTTAAAGATATTTTGTATAATTCACCATATTTTTATCCAAAATGCCTTAACCTTTTGGCAAGTCCACCATATTGAAATAGGTAGCATCGAGAGAACCACATCTCCAACATTTGGGTTGTAAATTCGGATACATAGAAGCCAGCTTTTTAGGATCTAAATGCCATCTATAGAACATCTTGTAAAATTTTTCTCTCAGGTTTTGAGCTTGTGTAAATTTCACATTTCTTACCCAAATTTTTTCCCATGTATCCAACATTATTGGTTCTTCAATATTTTGAGCCCACTTTACCATACAATCTTTAACTAACTCTGTTTCCGAATCTATCTGTATTAGTACATTATATATCCTCTTTATATGCATTAAGCTTTGATCTCTTATTTGTTTAAATAAGTTGTCCTCAATTTGGACAAAACCAATTTTTTGATCTATTTTCCACCTGGCCTGTAATTGCCCATACTGGAACCATGTTTGAACTGCCTTCTCCTCTTTTAATACCTCTAAAGATTTTAATTGTAGTGCCCCTCCTTCCGAAATAAGAACTGTCTATAAGTAATTCTATCCTGTTTTTGTGCTATATTTATATTTTCAATTGCATGTATAGGAATTGCCCACATAGGTATCTTATCATTTAATTTATGTTGATATTTTTTCCAAACCTGCAGTAGAGCATTTCTTAAAATATGACTTTTAAAGTTTTTGTCCAGTTTTTTGTTAAATAACAAGTAAGCATGCCAACCATATACCAAATCATATCCCTCAAGGTTCAGTATCCTATCATTAGTTAAATTGATCCAATCACTAATTACGGACAATACCACTGCATCATAATATAATTTTAAATTGGGTAGTTTTAAGCCTCCCCTCTCGCGCATATCTTGCATTATTTTCAGCTTTACTCTCGGCTTCTTTCCTGCCCACACAAATTTATTGATACCCTTCTGCCATTCTAAAAGATTCGCATCTTTTTTAAGTATAGGTAACATTTGGAAAAGAAATAAAAATTTTGGTAAGATATTCATTTTCACTGCCGCGATTCTTCCCAGCAAAGATAAGTGTAACTTCTCCCATTTGTTCATCTCTATCTGTATACTATGCCAGAGTGGTTCATAATTATACTTGTATAATTTCCCATTTGACATTGCAATATTAACTCCAAGATATTTAACCTTTTTGACTACCTCACATCCTAACATTCCTCCTAACTCCTCCTTTTGTTTAGTATTCACATTTATGGCTAATATTTTCGTTTTCCCTAAGTTTATTTTAAAACCAGACACTTGACCATATTGATTAATCGTATTCATTAAAACCATACTGGATTCCTGCGGTTGTTCCAATATTATAACCAAATCATCCGCAAAAGCCCACACTCTGTATTCTTGCTGCCTAACCTTAATTCCTTTTAGGCCCCTCCAAGCCCCGTATATTATTCAATAATACCTCCAAAGTTATAATAAACAATAGTGGGAACAAAGGACAGCCCTGTCTTGTACCCTTTTCAATTTGAAAGGATTCTGTTATTCTGTCTGTGATTTATTTATATTTATCAATACTCCTCTCATATAGGAATAGGAATAGGAATAAGTTTATTTATAGGCCGCCCTTTTCCCTGAGGGGACTCAGGGCGGCTAACAACTTATAGGGAGGGGATACAAACAGTAACATATAACATAACACATAATTAAAAGTAAACAACATTCATTCAACATTCGGGTGGGGGCGGATCAAATCTTTACCCCCAGGCCTGGCGGGATAGCCAGTTCTTGAGGGCTGCGCAGAAGGTCTGAAGGGTGGTGAGGGTACGAATCTCCACGGGGAGATCGTTCCAGAGGGTCGGAGCTGCCACTGAAAAGGCTCTCCTCCGCGTAGTAGCCAGCCGGCACTGGCTGGCAGATGGCACTCGGAGGAGGCCCACTTTGCTTGCATCCCATACAAATTCCATAGGTGTATCCATAGGGGTTTTAAGGCTACAATTAAGTAGCCTTTTAAATCTTGTTAGCACCAATTACTTACTTAAAGAGACTATGCTAAGATTGTGAATAGCCGATAAATACTTTAAAATTGAAAATAAATGTTTAAAATAAAAGACCAGGTAAAGAATATTGCCTTGAGTACAGCAACATGAAATTTTAAAGTTCCATTGCAGCATAAAAGCTATGAATATAATGATAGCCTATTTTTTTAAATTAAATTAGAGTTTCTAATAGTGCAGCTATCCTTTCCCAGTTGTTTTGGAAGCACCAATTTTGTGGATAAGAAAGTACCAATTGTATATAAGATAATTTGTCTTCATTCTGCTTATTAAACATCAAGACCGAGAGTATTCTTACTTGCATGAAATTTGCAGCCCATGTTGTTGGTCCTTATCCTGCTTCTGTTGTTTCTCTTTCAACTCATTTCAGGCACCTGATTTTCCTCAAAGGTAGCTGAGGACGAAGGCTGCCCATCTGATGGAACTGGAAAAAGGGAGAAAGTCCTTTTTTAGCCCTAGTTCAACTAAAGATGACTAATGCTGGGGCTGGGGATAAGGTAAGGGCAACATCATGGGGATGTGGCGGATTTCTTTTGGCTAGGACTCATTTGTGGATACAGTTGAAAACAAGTGGAGAAAGCTGTACAGCATTGTTTCTCAACTTTAGCAGTCTGAAGATACATGAACTTCAGCTAGCTAGCTGGGGAATTCTGAGAGTTGAAGTCCAGGCATCTTCAAGTTGCCAAGATTGAGAAACACTGCCTATAATCATGAAGAAATTGTTCATTAAAGGTAGACTTCCATCCCATCTTGATTTCCTTCCCTTGCAAAATGTTGCTGCTCTTGAATGGCCACTGGGAGGCATCCTTGTCCTCTTCTGCAATCTGCCTTTTGTGGGTGATGATGACAAATTATCAGAGTTGCTAAAAAGCTGAAGCAAATGTTTTATCCCTAGATCGTGTTCCAAAAAAAGGAAAATAATGCTTGCATATATCTAGCTCAGTTCATATCAGCTAACTCCTACTTAGCCTCCCTCTTTCTGTACTGTGTCTTAGGCACTTCTAGCAATCCCCCCCTCCCCCGTCTTCAGCTTAATACTTCCAAGCATGGGGTCTTCATTAAGTCTCAGAGTTAGTGATTTGCGAGAAAGCAGCTTGGATTTTGACATCCATCAGGTATCATATAAATATAAGAGGAATAAGAAAGAGAGAAGGGGGGGATGGGGTCAAAGAGAATCAGCCACTAATGGAGGGTTCTCCTTGTTCAATTGCACAGCACTGATTTATGAGCTTTTAAATAAATCATTTTTATTGCTGCCTCTTTGTCTTGCTGTCCTACATTTAACCCAAAGCATCAGTCAGAGACTGCGGAGGGTCTCTGTTTGCACCAGCCATTGGGGATTGCATCCCTACAGTACGAACTATTCTTGTAATGAATCCTAAATTTCCTTTTGCTTCTTTCTAGTGATCACATATAGTATATGAATTCACGAGATGTAAACTTAGATTGGTATAACTTTTAACTTCCTCCTTCTTGTTTACTTACTAGTCATATTCCCTTATCTTCTATTGCATGAGGTGTGGTGGCTCACTTGCTTAATGATACTACATGGTCTCAGCTCTGGTGGTTCGAGCCCAAGCACTGCATGGCAGGGTGAGCTCCTGTTACTCTCCTCAGCTCCTGCCCAGCTAACAGTTAGAAATCATATTCTATATAAATAAATAGGTAGGTACCACTTCAGTGAGGAGACAAGCTGGTGCTCTGTGCAGGCAGTCAGATTCCTGAGAGCTTTGAATCTTCCCGGTTGAGATGCCCATTTGTGAGGCAGCTCTGGGAAGGGAGAGGTTTTTGGGTGACCCTTCAGGAAGAGCAGCTCATCTTTATTTTTGGTGTGAAGCCAGCTTGCCCTTCTGTGATGCACCTGGGAAGCATATAAGCGTGTCCTATGACAGGGCTGGTATCTTGGCAAGCCAAATTACTGCTACTTTGCAATAGCACTGTGGTCTCTGAGGGTACTTTTAATACAGATGTAATGATTTGACCCTATGTTTAAAAATAGTCTGACAGGTTTATGTGGTAGTAGGAGAGCATAGCGTAGCCTGTTTGGCTTTGCAGCAAAGAGGGATAGTGAGAGTCTATCAATGAAGCACACAGCCCTCCAGTGCTTGTCACCTGTTAAGTAAGGTTGGCTGGAGGAGATGTCGGGAGAAGGGGAAGAGCTGAACTAAACAATCTATAAACAATCTATAACTGATTTTACAGTGCAGGAGAAGTTTTCAGCCATATGTTTCCAAACACAGATTTAGCTGTGCTGCCTGTATCAGATATTTGAGATAGGTCACCCACTCTTCTTTACTATACCTCCCAACCTGGGAAAGACACTGCTGAAAGAGGAGGTGACTCAACTTCCAAATTTCTCATCCTACAGAGAAGTTGTTCTGGGGGTAAAGAGCTTATATTCCCCGTTACCTGACACTTCTTCTAGCCTGGGCAGATGAAGAGGGCAAGTTCTGACAGATGTTAAACCTGTGCTTGCCTAGGCAGAAAGGGAGCATGGGTTTAGTATTTTAATCTAGCTCCTGTTTGTTATGCTGATTTGGATTCCTATTGGCTCACAACTGGGTGGAGAATACTGTGGACTCATTCTTATATTCCTGTACCCATAACAATAAGATGCCCTGATAAGAATATTTACATGGCATTGCTTCATGGCAATCCTGTTGTCCCATCCTAAGCCTAAAGCATTAAAATTGTTTTAGCTGTTCCAGTTCCCTTGTCCTAACATATAGTAGTTTTTGTAATGGACATGTTATAAGGTGGTTTGTCAATGATTTGGTCATGGCTTCTCCAGTCACGGGGCACTGCCTTCCATATCCATTAGGACTTATTCTGCTTGAAAATTGCCTGTGTAATGCCTGAGGAACACTTTTTGAAATATTTCTAAAGACTTGTGGGCTTTTTAAATGTACAGCATAGTGCTCTTTGGGAAAAAATAACTAGACCTGTTTTTTAAACACAAGTTTAATTCTCTTTTCTAGAGAGCACTCATCCTCTGCTTGAACAGAAGTTAGATTTATCGCAATAGCATTTAGACTTATGTAATGCTTCACAGTGCTTTACAGCCCTCTCTAAGCAGTTTACAGAGTCAGCCTGTTGCCCCCAACAATCTGGGTTCTCATTTTACCGATCTCGGAAGGATGGAAGGCTGAATCAACCTTGAGCTTGTTGAGATTTGCACTGCCAAATTGCAGGCAACTGGCATCAGCAGAAGTAGCCTGCAGTACTGTATTCTAACCAGTGAGCCACCACTCTTATCTGGAAAAGTGAACACTATTCTGCTAGCTGAACAATATTGGTTTTGCCGCTATATATATTAAAAATTTTCTGCTCTGCGAACAAAGGTGTTTGCATGGCATGTGTTATTTGAGGGGAAGGGATTGGGCACTTTTGTCAACTCTTAACATTGGCATGTTCCATAGCTTATTCCAGGTGATACCTGTAATGTCCTCAACTTGCAACCGGTCTTAAGTCCTCGACTTACGACTGGCCGCAAGTCTCAACATATGAATGACAGCCCGGCAACCAAAGGTTCGCACCTATTGGCTAAGATGAGCCAGGCTTGGAGCGGGCTTTTGCTCAGCTGTTATTGGCTGCTCTGCTTGACAGCTCCCGTATAAATAGTTGTGAAGCAGAGCCGGATGCTAAATTGTAAATAGTTGCCTGTTGCTTGTTGTTCTGTTGAATAAAAGTTGTTCTCGTTACCTCAGTAGTCTGACGCCTCATCTGTCGGTCCAGACTTCTTCAATTCCAGACAACAGTTTCTTGTTAATTCTACAGTTCTCTTGTAGCTCTTGTCAAGGTTGGAGCTCATGCTTACCGAGGGTTCCTTTGTGTATTACCCAAATACAACTTCTACTTTTATTAGTCCAACTGGTATTGAGCCTTGAACTCAGGCTGAAGTGAGAGTCCTTGCAAACCCTCTATTGTGCCTTCGGTTTGTCATTTAGGCTGTTTCTGAACTTAGCACCCACTTAATAGTATATTGAACTAGTATCCAAAAAACATTCCAGGTGACAAATTGCAGGTATGGAAAAGGAGAAGAAATGAGGTAGGAGAAAGATTGGGGACACTACCCTGTTCCCAGGGATTTGAACAGTAGATATACCATGTTTCCCTGAAAATAAGCCCTTCCCTGATTTTTTTACGCATGTGCCTAATATAAGCCCTACCTCCAAAATAACTCCTACTTAACAGACTGTGCAGTTGGCCGCCCTTCCATTCCATCTGGTTGCTCGTGGTGCCACTGACGAGGTGAGGCAAGGCAAGTGGAGGGGTGGAGCTGCCCCACGTGCCCCCATCAGCTTACTCAGGGCTCCTGCAGCCAGACATGTCCAGCAAGGGGCCATGTGGCTCACTTCTTCTGCTTGCTTGCTTGCATTTGCAATGGAGCAGGAGGCTGAGCAACATGTTGGTGCCATGGCCATGAGGCAGGGCAGGTATTGGGGCATGGATGGCCTGGCTGCGGGGGCCCTGAGATAAGCCAGTACTGGGCATGTGGGAAAATTCCACACACACACCCGCTTCGCCTTGTGATTGCAGTACCAGCATATTGCTCGGTCTCCTACTTCGTTGCGGCCACAAACAAGCAGAAGAAGTGGGCCGGTGGCCATGTGGCCTCCTGCTGGACATGGCTGTTGGTGCTGCCGCCGTGATACAATTATCGAGGTGTGGATGGCCTGGCTGCGGGGGGCCTGAGGTAAGCTGGTGTGGGCTGTGAGGGACAGCTCCAACCCCCCACCTTGTGCCGGCAGCACTGGCACCATGCAACCTCCTGCCCCATTGCAGCAGTAAGCAGAAGATATGGGTCCCCATACAAGAGGAAAAGCATCTCCAAAAAATAAGCCCTGGTGCTTATTTTGACGCCCCCCCCCCCCCCCAAAAATATTTTTGTGGAAACAGAGGTATTTTCTATCTCAGGCATTCAGTTACATTTCCCCATTCCCATCCATGTATGGACAGGAGAACAATGAGTGATTGCTTTTCTTCCCAGCAGGTATTGCTTGGTAGAAGGAGAAATGAAGTCAAGGAAATTAGCCTATTTTGCATTAAATCTGTAAGGGCCGTATCAGTTATGGCTGAACCAGGTTTGGCTGTGGGATTTAATTTAGAATTTAATAGTTTAGGAATGCAGATGGTCTTGAGAAAGAGTGTTTTAAATGAGCTTTGGAGAAGAGATCTAAGGCAAGATTACCATCTGCTGAAATATTTTGCCATCTATTTGCTTTTTTTTTTGTTCAAAAGGAAAACTGTACCTGAGTAGCAGATGTTTCCATTGCTTCTAACTTCCATATTTTAAGAATACCCACATAGAGAAATAATACAATTGTAAAGCTTGAGAGAAATTTAACTGTTAAAATGAAAAAAAAAATCCTCTATATCATTTCATGAATTGCAAAATGAGGCTGAGAGAGTTTCCAAATAATAGGTCTGCCCTTATAGTATATTACAATGGGAAATTCTTCTATTTCAATCTTATCAGAATTAAGATTAAGATTAAGATTTAGTTTATTTGTATGCCGCCCTTCTCCGGGAGGGACTCAGGGCGGCGAACAACTCAAAAGGGGAAAAGCGGATACAAACACAATACACGTAATTAAAATACACAAGAGTCATACAGCCATTCAAGTCGAGAGGGGAGGGGAACTCATCAACCCCAAGCCTGCCGGCACAGCCAGGTTTTGACGGCTTTCCGGAAGGCCTGGAGAGAGATGAGGGTCCGAATCTCTGCGGGGAGTTCATTCCAAAGGGCCGGAGCTGCTACAGAGAAGGCCCTCCCCCGGGTGGTAGCCAGATGGCATTGGCTGGTAGACGGAACCCGGGGGAGGGCCTTCTCTGTAGCTGGAGGAAGCTGGAGGAAGCCGACCCTGTGCGATCTAATGGGTCTATGGGAGATAATTGGCAGCAGGCGGTCTCTCAAGTACCCAGGTCCAATACCATGAAGGGCTTTATAAGTTACGACTAGCACTTTGAAGCGTATC
Source organism: Thamnophis elegans (assembly GCF_009769535.1). Classification (NCBI taxonomy): domain Eukaryota; kingdom Metazoa; phylum Chordata; class Lepidosauria; order Squamata; family Natricidae; genus Thamnophis; species Thamnophis elegans. The sequence goes on from NC_045558.1 coordinate 103,192,794, forward strand.
CAGAGACCGATCGGTAGCCAGTGCAGCTTGCGGAGGATAGGTGTAACGTGGGTGTACCGAGGTGCACCCACAATCGCTCGCACGGCTGCATTCTGGACGAGTTGTAGTCTCCGAATACTCTTCAAAGGCTGCCCCATGTAGAGCGCATTGCAGTAGTCCAATCTTGAGGTCACGAGGCCGTGAGTGACTGTCGCGAGTGCCTCCCGGTTCAGGTAGGGGCGCAATTGGTGCACCAGGCGAACCTGGGCAAATGCCCCCCTGGTCACAGACGACAGGTGATGTTCTAAGATCAGCTGTGAGTCCAGGAGGACTCCCTAGTTGCGCGCCCTGTCTGAGGGGCGTAAATTTTCACCCCCCAGCCTGAGTGATGAAATACTGGCCAAATTCTTGGGAGGGAAACACAACAGCCACTCGGTCTTGTCTGGATTGAGTACAAGCTTGTTAACTCCCATCCAGACCCTGACAGCCTCCAGGCACTGGCACATCATGTCAACCGCTTCACTGAGTTGGCACAGGGCGGACAGATACAGCTGAGTATCGTCCGCATATTGATGGTATTTTATCCCGTGCCGTCGAATGATCTCACCCAGTGGCTTCATGTAGATATTGAACAGAAGGGGGGATAGGACCGAACCCTGAGGAACCCCATATTTCAGGCGCCTAGGGGTCGACCTCTCTCCCCCAACTAACACTGACTGCGACCTGTCCGAGAGGTAGGAGGAGAACCACCGAAGAACGGTGCCGCCCACTCCCACCTCTCGTAACCGTCACAGAAGGATACCATGGTCGATGGTATCGAAGGCCGCTGAGAGGTCAAGGAGCACTAGGATGGAGGAGTGACCTCCATCCCTGGCTCTCCAGAGATCATCGGTCAGTGCGACCAAAGCGGTTTCCGTGCTGTAGCTAGCCAGGCCTGAATCCCGACTGAAAGGCGTCCAGATAATCGGCTTCCTCCAAGGACCGTCGGAGTTGAGAGGCTACCACTTTCTCAACAACCTTCCCAATGAAAGGGAGGTTGGAGACTGGCCGGTAGTTGTTCAAACTAGCTGGGTCCAACGATGGCTTCTTCAGGAGGGGTCTCACCACCGCTATCTTCAGTGCCGCTGGGAAGAAGCCCTCCCGAAGAGAAGCACTCACCATTGCCTGGATCCAGCTCCGCGTCACCTCCTTGCTGTTCGCGACCAGCCAGGAGGGACACGGGTCCAGTACACAAGTGGCAGTACTCACCGCTCCGATGGCCTTGTCCACTTCATCAGGAGCAACAGGTTGAAAGTCAGTCCAGAGATGTTGTTCAAGACCTTCCCCCGGTACCCCGGCTGGCTCTGCACAATTGGAGTCCAGGTCCATCCGAAGCTGAGCAACTTTGTCCGTGAGGAACTGGACATATTCCTCTGCTCTACCTTGTAAGGGGTTATCCGCAACCCTCGTATTTAGGAGGGAGCGGGTCACCCTAAACAAGGTGGCAGGGCGTGACTCAGCGGACGCTATCAGAGCAGCAATGTGATGGTTCTTAGCTGTCCGTATTGCCGATAGATATGCTCCGATGCAGGTTTTCAAAAGTGCTCGGTCTGACTCGGATTTACTGGCCCTCCAGCTAGGCATCTCTTTTGGCGCTTCATCTCCCGGAGGTCCTTGGTGAACCAAGGGGCCCTCCTGGATCCACTGCTGCGGATCGGCCGTAAAGGCGCAATCCGGTGGAGAGCCTCAGACGCTACTGAGTTCCAAGTAGCAACTAAGGTCTCCACCGGACTGTGGGCGAGAGTATCAGGCATAACGCCAAGCGCCGTCTGGAAACCCTGAGGATCCATAAGACGCCTGGGGTGGAACCACCTAATCGGTTCCTCCTCCCTACAGCGGGGGATTGGTCTCCGAAAGTCAAGCCTCAGTAGGAAGTGGTCTGACCATGACAGGGGCAAGATCTCACTACCCCTCAAACCAAGATCACAACTCCACTGCTCCGAGAGAAATACGAGGTCGAGTGTGTGACCCGCTGAGTGAGTCGGACCCTGGATTACTTGGGTCAAGCCCATGGCTGTCATGGAAGCCACGAACTCCTGTGCTCCATTAGAGTGTTCGCCGAGCGAAGGCAAGTTGAAGTCCCCCAGTATCATAAGTCTGGGGAACTCAACTGCTAGCTCGGCTACTGACTCGAGGAGCAAGGGGAGGGCTGTTGTCACGCTGTTGGGAGGCAGGTACGTCAACAACAAGCCCACTTGACCCGTAAGGTCCATCTTCACCAGCAAGGACTCACACCCGACAAGCTCTGGAACAGGGATCTGCTCTGGAGCAGAATTAATAGGTTGTATTAATAACTCCACAGTCATAGTGCTGAACTCATTTCAGCATTGCTTAGTAAGAAAAACAATAGATTCTCTGCTCCAAAATATGACTAGGCATTATAAATTGTTTGCTCCTTTCTTCTATTTTGCTCCAGAGATCTTCTCTTCTATTATCTTCTCTTCTATAGTCTTCTATTATTACTATTTCTCTATTTGGTTTTCAAAGTTTGATTTACCTCATATAGACGAAACATAATCATGTAATACACCGTTTCCCTGAAAATAAGACCTATCCTGAAAACAAGCCCTAGCATATTTTACATGTGCACCTAATATAAGCCCTACCCCCGAAAATAAGCCCTACTTAAGAGCCTGTGCAGCTGGCTGCCTGCCAGTTCCATCTGATTGCTCACCATACCGTGGCCATGAGATGAGGTTGAGTGATGGTGGAGCTGCCCCATGCGCCTTGCACTGGCTTACCTCAGCGCCCCTGTAACCGTGCTATCCATGCCCTAACATTTGTTTTGGGACGGCAGCACCAGCAGCCATGTGCAACAGTACCCATATGGCCACTGGCCCACTTCTGCTTGCTCACAGTCGCAAAGGAGCAGGAGGCCGACTGAAATGCTGGTGCTATGGCGTGGATGGCATGGTTGTGGGAACCTTCAGGTAAACCAGTGCATGGCATGTGTGGCAGCTCTGCCCCTGCCTTGCCTCGTGGCCACGGCATCAGCATGTTTCTTGGTCTCCTGCTTCATTGCGGCCACAAGCAAGCAGAAGTGGGCCGATGGCTATGCTGGATCCTGCTAGACGAAGGCTACTGGAGCTGTAGCCATGAGGTGAAGCAGTTGTTGGAGCTTGGGTGGCCTGGCTGTGGGTACCCTGAGGTAAGCCGGTGCGGGGCATATGGAGTAGCTCCAGTCCCCTGCCTTCGCGGCGGCAGCACTGACACACCACGTAGCCACCTGCCCCACCGCGAACAAGCAGAAAAAGTGGGCCTCCCATATATGCAAAAAACAAAAAAACAAAAAACGACACTGCCCCCAAATAAGCCATAGTGTTTATTTGGGGGGTACAAATTACTTTCAGGGAAACACGGGTATGTATAGAGAAAAGCTGCTGAACGGGGAAGAGTGATGTGATGGAAATGAGAAGAAAGGGAAAAGATTCCATAAAGCTGTGCTGCTTCATTGTTGCAGGAAGAACAGAAAAGGAAAACTATTAACCTATTGTTACAAGGAACTATAATGTAATATGGAGCCTGGACTTCAGTTTAGGATTGGTGTTTATTTCTATGTAAGAAACACTTTTTTTTATCATGAATAGAAACCCTTAGGACAAAATGCAACTTATAATAGTCAGACAAAATCTTTCTATTTATGTATTTATTTCACAATTTTTAATTAGATGCAAGTTGTTGCTAGTACAGAGATAATTCTTTGGTAGGCCCAATCCTTCTTTTATCACAGACCTTCGTATGCCCTTTCTTCTTAACAAAATCTTTCCCCAAGATGTAGAACTTATACTATTAGTAATAGTATTGCATTATTACTATTACTTCTACAGTGGGACATAGAATTATGGAGTTGAAAGCGCCATTATAGCAGAAGTAATATTTAAGGGCACTTGGAATTTTTTTAACTTTGATTTTCATGTTTAACCTGTAAAGTTTTCACTTTGTTCTTAACTCAGTTTTTAATATTTTCATTCTGCTTTTAGTCATGTGTTTTTATTGTTTTATTATATTATTTTAAACTGCCATTTAGGTAAGATGGGTAATGCAGAAAATCAATCCTCCTGGATCAGGCCAAGTCAACTTTATTATTGTAGGCTATTAGGCAAAAATTGCTTTTTCTTGCTTTAAGGAGCTTAACCAAAGTCCGCCAGTGAATTGAGTATCAGAAGAGGGACGCTGAGAGGTTGGAAGATGAAATGAAAGCATTGGTGAGAAGGAAATAATGCAGAATTGCCCTGAGTAACTATGAATAGCAATTAATCCATGAAAGTCAAAGGTAAATGTCCATTAAGGGTTGAGAATTGCTCCACCCAGTAAGAATATTCCTTCTCAGAAACTCTTTTTTCACTTGTAAGCAATCTACTGTATGTATATATGAGAATGGAGGCAAAAGTCATCCAATGAACTGTTAAATAATTAAGCCAGAATGAACAAGCCATGTGTCTAGAAGAGAACAGGAGAGTATTTCAAGCATGGTGAGTCATTGTTCCACATGATTATGTGCGGGTTAAGTTCAGTCTCAAACTCAAAAATAAATCTGAATACTAACAATGCTGGATATAACTGATGTGACATTTTACAAAATTGAAGAGAAGGCAATAGCTGATGTTTCATACCACTTCATTTCTTTTTGTTGTTTCTTTTAGTGGGGACATGGATGAGCATTTAAAGCTACTTAACAAAACATGAGCTTAATTTGAACCAAGAAGATACTAGCATATCAGTAGTGTATGTGTGTATGTGTATGTATGTGCATGTGTGTGTGTGAGAGAGTCCTCAAGTTAGGACCACAACTGAGGCCAACATTTATGTTGCTAAGTGAAACATTTGTTTAGTGAGTTTGCCCCATTTTACGACTTTTCTTGCCCCAGTTGTTAAGTGAATCATTGCATTTGTTAAGTTAATTATACAATTGTTAAGTGAATCTGGCTTTCCCATTGACTTTGCTTGTCAGCAGGTCGCAAAAGCTAATCACATGACCCCAGGACACAGCAACTGTCATAAATATGAACCACTTGCCAAGGATCTGAATTTTTATCATGTGAACATGGGGATGCTGCAAATGCAAATGAAAGGAGGCATATGTGGGTAGATAAATAAATGCAACTCTGGTGGGAAGGTAACAGCATTCTGTGCACCTTTCAAGTATCTTCATCCGGACCACATGACTATAGAAATGCCTTCGGACAATGTGGCTTTATTTAGAGGTTGGCTGACTAAAAAATAACTAAATGGCTTAAATGATAGGGAAAAAAAGATAATATGTGTTCAGGCAAGCTGCATTCTGTACATTGTAAAACACACAAATGGGCCTCACAACCGTCCTATCTCAAAGCTTGGGAGAACAGCTGTGTTTTTAAAAATGTCATCATTGGGGTAGGAGTTACACAAACAACACAATTGTTTTCTTCCTATGTTTGAAGCTGCTTCTAGTAATGTTCTTCAAGTGCATTGTTGTGAGAGATGGTGTGATGACAAAAATTAAAAATCTGCTGGAATACTATGAAATAAATTGTTGCTCTTTTGCTAAGCATCTTAAAATGTTTGTTTTTCCACAAATTTTAGTCTAAATTTTCTTCTTTACTGGATTTTATGACAGTCAACTGAATCTAAAAATTCCTGCAGTTATATCTGAGATATAATTATTTAGTAAAAATTCAATGGAACTTCCAAATAAATATGCATAAAGGTTGCATTCTTCATTTAAGACTCTTTACACATCGATTGTTTCTAGTGTGTTCTAGAGCAGATAGTGTTTTAGAGTTTTAAGTTTGGGAAATTAATTTTGTTTCTCTATAAAAACTTTCTTAATGTCTAGTAAATAAAATTAATGCGTGATGTTTCAGAAAGATACATAGAAAACCATGGAACGAAATATCTCTGAGAACATGATTAATCCTGGGTTTTTCCCAGTCTTTTCATGCCCTATCCCCTTAAACTTTATTGATTTTTTGTCCTGTCTCAGGCCAAGAAATCCCATTTTCAAGCACCGAGTGTCACTACCAGTGCAGCAGAAATTCTTTGTTATGTTGCATGAAATAGTATGTGTACGTTGTGGAGAGAAACCCTAGGCCATTTTATTCCCAGTTTCATGTATCTTTCATGACAGAAAAGCTGGCCTTCTGAAACTATTATGTGTATGAAGTTGGCTGTGTCAAGACTTGCAGAATGGAAGAGGCTATCTAAAGACATTAAATAGAGTATTGCATTGCACATTTATGTATTGCTAACTCACAGTTAGCAGATTATGTTACAACATCTAAGATGTATAACTTTCTTTTAAGAGACTAAAGAAGTAGTTGATGGGGAGAAACAACCGGCTGCTGTTATTTACAGTCAGAGGGCAGTGGGTGGTCTAAAAAGCAGCTGCAATGAACAAGCATGTCTTCAACCAACATCGTATCGAGAAAAAACAGATTTCAAGGTTCATGAATCACAGTCAAACATCTAAAACATAACTTCTTTATTCCATTCTATATAAGAATCCTGAATACTGAGAGGCTTGTGGCTGATGTTCTTTCTGGCTGCAAATGTGTTCCTGTTATATTTTTAAAAATACAAACATACCTGGGTTCCATATTGCAATGGAGACCAGCTGCATGGAAGTGATGTGTGGTAGTGCGGATGTATAGAAAAGGGTTTTGCATTTCTGGCAAATCTTCCTCCCGCAATCACAAAAGTTCTTTTATGTCTAATCAGCTTTGGTAAGCAGAATTTAAGGAAAGGAAGAAGGGGGAAGGTGCTTACAGGTGTGTGGGATTGTTCTGGTGGCTTATCTCCTGGGATGGAGGAAGGGAAGGAGACCATGATATAATAAATTTGGACAGTGTGCAAAAATTTCTAATAATCTATTTACTGGAAGCAAGGAAGGAAGTGGCAAGAGGATGCAAAATCCTGGGGGGGGGGGAAAGCATGGCTGGAGGGAAAGAGCAAGAGATGCCAGACATTGTAATAAAAGTTAAACTGTCAATTAGAAGGACTGTTGATTGGATCTGGAGGATCAAGGCTGTAATGGACCAGCTATTGGGGTTAAGTTGTTGGCTGCTGAAGCCCTGAATAATTAAACTCATCTGACTGAAACACCTCTGTGGAAAAGCAGTTACACCTGAGGAGTGGAAATTAAATGACTGCTGGTCAGAACTAAATAATACCAGCCCTATCAGGAATAGTACAGATTTATTTACTTATTTACTTAATAACTGAGGGTTTTTGGATGGCCAGGAACATCTAAAATAATTCAAATAGTGAAACAGTGATAGTTAAATGACAAGAAAGTGTCTCAATATTACCGTATAAAAAAGACTATTTCAATTTAGTAGGGCACTCAAAATCAAAATTAAACTATAGATTTATTTACTTATTTACTTAATAACTGAGGGTTTTTGGATGGCCAGGAACATCTAAAATAATTCAAATAGTGAAACAGTGATAGTTAAATGACAAGAAAGTGTCTCAATATTACCGTATAAAAAAGACTATTTCAATTTAGTAGGGCACTCAAAATCAAAATTAAACTATGAAAAATTCCTGAAAGAAGGAAAGATATAATGGTGTGTAGCAGGCAGGTTTCTCTGAGGAGAGCATCCCCTCAGACTTTCCCTTTAGCTGGTTACAGCTTTTCTGCCACTGCTCTCAAGGAAGGCCTTCAAAGATAGCAGGAGTGTCACACAACTCTTTCAAATTAGCAACATTATTTTTTTTAAAATCCTGATGGAGAATGTTCTAAATATGAAATATGTTGAGAATAGCATTGTGGGCGAGACTAGAGGTCAAGTAGGTCGGAATACCCATTCTTTTGGACATAACTATTTTTTTAACTTTATTTCTTTCCTTTTTTAAAAAAAATGGTATTGATTAATAATTTTTCCACTGAAAAAAATATAAATTTAAAAGGAAGAAAAAAAAGAAAAAGTACAACAAATGAAAAAAAAATGAAGAAAAATATAAATGGCTATCAACCTTCAACAGATAGATTACAACCTTCCAATCCTTCCTGTTTCTTCCTTGATTTAGAACATTTCATTTATGGCTATTCAAAATTACAACAGCTGTGGAAAAAGTGGCCTATGACTGTTTTTTAGACTTTACAGTCATTGCAACATCCGCATAGTCATGTGATCAGACACTTGGCAGTTAATTTGTATTTATGACGGTTGCTGTGTCATGGGGTCATATGATCACTTTTTGTGACGTTCTGATAAGGAATGTCAATAGCAAAGCCGGATTCACTTAACAATTGTCTTGCTTAGCCACAGAAATGTGGGGATCAATTGTGGTCATGAGTCGAGGACTACCTGTACAAATCAGAGGTGGGTTGCTGCCAGCATTAGCACACGTGTGCATTTCCACTTAAAAAGGTCTGCACACACATACAACATCAGAAAAACGGAAAAAGTTTACATTTTGGCAATAAAGATTGTTCTGCGCATGCGCAGAATTGAAATTCAAGATGGCACCACCGTTAATAGAACCGTTTCAGGGGTGTGGCAGGCCGAGTTACTACCTACTCGGCCGAACCGGGCTGAACCAGTAGGAACCCTTCTCTGGTATAAATCCTTTCAGCCCCAAATTTTATCCACATTTTTCTTAATCTTCAGATCTATAAATCATCATTTCATTTCTTCCTTCTTTCAGCAAAAAAAAAAAAAGGCCATATAAAGATTTCCAGTCTTTCACAAAAGTTTTTGTTGTTTTTTTTCTCTAACTAAACAGATCAGTTTTGCCATTTGTGTGAATTGTGATGTTTTATAATTCATTTCTCCATTCACTGTGAGGATTTCCTTATTCTTCTTTCACTGTGCCAACAATAATCTTGCTGCAGTCATCAGAAAGTTTTATTTCTAATTTTCTTTCTGGACAAATAGTTGACTTCATAATCTAGTAACTATTTTGGGTTAAGTTTTCAAGTTTTCTTTGAGGAATGCTGCATTTCCAAAATTCAACTAAAAGGTTGCCACCTTGTTTATATTGGATGAAAGAGTAACTTTGTCTAAACAATGCAATAGCTGTCAGCTAGGTTAATTTAGCAGCAGATAAATGTTTTGAGCTAGTGGGATGATTTACAATTTTGGGAGCAAACTGTGGGCACTCTCATAAAATGGCTTCCAGGGGGCATCCTGCCTATGCACAAAATGTTTGTCAGTCAGTGTTAACAAAATGCCAATTTACCAAAAGATAAGACATAAACTTATGTTTCAACATAAACTAAATCTAACCTCACCCATTATTTGTCTATTTAAAAAAAAAAAAAAACCAACGGGACGATATGGATATCAAATGCATTCTTTGAAATAAATATCATGCTAGCTATGGTTGTTTGCTATATTACATATCAGCTCCCATTTATTCATTTTTTAAAATTAAAAGCATATCGGAGAACAGCTAAAGTCAGATGAAAAAGAGATCTTAGTAGATGCCAAAGGATATGTTAGCAGATAAATTAATGCCCATAGGAGTCACTTTGCGTACAACTGGTCTAAGCTGATAAAAGGCACTGCTACTTTTTAAGGCCATCTGTGCCTCCAATGACTATGATAAATGCTGAACTATCTTGGAAATATATCTCTGGTCCTTTAATGGGAATGCAGTCCTTGCTAAGATAAATTGAGTACCATTCATCCAGACATTTCCTCTTTTTATTTGAACTGAATGCCAATTTTCCCCCTTATTCAATCCATTACTTTCCTCAAGCCTTGATTCAGAATACCCATTGTCTCACTAGGATTTAAAATTTATGCGAAGAAAAATTGAGTGTCATTTTTATATTGATACCAATGCTCATGTCCCAAGATGGCCTCTCACAATGGTTGCATCTTATTCTTAGCAGTATGGGTGGTCTTCTTTCTCTTTCTCCTGGTAGATAAAGATTTTAGAATATCAGATGCTAAGTTTACATTTGTAGTCTATATTGCCGATGCTTTGCTAACAGTCACGTTTGGGAAAGGTTGTGTGGAAAATTCCGTAGAAAATTAGTTTTCTGTATTGTTTGTAGCTTATTTTACTATTGTTGTTTGAAATTTTGATCCACAATCTGCAGTAGGAGATGGCAAAGGTGATCTCAGTATCATGAACAAAGTATTTCAGGGGTCTTGGACCATGGGGGAATTGTCAATAAACTGAAAAAAAGCTGAGGTGCTGTCAGTCTTCAAAAAGGGGGGAAAACTGGATTCAGGAAGCTACAAACCAATCAGCTTGACCTCCATACCTGGGAAAGTCTTAGAAAAAATAATGGGGAAGTGGATTTGTGAGCACCTACAAATGACAAAATGATTATTAGAAGCCAACATGGAAACCTTATTGCCTTCTTTGATAAAGTGACTAAATCCAAGAAATGTGAATGTAATATTTTTAGACTTAGTTAAGGCATTTGATAAAGTAGGCCATCTTTTTCTTGGTCAGATAGAACAGCCACTACCAGATGGATTTGCAGTTGGCTGACCAACTACTCTCAATATGTGATCCTCAATGGAACTCCATCTACATGTAGGGAAGCGTACAGTGAGATACCTAAGGTTCTGCCTTGGGCCCAATTTTCTTCAACATCTTCATAAATGACCAACATGAGGGGATTGAAGGGATTTGCTGATTTAAGCTGGGGGGGAATTGCTAATATTTTGGAAAATACTCAAGTTTCAGAAGGACGATAATAGATTTGAGCATCGGGCTCTATCCAACAAGATGTAAGGCTGGAAAAACCACATGCACAGGAACAGAGTAGAGAGTGCCTGTGAAAAGGGTCTTGTTGACCACTCTCTAAATATTCATTAGCAGTGTGGTGCAGCTGTCAAAAAGTGAACGTGGTCCTAGGCTGCATCAATAGAAAAATAGCATCAAGTTCGCAGGAAGTGATAGTACTACTCTGTACTGCACTAGTGAGGCCACAGTTGGATGTTGAGATATTAGAAAGAGAGCAGAGAAGAGCACAGGGAAGGGGAGATTGTCTTAGTCTCCATAGCATCTGAGGCGAGATAGATGCTCATCAGAGGAGAGAGGTGGAGATGGAGACAGAACCTGGAAATAATGAGGAATTTCCTTGTGGTGAGAATGATTATGGATGCTCCATCCTTTGAGGTCTTCAAGAAAATACTGGCCAATCATTTGTCTAGGATAATATAAGGATTCCTGCTTTGGGAAGGGGTGGGTTATGAAGTGTGTGTGTTCACATTTGCATGTGCAGGAGGTGGGGCATGCGGGGTGTGTGTCACATGCACATTGCATTATGACAAAATGAAAAAAATGTTAGCCATCACTGGAATAGGCCAATAGTTAAATACATTATATGGAATACTTATTCCGATTTATCTGAGGACCTCTTCTGTACCTGAGGTCTTAACAATTAAAATCCAACAAACACAATTTAATTATTGTAAATGATACTAACATAACTTGCAGTTTATAGCACATCATACCAGGTCTAAGAGACTTTATGCTGAAAACATTTTGCAAATGTGTGTGTGTGTATGTATGTGTGTGTGTGTGTGTGTATGTATAAATATATATATATATATATTTAAAGTCACAACCCCTGGTATGCCCAAATATGGGAGGAAGGTCACACTTCCATTCTCTATCCTTTGGCTCGTCACAAGAGACCATCCAGACAGAAACCCAATATTTTTTACTGTTGCCTTTTTGTTACATTTGTTATATTTGTGCTGATAAATAAATAAAGGGAGACTAGTATAGATCTATTTCAAGCTATTTAGCTCTCATCAGCTAGCCATACCCTTGCTGGGAATCGAACCTGTGCTCTATTGCCTCTTAGGCAGATGTGTTAACCATTGAGCTACAGAATTCGACTCCTTATCAGCCAGGCCAGGGTGAAAGGTATATATTTAAAGTCACAACCCCTGGTATGCCCAAATATGGGAGGAAGGTCACACTTCCATTCTCTATCCTTCGGCTCGTCACAAGAGACCATCCAGACAGAAACCCAATATTTTTTACTGTTGCCTTTTTGTTACATTTGTTATATTTGTGCTGATAAATAAATAAAGGGAGACTAGCTCTCCTTTATTTATCACATGTATATATATATATATACACGTGACCCGACAAAAGCGCGAACGTCATAAGCACACCGACAACACCGCGGCGCTAAAACCGCGATGTCAAAAGCGTGCCGACAACAGCGCGCAGACAGAAGCGCGATTTAATTTAAGGTAAGATTTACATTTAGGCTTAGGTTTAGGCTTAGGTTTAGGCTTAGGTTTAGGCTTACGTTACAGCGCGCTTCAGTCGGCGCGCTTCTGTCAGCGCACTTTAGGGCTAATTAGTTGCTCATTCGTCGCGCGGTTTTGTCACCGCGCTTTAGACACCGCAGTTTAGTCAGGCGCGGTTTTGTTGTGTGCGCATTTGTGGTGGAACCTATATATATATATGTGTGTGTGTGTGTGTGTGTGTGTGTGTGTAGGTGTCTAGTTGTTCGGGTTTTCTCCCGCGTAGAATTGGAGATGTCTTGCCGACGTTTCGACGAAGTCTCATTCGTCATCTTCAGGCTGCTTCAGGCTACTTCAGGCTTGGTGTTTCCAGGAGTAGTTTGAGATCTCAGCTGTTTCTTCCTTTTAACTGCCAGTGGGGGTTTAAACTGATTGGGTGGGGGCTTGGCTGTGTCTTGATTGGGTGGAGGTGTGTCCTTATTTGGTGGAGGTGTGTTCTGTTCTGATTGTTTGGGGGGTTGTGTTTCATGTGAGGGTAGGAGGGGTTTTAAAGAGGCTAATTGTGCTTTTGCAGTCTGGCTTCTGGTTCTGGGTCGTGCCTCCTCATCAGTTTGTGTTTTTGTCTGTTTTCTTTGTGGATGTTTGGTGGTGATATTCTGTGTGGCTATTGTGGGTGTGGCAGGCGGGACGATACCTCCCACCTGCCAGCCTTTTGGAAGCCTGCCCTTATTAACAAAAAAGTCCCAAACATAATGAATGACACCAGGCCCACACCCACAATAGCCACACAGAATATCTGCTAACTTGATCAGAAGACAAAATAATATGCTAACTGAGGAAAAGGAGATGACTATTGTGAAATGAAGTTGAAAGATATATCACTTTATAGCTAGTTTACGAAAAGCTTGCCAAATTGTTGATATTGTGAGTCCGGGCCTGATATTTCTTTCTTTAAGTATTTAGATTTATAGACCATTCCATTCCAAAAACTGGGCAGTTTACATCAGACCAGTGTAGAATAAAATTAAAACAATAAAAATGACATAACAACCAGTAACAGCTGGACTCATGCACCACTATTTGAAGGTAGTAAAGCCTTTACTTATCCCTAATGCTCTCCTGAAAGCCATAGCTTCACAGCTGTTTGGAAACACAATGAAGGGAAAGTGGTCAAAATATCTGGGCTATTATACTGTCTTCTATGCATTGGTGCATTATAGTTGTGCGAATCAACATGCACTGTCATCAACCAGTCATGGTCTGGTGATACATTCCAAAGAGTGAGACAATTATGTTTTCTAAATGGACTGGGAGGAGGCACAAGGAACCAAAAAATAGCCCCATTGTCAGAGGAATATCTCAAGGGTGAGTTCAACTGATGTCTGATTAACCCTCCCCCATTTTTCTGTTTTATGATTATGAGGATACTGTGCTTATGTGTTAAGTCTGGAGACACTGCATCTCACATAAAGCATTCATTTCTCCAAGTTAGGTAGCATTGATTGCATTCTTAAAAGACAGGATGCTGTGGTTGAATTCTGGGTCAGCCTTGCCTCGCTCTCTTCTTCATAGCAGTGCTATGTGTCTATAAACAGCACCAAAGATTTTGAGGACTCAGTGCAGAAATCTTTTCTATTAATTATTGTGGCCTCTGGCTTATTAAAAAGTTTTATTGCAGAAGAAGTGAGGAAACAGATGGGCAAGAGAGTTCCGCTGTTGTCTATTCATTTATCAGTGACAATTGTTTTCTGGTTGACCACTTGCACTGTAAATCAGAGATGATTTATATCATCATCATCATCATCATCATCATCATCAAATTCTTTGGGTGATTTAGAACAGATTATCAAGAGTTTCTAGCTCTTCAAGGTTAGAGCATTATTCTGTAAGATGTACCATTTCTATTTGGCTTTGAAGCTAATTATGGAAAACTTTTTTTCAAGTCAAAAAGCAAATTAAGGAATAGAAATAATAAACATTCCAAGTTATGAACAAGAAACTTGATCATATTTATGTTCTTGGATAGGATGGACAATGAAGGGTTTGAATATCTTTTGAGAAAATGTTTTGCACCTGGTTCTTACTCTTGCTGGAGTACCTTAAGGCTGTAATAATAATAATAATAAAGATTTTGCAAGTCTGAAGGTGGTGTTGGAAGAAATATCCAGCTCCAGTTTGAAGCTGGGAGAAAGGCACTGGAGACAAAATGGAGGCTGATTGGAAAGATGGTCCATTTATTGTTGAAGAAGCAGCACATGGGTGGTTCTGGGCAGATGACAACATGGAGTTGAGAGTTGGGGTTATTTATACCTTCTCTTGGGCTTTGCACTTGAACTTATAGTGTTCCTGTGCAAGAACATATATTCTATTGGCTGTTGTCAGACTCCCATAGTGCCATGTACAATTCCTAGGAGTTTGAGCTAGGTTTGATTAAAGTTGGCTTATGCAATGAAAAGACTTGTTGGGCAATTCCTATTCTGGCTGAGGGCTAACCCTACCTTTGTTCAGACCTTGCTTAAGGGAATTTGCTTATGAATAGAGCTAGCTCTTTCTTTCTGCTGTGGGCTATTATGCTGACATCTATGTGGGCTATTAAGAAAGGTAGGTGCTGCTTCCTGCCTCTAAAAAACCCCATGTTTCTTCATTTCTCATCCAGGGAAATATAATATTCTGCCTTCTTAATATTTCTCAAAATATTTCATTCTGCTAGGAGAGGGGTGGTTGCTAACTTTCTACAATGTCGCTATAACTTATTTGCTGATGGGGCAGTCCTAAATAAATATGGAAAAAATGCCTCCCTTCTGCAACTTTTCATTATTTTGAAAGTCAGTTCCAAAGGTACTTGGCTTGATAACAGTAAAATCCAAGCTCCATGTCTCTTCTGAAAGTAGCTAAACTTTACAGTAAGATTCATATTCTTATAATAGCTAGGTTGAAACATGATACACCACTGAATGTTGGGATTCTGAAAATGTGATAATGTTCAAATTAGAATATTATTTCCTCTGGATGACTTCAAAAACAGCTCAAATGACACCTCAGTGCAGCTCCTCTTCATTTGCTTTGCTTTCTTCACAAAACACATCCAGGCCATTTACTTCTGGGCAAAACCTCAGAAATCTCTAGTGTGCTCAAATCTGAGCTTGCTTGATGATACCAAAAGCAAGATTCCAAGGGAAACTGCTAATTAGCTGCTCTTGAACAATCGATGAGTTGCTAATTGCTACTTATCTTTGGGTAAAATGTAGAAAGCTTTTTGCAATGCTTTTTGCAAGGGCACAGGAAGTATGCCACACCATGGGATGAGTTTTCAGCCTGCTGTACTTGCAGATTTTAACTTTCTCATCACAAGGATAAAATAAAAGTCTCAGGACCAAGAAATAGCTCATATTGCTACCTACACAGAACTTGTGGGGTGAATGTTGCCCCAACTGAAAAGAGAAAAACCACCAAATTCCACTACAGCCATCTTTCAGAATTTAAGTGGGGTACAAATTACAATAGTCAGACCTTGACAATGGTATAAACTATGGTATGCTGGAAAGAGGGTATCTCTGAGGTTCTGTAGATGGTTGTGCCATTAAATTTTCACATATATTTTTTCTGATGTTTCTGAGCATGTCTATAACTTTCAGGCATGCTTTCGTTGGAAGAAATGTCCATCTGGGTTCACTTCCAAGTGGGGGAGCAAGACACTGGAAACATGGAAACTTCTTGGAAATATGGTTTAATGGTGGACAGGACTGCATAGTTTGAGATGCTGGGCAAAAGAAAAAGCACATGGGTACGAGTGAGATTTAGATTCAGATTCAGAAGTTTATTTGTATGCCGCCCTTTTCCCTGGGGGGACTCAGGGCGGCTCACATCCGAAAGGGAAAGGGGAAACAGACTTTTACATATACGACAACACATAATTAAAAGAAAACACAACATTCATACCATTCGGGAGGGTACAATCTTAGCCCCAGGCCTGGCGGGATAGCCAGGTTCTAATGGCTGTGCGGAAGGTCTGGAGAGTGGTGAGGGTACGAATCTCCACGGGGAGATCGTTCCATAGGGTCGGGGCTGCCACCGAGAAGGCCCTCCTCCGCGTGGTCGCCAGTCGGCATTGACCCGCAGATGGAACCCGGAGGAGGCCCAATCGGTGAGATCTAATAGGTCGTGTGGAGGTAATTGGCAGTAGGCGGTCTCTCAAGTACCCAGATCCACTACCATGGAGGGCTTTATGAGTGACAAGTAGCACCTTGAAGCGTATCCGGAGATCGACAGGTAGCCAGTGCAGCTCGCGGAGGATAGGTGTTATGTGGGTGAAACGAGGTGCACCCACAATCGCTCGCGCGGCTGCATTCTGGACTAGCTGAAGTCGCCGAATACTCCTCAAGGGCAGCCCCATGTAGAGCACGTTGCAGTATTCCAGTCTAGAGGTCACAAGGGCACGAGTGACTGTTGTGAGAGCCTCCCGGTTCAGGTAGGGGCGCAACTGGTGCACCAGGCGAACCTGGGCAAATGCCCCCCTGGTCACAGCTGATAAATGGTGTTCAAAAGTCAGCTGTGGGTCCAGGAGGACTCCCAAGTTGCGGACCCTGTCTGAGGGGTGTAATGTTTGACCCCCCAGCCTGAGAGATGGAATACTTGCCAAATTGGCGGGAGGGAAACACAACAGCCACTCGGTCTTATCTGGGTTGAGCACGAGTTTGTTGACCCTCATCCAGTCCCTAACGGCTTCTAGTCCCTGGTTCATCACGTCCACCGCTTCATTGAGTTGGCACGGGGCGGACAGATACAGCTGAGTATCGTCCGCATATTGATGATATTTTATTCCGTGCCGCCGAATGATCTCGCCCAGCGGTTTCATGTAGATGTTGAAAAGTAGGGGGGACAGGACCGAACCCTGCGGGGGTTTATACCCTCTCTTGGACACCACCTTGAAGCTTCCTGTTCCTGTGTAATAAATGTATACTGATTAGTTGTCAGACTCCCATAGGGCCATGCAGGGATAACTTTGTAGTGTCTTGAGTCCCAAGCTTGGTTGAATCTTGCTTGGTGATGTAATCTCCCCAGGTGCAATGTGGTGAGTTCTGTTGTTAGATGGGTAGAGGGCTAATCCTACTTTTGTTGGATCTTGGGTGAAGGCATTTGCTTATGAATAGACCTAGCTATCTCTTTATCTCTTAAGTGCTGACATTGCTGTAGGTGATTGAAGAGGTTGGGGGAGTGAGCTTGCTTCCTGCCTAAAAACATGTTTCTCCATTTCTCATCCAGGGAAATATAATATTCTGCCTTTTTAATATTTGCTAGAATATGTCATTCTTCCAGGAGAGGGATGGGTGCTAACTTCCTAAACTATATATATATACATATACATATACATATACATATACATATACATATACATATACATATACATATACATATACATATACATATACATATACATATACATATACATATACATATACATATACATATACATATACATATACATATACATATATATATATATATATATATATATATATATATATATTTGCAGAGTGGTGGGATGGTAGGGGCAGAATCGGACAACTCGCTGCAGCTGGGCTGACTTGCCAAAGGAAATCTCACATGGAAGAGAGGGACAAGTGAATTGCAGTGGGCCTTGTCTTGCTTTAGGTTTGAATGTACTCAGGTTAGAAGTCTTCAAGGCTGGGATGAACCAGAGTCTGGAGTTGTTGAATTGCCCTGCCTCGAGTTGTCCCAGGGCGAGATGGCCAGGGTGAGTGGGATGTGGTAAGTTGTCCTACACTATGGTGGAGATGCCTTTGATTCCTGGTTATTGCCTGTATTAGTCTCTGTGGTTTTCTTGGCAAGTTTTCAGAAGTGATTTGCCATTGCCTCCTTCCCAACACAGACAATATAGCTGATCCAGGTCATCCATCTGGCTTCATGCCTAAAAATTCATGGTCTCCCAGGTTCTAATTCTATCAAATAATTTTATTACATTTTACAAAGTGTACATATTGTTGGAAGAAATATCCATCTGGTTCAGTTCCAAGCTGGGAGAAAGACACTGGAAACATTTAATGATGAAGCAATAACCACATGGGTGATTCTGGTGCAGCTGATCACATGACCACATGAGAGTGGGGGGTATTTATACCTTCTCTTGGGTTTTGCACTTGATGTGCAAGAACATGTATTCTATTGGCTGTTGCCAGACTCCCATGGGGCCATGTACAAATCCTCAGAGTTTGTCTGAGCTAAGTTTGGTTGAAGTTTGGTCTGCTGATGCAATGAAGAGGCTGAGGGCTTTGTTAAGACCTTGCCGCGGGTAATTTGCTTATGAATAGAGCTAGCAATCTCTTTATCTCTTAAGTGCTGACATCTGCTGAGGGCTATTAAAAAAGGTGGGACTACTTTCCAAGAGCATGTTTCTCTATTTCTCATTCAGGGAAATATAATATTCTACCTTTTAAATATTTCTCAGAATATTTCATTCTTCTAGGACAGGGATGGGTGCTAACTTTCTACAAAGTAAAAAATAACAAACTAATAATCAAGAGAAACAGTAGAGAGAGAGAAAAAGAAAAGGGATAGAAGTGGGAAAAGATAAAAAGAAAAAGAAAGAAAAACACAAATATATACATAGAATGACTTCTATTGTCTTCTTCCAAGGATATAAAGAACATTTACATTTGATTTTTAATTTTTGTCCATGTCCATTTTCCCCAAAGGGGGGGATAGTAAATAAAAATAGGTTTTCTCCTTTTTAAGTTTTAAAATAATCAAATTCAAATGTCCTCATCTGATTTTTCTCCATTTCCTGCAAAAAGTCCACAAAGGGCTTCAAATTATATATGAATTTCTTCTGTGATTTTTTTTTCTAATTAACTTGGCTATCTTGAGTGTTATCATCTTTATTAACCATTCGTCTATTGTGAGTATTATAGGGTCTTTTGAATGCTGAGCATATAAAATTCATGCTGCTATTATCATATATAACCCTGAAACACCGTATGTTTTTTCCAATGTTTTATCCATAAACCCTAGCAAATTTTTTTTGGTGTAAATTGTATATTGTTTTTCTTTTTAAAAAAGATTACACCAGTAATTTCCTTCCAATATTGTCTTAACGCTTTTATAAGTTCACCAAAGGCGATAAAAGCTTCAATCTTAAATTTCCAGCAACACTTTGTGGGGGTGCTTTTTAAATTTTAGCCAGTTTATTTGTGGATGAATGATGTGGCTAATTTTATAGAAATTCTCTTTGAGGTTAATACATTTAAGGTAAATTCCAGTTCCTTTACCCACATATTTTTCCATTGGTCAGTTGATATGTTATATTGATTTTTTTTTGCCCAATTTATCATATTATTTTTAATGAACCTATTTTCCATTTCCAAATTTAACAAAAGTTTTACACAGTTCTGTTTCAAAAATAGTTTTATCATATCCAAAACTCTACAGTTTCTTATCAGCTTTAAATTTCTCTCAGTGTTGCAAATAGGAAAATCATTGACAGTTGAAACCTTCTAATCCCATTTTCTAATCTGATGCTTTAACCATAACACCAAATTGGCTCACTTTTCTGGGGGTAGAAGTTACAAAATATGGAGGCCATAATAGAAAAAATAGAAATATGGTCTTTGTCTCTTTAACATGGTGTTTGTGCGTGTGTGTGTGTGTGTGTGTGTGTGTAGGTGTGTGTGTAGGTGTAGGTGTAGAGGGTGGTGAGGGAGTTTTAATAGGCCTTCTTAGATGTACTTTTGGGATGAGCTGATGAGCTGTTGCTCCATATATAGGCTGTAGGTCAGAGTTCCCAAACCTTTCTGGCTTTGAGGACAGGAGGGGGAGGGGACAGATATGGCACATGCATGTGTGCGTCCAGCTCCATTTGTGTGAATGAAGGGGCACATGCCCTCCGCTTGCTCAAAAAGCACTTGCACACAGACCTGCATGTGCAAGTGGGGATGTGTGCACAGATGTGCGCACTTGCCCATCACCTCCGGGGCCTGGTTTCAAATGGCTCAAGGCCTGGTAATGGACTGCAGCACGGGGGTTGGGGACCCCTGTTGTAAGTGATGGCTACTACTTGAAATTGGGTCCGGAAGCCTATTTGTAGAACAGAACATTACAGAATAGAATTCTTTCTGGCCAAGTGTGATTGGACACACAAGGAATTTGTCTTTGGTGTATATGCTCTTAGTGTACATAAAAAGACAAGATAAATTCATCAAGAATCATAAGGTACAACACTTGATAGTTACACTTGCTTATTTGTACACTTGATAGGGTACAAATAAGCAATCAGGAAAAATATCAATATAAATCGTAAGGACTCAAGCAAAATTACAGTCATGCGGTTATAAGTGAGAGGAGATGGGTGATAGGAACAATGAGAAGTAACTACTATATTAATTTTAAAAGAGATGTTTCCCTGCATAAGCATGGTATGCAAGAAGTCTATATATGTAGCACAAATAGATTGAATACCAAGAATATAAATTCATAATGTAGGGTTTGTTATTTGTCTGAAAAGCCATTTTGTTCTAGATGCAAAGAATCTGGCCATTAAATGAAATTTCATGTTCATTTAACTATTACTGGCTGCTTAAACTACTCTGCTATCCATAAGGAGTAAGTTACTTGTTCCTGTCCTTAGCAAGTGCAAACGTCTGGGCCACCCACCCAGAAAGGCAGATGGCTTATATGACAGGAAAGAGCAGATGGCTTGAAAGCCACCAATATAATTCTTCTACTGTGACTCAGAGTTGAATGTAAAGTGGTTCCCAAACATTGATGAAAATTAGCAGTGAGGGCTTTACTAATTCCATGAGCTTCCTATACTTTCTTTGACTTTCTGTTATTATCTTAGTAGTATATGTTTCCAGGCATTTGGATTTCTCAGTTTCATAGCTGGAGTGATTACCCAAACATTTACAATATTTGTCCCCTAGACAATCTTATAGTGAAAAGAAATGAACCAAGGTTCTGTACAATATGGCTGATTTTACTATAAACCTAGGTTTTCTGGCTATAGGTCAAAGACTCCTTCTTGAATTTCATATTTTCTGGTTTTGTAGTTGGTAATAGTGGTTAGGATCGGAGCATTGTACTTCTGTGCTGAATAAGGATTTAGAAAGGCAGTAGAGGTGCTGGTTTAGGAAGAGAACTTCCTTATTATCAGTTTCCACAGACACATATCTAACTAAAGCAACTTGTAAGGTTATTGTCTTATGGTGAGCTTTGATTCTATTTAGAGTGTAAGGACGGTTTACAATGGATTCTTAAAGATTTGTTTCAGATGGATTTATTTTTCCGAGCTACCTCATTGAAACGATCTGTTTAGCAAGGTGAATTTCTGAAGAAAAAAGGAAATAAAGAACATGCTTTTCTCCCCCCAACAAATTATCAGATATCTGTTTTTAAAAAATATTTCATAAACAATCAGCTTTCTGGTCATATTTCTTTTCCTAACAAGGCTATAAATAAATGCAGAACAAGGAAACTATTATGTGAGGAAGCACATTAAGAAGACAGATCAGAAGTGTGCCTATGGTAATGCCTTGGTAAGGCCACACTTGGAATACTGCATTCAGTTTTGGTCACCACGATGTAGAAAAGATGTGGAGACTCTAGAAAGAGTGCAGAGAAGAGCAACAAAGATGATTAGGGGACTGGAGACTAAAACATATGAAGAATGGTTGCAGGAACTGGGTGCATCTAGTTTAATGAAAAGAAGGACTAGGGGAGACATGATAGCAGTGTTCCAATACCTCAGGCGTTGCCACAAAGAAGAGGGAGTCAAACTGTTCTCCAAGGCACCTGAGGGTAGAACAAGGAGCAATGGGTGGAAACTAATCAAGGAGAGAAGCAACTTAGATCTGAGGAGAAATTTCCTGACAGTTAGAACAATTAATCAGTGGAACAGCTTGCCTCCAGAAGTTGTGAATGCCCCAACACTGGAAGTCTTTAAGAAGATGTTGGATAGCCATTTGTCTGAAACGGCATAGGGTTTCCTGCCTAGGCAGAGGGTTGGACTAGAAGACCCCCAAGGTCCCTTCCAACTCTGCTATTGTATTGTATTATTGTATTGTATCTATGTGCAGACATGCAGCATCAAATTAAATAGAATTTTAAAAAAAGAATTCTAACCACCTGGCAACATGGATCTTATTATCACCTTGCATGATTTAAGAGTTCAGTCTAGATTATAAGTGAGCGCTGATATGAACTAATGGAGAGAATGTCAAAGAAGGACCACCAGATCTGGAACTGGGCAAATCCAGACAACCAAAGAAATATTTATTCCTGCCATCTTGTGAGAGTTTGTGTTTTCCCTGGCCCAAATCTGGTAGTTCTTGGTCAAAGCCCTTGGTCATAGGGTCCAAATGTGACCCCTCTTTTCTAACACATTCCTTAACTATTATTTATATTCAGAAAACTCTGCAGAATCATAAGACAGACCCTAAGGATTTCAGCACCATTCCTTAATCATTACAATTATTCCAGTTTGCTGAGTCCCTCCTCTGGGATTGGCCAATAGAGATCAGTAGTAGCAAGCAATTTGGTTTCAGGAAAGCTTGTGGGCTCATATAATTACAACTCCAGGGAAGTAAAATTATAAATAAAGCTATTATGCAGCCAAACTAGAGTTGACGGGCAAAAGAACCTTAATTGTGCATATTTTTATTTACTAAAAACAACAACTCATGGGAGACTGCAAAAACAGAAAAATAGAATGTGTGGCTGGGGCAGGGTAAGAAGTTAATTCTTCTCCGGCCATTTTTTTCCTATGGATTTAGCTTGCTTTTCCATCAGAATAGAGAACCTAAGCAAATTTGGGTTGAAGTATGGAACTAGATGCATGTGACAGCTGTTTTGAACTTCAGGTTATCATGTTGGCTCAGTCTACGTTAGGGGTAAAGAACCGCGGTGGCACAGTGGTTAGAAAGCAGTACTGCAGGCTACTTCTGCCAGCTGCTTGCAATTTGCAGTTCAAATCTCACCAGGCTCAAGGTTGATTCATCCTTCCATCCTTTTGAGGTCAGTAAAATAAGGACCCAGATTGTTGGGGGCAATATGATGACTCTGTAAACTGCTTAAAGAGGGCTGTGAAGCACTGTGAAGTGGTATATAAATCTAAGTGCTATTGTTGTAGTTGCCAGTGTTCCTAAACTACAATTCCCAGCATTTTTCTCTGTTACCCATACTGTTTATTTTTAATGGAATTGTAATCTTGCAATATCTAGACAGCCCAAATTTTCTATCTCTAATAGAATATAGATGGAAGAAATGGAGGCCTAACAACGTTATTATTCTATCTAAACCAACTATACAGATATTGTGGGAAAGATTTACAGTACATGTATCTGAAAACCCCAAAATTGCAAATAGCTACATTTGTATTGTAACAATACCCAGAGGTTAATATATGACATTTTCACACAGATCAGCATTATCCACTATTTTGAGTTATTTTATTTGGTTTTAAAAAGTTCATTTTATTTATTCTAGTCAGAAGCAACCTTCCCTACCGTTGATGTTTAAGATAAACTATTTTCATTTCCAAATCAAACAGGTTTATAACTTTAAAACAATTCAGAAGAATAATGTTTACTTTATTCTTGGAATGGAATGGGAGAAGTTGACAGAAGTAAACTGTAAGTAAACACCAAAAAATTAGCAAAAAATCCCCAAAAGTGCAGTAAGATGAATGCAGGATGCTGCAACTGGCTGTAATGCAAGCTGGTTGCCAGGAAGCAAAGTATGATCAAATAACCATTGGATGTTTGTGGGGGGGGGGGGGGGGGGGAGAGATCCAGCTGTCAGAACTTTGAAAAAGGATTGTAAGTAGCCCCTGGGAGATCCATTCAAATTTTGAACAGTCACTAAATGACTGTTCATTAAATGAGGATTACCTGTATTCGTGCTGAGTTCCAACGAACCACAGAAGATCATTTCAAAGGACAGGTGCGAATACAGAGAAGGTGCAATTTTGTATTGCCACCAAAAAGGAAATCCACATAGCATATCATAAAGAGTATCTCACAGAGATTTTGGAAGTCAACACAAATGAAGCATACAATTGCATGGTAACCTAAATCACTACAGTTGTTCAGGGCTTTGGATGCTAACAGCAGTATCTTGAATCTGTACAGATCTTTTCTGAATAGATGTGAAATGTGTACGAGGCATCCAACGCAGTGATCTAGCTACTGCTTTCTGCTTTTCAGGCAGATGAAAGGACAGTGTTCTTTCATACATTATTATTGTTATTTGTAGAAGAAAAGATGAATGATGAATTTTCAAAGATAGATAGATATAGATATCACACACACACTCACACACACACACACACACACACACACACACACAGAGTATATGCTCATTGATTTGAGGTGCAGGTGGGTTGGAACTGATCATGAATATCCTGCTTCAGGAAGAAAAATTAATTCTAATGCCTTATTAGGTATTACTTTTAAATGGGAGACTTTTTATTAGGTATTACTTTTAAATGGGAGATAAAAGGGAAAAATGGAAGTTGGATGCTTATCCAGCATCCCATATCTGCTTGTGTTCACACTTCTTGTCCTAATACCATCTTCAACTCCCTGACCTCTTCTTAAATTTCTAGCACAAAGCCAGGGCATCAAATCTTCAGAAATTCACAGGGATATATCTCTTAGTTGTTTCCGACTGTGCAAATAATGGGATTGCCAACAGATGACGACCTCCAGAAACAAGGATAAAGCCTGAATCAGGGCTCTGTGTGGGAATCTGGTATATTTTAGAAGATCCATTCCAGGATGGGGGCAGAACCTCAAGTGGGTAAAGTCGTGGCCTCTGAGCCAAGAAGCACCCCATTGTATTTCTCTGCTGGGAGCCCAGGCCTTGTTATGAACAGAGCATGCAAGCCAAAGGGAACAAGAGAGACCCTTCTTTCCCATCCCTTCCAAATCCATTGCCCAAAGACAATGGCATCCAAAGTCTACCCCAAGGAAAATGTATGGCATGAAATTTGCAAACGCTGGAGAATTTGAAATGCTTGTCACCGAGTGACCCCAGAGATCTTGTCAGCTATAAAGACAGCCATTGATCTCATCTTGCTTAGGGAATCCTTGCTATCACTATAGATTCACTGTTCAACCGTGGCTTGCTGGGATAGAGAGAGCAGAATGTTGTAGGAAATATGGGACATTGTATTAAGCCATGGAAGTAATAGTGGGAAATAGTGGAAAAAAGCTGGAAAAATGGTAAGAGGATAACTGGAAAGAGCACATGGGGAGGAAATTTTCAGAAGCTTCTAGATAACTAAAAATCCAGATGAATTGATTCTTATTCTTGAAATTCCAGCTCTAAGGCAGCCAATGACTCTATACTGGGAAACGCATGATGAGAAAAGGCATTTCTACCCTATCCTTTCCAAATACAGAATCCAACTTGATTTAACCTTAAATAAATTAAACCATATTGACAAGAGAGCAGTGTCTTCCATGGGACTGCAGGGAGCAGACTAACTTGGCAGGGCTCAGACCAGGCTACATCGGAAAAGGAAAGATGAGCCAGAGAAATGTAGCTGTCCTTGAACAGGCTTCCTGGATAAGAAGGAGAGGAGATGTTCTCTTTTCAAGCTAACTACACTGGGGAATAGTGATCTACTTCAGCTGGCCAAATATTTGTCTGGCTAGCTCTTCTGAAGTTTCATTTCTCATTCTACTCATGCTGTCAGGCAGGCTACCACTCAATTAATAATTGCTGGGAAAATAGGCCGTCGTTAGCAAAGGGAGGTCCAACAAAAGGCCACAAAGGCAAGTACACATGTATACATTGCTGTCGGAGACAAAAAGCTACAGGACTTCCAGCTGACGTCACAGTGACATTGGACGTGAGGAGAGGGTTTTCGTGCTCCCGTGCCCAATTCTCCTCATTGGAGGGCTCTGACAGGCTAACCACTTGTAGCGGTGGTAAGCAATAGCAATAGCAGTTAGACTTATATACCGCTTCATAGGGCTTTCAGCCCTCTCTTTGCTGACTCTGTAAAGCGGTTTACAGAGTCAGCATATTGCACCCACAGTCTGGGTCCTCATTTTACCCACCTCGGAAGGATGGAAGGCTGAGTCAACCTTGAGCCGATGAGATTTGAACCGCCGAACTGCAGCTTAGCAGTCAGCTGAAGTGGCTGCAGTACTGCACTCTAACCACTGCATCACCTTGGCTCTTAAAGCCGGTAAAGAAAAGAGGGATGCCCTGCAGGTCACGGAGAGCTGCAACTCTTCTGATTGACTCAGGGCTTCTTCCCTCTCATCCATGACGAGGAGAAGAGACAGCTATCATGGCTGTCATGAAGCTGGGATAGCCGAGGCAACAGAGAAAGTGCAGGAGTGGTATAGATGGACAGTGACTGGAGCTGGGTGAAAACATCCATTTTTTAATTTATACCCTAACTTTAAAAGGAAAAAAGAGAGAAAATCCAGGAAAAGAGACTCTTAGAACTGTTTGTTAAAATGATGAACAATTATGCAGAGAAAAATCCTAGACCTGAAAGAAAGAAACCAAGGGGAGAAACGCTAAAGACTTTTTAAAAAATTGACTTTTGAACTGGGCAGGTGTTGTTTTGGAAAGGCATTTTAAAATGCTGGAATTATCTACTTGAATAATTGACTTTGCCTCACAAATTGAATTAAAATTGGATAAAATAACTTTTACATTTGAAACAATGCTGAAAAACCTAAGCTGTGGGCACCACCTGCTGATGAATGGAAAATATACCATACCCCTACAAGCCTGGGAAAGTTTTTTATAAGTGAAATAAACAAGATTCATCTGGAGGACTATGGTGATACCTACTGTTGTATAATCATCTACTTTTATGATTACTGGAGCCTCAGCTGTGGGAATAAGGAAGATTCTTAAGTAAAGTAAAGTGTAAAGTAAAGTAAAGTGTAAAGTAAAGTGTAAAGTAAAGTAAAGTAAAGTGACTTCTAAATTTTGGAAGGCTTCCTGGACTATCTAGATGGAACTGCTTGAATAATCCTGGAATATAAAGAACTATGAGTATTGTACTTTCTGAGGAGCAACATTAGGCTTGAATTGTTTTTGGACTATTGAGTAAGAGCAGGATTTATTAAAATAAGACAAGATGCTCCATCAGGGGAAATAAGTGAAATTTCAAAAGAAATGGTGTTGATGTCCCAAAGCATTAAGGACAGAGAATGATAAAGAAGTACAGGGAGATAAAGAATCTATTGTATGGCATAAATGGGAAAATAGAAAATATCTTGCAACTGATAATGAATGAAGATCAAAAATCCCAGGAATGAGAGGAGAGAACAGAAAAAATGGAGGAAAAGACAGAACAGAAAAACCAGCAAATAAAGCAAGAAGGTGAGAAGGATAAGAGCCGAGGTGGCGCAGTGGTTAAATGCAGCACTGTAGGCTACTTCAGCTAACTGCAGTTCTGCAGTTCGGCTGTTCAAATCTCACCGGCTCAGGGTTGACTCAGCCTTCCATCCTTCCAAGGTGGGTAAAATGAGGACCCGGATTGTTGTTGGGGGCAATATGCTGACTCTGTAAACCGCTTAGAGAGGGCTGAAAGCCCTATGAAGCGGTATATAAGTCTAACTGCTATTGCTATAAGATAATAAAGATGATATTATCATGACTGATGGAAATAAACCAAGGGGAAAGTACTTTAAGAGATTTAAAAATAGAATAGGATAAACAGAAATATTTTTGAAAGGGAGATAGGACCCTGGGTAGATATTCTGGAGGCTGGGCAGCATAGGAGGATAGAGCTAAGAGAAATGTTTAGACTGAATAGTGAAGATACAGATCTAGATAGAGACAAGAATCCAAGAGAGGTATATGGGAGGCAAGCTAAAAAGCGAAGAAGAATTGCAGTATTAAAATGGGTAAGAGCTGATGGATAGAAAGGAAATCTTTCTTTCTTTCTTTCTTTCTTTCTTTCTTTCTTTCTTTCTTTCTTTCTTTCTTTCTTTCTTTCTTTCTTTCTTTCTTTCTTTTAATATAATGTTGGCCTGATTAAAAACTAGAGTAGAGATAGAAATAAGAATACACATTCTTATATAAAGTAATAGCTAAATGGAAAAATTAGAGATTGAAAGATGGCATTATTATGTTTAAATAATACGGTGATTAGCACTAGAATGGCGCATGGAAACATTTAATAATTAAATAATAAAGGACTATATCCTAATATAAACGTGTATTAGTAGAATAGAATAGAATTCTTTATTGGCCAAGTGTGATTGAACACACAAGGAATTTGTCTTTGGTGCATATGCTCTCAGCCTACATAAAAAGGCAAGGTACATTCATCAAGAATCATAAGATACAATACTTAATGATAGTCATAAGGTACAAATAAGCAATCAGGAAACAATATCAATATAAATCGTAAGGATACAACCAAAAGTGTCCTGCAAATCATAAGTGGGAGGAGATGGGTGCTAGGAACAACGAGAAGACTAATAATAATAATAACGCAGCCTTAGTTAATTGTTTGACAGTGCTGAAGGAATTATTTGTTTAGCAAAGTGATGGCATTTCGGGCAAAAACTGTTCTTGTGTCTGGTTGTCTTGGTGTGCAGTGCTCTATAGTGTTGTTTTGAGGGTAGGAGTTAAAACAATGTATGTCCAGGATGTGAGGAGTCTGTAAATATTTTCACGGCCCTCTTTTTGACTCATGCAGTGTACAGGTCTCCTCAATGGAAGGCAGATTGGCAGCAATGGTTTTTTCTGCAATCCTCAACACTAGGATTAGCAATTGTGGCTTGACTAGAACCACAAACAGAGGTAGAAATAAGAAATATGGGGAATATTAGCACACATATTTTTTATACAATAGAATAAAAGCAATAACTAGAGGGAAAGATTAGAGGTTGAAAGATGTTACTATGTGAGCGCAAATAATATTGTGATTAGCATTAAAATATTGAATAACTACTTTAAAACAAACATGTATATTAATACTAGGATTTCATAAGTTTGATTAATGTAACAAATATTATTAATATTATATAGTTCTAGGCTGCATAAACAGAGGGATAGAATCAAAATTATGTGAAGTGTTAATACCAATTTATAATGCCTTAGTAAGGCCACACTTGGAAAACTGCATTCAGTTTTGGTCGCCATGACATAAAAAAGAATTTGAGACTCTATAAAGAATGCAGAGAAGAGCAACAAAGATGATTAGGGGATTGGAGGCTAAAACATATTAAGAACAGTTGCAGGAAATGGGTGCATCTAGTTTAATGAGAAGAAGGACTAGGGGAGACATGATAGCAGTGTCCCAATATCTCAGGGGCTGCCATAAAGAAGAGGGAGTCAAACTATTCTCCAAAGCACCTGAGGGTAGATCAAGAAGCAATGGGTAGAAACTAATCAAGGAGAGAAGCAACTTAGAACTAAGGAGACATTTCCTGATAGTTAGAACAATTAACCAGTGGAACAACTTGTCTCCAGAAGTTGTGAATTCTCCAACAAACTGGGAGTTTTTAGAAGATGTTGGATAACCATTTGTCTGAAGTAGTGTAGGATTTACTGCCTAAGGCCTAAGCAGAGGGTTGGACCAGAAGACCTCCAAAGTCCCTTCCAACTCCGTTGTTCTATATTATTGCCACTTGTCCCAAAATGAATGATACCTAGATACTGTACTGTTCAGGTATTGATGTTGATGTATATTTTAAAAATAAAAATCCAACAAAATGGGGAAAAAGAGACCAAAAGCTAAAGTGCATTATAAAGCATAGAGATAATATTTCACAGTGACAATAAAATCAGATTATGCTTGATTCTACAGCAGTAATATGAGACAGATTCCCTCTTGATGATTACTGAAAGTTGGTCAGGTTTCTATTTATAAATAATTAATACTGTTCATTCCCCCCTTTGATCCTCTTTCTATAGAACAGGTTGATTTTAATTTGAATCTAGCACCTCATAGACACATTTCATTGCATTTACTGCATTCTTCCCTCTACTTTCAATGCTTACCTGCAAAAGCAGGAAGCAAAGAATGAATGCACTCCTAAAATATTATTATTCTAACAGAGGAATAACTTCATCCTCATTTAGATTGGTGTTCTTCCCATTCTTGTCTCTCCTTTTGGAATTTGGTGCACTGAACAAGGACACTTCCATCTAGCTGTTTTCATCTCCCAAATCTTTTGTACCATCCCATAGATGTCCTCATTTATGACTCTCAAGAATTCTTTCAAATTCACCAGTGCATCCTTTAGTAGGCCAGTAAGGATCATAAAAAATAATCCAGCCATGGACCACTCTCTTCGGTTGTTACTACTTTGCTCTATTTATGTAACACTGGCAAAAAACATACAAATGGCCACTGGGCATGAAACAGCAGATCCCTCTTGGTTCAACTAGGAAGGAAGGGGAATGGCATTGAAGTTTCAAAACCACTGTAGCACTTTAACATTAAAAAGGAAAGGAGAAATCTCAGAAGCAAGGATAAAATGGAAGTTCTCACTATGCTGATCAAATTTATCTTTTTTGATATGCAGCAAAGGTCCAGGACAGATTTTGGACTTTGAACCCTAATTGCCTGCTGATTTGAAAAACTTCCAAAGGAAATTCCATAATCGGAGAAAATATTAAAGACAAATAATTTTAGGATGAAAGGTAATGCTGGCAGTATTAAACCAAGAGGCTGTTGTTTTCCCAATTGGCTTTGATAATTATAGGTAACCCTTGACTTACAGCCATTTGTTTAGTGACTGTTTGAAGTTACAACAACATTGGAAAAAATAACTTGTGACCATTTTCACTCTTATGACCATTGCAGCATCCCTGTGGTTATGTAATCAAAATTTGGATGCTTGGCAACTGGCATGTTCTTAAAATGGTTTTACTGTCCTGAGGTCATGTGATCAACTTTTGCAACCTGACAAACAAAGTCAATGGGGAAGCCAGATAATTGTGTTGTTAATTTAACAATTTCAGTAATTCATTTAACAACAGTGGCAAGAAAATTAGAGGCAAAATTGTTTGCTTAGCAATAGCAATTGTAGGCAAAAGTAGAGGAGTACCTGTATATATTTTTTTGTTTTTAATACAGGTTCTGTGAGTGGTCCATTCTGAATACATAGTTTTAACATCTTATTTTACAGAATAACCATCTGCGGTGTTAATCTGCGTCTGTCAAGGGAATCCAACCCTGATGTTGCACCGGACCTCAAATTCTTTCAGCCGACCCTATTAACACGAGCCACAACTCCCACTAGTAATTCTTCTATGCCAGCCCTAGTAAAAGGAACAGGTGGTTCTATCAATGCAGCAGTTAAGCAGGTGAGTTGTTGTGAAGTCTCCCATGCATTTCAGTGGCATTTGAGAGAAATGAGTTTTGCAGAAAATTAATGATCTGTCTATGTCTTGCTAACCCAAATATGCCACCTGAGATACTTACTTCTCCTTGTCCCACTTCAGCACACAGTAATTTACATTAATCTTGATAGTCCAGAGCTCTGAGACAAGATAACTATGTTTCCTAAGAAGAACTCATCTCTTGGTGGGATACCAAAAATCTGCAGTCCCAAGTTCTTCCCAGGGACAAATAGAGGTAGCATTTAGATCTAGCCATCCTCCCCTCCCACTTCTCCAGTCTCCAGCATAGCTTCAACAACATATTTTGTTGGCAGCAATTAAAAATAGCTTCCTGGCATTGTAGTGGGGTGTAGTGGGGTTTGAATTGTTCATGTCTGCAAGCCCTGTTGTGATTCAAGCTGTCACTTGCAAGGCAATTACAGGAAGCTGTTAATTTAAGAATGGGAGCAGAGCCCTTGCAGCAGGGAAGCTGATAGTTGTCACGGAGAGAGAAGCATAACAGTTGGCATCTGTATTGATGCTTGTTTATTTTAAATGTTGGTTGGAACCCATCCTGAACTATCAGGGTTGGTGAGGTTGGCACACAGCACGAAGTGAAAATCTGCACAGTTTGTGTTCGGCCGTGCTAGAAACAGATTTTCAGTTACACACTAGAGACCGCCAGCTGTTTGAAAATCCTGTGGCTTTTGTGAAATACCAGACAGGCAATAAAAGAACATCATGGGTTCATCTAGCAATGGCAGATGGTATGTTACTGCTTTATTGGGTCACAGCTTTATAGGCACCTTCTTCTTCCATTCTCACCAATAACTGTGATGTGTTAAGCTAAAACAGGTCATCCAATGACCCTTGTGGTTGAAAAGTTATTGGAATCCATTGCTGCCTTCTATGTTCTAATTTAACCTACAAATATCAGTGTTACCCAAGATAGTTTGAGACTGAGGATCAGGCAAAAGTTAACCTTTCCGATATGCCATTCCTTTATTCTAGCTATAAACTAGGCCAGATCAAGATATTTTTCTCTCTTAAGATAACAGACAAAATAGTGTTCATTCTCCTATTCCATAGGTGGAATGTGACTAGAATATGGGTTGAACCTTACTGCAACATTTACAATTTATTTATTGAGTTTGCATGCTGCCAACTCTATTTAATTACATAGCAGTTTAAACAAAATTAGGGCATCTGTGGTATAACAAAGTTTGCCGATTGTGCATTAAAAAAAAAGAAGTAAAATAAAACCAGTCTTGTTTCCATTCTTTCTTTACTATGTGGAGGTATATCTAGGTGTCCTACATACTGGGATTAAAACACAGTGTTGAGAATTATTTTCATTATTTCAATTTTAAAATACAAAAAAACATTGTCTTGAGGTAGGATTATTTCAGCTGAATTAAGAACTATCCATATTGTGATTGCAAAAAGGTGCCCTGGCATAAGATTTGCTGCTTCCATTGCTGATCCCTATTCAGGCCCAATAACAAGATTGGCAAGTGATGCTGGCTTTACTGTATTGTGGGTCAATTAAGAAAAAGGATTTGTGGATTCTCTTATTTTTCCTGAAGGCAATAAGGTGAATGTGGATGGGAAGAAAAGGGAAGGAGCGTTCTGATACTATGCACAGCTCCTGTTGATGGAGGAATTCTGGGAACTGAAGTCTACATATCTTAAACTTGCCAAGGCTGAAAAACACCACAATAATCTATGAAGTCTATCTGGCTGAATCTGTGGCAAAAATTATATGAGATGAAGAGAGAAAAATAGCTTAAAATTGGAATAGCTACATCTTTAAGTCAATCAATCAATAAATAATATTTATTCAGTTAATTATCACCAAAATTTAAAAGAAAAGTAAAGCAAATAAGTACAATGATATACTAACAATCAACAGAATAAATTATAAAATATAACATTCACTCCCCTATTACTATGTTAATACAGATCTAATACAGGTGATAATTCTAAAATGGCAATAGGCATAAAATGAAAACTATATATGCCTACTATTTATTAATTAAGATGTATCAAATAAAGAATAATGTTTAAAACCAAGCCAGTTATATCTTGCTTTCATTGCAGCAACACAAAATTTAGCTACTGCATGTAAAATTAATAGTTTTAAATTCTGAAGGAAAAGGTTCATGTAAAATTTAACTGGCCTCCCAGGGAATTTGTTAGGGATACAGTGTAGCTTGACCTAATGTCTCTATAAAATTTACAGCGTAATGATATGGTTTCAATTTCCCTATCACCACATGCTCAGCTATGAGGATTTTACTATATCTGCCTTGAAGAGGTGCAGATGAAAGAATGTTAAATCTTGCTTTAGAGAATACAATTCTCAGTTTAGGGAAAATTAGATTTAGCAATTAACTTGCTGGTCCCACGTGCCCCTGTTAATCCAAATTCTATCATGTTGTCTATTAACTCCAATCTGGAACTCCACATCCCTTATTCTTTGGGTAATTAATTGCTTAGCTTGATTGTAACCTGATGATTTTAAGAATGGAGAGATATGAAGCCGGTTATTCTTTACCACCTATTTCCAGGGTTAGATGAAAAATTATCTGTTAGAACTGGAGGGTCAGATCAATTGGAAAAAATAACATTTTGAGCCAGTAAATTATCATTATCTTCCTATTCTGAACAACATTCCTATCTCAAGCCTTAACATAGCATTTGATGTTCCATTGGGTGCATCTAGAATTGATCACAGGAATTTTGTTTGCACTATTTCCCATGATTGCTTCTTCAGATACAGATTCCAACTTGTACCCTGTAAAATATTTGAAGAAATGGTTTAGCTTCAAAAAAATTTAAAGCCTCAGGGACTAACTGTCCTCCACTAGTATAAAAGAAATACTTAATGACATTCATCAATTTGAGGGATGATTGTACCACATAGTTGTTATTCTTCCATCACCATCTTTCAAGTGAAAAACTACCCAGAGATATTTAAATGTATCAACCTTATTATGCCCTTCTGCTTTCCAGTTATTACTATTTGGCTCTTGTAGCGAAACCTAATCTTTAAGCTACTTCAGATATGAGCTGCGGATGGGATAACAACATGTTACAATCATATGGTAGAAAAAAGTTTTTACAATACGGTAGTGGTGTGATTATGGCAAGTTAGCAAAATTTTCCAGGGCGCTGCTCAGGAGAGTCCAAGCAAGGGTTAAATACAGCCAAACTGCCCAGAACTGAATTGAAACTTTAAGCCATGCCTCTGGTGCTGATTATCCTCAGTTTTTTTCAATTCAGCTAGCCCAATGGACGCGCTTAGAGTTTCTCTTCAATTCTATTACTTGCTTGGACTCTCTTTTCAGTAAGTGGATTTAATTTCATTGTATTGGAGCAGGCTTGGAGAGCAAAATATGTTCTTTAATTAAATTGGCCATTCTCTCCCTTCCAGTCCTCCCGGTGTCCTGGATACCTTAGGCACTGTGAGAGGACACAGGCAGCTGTTGGGGGGAATGCATGGGTCGGAGTGCCGACGCAAGCGCTGTCGCAGCAACCTTGCTGCGGTAGGATCCCCCGCGAAGAGCTTCGTGGGCCGTCGTCCGTGCTTTTTGAAGCTGGCGTTTGGCGTGGCTTCTCCGGGCGTTTTATTACTCAGCCGGCTAGTTAAAGTGCAGGCGTGGCGGGAAAAAGGCTGCCCGCCACTTTTACTCATTCTGCCAGTTTCGCTTTCGACTCCTCGCACATGCCACAGCTGCTTGAAGCCTGATTCATCGCAGGATCCGCTTGGAGTCTTTGTGGTCCGGCCTGGCTGGCAATTTACCTCCAAAGCCTTTCACTCACAGCAGTGGAACTTTGAGGCCCCCTGGGTCACAATTGTTATTCCTGCGGGCGCTGGGAGCTGAGATTGCTCGCACTTGATTCTCAAAGTGCCTTTGATCCTCGCCTTCTGTGTCTCTCCAGTGAGCACTCTGGTCGACGGTGGGCTGTTGTGAGGTGATGAGTGGGGGGTGCCCCTTATCTGTTCGATTGGATTCAGTGCCATGGCAGATCTGATTCCAGAGGAGCCTGGCCAGTCAGGGGTTTCCTCCAAGGCCTTTGCTAGGCAGGTAGGCGTGGCTGCCAGGGAGGCCATCAGGGGTTCCAAGCCCTATTCCAGGCCTGGGCCTAAGCAGGATCAGGGCCTGATAAGGATGTCTTGCGCCGCCAGAAGGCCCTTGAAAAACACTTCTCCAAGGCCCAACAGCAGTCCCAAGCCTCCCAACTGGTGTCTCCTAAGGAGCCCTTCTTGGGAGTCCCTCCCACTCAAACCCATCCTATTTCCGACAGTGATGAGGAAGGCCAGGAGTTTTCCCCCATGGCTTCCTTGGCCATGGGAGTTTCTCCTGGTGTGTCCATGGTTGACCAGGCCGATCTGTTTGCATGTCCTTCGGACCTGGAGGAAGGGTCTGCCTTGGGACCCTTGGCACCGCAGGATCCGCTCCCCAGGCCAGATCCCAGGGTGTGCCCTGTGGAAGATCAGGGACCCGATCTCAGCGGAAATGCAGGAGGTCATTAATAGAGCCATTTCTCAGGGTATCGAGGCATGCATGCAGCAGAAGGGCAAGCGCATTTGTAAGACCCTGCATCTGCAGCCCCCAGTGGCCCCCAGAACAGCTTCTGTCTCTCAAGAGCCTCAGTCTTCACATTCTTCCATTGCTTCTGAGGATTCAGAATGGGAGGAGGAGAGGAGCTCTTATCCAGGCAGGAGGCTGAGTTCTCCAGGGGCGAATGTGGTTGAGGCAATTGTTAACCAGGATTCCGGCCAGGGATACTAAGTTAAGGCAGGATATTAATAAGATCATGGCAGCCACGGAGTATACTGCCGATGCCACTGAGCGTGGTCAAGTTTGCCTTGCGGGCTCTGGCATCTAATGTTGTTACCACCTCCTGTGGCTTCGGCACTGGAACGTGGACATGAGTTCCAAATGGAAGCTGGTCTCTGCTTCCTTTAAAGGGGACAAGCTCTGGAGGTCCTAGACGCTGTCCTAATAGAGAACAAGGACAAGAAAAAGGTGATGCCATCTGTTACTAAGAGGTCTGACAGGAAGGGCCTCTACTCCTACAGGAGGCAACCCTTTCAGAACGCAGAGCAGTCTACTAGTTCCACTCCGCCCCATCATCTGTACTCCCAGCAGGTGGACCGGTCTCAGGACTGCCAGTCCTTTCATGACAGGGGTCGCCAGCAGCCCTACTCCGAACGTCCCTTTCGGGGGGGATCTGGTTCCCACCCCTTCAGGAGATACAAATGACTACCACAGCTCGGCTCCCATAGGAGGGCACCTCCAGTTGTACAGCGCCCAGTGGGAGCAGACCACGTCGGATCAGTGGGTCCTTCAAACAATCAGACTAGGACTCACTCTGGAATTTCTCTCCCTTCCCCCCCGCCACTTCATCAGGTGCCCAGTTCCGTTGTGCCCGGTAAAAAGAGCTCTTATGGAACAAGAGATCAGGCATCTCAGGGAAATCAGGGCCATAGAGCCGGTTCCACTGGGCCAGGAGGGGACAGGATTTTACTCAATCTTGTTTCTGGTTCCAAAAATTCAGGGGGGTGGAGGGGAATCTTGAATCTAAAAAGGCTAAATTATCACATCACTTACCAGAGGTTCAAGATGCAGTCCCTGCAGTCCATTCTGGGATGCATCAGACCGGGAGACATCTTGACCTCCATAGATCTCAAAGAGGCCTACCTCCACATTCCTATTAGCAAAGCCCACCATCGCTACCTCAGGTTTGCTTACGCCGGCCGCCATTTCCAGTATTGGGCCCTGCTGTTCGGCCTGTCCTCAGCGCCCAGGACATTCACAAAGATATTCGCAGCTGTGGCGGCCTTCCTCAGATCTCATCCAGTGCAGCTACACGGCTACCTGGACGATGTCCCCATTCAATCGTCATCGACCCAGCAGGCACTTCTGGACCTGAAGCACACCTTCCAGGTGCTTCAAGCTCATGAGTTTTCCATAAACATGGAAAAGAGTCATCTGCAGCCGACAACCAGACTACAACATCTGGGCGCAGTAATCGACACCGTCGCCTGCCAAGTCTTCCTGCCGCCGGAGCATGTGGCGAGCCTCAGGGAAAAGATCACACAAGTACAGCAGCTTCTGCAGGCCAGGGTTGTTCAGCTTTCGCAGCTCCTCGGCAAAATGATTTCGTGCCTATCCATTGTCCCTTGGGCGAGACTCCATTCCCGGTCACTTTAGTGGCTCCTGCTCCCTTACCAGAGGGCCAACAAGAGCAGTTCGATGAGGCTTGTTCCAGTCTCGGCAGAGGTACGTCGGTGGCTCGGGTGGTGGATGTCTCCGGCTCTGTCGAAGGGATCCCTGTTTAAGAAGCCAACACGTCTCACCATTAAGATGGATGCCAGTCTGTTTGGTTGGGGGCCCCTCTTCCAGAACCAGCTGGCCCAGGCCGCTCACAGCATCAATTGGCTGGAGCTGAGGGTGGTCAGGCTGGCCCTGCTTCACTTCCAGACCGGCATCAGGGGATGTTACGTGAGAGTCTTGACGGACAACGTCGCAATGAAGGTTCATATAAACCGCCAGGGAGGCACGCACTCCAGGTCGTTGATATTGGAGGCCAACTTACAGGGTCGGTGGGCGAAGCACCTCCTCTCCATTCAAGCGGAACACATTTCCGGCACGACCAACACTGCGGACTGGTTGAGCAGGGCCACCGTCGACCACTCGGAGTGGCGCCTGCATCCTCATCTGTTCCAGCGATTGACCCAGAGGTTCGGGGGTCCGCAGGTAGACCTGTTCGCCACCGCGGCCAATTCGCATCTCCCCAGGTTCTTCATGAGGTTCCACAACCCGCGTGCGGAAGGCGTCAATGCTCTACACTCCTCTTGTCCGAGGGGCCTGCTGCACACGTTCCTGCCGTTACCCCTTCTTCCCAGAGTCATCAAGAAAATCCTGTCGGAGGCAGCAGAGGTCCTGTTGGTGGTGCCATTTTGGCCCAGGAAAACATGGTTCGCGGACCTGGTGAGTCTTTCTGTCAAGCCCCCTTGGCGGATTCCTCCACAGGAGATCTCTCTCAGCCATGGGAATCTTCAACATCCGGAACCCCAGTGGTTTCAACTAGCCGTCTGGCACTTGAGAGGGATCTCCTGAGCAGGGGCAGACTTTTGACCAAGGTGATCTGTACCATCCAAGTGTCTCGGCATCCCTCCACAACCCAGATCTACGACGCTACCTGGAGGGCCTTCGTCAGCTGGTGTTCTGCCTGCGGTCTCTCAGCGTCCTTGGCCTCAGTTCCTGTCATCTTGGACTTCCTGCAAGATGGCCTTGACAAGGGACTGGCGCCCAACACTTTTCGCCATCAGGTAGCAGCTCTTTCCACCATACTGGCTCCTGATGGGCAGGCTTCTCTCGGTCGTCATACCACCATCTGCAGTTTTCTCAGGGGGGCTACCAATTTGAGCCCTCCGATGGTTCACAGATATCCGACATAGGACCTTACCGTTGTCTTGCGTGCTCTCTCCGAGCCTTCGTTTGAGCTTATCCAGACAATCAGCATGAAACACCTTACGTTTAAAACTGCCTTTCTGATTGCCATCACTTCTGCTAGACGTATCTCTGAGCTGGCTGCCCTTTCTGTCTGTGAGGACTTGTGCTTGATTCAACAGGACAGAGTGGTGCTTTGTCTGGATCCATTGTTCATCCCTAAGATAAACTCCTGGTTTCACCGGGCTCAGGAGGTAATTCTACCTGATTTCTGTCCGTATCCCAGGCATCCCAGGGAGAAGCGATGGCACAAGCTGGACGTCCACAGGACGCTTCACAGATATATCAAGCGTACGGCCAGTTTTCGTCGTTCCGAATCGCTCTTCATTTCCTTCCAGCCGTCTTCCCAGGGCAGGAAGGTGTCTTCATCTACGATTGGTGGGTGGCTTAGGGCCTGCATCGCCCTCGCTCATGTCCTGCAATCTAAACCTGTGCCTAGTCGTATCATGGCGCATTCTACTAGGAGCGCTGCCACCATGGCAGCCTGGGTGACCAGGGCTCCGATTGAGGAAATTTGCAGGGCGGTCATCTGGACTTTGTTATCTCCGTTCGTACGAAATTACAAGTTGGACAAGTTTGCATCAGTGGAAGGGGCTTTGGGTGGCATGTGCTTCAGGGCATTCATACCAGCGTAGAGACCCTGACTGCTGCAGCTTCCCTCTCTGGTGACATTTAGCTTGGGTATGACCATTGCTTGGACTCTCCTGAGCAACGCCCTGGAAAAGGACCATTGACTTACCTGAAGGGTTGTTTTCAGGGCGCTGCGAAGGAGAGTCCACCCCACCCTGGAGGTCTGGCTCTGCTGTTCTCAGTTCAAAGTTGACAGTTCCTGTTGGACTGGTTATTGTTGAAAGTACTTTGGATTCGTTGTTGGATTTCTCAGCGTGCAACAGTTCCATGTCTTCATTGAAAAAATCTGAGGATAACCAGCCCCAGAGGCGTGGCTTAAAGTTTCAATTCAGTTCTGGGCAGTTTGGCTGTATTTAACCCTTGCTTGGACTCTCCTTCGCAGCGCCCTGAAAACAATAGCAATAGCAATAGCAGTAGACTTATATACCGCTTCATAGGCCTTTCAGGCCTCTCTAAGCGGTTTACAGAGAGTCAGCATATTGCCCCCAAAAATCTGGGTCCTCATTTTACCCACCTCGGAAGGATGGAAGGCTGAGTCAACCCTGAGCCGGTGAGATTTGAACCGTTGACCTGCTGATCTAGCAGTAGCCTGCAGTGCTGCATTTAACCACTGCGCCACCTTGGCTCTTCAGGTAAGTCAATGGTTCTTCTCTCAATTTAAGCCGCATGGAATCAGCACAAGCCACTGAACTCTGTCTCCATTTATAAAGTTAACTATATATTTAAAAACAGAAAAAACCCCACAAAATTATAAAAGAAAGAAAAAAGCTGAAAAAAATATGTAGGGAACGTATCTTTACAGATATGCATCTATCAATGCAAGTAGTCCTTCACTTACAACCATTCATTTAGTGATCGATCAGTTACAACAACACAGAAAAAGTCACTTACAACTAGTACTCACACTTACCACAAGGGTCACATGTTCAAAATTCAAGTGCTTGGCCACTGGCATGCATTTGCAATGGTTGCATCGTCTGTGGGTCATGTGATCCAAGGATGGGTTCCTGCCCGCATTACTACCAGTTCGGTGCTCCGCATACATGCGCATGTGCACTTAAAAAGGTCTGTGCATGCGCACACCATTAAAGAAAAAAAATATTAATTTTTTTCAATGAAGATTGTTCTGCGCATGTGTAGAACAGAAAATAAAGATGGCGACACCCAGGATAAAACCAGAATGGTCACGTGTCTGGCTGAGTTACTACTTATTTGGGCGAACTGGTAGGAACCCACCTCTCATTCACAACCTTCTCAGCTAGCTTCCGACAAGCAAAGTCAACTGGAGGAAGCCGGATTTGCTTAATGACTTGTATGAATCACTTAACTGCAGTGATTGGCATAACAATAGGGGCAGAAAAGGTTGTAAAATTGGGCATGACTCACTTAACAATACCTTTGCCTAACAGTGGAAATTCTGGTCTCAATTGTGGTCATAAATCGAGCACTACCTGTACAGTTCATTACAATTATCTATAGCTAATCTATAGGATGGGGGGTCAGTAAGAAAGGATAAAAAACTGTTTTGGGGAAAATTCATATGACTGAGCACTTGCCCTACACTTCTTGGTTCTTGCCTGCTCTGATTGTTTCCAGGTGAGATTTTTATTTGGCAAGTTTTTATTCGTAAAAAGTAGGATTTTGTCAGGATTTGAGATATTGTTATCTTTCATTTGTAACTATATTGGAGGTTTTTTTCTTGGAACTTCTGCTATCATTTTTCTTATGACACACCCATAAAACATTAATAAAAAAGCAGAATATATCCATAGTTTATTTTATTGACTATATTAGGAACCGTCCATCTTGGAAGCAATCTCTTTTCCCTGGTCCTGTCTTCTGATTAAAAAGCAAAATAAAGCAAAATGAAAATGTAAGAGGAAAAATAACATAAAACCTCTGCTTGAGCCATGTAAGCCCAATTTTTAAAGGTAAAATCATTCATAACTCTCTCATTTCAGACCTGCTGTACGAAAATCTTTCTATGAATATCATAGAAAATCTTGTCAATGTGCACCTATGTATTCTTTTTACATAGTTAAACAGACACATTAGATAGATCTTTTTGCACTTACCTGATACTTCAGGGACCATAGAAGTCTGAAATACTTGTAATTAATCCTCTTGATTGACTGATTCTTATTTGTTGGTTTGTTTATTTATTTATTTGTAGCCCACTGTTATGGTTTTAACTTACAGTCAAAAATGTTTGTATTTTTTTTTTACAATTGCATGCAAAGAAATGAATGAGCAAAGTCGACAGAGAACTGCAGTAATTATTTCTCAGAAGTCCTAATTTATAACTACAAGAGTCTATCATGTATTTTATAATTTTCTTTTCAATAATGATGAGAAGAAACTTAGAATATATGAGAATAGCTGCTTCTAGCGAAATTGCTTTAGGGTTCTAAGTGGAACTATTAAAAAAAAATTAGCATCACCTACAAGGAATCACATCAAAAGCTTATCTTTCAGGTGCTCTGGCGCAAGGAAAAGCTTATTCTAATTACCCATATTCTGGAACTGAATGGCAAGAAATCACAATACTGCCTTCAGCCTCCCCCAGCCCATTGTGAAGATAGCCTCTACCCATCTTTCATTTTCCTGCATCAAAAGTAATGTTTTTTTTTAAACTTCTGCCAACACATGTAGTGCTATGCTGTACTTCATTTCATTATAGGTAATGCCTCTTTCAACTGGCTAGTATGGGACGTAATGTGCTCCACTTTTGTCCTGAATTGCTGGATTGGTAAATGGCCCCTTCCCTTCCTTTCCTGCCGTACCACCTCTGCCTCCGCCTCTCCTCATTTGCCTCATTGAGCATCTGATGCTGAATTTGGTTTTGTGAGAATTTGGGAAATGGCTCAGTTGTTGCTGCCAGATTCACCCAGTTTTAAATCAGTGTCTGTACAATTTTCTGTTTACCTCTCTTTTTCAGGGTATGGGGGCCATAATGAGCTTTTATCCTTTAAAGTTTACCACTATGTTACTGCTTGTTGCTTATTATTATTTACCTCTTTCCCTTGAGAGAGGATAAGTTGGAAATATAATAAAGCCAATAACTATAGAAGGGAATGTATCCGGAGAGTCATGCCAATTCCGGATTATATATTGCTCACTGATCCATAATCTTTGAGCTCTCTTCTTTGAACTAAAAGGACTTCTTAAATTGTCTATCTTCTTATCCCTTGGGCACAAGAGAAATTGCTTTTTGGCAGTAAATGACGAGCAATTAAAACTTTCACTGTCTCCTCGGTACTATTCTCATTGAGCAATCATGGAATGAATAAATATTAATGGAAGGAACTCAAATAACTAATTTGAAGCAAAGAATTCCCCTCAGAAAAATATGGGTTAGCATGAGATCTTGGAAACACTAAGCATGAACATTTCAAGAGCTCAGATGAAAATGTGGAACATTTATGAGTTTGGTTACATAGAACATTGACTCTAGAAGGGATAAGGTGGAATTCATACTACTTAGTTGTTCTACTTCTTAGAAAACAGGACCTTAAAGTGAGTTATGGACTTGGCTGCTTCGTAGTGCAATCCCTAATATTCCCTAATTTCAAAGGAAATTGTCTCCAAGCTAAGGATTGTTCAGAACTGCATTTGACCATCACTTTTCAAGCATTTAAGAATGGTCAAAGCCCATTGAAGTA
Organism: Thamnophis elegans; assembly: GCF_009769535.1. Taxonomy (NCBI): domain Eukaryota; kingdom Metazoa; phylum Chordata; class Lepidosauria; order Squamata; family Natricidae; genus Thamnophis; species Thamnophis elegans. Next base: position 103,236,111 of record NC_045558.1, read on the forward strand.
GGCATTTTGAAGTGTTGAAGGATGAGCTAAGTATTTATGTATCTGATGTCAGGTTTCCAAAAGATAAATTTTAAAATATATTTAAAATCCTTTCTTTTATCTTGCATGTACATTTTAAGGATTAAGGCTCACTTGTGATTTTAGATGGCAAATAATCAGTAGTTGATTATCTCCAAACTCATCAATAGCTATGCGTTCTTTGTGCCTATTAACAAAAAAGCTTCATTTCCTCTGCACAAAAAAAAAGAAAAGAAATAACTTGTTAGCATTCTCCTGCCCCCTGCTATAATTATCATGAAGAAACGATGTTCAAGGGTTACCTGTATTTGAGTTTACTGATATAATAAAGCTTATAATGTTGCAAATTTCAGGGTAAATTCTGGTTTTGCATTGTTCTAAGGGGGAAAAAATCCCATCTGGCTTAATTCTGGAAGGATTTGGTGTCATTAAAACTGGAGAGTAGAAATGAGGTCTGGAATATCTCCTAGATTCAGCTGTGTGCATATTGAATGAATGTAAAGTTTTCTCAACAGTTGGATGCATTCTCACAACCGAGGGGTTTGTTGAAAGAACTAAACATCTGGAAATCCGATGGCCCTCCTTCTCCATATGTAGAGCATATTAGATAGTAGTTCTATGTTGAAGTAATGTACAGTATGGAATTCATGCATGCAAGAATCAATTCAAGCACAAATCAAGGAAGGAATCTTACTGTATTTTTCGGAGTATAAGACATTCCTTTTTCCTCCCAAAAAGAGGATGAAAATCTGGGTGTGTCTTATACACTGAATACAGCCATTTTTGGCCTGTCAAAATCCCGCTCCCCCTTCACAAAAATGGATGTGCAGAGGGTTTAGGAGGCGTGCAAAGTGCTCCTGGGGGCTGGGAAGGGCAAAAATGAGTGAATATGGGCTATTGTTTGCTCATTTCTACCCCCCAGACCCCAGGAGCATTCTACAAGCCTCCTAAAGGCTATGCCCTTTTCTTGGCAAAAATTGGGCCTTTTTTTTTTAAAAAAAGGTCAATTTTTGCTCTTTTTAAAATTACCGCCCCGTCCCCAGGAGCACTTTGCAGGCCTCTCAAACTCTCTGTATGCCCCATTTTTCACAAAATATGAGGCGTGCAAAGGATTTGGAAGGTTTGCAGAGTGCAAAAACTTTTTAAAAAAAAATTAAAATCTTGGTGCGTCTTATACTCTGAAAAATACAGGTACTTGAGAAGCTGAATTCTATGTGTATTGTGCTAAATAGGCACATCATCATCTGATCCACTCCCAAACAATCAGAATATAGAACAGCACTGTAACCAAACATCTTGCCAAGATGGTCTGCTAGATACTAAAAGGGGAGGGAGCAGAGCCATTGTCCTTTTCAGTGTGATGTCTAGGTTTCTTACTTTAGTATATAGAATATTTGTAAACCCTTAGCACTTTCCACAATATCTTCCTGCAAGATTCTTGGATCAATCCTTGAGCTGGTTCCATAAGAAAATCTGAGGACTTTTTGTGTTTCTAATAATCCCTAAGGCTCATTGACTATCATATTGCATCAGGAACCGTTGCAAGAAAGTAACAGCAGAGATTTCACCAGCCCATGTTGTAATAAGGGCTGCTCACTTCATTTTTTTTTCAAAAGGATGAAACTATCTCTTAAAGGAGAAGAGATCTAGTTTAACTCCCAGGTTAGTAACTGGGAAACGATGAGTTCTAGTGCACAAAGCCAGCTACATAACCTTGGACTACCTTTCAGCCCTAGGAAGAAGCAAGCGCAAACCACTTCTAAAATTATTGCCAAGAAAACTTAAGGGACTAATTCAGACACACACCAGGAGTCAAGATTGATTTGAAGATACAAACATACATAAAAGGAGAAAGGTTGTAATGTATGCTGTATGCCCCTCAATCTTAGCTAAAGGTGCTCATGTCAAGTAGAAGGATGATCATATTTCCATTGTCAGTCTGTGGGTTGACTGTAGGCATCAAGAAACATGAAGGGAGGCCTTTGATCGTCTCTAGAAAAGATCTTATGGTCTGATGAAGCTCTTCAGGGGAAGGAGAAGAGGCAGATGAGAAAGTAAAGGGCCACCAGAAAGAAAAGGTAGATAAAAAAGCACAGTCCAGAACAAATGTCAGTCTTCTGTTCTCAGCGCTTATCTGATAGGACAGGCCATAAAAGCAAATATCTATAGCCAGCTTAAACTTTTTATTGTGCAACCATCCACCTCATTCATGAAAGTGGATAGAAGAAAAGGATAAGCAAAGCTATCAGTTCTTCCGCCTAATTTTTTCACTATTCCCCCCTCCTTTTTTTCCTCTTCAGAGAATATCCAGGGAACACGTAGAGCAATTAGATAATAGTTGAGTTTCTTCTTCTATCTCTTCCTTCCCTTCTCCTTCCCCTTCTTCTGAGAAATAACACTAATAGCCACCTGGAAATGTCCCAAGATTCTATTGTAGCAAACAGGCCTGACATTAGAGACTTTAATTGCTTCCTGATGGATAATTTCTTTTCTTTAGGAATATGTATGCTGCCTTTCAGAACAGGAATTTTCCCAAGGTGGCTACAAAATATTTTAAAGCCATTTTTTTATCATTGTTTTTATTTTTTCAAGTGATATAAGTGTCTGGAGTAATTGTATTATTGTTTAGTTAGTTGTTAGCTCTTTCTTCCCTGGTGCAAAAGACCTGAGGTTACAGAGGGACCTCATTAAGTGCAGAGTGCTCCCTGGTGACCTGGCTGGAGAACATTTGAATATATCATTAGGGCAAGTATGTTTAGCTTAATGCACCTCTACCAGGACTTGACACTATCCTACGGCTCCCATACTAAAATCTCCATTGACGTTCCCAGAGTAGCAATACAATCTTTTCCTGTTAAACTTTCCCAGATCTCAAATCTATGATTATAGGATTGAGGATGCTGGAGCTTCTTGGGGCTTGGCTGGTTTTCTGTTGAATGGAATTTGTGCCAGGATTCCTGTAGATGCTAACATTTTGGGATAGACATTTAGCTGGAAATGGAGGTTTCTTCTAATTAAAAAAAACATTTTGTATTGCTGCAAAATAAGCAAAGAAAGATTGGGGATAGAAGACAGGACAAAGGTAGAAGGCAGATTCTGGGTCCTTTGGAGGAAACACTGATTAGCTATGAGAAGTGTTGACAATGGGCCCAGTGAGAATAACTACTAGGTCATTGTGAATCTGAATCAGACTGTGGGTGGCAGTGGTGTGGAATCTGAACCCCCGTAGCTAGTTCTTGGAGCTTTTTTCCTTATCTGGAGTTGTTTAAAGGTGATTTAATTTATGTACCTTTCACAGTCATACACGAGATTTTGTTCGTTGAGTTTTAAATGTCCAACCTTGCATTCTATAGTAATTTGATTCTATTTTTGTTTCAGGAAAGAAACAAAACTTGTTCAATTTGAACTATAATGTTTATGTTCTCAATTCTTCCTGCTGTTATTTAAGTGGAAAAAGGTATATAGGGATTTCATTCACAAAAGCTGTTGTGTTGCATAAAACCATATATTCATTTTTAGATTGCAAATATTTAGTTAATGTGTGAACAGATAATTCTGCAAAGTATGTGAACTTTTAAACAAATTAAGAAAAACAAGCAGAGCATGGTTTCTGGAATTATGGAATATTTTGAGCCCCAGAGTAGATGTGTTCCAGGTCATGTGATCAGAAAGGAGAGCTAAGATATAGCTTAGGATGAAGTTGACAAGAGAGCAAGATACTGACCAGTTGCCTCTCCTAGGAATACATCAGGAGAATTTTTTTCTGAATGTTTTTCTCTATATCCTTTGCTCTGATCTATTTCATTTTCAAACTCAAATCTTTTTTTTCCTGATTTTTGAAGCATTTTTGTGCTGACAGTTGGACTGAGTCCTAACTCCCTTTGTATGATTTCTTTTCAGAATTATGTTGGGTTTGAAGGAAAACCCATTACAGAAAGCAAGTGCAAATGGGAATAGTGCACTTAGAATGAAAAAAATAATAGCCAACATTTCAAGCCACTGGCCCCGCTGCTTTTCTTTAGAGATGCTTTAAGGGTAATTTTTCCTCCACATCCTTCTCCAACCCTTTTTTGAATTAAGTATTTGTCGTTTCTTCATCCGTGCCAAATTTGATTTTGTTTGTTCAGAAGGATCTAGCTGACAAACAATTGGAGTCCTCGTGCTGTTTGTACGATCTCTTTCTAATATTCTGTTGAGTTATAAAGAATTAAAAACCTTTATGTGATGCTTCAAAATTTCCCAGAATAATCTATAAATAACGAAGCCAAATAAGTGACTTTGCACTCCAAATTGCAGTCTAAAGAAATCATGATAGATAAATAATGCCTATTCTTCCACCTCTTGTGTTGTTTCAATTCATTGGTTTTTTCATTACTTTGGCTTTTTCCAATCTCAGTCCATCAAGATAGGCTTATTTTGAATCCCAAAATCTTTAGATAGTACATTCAAAATGCACCAATTGTTTAGACAAGAGGGGCACGTTCAGGGTCCAGGGATTGTGATCTGTTGGGATCCAGGAAGTATGCCTTATCTGTAGTTGAACTGCCTTTTGGAATAAATTAAGTTGACCTAATTCTGCTCACCTTTCAAAAAATGTTGAAGATCTAGCTGCTTTTCTGGACATGGGAATCAGAAGAGCAATTAAACCCTTACTATGGGTGTGTTGTCTTTGGCAGCCGCTTTGTGTTTTAGCTGGTTGTCAAATATATGTCTTTTTGTCCCACCCCCTTTTCCATTTCCTCTGCCAGATCCTTATCATCATTTAACAAAGTTCCTTCTTCTTTCTCTGCCTGTAATCTGAAATTTGATGCATTTGAATCTAGTTCTGTAGGAAAGATCTTAATGGCTAAATAATTGCCTGCTGACAGTTGTATGAAGGCCAAGAATTGGAAAACCCAACTGCAGGTATTTACCCCCCTCATCACATCACACCCACTGTAAGCTTCCCTCCACCAACTCTTATTCATTTCAGCATTCTACTCTATATCTACTCTTTTCATTCAGCTCTTAATTGCTCTTCCATTCAAAGAGTTGTTTCTTATTTGGAGCAATTATTGTGTGTATCTGAATTTGGAATGTATAGGACAGAGGACTGTTTGTCTGTTTGACAGAGGGATTTAAAACAGTGGAAAACTCAGAAAGAAACTTTCCAGCAAATAACCTGGGCTTGGAAAAAACTAGGAACTACTCTGCCTTTTTACTATGAGAAAGTAAGAAATCAGGTCCAAACAATAAGAGCCGTGTGTAGTTCTTTTGAAGGAGTCTAAAATAGTGATATGAAATATGGAAAAGTACCAGTATAGATATTTCTTTTCTTATCCTATTGGCTATAAAGCCAATGCTAGCCCAAGAAGTAAAGTCAAAATAGAGCCAATGTTATTAGCTAAGTCATCATTTTCAAAATGCATTAGACCAATTATTGCCTTACTTTACTTCTCTTGATTCTACAGATTAAGATTGCTTTATCCTGCTGCAGGGCAAGACTGCTCTGCAAAAAGCTGATATTATTTTTGCAATTTTGCAGCTCAAAAATATTTGCAACCAAACATACATACATACATACATACATACATACATACATACATACATACATGTTATGTATGCCCCAATTATGTCCCATAATTGGGGCATACCAGGGGTTGTGACACTAAATATATACCTGGCTTCAGCTGATAAGGAGGAGGACCTGTGGCTCAATAGTTAAGACATCTGCCTAAGATGCAATACAGCACAGGTTCGAATCCCAGTAAGGGTATAGCTAGCTGATGAGAGCTAAATAGCTTGAAATAGATCTATACTTGTCTCCCTTTATTTATTTATCAGCACAAATACAACATATATATATACTATTCTCCCTTTATTTATTTATCAGCACAAATATAACACAAATATAATAAGTAAAAATATTGGGTTTCTGTCGTGATGGACTCTTGTGACGAGCCGATTGACAGATAATGGAAGCAGTTAGCTTCCTCCCATAATTGGGGCATACCAGGGGTTGTGGCACTATACATACATACATACATACATACATACATACATACATACATACATACATATATGAAAGTATCATAATAGACAAACTTTAGCAACTTTAAGATTGCTGCCTGTCATTAGAAAGATGGCAAAGGAAGTAGCAATGCAAAGTGAGTTTGATAGATCTATTCTGTTCTGTACCATGCTTTTTTTAGAATTTTAATGTGTTTCCCATTTCAAATTGCTGGGAACTAACACGCTATCACCACTGAGCAACCATAATCTGAGAGAACTCAGGAAGTAGAAAAAAGTGCTTCTGTAATCGCATGGCGGCAGGTTATTCACTCTTGAGCTGCCAAACACTATATATTTTTAAGACAATTCACAGGAGGTCTCTGCAAATTAGTTCTGATTCAATTCAAATAAGAGTTCCGACATTCAGAGACAACATGATTCAATTTTAGTTTGTGATCTGAGATTCAAGGGCAGACTTAATCCAATTGAACCACTTCAAGATTTGATTAGAACAAAAATTCATCCATAAACTGAAATGGAGAAATTTCATAATGCCTGAAACAATTCTTTCTCCTCCTTTTGAATAAAATAGCAGGCCTGGTGCACTTCTTAGTATATGTTAATTATGGTAAGTTGGTCCCATTTAATTTTTAAAATATCTGCCCTGTATCTTTTAGGAGAAGAATAGCAGGGATGAATAAGGAACAACTTCCCACCCGCACATAGTCTGTAGAGAAGTTGGTAGAGCCACGGCACAAAATGTCCTACTCCCATTTCAAATACAGACTTTCTAAACCTATATTAAAGGTCAATGGCAATCTTTTTACTTGCTTTCCTGGGCACCAGACTTGGCATGACATTAAAGAATGACAAATGACTTTTGGTGTGGAGTGCTTTGCTGCCTCTGATCACTGGGTTACCAGACACCAGGAAGATTGGCATAGCTGACTGGCAGTTTTACTTCCTGCTAGAAAATCTCTCCCTGCCAGTCCTTTATGGGAGACCAGACTTGAACATCAAAGTCATTATTAAAACTACTTTAATTATAGGATTACACTAACAGAATCTTGCAACTCTGAATTGGCCTCCCCACCTCCTACCTTCATCCTAAAGAGGACTAAGAAAAGTCAAATCTGAGACATTTTTCTCCGATTTCGTTTCTGCTATGGAGATCAGATTTCTGCTATCTGATCCTTACCTTGGCAGTAACTCTTCCTCCTGTTCCTGATGCTTATTCTCTCAATCTATTACATCCACATGACTGGCCTTGTTATGCTGCCAGGCTGCCAGTGTTGTGAATGCAAAAGATGAAGTGCAGCTGTGAGGAGGAAGATCACTCTAGTGAAAAACAAGGATAGTTGGATTGCAAATTAAAAAGGAAGAGGAACAGAGAACAAAAGACAGGAAGATATTTTATGACTTTGAAATGTGAATTTAGAGATGATTGGGCTCTGATTTGCTGTCAAGATCTTAAGAGTTTAGATGGAAAACGGGATATGTCTGATTGTGTAAGGAGAGGCATTTTATTGTTAAGAAACTTCATGCTTTTTAGGAGCCTAGAAGAACCCACAGCCTCTTATTAGCGAGCAGAGAAATTTTCCTACTGTACTCCTTATACAATACCTTAACCAATTTCCTTAGTCAGTCCCAAGGGGCTAAATCTTCTCTGCCTCTAATCTATTTTATTGTGCCCTTGGTAATGGTGAGCAATATTCCTTTCTTATCTGCAAGGAAAAGAGTTTAGGAGGAAGAATAATTAATGTGAGTGTGATAGTGGGCAACTGAATCTGCTCTTTGGCATGTTTGCATACTCAGGGGTGAATGTCCTGAAAATTTATTTTGATCATAATAACAAAATGTGATATCTACTTGGAAGGAAACTTGGAAGAATTATCACTGATTATCCTTATTGTCTGGTAAAGGGCATTAACTTTGGTGAATCATTGAGTCATTGGAATTTCTGGTTACAAGGAGTGTTGGTTAGTGGATGGCAAGCTTGGGCGATCCTGAAAAAGACTGACAGGACTCAGTTTTTCTTACACTCTGCTGTTGGTAATATTTTATGTTAGTAAGTTCATAGGAGAAGACAAAATCATGGGGAAAGACATTGGTACTTTTAAATAGCATTTCAACTCTTATAATTTCATTGCTATCTTTGGAGCAGTAAGAAACAGTTTGATCCTGTTTCTATTGGAAATATCTTTTCAGCCAAGGGACTCATAGCCAAGGGACTTGAAACTTTTCCCTATTAAAAAGAATTAGAAGTAGGGGAAGCCTTAATTCAGTGTTTCCCAACCTTGGTGACTTTTAAATGCATGACTCAGTCCAGTTGGCAGAGCCAGGTCTTCAAGCCCTATTGGAAAGCCAAAGGGGTGAGTACATATCTCACCTTCAGGGGGCATGATGTTCTACAGGTGCCATGGTAGAAAGATTCTTCTCCTGGGTCTTACCAGCTGAAACTATCGTATTTGTCTGAGTATAAGACGCAACTTTTTCCTTCAAAAAAGAGGGTGAAAATCTGGGTGCATCTTTTACACTGAATACACCATTTTTGGCCTCCTGAAACCCTGCCCCTTTTGCCAAAATGGACATGCAGAGGCTTACAAAGTGCTCCTGGGGGCTGGGGAGGGCAAAAACGAGCAAAGAAATGGGCCATTTTTGTTCATGTTTGCTCCCCCCCAGCCCCCAGGGGCACTCTACAACCTTCTCAAAGCCTCTGCATGCGTCGCTCCTTTTTTGCAAAAAAACGAGGTGTGCAGAAGATTTGGGAGGCCTGCAGAGTGCAAAAACTTTTTTTAAAATGTACCTCTTCAAAATCATGGTGCGTCTTATACTCCGGTGCATCTTATAGTCCGAAAAATACGGTACTTCATCTACAGGGCTGCAGCACATCTTTTCTGCTGGTGCATGTGAAATGGGTTAATCCCATTGGGGTGAGACAGTTCCTCAGATAACCTGGATCCATGCTATGAAGGGCTTTAAAGGTGATAACCAGATATAGGAAATGGACAACTGGTGCACAAAACAAAGGTGTTCAAAGGCTTATGATTACTACCTGCTCATTGAGCAGGAGTTTTGCATCCAGGAGAATCTCCAAGTTATTTAACCAGCTATATCTGGGGTAATGCAACTCCATTCAGAACTAAAAATGTTAAAGTCCCAGATCTAACTGATAGGTGGTTGCACTGATAGCATTGAGGACTCTGTCTTCTTCATAAAGTCCAGCAGGCTTGAATTGTTCCCAGATAGACAGGTAAAACCTTTCCTCAGACGTTTCTAATTGACCTCCACCATATATAGATTCCAATTGGAGAGAATTCAAATGATGTTGTCCATCATGTATTCCACCAACGTCTCTGCATGACTCTGAAAAAGATCATTTGAATGTCCCAAGAGGGACTGAATGATCCCGAACAGGGCCATTGGATGACATAATGGAAGCAATAAGATTGGAAAATAGTGTTTCATCACTCTTATCACCACAAGATAGGTCATAATATCAGCTCTAAGTTTTGTCTGGTGTAATTCATCCCTTGTTTTCTTCCAGAACCTGGAACTCTTCCAGGAACCACAGAGAGTATTGGGAGTGATGGGTCAAGAGAACCCGGAGGCATAATCATGTCCAAAGCCTTGGCTGCCATTTGGTTCCAGGATGTAGGTATAGCTTCAACAGGAATGGGAAACAAAGTGTGACATACCCCCCAATTTCCTCCAGAAGCCATTCTGGTCCATCAGTCTCCAGAGGCAGGCTATTCAAATGGATTAGCCTCCCTTCAAGAGAGAGCGGTAAAAGAGAATCTCAAGGACACCAGGGCAAGATCTGACCATGACAGAAGGAGAATAACAAGGGATTCCCCACCACATTAATCTTTCCATTGTTCCGACAAGATATTTAGTTGTGGCCACTGTCTAGATGATCTAGGATAGGCCTATGGCCATCATGGTAGCCATGAACTCTTGGGCTGTTTTTGAGGCCAAACCTAGTGATGGCAGTTTGAAGTCCCCCAAGACTATAAGCTTGGGGAACTCCAGTGCTAATCCTGAGATTGCCTCCAGTAGCTCAAACAAGGTTGCCACACAGCAGGGATCCTGGTACATTAGCAACAATCCCAACTGATCCCATGAGCCCAGCTTCTGAAATAGGGTCTCAGAATCAGAAACCTTGGGAGCAAAGCCCATGAAAGCTTTCTTTCTTAGAATGACTATAAGCTTTAATTCTGATCTTTCCAACAATTTGTTGAGCAAATGTTTAGTATGAGAATTATATGGAGAACTTCTTTCCTAGCTAAAATTTACAAGCATCTCAACAACCTATAGGTGCCAGCAAGGGATGAGTTTTCTATATTGCTCTGTTTCATCTAATGCAGTGTTTCTCAACCATGGCAACTTGAAGATGTCTTGACTTCCCAGAATTCCCCAGCCAGTGAATGCTGGCTGGAGAATTCTGGGAGTTGAAGTCCGGACATCTTCAAGTTGTCAAGGTTGAGAAACACTGATCTAATGGTTGCTGAATTTTGATAACCCAGATATGGTTGCTCTTCTCCCACTATAAACTTTCTACTGCTTTCAACTTGACAAATGTAGACCTTTATCACAGAGGCTATCCATGGTTTAGGGAGGCTTAAAACAGGCAATCCATGCCCGTCTTTACATGGATAGAACATTAATGGTATTGTGCAAACTCACCCTATATATTATAGCTAAATTAGGATTTCTGGTTGTTTTTTCCTTAGGAACCAAAATCCGGTTATGAACTTTGGCTATAGATGCAAGCTTTTTAAAAAAAGCTAATGGTCTTGCCGTTTTGATCTTCTCTTTGGAATGTGAAAGCAAAATAGTAAAAAAAACCAAAACAACCTTTTAAGTGAATTTTAATTTAGTAAGAAAAAACGGTTGTGAATCAATAAGCTCTAACCAAAGCATTTTCCCCCATTTAATCTCTTGATTTTTGTTCCAGTGTTATGCTTTTGATTCTTTAAAACAGAGCTGTAAATAAATTGGGCTTTTATCATTTTTAAGTGCCTTTTTTATGTGAGGCATATTCTGAAATATCCTCCTACAATAAAACAATGTGGGCCTAAGTCTTAATGATAGAGATCTGCAAAACAAGAAGTGAATTCCAACTAGTTCTTTATGAAATGTGCCAATTCATATGGAGGCCCTTTAACACCCCCCCCCACTTTTTTGCATTTTTATTAGTTAATTTTCAAGGAAACATTCATAAAACAAACAACTCACCCCATGTGAAGAAAGAATGAAAGAACAACAACATAATAAACAAAAATATATGCAACACAAAAACTCTGTAATTACAAATATATTTTTTCTGGTTTAAAATATTTGAGAGGAGAAACCAAATGTTCAATGTTTGCTGAGCCCGTCCAAGTTTCTTTTTCAAAATAAAGAAATAATGTGTCATTTTCTGATGAGCAGAATGTTTTCCTCAAAAACTGCTAGATCACACATCTCTCTATATAAGTACTTTAGGCTAGTAGTTATGAAATGTTACCAGTTCCTAATAATTATTCTTTTTTTATTCCTAGGGCATGATAAATACATCTTTATTCAGAACATACTTTTAACATTTGGTCATACAATATGCATGATTTTTTTAAAAAAAACTGCCCCCTCTCCAATATTGCCTACCTACATGATTAAACCCACCTGGAGTGGATATTACCAAAAGGTCTCAGGCTGCTGGGAGCTACTTCTGAATTTTCCTGCTATCTCCTGAAGTTACTGTTACCTTGTAGGCTTTGTGAAAATATATGGGTATTATTGGATCCCCAAGAGTTTAACAGATTCTTGTGGATTTCTGATAGTGGCTCTAGATTTCTGAATCAAGGACAAACAATTTTGCAGCATTTCTAAGACTAATTCATATAACAGATTTTACTTTGTTGACATACCAGAAATGTATGTTACTTTTTCTGAAGTTAGAAAACAGCTACACATGTTGGTTTAATACTTGAAGGCTAACATATTGTAATCGTATGCACTGGTGAAGAATGGTGTTTTCTTTAAAGCATATGTTAAACTGGCTTCAGGCATGACTGAGCCAACATAGATCACACATTTCTGAGAAAACATGCCTGTTTGCTTTTTAGTGGAATCAGTTTAAATATTGACTATTCTATCAACAGGAACTGACAATTTGGATAATAATGCCAATAATAATGTTTGCCAGATAATAATGTTTCTTAGTTGATAATTGGTTTCAGATACAATTCAACATCTAGCTATTACCTGTAAAAACATTATTGGCTAACTGTTGGGATGGAAGAAAGACGTAAAAACTGCACAGAAGCATAGAATTATCCAAAATGGGATGGATGCAATTGGAATCCTACTGCAATATTTTCTTGCAGTTATTTTGTGTATGTGACTTTTAGTTATTGTGATATTTTTACAGAGAATTTCAAACAAATAATAGAGGGGTGAGTTGGTGAGACACTTCGGGGGGAACAGTATATACATGATTTAAGAGAAATTGGACAAGACAGTCTTCCCCCCTACCCCCACCCCCAGAGACTGGGTTCTTCAGTAAAGTATAGTTGGAAGCTTAATGGCTCATGTGGTTAGAATGCTGGTTTCACAATTTGCAAGCTCATGTTTGAGACCTGAGTGCTCTGTGTGGTGGGGTGAGCTCCCGTCCTTCACGTCAGCTCTTGCCAACCTAGCAGTTAGTACAATTAATCAGTGGAGCAACTTGTCTCCAGAAGTAGTGAATGCTCCAACACTGGAAGTTTTTAAGAAGAGATTGGATAATCATTTGTCTGGAATGGTATAGGGTTTCCTGCCTAAGCAGGGGGTGGACTAGAAGACCTCCAAGGTCTTCTAGTCCAACTGTTCTATTCTATTCTATTCTAGCAATTCAAAAGTTTGCAAGCATGAATAGATACATAAATAACACTTCGGTGGCCTCATAAATGGGGACATGAAAGAAGCCCACAACTGGCCATCCCCCAGGCAATGGTGATGTCAGACGATTAATCTTTTTGACTTGGAAGCACTTCAGTGCTTCTAATGTGAATACGATGATGATGATGATTAGTAAATATAGTGGAAAATTCAGGACATACATAAAGAAGTACTTATTTATTGATTGCATTAAGTATAGATTTGCCTAATACACAATGCTGCATCACAGTGGCTGCTTTAATGTACAACATTTATGTCTGCTAAATAGCTAGTACTTATGATTGGAGCTGTGCAAGGCTTTGGATGTGATTACAGTAAAGGTGTTTCAGAATGCACAGAGACATAAATATGGCAGATGTTTGTAATTCTTAAAGCATTTCTTGGGTTCCTGTGACAGCTGCAATGGACAATTGGTGAGCCTGGAATAAGATGCTTTGAAGAGTTGCAGTCAAAGTTGCAGGTGCTTTAAAGAGTTGTAGTCAAATGCTAAATCGATCCTCTTGCAAGTTTTAAAATACCTGTTCTAAATTATTTTAATGTCAGCAGTCCAATATTAGAATAGTATCTTATGAATACCGTCCATGGGAAAATGTGAAAAAAGAATGGTATTAATGCACTCAGCTTTTGGTTTTAGCTTTCTATAGCTCCCTACTTGACAATTATGGGAACACATTACCAAGCCAGATAGGTGTTTATGCTCTTTCTGCAGGTCTCTTATGTTTTGAACATGCTAGGTGGCCAGTAGAATCAAATGTACATGCACAAACATGTGTGATGATGATTTATTTTGCATTAGAAAAGCTTTTCAGTTTGTTTTTTTGCTGGTGGGTCTTCAGATAAAAAATTCAGCCCGTGGTCATATCTTAACTTGCTATAATGTGCACTGTGTAGGTGGAATTACATTAGGCAAGAGTCTCTCCAAGCAGAAAGCCAGCCAGCATGTTGAGTGAATAATAAATATAACATGAACAGCAGCACAAACGGCATTGATCTAAAATCATCCTTGGTTGCCAAGTTCATTTGTATTTTTTTAATGGATCGCCTTTTCTCCTTGTGGGCCATCACAGCTGTCTGAGCTCTCAGAGTGAGAGGCTTTTTAAATAATTGGCTTCAAGAATGTGCTTCTATTCATAGAGAATTGTAGTTGAGCAATCAAGCTGTTGTTTACTCAGCAAATGTGCACATTGGGCAAATCGTTTTCATGCCGGACTAGTACCTGAGATTGCAAGAGAATAGAGATGAGGAAGGATACAGGACAGAACAGTGTTAAATGGCATTAGGTGCTAAATTCATGGCATTGTTCAAAGCCACTTCCAGGAACCCTTAAAAAAAATCACACCAACACGGATTCTCTGTTTAATTCAGCTGCTTCTGTTGAGACAATGTACCCAAAGAGGTTTCCATTTACATTATTCTTCCTGAAGCTTTGCTTTACAGAGCGTTGATATGGATCCTGTTTTGGAGCATCAATATTCAGCTTTCAACTCTGGGATTATTAAAATATATATGGAGTAAATGGTATCCTGAGCATGACGGGTTTTTTTTGTGGGAATGTCTTTGAATCAGTGTTAACTTCTGGACAAGTTCATATAGTTTCAGAAATGGTTTGCCATTGCCTTCTTCCTAGGGCTGAACGAGAATGACTGGGTCAAGGTCATTGAGCTTCTTTTATGCCTAAAATGGGGCTAGAGTTCATGACTTCCTGGTTTCTAGCCTGGTGTCCTTAAGCATTAACCAAGCCAGCTCCTGTCTGAAAAGAGCTTTCTCAAATTAAGATGAAACATATAACTTATTCTTCTATTTGTTCAGATATTTGAAGTGAGTTTAAACATACAATTACAGCCAATAGTACAAAGATAAAACACAACTGTGAAATCAAGATGGTCTAAAGTAAAGTGAAGTTACCTGGACAGATTTAAATATTGACTATTGAATATTAGCCAGTTAGCTGGACAGATTACATTCTTGCTATTTTCTGTGGCCTAGGGCCATACAAGACAAGGCCTTCTCCAAACCAGAGAGCCAGACATATAATGATTTAACTCAGTGTTTCTCTCTCTTGGCCACATGTGTGGACCTCAACTCCAAAATTCCCCAGCAAGGAAGCCCAAGCGAATACTAAGCCTGAATATTACAAGAATTATACTCCCTTCTAATTCAATCAAAGTACCTGTTTCCTCTCATGCTGAAACGTCCTGCTATCATGCCTCCTTTCTTCAAAGCATCGCCTTCCTCAGTAGCCTGAAACAGGTTGGATAAAAATGGATGTTTTTTTAAAATTTAAATCGGATTTTTAAATTTTAAATCGGACTTTTTATTTTTTTATCAAATCTATTTTAATAAACTGCTTTGGAGTAAAAATCTATCTAAAGATAGTTTTCTATTTTAGATACATTTAAGATACATTAATAATTTGGTACATTCAGCATGAAATGGAGCTCAGTAATGTAGCATGTGGCTGTATATTCTCCAATATTGGGACTGTCAGTAAGTCAACAGCGGATCAGAGGAGGAGCTGCTGCAGGACAGAGATGACAGCTGCTCTTTAAAAATTACAATTTAAATTGAGTTGATTTAAATCAAGCCTTTTTACTAGTGATTTAAATCCACTAGAGGGCAGCAGTGAGTTTTCAATATCTCTTTGCTGCCCCCTGAAGATGGTCTTTTTTTTAATGCTGAAATAAAGCATGTCTAAAAAAATGTTCTGTGCCTCTTTCGTACAGGTAATCCTTAACTTATGACTTTTCTTTTAACTACTGTTCAAAATTATTAAACAATTTCAAAGGCTTTCCTCCAGAAGTTGTGGGTTTTAAGATTAGTTTGGAAATCCATTTGTTTGTTTGAGCAAGAGGTTGGACTAGAAGACCTTCCAACATCGTTATTCTGTTAAAGTTACAATAGCCACAAAGTACTTTATGACCTGTACTCGGACTTTCAACTGTCGCACCAACCCTGCGGTCATGGGATTGTATTCGGGTGCTTAGCAACGGACTTGCATTTATGACTGGCATCCAAACCTTCACTGGGTAAACTGGTTTTGTTTAATGCAGTGTTTCTCAACCTTGGCCACTTGAAGATGTCCGGACTTCAATTCCCAGAATTCCCCAGCCAGCAAATTTTACAAGCACTGTAAAATTGTTATAAAATTGGGTCCAACTTTAGTTATGATGAAACGATTTACGATGGGATTTCTGGCCCAATTGTGATTGTAAGATGAGGATTAACTGTAATGGGGATGGAGGAGGAGAAAAGCAGGAAGAGAATGGCCAGAAATGATTACCAAGAAAACCAAAAGGCCTCTAAGGATTTTATTTTCAATGCATGTTGGAGTTGCTGAGGCATGAGCTTTAGAAGGCAGTACCTGCAGCGTTGGTTCTTCCTTTATTGTCTCTTCTGTTTTCTTCTGTGTTCTTCTGCCACAACTTCTCCTGGTGCTCTTGATCTACCACACTCCATCACATCCATACTGTGGGTTCTTTTGGTTGGGGAATTTCACTTGGTGATTCCTAGAGGGTAGGCCTTTTGTGCTGCAGGTACCAATTTGTGGAGCATTCTTCCTCCTTAAATGAGGCTGGCTTCATCACTTTTTACTTTTTAGAAGTTTCTCAAGGTCTGTGTGGTTAGGTAGGGGAACTCTAGGGAACGGGTGAAATATTCAAATGGCTCCAGTGTAATTAACACCTGTTCTTTGCATAATGTTTTTTTTTTTAAAAAATAGCTTCTATAATTTAAAGCTTTTAATAATAATATTAACACTTGTTTATGCATCTTGATGTTAGCTTCGTTGAACACCAGCCAAAGTGACTTGTGAGATAGGCAGTCATACATATAAATATGGTGAATAAATAAATATAAACTATGAAAACAGTATCCCTTACTGGTGTCAATGCAGAGAAAAAAGAGGGTTTAGCTATCAGGCAGAAAATGCTAGGCTGGTATACTTTGGCTGGCTAAAGGTCTGGTGAGTTATATTTTATTTTACTGTGAGTTGAGTGAAAATCTACATCCATCTCCTACTTACAAATGATCAATGCCATATATGCCTTATTAGCTATTTCACATCAAATGAAGAAATTATATTTAAAAACATATGGCTTTCTGCATAAAACTTTGTTCACACAACCTTAGATTTCTCCTTCTTGTTTCTTTATAAATCAGAATAATATTTCCATACATATAGCTTGATTGACAGATATAAAGACATCTGGATGCCATGGAAATAGGCAAAGAGGGTTAGAGAGAGGTCTGGGGATATTTTAGTCTTCCTGTAATATCCTTAATTGCTCATTTATTTAGTGCAATTAGTCCCAGGTGTTTGTTCTCACGCAGATGCCTCCATATGAATCCCATTTGCAACTTCGCTGGACAAGTCTAAGGTATATAGGTATATATTTGTCCTTGAAGATGGCAGCTGAATGAATGATAACGCAGGCTCAAATTGCATGGGCAGAGTTTGTATTCCATTAAACTTGAACTATTTCATATTTAAGCCAGAATGATTAATAAAACATATTGGGGGAAAAAAGATTAATCATATTTTTAATAGTGTTTTGATTTTACTGCATAAGCAACACACCAGATGCTTCTATCCTCAGAAATACTTCAGGGATTAAGAGTGCATTTTGGGTGGTGATGGTGAATGAGCTCTCTTTTGTTATCTGTCCTGTAAAAAAAAAAAGGAACAACTTTGAGTTGGAAATCTGTAGCACCATTAAATACAATGGGAGAGGATATCCCCTAATATAGGTAGTTCTAATAATCTAATGACCATTCATTCAATGACTATTGAATCTTAGAAATAGTACTGAATAAGTGGTAGTTGTGACCATTCCCTAAAGTTATGGTTGCCACGCTGTCTTGTGATTCCAATTTCCAACATTTCCTGGTAGCTTATCATAAGAGGAATCCAGGAGGAAATTGGATCTTCATCATGCAAGATCCTCAGGTTTATTTAATGATGCAACTGAGATTCCTGAAACTGCCATTGCTAAGTGGTGTGATCATGTGATGTTGCGTTTTACAACTGCATTGCTTAGCAATTGCAATTCTGATCCCAACTGCTGTCATAAACTAAGGATTATCAGTATAGTGTTTTCAAGTAATTGAAATAATACTCATTATCATCAAAAAGTCCCCCCCCCATCAAATATGATTAAGTATGGAGTAATAACCATATTATTGACACACAGGCTTTGCAATTCTTTCTCTGCTTTCATTTTGACGTGTTAAAACATCTTCAACCCAGTAATGTTCCCAGTTAAAAGCTACATGGCTCTGACTCCACTGTTCTTTGGGGGGACCTTAAAACCTTTCCCATAGGGACTGTATATATAGTCCTCAACGTACGACCATAATTGAGCCCAAAATGTATGTTGCTGAATGAGAAATTTTTAAGTGAGTTTTGCCCCATTTTGCTACTTACGTGAATCACTGTAGTTCTTAAATTAGTAACAGGGCTGTTATGTGATTCTAGTTTCCCGTTGACTTTGCTTGCCAGAAGGACTCTGCAAAAGAACTCTGGGACACTGCAGCTGTCGTAAATGTGAGTCAGTTGCCAAGCATCCGAATGTAAATCATGTGACTATGGAGATGCTGCAACGGTCATAAGCATGGAAAATGGTCATAAGTCACTTTTTCAGTGCCACTGTCATTCATACAGTCACTAAATGAAGTGTGTAAGTCGAGGATTACCTATACTAACTAAATCTTGTGTATTTTGAATCCATTTCTTCTCCCAGCAAGTTATTTTAAAAGCATTATTATATCTTGTTTTTAACCCCTGTAAGTAAAGAAAGGTGCCTGAGTGGCTAAAATGCTGAGCTGGTCAATCAGAAAGGTTGGCGGTTTGAATCCCTAGTGCTGCGTAACCGAGCGAGCTCCCGTTACTTGTCCCAGCTTCTGCCAACCTAGCAGTTCGAAAGCAAGTAAAAATTGCAAATAGAAAAATAGGGACCCCCCTTGGTAGGAAGAAAACAGCGTTCTGTGCGCCTTTGGCATTTAGTCATCCTGGCCACTTGACCACAGAAACATCTTCGGACAGTGCTGGCTCTTCGGCTTTGAAACAGAGATGAGCACCGTTCCCTAGAATCGGGAATGACTAGCACATATATGCGAGGGGAACCTTTATCTTTTTAAGTAAAGTAAACAACTTTTTGAATTTGCATGTGTCCCTGGGGTCTGAAATGGATTCTGTGGATGATAGGAATTACAGTTCAAGGACTTATTCATAGAACTTGGTTGTCCATCCTCTATGACAAGTGGAAGACAGAAACAGGTGAATGCTAGCTTCTGTATTCCTCCACTCAGTGCCAAAATGCAAGTCAATGCTTATTGTTAATTCAATTTTTTTCTATATCTTTTTTTTACAGTGTGGAAATAGCACAATGGTTCTGATATTTGCCTAGCATATAGAAGGCTAGTGATTTGAAACCTTACAGAAACCTCAGTGCATTTTTAAATTACTTTTTCCCCTACACTAGTTAGTTTTTTTCTTTCATTTTCCCAAATAAATCCATGGGTGAACTGGATTTAATAAATATTTGATAAATTGAATAAATATTTAATAAATATATTTTCAATCACCTGATGCATTTCAAGTGATTGGAACAATTATTAAACCGGACTTACCCAGAAAACCCATAAAAATTCAGCTAGCTCAGGAACAGAAAAATAATAAGTAAAATTTGTTTCTGCTGGATTTTAGACTGCCATTCTCAAAAATGCTAGGCAAAGATTACAGTTACTATGTTAATTCAGCACTGCTTAAAAACAAGAAAATGAAAAGATTTAAAACATAAGATTAGTTTTTAAAAGTTTCAAAATGACATCAATATATATCTGCATATTAGAATATCATATTAGTATGAGGTTTTATGTCAATACTAAAATAATACAATGAAAATGGTTATTCAGTAATAATCAACTATATCTAATATAATTCAAATGATGTTATAAACTAAGGTAAAGTTACTACAATGATTTCTACCTAATCTAGAAAATTATACAATTAAAAAATAAAACTAGAATATATATAAAGAAACCCTAAACTTTGGATAGGGTATAAATCAATTCCTAAGATTATCATCTAAAAAACAATTTCTACGCAAAATTCTGTATCAAATTCCTTTTTTCATATATGAGGTTGAATTTAACATTGAGACATTACCATAACTTAGTTTGACATTCTTTTACAGAGTGATTTTTTTAATCAGGGCAACCTGGTCTATCCAAATATTAGACAGAGCATACTGCTTCCGCTTTCGCCTTTCAGTCCCAATCCAGGAGCCTTTGCAGGCAGTCGCTTTTGCACAAACTATTTCGTGTTAAATTTATATTTACCGACAAAGAAATAAAGGGAGACTAAGGTAAAGGTTCCCCTTGCACATATGTGCTAGTCGTTCCCGACTCTAGGGGGCAGTTCTCATCACGGTGGTCATGTGGCTGGCATGCCTAAACGGCGAAGGCGCACAGAACACTGTTACCTTCCCATCAAAGTGGTCCCTATTTTTCTACTTGCATTTTTACATGCTTTCAAACTGCTAGGTTGGCAGAAGCTGGGACAAGTAACGGGAGCTTCAAACCGCCAAACTGCTGACCTTTTCTGATCAACAAGCTCAGCGTCTTAGCCACTGAGCAACCGCATCCCACTATAGGAAGATTAGTATAGATCTATTTCAAGCTATTTAGCTCTCATCAGTTATCCATACTCTTCTGGGATTTGAACCCGGGCTTGTTGAGAGAACTAAATAGCTTTAAATAGATGTATACTAGTCTCCCTTTATTTCTTTGTCTGTGAATATAAATTTAACACATTCTTTGACAGAAGAAATTGGTCTTAATTTCCAGTGAGAAGCATGGAGTATTTTAGCTGTTACCATATAGAAAACCTTGTATGTACAGCTACGTAGTTGGAAGAATCAATTTCTCAATATAGGGATCATATTGAGAAAACAATAGAAATAGTTGATTTAGCTAGAGCTAGAAAATTGGGGGAGAGAGGAAAAAAGACACAGATGAACACATCATGCGCTACCACATTTGTGTAGTATTGTCAGCTTTTGTCTTTATATAGATTTGTGCTTTGAACTGGATTGGTGTGGAAGCTTACACTCATTCCAATTTTGGACCATTGTCTGTTCTCTTGAATTACTGTTCTTTCCCAAGTTGTAAATAAACAGATTTATGAAGGTCATCAGAACCCTCCAGTGTGATACTCCAAAGGCAACAATCTTCTAATGGGAGCTTCAAGCTAGCAGGAGCAAAATATCATATTTGTTATGGTTTGTTTTCTCTGAAGGTTATGAGACTGATGGGCCACAAAAAGAACAGTGATGGTCTTTATGAATGAGGGGGGAAACATGAAATTAAAAATGAAAGCCTCTTTCATTTGGCCAATTATGTCATCATTTTGGCTCATTTCTTTTATTTATTTATCACGTCTGGAGTACACAGAGAAATCCATACTCCTCCCCCCATCAGTTCTTGTTGGTTAAAAACTCTTCTCAACCGCACAATGGTCTTCACTGAAAGAGAAAAAGAGAAGACTCACTTATTAGATACCCACTTTGACCATTTTTAAACACTGCAAGAAACCACACACAAAAGGGCAAAATCATTGAAATGAACAATACAAAATATTTTACATAGTTTCTCTCCAACTAGGAGATTGTTACAAACTGTTATTGGTCAGCATGAGAAAACAAGTCCGATGAGGTAGTTGATCAGTGATTAATAATACTTAAGATGGCATGAAACACACTAACAAAAGACTGCTCTCAATACTAGATTTTATAGAACAATAGCTAGAACATTTATTGCTCTGTTTTCTGGTGTTGTGAATTTATGGAATATATTTGCCACTAAATTGTATTTAGTTGCGATTTGATCTGACCCAGCTAAGTTCTACTTTGTTCTCCAGAGAAGATTATGTTCCTATCACCTCAGGCCACTGCAGGGTCCCTTTCTTTTTTCTTCTCTACTTCCATATATGACAAAGCATGATGAGAAGATGGGACATTAGATATTATTAGATTAGGTTAGGCATTAGATTGGATTAACAAATCTATCAAGATGGATCTCAATAGACTTGTTCCCTGGGCCTTATCCAACAAAATGAAATTTAAGGGTTAGAGAAAAACAAGGTCTTACCGTTTAGGCAAGAAAAATCAGAAGTACAGGTACAGGCTAGGCAAAACCTGACTCAATAATAGTAACTGTGAAAGGGATCTTGGAATCCTAGGGGACAACCATCTAAACATGAGCTAACTGTGTGCAATGGCGGCCCAAAAGCTAATGTAATTCTAGGCTGCATTAACAGATGGATAGAATCAAGATCATGTGAACTACTAATGCCGCTTTATAAAGCTCTGATAAGACCACACTCAGAATACTGAATCCAGTTTTGGTCACCCCAATACAAAAAAGAGTTCAGAGAAGAGCAACAATGTTTAGGGGTCTAGAAGCTATAACATACAAAGAACTGGGAATCCCTAGTCTAGTGAAAAGAAGAATCAGGAGTGACATGATAGCAGTCTCCCAATACTTGATTTTCATGTTCTCTGATTAGTCAGCTGAAAGGACCAGGCTTCCACTCATGAGGTTCTTCAGCAGCAGTGATAAGTACACTTAAGAGACAGTGCAGAAGCAAATCTGATGGTTTAGAAATGAGGGATATGGTGATGGCTTAGAAATGTCCAAATCTTCCTTTCCCCACTCTTTCCCTCCCTTTATTTGTCCTTGTCGCCTTTATTATAAATGTTTGTAAATTGAATTGAAATTTTATGAGCTTTTATTTAAGAATAAGGAATTTTGAACTCAGCAGAACATTTTAATAATATGCAGAAGACTGGATTCCAAACTGAATTTTGGAATGGGATGAATCTTGACCAGTTTTTGATTTCACATGGCAATAAGTGGAATCTCTGATCAGAAGCTTATTTGGACTGTTGTGAGACTTTCTGGGCAAATCACTAGTTCAGAATGTTGACCCACAGAATTTTTAACAGTTGAAAATTCTGCGTGTCAACATTGGACCTAACATGTAAGCTACTATGACTTTATAAATATTCCTTGAAATACTATTTCTAAAAAAATCCATAAATAATGACATCCCAGATACTATTGAAAAAAACCCAATGAAAGCTAAACTTGTCTGGCAGACAGAAGATATAAAAAGCCAGCAAGTAGATTTAGAACTTTGAAATGCTCATAGCCCATGCAATGCATGGCTTCCATCTACTTGCCAAGCATTGCCCGGACTGCAAATGAAAAGCAGACCTTATTATGAATTTATATCAGAATTAACATCATGGTCTTCCCTGTCTCCTGCAAAAAATAAATATTAAAAATAACAGAGGAAATTCATTGTTAGATTTGTCTTCTGTGCTATCTTACAGGTCTCTTTCACAGAGTTCTAGTTCTCCATGTCCTCTGAGAAGAAAGAATAGCTACAAAAATATTTACATTTGCAGTATATATGTCCAAAGTATAGTTTTAAAATGAAATTATTACTTGTACATTATTTCCTGGATACTTCTATCTTTTATGCATTATTTGGCATTTAAAATCTTATGTGATTTAAAATGCTATTTACCAGTGTTTAGAGTAAGAAAATGATACTGTCCTGGAAATTTGTACCCAACTGACCCAATTGATCTGTTTTCTACCCCACACATAGTAAGTGATTTGGCAAATGGTCCTCTGATTGATGGATTCCTCTATTTTTCTTTCCATCCCACCTGTGCTAGAAGAAGTCCCAGCTGTTTTAATTTCTGTAGTCACATCTGAGGACTGGTGGAAAATAAACAAACAATAGCTATTTTGTAGTTCTTCCTATCACTTGAGCTAGAAAGAGAAACGCATCAGGTCTCTTGTCAGAATCACCCAGTTAAAAACAAATTACAACAAAAGGGCCAACATTCTTTCAAGAACCTATGAAAAGAACAGGAAAACAGCCTAGCAGCCATTGACCATTGAAGATAGATACTGGAGACTACCACCAGAGTACACAATGGCTATTTGGAACAGAGTCATTTGTATAAGACAGAATAAAGGACAAGAGATAGGCAGGATTGACCTACCTGTACCAGTGGAATGAGAAAAATTACTTTTGATGCAGAGCAAGAAATACTGGGGTGGGCATCATTTGTACCCTCCTGAAAGGGTAGATGGGCCATCCTCATCCTGGTCAAGCAAGAAATATAGACCAGCTCTTTCTCTGGTGAACTGCTGAATTTCTCTTCAAAATCTCTGAAGCTTGATAATCTAAATGACTTCTAGTTCCTTCTGGTTTGCTTATGTATAGTATGAATAGTATTGTTACAGTAACAATACCCAAATTTGCTCAATCATATTATTTCCAATTTAAACATAGATTGGAATGTTGGTAAAATATTGTTGGAACTGTTTTCTGGTTTCAGTCTACAAGTTTTATCCTGTTGTTTGGATTTAGGAAAGATTTTTTTCTCAAGGCCTGTAGTCCTTCACATTTCTCAACAAAGACAGAGAAAGTACCATCCATCAAATACATCCAAAGACCAAATGCCCCTTGGATTATTCCCCTTCCTTTTTCAGGCTGCTAAAATGATCCCAGACCTTTTAGTATCTGGAAAGACTCTCATAAAGATTCTCAGTATATATGTTGTTTGCTTTAAGTGAGATGATGAACATCTAATGTGAGATAAATATATAGAGGGACTTCTGATTTTCTTTTCCCTTTTAGTTTTTGTTTTCATTCCTTTGGCACTGAAAAAAAATCACACACATACAGGATTTTTATTTTATTTTAAAGATTTTAAGAACTTTTTTTAATAAAAGGAAATAGAAAGATGGATAGATGGCCACTCATGCAAAGAACTAACATAAATAAACTGAAGTAAAATACCCCAAGGTTTCATGATAAATTGAGCACTGAGAATATTGCAAAGCAAGAAAGGGCAGTCTTTAACATCTGGTTTTCAGACCATGAAGTTTTAAATGCCATTCAGTGCCCACATGAACCAGATTACACAGAGTAATCTTGTTCAAAGCAGTTCATGGAACTTGTATTTGCAAATTTGGTGCTATTGCACAGGCTCCAACTAGCTTTTGATCATATTGCAAAATATATTATTTACTGGAACTGAAGTTATAGATTGTTTGGTCTGCAAATTTAAATTCATCAAATGGAAATTTCAACATGTAAAACTAAAATGGAGGAATTTAAACAAGGTTTCCCCCCTTCTTTCTAAAATCTCATATTAACAATAAACTCAAATGGTAAGTGAGTTACAATGGGGCTGCAACCAGAATAAAGTGATCACCATCCAACCAAAGTAGCATCCAAGGGGAACATGTCAAAAAAGTCAAGATGGTAGCTGCATGCATACAATTGAAACTTTGTCCCTTTTTGCAATATATAACTCACCATATGTAAGAAAGAAAGACAGGACTTCATTTGCGTAGTTGTGGCTACCATTTAGATTTTCCTGACCACCCTGCAGACAGCTGCAATCAAGGAAAAGAATTAACATTTGGAAAATGAAACTGCTGCTCCTCTTAGCTTCTGCTGTCCAAGATTTTTATCACGCTCATAATAACAAAATCAAAACATTTCCTTTAAGAGCCTGGAAAGTCTCACTTTTGTGTTGTATTGAAAACCACACTGGCTTCTTTTAAATTCATTTTTCTCATTCTAAATCCCATCATCATTAATATAAGTTGCATCTCATCTGAAATATTAGATTAGAACAAAAAGCAACAACCCATGAGTGAAAGAAAAAGAACTGTTACTTTCAAACACTAAGGCTGCATTCACACAATCTATTAAATCTTAATCCATATACTGTGGTTTGGAAGTTTATCATGTATGAATTAGGAAAGAAGTAGCTTATTCACTAAGCAATTGTGACCTTGGAGTTCTGCACACTACCGGTAAGTTGACATTTTAGGTATGTTCTTTAAACTACATTTCATATTCTTTTCTGTTAAAAGGGTGCAAGTGGAAGAACATTCAAGATTAGCTGAAATGAAAACAAGGAAGTCCTGCTGAATCAGGCCCAAATTCCATCTCGTTCTTAAGTAGGTAATCGGAGGCTTCTAAGAGTAATCTGAGCAGTGCATAAAAACAGGAGCTGTCTATCCCCTATTGTTCCTTCCTCCTAGTAGCTGGATATTCAGTGGTGTATTATGCCTCTGAAGATGGAGGATACATTCAGCTGTCATGATTAGTAACCATTGATAGATCTCTTCTTTCTTAATGCGTCTTTCAAACCCTTTTAAAGCCTTCTAGCCCAGTTCCCATCACACCATTTTGTGACATGGGATTTCATGCATTAATTATGTGATGTTTCAAGAACTACTTTCTTTTGTCTGCCCTGAATGTAATCTCAGGCAAATTTACTGGGAGATCCCATGCTGCAACAGTACTGGGCCTGGAGCATTCCAATCACCACTCCTTGCATATAGTAATTTCATTCAATGAACACTTTTCTTTTGGAGCTATAAGGCTTGGATATACTTTCTGTGAAGGGACTAAGGGGGAAACAAACCAGGGATCAGATTTTCCTGCTTGTCTCCTACTGCTCAGTAACAATCTTATTTATTTGGTTCATGCCACAACTGTTTCATCAAGTCCACCAGGAACAGCAATGAGAGTCAGTCTAAATAAAGCAGTGCTGTAACAGAAGCCCATTCTCTTCTTTATGTGCAAGGACATTCCAAAGTGGTGGAGCTATGGCACATGCTGTAAACCTGCTTTTGCTTGGCTGGCACTTCACCATATTGCCACTTCTTCTCTCCACCATGGCTTCTTATTCTGAAATATGAATAAGGGCATGTGCTTTTCTTTGCAGTTTGTTGGTAATGGAGAAAAGAGCTTAGCCACTCCCCAAAGAACAGTAGCATTGGACCATAGAGGCAGAAATGTTAAATTAAAATATACGATTTGATTTTATAGCTCTGATTGTGTTTATCTGAAGCCTTCTAATACAGAAGAGTCTGTCTGCCAAATGCATCAGTATCATTCCCCAGATAATATTCACCTCTTTCCCAACCGCTTCCTCATTATTATTCATCCATCTATATCTTTCCTATCTCTGACATAACTAAAAAAAAACCTATACATCTTGGCAGATTAAACCTTTTTCTATGTATCTCTTTCCCATGTCAGCAAGCTTTAATTGTCCTCCCCCCATGCATTCAAAAAACCCTTAGAGTTGCATTTAATACTTAAGCTAAAGATATTGGGAATATGGGTGACTTTTAAGAGGCACATGAGTAAGGTTTCAGAAAGAAATGGCTTCCCTGGAGAATAGAAGAAAAAAAAACCACAAGGCCCTTCATTTAATGCTGTATTCCACAACTCCCATCAGATTCTGCCAGCATGTTAGTGCTCAGATGATAGCATTTAAAATACAAACTCATAGTGAGGTTCACAGGGCTTCTGTTACTGCCTATATGATTGGACAGAGAGGGCATGCCCCAGGTCCCTTCTATAAAGCAATTATATTTGGTGAGATCTAGGAAGTATACTTTTTCTCTCATAAACCAGACTGCCATCTGGAGTATTATCTGACCAAAAGGTATGGTACATTTGGACAGCTTGACAAATATGACTCTTACTACAGATCTTGGATTAAAGATGGTGGCAATATATCTGATTGTTTTATAATGATTCTTTTTCTTACATAATATGTTTCTTTTAAAAATTGTATTTTGTGAGCATTTTTATTATATGCCACCTAAAGGTGTTATTGAATTGAGCAATCTTGTCAATTGATAAATAAATATATCATCTATAAATGGAGCACAACAGTATACAAAATGTTAAGACACTGTCCATATTTTATGTGTCTTCTAAAGATAAATTAGAGGAGTTACTGCATAGAACATATTGGGTCGAACATCTTTCTACAGTTATAGAATAAAATTCCAGTTATGAAATAAAAGCAAAAACTATAGACTTCAGAAAAATTCTATTATGATGGGTATCACATTGCTGTGAGGTGTTATATCAGCATTTTTATTAATGCAGTGTCCTGGACTTTAAGATACCAGTCAGCCATGGATGTTTGCTGCTTTCTGTTGTATTGCAATAGAAACATTTTCAGTTGCTAGTAAAATTCTGGATTAAATCTTTATGAGAAACTGACACATAAGTCCCTGTAAATAAAAATTGAGAGTCCAATTTATGCCTAAAGTTCCTGCATCTTGAACCAGAATGATGACGTGCATGGGTACATTAATGCCGTCAGTATAACCTTAGTACATTTAACTTATGCATACATTTTAACAGCCGAATTTTGCACACAATGAAAAATAAAATGAAAGGATTCACCCATTGCTAATACTAGTTATGTTTGGATCTCATTTAATTTAACTAAGAATCTACCTAATGAGATCAATAAATAATGATATTCTTGATTTTAATGGAAATTAAATATCAGTAATACTGGTCATTTTCTCAACTAGCAACTATAACATTTCATAACTCTTGTGCCAGAATAACAGTAGTGATGAGGATAGTCTTTATAGTCCTTCAGCAGTATGTGTAATGCTATGAAGATATTTTAGTCTCTGGTAGAGATATGATCTAAATCTGGATCTTGAATGTCATTGATATATTGAACTAAAAATTATTCACTATGGAATTATTCTGATTAAGTCCAATTCACACTTTCTGTTTGTTCAATTCCTAATATAGGACAACCATTATTTGTTGAATATTGCTCTCCATCTCTTTCTAGTAAATGCATTATCTGGTAATGCTTTGATCTCTTCTTTCCTGTTCATAAGCTGTCTTAAACCTGTTTAAATAGTTGGCCTCCTGTACCTCATGGCCATCTAGCAACATTCCAACTCTACTTGGCTATAGTACCTGGCAAAACATATCCCCTCAAGGAGCTGATCACTGTTTTTTCATCATGAGTTTCCAGGCTACTAGGCTTTCAATTAATCCATAGCACTCTTTAAAAATATATTCTTGACTTGATGATGGTCTTAAAAAGCACAGAGTCTAGTAATGTCTCCCAGTTATCATGTTTTCTCCATCAATTATGGCAGCACTCACATTTGTAAATTTAAAAAATCAATGTACAACATAGGCACAGTGGAACAAAGTTTCAAGAAATGTAATTATTTTGTTTCAATAGATCTGAATATTCAGTTCTTCCTTCCTACAGTTTTCTTTTTTTCATTCTATTTTTATTTCATTCAAAAAATTACACAAATCCTTTTTTTTTAAAGAAGAAAAAACAAGACAAAAGACATTAAAAAGTATTAAAAAAAGAATAAAAATGAACACATCTAAAGATACTATTTCCTCTAGTTGAATACTCAATACATTACTTACTACAATATTAGTTTCCCACTCACTGCAAAACAAGCCCACACAATTTTTAAACTACTAAATCTATTTGCAAATTATTAATCTGTTATCTATATACTACATCAATGACAAAATAATTAACAAGAATAACAGTAATAATAAAAAAGACAAGATTAAAGTTTCAAAACCTTATGTTAAAAAATTGTTAATGTAATTAGCTGGTAGAAAATTTATCATGGCATCTTATCTATCCTAAATTATCTCAAATTAACAGTAATTCATCCTGGGATCAAATATCTATGTTTGTTTCTTAATGCCAACCTTTATTAATTGTTGTCTGGTTAAATTCAGTTTCCAAAGTTGGTCTAATTTAATCAAAAAGATGAAATTATTTTTCAGTTAAGTGTGAAAAATCTACAGTCCAGTGTTCTTGTATCCTCCTAGGGAAAACCAATTTTTCACTTTTCCACTCAGTCAGATTGCTGCTGTTGTAAAAGAATGCAGACTTGAAATTCAGGGAAGTATATGCAATCAACTCAGTCGATTCTAAGACTGTACAGTTCATATTTCTTTCCAACAGATCTGCTCCTTTCAAATCACATTCCTTTTATGAATCTAATCTATCAAGAGCTATATGAATCTGAATATTTTTCACAACTATTATCATTTCATCAAACTTTTTTTAAAAAAAGCTTTCAACTAAAAATTGTATGTTACCCAATGAGTTTTTTTCATATATCAGCCACATTTAGTTGTTTGTAATTTGAATCATTGTTGCTCTGTGCAACAACAACAATAAATAAGAGACCACTAGGAACAAAGAGCTCTGAAGCAAAGTAAAGAAATAGATAAAGAAAAAGAAAATACATTTCTGGATATTTTGATCCAAAGCTAAGAGAAAATTTAAAAAATAAACTCCAAATATTTTCCAAATTAATAAAATGCAAAATCCCCACCCAATATAGATTTAAATCAAATAAAAGCACCTTCACTATCCAAAAATACATCATGTTTCCACATGAAAAAGCAAAATTTATTCAAAATAACATAAATCAAAGGGAAAAAGAAAATAAAAAGAACAGATTACATCCATCAGGGATTAAAATAAATCAGCATTCAGCCGGTTAACTTTTAACAAGGAAAAGCAAAGTGAAATAAAATGAATTAAAAAGTGAAGTTAAAACCCAGGCTTAAGTAAATAAACTGATGACAGGAAGATAGATGACCAGTGACTTTCTGATCTTTTCCCCTGGAATCTTCAAAACTTCCCTTCTCAGGTGGTTCCGCAGCCATCTGAAAGCCATCTTGGGTCATTCCTAAATCCTCCCATTCAAATCCAGGGCAGCATTGCTAGAGAACCAGCTTTGGCAGCAAAATCAGTAGATTGTGGCAGGAAAAAGAGAAAGGAATCCTACAGCTCAGCCGCTATTTTGGGAGGGAACCAACATCTATGAACCTACAGTGGTATATAGAAATAAAAATACCCTATTATCTTTGTTTTGATCCATAAAGGAGAATATTTTAGCTGATAGTTGAAATGAGGGGTCCTTGGTACTTTCTGAGAGTTGTTTTTTGCAGATGTTACATTATCCAAACTAGGCAATGTCATTAGTGCTAGTTGTCTTGATCATTGTAATATCAGTGCAAGGATGGTGCAAGAGAGGAATAAAGCAAAAGAAAGGGTCTATAATATTGTCAAAAGAGAGAATATGGGAAGTGGACATTGTTAGGTAAGCTCCCGTTGGGAGAGTGAGTGCATTTAGAGAAGCATTGTGAGAGTTGTGTTGGAGAACACACAAACCAGCATACAGAGACACTGTAGTTTAAATAGACTTTTACTTTCGTGGAAATAGAGGTATCAGAGTCCATCAAATAGTCCAAGTTATACACGGATAAGACAGTCAGTCATCAATGTCTTTCAGTTAAGGGATAATCCAAATAACATAGTCCAGTATCATATAATCAGTTCAGTACTCAAAGTTTGCTAGCAGTTGCAAAACTTACAATAGTTCATGGCACTTTCTAACAGCCAGCTTCCAAAACACTCAGATCAGATCAGCCCAGCATCTAACAAACAGAGAGCTAACAGTCATTCTGGCTCCCTCTTATGGCCGATTGAGGAAAACAGCAACCAATCACATTTTACAGTATGATTTAAAGAAGCTGGTATAGCATTGTTAAATGATTTATATATTGCTAACTCAACCATTAGAATTATATTCCTAACACTCCCCACTTTGGGTAGGACAATATATACATTTTACAATCTTAATCCGTATTCCTCGCAACAACGTTTATGCTTTATATTACCTTGGGCCTTAGTAAAATGATCTGTGATGTTATCTTCAGACATACAATATTCTAGTGAAAGTAATTTACTATTCACACTTTGCTTTCCATTCAGATATCTTATATAAGTGTGTTTTGACCTAGTTTTTACAGCAAGATTGGATGCCATCTGAATTGCTGCTTGATTGTCTTCATAAACAACAATAGGTTCTTGTACATTAGAGTTTGGAGTTTATTCGATTTGTAAGCCGCCCTATTCCCCGAAGGGACTCAGGGCGGCTGAACAAAAACCAAGGGAAGGGGAACAAATACAGAAAAGTAAGACAAAACAAGACAATACAAACTATTTAAAAAACACAGCAAGCACAGCAAATTCGAGTAGGGGGGGAACTCAACCCCAGGCTTGCTGGGACAGCCAGGTCTTAACGGCTGTCCGGAAGGCCTGAAGGTTGGCGAGGGTCCAAATCTCCACAGGGAGCTCGTTCCAAAGGGCCGGAGCAGCCACAGAGAAGGCCCTCCTCCGGGTGGTCGACAGCCGGCATTGGACGGCAGATGGAATTCAGAGGAGGCCTAATCTGTGGGATCTAATGGGTCTATGGGAGGTAATTGGCAGGAGGCGGTCTCTCAAGTACCCAGGTCCAATACCATGTAGGGCTTTATAAGTGACGACTTATAGGTAGGAATTCCCATATCCAGTAGAAGTTGTTTGTAACAAACTACATCTGTACATAATAATGATAAACATGAGAATTCAGACTCCGTGAAGGCATCCATATTTCCAAACTTACAAGAAAGCAAGGAAAAAGAATGGACTAGTGAGGAAGGAACAATCCCTAAAAGGAAAAAGCTGGCACTGATGGACCCACACATACAAGGGCCAGGGAGCTAGCCTTGTCTTCACCAAAGAGTTGAGAAAGGGAAAAAGAAAGGGAACTTCCAATCAAGATTTATAGTCCAGTTTGAGCATCAAACCAGCCCTGTGGCTAAACTGTTGGACTAGATCTTGAATTTGTTAAGTCAGCTTCAGAATCAGGCAGGAACAACATAGGAGATGAACAATGCAGAACTCCCCTAAAGGCGTTTCTTCTTCAGCTATTGGAATGTGGGTCAGTATACATTAGAATATTTTCTTGACTGAATGTGCAGATAGCAAGGCAGTATTTTTACCTCCCCAGATGATAGCAACAGGTGGCCTGGCCTCTGCTGCCCTGAATTTCAGATTCATTAATCTGAATTTCTCTAAATTGTTTGATGGCAACGTGTCCTTCAGCTTCCTGCTCCAAAGAATTAGTTTACTTAGATGTCGATACACTTGTCCAGAGTTTTGAATTTGCAAGTCCTAGTGAAATCTGGATGATTAGCCCCCCTCCCTCCCTCCCATTATAAGTGATTTTTATATTTAAAACTGTGTTTTATATATTAAACTTTTATTTTCTTGTTTGTCCTTGAGTGAGTTCACCTAAAGTTCACCTATTTAAATATTTTAAATAAATATATCTTAGCATATGGCAGTAGTCAGCCCCATTCTCAGCAGCACTTGTTATGATATTATTTTTCTAATTACAGTTAGTTCCTTCAGCATTTTGGGCGGGTTCCGACTTCTACATCTTCAGCATTTGGCAGCGAACTGAGTTAAACATTCAAGATCTCCCTGATCACGCAGATGGCATCTGCTTAGAAAGTGCTGATGGTAGCTGTTCATCCAGATATTTCTTTTCTTTTCTAATCCATCAACAAATTTCAATGTGATATCTCATATTAGTCTACAGATGAGTGAATAAGACTACAGGCAGGCCAATGAGAAATTGGAAAATGACTCGTATGTTGTCCCTACTAGTATCAAAGTGATATTTCGCTTTGTTCTTAATATCTTGAAACATGTTAAATTAGTCTATTTAAATGGAAAAAGTGTGTTGTTGATGGGTAGTCCTTGGCAAAAGTGGCTATGTTTCATTTTTCATAACAGGTGGAATGAAATCTGGTGCTATGCAAAACTAAAAATGGAGTCAGTCCAGTCTTTTTCCTTATTCATTCTCACAATATCTAGCCATCAATATAAGCACTACAGGAAACTGTTCCATATCCATCCTTCCATCCACCCACCTGCCCACTCATCCATCCATCCCCCTCTCTCTGGTTGTCTCTCATACACAAACTATTAAATTACAGGCACACTGTAACCCTCTCTCCCTTCTCTCTGTGTGTCTCACACATAAATTATTAAATTACACACATTGTAATACCAAAAAAACCCTTTAATTTGCCCGTCACCTACCTGCTCAGTTTGTTTATCAAATACACACAAGTCCACCAGTTTCCCATTCTTGCCCTAAGTGGGATTATTTCTGATATGAAAGAGTTATTTGTACGTAGATGACTTTATGTTCGAATCAGTTTACATTGTGTGTGCAGGTATCCACACACAAGCCCTACACACCAATGGTAGGAACTTTTGCCACTGTTCTCCCCAACTCAGGGCACTATCGTATACTGAGGTCTCTGATCCTCCACCCTTCCCAATGTTCTGTTTATGTGACCAGCAGAATAGCCAGCAGTGAAAGAGCAACAAGATGAACACAGAACTCTGTCATTAAATATTCTTCTTAGATTATGATGAATGGGCCAGTTGGATGGCATATGTTCTTTCTGTCTTCAATCTCTAGGCCAAATATTGAACACTGGAATGTGGTTTAGGTCAATTTGATTTAGGTCTGGCATTTTCTCATAGGATTAGGTTGTCCTTGGTGGTGATGGCTCAAAAATTCCAGGGAGCTGCCCAAAAAGTGCTATGGGCCAACATGTTGATCAAGAATTGTCAATTCATGAAGTATAAAATTGGATATTATTAAAGTTAAAATTACAGTGACTGTCAATGACAATCTAGTATCCATGTTTCTGTCTGTTAATAATAAATAGTCTTGTTTGGCTCAAGTTGAATAGTGAAATTAGGTGTGTATGCTTTAACTGAATAATCAAATTAATTGTTTTTTTTTTCCTGCTTAAAAAAACCTGAAAGAGCTATATAATTTTACTTCCACTTTTTCACCATGCTCCTTGACTTTCATTACCAAAGCGTGGAGATCATTCCACATTGCACATTCAGTATCATGATATCACAAGCATCATGCAGTTATTGATGTTTCTCCCTTCAGTTTTAAAACCATGCTCATATTCTTCCAAATCAGATTCCTTCAATATATATTCAGTATATAAGCTAATAAATATGGAAAGAGTATGCCGCCTCCTCTTACTCTTTTACCTTCCTGAATCATTCTGTTTCACAATCTTATATCTGGACTGAAGCTTGATGATGGATACATAGGTTTTTCACAAGAACAATGAGAAGTTCTGGGACTTGCATATTTGGATATGGCTAGAATTATATATTCTTGGTACACTCCTGCTATGCTTCATTCATCCCTTCAAGGAACACCTTCCCACTATGATGAGAAAGCACAGCAAGATTTTGGATGGAATGGATGGGTTTCAAGATTTAACAAATATTGAAGTCCAAAGTTGATTCATTTTTACTTTATACTTTGTTAAGCAATGAATACAAGTCCTTTCTCACTGAAAAGCTTATAGTGCAGAATAATCCTACTTTGAAAAGTGATGCAAAATTAATTTTATTTCTTTTTTTGGTGTGTGAGTGTGCATGTGTGGGTTGTGTGTGAAATAAACTGAGCTTTTCTACATTATTCATTTTCATTATTATTTTTTCCCTTAATACTATTGCTGCTTCTGAAGTTATGTTTTAAAGCTAACATTTTATGTTTAAGAAGTTAAAAGGAATATATTAAACCAATTTTAATTCTTCTTGTAATCTTTAAGTAATGAATCTGAATATTCCATTCTGGCAAAGCAATTTGTAATCCATGTTTTAATTTTCTTGCTTTTCCCCTGTATATCACATTATTATTTTATGTATGAATATGAGTCTACACACAGACACAGACATCTAGTCTGAAACAAAATGTTGGACTAAACAGGTCTTTGAGTTGTCTCTGCAAAGAGCACTTTATCTTCTTATGACTAATATTAGTTCTTCTATACACTTTGCTCTGTAGCTCTTAATGTTTTTACTCATTGAATAATATCATTACTCAGATGTTCAGATCTCTAGGAAACAATGCAGAACAAAAAAGACAATTAGTCTCTGAGGTATGCTCCATTGAAGGTCAACTTATAGATCAACTTTGTATCACAAGATGGTCTCCAATCCATGATATTTTCTTCAACACTGGCATTTGTAAACTCAGCCACATAGTTCCAAGAGGGTCAGGAGAGGTTGTGTCTTAGTGTCCTTATTCCCTTTGTCCATATCCTTTGGGTGGATCGTATATTGTGCTCCAAGGATATGGTTCCAATTCTTCTCCAGAAGACTCTGGAGTTCATGCCCTTAACCTTCTTGTGAAAGCAAGACCAGCAGTCAAAGGCAAGGAGAACCCTGTTCCCTTTCCAGCAGCTGATTAGGGTAAAAGTCAATCCTAAGAGTCAAAAATAATGAATGAAGGATGAAACAATAGGTAGCAAGCGGGGGCTTTGCCAGACTTATAGCCAGACTTGTGGAGTCTTAACAAATACATTTAATCTGGGATGCATGTGTGGCATAACGTTTCAATGTGAGTTTTGTTCCAGTGTGTCTGATCCAAATATATGGGAGCTTTGCATACCCCAGTGTCTCTCTTCATTAATGTCTTTCTTAAAATCAGACTCCAAATGTTAAATTCAATTATCAAACTTATTAAGAAAAAAGGGTTTAACTGTTTGCATCAAAGATGAGCCGGACTTCCAGAAATATGAAATATTTCATTAAAAATGAGGCTATTGATTTGTAGAGTATTGAAAAAGAATTCTTAATCTGTAGAAGATAAATGGGTGCACAGGGAGTCCTTGTTTAGTGACTGCCCTGTTTAGGAACTATTCATTGAAGAAAAAGTAACTTCAAGATCAATCCTTGCATTTACAACTTTTGCAGATTTGTAAAGCAAAGGAAAGCTGAAATAAGGTCATAAGCAAAGTTGCAGTTTCACTTAACAGCCACCTTGCTTAACAACCGAGTTGTTGGTTTAAATTGTGGCTGCTCAATAAGACCATGAGACAAAAAGAAGCCTTTGTGAGCTTCTTTTTCTGCAGCAATTCAAATTGCTTTGAATATTTTGTTTCATATTACAGAATAATCAAGTACAGTGTACAGATAGAAAAATAATAAATTAATTTATGTCCTGAATGATTGAAACAATCAAGTAATGTTCTTTTGTACCAGTGATCCAAAATGTGTTAGTGTATTGTGACAAATATATGATTAGGCATTTTGTTACAGTTGCCTTCAAGAGCTCATAGTTACTCATTTTCCTCCTGTAGCAACTCCAATTAACACAAATCTTGGATTAAACAAGCAGTCATCTCTCTAGTGTGAGAGCTATCACCAAGCCATCTGCTAGATATGGGAGCGCATCATCAAGATAGAAAAGCAAAGATATGCAGGTGTTAACCCATCACAGATTCAGACATGAAATTCAATAATTTAAATTAACCATGAATTAAATGGAATGTCACTACGTATTCAGCATAGTGGAGAGATGTGCACTGTAATGACATTTGTGCCTGTTGGCCAAATCTGCTGTCTATCAAGCTCATTGTTGATGGATAAATTCAAGGTGTCTTCTGTTTCTATAACCTTTTATGCAGTCCTTAAACCAGACTGAGGCTAGTTTTTCAAGTGTCCTCTGCAACAGGGACCTTCAAGAATTCCTCAGTCAGCCATGCTGGGAGTTGAAGTCCACAAGTTAAAAAGTTGCTAAGGTTGGTGACCCCTACTCTACAATATATGGCATAAAGCTAACCCACTCCAGGAACATACACACTCTCGGATTTTAAAAATATTTATCAAATTTATGGGCCACCCATCTTGTGGTTCAGGTAATTGAGAGGCTTACACTAAGATAAAACAACATATAGCAACAATTATAAATATAAACTGGATTAATTGCCAAAAATAAAACAAACTAAAAAACAACAGTTTGCAGGGTAGTGCGGTGCCTTCTCTTTTAGTGTACCAAACACTTCTAACCAGCAGCTTCTTCAGTACTTTCCTGAAGGCTAAAGAGAAAGGGGGCAGATCTTACTTCTTGTGGTAGTGTGTTCCAAAGAGCAGGAACTGTGAGGGAGAGAAGGAGATGGGATAGGAGAGGGTTCATAGGGCAAGCCTGAGGGAGAGAAGAGCTTGAGAGAAAGGGAAACAAGCAGTGGGATCAACGAAGGAGCAGAGGTTGTGGAAGGAGAGCCAAGCAGGTAGTACAAGAGGGAGAGGAGAGGGAAAGAGGAAGAAGCCACCTGAATATCACTCCATCACGTGACATGCCTCCTGAGAAAAGACCACCAGTTCATCACGTGATTAACACAAATGGAGGTATCTAACCGAGGGACCAGTGTGGACCAGCAGCTAAACCAAGAGGACCAACACTAAACAGGATATTCTGAAGCTGCAACCCAACTACTTTTGCCACCACCTTCTCTTTGAAAAATTGTCTAGTATGGTGGGATCTAATGAAGGAGAAGGAGACCACAGCTTCCTTAAAATTGGTCAGGAATACCCCTCCTACAGTGAAGCATTAATCACTGCTTGTATCTACCCAGAAGTCATTATCTTGGAAGCTTTCAATAACCAGGAAGGACAAGGTTCTAATAAGCAAGTGGTTGTCTGACAAGCCAAGGACCTTGTCCACTTGCTCAGGTCCAACAGGGCCAAATTGCTCACATATGATAGGATAAATTCATTCTCTGGCCATATCTGATGGAATTGCACCAACCAAAAACTGATGTTGTACAAATTCTTCTGTGTGGCTCTGAATATGATTGCTGAGTCATCCTTCCCAAGGAGGGCCCAGGTGACTTTGAACAGGGCCATTGAGCAACACTGCAGTTGCAATAATTGTGGAGAAATATTTTACTACTCTTACCGGCACAAGATGGGCCTTAATCACTGTTTTAACCTGTGTTTGATCAGATTCATTCCTTATTTTCTTCCAATTGTGCCTTGGCTGCATTTTGACCCTTTTCACCATGAACCACAGAGATGGTTGGAGCTCAGGGCCATGAGAGGATACATAGGCCAATCTGTCCAGGACTTCAGATACTCCCTCATTCCCGGTTAGTGGAGAATTTGCCTATTGCAGAATAAATAATTACTCTATTGTACAGCTATTGTTTAATAGCTGTGGTAGAGTAGTCTTGAAGATGAATGACCAGAATACAGGTGGCTCCCTCTTTTCTTCTGCTAAATATTTCTAAAATATTAGAAGGAATAAACTATTTAGGTTCAGTAGGTGCTGCCAAGATACAATACAGCTTCTCGGAAGTGCTTGATTCTTTCTCCAATTGCTTCAGAAAATCCCAGGGTTTTCTTTCAGACTTCTTCCTGACAA
Organism: Thamnophis elegans; assembly: GCF_009769535.1. Taxonomy (NCBI): domain Eukaryota; kingdom Metazoa; phylum Chordata; class Lepidosauria; order Squamata; family Natricidae; genus Thamnophis; species Thamnophis elegans. The sequence goes on from NC_045558.1 coordinate 103,275,060, forward strand.
CCATTATCCATGATGAGCGATATTTATTCTTCAGCTGTGGCAGCATTCACCTCCTGAATGGTATTGCTTCCTGAGAAGTTAAGGTTGTACTCCTGGATTTCTCAATGTGGATTTTTGATTTAATGATTCCTGCAAGGCATTGAAAGTGTTGGAAGAAAAAAGAAGAGTACCAGGACCGAGCATGTTCTAATTTGCTTTACATTTTAGCCATAAAACTCCAAGAGTACCCTAAAGCCTGCAGAAACAAGTCCAGTCACAATATTATCATTTTTCTTTTTTTTTCTATGAAAGGCAAGGAAGCAACTGGAGAATGACCAAGGGGTTCTGACTGTTAACTCTTTCTAGGATAGTTGAATATCTGAGGCTACATTTCAACTCTTTAGAATTTTAACAACACAATGCTTGCTGCAATGATCCCTCACTTCTTCCAACATGAGTGTGACTTTCTGCTGGCTTGTAATAAAAGCTTTTCTACAGACATTAATTGAACATTAATCAAGCTTCCTGTGGCCCCCATCGACTAGTAGTTCCATGCCATTTGCCTGAAAGAAGAGGATATTTTCTTGCCTGCAGTTGCTCATTAATTTCTCAAAGTTTCTGACTGATGTTCACAATTTAAGAATGGCTACAAATCTTCTCTTTCTCCTTTCCTCCTGTTCCTCTCTCTCTCCCCTCCCCCATCGCCATATGAATAGCATGTTTTTTATAACAGTAAATCTATATTAAATTCACATTTTAAAACTTCCTTACCATCAAAAAGTATGCAGTTCCAAAGTTATGTGTATAAATGTATTTATAATTACTCTCTCCATATTATCCATTTGATACACATTGTCAATACAATTTATGAGCCAAGAATTGTATCATAAAATTTTAAAAAGTGAGAAATCTGAAGAATGTGCCACTTGATCTATTTATTTGTACATTTATATAGGTATCAGGCCATTTTAAAATGAAGCTTCTATTTACATATGGAAGACTCAGAATAACATTAAGGTGACCAAAATAACAACACTATTCAAATGAGTCTATATTTGCATAAATGAAGTACTGGAGCATATTTAGTCCTTGGAATCATGGATGCGTATATTTCTATTGATTTACTTGCTCATTTATTTTCCCTCCAAATAAATTTCATTCTGCTTTTTAAATACTGCGTGCCTCTAAAGTTGCTTATGATCATTAAGAGATAATAAATTCAAAATACATCTTTTAAAGTAGCACATTCTGTGGATTTCTCTCCTAACTGTGTGACATATGGGCTGCAAAATACTGTGTTAAGATAGTTTATTTAATGTAGTGTTTTGTGACTACAATCATTGTGACCTGTAAAACTTATGATTTAGCAATATGAAGCAACTCAGCTTTTTTCTGCGTATTCAATAAGCTACATTTAAAATTAAGTTATTTAATGCAGTGTGAAAATATAATCCCACGCATAGTCTTTAGAAAAAATCATTTCCAAATAAAATGTTGGCAAACCTTGCAGGGCAGTTCAATCTGAATAGAGAAATAATGCCATTTATGAACAACTAATCCACATTAATAATTTTGATAATATGAAGGAATCTAGTTTGAGGTTGAGTGTTCAACTTTTCATAAAAGATTCTGTCTGGAAAGGAAGTCACATGCAGGCTTGCAAAATTTATGTTGCTCTGTTTTGCATTGCAAACCTGTGGGAGTAGTTGGCTTGTGGACCCCTGGGCAGAGGATTGTCCATCTCAGAATCAACTCTTTCTACTCTTGGTGTCCACTAAGTTCTTTCCAAAGGGTTGGAGGAGGAGGAGAGACCAGCTGCCTGCCTGGGATTTATTTATAACCTCCTATGCCTGGGTCCTTCCTCAGGGGCTGTGCATTAGTGCGAGAGACTCAAATTTTCAGGCAGCTGCTAATTGAGCAATCTGCCACACTAATGGGAGAGCTAATGAGGGGGAACTGTTCTGGGGCAGGAGGGCCTCCTTCCTGTGCAGGCTGAAGGGAGGCCACAAGGGCAGTTGTCTATGGGTCTTTCAGGAATCATCAGCTGTACTATCAATTTTCCTGCTGTAACCTTTAGACACCACAACCCTAGGGATGTGGATCACCTTAAGAGAGCGTGTGGGATTAATTTTGGAGGCAGAGAGAAGGACTGGCCTGGAGGGCCCCAAACCACAAGGCGCACAAGATGTTTTTCGTTAAGAGGTGGTGGTGGGCCTGAGCTCTAGCAGGCTAGACTAAAGTAACGGAGATCCAACATGTGTTCATGACTCACATTGATCTGTGTAACTGCTATACAAGACATCCTCTCCCCCCCCCCCCGAAAAAAGCAGGATGTGGCAAATATGTATTATGCAAATCAGCTGAACAATTATGGAGAGGTGGCGGAATTGTGGCTATGGAGCTGATTTCTTTTAAAACCAGAGACAAAGAAAGGGAAAGTGTGCTTTTGTGCCTTCTACCTAATTCCAGATGCTTGAGCACAGGGAGAGAAATGCTGCGGTTACTTGATGGGGAAGGACAGACACGCTGTATGATCTGAGTCACTCTCCCAGATAATTCTATTTTTAATATATATTTCAGGAGTGAATCCTGGCCCAAATTAAACCCTTTTGGGGGGGGGGGGAAGGGATGGAAGTGGTGAAGTGGAAAATAAATGTCTGGTTTTGAACCAGAATGCTAAGGGATAGAAATAAACTTGATTAAGGCAAATGAGGTGGCAGTTTCACCAGAATCAGAACACATTGTTGTGGTGCAATCTACTTCTGTTTATAGTGACTCCATTTCCTGACCTATCTTTTTATGCTCTTGTATTTTGCCTGCTGCATTTTGAATCTACTGAGGATATGCTAAGTTTTTGAAGATTAGCTTCTAAGGAATTCTTTTTAACTCTAAATACTTTTCTAGAAAGGTAAGCCTGAAGGTATCCAACACTTGTGCATAGGTTTTAGATTCTTTGTGTGAAACCACTCTTTGTTTAGTATGCTGTTCAAAGCAGTTATGTCCTCTAATACAATCTTCTATTAGTTCATTTCATTCATACGTAGTTTCCTTCCCTGTTTCCAAGTAAAATTCACTGAATCTTCCATACTCACAGGACATGCTCAGCTTTATTGTCATTCTGGGTACTTCTGCAAATGTTGAGCTTTTTCAGCACATGCTGTAATCTATTGTTCACAGAGAATAGGGTTTTGAGTATAAAAACAATGGTGCTCATAACCTGAAATCAGAAATAGAGGAAATTGTGTTTAAGAGCAAAACAAAATAGAATATAAGTAGATTTGATTTTTAAACATAAGCTAAGGGAGTCCTTATTGAGTGAGTTTCAGTGGGTGGAAATTTGTGTTTTTGGGTTACCATGTAGATCTTCCATCTCAGTATGCCAAACCTCCCCCCCCCCCAAAGCACAAATTATTTGGATAGTTCAGATTTCTGTTGGGTTCCTAAGTCCATCTCTCTACCAATTCCTATTGCAGTTTAATTTGCACAGACATATAATCCAACAGAGCTCCCCATGTCCAAATGATCATAACCAATGGCTAATCTCATAAGAGTTTGAAGAAAAATGTGCAAATTATAGATCATAAATCCCACTGCTCATTAAATATGGTAAAGTAAGTCTATATAAACTGCAGTAAATTCCTGCATTGTCATTCTGCTTTGGGAAATGGACCAGCGAAGAAATTTCTGCTCTAGTTGAAAGTTTCTGGACTATGTGCTTGAAAAGCAGCTGGAATGTATCCTGGTCTCCCCTCCAAAATGACCACATGGGATTGTAAATGGGATGTTCCACAGTCTCAACACATCAAGCAAATTGTGACTGATCTTTTTTGGAAATCTCCCTCCCAGCTTTTTCTTGTTGTTTTCTCACTCGTCCTCCCTTGGGCAATGAACAAGTCCTTACATAATTTAATTCAATTGGGCACTGTGGTTTCTGCCAACAAAACTGACAGATGGCGAGACCTTTGATCTCCCACTCTTCTACGGCAGAACTTTGATTTTTTTTTTAAAAAAAGAAAAGTATTTTACCAGGACCATTGAAAAGTGCACCAGCATATATAAGGAACAGTGGTTTCCAAATAACATTATAATTCTGAATTAAAATATGAGGCACAGTTTGTCTTGTAACTGAAAAGGTTTCCAGCAGCACGCTTATCTTTTGGAGTGAGTTGCTGTTCTGAGTGCACTTCCTCTAAAAGAAGATAGATTTAATTTACTTTTTAAATGTCTTTCCAAATACTGTAGCTATTAAATACATAAAATGCAATAAACCAAATCTAAGAATACTGTATATACTCGAGTATAAGCCTAGTTTTTCAGCCCACTTTTTGGGCTGAAAAAAGCCGCCTCGGCTTATACTCGAGTCAGTGAAAAATTTGCCCGAAATGGAGGAGAAAAAGGGGCGGGGCCATGCCGCTGGGTGACACTCATGAATGGCCCAGTGCCCCTGTGAGTTTCCCCTCCCTCTGTGTCAGTTTGCCGCGCAGCGCGCACCGCACCATCCCCCCTCCTCACGTTCTAATGTAATGCAGGGCTGTCTTACGATTCCCCTTCCTCCCCCTCCTGCCGCTCTGCAACGATGTCCCACCTCCTCCTTGTTATGGCAAGCAGCCACATAGCGATGTCCCACCTCCTCTGGTACAGTGATCCAATGATAGGAATCACTGTGCCGTGTGTCATAGGAGGCGGGACATCGCTCCCGCGGCTGCACGGGACATCATCATCACAGCGGGACATCAGCATCATGAGGTGAGTGAAGTATTTCATTGAATACACCGCTAGTTTACTGTTTTTCTTTGAAATAAATATTCAAAAACATTATTGGTATCTATTTTTATTTTTGAAATTTACCGGTAGCTGCTGCATTTCCCACCCTAGGCTTATACTCGAGTCAATAACTTTTCCAGTTTTTTGTGGTAAAATTAGGTGCCTCGGCTTATATTTGGGTCGGCCTATACTCGAGTATATACGGTAGGTCTTAAAAGTCAAGCACATTAAAACAAATCAAAAGAAGAACAAACAAAGAAAAGCATTGAATACAGTGAATGGCCTTTTTAGTTCTGTATGCAAGTTTCCTCAGCTCATATTATTGTTATGGGCAAATGTCTTATTTACTGATTGGTTTAAGAGGCTTAGAGTTACACAGAACATTGGAGCATGATTCCAGCTTTCATATGATGATTTTAGTATGAGTACAGTACAAGGAAGACAATATAATGATGAGAATAAATGTGATGTCTATTTGAATGTAATGTTGCATCAAATATGATATCTTTTATTTTTAATTGTTGCAGCTCTCATATCTTTATGAATGCCCTGTTTTTCTCCTGGTACGAATGCTTGTTTCGTGCCCCCTTTTAGGCCCTGCGATCAATATTGTACTCTGCAACAAATTAGATACAGGACTTTTCCTCCTTTGCCAAGTTAACGCTAACCACTAATAATTTGCCAAAAGCAAATTATATTTTCATAAGATTTGCTATCCTCACTGGAATTACTTATCCTCCTATGGGTGCAATATCAACAAATGGCCTTGCCCTTATTTCTAGTGTACAGGAGACATTCACATAGGGTTTCATAGATTTTCTGGGCTTTGTTTTCTTCCCCTTCAAATAATCAACATTCTTCTTTCTTCTACTTCATCAAGTTATTTGCCCCACCTTCACCACCATGGTTGGCCAGCTGCTGCTCAGAAGATGATACCCAGAGGCCAAATATGCCAGGATGATCCAAAGCTGTATAATTCATCTAACTGCACAGAGTTGAAACATGCTAAATAGCAGAACTGCTATATTGTGATGCCTACTTAAAGAGAAAGCACGACAGAAATAGTTAAAAATGATTGTAAGATGCCTTAGAAATGTACTGGGGATGAGATGAAGACAGTATCAAAAGCAAAAAAAGAAGTGGTCAGGACATGTTTATGCTAAAGCAAGTAGGGAAAGGCCCTCTATCCTGAAGCTAGTCCCTCCCTGAATTCATTGGGTAGACCACAAATCTTATCTTCTCCCAATCCAGCTGCCATATCAGTATGCAATTATTATAAAAGCTAAAGCACCTGGTTAGAAAATTACCAGAGTATTATTATACACTTTTACAAGACATGCACTTTTTAATAGAATAGCAACTAGAATAGCAACTTGGTGACTGAGAAATGTGTGGGGGCAGAATTTCAGTGCTGTTATTTACATGTTTTATATTTTCCCATACATTGCTTTCCTGTTGGTTGTTGACCATGTAACTATTATTGAACATACAATAATACAATAGCAGAGTTGGAAGGGACATTGGAGGTCTTCTAGTCCAACCCCTGCTTAGGCAGGAAACCCTGTACCATTTCAGACAAATGGCTATCCAACATCTTCTTAAAGACTTCCAGTGTTGGGGCATTCACAACTTCTGGAGGCAAGCTGTTCCACTGATTAATTGTTCTAACTGTCAGGAAATTTCTCCTCAGTTCTAAGTTGCTTCTCTCCTTGATTAGTTTCCACCCATTGCTTCTTGTTCTACCCTCAGGTGCCTTGGAGAATAGTTTGACTCCCTCTTCTTTGTGGCAATCCCTGAGATATTGGAACACTGCTATCATGTCTCCCCTAATTCTTCTTTTCATTAAACTAGACATACCCAGTTCCTGCAACCGTTCTTCATATGTTTTAGTCTCCAGTCCCTAATCATCTTTGTTGCTCTTCTCTGCACTCTTTCTAGAGTCTCCACATCTTTTCTACATTATGGCGACCAAAACAGAATGCAGTATTCCAAGTGTGGCCTTACCAAGGCATTATAAAATGGGATTAACACGTCACGTGATCTTGATTCTATCCCTCTGTTTATGTAGCCTAGAACTGTGTTGGCTTTTTTGGCAGCTGCTGCACACTGCTGGCTCATATTTAAATGGTTGTCCACTAGGACTCCAAGATCCCTTTCACAGTTACTATTATTGAGGAAGGTACCACGTATACTGTACCTGTGCATTTTGTTTTTCTTGCCTAAATATAGAACCTTACTCTTTTCACCATTGAATTTCATTTTATTAGATAGTGCCCAATGTTCAAGTTTGTCAAGATCCTTCTGTATCTTAAGCCTGTCTTCTGGAGTGTTGGCTATTCCTGCCATTTTGGTGTCATCTGCAAATCTGATGAGTTTCCCATTTATTCCCTCATCCATACATTGTTTCATTTGAAGAGTTGCATATGTACATAAATATCAATATGAAATGCTAGAATTTTCATTTCATTTCTTTTCATATAGAAAGAAAGTGTCATGATTTTTTTGTTATTGCAGTGATAAGTCTAAGAATGAGACTAAGTGAATTACATACTTTGCATTTTTGATTGGTCAACTGGAAGAAAATTAACTGAGCGTTTTAGTTCATGACTTATTTGTGTTTTGAGCCTGGCAGTAGTAAAGATTCACTGATTACTTTAAAAATATGCGAGGACTCTAAATTTGAATCTACTGATTCTGATTACTTGTAATATCCATAAAATACCACCCTAAATTATATTGCTAAAATGAAGACAGTGTGAATTGTTGTGGGTAATACTTCAGAATTCCATTCAGAATGCTCAAAAAATTCAGACTCAAAATGAATGCTTTATGTTTTAAGTACATGTTTTGTATCTCAGACTCCAGCTGGTGGATCTATATAGTTTTCCAATGAACACAAAGTAGATTGAGCAAAGCTTGAGATTGGGCTACCTCCAAAATAGCATAGCAAAATAATTTAAACTAACAGTGCTTTTCATGGAAAAAAGCCTGATAAGACATGTTGTTAGGAAAATTTTAGCGTAGAATATCTGGAATGAGAAAAGTACAGAAGAGGGGAACGGGGATAAGAAGGCAGAATCTGTGTCCCTTGGCTGAACCTTCTTGTTCATTCTATCATTTTCTCTATTGGGATTACTGAGTTAAATTGTAAAAATATCTCTGCTCTCTTGGAAATCAATGGTTTGAACTGCAAATAATTGCAATTGGCTTTTCTTCACCTGAAACAATTTTAGAAAGACCTCATGGAAGTATTTACTGCCTGCGGAGCACGCAGGAAGTTTTCCATGAGTAAAATGTCTCTTTTTTCCATGCTATAAATGTTACCTCTTGTCCATCAGGTGTTCCCCTCACATTTTTCCTATTTTCATGCTCATTTCATTTTACGTTCCTCCAGTGACCCAGCACAAGGCATAAGCTTTCATCTCTGTTGGCATGATGAGTTTGTATATTGGCTGCAGGGTGAAGGTAGAAGTTCAATATGAGATTTGGGGCTGTAATATAACAGCACAAGACAGAGGAATGCATATGCATTCCACAATTGCCACAGAATGAGACAATACAATTTTGGTCGGTGGAAGTTGGTGTCAGTTGGAGACAATATAAATTAACTAGAAAAAGAAAACTTTTGAAGCTTATAAATACAAGCACCCAGATCACCTTTCATTTTTCATGATGGAGGAACTGGAGAAATAAAATGTCATATTTTCTACATCTCCATGGGAATCATGTCTTCTAGGAAAGGACAATAGATGGATCCAATTTTTGAAGAATTTGATACAACTATTTAAATCTGTGTCTCTCAAATCAGTGTGCAAATTGCAAACAATCTTGCCTACGGAATTTTCATTTCTTCAAATGTTAAGCACTGAAATAATGTATTGACCTGTACTTAAAAGTGCATCTTTGAAATCTTTGAAAATTCAAACTGAACTAATCTGAACCTTTATATTAATGAGGTCATTGTTAATGTTTACATTAAGTAATTGTTGAAACACAGTTTTGGGGTCAAATAAAAGTTTAAGAAATGTTTAATAATTACTATATTGAAATTTAAAAATTATATTTCTATTTCATAAGTAAATAGGTGTAAGATATCTGAGAACATGTATTTCTGAAGTTAATGTATAGTGATATTATTTGGTCATCTTTGAAAGAAAATACATTTTAAAATAAGGGTTTAATTTAGGGATAGCTGAGAATTTAATTTAGTCTACCGCTAGAACTATACTGATTCATACTGTGACAATTAAAAGTAGATTAGAATGCAAATATCAGTTGTGTTTCATGTTTTAGAGGATTCCAAAGCACTGTAATTGAAATAAAACAATATTTTACATATCGGGAACATAGAAATATACTTTAAAAGTATATATATATATATATATATATATATATATATATATATATATATATATATATATATATATATATATGTGTGTGTGTGTGTGTGTGTGTGTGTATATATATATATATATGTGTATATATATATATATGTGTATATATATATATATATATATGTGTGTGTGTGTGTGTGTGTGTGTGTGTATATATATATATGTATATATATATATATGTATATATGTATATATATATATATGTATATATATATATATATATATATATATATGTATATATATATATGTATATATATATGTATATATATATATGTATATATATGTATATATATACATCTATACAAATGTATAACTTGGCAGGAGAACATAAGAGAATAAGTAATCTTATGAATCTTACCAATTCATATTGGTATGAATTAATAATATGATTGATGTCTTAGTTCTAATGAATATATGGATGTTTATTGTGATTCAACAGTTGCAAATTTTGTGGAAATGTGCTGGGGTGGACACATGTGAAAGTGGCATGGACCAAAACAGACTAGCCTATCACTTACTAGCTGAAATATATTTCATGATGCCTCTATTTTTTGGTGAGTGAAGCTGGATTTGCTCAATAACTGAATAAGAGAAGGATGGATAGTCCTTTACATGTTAAACTCCTCTGAAAATTGTAATACAGGTTGTAGTTCAACTAATGGATCCAGAGACATGTAAAAAGCTTGGGAAACCTTCTTATGTTGTTGAGAGTTCTAAGCACACATCCTTCCCCCATTTTCTTCCAATTCATAGGAGACAAAATAGGTTGGATTCCAGGTAGCAATTTGCAATAAGTTGGCAACAGTTGGCAAAAGTGGCCATATGATTCTGATCTTCCATTTGTCCCAAGAGCATTGTCTCTCCCAATAATATACTGATCTACTAGAAAATTTCCACAAAGTTCCTTCCATTTCCACAGCCCCCATTCATTCCCATGAAGCATCATCTAAAGAACTACCAGTAGTCTGATGGGCAGATTCTATGGCAGGATATTTTCCAAGCAGTTGGGTGGAGATGAATTATGGTTGAATGCATTCTGCACATTATTTCATGCAAATTGACCTGCACTTTATGGAGCCTTGATTTGAATAACACAGTAAATGGAAATCCTGGAAAAAATTATATGTGATAGAAAGTAGATTTGATTGGGGACAGAGGAATCTGATCATAAGGCCATGGATAAGGAAAGAGGCAAAATATTTCAAAAAGCTAGGGAATTGTGTTGGGCAACTTGTCATCTCAGGATCTAGAAAACAAAACCTCTTCCCTTGTAGCCAGAGTAATTCCATAAACCTTGTTAAGGAAGATGTGAAGAGATGAGGAGGACCAGGCTTCACATGGATTCACAATAGCCAATCAGTTCTATTGTGCTTCTCTAGTCTATGAAAGCTTAAACATCTAATTTCTTCAGTTCAATGTTGTTTGTCTTGAGTTTGGCAGGTTTTAAATCGAAATGGGAAGTATGCCCCGACAGGGTAGCAGCAGGCAAAGTTTAGTTTCTTCTAGTGTGTAAGCCACATGGGCTTGGCTTAACCATTGCTCCTAGTCTCCTTCCCACCTCCTCCAGCCTCAGACAGAACCCCGTGGTGTTGACCTTTTCACACTGAAGAGGGAGGTGGAAGAGCAAGAGGAATGGAAGGGCCCTCCTGCTGACATATCTGACAAGGGGGACTTTTCTTGCTTGGATGGACTTTTAAGCAGGAAAAGGAGAACTAAAATGCCTTGAGGACTCCTATGGCAGCTGGTTTCTGTAGAGTTCAAGAAAAGCAGAGTGGGGGGAAGCGAGAGTAGTTGTATCAGCAGTGAATTATTTTCCACAATAGATTAGTTGTCTGATATGCTGAAGGGCAAAGCAAGAAAGAGGATAGGATGGGATAGTTGAAGATCTTAAAAATCCATTCCAGGATTTTAATACAATATAGATGGTTAAAAGTGGTTTCATGCTAAAGCAATTTAATTTATTTTTGTGCCTCTGGATTAGAAAATGGAAAATAAACAAGATTTCCTAGAAATAAAGGAAATTGGTATTGAAATACAACAATTGCTCCATTCTATAGCCTCTCCAGTAACACACACACACACCCCAATCACCATTTGATGATAGATCAGCTTTGGTATATATTCCCTGAGTTTAGGAATGAAGGTTTTATTGATGCTAATAAATATTTCGATGACATGGTTATATAGCTTATGCCTCAACTTTCCCTTCTTCCCTTTAGCTTACAAGCAATGTGGAATAGAATATAAGACTGAAACAGGCTTTGAATAAAATTAAAATTCACCATTGATGTCTCCTATTCTTTCCGGAGACAGATATGGGAGTTTGAACAGTTAGGGAAATTCAGTGAATTCAGGTTAACTTTAAATCATTAGTTATAATAATTATTTCATTAAGCCACCAAACAAAGACTGATTCACTCTGCCTTCTTTAGAATGTGGCTTCTTGAGGGTAAAATTTAGCATAATTTTATTGTAGTTACTTTTACAGTCCAGTGGTACCTCTAACCAGTTTGTAGCTTCCCAAATTTTCCATGAATGATTTCCCCCAGGATTGGAATTTATGTACTTTTGAAATGCTGGAGATTTCTTCTTTAGCTTTTTAAAGATTCATCAGGGCCCCTTTACATGAGTGTTTCTTTACTGTAAATGGAAGATTCTGTAATGCAGAAATAATTCTGTTTGCTGTTGGAAAATAGAAGGAGTACTTCATTTAGAGCAAGTCTTCCTATTGACCATTTCAACTGGATGGATCTACTTACAAGTAACTTTTGTTTGCTCTTTTAGAGCAAAGAAGCAAACATGAGAGAGGAAGAGGACAAGTTCAGAGTTCATGTACAAAGCATGAAACTATGTTTTGTGATAAGAATTCACTTCCTACTAGTGCTATCCTTCCTTCCTCTGATGAAATAGCAAGGTGCAAGCACTCAAAAGCCGAATTGGGCTTATTATCTGGGGAGGTCTTATTTTCAGGGAAATGGGGTAATCTGTGTGAATAATTTCACAACAGTAAAGACTTCTCTGGCCTCCTGCAAAGAATTCCATTGCTTCCTGTTTTCTATTGTAGCTGCTGCACAGGTACAGTTGCACTTTCTCAGAAGTAGAGCTAAGATTTTGCAAGAAACTTTATTTTAGCAGTTCCAATTTTTATAAAGCCAACAATGATTAATTAGCCTGTAAAATATTTGAAAAGCAGAAAAATGATGTCACATACTGACCTTAGAAAGTTGGAAGAATTAAGGTTAGGTAAAGATGCATCCAGATGAATAAGTTTGATGGTTGTCATCATGAAGCTTCAGCCCCAGATCTTTTTTTTTAAATCTGTGTCATAAAGCACATGTAAAAAGAGGAGGGTTCACCGTGGCTGTCATCTTGCCTTTCCACTCTCCATGGAAGTGCCTGTTGGCATACTATTTGTGCACATCTAAATAACCTTAAATAACGTAGCCTAAATACTGTAGTATATTTCTTCTGCTTTGTTCTCAATGGCAATTTTGGAACATTGTCAGTACTATTTGACAACCACTTTGGTGCAGCAGGTAAAGTGCTGGTTTAAAAATCAGAAAACAGAGTCCTAGGCATCCCTGAGGCATGAAAACCACACTGTGAAGACATTTCTGTGAATTGCAGTTACACGCAGTCACAACTTTTGACATTCACTGCTGGCTTCCCACAAGCAAAGTTAAGAGGTAATCCAATAGAAATTTGGACGTGGTATTCACCTGAATGCTCATTTAATGACTTGACAGTCTTTGATTAAGTATGGCAATCAAGACTGATATATTTAATAATGGTGTCTGAATATTCATCCAGTCCTCGTCTGTAACCAAGCTGGAACTGAAGATTTTTCTCAGATATCTCTGAGGGTATTAAATAACACAACAGGGCAATTTGTACTGCTTCTTTGGTTAGTGAGAAGAAATGTGAACTGGGAGAAAAAAAAGAGTGACAAGTAAATGTATATCAAACATTTTCTAGCCACAAAAAGTTATAAAATCCAGCCTGAGTCATTTAACAACTACCTTGCTTAGCAGTGGAAATTCTAGCCCCAACTGTGGTCATAACTTGAGGACTGCCTGCATTTGAAAGATCTATTGGTTCAGATCACTGTCCACTTGAAATGATAATCTGATAGGCCATAGACAAATTAAGTTTAAGAGCCTTCTGTGATCTAGATTGATCCTATGAAATTTTTCTATGAAAACATCTGCTAGGCTTATGCTTGGAATCAAGACTCCTGAAGTTGAACTAAAAAGGCTTATTTTTCATGGGTTCCAATGAAGTTGATAAACAAGCAAACCAATGTTTACATGTCACAAAGGACAAAGCAATACCAGACAATTTCAAGCTCTCAGGCCCCTCTATTGCAGATCTCAGTAACCTTGGAAAAATGAGACTTTAACAGTATGATTGAGTCAGAGATTGCTGAACTCACAAAGAAAAAGGGTTTTGGGCAATCTCAAAAAGTCTCAACAAACACAATGGAATGTCAATACAGTGAGGTAAAGGTTCAGGTTCCCCTCATACATAGGTGCTAATCGTTCCTGATTCTAGGGGGTGGTGCTCATCTCCGTTTCAAAGCCAAAGCGCTGTCTGAAGACGTCTCTGTGGTCATGTGGCCGGCATGAATAAACGGCGAAGGCGCATGCAACACTATTACCTTCCCCACCAAATGTGGTTCCTATTTTTCCACTTGCATTTCTACATGTTTTCCAACTATAGGTTGGCAGAAGCTGGGACAAGTAACGGAAGCTCACTCCATTACACAGCATTAGGGATTCAAACCGCCAAACTGCTGATCTTTCTAATCAACAAGCTCAGCATCTTAGCCACTGAACCACCGTGCCCCTGTCAATACAGTACAAGTTTTAATTAATTGGTAAGATAGGTATAATTTGTCACACACATACACACACTTGTAACCTGCATTTACACGACCAACCTATCTTGCGCTCTTCCCCCAACTGCTTCATCCCAATTTAAGTCCTCTGTGAATCTAGTCACATGACTGCATCTAATGAAGTGAGCTGTGGCTCTTAAACACTTATACCTTTTCATAAAATATATGTCAAAAATGTACCACATCCCTTCCTGTTTTAAATATAGAAAGTTTTATTATATGTTATGGATTTTTTCATTAAAAGATTTGTTCTCATATTTATAACATGATGATTAATTGTATATTGTTTCATTTGTCATTTTATTTTGAGTTTGTATAAAATTTTATAACAAATAAAATGCATAATAAATAAATCTCAAGCCACCACTGTTGTTGCTATTATTTGTGGTACGCTGCCTCATAAACAATTGCTTCATTTTCCTTGCATTCCTGCTCTCATTTCGCCCTGCCCTGCCCCAAACATGTGCGTGTACAAAGTGGAGATATATTTGTAGATGGTAGTGCTCAGGATTACCACACTCCTACCCTTGAGCAACGCCATGCCAGCTGTTGCGGCAGTAACACAACTGAGATGAATAGATAGAAAACATTATTCAAAGTTAATTGCGATTCTGTTTGTAGCTTATAGCCATAAGAACCTTTCACTCTCTGCCTAGATGAGTTATTCTACAGGGAAACATTTCTTGGACGCATTTCTACAAATGCTTAATGTTTAAACATTTCAAAGTGCTCCCATTTAAAACTCTATAAATTCTGTTGGGAATTCATCCCTGTGGTTTGCCGATGTGGGCGCTGCTTTCCTATTTACATATGCAGTAAAAAAAATGCATGCATTCTCTTTCCATATCTGTTTTTTTATCTATTTGGCTTAAGTAATCAGAAAGCTCAAATCCCCAAGAGGCCTCTTGGGGTCGGGGTTTGCAAAGCTGTCTCTTTCCAAACTGCTATTCTTAATGCTTTTGATAAGGAAAAGGAATAGCATCCATTAGATGCAGACAGTGCATGTTTTCTATGGCAATCACAGCTGTATCTGAGTACTGCCTAAAAAAAGGAGGGAAAACTCAAACAGGGACATAAAGCTGCCTGCTCGTCACTGAAGTTTTGCTGCTGGAATTCATAGGATAGGGTGTCCCAAAACCTTAGTGCAGTTTTAAGATTTTCAAGCTTAAAATTGTGCTAAGATTTTTTTTGGGACAACCTCTGTTTGGTATCCAGAAGAATCAAAATAAATCCTTGATGATCTATAAGAAATTTAAAAATCTGTTCAAAGTACCATTCATAAAGGTTTATGCACAGGTTTAACATAGTGCTTTTAACAGCACTGTGATTTAAAAGATGGTCATATATAGATCACTGTCTTGTGTCAAGTGAAAGTTGGCTTACTTCATCTATAAAAGGGAGATAATATTTGGCTTCTCTTGAGGCCAACATGACAGGTTAAATTGCTGGGCTGTTCATTTTCCACCACTGGAGCAAAGTCTCGTGCTAATATCTGGATAGGTTTCTGTAAACTCTGGAGAGAATCACAGTTGTTACTTAAAAAAAAATCTTTATTGGAATTCAAAATAATGTTGGATAGTTGGCTCTACCCATCAATTGAATTTTCTATTGTATCGTCATTCTAAGACAAAATGGGAAATAAAAATGGCATTTGCTAAGTGCTGCTCTAAAAGCTGTTTTCAAATTATACCCATTGTGAACTAACTAGAGTTTTGATATGTCCCCCTCAAAAATGAAGCTGCTTGATTCATATGTTCAGAGATGAGAACATAAAGGGTAGTTTTGCTAGAGCCTCTCCCCCCTCAAATTCCTAACCTTTTTTCTCTTTCTTTCTTGTTTCTATCTGTCATTTGTCTCTATGAATAAATAGGGGATTAGAAGCACCTCTTCTGGGCCTTTCTCTTGTTCTAAACGGCTGAATATCAGAGTATAAGTAAATCTGAGAACTTATCTTCTTCAGCCAAAGCAGCACAAAGTATGGAACCTGCTCTGAGCATTCCTTACATAGGAAACAGCTGCCTTATTGTCCGGTGCACTGCTTGGAGTGTCCAAGCAAGGGTTAAATTCTATCCCACTGTCCAAGGACTGGATTGAAAATCTTTGGCCATGCCCTCTGGCTCCCGACGAAATGCTGGAGAAACCGCGAGTAACATCTTTAAAATATAATATAAACAGCTCACCCGGGAAGCCTAAGACCCAGGGAGCCCAAAAAGATCAGTTGACGGCAGGGACTACCTCTTTGGAGATAGCCCCGAACCGCAAGGGCTCCAGCGTCTTTAGCGATCTCCATGCTGGTCGGGCCATTCGGCAGCGCGGAAGAGAATTTCGGGTTGGAAATGGCGGCGGCGTTCTTCGGGGGCTCCGTCGCCTGTTTCATCTTCTAGCTATGCTGGCTTGCGACGGGAGCGACCCACGATTGTGCATCCACCCCCAGGACCATCTCCGGGCCGTCAGGACGCTGCAGCTGCGGATTGCGGAGGTTTGGGCGATTCTGGCGGTTTCCGTGCTGCTTCATTTGCATCAGCTGTTCGGCGGCGAGGGGGGGAATATCAATTTGGTGGCAGTGGCATCGTATTTTGGCATCTCCATCGCCTCCCCCACCCCTGCCCCCCGTTTGCCTACAGGGGGATTGTGGAACTGGGGAGACCACCCCTGGAATTTGCAGACCTGGACGATCCCATTGGCCTCAGAGTCTCCGGTGCTTTTTGGACTGCCTTGCCTATCTAACATCGAGGGAGCAAGCGCCATCTTGGGAATAACGACGGGGTCTCTAGGCAATTACAGCGCCTGTTCCATCTTTTCCCATTTATTTTTAATGGTGTGCCTCTGGGAACTTCTTGGAATGGTTTTTCCACCAGAAGGAAGACTCTGGACTTGTACTGCGGGTGGACAGATGATGACTGCACTGCGTGTGTGTTTTGAACCCCCACAGGACCTTCTGACTAACAAAGTTATAGAAAAAGAGAGGGGTTATAAGACACTTCCCCACAGATACTATCTGAACTATAACTGGTCCTTAGCCATTTCAATTCTGAACATTGAGAGCCAATCTTTTACTGCCTGAACTCGCACCTTAAATTAATTAATTTTGCGCAATTATAATTTCTTTTCTTTCATCTTTTTCTTCTCTCTTTGCATGGGCTATGTATGAGGTACGCATGAGATGAATGAATGTCCCACTTTTATGATCATATTGTTGTAAAATTTTTGTGTTTTTTAACTTTTACGTGGGGACTGTTTGGGGGAGTGTTTGAGTATGTGTGATTCGGAGGACCTGCCGGGAGTTGCGGGGGCCATGGGGGTGGTTGAGGGGACCAGAGACACGGGAGAGGGTCGGGGTATTGCGGTCGTAACAGGGAGGGGCAGATACGGCGGGGACTTTAGGGCAGGCCATTACCGGGGAAGGAGGGTTCGCTACATTGCAGAGATCCCTCCTTCCGGCCCTAGGAGTCCCAGCCAAGGTGGCGCAGTGGTTAAATGCAGCACTGCAGGCTACTGCTAGATCAGCAGGTCAGCGGTTCAAATCTCACCGGCTCAGGGTTGACTCAGCCTTCCATCCTTCCGAGGTGGGTAAAATGAGGACCCAGATTGTTGGGGGCAATATGCTGACTCTCTGTAAACCGCTTAGAGAGACCTGAAAGGCCTATGAAGCGGTATATAAGTCTACTGCTATTGCTATTACTGCTATTGCTACTCCAAGACCAGATGGCGTAAGTAGTCAGGACCCTGGTCTCAGGCTGTTGTCGCTAAATGCCAGGTCTGTTGTTCATAAAGCTCCTCTCGTCCGGGACTTAATTTTAGACGAGAGGGCAGACCTGGCATGTATTACTGAAACCTGGCTGGGCCCAGAGGGAGGAGTCCCCCTTGTAGAGCTGTGCCCAGAAGGATTTCAGGTGCTGCATCAGCCGAGAGCCCAGGGAAGGGGTGGGGGTGTGGCCGTTGTCATCCGGGAGTCGTTAGTTCCTCGTAGGGTCCCTGCCCCGGAGATTGTCGGGTGTGAGTCTTTGCTGTTAAAGTTGGACCTCAAGGGTCAAGTGGGTCTGCTGCTAACGTACCTGCCTCCCAACAGCGTTGCAGCAGCCCTCCCCTCGCTCCTCGAGTCAGTAGCCGAGCTGGCAATTGAGTTCCCTAGGTTGATGGTCCTGGGGGACTTTAATTTGCCGTCGCTCGGTGAAAACTCTGATGGGGCGCAGGAGTTCATGGCTTCCATGACAGCCATGGGGTTGACCCAAGTAATTCGAGGCCCAACCCATTCAGCGGGACACATGCTTGACCTTGTATTTCTCTCGGAGCAGTGGATTTGTGAACTTGGTCTGAGGGGGAGTGACATCATACCCCTGTCGTGGTCAGACCACTGCCTACTGAGGCTCGACTTCCGGAGGCCAAACCCCCACTGTAGGGAGGAGGAACCGACCAGGTGGTTCCGCCCCAGGCGCCTTATGGAGCCGTCAAGGTTCCAGACAGAGCTTGGGGTTATTCCTGACACTCTCGCCCACAGTCCGGTGGAGACTCTGGCTGCTGCGTGGCACTCGGCAGCGTCGGAGGCCCTCGACCGGATTGCGCCACTGCGGCTCCTCCGAGGCAGCGGATCCCGGAGACCCCCTTGGTTCACCGAGGAACTCCGGGAGATGAAGCGCCGGAGGAGATGCCTAGAGCACCGTTGGAGGTCCGATAAGTCCGAATCGAACCGAGCAATGGTAACCACCTGCACCAGGGAATACACCAGGGCACTCAGGGCAGCAAAAAGATCCCACATAGCCACCCTGGTCGCATCCGCTGAGTCCCGTCCAGCCGCCCTGTTTAGGATAACCCGCTCCCTACTGAACAAAAGGGAGGCGGGGGAACCCTTGCAGGGCAGAGCTGAAGAGTATGCCCAATTCTTAGCGGACAAAATTGCTCGGTTTCGGTCGGACTTGGACTCCACCCCCGCAGTTCCAGCCGAGGCACAGGGGGACCAAGTAGAACAGCTCTGGGTTGAGTTTCAGGACGTTACCCCCGGGGATGTGGACAAGGCCATGAGAGCTGTAAGTTCCTCCACCTGTGTTCTGGATCCGTGTCCCTCATGGCTGGTCACGAACTGCAGTGAGGTGACACGAGGCTGGATCCAGGCGGTTGTAACCGCCTCCCTTCGGGAGGGGAACTTCCCCGCCGCACTGAAAGCGGCGGTGGTGAGACCCCTCCTGAAGAAATCATCCTTGGATCCAGCTGTTCTTAATAGCTATCGCCCAGTCTCCAACCTTCCCTTCTTGGGGAAGGTTGTTGAGAAGGTGGTGGCCTTCCAGCTCCAACGGTCCTTGGAGGAAGCAAACTACCTAGACCCCTTCCAGTCAGGCTTCAGACCCGGTTACAGCACAGATACCGCTTTGGTCGCATTGATTGATGATCTCTGGAGAGCCAGAGATGAAGGACATCCCTCCATCCTGGTCCTCCTTGACCTCTCAGCGGCTTTCGATACCATCGACCATGGTATCCTTCTGCGACGACTGCGGGAGGTGGGAGTGGGAGGCACCGTGTTACGGTGGTTCTCCTCCTACCTCTCGGACAGGTCGCAGTCGGTGTTAGTGGGGGGGCAGAGATCGTCCCCTAGGCCCCTAAATTATGGGGTGCCTCAGGGTTCGGTCTTATCCCCCCTACTATTCAACATCTACATGAAACCGCTGGGAGAGATCATCCGCAGGCACGGGATTAGATACCATCAATATGCGGACGATACTCAATTGTATCTGTCCGCCCCGTGCCAACTCAATGAAGCGGTAGATGTGATGGGCCGGGGCCTTGAGGCCGTTATGGACTGGATGAGGGTTAACAAGCTTGTGCTCAACCCAGAAAAGACCGAGTGGCTGTTGTGTTTTCCTCCCAAAGATTTGACTAATATTCCACCACTCAGGCTGGGGGGTCAAATTTTACACCCCTCAGAGAGGGTTCGCAACTTGGGAGTCCTCCTGGATCCACAGCTGTCATTTGACCACCACCTAACGGCTGTGACCAGGGGGGCATTCGCCCAGGTTCGCCTGGTGCGCCAGTTGCGACCCTACCTGAATCGGGAGGCTCTCACAACAGTCACTCGGGCCCTTGTGATCTCTAGGCTGGAATACTGCAATGTGCTCTACATGGGGCTGCCCTTGAAGAGCATCCGGCGACTTCAGCTAGTGCAGAACGCAGCCGCGCGAGTGATTGCGGGTGCACCTCGATTCACCCGCATAACACCTATCCTCCGCGAGCTGCGCTGGCTGCCTGTCGATCTCCGGATGCGCTTCAAGGTGCTATTAATCACCCATAAAGCCCTACATGGCAGTGGATCTGGATACTTGAGAGACCGCCTTCTGCCAATTACATCCCTGCGACCAATAAGATCCCATAGACTAGGCCTCCTCCGTATCCCATCGGCCAGCCAGTGTCGGCTGGCAACTACAAGGAGGAGGGCCTTCTCAGCAGTAGCCCCGACCCTTTGGAACGAGCTCCCCGTAGAGATTCGTACCCTCTCCACCGTCCAGGCCTTCCGCATAGCCTTGAAGAACTGGCTCGCCCGTCAGGCCTGGGGATAAGGATAGTTGCCCCTCCCGAATGATGAATGTATGTTGCCTACCATTTTATTATATGTCTCTATCTTGATGTCTGTATTCCCCTTTCCCGGTTTTATGTGAGCCGCCCTGAGTCCCCTCAGGGAAAAGGGCGGCCTACAAATTCTAATAAAACTCTAAAACTCTAAAACTCCTTCCATCCTCAGTTTTTCAATTCAGTCCAAAGCCCATCGGATGTATTTAACAGCCTTAGCTGACATAATTCAAATACTACTTTTCCTTAGATTAGATCTTTATTGTTTTATCTTTTTTTTCAGTTAGTTAACCTTCCTTACTTTAGCTGTATCGTTTGCCTTGCTCTGAAAAGCCAGATTCGCTCCGGATGGAGTGGCACGCTTCTCAGCCTCTCGGGTGGTCCGTCACCTCCGAGATACCGCTGCCCAACTGATCTTCACCAGCGGGACTGTCCGAAGCTTTGGCGGCCTGTCTGGCATTTTGGGAGACACTTCCAGCGACTCCAGCGGCCACGCAATGAGGGGATCGAACAATAGCCATTCATCTGCCGGATCCACGCCATGCCACATGTTCTCACAGGGTTCTCACCATCCTCGAAAGCGCCAGTGGCCATTTTGGAGGTGGTTTTTTTCCCACCGAAAAGCCAAATTACCGCCCATTGCTACCGGAGCTCCAGGACCCAGCTGATCCACTTCTCCCTGCAGCAGTTTCGGGCAAGTGCTTGGGCGTTTGGAGACCTTGCCATGTGCCATCCTCCACAGCCCTTTTCTCCTGCCAGTACAAGTTCCACTTGCAGCCCAACAGAGCCCTGCCCCTTCTCCTGACCACAGCGCCTCAGCCTGAGAGAGAGTGTGGGCAGAATTCACCATATGCCTCCAGGCCCACAATTTCTGCAGATGTGGCTGTCAGTATCTCAGGCAGCATGGACACAGATTCCTGAACAAGGCCCCACCACCGGGGTAGATAGGCCCTATAACAGGAGGGTAGGCAGGGTGGCCAGGTAAGCTATAAGGGGGGGGGGGGTTGTCAGGCATTCCTACTCTAGGAAGGAGTCTGCCAGACAGGATAAAGTGGATGCCAGGTGCCAAAAAGCTCCAGGGAAGCAATTTTAGAGGGCACAGAGGCAAACCATCACGGTGGCTCAAGTCCACCGTGCAGACCCACCTGAGTCTCCGGAGAGCCAGGGCCTTTCCCAACCTGCCCTTCCCCCTTCTGCCTGCGGGGGAGAACCACAGGAGTTCTCCTCAGACCAATCTTATGGAAGGTCCAAGTTCCCTTTCCCTTCTACTGGTGGGAGTGCAGATCTGTTTGACTGTGGGGTAGTGGAAGAAGAGGATTCCCCCCTCCTTCTCTGCCAGCCTCAAGTTCCACTTCCAGGACAGGGACCCGCCCAGTGGAAGACCAGGGACCATCTCTCTCAGCAGAAATGAGGGAGGTGATATCCCAGGGCATTGCCCAGGGGCTTAAGGAACGTGTTGAAAAGTCGGGCCACGGTCACAAGAGCAAGTCTAAGACTCGTCACCTTCACCCTCCATGGTTAGTGCTGAATCAGTTTCGGAGGGGGAGGATCTGGCTGAACCAGATCTGTCTGAGGAAGAGGGGTTGGTAACTGATAAGCCCTCCTTTACCGGCCTGTTCAAGCCTTCTTTATTTAAGTCTATATTATACAAGGCAAAAATCATTACTCACTAGGAGGCAACCCCCACCATTACTCAGGAGTCTATAGACCCTGCTGACCCTAGTGAGGGCTTGTTTGATGAGACCATTCAAGCTCAGGACCTGGTGCCTGCGCTTAAGTTATTCAAGGACTTTGTGCAACATCAGTGGGTGCAGTCAGGGACCTGGGCGACCCCGGGGGGTAATGACAAGTGGCTTTATGCTATAGAATCTGGCATGGAAGATCTTCTCAAATTGCCAGAGGTCGATGCTCTGTGGCAGTCCTGACTTCTAATTCCATTCTTCCCCCAGATCTCTTGGAAGGGCTCAAGGTGAAAGATAAGAGAACAGAAAGGCCTGTCATCAGGCTGCGGCATGACTTCCGGGGCGGGACCTTGCTGATGGCGGCAGCTTAACGAGCTGCCCCCGGGTTCCTGGCCGCGTTATCTGCCTAAATACCTGGTAGATATCCCATTCTTCAGGCAAAGAAGAGTGAGAGAGAGATCCAGCTGGTAAGAGATTTTCTTTGAAGTTTGCAGCTTTTTTTTTTTTTTTGCTGCGAATGGAAGGGGGGCCGACCGAAGGCTGAATCACATCTCCGTGCCAGAAATTCCTGCTGTAATCATTACGGTGCAAAGTAAGAAACCCCCGCTTAGGACAATTTTTGATATATTTATTTGAGATTAATACAAGCAGAGTCCGTACCCGAGAACCTTATCTGCCTTTTTTCTTAAAAGAAATAGCTTTCTTTGTGCACTTAAAAAAATAAGCTCCTAAAATGACGGGTGCCACATTCCTAACTGTCCGGCAAAGAAAAAGATCAAAGGAACAGCCAGATAGCATTCTCTTACTAATTAGTTTCGTTTCTCTGAAGAGCTTACAAGACTTTTTTCTTATCAACTTTTAAAAGCTTTAAAAGACTCCTTGTTAATATAGAGACATTCCAAACAGAGATGAATATGTTGAACTGTTTCGTTACAATGCTAATCTTTTGAAACCTGCTTTGTTACAATGCTCTTTTCTGAAACCTTTTGAAAAACCTCTAAGAACAAATAAAGGGGGGACTTAATACTTTCTTTCTTCGTAAGCTCCATAACGGGCCAGCAGAGTTTGAATAATTGTTGAATAATTGTTTGAAGAAAAGATATAATGGCATCAAAATTAAATTCGGGGAGACCTTTTTTTAGGAGTACATCTCATGCACTTGGCACAAAGTTGCAGCTTCCATCCTCTATGCCCCCTACTGGAGACTTGCTAACGAAAGAACTTTTTTTGGAGACTCTTAGAGAATTTAGAGAGCAGATTAGAAACTTTCAGAGAATTCAGAGAGGAGATAAAGAAATTTAAAGCAGACTTATATGATAAGCTTGATACTAGGATTGCCAAAACAAAGGACAATATGGTGGGACTTGTAACTGTATTGACAGAATATGTTTCTGGAATGGAAGATAAGCTAGAGGTTCTTGATGAAGCCAACACTAACTTGACATCCAAAATTGAAGTGGTGCAACAAAAAGTTGAAAATGTTGAAAAAAAAATTGTTATGATACACTACAAACAGATGGAGCTTGCATTAAGAGTCAGGGGGCCGCGTGAAAACGAACAGGAGAACTTGAAGCAGATTTTCTCAGAGGCTTTTAACCGTCTGGTGGAAAGACCGGGGTCCAACTTTGACTGGCAGATCGAAAAAATTTATCGTGCTAATTCTTGGGTGGCAAAACAGAGGCAACTCCCCCGAGATGTAATTATATACTTTACTACAAGAGAGTTCAGAAACATGATACTACAAAAGTCTTATAATACCAGGCTTCAAATTGGTGGACAGGACTTGATTGTCTTGAAAGAAATACCACCCCAAATGCTAAGAGCCAGGAGAGATTATGCTTTTCTAGTGGAAGAACTCAGAAACCGTCAGATACAGTATAGATGGGATGTGCCATTTGGTATCATAATTATATTTGATAAGCAAAAATATCATCTCAACTCTGTATGGGAAGCCCGAGATTTTTATCACAAGACCCTGAAGGTGGGACACCCTGAATTATCTGGATTTGGAGAAAGACCACAAGAAGGACAAGATAAACAGCAAATCACACAACTACCAGACAAAAAGCACCATTTCCTCCTTCCGGAAGGGCAAAGAACCAGGGAACAAAGATCTAGCCATATGACTACCAGACGAATGGGAAAACAAGACATATTGCAACAACCTCAATAATCATCGGCCATTGATCAAGGAGTTATGGTCTGAACTTTTTACAGAAGAGAAAGAAAATATTTCACTATCTCAAACAGTTCAAGAATGATATAATTTGTCTGCAAGAAATTCATATCAAATCAACTGATCAAAAATATCTGTTCAACCCCGAACTTGGTCAATATTTTGTGACCTCTGCTACGGAAAAGAAAAATGGTATAGTTGTATACTTAAGAAAAGACATTAAGGCTGAATTAATTGAAGCAGATCCCTTTGGAAGATATATCGCATTAGACCTAATTCTAGAAGGGAAAAAGACTTGATGGATAACTTCGAATTGAGAAATGTTTGGCGAGAAAGAAACGCAGAGGTATATGACTTCACCCCTTTTTCTGATGGACATCAATCCCTTTCAAGGATTGATTTTATACAAATCACTAACGACTTATTTTCTAGGGTGAAGAAGACAAAGATTGCGGCGAGGGTCCTTTTGGATCATAACCCAGTCTGGACGGAATTGGGAAGGGTAGTGCAGGCAAGAAGGTCTTGGAGGTCAAATGAGAGTTTATTTAGATATGAAAAGTATATTAATGATTGTAAAAAATTGCCATCTGAATACTTTGTTCTGAATACGAATAAGGGTATATTCATGGAATTTGTAGGGGATGTAAGTAAAGCATATATGAGAGGAGTACTGATGAATATAAACAAAATACATAGACATAAACAAGGGCAAAAACGAAAAGAATTGGAAGAGGAAATCAAAAGAAAAATTTGAAATGTATCCAAATTGTGTTATAGAGGGAAGGAGGTACAAAGGGGACAAAATTAAGCGTTTAGATATAGACAGATACTTAGATAAAGAGATAATACCCATAGTTAGAGAAGAGTATAGGCAAAAGTTGAACCAACAAATAACCTCTGGGGAAATCCTGCAGGTAATCAAACAACTAAGATTAGGAGCAATGTAAACTGCTTAAAGTTTGTGTAATGGCAAGAAGCTGAGTTCAACGCAGAGATTTTACTGACTTTTTTTTTCTTTTTTCTTAGACTGTGTTTGATAAAAAGCTATACCGTGTACGGGCTCTGGGAAGTCGGGGGGGGGAAGGGAGGTGGGGTCATAGTGGGGAGGGGGGAAATATAGTATGTGCTAGATTTTAAAGTAACATGATTGCACTTGTATACTGTTGCCTTTTTAATTCTAGTGTAAAAATAAGAAACTGAATATATTGATAGATAGTAGAAATACACCAAAAGGAGGAGCAGAGGGAAAGAAGAAAGAGGGGTAGAGAGGGTGGGAGAGAGGATCGGAAGGAGGGCGAGATGGAAGGAAGGGAGTGTATTGGGAGAAAGGAGTGATAGAGGGGGAGGGGAAGTAGGAGAGGGGAATGTTGGAGGGGAAAGGAAAGTTGGAGGGGGGTGAAAGAAAGGGTGTATGGAGGGTTGAAGTGGTATATTGGGTTTGTATTTTGGGGAGTATTTTTGACAAGGATGGCTGTGTTTATTGCTCAATGTTATATGGCCCTGGTTATGCACAGTATATATGTGACTGTATGAAATGAAAATGAAAATGAAAATAAAACATATTTGAAACAGGCTGCGGCATGGGCCAGTAGGGCTTCCACCTTGGCCTGTTTCTTTAGCAGGGCTTCCATTGCCTGGTTGCGTCAACTGCTCACCCGTATTTCCCCAGGGAGATACCAGGCTCTGACAGGATGTTAACAGAATAATGGTGGCAGCTGAATATACCGCAGATGCATCCCTTAAAGCAGCAAAGTTTGCTTCCAGAGCCATGGCCGCTAACATCACCTCCCGCCGGCTCTTATGGCTCCGCCATTGGAATGTGGACATGAGGTCTAAATGGAAGCTTGTGTCTGCTCCCTTCAAGGGTGTCAAGTTGTTTGGGGATGCCTTAAACTCTGTCCTTATTGAAAATAAGGACAAGCGGAAGGTTATGCCTTCTGTCTAGTGCAAACTGCACCGGAGAAATTCTTCCTTTTGGAAGCAGTCCTTTCGAGTCACTGACTCACAACCTAATTCCTCCTCCACTTCCATCTTGTTTCAACGTCCTTATGCCAGCGCTCCGAAAGAAACCAGGACAGGCAACCTTTTAGGGACAGGACCTGTCATCAGTCTTTCTCTAGACACCCATTTCGAGGCAGATCGGCTAACAAGCCATTCCTCCGCAACAAATGACCACCCGTCACATACTTCTATAGGGGGTCGGCTTAAACTGTTTGCAGAACATTGGGAAACGACCACGTCAGATGTGTGGGTACTGCAAACAGTGAGGCTGGGCCTCACCCTAGAATTCATTTCCTTTCCCCCCATCATTTCATCCATTGTCCCACCCTCAGGTGTGTCACCAAGATGGAGCTCATGGAGACAGAGATTCATCATCGACAGAAATAAGAGCCATTATCGGTTCCCCTGGGGCAGGAGAGGAAGGGGTTCTACCTCATCCTCTTCCTGGTCCAAAAAGCTCAGGAGGGCAGAGAGCCATCTTGGACTTGAAGAAGCTAAACTATAATCTGGCCTACAAGAAATTCAAGATGCAGCCCCTCCAGTCAATCCTGGGAAGCCTTTGACCAAGGGATCTGATGACTTTCAGGAGGCCTACCTCCACGTTCCAATAAGACTGGCCCACAGACAATTTCTGCAGTTTTATTATGCCGGCATTAACATATTGGGCCCTCCCCTTCGGCCTGTCATCAGCCCCGAGGGTCTTCACAAAGATACTGGCGACGGACCTCCGAAAGCGCCCCATTCATCTGCAACGTTATCTGGATGACATTTTGATCCAGTCGTCCCACACGCAAGCACTGCGGGACCTGAAAGTCACCATGGACTCCCTGCAATACCATGGTTTTTCCATCAACCACAAGAAGAGTCATCTCACTCCCTCCACAAGAGTGTTACACTTGGGAGTGGTGATCGACACTTCGTCATGTCTTATGTCCCTGTCTCCAGATTGGATTCGCAGTCTCCAAGAACTGGTACAGCAGGTTCAATGGTCTCCCACCATTCCCGTGGTCCTGCTGTCGCAATTGCTGGGCAAGATGATTTCTTGTCTGGCAATTGTTCCCTGGGAAAGGCTGCATGCAAGAGAGTTGCAATGTTTCTCCTTCCATTGCAAAGTGCCAATGCCATCAACTCCAGGGCCCGTGTTTGCCCATCGGCGAAAGTACTCTGTTTCCTCAGTTGGTGGTGAATACCAGCAATGATGAAGTGCTCATTGTTCTGAGAACCCAAGTGCATGGTCCTCACGTCGGATGCCAGCCTCTTTGGGTGGGGAGCTCACCTCCGTAACAAGATAGTGCAGGGCAGGTGGTCCACCAGCGAGTTTGCCCACAACATCAACTGGCTGGAGTTGAGGGTGGTCCGCCTTGCTCTGCGCAAGTTCCAATCAGATCTGCAAGGGCACCATGTGCTTGTCCAGACGGACAATGTGGCGGTGAAAGCGCACATCAATCGCCAAGGTAACACCAGATCCAGCGCGTTGATGGCAGAGGTGGATGTACTCGGACAGTGGGCAGAGCATCATGTAAATTCCATAAGAGCAGAACACATATCGGGGATAAACAACGTTCGGGCGGATTGGTTAAGCAGGGCCACTCTGGACCAGTCGGAGTGACGCCTGCATCCGAACCTGTTCTGTCACCTGTGTCTCAGGTTCGGCACTCCTCTAGTCGATCTTTTCACCACCCTGGAGAATGCCCAACTTTCCCACTTTTACGCCAGGTATAGTTCACCTCAAGCGGAAGGGGTAGATGCGCTCAACTGCCCTTGGCCCAAGGGCCTGCTTCACGCATTCTCGCCCTTGCCTCTACTTCCTTGAGTCACCAGGAAGATTCTGCTGGAACAAGTGGAAGTGCTTCTGGTGGCCCCTTACTGGCCACGAAGAACTTAGTTTGCCGACTTCACCAACCTCTCAGTTAGTCAGCCTTGGAGAATTCCCCAGGAATTGGCCTCCCTCAGCCAGACAACACCTCAGCCATACAACACCTAAAGTGCCAGTGGCTCAATCTGACCGCCTAGCACTTGAGGAGGATTTCCTAGCTCAAGCCAACTTCTCGAGGCAGGTCATTCATACCATTCAGGCAGCCTGGCGGCCTTCCACCACGAGCATCTATGGGGCCACGTGGTCTGCCTTCTCCATCTGGTGCGGCTCACATCATCTAGAGCCACTTTCTGCGTCTTTCCCTCAAATATTGGATTTCCTCCAAGAGGGATTCGATAAAGGACTAGCTCCAAATACTTTACAATGCCAAGTCGCTGCACTGGCCACTGTGATATCTGTAGACTCTTCCCAACCGCTCAGGTGTCACCCCCAGTGTACGGGCCTTCCTTAAGGGTGCATTGAACCTGTGGTTGCAAGTGATCCATTGATACCCATCATGGGACCTCGCTGTTGTTCTCAGGGCTCTAACAGAACCACTCTTTGAACCTCTCCGCTCTTCTTCCATTAGGCACCTTTTCTTCAAGACGGCCTTCCTTGTCGCCATTACTTTGGCGAAGAGGGTGTCTGAACTGGCAGCCCTGTCAGTCAGGGAGGATTTGTGCCTCATCCATAGGGACAGGGTCGTTCTCTGGTTGGACCCTTCGTTTATCCCGAAGATCAATTCCAGTTTCACAGGGCCCAGGAGCTCGTTCTCCCAAACTTTTGCCCGAGGCCCTCACACTCTAGAGAACGCTGTTGGCATACCGTTGACATACGGAGAGCATTGAAGTGGTACATCAAGCATACATCCTCCTTACGACGCTCAGAGGCCTTATTTGTATCATTTCAACCAGTAACCATGGGCCGGAAGGTTTCATCTTCCACAATCAGTCGCTGGCTCAAGGTTTGTATCTCCCTGGCCTATGAACACCAGGGTAGGTCTACACCTCCCAGATTGACAGCACACTCAACCCGAAGCATAGTGACTACCGTGGCCTGAGCTACCCAGGCCTCGATTGAGGAGATCTGCAAAGCCTCGACCTGGGCAACGCCATCCTTATTTGTTAGGCACTACAAGCTGGACAAATACGCCTCTGCTGATGCTGCCTCCGGAAAACGTGTCTTGCAGAGCGTGGTTTCTGATGTGGATTGTGGACCTCATTGGAGGCACCTGCCCTAGTGATCTTTTGCTTGGGCATATCCCTTGCTTGGACACTCCAAGCAGTGCACCGGAGAATGACCATTGGCTTACCTGAAGGGTCGTTCTCGGTGCACTGCAGGAGTGTCCAACCTCACTTTGGGGTATTATTTTCAGGATGTCCTGCTTTTCCATGTTAGGATACTTTACTAGTCGGACATCCGTCTCAGATGGACCATGCCTTCATTGAAAAACAGGATGGAAGGAGCCAGAGGACGTGGCCAAAGATTTTCAAACCAGTCCTTGGGCAGTGGGACAGACTTTAACCCTTGCTTGGACACTCCTGCAGTGCACCGAGAAGCCAATGGTCATTCTGCTATATGGTGAGAATGAAAGTGGAATCTGACGTGAAGTCTTTCCCAAGGATTGAACTACATAAAACCAGCATGCACAACAATGGGATCAAAGCATAGAAATGGATGCAGTTTTCATCACACCATTCTCCCTATCATCTTGATTTTTTTTTAACCATACCGTGAAAATAGCCCTGATGAAAGCATTATAAATAATATTCAAACTCCAGGGAGGGTCTTAGGAAGCATGCTAATTGTTTTTAATCAAGATTTCTATTAAAATATTATTTGAATGATTTAGATTATTATATGTACTCTTTGCCCCTTATTCATCAGCAGAATAAATGGAGAACTTTCGAGAGGCCTGTTATATATCAACTGATATTTACTATTGTTGCTAGAGATGTAATTCATTTCTTCCAGACTGAGAACAAACTGATATATTATAAAGGCTAAATGCAGTGAACTGACTTCATCCCATCCATGGAGGAAGAAAATCTAGGCTCAGCTCTCCTGAATTCGGACCCCAATTCTGATTCAGTATACAACCTCAGACCTATCATACAACAGCAGGACAAACAGATGAGGAAATTGTTCAACTGGGACCAAGAAAGAATAGCCTGGGACAGTAGCAGACAGAGTGCCTAGAAATGCATCCCATGCTGTGCTTGTTACCAGAGGTCATTGTCCAGATCTTAAATCATGGTGGCACCTCCTAGGTTGCAGCCATTGATAGCCAGGTCGAAGTCCAGATGCTGGGCCATTTGGGAGACAGGGAAGAAGAAGAGGATATGCCTTTCTCCCCAGGACTACTTAAATATTAGCATAGGCTGCTTCCTTGTCAAGGGGTTTAACTCTCACTGCATGGCTTTTTGCTGAAGAGAAAAAGCAGGGACAAAGAATCCTAGTAAAAAATATACCCATATGCTCAAATACAATGCCCTGGGTAGGGAAACTCCTCCATCCTATCACAATTTGTGCTTTTTCTGTTATTTTCCATAACAGAATGGAGGGGACACTATTCCCTGATTTCAATAATTATTGACAGAAAGGGAAAACAAAATAGGGTCTGAGAGTAATGAGTATCCATGGATTAGTATTATGGTTGGGTTTGAAATAGGATTTAGAAATGTTTGTGGACATTATGTACATAAAAATTAAAAGCAATGTTCTGTCCTTTTAAATGAATTGTATGGAATTGTTAGTGATTTCAAATTATAACCCATATTTCTGGATGGACTTTCAACAGCTGACAACAGCCAGAATAACTGTTTTTGATATTTGATTGTCTTCAATTCTCTGTTTTTGGGTTGTGTCTATCACACATATCATCTTCTAGCCTGCCTTTCATTTTAATTACAGAAATTACTCCTATCTCTATTTTTTTGTATGCTTGAACTCTGTAGAGTGTTAGGATTTTGGAGATTTTCTTTTTAAACTTACTTTTGACTGGCTGAATGTCTTTTTTTTTTCTAAAGTGGGACCATAAGCTCACAAATTTTTATATTCCATTCCCTTCTGCCTCCTCATATGACCCCCCCCCCCGCCCCCAAAACCAGGAAAGCCATAGAGTTGTGTCCTGTCCCTGGTAGGGAGGGTAAGGAGGGGAAAACGTTTCCAGATACTTTTGAGGTCTACTAATACCATGGTACCTACAATAGATGACAGTATGATACAGCTCTATGTATGTGATATCCAAGAATTAGCAGATTTTTCTTATAAGTGGATAAGATGTAATTCTGGACTTTTTTTACCTCAAGAAACTGATAGCTATTGTCTGTTTGACCCCACATCAACAAATAGGTAGTGCTATATATGTAGATTTTTCTGCCATTCTTTTTAATTTTTTTCTGCATCAGCTTCAAATTAGAAGTTTTCAAAGAGTTCTTTTCATTTTTCTTTGTCCTGTGATTTTCCCCTATGATTTTTGCTATGCTGCAGTTATCCATGTTTGAGTGAATTACAACTTGACTAAAATAATTGAATTAAAGCCAAGAGCATTACTAACTAAATAAGTCATACATCTATATAAAAATGTATATACTATAGAGAAATGTGAATATGCTGCAGCTTTCCACATTAATAGCTTGTTTTCAATTACTATTAATTTGTATTAATTGTGGTCAAGAATGAAAAAATTAAGGCATGTATATATTGCTTCTATGCTTAAGTTATTATTTACTTCAAACTTTTCATTTGATTATTTTTGCTTCTGAGCTTTTCTCTCACCAGGATATTTGCCTATTGCTTATTTTATTCTACAATACTATTCTCAATCAGAGTCTGAAAATGTTTAATATTAATTGTAGTGGTGAAATTCAATTTTTTTACTACTGGTTCTGTGGGCGTGGCTTGGTGGGCATGGTGTAGCTTGGTGGGTGTGGCAGGGGAAGGATACTGCAAAATCTCCATTTGCATCCCATTCCAGGGGAGTGATATTGCAAAATCTCCATTCCCACCCCACTCTGGGGCCAGCCAGAGATGGCATTTGCCAGTTCTCCGAACTACTCATAATTTCTGCTACCGGTTCTCCAGAACTTGTCAGAATCTACTGGATTTTACCCCTGATAAATTGTATTAACTGATACTTGAATATACGTATGTGGGAGGTTAAAGAATCAAGAAGGCTGCTTCATCTATATGATGAAATCCCCTCTATTTTTAAACTTACATTGCATGTAACACATGCCAAAAAGGGCCGGGTTTTCAATCATGTATGTGCAGCCACCCCGTTGCATGTTTGATACTTTTACTCCCAATGTCTTTGGATAGAAGGATTTCAGTTTAATTCCTTGGATTCTTGGAACATTCCATATCACAGCATCTGAGCTGATTAATAACCAACATTTTTAAGTCTTTACAATCACAACAATATAAATAATAGCCAAGTTGGAGCAGTTGTGCAATCTTCATATCTTTCCTGTTTTCCTAGAATGCCATTAAAATCTTTTCCTGGGACGTCTGGACTTCATTTCATCTTCCTTGGTTTTCAAAAATAACAGTATCAGGTGACAGAAGAAAAGCTGTTAAGATTTATTAAAATTGCATTGCTCAACATTCACTGAACAAATGGTTAGCTAATGATTAATTCCTGTATAGCTACTTCCTGAACATTTGGGATAGAATGACAGCAGTTTATATATTGAAAATGGGATTCCATGTATATAAATTGATGAAATATAGTGGCTGATATATAGTGTTTTAAATCTGAATTAGCAATTTCAAAAGGCTGGAGATTGAGGTTAAAATGACCAGTTTTTCTTTCATTGTCATATCTAAATGCAGTCTAAATGCATTGGAAGGCCTATGTTTTATTAATGTTTTCCAAGGTCTAGAACAGGGGTGTCAAACTCGCGGCCAATGAACTGGATGCGTCACGTGCTGGCCACGCCCACCTCCAGTTTAGCAAAGGGGAGAAAAGTTGCGATATGACACGTGACGACAATGTGACATCGTGAATTTGACACCCATGGTCTACAGTCATTCAGAGTACCATTATAAACTGTGACAGGAGGGAAATGCCCTAAAATATCCAGGGGAGCACAGCTGTAAAGGAAAAAGTGCAAACACTTATTCTACCCCCAGCTGGACCATCTTAGCAGCTTTTCCTGTAGCCAGTGGTATAAAACTTAGGCGAAATCAAGAGCCATCCTGGAGTTTTGCATGGCATCCCAGGTCTATCCTCCATAAGATGGGGAAGGAGAAAACTAAGACCAGCCCAAATTCCAAGTTTGATTTAATATTTACTTTGAAAAAAAAGGAAGAAAAGGAAAAAAAGCAATAAAGTAATAAAAATGCTGTATGTATATAGGGTTCTGATATATTCTTTTATACTATACTTTCATGTCTGTATTTCATTGTCATTACTCATACATAATGTATGTCTGTAAGGAATTCATTCATAAGTCATGGGGAACTTCAGTTTTTCAATAAATGAAATAATAAAATTCAATAGTGAGTCAAACTGGATTGAATTTAGATTTGATTTAAACTAAATTTAAATAAATTAACATGACTGTTTATGTTTTTAATCAATAGGAGCTAGTTCTCACACTATCACTAAAACCCCACAAGAATAAATTGAACCATTGTAAAAACAAAGGACAGGCAGAAATGACCTAATTTAATGGAGATGAAATGCAATAGTCTGTCAGGTATTGACAAGAACATTTGAATCTTGTCTTGTAAATAGGTTTGGCTCTTGATTAATTACAGTTGCTAATATTTCGTGGTTGTCATTGTTGCTATACCTGCCTCATTTTCTTCAATAAATATTACTTAGATTCTTGGATTACTTAGTTCTTAGATTTTTTTTAATGTTTTGCATTATAAAACACAAATAATAGCCAAGTATAGTGTTATTTATACAACGGGAACTGGAAACTATTAACAATTAAAATAAATTAAATTAAATAAATTAAAAATAGAAAATGTATATTACTGCTAAATATGATTAATGAGCTGTAAATGGATAGAGTTGCTTTAACTCATAGAGTTGATGCTGAATATAACATGGATAAGAAGTTGCAGAGTACATTGAATTATTTTGTAATATGAAAAAATAGTTTAGAACTTTGAACTTAACGCTGAAGTCTTCACTCTATTGTTATTTATGAATATAAAAATGTGAGGTTTGGTAGGAAAAGAGAGCTGCTTGGAAAAACATGTATTTAATCCCTGACTTCACCATTCTCTATATTCTGACCGATTTGCAATGTTTTTTAACATGTATCCCCCCTTAAAAACATTATTGGATTTTCTTGTGAGTTTGTCTAAGTAGTTTCAAATCATATTCTGTCTGACAACTTCCTCCATGGATGCAAGCATTGAAGTGAATTGCCACACAAATTCTTGAATACAGCTCATCTGCCTGGAATCTTCACTGTACATCAGACTTGAATACGATTGAGTGGGCCCAGAGGTACTTCACGGGAATATTACTCCCTTCCTCTGCTCACAATAGAGTTCCCTATGCCACCAGGCTTGAAATTTTGGGCTTGGACAATCTAGAACTGAACAGCCTGTGATATGATCTAAGCACAGTACCCAAAATTGTCTGCTACAACGTCTTACCTGGCAACGACTTCTTCAGCTTCAACTTAAATAATACACCGGCAAACAATCGATACAAACTCAAGATAAACCGCTCCAAACTCGCAGAAAATATGACTTCAGCAACAGAATGGTCAATGCCTGGAATTCTCTACTTGACTCCATTGTTACATTCTCTAACCCTCACAGCTTCGACATTAAGCTGTCTACCATGGACCTCACCCCATTTCTAAGACGTCGGTAAAGGGGATGTGGATAAGCACACCAGCGTGCCTAATGTCCCCGTTCTACTGTTCCCATCTATTTGAATTCAGTTATTTCATTTATATTCATATTTATATTTATACCTGCAATCTTGTACATGTTTAACAAACTAATAAATACAAATACAAGTGGCTCTGGAGCCACACCCAAGTTTTCAGAAGGAGCCTGCAATGTATTGATAGTTGTGGCTACTGGCATGCTTTGTAGAGTGTGTGGCCATGTCACCATCATCAATGCTATATATCAGGATGATTGACAATGTGCCTCATGCTACATCACCTTTTTTTACTTGTCTGAAGTACTTGTAGGCACAATAGGCACAGCAACTGCTCCCTGCTTCCTCTTTCCTTCTTGTCTCTCTCTTGCAGTTAAAACAAACCCAGTTATTCTGGGTACTTTTTCATGTAATTGTGTGAAGCATGAATTCTGCCTGGAAGGTTGAAGCATATTCTTTGCCACAAAAAGGTGGATCATTCGGTAAATCAGCAATAAGATGCCAGGGTTTAACATTTACTCTTTCAATGATTGCCATCCTTTTCTATATCCGTAGTCACAATGATAAAGGAGACGCTAAGCTAGCTCTATCTAGGGATGGAAGCAGTTGTCTGAGATTTCTTTGAAAGTGGTATATTAACCTCATGAATTTTCCTAACAGGACTGTGATTTATCTTCAGCTATTTGACTCAACTAATTGAGTTCATACCATCCGGTGATTCATGCCACAGAAAGGGTTCCAGAGAGAATGGGCTCTCCAAAAGCAGCCTTTCCTTCCCTTTTCATGAATGGCCCCAACATTTTTCTTTCTTTCTTTATTAGTTGGAGAGCCATAATACTTTTAAAGCCAAGAAGCCTTTGAAAATGAACATTTAACCCGGAATCAAATCAATCACTGTCAAGGTTTGAATTTCAGTCCTGATGAGAGGACAGCAGCCCAGATTCTGTGGAGAATAATGCTTTTTCCCAGATGCTTCCCCCCCTGGGAGTGATCAAGATTTCTGTGAAATTCAAAAACTTTCATGAAATATCTCATTTTACCCTTTGGTATCTAAAAAAAGGATTCCATATGGTAGAAAGGTGATAGGAAGAGATGTACTCCATTTAGTCACATCTCATACCACCATGCAAATGTTCAGCTAAAACCTCTATTTTGTTTCCAGAGCTAGAGCTGTGAACACTCCTAAGATTAGGAGCATCTTCTTTGTCTATTAGATGGATTTATTTTCTTCTGTTCAATCATGGCTAATTCTTGGAGACTTCCTACAGAAGTCCCTGCAGTTTTCTTGGCAAGGTTTTTCAGATTTAGGCATGGGGCAAGTGATCGTATTCTTTGAAACCACCAGGAGTATATTAAAATGACATAAGACTAGATCCAGACTAACATATCCTCTTAGAATTCATTGAGATCAATACAACTTTAATAAGTCATATTTAACATTTCACATAGTTGAGAGATAAATGCAGTGGTCATATATCATGTTTGACAACAGTTTTGTAAAACATAATAATGTAAAACAGCACTTGCTTCTTTTGGTTTTTGGCAAAACTGTGCCCATAAAAAATATTAGTTTGCTTAACAACCATTTCAAAAACATAAAATACGACCTTTATGATCATAATGGGCATAATGACTCCATTATGGTCATATGTTAAGGACAACTTATATTCCTATGCATTTTATAAATGCTTTACAAATTTCAAAGTATGGCCATGAGGATACAACTGGTATTACGATCATAATATGTGACATGGATTTTGCATCAATTGCATTTTTTGTTCATGTGTTTCTAAACCTAATTCAAAATAATAGTTTTACCCTTTAAAATTCTACATTGGGAGTACAAACATGCAGCCTAGAACAAAAGGCATCAATTGGCGATGATGATGATGATGATATCCATTCAGTCTTGTCCAACTGGGCCAGGTCTCTCCAAATCTTCTGAACTTGCACTGCTTCTTTAAGTTTTTCTATGTTCTGGCTAGTTTCAGCTTTGATGATGTCCAGCTACTGTGTTCTTTTATGGCCTGGTTTCCTTTTACTTGGCATCAATAGAGGCCTTTAAGAATGAATCAGGTCAGAAATAGAGGATGGCCAGAATTTTGCATTTGGGGGATATTGTTTTAAAGAAAAGAAAATGATCTTAAACTTTTTTATTGCTTAATGCATACATTTCAATTATTTCAACTTGCGTGTACATTACCATCAGCTTGAGAAACACTGCTTTTATAACAGATAGTAAAATAAACTAGGCTGGTGGGTAAGGATGCTCTCTTGGTAACGGCTCCTTAGTTATGGACTTCAGTTTCAATTGAACCAGATGTGGCCCATCTCATAAGGCCTTTGAATTATGGAAGAGCCTTGCAAAATAATGTTTGTGTAATTGTTATGCTAAATGAATAGAAAAGCAAGAGGCAACTGCTGCTATGCTATAATTTCTCTCTTAGCTGGGCATGTCAAAAATAAATTCCTTCACAATATGATATTTCACTTCATAATAAAACATCACTATGGGAATTTAAGTGCAACACATCTGAAGTAGTTGATTTAAATTGCTTTTATCAGATTTGGGCTGGTCTGCGGTTCTCTTTATGCCAAAAGGCAGGAACAAATCAAAATAACAGCAGCAGCAAATGGAGGAGGGCAACAGCTGGAAAAGTGAGGGATGGTGATAGTCCTTCTTTCCCTGTATCTTTACAAAAGCATTCCCTCTATTAGTTGTGATGGAGAGAGCTGATTTCTAACTATATATCATAAGATTCAATTTTCTGCTTTAGATTCTATTTGCAAAGATGGGGATTGTGGTCCTTGTCTTTCACTTCAGGCAGTAGAAAATGTCTGGAGTTAGCCATGACTGCCTCTTTTGTTCTACTTCCTTTAGTTATACTGTCTCCTGCTCAATAGCATACTTCCTTTGGGAGCTGGGAAACGTGGATTGAATAGACATGGATAAGATTGTTTTGTGTGTTTATGAATTGTGGAGGGATGGTTGGTGTTACAGTGAGAAAGTCTGCACAAACCTATGTTCCCGCAAGAGGTTTATAGAGAGACAGTAATATTTGCCTGAGTCTGAATGATCACAGGGGATATTTGGCTGCAGACACTTGCAATAATCACTTAGCTTTCACAATAGTTTGTGTATCCCTATGGAGTTAGAAGGAAGAGGCCCCCTTGTCATTTGTGCAGCTCTCTGCTAGCCAAAGACTTATTACTGTCTCAAGCTGAACAATCAGTAGCACACTCCTGCCTATTGCCTATTACCTACTACCTACCACAATGCATATTCCTCCCAGGAAGGAATGAGACCCTCCTATTAATTTCAGTGAAATGTGGAAAGGGATGACACATAAGAAAATGAATTATAGAAGTGAATGTGCCAAATGACGCTTCTTTTTATGCTGGCCAAAACGCTTGCCCTATTTTTTTTAATATTGTTCTAATAAAACAGTTACATGGGGATAGATCCAACCAATCAACACTACTAAGTTTATTTTCCAGATTGCCTCTGGTCCCTGTTCTATAGAAAAAACAAATGTTGGAGGCTACTGCAAAGACTTGAAAATTGTTTACTTATTATAGGATTTTTACAATTGATTTATAATTTTCAGATTCCCTGCTTTCATAAAAAAAGCTCATAGACTTAATGGAAGCTAGAGAAAAAAACAAATTGTCACTGTTGTCTTCATTTTGACAGGCTTCCTCCTGTTTTTCAAAATCTTTACTAATGAATAAATAATGCTAGCAAAGATTGACATTTACACTGTCTGGAGAAGATCCTTTTTTTAAAAAAAAATCAAACCAAACTGGAAGTGATTGACCAATCCACATCACAGCCATGTATTTCTTAAAATCTTCAGACAGCCAAGTTTAGAAGACCACCTGATTCAAAAAGACCCAAAAATAATCTGTATGCATTAGGTAGCCTGAGTTCCTTATTGGGTAAAAGGTAAAGGTTCCCCTTGCATATATATGCTAGTCATTCCCGACTCTAGGGGGTAGTGCTCATCTCCGTTTCAAAACCGAAGAGCCAGCATTGTCCGAAGATGTCTCCGTGATCATGTGGCTGGCATGACTAAACACTGAAGGCACACGGAATACTGCTACCTTCCACCAAAGATGGTTCCTATTTTTCTACTTAGCTTTTTATATGCTTTCAAACTGCTAGAGCCGAGGTGGCGCAGTGGTTAAATACAGCACCTCAGGCTACTTCAGCTGACTGCAGTTCCGCAGTTCGGCTGTTCAAATCTCACCGGCTCAGGGTTGACTCAGCCCTCCATCCTTCCGAGGTGGGTAAAATGAGGACCCAGATTGTTGGGGGCAATATGCTGACTCTGTAAACCGCTTAGAGAGGGCTGAAAGCCCTATGAAGCCGTATATAAGTCTAACTGCTATTGCTATTGCTAGGTTGGCAGAAGCTGGGGCAAGTAACGGGAGCTCACACTGTTACGCGGCACTAGGGATTCAAACCACCAAACTGCCATCCTTTCTGATCGACAAGGTCAGCATTTTAGCCACTGAGCCATCTATGAGTGGATAAGGATAGCAAGGAACCCTATGAGTTCCTTATTAGTGAAATGTAAATATCAGAAATCAACAGTTACTTGTATTAGTTCAACTATACCTTTTTAAAAACTACTCTGCCTTTGTAAGGGTGTGGATCTGAAACCTGGAATCTTATTAATCAGACAAAATGGGGAGTTTCTCCCCATTTTACTATTTTTCTTGCCATGTTGTTTAGTGAATCACTATAAGTTGCTAAATTAGTAAAATGGTTGTTAAGTGAATTTAGCTTTCCCATTGACTTGGCTTGTCAGAAGACTGCAAAAGGGGATCACATGA
The DNA here is from genome assembly GCF_009769535.1 of Thamnophis elegans. Taxonomy (NCBI): domain Eukaryota; kingdom Metazoa; phylum Chordata; class Lepidosauria; order Squamata; family Natricidae; genus Thamnophis; species Thamnophis elegans. The sequence goes on from NC_045558.1 coordinate 103,315,064, forward strand.
GCCTTGGACATTGCCACCATCATAAATACATGCCAATTGCCAAGCATCCAAATTTCGATCATGTGACCATGGGGATGTTGCAATGGTTGTTAAATATAAAAAACGATCATAACTCACTTTTTTCAGTGCCGTTGTAACTTTGAATGATCACTAAATGAATGGTTGTAAGTCAATGACACCTGTAACGTGTAAAGACAAACACCAGTTAAAAAACTGGCAGCTGCATTTCACATGTTGTATAAACAAAGCTTATAGTAACAGGTGCCTTAGGTGCAATTCAAAAACAACTGGAGCATCACTTGAATATCACCTGTATTGATAAAATCACAATCAGTGAAGTGCAAAAGGAGTTTTACTTGGAACAGATTACATTCTGTGATAACACCAACAAAGAATAACACCCGCCTATCCCAGGCTCCTGCCTATCGCAGATTCAATATCTATACAAAAATGCCAAATCCTTCTAACACATTTGGCTCACTATATGATCAACAAGAACAACAACAATAATAGATAACTTTGTATATCTAGAAAACAAGGACTTGCTGCCTGTAGAACAGAAAGGGTGCTGCAAAAATTCAAGAGGAACCAAAGTCCAACTGATGATTGGTAAACTGATTTTGAAGAATTCAAAGAAAAGACTTAACATATTTGTTCATGGACTGGGTTGATTGTAAGAAAGCATTTAATTCTGTTCCACGCATCTGGGTTGAGAAATGCTTAGACAATTTTTGGAATTAGCAGCAATATCCTGAAATCCCTAAAGACATCCATGAAGCTATAGCAAACTAAGCTGATAGCCTGATGAGAAATCTTACACTGTCACTTCTATTTGTACTTTTGATGGCACAACTAACAAGCATTTTGAACAAAACAAACTGTGGCTGTGAACCATCTTAAAAAGGGTTGAACATTTCCTGTTTGTTCTACACGGATGGTTTAAAACGGTTTGGGAAAACAAAAGCTGAATTGAGCTCACTGCTGAGGAGTTTAGCAGAGACATTGAAATGCAATTTGGCATTGACAAATGTGCAACAATTGCTTTTCAGACAGGAAAAATTGTTGAAGATGATGGATTCGAATGTGATAATGAAGAGCTGATAAAAGCAGTAACACCAGAAGAGGAGTACAAGTACTTAGAAATTTTGGAAGCTTCTGACATGTTGTACAACCAAATCAAGGAAGGTACTTCAACAAAATACGTAAAGCGAGTCCGGAAAATCTTGAGATCAAAGCTGAATAGGAAATATCATAAAGGCAATTAACACTTGGGCAGTGCCTGTAACACAATACTCATCTGGAATAATTGATTGGACTCAGCCAGAATTTGATAACTTGGATCGAAACAAGACAAGAAAACTAATGACAATGCTCCATGCTCTGGACCCAAAAAGTGATGTTGATTGAGTTCAGAATTTGCAAACATTCTTGGTCTGATGCATTCAAAATCTTAGTCAAAAAATAATAGCTTCCTTTTTTTCTCCCTCCTGAATTTAAAATTTTTTAAAATTCTGTTCATGAAGAAATTAGTTAAGAGTTGATAGATTCTAGTGAAAACCTGAACAAAATAAAATGTTCATTCTTCACTAACCATGTTGTTTCTTGGAATCTTCACATTTCCTTCTATCACTTAAGTGCTAAATCTCAGGAGAAAAATGGTTGATGATCAGTGTTTTCTAATTGATGCATTTTAGATAGATAAAACATCTAGAAGGCTCCAAGATTCAGGGAGATAGGATGTGTGTCTAAATGCATTATGTGGTAGCAAACTGTCATCTCATTCACTGAAGCTACCAATCTACAATGAAAACACAGAAAAATTGGGACTTTTCAGTGTCCATATTTTTCACCAATGGTTTACCATTCATTCTATTTTCAAATAACTATCTTTCACAAGAAGTTTGATTCCTGAGTTTTATTGAATCAATAGGTGAAATGGGCTCAGTAGACTCCTTTCAGAACACCACAATTAGGAGAAGGCAATATTATTTGGTCTTTACATCCTTATAAATAGATGAATAGAGAGATATATAAAGGACAAGCAGGAAAGCTGGAGCTTTTCAAATGACCCCTTCTGTTGATTGAAGACCTCAGCAGGTATTCAGGGCTACTGACCAGTAATGCTAGATTATTACAGGCTTACCGATTTCATACAGATTAAGCAACATAGGAATAAAGGAACAGGCAAACATGAAGAAGAAACTTCCATCTGCAATTCATTTTTTAAAAGCCTCACTAGAAACTTTGAATGAAACATCAAAGTGACAAACGTAAATGATCAGACATTGTTGGTTCTGAGAGCTTCAAAGGAGCTCTGTGAGGCTTTTGCCATTTTCAGCATCTTTCACTAGAAAAGAGCTGATGCACTGTGAAAATTGATGTCTTTGTCCGGGAATCTTAACAAATATATGCACAACTGACCCCCCCACCCCAGCCCTGTTACTGCATTTGTTCTTTGACCTTGAAGAACACTTCCGAGTGTTAATCAGAAGGTCTTTTCAGCTGCAAGGAGATAGATTGAAATTGCATTTACCAGAACCACATATTATAATGCATCTCAGAGTAAAATGGACTTGCAGCCACTCTGAGGCTTTGACCACTATCTCTGTAAAAGAATTGGTAAAGGATCCTGTTGGTTTTCTGGAAATCCAACAAGGAAATAATATTCTGATAATAGAGAAACACTGAGAAAAGAGAAAAAAGGGTAATGAGTACAACTCTTCCAGGAAAAAAACAAACCAAAATTATAGCTCTATCCACACTTAACCTGGAAAAAAAGCCCTAGACATAGAGTTTGCTTTGTTTTCAAAAAGACTGTCCTCAGATTTGCATTGTACAGATATCCATGGTGGAATTCAAATAATTTAACAACCGGTTCTGCCCTAGTGACCATATGGGTAGGCATGGCTTGATGGTCATGTGACTGGGTGGGTGTGGCCAATTCAATGTCGCTCACGTCAATCGGCGCTTTTCCTTAGCTGTTACAATGTAATAAGGGTTAACCAGAGAGGCAGTTTCTGTTAACAGGGCAATAAAGATTAGGCTAGAAACAACACCAGAATGTTCCCTTCCTGCCTTCCTTACCTGTAAAGTGGGGAAAAAAACAGAATGAAACAGAATGAGATTTCTTGCATCAACCGGTTCTCTGAACTGCTTAGAAAGTTGACAACCAGTTCTGAATAGGTGCGAACTGGCTGAATCCCACCACTGACAGATATGTTGTAAGCTAACAAACTGTTCAGAGCAACTTCCAGGTTCATATTCACAGTACAGGTAGTCCTTGACTTACAACAGTTCATTTAGTAACCATTCAAAGTTACAATAGCACTGAAAAAAGTGATTTATGATTGTTTTTCACACTTATGAGCATTGTAGCATCCCAATGGTCAGATGCTTGGCAACTGACTTATATTTATGATGGTTGCAATGTCCTGAGTTCATCTGATCATCTTTTGTGACCTTCTGACAAGTAAAGTCAATGGGGAAGCCAGATTCACTTAACAATCATATCACTAACTTAACAACTTCAGTGAGTCACTTAACAACTCTGGCAAGAAAAGTTGTAAAATGGGGCAAAATTCACTTAACAAATGTCTCACTTAGCAACAGCCTTTTGGGGCTCAATTGTGGTCGTAAATCTATTACCTGTAGTTGATTCTATCCTCCTCTTTGCTGAGTATAGGGAAGAAATTCTTTTGGCTCATATCTGAATGTGAACCTATCCCATTTTCTATTTTTCAACCAATATTCAACTAAAGTGTAATTAATGTTTAAAACTTGCTGTTTTCTGAACACTGCAAAGCAATTGAGTAGTCTGACACAATTGGTAGGTTTGAGATGCGGGTAGGGTTCTTAAAAGCTGTGGCAAAATATTTGTCAGTGACAGTACTATTGTAAATTATTAATTGGGTAATGTCTAACTCTCAACAACTCTGAGTGACTCACAAATAAAAACAATAAAGACACACACACACACACACATTCAAGATATAAAAAGACAAAAATAAAAAAAAATGTGGCAAGGGAAATAATGAGATAAAAGTAAACACACCCAATCCCAAACTAGAATGGCTGGCTAGAGAGTTCTGGGAATTGAAGACCACACATCTTAAAGTTGGGAAGGTTGAGAACCACAGAGCTAGTGGATAATTACAAATCATCTTCAATTCTTCATTTGGAAACCATTAATCAGGTCAGGTCATTTCAGAATCTAAAAAATCAAATTCTGCACAATATCTGCAATTACCAGCCCCACAGCCATAAGAGCTCTTACCTAGCAACAAGTTATAGTCCAACTGAAAATGTTGTTAATACCCCTCCTACTCCTTGAAATTCCTTCCCTAGTTCCGGTTTCTTGTTACAACTGTTGGGAGAAACTGCTGCCATCTGGACTGGCCCTTATTCATCAGTCTGGACTCTGTATCATAAATGTTACATCTTCTAGAGAAAAGGAGGAAAGATGCCAGAGGTTAATGTTTTTGTAAAGAGTGAATTAGTAGATATGTTGTTAAATCTAACCACATACAATTAAGCTAACATTCAGTTATATTCACCCCTGCATGCCCAAGCAGCATGTTTGCCTTAGTGCAGGATACAAAATAATGCCTCCATTAATCTTCTCCAAAGAGGCAAAGACAGGAATTGTCTCTTTCCCAGTATCTCAGCAGAGTGAAAACTAATCTTCCCCATTAATAAGCCAACAGAGTGTAAACCAACCGACAAAACAAATGAGGAGCAATTGTGCAAAACAAAGTCAGATATGCCTGTAAGGAGGATGGGGAACAGGCAGCCAATTTTAATGCCTCTTTGGAGTCACTTTCTGCTATTAGTGATGTCTTGAAATGAAATTAAAAAGTTCCTCTAAATATAGTTTTGTCTTTCTTTTTGCTTGTATGTGCAGCATTCCAGACTGAAGTTGCTTTACTAGCAGGCTGTGTTTTTGTGACAAAAACAGGTGTCAAACTCGTGGCGTCATGTTACCATCACATGACATTTCGTGATGGTTTTCCCTTAGCTGATCTGGGGTGGGTGTGGCCTGTGCATGAGCCACAGGCCACTAGTTTGAGACCCCTGAATAGAGGAGGAAAACGATAGGTTGAATTGTGGACCAATATAATTGAAATTATCTGGATGGGTAGAATGTCTGTATAGATAATTTGGTTGCCAATAGTAAAGTATTCGGCATTCTTAGCATTGTCTTTTAATTATCTTTCTTTAGCCCACCCAGCTTGTCATAGTCACTAATATAGGCCTTCATGATCAACTTTAATATAATTCTGATCATAATATTGGGAATATTGGGAAACAAATGGGATGAATTTTATACTTAGCTTTCTTAAAAATATTTGACTATTCATTGTTGGAAGTAAGGTACTGATTGTTAACAACTTTTGGACTGATCTATCAGATCTTTTGATAAACTAACCACTAATCATAAATAAACCTGCCTGCCTTTTTAGATAATAGGCATTTTTTTAAATTAATTTGGCTGGCTACACCAGAAACTTTGGTGACTAAATTATAGAGTGTAAATGTCTCTAAAATAATAAATTTAAAAATACATTGCCAAGAGGAAGAAAAAGGATTCCAAGAAATTGCTAACATTTCTACTAATCTTTTAAGGAGACTCGGATAAACCTTCCAGTAAGCCTGTGCCTTCTGGAAATTAGAATATATTACTTTTTCCAACTGTATTTTTCTCCCCCCCCCAAAAAAAAAATCTTTATATATTACCAGTATTATCTGGTTTGAGGCCTGAATCTCACAGCATGAAAAGCTCACATTTTAAGGCATTCTCTCTTCACAAATTATTATTTTTTTAATATAGAAACTCGTTCAAGATAACCTAATATGTTCATTCTGAGGATGCTGGGGTTGACAGTCCAACCTTTCAAGGCAGGAAGAATGCAGAGAAAACGAAGGGCAGCATATGAGAAGATGGACAATGGTCCTGAGGCTGAGCGGAGTGGTTTCCATGGAGACCATATTTCTGAATGGCAGCTCGGGTTGTTTGGCTGTCTCACTTCATTTCCTTTTACCTCCTTGACATCTTTTGGGGACTATATTTTTCATCAGTGCCAACAAACAGAGCCTGGAGGCTCCTGTAACTGAATCTGCAAAATACAGCGTGTCAGAAGCAGTGCCTTTTCAAAGGCCAGACTGGGACTGATGGGAAAGAACAAGGTGTTCTGCTTAGGGGCATTGGTGTTCCAATGGGGGACATCAATCTATTATATTGATTAGAGCTTTAGTGCTGCCAAGCTGATGAAAGAGGAAGCATGAAGAAGAGAAGGGGAAATGCAGCTGGACAGATGGGCAAGGAGAAGGCTGTCTGATGGAGGAAAAGGAAAAAGGAGCTAAGGTTACAAATCATCATGTTTCTATGAAAATGGCAAAAGTCCCCAGTGCACGCAACACAAAATCAATTCTGTTTTGCTGATATAATCCAGTTTCAAGGTAATTTCTCCAGAAAATGATATAAGTTAGGGCTGGATAGATGGTGGGGGAAGCAACATTTTCTAAATGATAGATTATTATTCATAATAATCATCTTTGGACAGATGATTTATATAGTCTCAAATCTTGGAACAAAAGATTTACCCTCAGTCTTAAATGGAATTGCATTCAGATAACCAGTAGCAATCTTAACTTCTCTGGGGAATAAAATGTTGAGAAAGGCCTGAGTGAAAAATGTTTATGTTCTTAAAATCTAAATGGATTTAGCCTATTGGTCTAACAGATTATGTGTTGGATAAGAGCAGGAAAAGACAGATTATATCCATCTTTGGTTTTTGCATCCTGAGTAATCTGAGGCTGATTATCCTCTTTTAATCATAGGTAATATAAATTACCTTTATTGTATGGAAATTTTTTGCTGCTCTACTGAAAAATGATTTCAAGAGAGCATCTTAATCAAGCTTCTTAATTTAGAACTGGGGTACTAAATTAAATATACTTAATTTATACTTTGATGAACCAAGGGATTTTTTCCTCATTCCAAACTGGCTTTCATCAGACGTGTGAAAAAGTTGGATGGACTCTATAGTAACTTATTTCTACTCATGTTGAAAATGAACTTGAAACTCTGGGAATTTTTTGTTGGGAATCAGAAGGAATTGAAAGAATAGCAAAGGAATATTGAAATACTGCTGGCTGATGCCTTCTAGTTTTCCTGTTCAATTTCAGCATTTCTCCACTAAGATAGATAGATAGATAGATAGATAGATAGATAGATAGATAGATAGATGATAGGTAGAGATGGATGGATGGATGGATGGATGGATGACATCTTGCTACCTAGTATTGTGTCAACTTGCATGGGCCCCAAAAACAAATGTAGAAATTAAATACAAGGGAAAACTCCAAGAATAATCAACTGAGAAAAAAATAAAAGCTAATAGAAAATCTGGGTCTAATCTATTTATGAAAAAAATAAAATGTGATTTAGAGAATTTCCTCTTCTTCCAAACGCAATCTTAATCTCCTAAAAAAAAAGAATGAAAAGTGAGTGCCAGTTTGTTTTATGAACGTGAGGAAATCCCACTTCAAGAGGTTCAGACATTGCATGAATTAAAGGAAAGTGACTGTGATTTGTCCCTCCAGGTAATGCAAAGACAAATGAAGCCTGAAAAAGTCAATGTCAGAGGAGGACATTTATCTCAGGTATAGGCTTTTCAGAGATACTCCATTTTGTTTTTATCTTGAGGGAACTGTGTCTTTTCCTCCGAGTCTGCCTGGAAGGGAATAAAGGAAAATCAGGAACAGGGGTGGCTCTGCTCAATTGGATCAGCCAAGCTAACTACAGTGCAATTTCTTATTTATTTTATGGATTGAAAATTGGCTTACATGAACTTAGTCTGGAGGGTGGGCTGGGTTTGTGAATGATCCTGTTGCTGAGGGAGTACCTAAATCAATGATCATAATTGATATTAATCTCTAATGAAAATAGTTGTTTATTCCCTTTTATTCTGGTGGCTCTTGTGACATATGATAAAGATTTAAACATCTTAATAAACCAAGGTTTATCAATTTGGGAAGATATCTACATTTTAGCACATGCCTTCCCACTAGTTCGGGTAGTGATACAAAATAATTTCAATTTTTCTCCTCCCGGGTGAGTCAGTGACAAAGAGGATTTATCTGGTGCTGATGGAGTAAACCTAGTTGACTTTCCCTAGCTTTGGAGAAAATATAGTAGAACTCAAAAAGGAGAGTTTGAAGACCTCTCATAGGAAGTAATGGGACCCAGGTGTGACCATATGTGTTGGCATTCCATTATATTTTCTCTAGCTTTGGGCAAACTTCCATTCATTTTATCTGCTTTCATCAAATGATTTTTTTAAATAAAATTGTTTACTGCCTAGTGATTTCTTTAGAATTATACCCAACTGTCTAGATTTTTTTTAAAAGAAAAAGTAAGTTAACTGGCATAGGGCAATAGAAATGCTTTGCAATCTGAAAGGGGACTAGTTGGAGGATAAAGACCATCATTATCAATTTACCTTCTGATTAACATTTTTCTGCAACCTACTAGACTCCCCACAGCAATCCTTTTGTGGCTGGGCAGCTTTCTTATGACAACTATGTTGTGAGACTACATAACGTATTCTCAACATTCCAAATGTGCTGGCAACTAGATCAAAACATTTGGAGATTGATGCTCTCCTCCACAGTTCTGAAAAACTCAAGATTGTTCTGAAATGGATACTTTTCTGTCCACCCCAGTGAAACATTCAGTGAAATATTTCTCTGGTTTGTTCAGAATGGTCTAAATACTACTTCTCCGAAGAAGAGAAAACAATGACAAGTTAAAAAAAAAACACAACCTGCATCATTCAATCACAAATTTGCTAGTGATAAAGGGCAAAAAGATTGGTGCTAGGTAAGAGCACGGTAATTATTTTTGTAAAATCATATCCATTATTCTGTGTTTGTAGCTGAAGTCTGCAAGACTCTCTAGACTCCTTAGTGATAAATAGAAGAAAGATGAGGAGCTACAGGCAAGATTAGATTAAATTATCAACAGTAGAATAAGATGCTGTTGAGCCTGTAAAAGCTCATCTGAGTCACAAACAAGGTGAGGGCTTTTGAATGTCCTTATTACTAAGGAAGAGACCTTATGTTCCTGTCCCTATTATATAAGGAATATAACGTTTTATAGAGAATTGAAGATACAGTGGTTTTTTTTCATATAACTTTTTGTAATCTACATGCATGGGATTGCACATGTTTCTTTTCTAGCCTGTTAAAATGACCTGTCTATATTGTTATTCCAAATGCCATTGCTGCAGATGACTTGCAAGATTAGGCACTAAAGTTGTTAAGCTTTAGAAAACTGAATGTGTTTTAGTTTGTTTATGGACAGAAATGGGTAGCAAAGAGATTTTCAGGTGTACTCAGAGTAGCTGCAAAGCAATCAGGCCTGGGTGGAAGTCAAATTTGCCCTTACCAGAAATTGCCTAAAAGATGCAATGCAGGCTACACATGGTGGTTAGTTGGCTAGCTGCTTCTTCAACAGCTGATTTCTATCCCAGCAACTTGCTTATGAAAGTTATTGGCTCTCCACATGCTGCTCCAGTCTCACCTTTTGACACTTGATTTCTCACCTGTTTTTGAAGACAGGGCTATGGAAACTTGCTGAGTATATAAAATCAAACCCATGAAAGGGAGTAATGATTAACCTGACCCTGAGATTTCAGACTATGCAAACCCATGCTTCCCATCTTGGACAATTATTTCCCTTCCTTTAAACAGCTGTACTATAACATTTCTTTAGTTGTGAAGCACACTATTCCCATTTCCCTTCTTTCTCCCTCTTTTCCATCTATTGCTGTTTCAAATTAAGGATGGATAACATGAACTTCTATAGTTCTTTGTGACCTCTAGAGCAGGGGTCTCCAACTCCCAGTTTGTGGACCAGTATTGGGCTGCAGCCAGCCAAAAACTAAATCATGCAAACAAGCAAAGCCCATCCACAGGATGCAGGCAGTATGCAAAGACATACCCTTCTCTGGTTTGTAGGAAAACCTTTCTCCACGGAACCAGTCCCTAGTGCCCAAAAGGATGGGGGCCACTCTCTAGAGCCCTCTTCAATTATGATGCTCAAAACTCAGCAGCACAATTTCTGCCCTTTCTGAAATGGAAAATATGAAAAGGTACCGTAGGTCCTAGAATAAGCTTAACATATAAATCTTGGAAACTATCCAAATCACTAAGCAATAATCTAAAATCAAAAAAGAAAAAAAAATCAAAAAATTGGTCTGACCCATACGTATGTACTGGTATGTATGTATGTATGTATGTATGTATGTATGTATGTATGTATGTATGTATGTATTGCCAATTTATAACATTGTTTGAATGGTATAAATTGAGAATATATACCATTGTTTGAACATGCAAACCTCAGTTTATGAATCCTAATCAGGAAGGAAGCAATGCCTAGTTTTACATTTTCATCACTTAAATTACAACTAGAAGAATACAATGGAGTCTACCTCTGTAGTTCTATTGCTTGGATCCATTTCTTAGGTACAGGTTCTGCTTATATATAGACATGAATTATTAGGTTTTAAAATGGGGAAAACATACCACACTGATTTGTTGTAGCCATGTGCATCTGACAAGATTCTAAATAGCCATGCTGTTTGAAGTATTTTCTAACTGTCGGCTTGCACTTGCTTTTATAATTTGGGTATTCTTTGGCTGTCAAGGCCATGTTTTTAGTCCTGAGTTGCACCATTGGTTTGGGACATGAAGTTAGGGCAAGTTGGGCTCTGCAGCTTAATTATCAAATGGCCCTCACTTTCCTATGACACCGTCTAAAGTCTAACGGATATTGGGAAAATAAATATTCAGATCCATCCTGCCAGTGACAGCCACCCTTTATCAAGTGGACTCACTGGACTGGAAATGATATCTGAGAATTCACTAGCACCTATAGTAGCTGGAACTGGTTGTTGAGGTTTTGCAGGAACTGAGATGGTAGTCAGCAAGATAATTAAATATTTAGCATTTGAGTTAATTTGAAAATGGCTGCAAAGCACTCAGCCATCAGATGAAGGATATTAAGGTCCTCTGCTCCATCATTAGAAATGTCATAGAATTGTAATAAGGCAGTAAGATGATAAACTCTTATTATGAATACTTAATTGGGGGGGGGAGCGAATTGCAAGCTTATGTGCGTGCTAAAGGATGGTTTCCAAAGCCACCAGCACAAGAGTGGGAAGGACAAAATGCAGATTAAAGTAGCATAGCTTTCTTTTAAATAGCATTTTTGCTTTTTGAGAGGAATCTTTCTCTCTACTAAGTTCCACCGGGCCAAAATCATTCACACTTCTGTAACACCTAGATCAGGAGTGTCAAACCCTCATTGTCACGGCATCATCACATGACGTATCACAACTTTTCCCCCCTTCTCAAAACCGGGAGTGGCCAGTGCATGACGAATCTGGTCCATGGGCCATGAGTTTGACAACCCTGACTTAGACTGCATGGTACAAAATATATTTCAAAGGTTGCTTTTGAAAAGTATCCAGAGGATACAGTAGAGCAACATTTCTGAGGGCTAAATCGTTGGTCTTTCATCTTAAAGAGCAGCATTAGTTTTTTACCCACGGGCCCATTTGTGGTTGCCACCCTATTTGACAAGCAGGTGCAACCCATCTTACTTCAGCCATAAAGTATTGTAGAAAAGAATGGTTAAAAACACAGACTATATCTCAGCAGTGAAGTTTTGCTAGAAAATCTGTATACCTGAGAGTCAGGTAGAGACCATCCTGAGTTCTTCTTAATACTAGTGTATCTACTCTCAGCATTTAAGGAATACTTGTCCTTTTTAACTTACTTAATAAGTAATGGGTCTCTACAAAACAGAGGTAAGTAAATTATTTGTGGCCAGCAACTGTACTTCAAAGCCCTTCCAATAACATAGAACAGTGATGGATGTGATGCCAACCGGAAGTTCGGAAACTTTCCGAACTTCTGGTTGACCTGTTGAGCCTGTTTTTTGCCCTCTCTAGGCTTCGGAGGCTTTCTTGAAGCCTGGGAAAGGCAAAAATGGCCTTCCCCAGCCCCCCGGCACATGCATGCGCACTGGAGCTGAGGGCTGCCATGCTGGCAAATATGGCTCCATGTGCCACCTGTGGCAGGTGGGCCATAGGTTTGCCATCACTTACATAGAACATCTTGGTTCAAATTACAGCTTTCTGACACAATATACTAAAGAATTCTGCTTACTTTTGGAGGTAGGATTTTAGGATATTTTATATAAGAGAGCCTTTCTGAAGATTTAACCCTACTTTCATTCTCCAGAAATCAGCATATTCATCAGCATTACCCATTTACCCAATAGTTATTAGAAAAAAAGAAAAAATGGGTGATATTGGAGGCTATAAAAAAGGTCTTAGTTAAAACAATTCAAAGACAAGACATTGAAACTCTGACTCTCCAAAGTGCAATACCATCATCCCTAATTTGATTATGCTAGGTGGAATTGATGAAAGTAGCAATCAAGAAACACCTGGCAGATCAGGACTGAATTTTACATCTGTATGTCTATGTCATGCTATGCTCTGAAGAAATTTAAATGGATTTTAGTGATGACTCTAATTTAAAAAGAGGATGCAATAGCATGAAACACTGCAGCTGTAGTGAGTCAAGAGTTCCCCTTCCTAGTCCTTCAAAGCATATTCCCCTGTCAAAACAGAAGAAAGTGCTTGCTTTATGACTTCAATCTGAATAGTCCTTACTGAACTCCAAACTTAGAGAGCACCTGGAATCTGGATGATCAACAGACATCATAGGACTCAACTACATGTTTGCCTTGACCTTTTAACATTTCCCCAAATTTTCACAGTTCCTGCCCATGTCAGAAATGCCATTTTATGTTTTTCATAAAGGAAATTAAACTTGATTTAAGGACCAAGGACCAAAGGCCACTGACCCCAAATTCAAGATGATGGATGAACAACATTGTGTCTATCTCAATGAATCTTGTGGACTAGACACACTAGTAGTTGCTGGAGGTATTCCAGCAACAGAAGGTAAGCATGTGGATTGACACAGCTGCCCTAAGAAGGGAAAGTCACCTATGATTTAACAAAGCTTAGAATTAAGGTTCCAGGAAAAGGATTCCCATTCACAAATAGGAACCTGAACAATTTCCTATGTGCTCAAGAACTCAGAATAAGCCTGATCTTAACTATTTTGCAATGGCTTTATAGTAACACCTGGAAAATCAATTGACTCCAACCAAAACTCTTGTTTGTTCAGAACACAGGAAAAGTAAGCAGGACACAGTTGATATAAAATCACTGGTTTTAGAGCAGGTTTGTGGGTGGGTTAGGCTCTGCATTAATGGAACAGGAAAAAAATGGAAGGAGTTTTTCTAAGTAGGCCTGCATCTTGTATTTTTGTTAGCTCTTCTCCTTCATGTTTGCTCAAAATACATCTTTGATGGCTCCTTTGTTTCCTCTATTGAGACACAAAACAGATTTGCATTGTGCCATTTAATTCTTAGGTAGATCATTGATTCTGTATTTGGCAGGGCAGATGACTGGATAAGATTTACATATTTCCCAATTCTAGGATTTCCAGTGGCCTGGACTATACTACTTGAAAGTAGATTGTATGAGAACAGTTTTTTATTTAGTTTAGCTTCTTTTAGTAAATGAACTGGCAGAATTGCAGTAAGACATAGAATAACTACAGGCATTGGAGATTGAAGCTGAGTATATCTGGTCAATCTTGGTTGATCTCAGAAAAGCTAAGCAGGATCAGATTTGGCTACATTTTAGATGGGAAACTACTGAGAAATATGAGGGCTGACTGAGAGAAAATGAGCTGGAAGAAGGCAATAGCAAACTATTTCATCATTACAGCCAAGAAAAGAGCACAGGCATATTCCTGTAGGTAATTACCGGCTGCTGAATGACATTTGATCAAGGCTTTATTTGCATTACTTTGTGAAAAAGCTGCTGAATTAAAATATGAAGGATTGCCAAATATATGTTTGGTTTGGAGTTGAATCTTAACTTTACTCCAACAATATTCATCTTTTTAATTTTAAAGATCTTTTTATTATCTTAGGAAGTGGATGAGTTGTTTTATTCTTTTCCAAAGTTCAGCAAAGTCAGGAGCAAACCCTTCCTGGAATTCCTTTAAAAAAGAAAAAAAAATCATGGAAAGCTACAGTAAGTATCTCCTTTTTCCTTCATTCTTGTCTTATAAACTCTAAAGCAAGGTTGTCTGCATACCCCTCCATTTCTCTCTTCCCTTCCCTTCATAGTGTTTGAAGTTCATTTGCTTTGAACAATAGAAATCCTATTCTCTCAACAGCATAAGCAGATCAATCAGCTCGTAAAATCCTGGCTTGTGAGAAGAAATTCAGCCAGGCCTTTGCATGTGGAATTCATCAATATTTTAAAGACAAAAATATTGATAACGCAATCCACAAGCAGTTTGAGACCTATTTAGGCGCTTTCTTATTTTGAACCCAAGAAGCTTCATTTGTTCAAAACCTCTTCCTCAATGGATTAGATGCATCACTAAGCCTAGTTTGAATTTTTCCACAATATCTCCTATATGCAAAGATGCTTGCGTAGTACATTTTTCTCTAATTCAGTGTACTTTTGCTGTCTTTCTATCCTTTTGATGGATCACGTTTTATAAGCATTGTTGCTTTGGATTGTGTTGGCTCCTTGTAAAAAATGAAAGTTATGGCACGTTTGTTGCTCCTTTGGTCTGTCATTCTTCAGACTGAGTTATCCTGTTGAAAGGACACTGTGTATAAAAATAAAAAAAAAGCAAGGGAGGAAACCTTTAACCAAAAAAGGATTAACAAGTGAAATGGGAGGTGGCAGGGGGACATTAGCAGAAATTATAGGGTTGAGAATCAAGGGCTGTAATAGAAACCAGAGTGGATTCTTTGACATTAATAGAAGTCAGACATTCTGCAAGGTTTGGGGGTGGGGAGAGAAATGTTCTGCCCCATTTACCTCATTCAGAATTAAGAGGATCAGGATGACAATTGCTAACGCATTTTTTAAAAAATCTGCTTGTGCTGGAATGAAAGACTATACAGTTTCTGAACATGGGCGCAAGATAGAATTACTCACATCTTGCAAAATTGCATTAAAAGCATAAAATTCTCTCCCCCCCTCCCCCAAAGCAAGGTCTAGAGGAAATAGTGTTAAGCTGTTAAGGGGAAATCAGTAAAAAAAGAGAAATATTGATGTATTCCAACTTGCAAACCTGCTTCCAAAATGTATGGTTTGTCATCATAACATCAATAGTTGAAGTCCCTTCCTTCCTTCCTTCCTTCCTTCCTTCCTTCCTTCCTTCCTTCCTTCCTTCCTTTGAGCCTTGTAACTCTTCTCATAAGGTCAGTTCATGAAATAGGAAAAACAGATAACCTGGCAATGTCAAGCTGAATTATGGAGTAAAATGCACTTGGGTTTGTTACAGAATCTCCATGCTTTTGCTATTAATGTTTTAAATTGGTTTATGGCTGCACATATTGTCAGAATTCAGGGCAGGAAGGGCAATAAATCTCTTTTCTTCCAGAAACTCAATCCCATGGTTAGATAACAGCAGAAACCTCAAGGCCTTGATATTACCCAATAAATTGTTTTATTGCAGAGTAGAAGGCAGATCTTTCAGATATAGAATCCAGAAATCAAATTGTGTGATGTTGTCTGTGTGAGGTGGGGCTGGGGTGTTTGAAGTTCAGGATTTCATTCCTGTCTTTTTAGGTCAATACATTTCTCTCCAGTCTGTGGTCTAGAATGCACTTGATCAAATGTTTGGCCTAAGCACTACCGATTCCCACCTCACCAACATCAGTCCTTATACATTTAAAACAAAACAAAACCTGAACCACTTATTTACCATTAAAGCTCTCTACTGCATGCATCAATTCTGTTTCAGATCCAGCTAATTTCCAAAAATGGACTTGAATTAGGAATCAATGGATATGGATAAAAATAATTCAATAACCCAAAGCAGGACTGATGATGTTCAATTCCTTCTTTTGCATACTTATTTCATTTATGCTAATAGGATAGATATTTTGTAACCTGCAAACAAAACATGGAGCTTTCTTCAATAGTTAACTTTAGCAGAAGCCAGCCCTTTAGTAAAGCGAGTAACATCCTCCTCCAACGTTGGTGGAGACAGCGGTCATGCATGGGTTAACTCACTCAGTAACCAATAGAACTGAGTCTGCCAAAGTCATGTCATCACGCAGCCATAGCAGCTCCTGAGGAGGCTCTTCACCCTGAGGACAAGAGAAAAGAGCAAACGCTAGTCAAGAGTCACCAGGCCTCGGCTTGGGCCATTAGGGTGGGTACCTCTGCCTCCTTCTTTAGTCGCTCTGCCCTCTTATGGCTGAGGCAACTCCAGGCTAGGCTTCCGGCCAGGGATTCCAGGGCTCGCAGGGACATTAGCAAAATAAAAGCGGCCCTAGAATACACAGCAGATGTTTCCTTGGACGCAGCCAGGTTTGCAAGGCCATAGCATCCTCCATTTCCACCCGTCGTCTGCTTTGGCTGAACAGTGGCAGGCGGACGCCCAGGCCAAGTGGAGGCTTGCCTCCTCTCCCTATTCTTCATCTCTTCTCTTTGGAGCCCCATTGGACCCCCTATCGGTGGAGTCCAAGGATAAGCGGATGGTCTTGCAGCCGGCCACTAAGAAGCAGGCGGGCTGCAGTCAATCGTTTTATCGCAGACAGCCCTTTTAGGGTCAAGACGGGGGTCCCTCCAACTCCCATCCACAGCATCAGGCTCCTCCCAGACAGGGCCCATCTTTTACCAACAGATCAGGCAGAAACAGCCAGAGATTCCAGCCCAGAAAGTCATTCAGGGACAATACCAACCGATTCTACAAGAGGCAGAAGTGACTGCCTGGAGGATCTCCCCATAAGGGGTCGGCTGTCAACCTTCGCAGATCGTTGGGACGACATCACCAATGATGCGTGGGTCAAGTCCATGATTAGATTCGGCCTTCTCTTGGATTTGCGCTCCAGCCCTCTGAACCACTTTGTCCCTTGCCCCATTTCCAGGGATCCTCAAAAGAGGCTCCTAGTGGAACAGACCATTCATCACCTGCTCCTCATACGGGCCATTCAACCTGTGCCTCAAGGCCAGGTGGGATGGGGGTTCTACTCTTGTCTCTTTATCGTGCCCAAGTCTTAGGGGGGCTGGAGAGCGATCCTCGATCTCAAATTCTTGAATTGGTTCATCAGGTACAGGAAGTTCAAAATGCACACTCTTGTCAATTCTAGAGAGTGTGCGCAGACACGATCTCCTAACTTCAGTGAACCTCATGGAGGCTTACCTCCTTGTACCCATTCACAAGCAACACTGACAATTTCTCCGATTCATCTATGCGGGCCATCACTTCCAGTATCAAGCCATTCCCTTTGGGTTATCATCAGCCCCAAGGGTCTTCACCAAGATCCTATCAGTTGTAGCAGCTCACCTCCTTGCCAGACCCTTTCGGATCTTTTGTTACCTGGACGACATCCTCCTTTTGTCCAGGTCACACACCCTGCGGAATCTGCAAGACATCTTGCAGGTACTTCAGGAGGTGTGGTTCTCCATCAATCAGAAGAAAAGCCACCTGACCTCCACCTCTCATCTAGTTCATCGTCTCCGCCCAGGGGAAAGTCTTCCTGTCTCAGGAGAGACAGATCAGCCTCAGGGAATTAGCCTTAGAGGTACGAAGGAAGTGGCAGGCACCTCTTCTCCAGCTGTCTCAACAGGTTGTCAACAGGTTGACTCCAGAGGTCCTTCTCTCTCTGGATTGGTGGATCTCCCCAGCCATCTCTCAGGGGTCCCTTTTCAGGGAACCTCCTCGCCTCGTAGTCATGACGGACACGAGCTTGACGGGTTGGGGCACTCATCTGGAGGATCAGATAGCTCAGGCTCTCTGGTCGGACTCCGACCTTTTCCACAGTGTGAATTAGCTAGAGTTGAGGGCCATCAATCTAGCTCTCCTTCAGTTCCATTCTTCGGTTCACAGTACACGTGTTCATTCAGACGGACAACACAACAGCCAAGGCACATGGAGTCCGCCTTTTACCTAGGGATCTGGGCGAAAGCCAATCTTTTCTCTCTCCACGCCAAACACATCTCGGGCTCCAAAACTCCATACAACAATCGACCCTGCGGAGTGGACTCTCAACGATTGCATCTTCTGATAGCTGTTGACCAGGTATGGGACCCCAGTCCTAGATCTCTTCGCAACGGCATCCAACAAACAGCTGCCCAGGTACCTGTCTCGCTACACAACACCAGGCGCGGAAGGGATGGATGCCTTGAGGTGCAGGTGGCCCCGCAGTCTCCTGTATGCCTTCCCTCCCTTCCCCCGATTCAGAGGATCATTTGGAAAATGATAGAGGAGGAGGCCGAGCTCATTCTGCTCGACCCCCATTGGCCGTGCCTTCCGTGGTTCACGGATCTCATCAACCTCTGAGTGGGGCCAAAGTGGCATCTTCCCCTGATACCGTCCCTTCTTCATCAGGGTTCCATCCATCACCCCAACCAACTTGGCTGCGCCTAACCGCATGGAGGCTGAGCGGGAGGTCTTGAGGGAGGTTAACCTTTCTGAGACTAATCCAAACCATTCAGGCTTCCCGACGCCCAGCCACTAATAGAATCTACGAATCAATGTGGCAGACTTTCAGCACGTGGTGCCTCTCTAAAGTTATCTCCCCCTGGAGGCTTTGGTCCCTCAGGTTTTGGAGTTCCTGCAACAGGGACTAAACAAAGGACCTAACACTTGCGGAGGCAGGTTTCGGCTCTGTCCTCGGTTCTCTCACTTCACTGAAATGAGCCTCTCTCCTTGCACCCTCATGTATGATGCTTCATTAAGGGCATGTCTAACCTCTGCCCTCCTGTCATCCACTGCTTCCCCTCATGGGATCTCAACAGGGTCCTTGACTCTCTCACTGGACCACCCTTCTAGCCTCTCAGGTCAGCCTCCCTGCATCACCACATGGTGGCTATCACATCAGCACGACACGTCTCAGAATTGGCAGCTTCCATTCCTTCCGACCTATGTACCTTTCACTCAGATCATGTGGTCCTTCGGCTTGATCCCACCTTTGTCCCAAAGGCCAATTCAGCCTTTCATCAGTCCCTGGACCTCACCCTACCAAACTTTTGCCCAAATCCCTCTCACAGTCTCAAGCGCAAATGGCAGAAGTTAGACATCAGAAGGGCTCTTAAGATCCATATTGCCAAGACGCTTATCTTCAGACACACTGAGGCCCTCTTTGTCTCTTTCCATCCCACAAATAAGGGTCTAAAGGCTTCACCATCTATGGTTGGGCACTGGATCTGGTCTACAATAACTAGGGCTTATGTGGCAAACCACCTCTCCTCCATCCAACATCACGGCGCATTCCACACGCAGTGTGGCTACATCAACAGCGTGGACAAGGCAGGCCTCAGTGGAAGAGATCTGCAAGGCGGCCACCTGGGCGACCATTTTTTGGATTGGATTTACTTTATTTGTATGCCGCCCTTTTCCCTGCAAGGGACTCAGGGCGGCTCACAATTCAAAGGGGGGGGGGAGAAAAAACAAACAAGATTACAAAACGTAAGACCATACATAATTTTAAAAAACACAACAATCATACCATCGGAGTGGGGCTGCAAGTCTTTAGCCCCAGGCCTGTCAGAATAGCCAGGTTTTAAGGGCTATGCGGAAGGCCTGGAGGGTGGTGAGGGTACGAATCTCCACGGGGAGTTCGTTCCATAGGGTCGGAGCAGCCACAGAGAAGGCCCTCCTCCGGGTAGTCGCCAGTCGACACTGGGCGGCTGATGGAATTTGGAGGAGGCCTAGTCTGTGGGATCTTATTGGTCTAGTGGAGGTAATTGGCAGTAGGCGGTCTCTCAAGTGGAATATATTGCTTGGACCAATGCCCTATTCTAGCATAATAGGGTGAAGACTGGGTGAACAAACCCATGAAAGTAATAGATAAGAGTTAGTACACCCTGCGGCAACATAGTGGATGAGACAGGAGGCTCAAAAGAGACCCTCCATAGTTTCTTGGGCTGTAAAGTAGAAGTGGGAGGAGGTGGGGGTGGAAAAATTGTATTAAGATATTTACAGTATTAATATTGGTTGCAAGTGTAAACTAGATAGGAAACACAATCGGATGAGCTAATTCTACTTTATTGTAAAACTAACTGGCAGAATCTTGCAAGTATAGAATACTTTTCTCCTCTCCTCCATCTCCTTTACAGGCTGAGAAGGTAGGGATGGTCTCTGAATTTTTTGCCTTATCCATTCACTATCCAGCTGTAGCAGGAGTGGCTTCATGCCGCCATTACTACCGGTTCAGCTCCCCCACAAAAGGGGGGGGATTATATTTTTTCAATGAAGATTGTTCTGCACATGTGCAGAACAGAAAATCAAGATGGCGCCGCCAAGAATAGAACCAGTACCGTCACGTGTCCGCTGGAGTTACTACCTATTCGGCCGAACCGTATCGTACCAGTAGTAACTCACCTCTGAGTTGTAGATATGCTGTCTCTTATCTAATCATTCCCTTTATTGTGTCTCTTCACGCAGTCTCCCAAGGTCTTTCCCAAATACCATCAGATCAAAGCATAACCTGGGGATGAAACAAATCAACATTATGGAGATGGGAGCAAAACTGGAGCTGTCAAGACATTCCAGTGACACTATAAATAATTTTAAAAAGTATCTTAGACTTCAAGAAGATAAAACTATCTTTGGTAAAGAAGGATACATGGCTTGGCCACTGCAGAAGAAGGTGAAGAAACTCTATGAAAAATATCTTTGTCAGGCCAAAGCCTGCTGACATCAATATGTAGAAGGGCTAAGAATGATGGTTTATATTGCCATTTTGTTCAATGAAGTTCTGCTGAGGTAATATATCCATCATTTTCATTAGCTAGGGTAATTGTGAAGTTGAATGCCTAAATCAGGAAATCCTCCTTCACAAGACTTGTTGAAAGGAGATTGATTAACAAGCAATTTATTTCAGGGTTAAGTCAAATTCAGGATTTGTTTGTATTTATGTATATGCAATAGGGCAAGATTACAAAAAATAGATTGTAAATACACAAACAATTTAAAATGGATTTGCAGAAATCAATAGGAATCTTATCTAAATATACTAAAGTCAAATTATTTTGAAAAGAAATTGTAAATAATGTTTAAATTTGAATTACTGAACAATTCAAATTTTATGGATTAAATTGTCTCTGTTTTTAACATATCAATCAGAAATTGATCAATGAAATGTAAAACTGTTGGATATAAATTCTTAGATTTCTTTTTCTATAACCCTTGTGTCTAATTCCTACCTATTGATTTATTTCATGTTTACATTTTAACCATTTTAGCAGCAAATAAATGGTATAGCTCCAATCTGTTACAAATTTCTGAGGAAGTAAGCACCTCCAAAACCATTACATTTTACATTCCAAAAAACATGCACAAGCTTGTTCAATTACTACCAATATACTGAGAAGCAAGTCCTATGTTTTGGGGGTGGGAAGTGAGGGGTTGGGGTATTAGCAGCACAATTGCAATCCCAGTGGAATATGCATTAGCCAAAACAACTGATTGTCATTCCATCTTCATTTCAAATACAAATAAACGTTAAATATTGTCCAGTATACATATGGTGGGGGGAAAGCTTTTTGACCCAGGCAGGCATGTAAGTCTGATTGTTTCCTGAAAAACAGAGGCCTTGCCTGGCCTTTCAATGTGGGACAGGACTCAAGGGTATATTTTTCCTCCCCAGTACAAGATAAAAGTCATAGCCCTTTACTACAGTTTTCTCTTGCTGCTTCTAAAAACTTCCTCCCAGGAGAAGCACATCTGGCCTGCTCTGTTGCAAGCTTTACAAGATTTGCCAAGTCTTTCCTTTTCAAAAAGCCTTTGATTTGCTGGAATGAAATAAGGTCATTATTTGAAAGCTTTCGTGGACAAACTCTTCCTGATTGTCAGTTTCTTGGTTAAATAGATTGCATCCTTTTAATTGTGCAAGCTACCTTAATTGGTTTTCTTTTAATGAGAGGTGGAGCATAGGAGAGCTAGCTATACTTAAAAAAATAGTCATATTAGTCTATAAGGAAAAAAGTCCACACACAACTAGATAATGCTTTATAATAAAGGTAAATTTATTTAATAAAGTTCAATTTACAGGGTTATAACCATGTGTTTTTCTTTCTTACAATATTGTAGGAGCAGAGCGCAAACATTTTAAATAAAATTTCCTAATCAGAAAAGAGGCAACCAGACTGGTCAGTTACAGTACTAAAGTTTTTTTCATTGTATTCTACCAGATAGTTTTTTCAACATCTCAGTTTTGCATATAATTTTAGGATTGTAGAATTTTTAATCAGGATAGAGTTGCGATGCATCAGCATTGTAATTGTTGTTATTTAAATGTGTATTATATGTATATGCTCTCCAAGTTATCTGGTATTAACTTTCCTGACTTTCAATTTTATCACTGGAGGTATTCAAATTCAACTGCTCTGTTGAATACATTATCACGTTGGGGTGGGGGGAGTCTGTGGGCAGAATTAGAAACCTATAATATGAGCCTAAATTTAAAAAAAAGTTTTTGCACTCTGCAGGCCTCCCAAACCCTCTGTATGCCTCGTTTTTTGAAAAAAAAGAGTGGGGGCATGCGGAGCTTTGGGAGGCTTGTAGAGTGCTCCTGGAGGCTGGGGGAGGGGGGCAAAAACAAGCAAAAATGGCACATTTTTCAAGAAAACAGGCCATTGGGTGGGGGAAGGACATGCAGAGCTTTGGGAGGTTTCTAGAGTGTTCCTGGGGGCTGGGAGTGGGCGGCACAAGCAAGCAAAAACCGGCCCGTTTTTCGCAAAAATAGCCTGTTTTTTGCAAAAAAAGGGGGGGGGCATGCAGAACTTTTGGGAGGTTTGTAGAGTGTTCCTGGGGGCTGGGGGGGAGGCAAAAATGTTGTTTGCTCGTTTTTGTTTGCCCAGCCCCCAGGAGCACTTTGCAAGCCTCCCAAACCCTCTGCACGTCCATTTTTGCAAAGGGGATGGGGTTTCGGTAGGCCAAAAAAGCTGTATTCAATGTATAAGATGCACCCAGATTTTTACCCTCTTTTTGGGGCAAAAAAGGTGTGTCTTATACTCTGAAAAATAAGTAATTGTTCTTATCAGTTAAAGTTTTAGAAACAATATTTCGAAAAGAATTTGGAATGTATAAAGTTGACAGCACACTCAATTAAATATTTATTGATTCAATAATTTGGCCCAGATCCATTTGTAGTCTTCAGAACTCCTGAATTACTATAGGTTTTGAAGGCATTTTAGAAGATTCTAGGAAATCTATGGTATTTTGTATCAAAATTGCACTATGGTTGATGTTGATTACTTGTAAAACTTAGAATATGGTTGGAATATCCCACATTAACAAATAAAGGGCTAAGGATGTTAAAGAATTTTAAGAATATTTCTTCTGGCCTTAAGGAGAGAATAATTCAGGAATAAAAGAATTACCTCTCAAAGAATACATTTCTCAAGTGTGTTTGTTAGAAGATTGAATAAAGAATATGGGGCTTCGCTATGCTAGATCTAATCTTTCCTAACAGGAAATAATTAACGAAATGGTAACAGGAGGAAGTGAAAGTCATTTTGGAAAAAGTGACTGTGTTATCCTTCCATTCAGGATATCAAGGGGGGGAGGAATAGGGGAGATTCAGATTGCATACTGGATTTCATAAAACCAGATTTGATGAACTCAGATGGGAAATAAATTAGATCCAATGATGTGAAATCATAAAGGAGAAAAAAATAGAATTATGGGAAATGCAATTAAATGAAATAAGGTGATGTAGATTATTCTTATAACAAATAAGGTGGTATAGATTATTCTTAAAAGACCAGTATAACTATACAAAGAGGTTTCTAAAATGCTACATACAGAAAATGGGCAGGAATAGAAATGTATAGAAAAACCAAAACAGTGCAAGCAATAGTATTCCCTGTATATATGATAGAAGAAAATTTAGGCTTTGAAGATGCAGTATGGAAAGAATATTGATATTTTGAATGTTGGTGTTGAAGCTCCTGAAAATACAATGGATACCCAAGAAAACAAATGGATCATTGAATAAGTCAATCAAGAGTCCAGGTTTGAGCACAGATGTCCAGGCTCAAATTATCCTATTTTGTACATATTATGTGAAGACCTAGCTCCCTGGAGATGGGTTTAATGCTGAGGAAGGTGGAAGAAAAAGGACAGCCAATAGCAAAATAGATAAACTCAGTTGCAGATAGGTGTACTGAAAGAGACTTGAAAGTCCAGGTTAGAAATAAGTAATCATAGAAAAGGTCTTGGTTTGTGATTGCTAAGAGTTAATAATGACATGATGGCTCACAGTCAATTGATGTATTGCAAATGGAAAGAGTGTAAAAGAAGATACAAGATAATTTCCAGAGATTGCAGAGATTATTTCAGAAAGAGTGCAGCTCACAATAATCTCACAAAATGACCATAACAACAGCAGTAGCAACAAAGACTTCAAAAAGTGGGGAGACTATGTCAGAAACAAAGAGATCTGATTTTTTTCATAAGCTTTAGCTAGCCATCATCATGCCAAGATTGGAAGAAGGTGGCTGTAACAGACAAAGGTAAAAGTAAAAGTACAAACATAAATGAATCCAGGGCCAAATGAATTATGTCCTAGAATATTGAAAGGATTAGTGTAGTAATCACAGAATATTTAAGAACTCCTGGAGAACTGATGATGTCCTAGAAGACTATAAAGCAACAAATTAAGTTCCTATCTTCGCTCGACTAAACCGCGCTCGACGAAACTGCGTAGCTGACGTCATCAACAGGGCGACAACAGCGCGGAGACAGAAGCACGCTGTAAACGCTAAACCTAAAATTAACACCTAAACCTAAACCTAACCCCCCTAAACCTAACCCTAAACCTAACCGTAAACCTAACCCTTAACCTAACCCTAACCCTAACCCTTAACCTAACCCTAAACCTAACCCTAATCCATAACCTAACCCTAAACCTAACCCTAAAGCTAACCCTAAACCTAACCCTTACCTTAAGTTGAATTGGCTTGCTTTCAAAGTGCTATTTAAAGCGTCCTTCTTTCTCCGCACTGGCTGTCGCCCTGTTGATGACGTCAGCGACGCGGTTTAATCGGGCGTGGCTTAGTCGAGCGCGGTTTTGACGGGTCACGCCTATCTTCAAGCAAGAGAAAAAGGACCTGCGAAATTACATGCAGTCCATACTGGGCAAGCTGTTTGTGCAGATTATTAAACAGCATGTTTATCAGCATTTGAATAGGAATAAAAATCAACAAAAGCCAGCATGAATTTGTTACAAAGAAGCCATGCTAGGCTACCTTTATTCCAGTGGTGGGTTTCCATTTTTTTGCTCGTGCATGCACGCTCGCTTGAACAGAAGTGTCCAGGTGAATGGAGCCTCCCGCTGCCGCCACTACTGGTACGCTTGATCTGGGCTGAACTGGAAGCAACCCACCTGTGCTTTATTCACTCCAAATATTATTTTGGTTTGAACAAATATATTAGTACAAACGTACTAATATTAATAGGTTGGGGAAGTGCTTTGGACATAATGTCTGCTTAGACAGTAATATGATGCAATAGGGGTCTATTTTGGGCCCTATTCTTTTCAATATTTTCTTAATTATCTTGATGAAGGGGGTTGAGAGGATGATTAATAAATATGCAGAAGGTACAAAACCAAGATGCATGGCTAACACTAAACAGTCTTGAATAGTGTGCTGAAACAAATAGTGAACTTTGACAGGTATTGCAAAGTCTGAGAGAGAGAAAAAATGAAAGGCACTAATATAGGATTGGGGAGACAAGTAATGGAGTAATGCTGTATTATTAATTTCAGTAGTATCTGTGAAAAGATTTAAATATTCAAGCAGATCACAAGTTGAAAATAAACTAGCAAAATGATGCTGAAAAGACAAATGCTCTTTGAGAATGTGTTAACAGGAGCATGGAATCCAGAGATTGGAAAATAATTATCCCATCCTATCTTCTTTAGGCCCCACTTAGGACGGTTTGGACACTACAATTCCAAAAGAACATCAATAAACTGGAGGAAATCCAAAGGAAGGCTACCAGGATGTGAAGGACCTGAAAAGTAAGTCCGATGAGGAAACAATTGAAACAACTGGTATGTTTAATCCACACCACAGTAGACTGAGAAAACATAACAACTCCTTTCAAGTTATCTAAAATGGCTATTACACAAAAGAAAAAGTAGATTTCTCATTTATCAAGGTTATGGTTGTACCAAAGGTGCTTTTCCAAAAGACAACTTGACTTTGTTTTTCCAAGTTCAGTTTCCTTTCGAAAAAGTACCTTTGGGACAAAGAGTGGACTTGTTCTCTATTGCCCCAGAGGAGAAACCAGAACCAATGGGATGATACTATAAGAAAGTAGATTCAGGTAGCTATTATGAGGAATGACCAGATACTAAGAGCTTTCAACCACAGAAATAGGTTGTTTCATGAAGTCATATATTTCTCCTCACTGGTGGTCTTCTGAGAGAGATTGAATAGCTATCTGTTCAAAATTCTGTAGATTCTGCAATGAGCATGTAGTTTTCCTTCCTCCTCCCCTACTAGGGCATAAGAAAGCAAAGGTACATGGGAAGGACTCAGATGGACAAAAATGCTAAATCTAGGCTAAACATCTGATTGATTGTGTGACCAACCATAATGATGGCATAACCTGCTACAATTGAAGCACACAGCTTATACTTTCTAAATACTAAATATTATAATTGTGAGGATTGTACAGTATCATGCACATACTCTCCAACATCTGTATAATTCATTAATTTGAAGTAAGAGCTTGATTACAAAAATGGTTAAGCAACATTCATCTTTAAGATAGCTAAAATACCAATAGGATTTTAAGTTTCAATGGCAAATCTTCACCTTCAATTCCTTGTTGACTCCTGGCGACAGGTTGGACCAGTTCCTGTAGTTTTAGTGGAAAAACTTTCAAAAGTGGTTTGCCATTGCTTTCTTCCTAGGGCTGAGAGAGTGTGACTGGTTCAAAGCCACCAAGCTGATTTAACATTTAAGGCAAGAGTAGATTTTACAGTCTCCCAGTTTCTACCCTGATTTCTTAACCATTACCTCAAACTGGTTCTTTATTCTTTCATTCTGAAAAAAGAGCTAGTGTTGATCTTCTTGGATATGCAAAAAGCCTTTGACAATATGGATTGGGAATTTATGACACTACAATTAAAATGTATGGACTTTGGTGAAAACTTCATAAATACGAACCAAGCAATATATTCCAAAAAATGGTGAAAGTATTAATAAAAGGTGATAGAAAATTTTAACATAATCAAGGGCACAAAGATGTCCACTAACCCCTTTATTAATTATATTAACTTTGGAAGTCTTGCTCAGAAAAATCAGACAAGATCCAGAAATAAAAGGTTTGGAAATAAAAAAAGAAAAGTGCGAAGTACAAGCATTTGCATATAACGTAGTATTTATTTTAGAGGAACCCCTAGAAATGGGACCCGAACTAATAAAAAGAATATAAGAGTTTGGTGAGGTGGCAGGACTAAAAATAAACAAGGAAAAGACTAAGATGTTGACAAAGAATCTCACAAATAAGCAGAAAAATGAACTGACAAAAAATATGGACATGCAGATAACTAAAAATGTTAAATATTTAGGAATCTGGCTAACAGCAAGATATATAACCATAAAAGAAGACAACTACATTAAATTAATACAACAAATAAAGACAATTTGGAAAAATGGAGAAATTACAGTTGTCCTAAAGCTATCCTAAACGAACAACGAGACTTAAAATCAAGACAGGAACTAAAAAATCAAGGAATTGATTTGGACTGGTGGTTATATATCCAAATACAAACAAGATAAAAGAAAGATGTAGAAACATATGGATTCTACAAAGTACCCTTAGAATAAGATCCAATATTTCTGGGGACAGATGATAAATTAATAAAGAAAATATATAGTTATCTACTGAATTTTAAAATGGAAGAAGAGTATGTAAAAGAAACTATGATTGTATAGGCTAAACTTTTTGGATATACTATAGCATTGATGGCTAAACCTTTTGCCATCACATGCCAAAAGTGGGGGGAGTGCAAGGGAGTTGTGCATGGGTGTGCCCACACTCTTAATTCTGTGCATGCAACCCCCGCTTTCCCCCCACACTTTTTGCGCACAATAGGCCCGTTTTTCACTCTCCCCAGGCTCCAGAGGTTTTCTAGGAGCCTAGGGAGGGTGAAAACCGCCTTCTTCTCCGAGGCCCTCCGGAGGCTTTAGATGGCTTCCTTGAAGCCTCCAGAGGGTGAAAAAGAGCCCTATGGGTAACCCAGAAGTCCATTCCAAAACTTCTGGGTTACCCATAGGGGCGCTTTTCGCCTTCCAGAGGCTTCAGGGAAGCCTCCTGAAGGCGAAAAACAGCCCAACAGGTAAACTGGAAGTTTGGGAATGGACTTCCATGTTCCCTGAAGCCTCTGAAGGGCAGAAAATGGCCAAAAATGAAGTCTGAAGTCAGTTGGCCAACATGCCAGCGTATGTAAGCTGGAGCTGACAGGGCAACACCTCATGTGCCCTAACAAATGGCTATGCATGCCACTACGTGTGCCACAGGTTCGCCATCATGTTACTATAGAATTAGATAATTGGCAACATCTATGAAAGAAACTACAAACTAATTATGTCAACAACATATAAAGAAAATCTTTACAAAATGTTCTACAAATGGTATTTGCCATCAGCAAGAATAGCAAAGATGTTCTAAAACATATTGCCAGAGTGCTGGAAATGTAAACAGATACCGGGTTCCTATTACCATATGTGGTGGACTTGTCCAATGGTGAAATAATATTGGTTAAAGATAAAAAAGTGGTTAGAAGAAATGACAACATAACAAATAGATCTAAAACCAGAATTGTTTTTACTTGTTATATTACTGGGAAAATACAATAAAAGAATTACCTATTTAATATTACATGTGATAACGGCAGCAAGAATTATGTATGCAAAAAATTGGAAAATGGAAATATACCTATAGATGAAAATGTAATAAAGAAAATATTATACTGTGCCGAAATGGATAGGTTAATGATGAAAATTAAGGATAAAGAGGAAACAGAGTACTATTTAACTTGGGACCAACTTTATAAATGGTTGGAAGATAGAAACAAAAGTTAGTAATTTATAATTAAGGATAATAATATCATAAGTAACATTTGATTATATATTAAATTGTATAGGGTAATTACAAGGGAAGATTATATTGTAAGTATTATGAGAATAATGGTTATAATTATGGTGTGTATAAAATTATGTGTATTCAAAAGAGAGTTGCAAAAATGGAAACATGTATAACAAAGAAAAATGCCTAATAAAAATATTTTTTTAAAAACTTGCTCTTTAAAGCTCTTATAAGTAATACAAATACATTAAAATATTAAAATTGAATATGATCACAAAGTCATACGTTCTCAGAATTATCATAGAACACACTTAGTTCTTCTGCTATTACTCCTCTCAAAGATGGCAGAAAAAATAATGAAATTCATTTAATTTCATGTAAGAAGGGAGTATAATGCAAGCACTGGATTGGCACTGAGCATAGGTACAAAGTTTTTTTATGAACCAAAACAGTAATGAACAACTTTTTTCTGTCTGAGAACACTTTTCTAAATGGGAGAGTGCTGTGACATCACCAAAAAGGGTGATGAACATTTCTGGTTGAAAAACCTTTTTACGTTTTGGCCAGTTTTAATGACTCAGGGGATTTGAAAGAGGGACCAGATCATTTCACTATCTAGTAATATTGCATTTCTGCTTCCACTCATATTCTAGTTTATTTTTTTAATTTCAACTTAAAATTATTGAAATTTAACTTTTTCATCCAAATTTTGGTGATTCATTTAATATCTATCCTTAAAGTGCTGGAACTCTGTGTAATTCACAGGTTACATATTCCTGAGATAAAGCAAAAGCAGGAAGATATAGATGCAAACATCTGAATTTTGCTTACACTAGCATGGTTCCTTGGATGATACTATAGCTGATCATCTAAGTCAGTGGTCCCCAACCTTTTTATCGCCGCGGACCAGTCAGCCTTTGATAATTTTACCGTGGCCCGCTGAGGGCGCGCAGGAGTGGGGGGGCGTTGTTCGCGCGCGCTGTAAAATGTAAAATTTTATTGAATATTAACTAGGTTGCTTCTTTTAAGCTATTTTAATGTTTTAAAAAGTAAAATCTGATTTGACAACATTCTCAAGAGTAGTACATGAAAATTTGGCATAAACCTGCGTTATTCTTAGGTGAACATTCTGAGTAAGTTCTAAATAGCCGAATTTCTCTATTTCCTTTTGAGCCTGTATCCGCAAGACTCCATGCAACACATTCAAGGAACTCATATCCCTCCATGAAGTATGGAGCATTCCCAGAGTTTACAGAATACGCATCTTGACACCATATTTGACTCTTCACAAGGAGTAGAATACACAGCTATAAAACGGGAAGAAGCAGACTCGGTCGGGGGGCGGCAACGGGCGCTTCACCAGGCGGGTCGAAGGAGCCGCAGTCGGCTTGGCATTCGGGGCTGGGCGGGAGGCCTGGCGCACCGAAGCCTTCGCCTCTCGGAAGTGTCAGCGAACCGCCTGGCGACACGGGAGGTCGGCCGCCTGCCCCCTCCCCTCCATGGGAAGCACGAGGCTCCGCGTCGTTTCAGCCCGAGCGGCCGCCAGGCCACGTGCGCGCCTTCGCTTCGGCGACAAAATGACAGCCCTGGAGAGTTACTGTGGTGCCAGGCTGGGCGAAGGGAGCCGCCGGCGGCGGGCGGGCGCCCTCCCCTCCCTCCCGCAGCGGAGCCTCCCTCGGCCTCTCGGAACGGCGAAGCTCCCCAAGTTCCCCCGAAACGGCCGCGCTGCGCCCCTCCCCCCCGCAACCTTAGTTTCTCCTTGGGAGGAAAATGCAGCGCCGCCGCCCCCTCCTTCCCCCCCTCGTCATTCCACGGGGCAGGCGGGCCGGGCGAGTCCGCGGACAAAGTTTCGCCTCCCAGGCAGCCTCCGCCAGCAGCATCCCAAGTTCGGGCCGAGGCCGCCACCGCCGCCCCCTCCCTCCCGGGGCGAGCAGAGCAAGAGGGCGGGGGGGGAGATCAGCTATCATGGCCCCCGGCCGCTGCGCGGCCCGGTGCCAGGTACTCCACGGCCCGGCACCGGTCCGCGGACCGGGGGTTGGGGACCACTGATCTAAGTGATGGCAGGCTACATATAGGACAATGTTAAGTATAAAATACATTTGTGTTTTCAGTTGAAATGATTTCTTATATTGAACAATGATCAAAACACCAGCCTGGACATCTCTGGGATAAGTAGCAATTCTATAGAATTGCCAGAATTCTACAAATAATACCTCTAGTATGATTAGTTAAAAAAAAAACCCTCTCATTATACAGTAAGAAGCCAAAATGCCAATTAGTTTAGCCATGAAATGGGCACTGTGGAAAATTAACAATTGCCAACAATTCAGCATCGCTAGGCCCAATCAGAAATGTGTCATATGTCATTAAAATGACTGAAACATTATTTGAAAATATTTTAAATTGTTGACAAAGGGAATTTTGTTGTTACTGTTGGTTTTGTTGATGGTTTTGTGTACCATCTTGTTAGAGAAAATTGATCTTTTTCTTAAGACTTGTCGTTATCAGCCTGAACTGCTATCATGTGATTATTGTTACTGTTACTGAAGATATTGTTTTAATCTGATCAAATCTCTAGCATAGCTTTGTGCGTTTTGATCAAAGTGTATATTTACTCTCTGCTTCTCAAACAGAGATCTGGTTACTGAACAATCTCATGGAACTCTTCCTTCAAACCCAAACAGCCAGTTCTTCTACTCAAGCTCGTCATTCTGTCAGCTGGAAATAAATCTTGCTTTCACAAGTCCAGTGAGCAGTTCCAGATTGTCAGTAAGGCTATAAACATGGTAGATGTTCATCCAAATATTTGTGCATCTGTTCAGTCAGTTCTGCTATTTCATGCTCAGGTGTGTTGAACAACCCATTTCTGCTGTTAGTTTCAATTAGTATAATTTAAACCATCTACTCATTCCTCCCACTCTCCCATAGCTTAGACCCAGAAGATACCAGTTCTAGCTTTGATAGATAAATTGGGTAGCTATGTCGGTTGATGATTTATACTGCCTCACTTCCTCAGCTATAAAAAGCAGTCGAGTGGTGACAAGCTTTGAAGCACACAGAGGCAATTCCCGAATAGCATGCCTCCAAAGCAATACATTACAACAGCCCTATTTGTAATTTTGAGAACATATATTTTAACAAAATAGTTCACAAAATAGAATATCAGAGTTGACAGTTCATAAAATGGCTGCCATTATGGATATGCCCAGTCAGAAAATATCTATTTATCAAAATGTAAAGTGGGCAGCTGAAAAGAAAATGATGTCAAGGGATTGGTATATAAAGTAGAGGTAAACCTGACCTTCAACCAGTAAATGAACTTAAAGTTTTCTATTTTTCCTTTTGGGTACAATTTTCATAGAACGCACTCTTATAAGGTTCAAAGACAAGCGCTTTTTCTGTGGAATTTGAGCCCAGGGAAAGAATGGAAAAATGTTAACATGGAAGAGAGTCTACTAATATTTTCATTTCTCCCATAGAAATATATAGAAAAAGGCACTGAAAAACAGTATGCTGCTTAACGTTTTCATGCAAGTGGTACAAGTGTGTTTAAGAAGAAAATTAATATAGTAATAGCACTTAAACGTATATCACTTCATAGTGCTTTACAGCAGAGGTTCCCAAACTTTTTCAGTCCACTGCCCCTTTGGTGCTACAAACTGATCCACAGTACCCCCCACCCAGTGGTGGAATTCAATTTTTTTTACTACCGGTTCTGTGGACGTGGCTTGATGAGTGTGGCTGGGGAGGGTCATCTGACTGGGTGGTTTGCACGATGGAAGGAAGATAGTAACAGTAAAATTCAAAACGGTTACAATTAATTGCACATTTATTCAAAATCCAAAATAAAAAACCTTTTTAGTTAATGTTAATTCAACAAAATTGTTGAACATAATCCAGTGATACCAGGTTTTCAAAGTCTGATAGTCATTAATCAAAAACCTTAGTAACTAGTAACTTAGTAAACTCAGTAAAACTTAGTAACTACTTCACTGTTCAGTAAATTCTTAATGTGATGGATGGGCTTGATGAAGTATTACCAGTTTCCCAATGTCTGGTTTTAAGTCACTTAGCAGGAGTCTTGAATCACCACATTCAGTAATCTGGAGTCGATTTCTTTGCTTGGAAAGAAGTTGGATGACGACACTGAAGCCACGTTCCATCAAATATGATGTTGGAAATGCAACAAGGAGCTTCTTAATCACTCTCCATAGTGCAGGATAGTGATCAGAATTTACTTTCTGTAACCAAAACTCTTGATACGATTTCTTAAACTTTGGCTTCAGCTCAATGTCATTTTGCAGCTCTGTGAGATGTTCCTCCACTACCCCATCTTCCTCAGGATCTGAAAATGGATTTATCACCCAATCTGGAATTTCCATCAAAAGAAGATCCTGATATCAGACATAACTTTATGCACCATGTCCAAATGGTCACACAAAACTTGAAGATCATCATCTTGTATCCCACCTTTCTCTTCTAGCTCAGACAAGCTCGGAAATTGGTATAGCTAGCGATGGCCTATATTGCGCTTGAATAGAGTTAACTGAAATAAACATAGAGATGACAGATTTGGCCTTAATAAGATTGACCTCATTTCCTTGCAACTGCAAATTCACTTCATTGAACTTTGTAAATAGTTCTGATAAATAAGCAATGTCATGCCTGATCTCTTTGAGTTCACCACTGAGCAAAGCATTCTTGTCTTTAAAAAACTCCACAACCGTGTCAAAAAGATTGTAAACGTGTCTCACACACTTGCCTTTTGATAGCGAACGAACTTCTGTATGAAGCAGCAAAGGATCAAGATTCTAGGAAGGGAAGGAACAGCATAGCAGCAGCCAGAGACCTCAATTACTCAATCAGAATAGAGCTGGAAGAGACCTTGAGGTCTTCTAGTCCAACCCCTGCTCAACCAGGAGCAATCCTATACAATTTCAGACAAGTGGCTGTCTGGTCTCTTCCTGAAGGCCTCCAGTGATGGAGCACCACCCACAACCTCTGGAAGCAACTTCTGTTCCACTGATTAATTGCCCTCACTATTAGGAAGTTTCTCCTTAGTTCTAGGTTGCTTCTCTCCTTGATTAGTTTCCACCCATTGTTTCTTATCCCTCTTCTCTGTGGCAGCCCCTCAAATAATGGAAGATTGCTATCAGGTATGTCCCCCCCCCCAATCCTTTTCTCTAGACTAGCCATTCCCAATTCTTGCAACTGTTTTTTTTATGTTTTAGTCTCCAGACCTTTAAACATCTTAGTTGCTCTTATATGCACTTCTTCCAAAATCTTCCAAGGTGCATAGAACACTGTTACCTTCCCACCACAGGTTGGTCCCTATTTTTCTATTTGAATTGTTTATGTGCTTTCAAGCTGCTAGGTTGGCAGAAGCTGGGACAAGTAACAAGAGCTCACTCCGTTACACGGCGCTAGGGATTTGAATCGCCGAACTGCCGATCTTTCGATTGACGAGCTCAGCATCTTGATTTAGTAAATGTTCAAAATTACAACAGTACTGAAAAAAGTGACTTATGACTGTTTTTCACACTTAAAGCCATTGCACCATCCCTGGGGCACGTGATCAAAATTGGGATGATTGTCAACTGGCTCATTTTACAAAGGTTTGAGGGTCATGTGATCCCCTTTTGTGGCTTCTGACAAGCGAAGACAATGGGGAAGCCAGATTCGCTTAACAACCATGTGACTCACTTAACAACTGCAGAGATTCACTGTAACTGTGGCACAAAAGGTTGTAAAATTCACTTAACAAATGTTTCACTCAACAACAAAAATTTTGGCCTCGGTTGTGACCGTAAATGCTGGCTGCCTCCCAGTGAGCCTGGGGGAGAGGGGGGCATCAGATGGGTTTTAGAAATACATCCCTAGCATTTTTCTCCAGTCCCCGGGGAGTGTGTGGGGGGGAACACCTGGCATTCCTCCAGGTGCTCAGAACCAGCTTTTCCCTGTGAAGATCGCTGCCCCAGCAGCATGTCGCCCCCAGATGCTTGGAGCAGTCACCCATCTAGGCCCCCATCGTCCCTGGGCTAAGTCCTAGCCTGCAGGAAGCAGCAGCGTCTCCCATGCATCTTCACCTGACTCCTCCCCCCCTTAGATGGGAAACTTCAGCAGGTGGGATTGGCAGGCGGCACTCGTCGCCTAGGAGACAGGAGGGGTGTGGGGAGCTTCGCGACCCTCTGCATCATCTGCGTGTTCCGACCAGGACTCCGCAGGGTGCGGAGAATTTGGGGCCAGAGATGTGTGTCCTAAGTTGGCCTTGGACCGCATCCCCCCCATCCCGGTCCCTGCGCCAAGGCTTGTCCGGGTCCCCAAAGGGCGTCTGGCGCAGCTGCTGCCTCACCCACCGCTGGCCAGGAGAGGTGGCGGGAGATGGAGACGGGGCTGTGTGATCCTCCACTTGTTATGGAGCGAATGAAGAGAAAGACAAATCAGTCGAGGAAGCAGGACGGCTGACACGGGGCAGCATCTGTGGGACAGAAGAACTGCGTGGCCCATCCAGCCCGGCACCTGCCGCTTCAGGCAAGCCGTCGGGAAAGGGAGGGACGAGGCTTGGGGGCATTGTCCACTTCTTGGGGATAAGAGCCATGGTCTCGGGCAGCTGTCGGCCTCCTACATACAAACTCATGACAGACTTGGAAGGGACTTTATAGTTTATCTAGTGATCTAGTCCCTTGCCTCTTAGCACCCTCCCCAAGTCATCCCACCCCCCAGGGGGCGGTACCACCCACTTTGAGAACCACTGCTTTACAGCCTTCTCTAAGTGGTTTACAGAGTCATCATATTGCCCCCAACAATCTGGGTTCTTATTTTACTGACCCGGAAGAATGGAAGGCTGAGTCAACCTAGAGCCGGTCAGAATCGAAGGAATTGAACTGCTGGCAGTATGAGCAGAGTTAGCCTGTAATACTGCATTCTAACTAAACAATAGTCAGAACAAGTGTGGGTGTCTCAAACAGGCAGACAGTTATCTTTGCAATAACCTTGATTCACAATTGCAACAATATAACTAACATGGTGCCTTGACTCAACACTAACAGTGATGGAATTAACTGCCTCCGTCTGACAGTTCCCCTTTTATAGCCTGCTGTCAGACAGTTGGCCAATCAGGAGCCGGCTCCATCCAAACGGCAGGAACGAACCTGGCTGGCTTCGGTATGCAGCACTAACCACTGCGACACCACGGCTCTATATCAGGGCAACTTGCATTTTAAAAGCTAGTGCCCATACATGTCAAATAGGATGATTTGTATGTTTGAAAAGAACTGTTCTTGGACAATGAACATGCATAGTTACGCAAAATGATGCCAAGAAAGTCGTATTTCTTAGGCATTAAAAACAGGTCATGAAATTTTCTCCATTGTTTTAATCTATAGAAAAAATGGTGGGTTGGAGTAGTGCTCTATAGGTATAAAGCCCTATATACCAGTAGTAGACCTTTTACAAGCTCATGGATCCTTATTAGTGATAAAAATGCTATGGGAATTCCCAAATGGAGCTGACTAACCGATCCAGTTAACCCTGAAGAGGTTGAATTTAACTCCAAACTCATGTTTCTTTTGAGGCCAATGCAACTACAGTAACTCCTTCATGCAGCTACTTATCAAAGACTAATTGTCCCTTTTGACATCTGTCATTGAGAAAAAGTTCCAGAGGGATCCTGCTTCTCTGAATAGTCATAAGTACCTGGAATGAATAAGATATTCACTGGGATATTGATTAATCAGGACACTGATGAGCTATGCACCAGCATAAAAGCAGTTCTTTGAATTGCTCCATTATAGAAATGCTTTACTTAAAATGGGCAGACTTTAATCCAGTCCTTCTTCCATACTTACGGAAGATATTGACTCAGTAACATCAAATATTCTGTGCGTGTTTCTGCTGAAACATGTTTAATTCATATATTTTTGCATAGAGAAATCCCAGAATCCTATGTAATGACAGTCATATTCCTATGGCTGACATGGATGTTGCATGAGTTAATAAAAACATTTCACCATGAGATATTCATACCTTTTATACTGCAGCTGAGAATTTGCTTTTCTTCCTTGCCATGCTTTAATACAGCAGAGCCCACATTTATGTACCTTGCTACTCCAACTTCTGAAAAATCTTGTCTTCTCTTGGTTTTATTTATGTGGAGGTATTTATAACAGTCCCCTAAGGGTAGCCATCTTTGTCAAAGTAAAGTAATTGCTTGTGGGTTTTTTTTTAGCAAAATCAATAGAAAGTTTAGATAGGTGCAAATAGACTCATACAATATTTAACTTGGCCTGTTGCTGGTGGATGAAGCATTGCACTGATGCACAGTGCCATACTCTGGAAGAAGGAGATAACACAGTTCCAAATAGGTCTGGGACAGGGATTGGCATTACAGCAAGAGTACCTTTCTTGGCCAACTGAAAAGTTACAAAATTGCAGGCAAGCTTTCAAGTTCTTCAGAATGTCACTCTATAAATAATTCAAAAGTGGGAGAAGACACAAACCATGTTGGCATCCCTATATGTGAACCAACTGATAACTAAAATTGATTCCAGAATACATGATTCTATTTGCAACCCTTGTGGTCCTAAACCCAGTAGCTGCATGTTGATAGCTGAAATATGTGATCAATGCTAGTCCTTTTCTAGAGGAAATTTATTTAAACTATTTTTCATATTAACTGTCCTTTAGAGACCTTGGATTCAGAATATAGGAGTGGTTGGTATATATATTTGCTGATGGTCAGTGATTTAAATTAAAAAAACAGGTCCAGAAGAAGAATCACCTTTAGTATAAAAGAAAGCTAAATAATAAATAATATTGTCCCCAACTATTCAAAGAGGGGCTATCTGAAAAGATTAGAAGCCCATTGGGATGAGTCATAGATTATGTATGTACACCAAATGAGAAGTAAAACAGTGGTGCCAACATCTAAAATTTAGGACATAAAGAAACTGAAGTATAATATGAGGCAAACCATACAGAGAGAGGAGGGAAAAGTCAGTTATACCCTAGATCAGGGATCTCAAATTCAAGGCCCGGGGGTTAGGGCGGATCTGGCCGCACTAGAAACCGTATAGGACTGGCCCGCAGTACCTCTGCCAGCGAAAATGAAGTTTGGATGGGCCACGGGCAGCTCTCTGTTTTTCTGCAGAGGTTTGCAGGAGGCCATTGCTGCTGAAAACAGAACTCAGGAGCCTGTTTTTGCTGGCAGAGCACTCAGACCACCCCAGACACACATCCCGACATGAGTGTCATTGTACTTGCCACAACCACCCTGGCCACACCCATCCTGGTCCCCCCCCTGAAGTGAAACACAACCCTGATGTGGCCCTCAATGAAATCGAGTTTGACACCCCTGCCCTATATACTTAAAAAGAAATAAATGCCCCTGAAATGTCAAAATGGGGAAAAATGACTACAGTCTCTTTTTGTTGTTGTTGTTGTTGTTTATTCTTTATCACCAAACAAAAGAAAAAGAAAACAAACTGACAGGCATCCAACACCACCAACAAAAAAACTATGTACACAAAAAATAAGTCAGTGCATTATTGACAACCTACATTGTGTTCAATGTTAGTTATTAATGACGTGTTAGTTGTCAATAGATCACTAATGGTCTATTCAATGAAATCCACAAAAAGTATAATGGGATATTCAGAGTTGATCCCCTTGACCAGCTGGCCTTAGCTTGACTACAAACCACTGATTATTTCTTGAGAGTAGAAACATATGGCATTATCCTCTACTTGCCCCCGACCCACAAGGCAGGAACCTCCATACAACTTCTCCTGTTAGGCTTCAAAAGGATTGTTTCCTGACTTACACCAGCTCAGACAGAGCCGTCCAGTTTGCCTGATGCACATTATTTCATTGTAGGGAACCACTCTGGATCCAATCAGCTACCATGTACTTTGGGAGGAATCCTCCCTCACTGATGGCTGGCCAGGGGTTTGGTGATTTGTTTTTTTTGTTTTTTGGTTCCAGGATGAAAAAAAACTTGTCACTACATTAGGAAATATTAGACTTGCTTTAGTTTCTTACAAATTCAGTAATGAAACAATGAAAAGTGGTGTCTGCCTATTAAACACACACACACACACACACACACACACACACACACTTCATTGATCAAACAATGGACAAAAGATACTATTCATCTTACCTCACCAACCCACCTTTAGATGAAATTGACA
Organism: Thamnophis elegans; assembly: GCF_009769535.1. Taxonomy (NCBI): domain Eukaryota; kingdom Metazoa; phylum Chordata; class Lepidosauria; order Squamata; family Natricidae; genus Thamnophis; species Thamnophis elegans. The sequence goes on from NC_045558.1 coordinate 103,354,498, forward strand.
AAAGTTATGCCACTTTTCTTTTCTGCCCCAACTGGCTAAAACCAGCCTTGCCTTTTCCTTTCTCCCAGTCTAGGAAAAGTAAAGAAGCAAAAATATCAGAATATCAACAGGGTCAAAGTGGAGGAAAAGATTGAAATCTGGGAAGGGATTTTTTTTTTAAAGACAGCTTTGTTTCCAGCCAGTTCACATTCAGGTGCATCTGCTGTGCAGACAGATGCTGAGCCCACACGCTTCCATCTGCTATATTAATATGGGACAGACTGTTGCCCTGCCATTTATTTCTGAACTGTGCGTCAGTGTTTGTGGCTGTTAATTGACTTAGTCCAAAGAAAAGGTGAAAGGTAGAACTTTAGAAGATGAAGCAAAAAGATCGAGAAAATAGACTGTACTGTATATTTAACAAAAAAAACAGCGTATCTCATTTATTTGGCTTTAGAAATGGCTTGCCACTATTGTGCTGCACTGAAAATTGTCGAAAGATATCACTTTTTTCTTTCTTTCTCTTTACAACCCCCCCCCCTTTGCTTCTTGGTTTTCTATTTTTTTTATCTTATAAAATTTAATATTAAAAAATGAAGTTCAGCTATGGGGCAACAATAAAAGCAGAGGGAGAAGCATGAGCAAATGCCAGTATTATCAGCCACTCCCCAACTACACATTTATGGAGTGTGACTTCAGTCTTTGGCCATGCTTATCAGAAATGTTGGATGATGCAGTTTGAGCACCTCTGGGCCAAATGCCAGGCTGGAAAAGGCTTAGCAGGTAGATTTTTGGCACCAAGTTAAAAACAGGTGAAAAGGGGGAATTCCAAGCTTGGAAAAACTGAGGTGCCAACTTATCAGGTTCCCATTATGGAATGCGAGGTGCCATCTGCCAACATGATGCTTGAGAGCTGCCAAAGTTAACATATTAACTTTGCATTCTTTGTAAAGGGTGTTTTTTCATTGGAGGAAAGTAAATGACAGGAAATACTTAGTCGAGTACCTTTGCTCATCAGAAGCCTAAAAGATTTAGTATTCCAATGCATCTCTAAACTCCCAAATTAATGAGGAAAAATTGTCAAATAATTACAGAGCATGAAGAAAAAGCATGCACCTATATTAAAGCATCAAAGTTGTTGGAAAGAATTAATTTTCCCATGATTATATTAGTTGCACCTTAAAGATACAGATGTTAGAAACAATTGTGGTTATTCACCCTTCAGCAATATAGATAGAAGTGCACCATATACATGATCAAATTCATAAATTATCCTATCTAATTTGTGTGTGTGTGTGTGTGTGTGTGTGTGTGTGTGTGTGTGTGTTTTAGACCAAGCTTTAGTGATGGGTCTAAAGATGATACAAGGGAATGATCTTTTTGAGCCTGGTCCACAGCCACACCAATTTCTTGTAGAATTGATTCACATAGCAAGAAGGAAAATTCAGGCAAACAGATTGTAATCTAAGCATCTGGATTCCATGTTTCAAAAAAACATGTTTTGTGGAATGAACCATGAATAGCAGGCTTCTCTATTGGACTCGTGAAGTGACTATTATGCCTATATGATAAGGCAGTGGTGCCTCATTCCATACTTAACTGCATTTTTTGAAATTTAGCAGACTGGGTTTTCAAAAATGTATCTTTGAATGACACCTTGGTCAAAATACAAATGTATCTTTTCTTCCTTCATTGTAATCAATTCAGATATATTACTGTTTACTAGACAAGTATCTTGGGATGAGGTTTATTTGGTATTTCAGTTTTTAATGGATAATAACAACAACCTGAGTCTATTGAGTCTGTAAATGTTTGCATTGTGTTGCATTGTAAACAGGTGTTTGCACTTGTTATCTGTTGCTTTCATTTTTGTATTGATTCTTTTAACTAGATTTTTCAATTTGTACACACACACACACACACACGGAGGGAGGGAGGGAGAGGGAAGGAGAGATATATTATGTATTTAATATGGACAGGTATATAACTTTATTAAATAAGTAGATTGTTATTTTTTATGACTTGCAGAATTCAGCTATTAGACAAATCTTTTTACTATCCTATTTTGAGTTCAGTTGTGTAGATATCCTGCTTTTAACTTTGATCAGTTATATAGTTTGTGTTTTTTAATCTTTTACTGTAAAACTTTTGCATGTCTAATGTTTACATCAATTACTATAGATTGTTTCTCAGCATTTTTTGCAAAGATCAAGTATGGTGTCTGTCTGTGTGTATGTGATTTTTATCCAGGCTTTGGTTATGTGGATAAATTGTTTTGTTTTTGTTAGTTGAGGCTGGACCCACAATAAATCCATGGTATGGATTTTTTAAAAAACCACTGACTATTCTTCCCAGAGCTCACACAAATTTTAAAAATAGTTGGCAATAGCATCGCAGCAGCAGATGCTCCCTATGGCTGCCAAATCCTCCTTCCTAATTGGGGGCAATAAGCAGCCCACTTGCCTGGCACAGCTGTTCTTATATCAGGACTCAGGGAGAGAAGAGGAAGCCACTTTACTTCCCTGCCCACTTTTCGCTGCTTAAGAAGAAGGTGAAGTGAGCTCTTTTTCATTGTGAATCAAAAGACGGAAGCACATGATCAGTATGAAACAGTGATTTTATTTATTGTAGTCCTTGTTTAGTGACTGCCTCATTTGGTGACTGTTCACAGTTAGGATGAAAATATAACTTTAGGGCCAATCCTTGCATTTACGACCTCTCCAGGTTTGTAAAGCCCAGAAAAGCTAAAGTAAGATCATAAGCACAGTCACAGGTTCACTTAGTGACTGCTTCACTTAATGACTGAGTTGTCAGTCCCAGTGGTGGTTGCTAAATGAGGACTTTTGTTATTAGTTGTGAAGTCATGTCCAACCCATCGTGACCCCATGGACAATGTTCCTCCAGCAGGCCTTCCTGTCCTCTGCCATCTTCTAGAGTCCATTTAAGCTCACTCTGACTGCTTCGGTGACTCCATCCAGCCACCTCATTCTCTGTCGTCCCCTTCTTCTTTTGCCCTCAATCTTTCCCAGCATCAGGCTCTTCTCCAGGGAGTTCTTCTGTTTCATTAGGTGGCCAAAGTATTTTAGTTTCATCTTCAAGATCTGGCCTTCTAAAGAGCAGCCAGGGTTGATCTCCCCTAGGACCGACCAGTTTGATCTCCTTGCAGTCCAAGGGATTCGCAGGAGTCTTCTCCAGCATCATAGTTCAAAGGCCTCAATTCTTTGGTGTTCAGCCTTTCTTATGGTCCAACTTTCACAGCCAAACTGATAGGGAAAACCCAGTTGAGGACTGTCTCCACCCATTTACAGGAAATTCCAACCATTCATTCAGTGGCTAATTGAAAGTTACAGTGATGCTGAATTAAGGGACTTGTGACTGGTCCCCAGAGTTATGGCACCCCATGTTCACATGATCAAAATCTGGGCACTTGGCAGCTCCCCACACTTATAATTGCAGGGGCATTTCAACTCCTCCACCCACCTATCTCCTACATCTATGGCTTTTTGCCCCCCCTGCATTCTGTCTTAATAGACCTTTCTGTCTTCTTTCTGTTGCTGCTGACCAAGTATACCAGGTATGGCCTTTCATGAGGCACTTGCTGGCTGAACAAAACTGGTTATGCATTGGGGGTTTCTTTGTGAGACATGGTGAAGATGGCCTTATAATGGCTAGCAGCTGCATTAAGAAGAGCCAAGCTGGGCAAGCCTTGTCAGCAGTAGGAAGCAATGAAGTTCATCTGGGGTGGGGTGGGGAGAGCGCAGGGTGGCTGGGGCCTGAGAGTGAAGGGTGGCTGGAACTGGGCTCAGGCAGCTGCAGCTTCCCAGATCAACAAGAAACCGCTTTTTATTGTGCTGCTGGGATGGGCAGGGGCTGGGATTTGTGCTGCACCATAACTCAAGGATGTCTTGTAGCCCCAGTGCGCCAAAAAAGTGTCTTCACAATTCCCAGGGTTTTTGATGCATTCTTCAGCTTTTCAGGACATTGTAGTTCAGTAATGGCTAATCTTTTTCTAAAGGTGTGCCAAAACTGTGTGCGCAGACGGTATTGCGCATGCATGCCCACCCACTTGCACATGCACAAGCGACCCATGGGGGGGGGGGGGAATTTCACCCTCCCCAAGCTGTGGAGGTTTTCCTGAAGCCCAGGGAGGGTGAAAAACAGCCCAACCAGAAGTTCGAGAATGAACTTCTGTTTGGGCCGTTGGATATGGTTTTCACCCTCTCTAGGCTCCAGAGGCTTTCCTGAAGCTTGGGGAGGGTGAAAACATCCTCCCCTGGCCCTCTGGAAGGCCGAAAATCAGTTGGCCAGTGTGCTGGAGCAGAGGGTTGCCGAGGGCTGCCGTGCCGGCAAATATGGCTCCATGTGCCACCTGTGGCACACATTCCATAGTTTTGCCATCATGGGTGTATTCTGTGCAGGAGTGGGACAGCTAAAGACTTTGGAAGCTGCCCGGCGGGTCATGGGAATAACGCCGCCGGATCGCTAATCAGCATTGTTTATGGTCGAAACTTCCAGGGATGGCTGTAACTTTGTGCTGTGCCGCAAGTGTGGGGCTTCTTGAAGCCCAGAGCTGCATCAGACCAAGAAGCCCCTGAACTGCAGTGTGTTCTTTCCCTGGCCCCCGTGCATTGACACATGCATGCAAATAACCTGCACTCTATTTCCGCCACCTCCCTGAGCTCATGCCACACTGAAGCACCCACTTTGTGCATGGTATGCACTGGATTTGCCAGGACCTCTCCCCCACCCCATTCCTTACCTTATGTTTCTTGCTCAGCAACTCCTTACGAGAATTGGGACTGCTGTCACAAAGCAATGTAGTCACATGGCCTCATTCTTTATGACTGCATTGCTCATTAATGAAAATCCTGGCCCCAATTTTGGTTGTAAGTCAAATATTACTTGTAATATACTTGTATAATACTTCCCAGTATTATAATCCTGCAGCAGTTCCAGCTGTTCAAATATATATGTTTAAAAATGTATGCATCAATTTTGTTTTACCCCAATTCTTTACTTTTTGATGTGTGATTCCTGGGGTCGTGTTCAAAGGCTGATTGATGATAAAAGTGAAAGGAAAGGACACAAAAAAAATCATGCCTTGAGTTTATTGGATACATAAGATATAAATTAAAGAGTTAACACACCAGCATTCTGTTTGCTGTATATTACTGTAGCTATAAGGCACCAGTGGGCACTTCTGTCTGTTGGAAGGGGGGGCTATTTGTCATGATTCATTAAATACCACTGCCCTGTTGTCTTCTAAGGAGGAGGGAGCAGCCTTTTACCCTGCCTTTTTAATTAAAGTAGAGGCATTCTGATCTTTAAAACCAGAAGCATCTGGGGAGGAGGGAAAAGTTATCAACTGCAATCTCTATGAGACAGATGGAGATCTTGTGTCAAGCATGTAGATAATACTAAGGGCTAAAAAAAAAGTTGTGTGTAAACTTACGATAGGGAGCAGCGGTTTTCACTTACCTAGGCTGGCTACCAGCCGACTTTGCAGATGTGACCCATTTAATTCAGCGTTGTGCTTTCCCTTTTCTGTTTCATGTTGCTATAATTGTATGTGTCTGTATATTATATTTATATTTACAAACCATGTACTCCTGGGAAAAGCTGTCCTGCAAGCCATTGGCAAAATGCTGCTCTGACATTGAAATATCTGGAGATTCATAATCCCTGGAATGTGCTGTACAGAGAAGCCTCATGAGCTCAGAAGGGACTTACGCTTTTCACTGATTTTAAATTTAAAAATTCAGTGAAAAGTGTCGCTGAATCACAAACTTTTCAGTTTGCCGATACCCCTAGGTCAGTGAATGGCACTTTGCCCGGCTGGAAAGGGGGGTTACCAGGCAGCTGCTCATGGGTGTGGTCACCTCATGGCTGCTGTGTTGTTGATGCGACAGCGGAACACAGCTGTTTGACCCTGAGGCTGTGCCCGGCTCTTTGGGAGCAGTCTCCCGGCAACCCCCCTCTCCAGCTGGGCACAGCACCGCTGACTGATCTAAGTATCCCAAAGGCGCCAAGCAACGCAAGCGCCTTTGCTCTCCACCTCGTTCCCGTGGCTTGGCGTATTTGGGATACCGCTAGGTCGGCGAGTGGTGCTCTGCCTGGCCAGAGGGGGGGATTGTCCAGGGAGCTTATTTTGGAGGGGGCTTATATTTTTGCCCACCCAAAAATTGTGGCATGGCCTTAGTTTCAGGACATGTTGTATTTTTGGGGAAATATGGTATGCTACTGGGAAGAGCCAGAGAGAGAGAGAAAAGGCTCAGTGACACAAGCTCTGGCCTCAAGATGATCTGAATATTGATTGAAAATATTCCAGACTAATTTTAATTACAATAGAAACATTTTATTGTTTGCAGGTGGAGTTTTGCCTGTATTGTCCTTGTATTCCACGAAAAGCTGCTTTGCAATTGTTATAATACACTATAGTACTTAAACAACAGATAAAAGACAATAAAATAATATTCTTCACATTTACAAACCAAAAACAATAAAGGAAAAACCCACAGTTTTTCTAAGGGCTTACTTACTAACTCTTATTGAAACATTTGAAAATATCAAACAAAAACTGCAAGCCGGATAAAATAGATATACTTCCCCATTGATGATTGAAATAAAGCAGTAGAAGTTACTCATAGAGAAATCAGTTTTGTTATCTGAAAGTTGCTGGGCAGTGGTGAATTGCCAATTTTTTTACTACTGGTTCAGGTGCGCTCCTGCACATGTGACGCTTCTGCGCAGAAGCTTCCAGGCGGGTGGGCAGAGCCTCCCATTGCCACTACTACTGGTTTGCCTGATCCGGGCCGAACCGGGAGCAACCCACCTCTGTTGCTGGGGGAGAGAGGCAATTTGGAGCAGGGAAAATACAATATTAAATTTGTCATTTTGCTCAGAATAGCTTCCAACAATTAGACTCACAAGTCGCCATGCATTGAGATCCAGAGGCACTCCCCAGTGCCTAAAAATGGGAAACATAAATGGCCTACAAGTAGCATATAAAAAGCAACATATAGATACATATGCATAACTGATTATTATAATTTTACAGTCAAAAATAATTATGAATGCAAAGATTGGCTTTAATCAACAGAAAGGTATGAAACTCTCCTCAGTATTTGGGGGGGCAGCAAATATATATATCTAGAATCATAGCTCAGGGCTGATCTTCCTCTCATTCTGTATATATTGGGCTACACTAATAGACAGGTGTGATTGAACCAGTGGTGGGTTGCAGGTGGTACGCCCTGGTACGGGCATACCGGATCCTGCCCAGAGCATCAGGTACCGTTCCGGTATGGTGCTCTGGAGGGCCCACCCATCTGCCCATGGTCCTTACATGTGCTTTAAGCTTTTGGCGCTTCTGCGCACTTGTATGGCGCGTATGGCGCCTGTGTGATGCTCCGCCGAACAGCTAGAGCGTCGCGGAGGCTTGCAGAAGCGTCATTTGATGCTACAATGCACGTGGTTTACTCTGGGGCTGTTCCAACCGTACCGGTTGGAACGGAATCCGGAACCCACCACTGGATTGAACTATAATCTTGATATCCTATTCATTATTCATTAATTCTTATTTATTTTATTTATACCCTCTTTTTCCTATGATACCAGAAAGAAGCCAACCACACATTACTGCTAGAAAGGTAGTGTAGGAATGTCCAGGCCTCACAAATTGTCACCATCAGTTTTCAAAATCAAATCTAACGCAAGAGGTGACATCCAGGGGGAAAAAAACACATTTAACTTCCTTATGAATTATTTTTATTGCATGGTTTTTCAAAATTCTTGATGAGTTCTTCCCATGGGATGAGTTTTGTCCTTTTGATTTTTATTTTTATAAAAGCCATGGGATGTAGATTTGGCTGAGGGCATAAGGACTGCAGCATTTTTTAAACCCAGGAAGCTCTGTCAGAAGACATGAATCTCACCATTGACCACTAAACCTGCATTTCTAATCAAATGCCATCTTGTCCACAATTATTGATTCCATGGGAATCATTGGCTCCTATTTTCTTTTCTTTAAAAAACATGCAATGAAGGGTAGGGTTGGTTTTTTGTTTTTTTTAACCAAGAAGGCTTTGATTCTGAAGGGGCTAACCCTAGCTTTCAAAGATTTCAAATATTAGTTGAAACTGTTTAGCAGATAGGAAATCTCAAGGATAGAAGATGATGGCAGGCAAGTAGAAAAGAATTAAGACTATCCCTCCTTGATGTTTATTTGCTTCCATTTCTCTTACTCCTAAATGCATTTCACAAATGAATATGAATATTTTAATAAATGCTTTTAGCACTTAGAAATTGGTTGCTAAATTTCCAGTCTACCCCATATTCTGGGATTCATACATTGCAGAAATATAGCTTCAATGTGGAATGAAGAAAAGGGTGGGATTAGTTCAGTAATGGATTTCCCTTGTCTCCACTGCCTGGAAAACCCCATTTGGACAGATAGAGAAGGATCGTGCATTTTTGTAGAACTAAATACAGACTCACAAGATTCTTTTCTGGCCCCTATTCAGACAAATGATGTAAGCTAACAGCCTCCAAGCCATATCCCAACAAGGCACTGCCATGTGGGCTACACATGTATTTGTAGCTCATGAGTGTTTATGGCTGCTGCTGCCTCTTTAAGAGCCTTTTAGTTGTTACTTTATTCTATTGAAATCCATATTAGATGTCCTGATACTGATAGGGCATGAGGGAGCCAGTGATGCCTGCATTCAACACCCACTAGGGAGAATCAGTGAGGGGGGGGTTATCATGGCTTGTCTAGAGAATACCAAATTGAGATAGTTGACCAGGAATATATTCTGGTAACATTTAATTTATCCTGGTTGACAAACCATAAGGACTATGTTCACACAACACAGCAAATTACAAAGTTTTTGGCTTATTTTGAGCTTAGTATGTTATACGAACTCAACTGGTGGATAGAGAGAATGATCTAAGCTGACAAATTCAGTTTGCTGGATGCCACATTCACTGGGGAAGCTGGCTGTGATTCTTGTCTCCGGCAACAACTTTCTTTAATGTGCTCTACTTTTAAACTCTAAGCACAACAGCAGCTTTGTTACTGAGGCAGAATGAGAATTAGACTGTTGGGGCAATAATTTCATTCAAGGTCTTGTGGATTGCACTTTACCATAGTAATCTAGATTCTTTGCCTCCATAGAATGGAATGACTAGGGCAACTTTCCCCAAACCCACCAGACATGTTCAGTAGCATGGCTTTAATCCACCTAGCTTGGAGTTCTGAAAGTTGCAATTCCCAATACCTCTGGAGTATATCACACTGGGAAATGGCAGCACTAAGGGACCTGAGAAGAACAGTGAGCTGGTTGCCATTGTCATTATCTACCCCTGACATTGGAGGCTTATGCTGTTTAATGGCAGAACTGGTTCCATCATCCCTACTCAGAATGCCATGATAGTTTTTAAGAAGGGGCCCAGATAAAGCATTAGCTCCACCTGGGCCCAGGCAGAGAGAAAAGCTGCTTCAGGAGGTGAGTAGAGCAAGAGAATATCAAGTAGAGAAAAGGCTGCAAAAGCAGGCATCGATGAGCCGAAGACTGCTGCATCCTTTTCTACAGATGGTGAGAAATCTTTGGCCAACTTGCCTGATTTGGAAAAAGCAGTTGGGAGGGGAGAATAGCAGTGATGCTAAGCCCAAAACCAAAAAGAAACATCTCACAGGGAAGAGGGAAACGTTCACCATTCCTATGCCAGAAAGTTGAGATGGAGGAATTGGGGGGTGGAGTTTGATTGAATATGTTTTCCTTAAGAAATACAAACAGAAAGGACAACAAAGGGGACTTGCTAGGCAGAGATTGGGAGGATATTTCTGCAGTCCACAGAAAGCGATTAGGAATTGTGGGCCTAGTTGCTAAATGTAGTAGCCAAATGGCTGCCACCTGTCCTGAAAACTAAGAAACAATGGTAGAAGAAGCCCTTGAACTGTTAAGGCAAGCTCTACAACTGCAGTCAGCTTCTGAGAGGGGCAAGAAGGAAGCAGAAGAAGCTTGCTGAGGGTCTCTGAGAAAAAGGAATAACTTCAAAGAAAAACAACCCCAAATTCAGAGAGCAAATCCTTTGAAGGAAAATAAGCCAGGGGGAAAAGATCTCACGGAGAGTTTAAAAAAAAGACACTACAAAAATGTATGTTGTATTTGGAATAATACATGACCTTAGGCTAAAACCTGGCCCAAGAATACATCAAAACCCACAACTTTAACTCTTTAACACAGTTTCTAGTAGAAAGTAGGAATGGTGCTCATAGGAGTCAATTGCCAGGAGGTAGAAGGCCTTTTGGGGGAAAGCTATCAGAAATGTCCACAGAATATTTAGTGTCTTTGGGATAACCAGCCCCACTGATTGAAGCCTGGATCCTCACCTCAGGACACAAGCATTGTGAAGTGGCTGCATATGAAGTAATGACAGACACTGACTTGCCAATCTGTAATAATATTACATTGCGACTCCATGGGAAGGAAAAGGTAGCATGAATCACAACCAGGATTCAAGGAAAGCTTACAAAAGCGAAGGGAAGAAAGTGAGGCAGAAAAAAAAATGTTCTACAATTTTGTCTTCCCACCCAAATTCCATTCTTCCTGGGAAACAACCACATAAAGGGAAAACTGTTAGTTGGGCTGGTAAAGCCCGCTGGCTTTAGCCTTAGAGTACAAATGGGTGCAAGGTATTTTTAAAAACAATCCTATAGCAAGGCAGCAGTGACAAAGCAGAGTAGGTGATTAAATAATTATGTTTTGTTAACCAAAAAACACCAAGAGGAAATCTTATTTTAAGTTGTAGGGGACCCAGAGAGGGTAGAAAACGTGGGGTAGGTAAGTTTCCCAAACGTTTGGAGCAGACTTACTGAAACTTGTCCATGCACATGCTTTATCAGGCATAGGAACAAAAAAAAAAAATCCTAATGAAGTCTTAAAACAGAATCTTTTGGCTAGAAAGAACCAAGGAGAAATAACCAGTGGAAGTCCACTGTCAATCCTCTCCAGAAGAGAAACAGGACAGAGCAGCCATGTCAAGGATAAAACTGACAACGGTTCCATTTTCAGGAATTGTTATAGTGAATCCTTGCCAAAGTTAGCTAAAAAAAAAATCAGTACAGTTTGCTTGCATGTTATTATGCCAGCAGACACCCCGAGGCAATATCTTTGTACACAATAATATCTAACATAATTGGGCAAACGTGAAGTACTATTTTTTTAAAAAATATTTCTTCTTAACTCCCTTTTCAATTTGCTTGAAAGATTGCATGCATGCTTGAATTAATGTGGCCCTAATAAGGGTATGCTCACATGGTGTATCAACTTTGAGGGTTTTTTCCTCATAGACCGGTACTGTAAAGCCAACATTGCTTTTTCTGCTCATTTTTTAACACCCCCCACATCCCCTCTAAATTAGCAACAAAATTAGAAGCCAGACTAAAATTGTGGAAGATAATATTATTTAGGAAGTAAATAAAATCTGTTACAGATTTCTAACATAGTTAGAAGGAGGATTCTTAAAAAAATTAACCCTGTACCTTATAAAATGTTGACAGATCAGAATAATAATCAGCGGTGACACTGTTTAAATCTTTCCACATATTTATAACAACAAGAGATATGACTTTAAGTACAACAAAGCACCTTGCACTCCATGTAGGTATGGAAGTGACATTTTCTTTCTATATTGGGTCATGTCTATGGTGCAATGATTCAATAATACAAACATTGATTTATGTCCCACACTGAGCTCAGTACTGAGAGCAAGTTTTGAATTTACATACCCATTTCTGATTTCATTTGATGCATCTTCTTCATTATTATTTGTAGAGCAACATGAAAATACTGCTTTCCGAATTACGTGTTTATTTAATTGGTCAAAAAATTCTTAGATATCCATCCATCCATCCATCCATTCAAAAAAGCCATGGCATACTTAGCTAATTTTACAGTTTAATTAAAAGCTGCTGTACTTCTACCATACAAACGGAGATTAAACAATATGCTCCAATTCTGAGAAACTGTTTCACTTAAAACCCAGAAAGGCCTTCTGTAGCTGCCAATCAGAGCAGACAGCTCAACCAAAGCAATGACACCCACCCCCAATCTATTTAGGAGAATAGTTCTTATATTTGAGAGAATATGAAGCAATTATGTGATTTGTTTCTGCGCAAAAGTCCTGTTGCACAGAAAATCCTAACTTTGGCCAGAAGATATTGAAACTGCCCATGGCTATTCCATCATCTCATGAATGAATTTATGGTAAGAAGAACTATATAAATATGGATGTTCAGCCTGTGTATTGACTCCTGGAAAAAGTTTTTTTTTCCTTTCCCTTCCTTTTTCTTCCCTTCTTTATCAAAGTGAAGGTTGAAAGACTATATTGCTTTGCTGGCAACAAAGCCTAAGTGTAATGAAGGTTATAAAAAGTGATTTTACGATCAGCATCTGAAAAAACATGTCCTTACCTTTCACACTATTGCAGTTGGTTGGAACCATTCATTACGGGGAGGATATTGGCAAGCTGGAGAAAGTTAAAAGGAAAGATTATCAAAGAAAAACCAGAGAGGGCAAAGAAAGGACAACCCAGTGCTGTGAAGACAACTACAAATAAAAGATTCTAGGAAAGGAAGTACAACACAATTATATCTTATGATGTACTCAAGTTTGAATAATGTTTCTGATTCAATTTTGAACAAGCCTTTTGCTCTTTTGTTGCTCATGTCCCTCTAAAATCCAGTCCCAAATGCCAATTTCAAATCTTTTTATTCATCCTGGCCAGATGCTCACATCAAGACACAAACAAATAAAATTTGCTTCTTCAAAAATCACACTGATGTACTGCCCAATCTGCAGGGAGAGAGGAGGTCTCCTCAGCATGTGAAGACTTTCTCTGATGTGGCTGACAGTAATAAGGCATTGAAGATATTTTAAACAAGCAACTAAGCCATCGTGCAATTATAAGACTCATAGGATGGGACAGTCAGCATCTCCCAATTTAATCTTCTGCCCAGGATGGTGTAAAGGATAAAATAGGAATAAACTATTTTTCGAGGAAAAGAAAAGGTTGAGCAAAATGTAATGAATAAAATAAATATATGAGTCAGTTCAAGAACTATTTCTAAAAGAGTTTATAACTAAGATGGCTCCTGCTTTTAGACCAGGAGTGTCAAACTTGCAGCGTCACATGACGTATCAGGACTCCCCCCATCTTTGCTAAACTCGGCGTGGGTGAGGGCGTGGCAGCGTGTGACGCATCTGGCCTGTGGGCTGCGACTTTGACAGCCCTGTTCTAGAACATCCTGCAGAAAATTCCCAATGCTGTCTTCTATCACTAGGCCCACTAAAACAATTTCCAGGGCAAGTGATCTTCAAGGGATTTTTATTGTCAAGAAAGAGGAAAAGACTTGATAGATTCCCAATCCTACCCCAACTATGGAAATAACATGATTTTGACTGAACTTGGAGATGAGGAGGACATAATTTACAAAACATCTTGGAGTGGTCCTTAAGTTCAACAGAGGCACCAGATGTTTGCACTGAGCATACCACATTTTTAAAGTGAAAGGATTAGGGGTTTTGAGCATCTAGTGCTCAAATTAGAGCCATCTGAACCTATGGATGCCACCGGAACCCCACCTCCCCATAATTCATCCTTTAAGTACCAAATATATATATATATCTCAAACTCCTCCCTGCAGATTTACATTCTTCAAATAGTGATAGGTGCACCCCTGGAACAAGTCAGAAGCGCAGCAATCCATCTCCTCTTTAAAAAAAAAAAAAAAAAGGTCTGGGCTCCATTCTGAATATCTGATTCAGAGAGAGCACTTATCAAGGAAGCAGAAAGGATCCTGGCTAAACCTTTAACATGGCATTCATTATTAAAGCCACAATTGAAGCCGTAAAATGTCTGATGAGCAACTAGAGGGGTCTGTTCAAACTAACTCATGCTGTTGCTGCACTATATCCAGAGCTGATTTATTGAGCAGAGAAAGAGTTGTGGCATTCTGAAATGCTGGTTCTTAACCAAGTAAGCAATTTAGTTACTCTTAAGTCAGGCAAGTTGGGGATGAGAGGGCAATGGCATGAAACAAAAAGCAAGACCGGCCAGATACAGGAAGGTCTGAGTCTGCACACAAAGATAGCCAATTTTGTTGAGTCAGACAATTGGATCCTTGTTACAATTGATCTAATAGAGGATGTGGAAAGCAGTTGTCTGAGATGAGGGAAGTGAAATGCATTGCAATATGTTGGGAGAAAGGGGGGAGGGAGGGAGGGAGGGAGGGAGGGAGGGAGGGAGGGAGGGAGGGAGGAAGGAAGGAAGGAAGGAAGGAAGGAAGGAAGGAAGACAGACTTAAAGTAAAGCTGCTCTCCCTATGAAATAGTATAAATATTCAAATTTATAGATCTGTGACAACAAGCCATAGATTCCAAGAGATTTTCCAGGAAGAAAGTCCACTTTGATTCCCCATATGCATGATTTAAATTATAAATGAACTCCACTTACTAGCAGTTTTAGTTTAGCTGCAGCACATAAGCAGGGCTTTCCTTGCTTATATCTTGTCATGATTACCTTTATTATTTTCTTTGATATGATGTAGGGTGCATATTTTGTCAGTGTATACGTGCATACGCGCACACTCGTAAGTGTATATATGAAGTGTATATATGAAGATATATATCGTCTGATAATCTATTCAATGAGCACATGTGTTCAACCCATATGTTGAAAAAAATGGAAATTTTTATAGGCTGTACAAAAAGTGAAGTGTGTCTTAAACATCAGATTTGATTGTATTCCGTTTTGCCCTGCAGTGTCAATCTCATTTTGTTTCTTGTCAAAATATCTAGCCAGATATCAGCCTAGCCCAACGTGACTACTCCAGATAGATTTCAGCTAGCATGGCCAATCCATCTGGAGGCCAAGAGTTTTGCAAGGCTGGGGCATAACATTAAAAATAATGGCTCTGTATAATTTGTGGCCATCTGGATGACTTATGAAGGGTACACATCCCCCTCTACATTGATTCGTGGTTAGTTGGCCAGCTTACCTTCTTCTGGGTTAGATTTATTCTAATCCCTCTCTGCTTGTATTTCTCTCTTCAGCCCAGTGGAATCTGATTAGAAAAAAGATAAAAGAAATGCAAGATTGCATGCTGGCATTGTTGGGTGCTTCCAAAGAGAGAGCACCATTCCCAAAATCCATGGCCAAATTTTATGTTTAAATAGATTTTGCAGGGGAAGAAAGGAAAAGAAGGAAGGAAGGAAGGAAGAAAGAGAAAGAAAGAAAGAGAAAGAAAGAGAGAAAGAAAGAAAGAAAAACTCAGCAAGAACCCAAAAGTTGCCCTTGGACCCCACCTCTGTATTTTCATTCACTGGTGGAGTCCCTGGAAGTTATTTAAAATAATTTCTTCACCTCTGAGGATTTTAGTACCTTTCCTCAACATCTTTTCTCAACTTTCAGGAGAATTTTTTTTTTTAAAAGTTTTATGGGTGAGAAAGATGTAATGGACCAAGTGATTTTCTTTGATATGCTCTTCCCGGGGCCCTGAAAGAAGGAGGGGTTGTCATGTCTCGGTTATTTGTGCGCTTCTTAAACCACCAACCAGTGGGAGGAGAACATCGATCGCTTTAATACTAATTTAAAAAAAGGGGGCCGAGCTTACCAGTTACAGAAAGCAGGTGCTGTCCAACTCCCTCAGTTACTAGCGCTGCCTCCGTCGCCACCGACGCTCTTCTCCTCTCCCTCCCGCGCCCATCCCGAGACGCCTCTTGGGGAGGGAATGCTTAAGAAGCCTCCTGCCTCCCCTCATCTCCCGACCGGCATCTTCCTTTCCTGCACCCTGTTTTACCTCAGACGGCCATGCAGAAGACGACGATCTTGCTATGGGGCTTGCTGCTGCTTTCCGGGGTGAGTGGATGGTGTCAGTAAGGAACCGGCCGGGGACCGACGGAGCGAGACACGCTGGGAGGCATGAGGGAACGGGTGGGAGAGTGGAGAGCGACGCGTCCCCACTCTTCCGCGTCAGGCATCGCTCCATCCCAGAGGGCAAAATTGGGATGGGGGCAAGTTCGCGGCTTTTTTCTTTTATCCGGAGTGGGTGGGCGAGGAAAACTTGGACCGGTGAGTATCAGGGGGTTGTCTAAGATGATTTGGGATGGAAGAGGGTATTTAGGGAGCAGAAAAGGAGGGCCGCGGCGGTCACGGCTGTCCACAGGGTGGCAAGTGAACCCCGCGAGCTTCGCCGCTCCAGCGTGGGAAGGTTGGGATGCGCTCGCGTACGTCACGTGTGAACCTTCGCGAGAGCAGTAGGTATCGGTCGAGGCATCAGCCTGGCAAGGGGAGAAGGGCTGGTTGGAGTGAACTTTTGATGTGCTCCACTCCGATATAATGATGGTGACAGGGCAATGATGGTGGTGTAATACTGAATAACAAATACAAACTCTGCAGACTGTAGACCTAGTGGGGAATTCTTAGAGCTATATAAGGGACAGCGCCGGAACCCTCGTTCTCGCTCTCTCCGCCTACCACGCCTTACTTCTGATGGTTGGGATTCCCCCAGAACAGAAATCCATCCCGCGGAGGAAGGCGTGAAGAAAGGAATCTGGGGACGGCGATTAGAGTCTTGAGTGCGGGACGGGATGTGGCAAAAGGCTTCTCCGGTCCGGAAAGCGGGTGTGGCGCTTCTGCGAGTGGGTTCCCGGAGAAGGACTCTTCTTCCCATCCAGCTCCTTTCTTTGTGGCGGCTCAGCGGAAGGGGGGGGGGGGTGGAAGCGCGCCGGCTGGAAGCGAAAGAGCTGGTTTGGGCAAGGATTTCACTTTCCTTCTTCCGAATTCTCAGAAGAGTAAAGAGATGGGGGATAATAAAGGAGGAATATTTTCAGGAGGAGGAAAATTTTCACATGGCTTCAGAAATGATTGGTTGCTTACTCTCCGTGCAGAGTAAGCATTTTAGCACTTTAGCATATCCTATTGCAGAAGAACGGGGTGCGGGTGGATGAAGGGGCGGGTGGATGAAGGGGCGGGTATCCAGATCAACACAAAGTAATTCAGCAGCAAAACTTCAGAAGGCTACCAAATTCTCACTGACTTTTCCTCCCAGAAAGCATGAGTAGGGAGAAGAGGGTCATCTTAGTTTCAAATCCCTTCTGGGAAGGAAATTAGGCTGAAAGACAAAGATTCGTTGAAGGATGTTCGCTCTTTTTAAGTGCTAATATAACCTGCGGGGACACATTTTTATATTGAAAATGAGCTCCTTGAAAGGGATTTAACACTTGTCCTTCACAATTATTTTTTAATGGCTAACTTTCTCTCTCCCTAGATATTTATTCTTGGCAATAAATATTTCCGCCCAAGAAATAACAGCTTTGATTCTATGGATATGTAATTTGATACTATAGCTCTGAAAGATGGGCTAGAAAAGGCACCAAGCCCTTTTGACTTTGCAGCAGAAGACTCATTTGAGGCGGCTGCAAAGAGAACCACTTAGCCTGCAAAGAGGGCATAAAGAAGGTTCTCATTTATCCTTTAATCATTTGCTCAAGGGAAAGTCCTTTGAGTGAAAGCCTTCTAATAACTATGATTTACAGATGTGATTTATATATCATGTTGAGAGATCAATACACCCCCAAACACTTTGCAGGTTTAGTGGAAAAATAATTCGGAATTCTACCCCAAAGAACCTTGTTTGACAACAGGGAGAGAGAAGGTGGAAAGGTTTCATGGCATGGACATTTGGAACAAGTGATACCTGTAATGGAATCTAGGGAGTTGTGTTTAATTGAAAGCATAGCTGGGCAAGGATTATGCATGGCTCTACCGAAAAAGAGATGGGCAATGAGGCACTCAGAGAGGACAAGTCATGTCCTCAAGATCATGAGTTTGCCCTCAAATACAGCAGACATCTACCACATTTGCTGTAAGGCTTGTGTTGATACAATGCTTTTAATGTGCCATTCATAAAACACATCAAAGCAGAAATGTTATGGGTTTGTCAAGCATGCTTATGTGCAAAACTACTCCAGGTTTAAACTGACTATGCTTTACCTGATTTGCAAGAGCTTGGCCTTAAGCTCTCATGGCCTACAGAGTGTCCAAGCACAACTTGTCTGAAGTTAGGGAAAGGGAAAAGTGTTATGAGCATAGTAAACCCTGTGTTTAAACCACAGTATATGAAAAGTGGATGGCAAGAGAGGTGGAGAGCCTCAGGCATATAAGCGAGGAAAGGAGGGTGTGGTTTCTCAGCCCTAGCAACCCAGTTTTTTAAAATGACTCTGCATCTCTTCTACCTGTTTCCTCAGGCAATTCCCAACAGAGGAGTATGCTTCTTTCAGTGCTGAGCATAATCTTTGAAGGTGTCCTTCTGTCTGTTTGTAAATGTGAATGGGGTTGGGGGGGAAATGGGGGAAGAGCTCTTCCATAACTGGTATGTGGAGTCACAAGACTCCAGAATCACTGCCATGCTGTCATGCTGTTTGGTTTTCTTTAGTCAGCAGAAGACTTTCTTCCTTCCCTGCCTCCCTCCTTCCTTCCCTCCCTCTCTCCTTCCTTCCCTCTTCTCTCCTTCCTTCTCTCCTTCCTTCCCCTTCCTTCTCTCCCTCCCTCCTTCCTTCTCCTTTTTTCCTCCTTTCCTTCCTTCCCTCTCTCCTCTTCCTTTCTTCTTCCTCCTTCCTTCCTTCTCTCCTTCCTTCCCTCTCCTCTTCCTTCCTTCTTTCCCTCCCTCCTTCTTTCCCTCCCTCCTTCCTTCCTTCTCTTCCTTCCTTCCTTTTCTCCCTCCCACCCTTCCTCCCTTCCTCCTGCTCTGCTTCCTTCTTTCTCCCTTCCTCCTTCCTTCCTTTTCTCCCTCCATCCTCCCCTCCTTTCCTTCTCTCCTTCCTTCCTTCCTTCCATATGAAAGGGCCAAAAGTACCTGTAATTCTTATTTGTGGAGCAGGTAATCTTCTTTATAAGTAGAAGAAAATAAAATATGCCTTATTTGGAGGGGCAATGGAAATGAAAGAGAAGACTCAAAGGGGGTAAATTGGAAAGTAGCCCCCCACCCCAATAATGAGTATATTCTTACTTCTGGCAGGGCTTCTGTATAGCAGAGTCAATAAAATGTGTGTCCGGTTAGGGATGGTCCTGCAATTAGAAGGATAGTCGGCTGCCTGAAGTAGATGCCGAAGGGCAAGGAGTGGTGGTAAAGGTTTGAAGGCACAGCTGTGTGTGCTGCAATCATTGCCCCCAACTTGGTAAACCAGCTGGGTGCTTTTAGGTGCCATGGAAGATGCTGTCCCATTGCCAACCTCAAATAAGATTTGATTGCGAAACCAATTGGTTCTTGATGTGGAAAGGGGGAGTGCTCTATAGGCTTGCAATGATGCCCAGAAGATTGAGAAAAGAGAGAGAGAGAGTCAAAGAAAGAGGGTTAGAAAATAAAAAGCAAATGTTCTAAGACTGAAAACACTCCAAGCATCAAACATACAGACCAAGCAATTCAATTAAAACGTTCCAAAACATGTTTATTCCTAAGTTTGATGAAGCGAAGAGAAGGAGGAAATCTGATGTGCATAGTTTCCAGAAAACGCCTTCTGCCAGAGGGTCTTGGGTCTTATTGTGTTGCTAAAAAGAGAAACAGAAAAACTGGATAGTGATTATTAGGTCATCTGGCTTTTCAAAGGGGCAAGGAGGCCTCAGTGTTATTCAGGCCACTGCTTGAGAGTTACTGTGCATTGTTCTCTGAACAGAAACTGGGTGGGGCACAGGGTGTAGAATATATAAGGTTCCAATTGGAGAGATGTTATAACCTGGTGAAGATGAAGAACAAGGTGGGAAAGAAATTGGTTACTGTAATGGAATAGGTATTTAGCTCAGACACCCATGAAGCTGTGAAAAAAGGCCATACATAATTCAGTAGTACAGGTCATGTTTTGCATTTAAAAGATCTCAGATTTAATGCCTGGCTTGTATGATGAGTTAGCAGAGGATATGAAATCTTCTGGTCTGAGATCCTGCAGGGCCAAATCTTATTAGGATAGGGCAGAGATTAAAAACATTGGCTGGCTGATCCCCTAGTATTTTGTGGCAAGAAACACACTCAAAATGAAAGACATATTTTGGCTTTACTTTTTTAAAAATTAATTTTTGTTGAATGTTTTACAAAAACAGCACACATTTAAAGAAAAAAAAAGTAATAGGTAACTAAGAAAAATACAGAAAAGGCTAAAAAGAGGCATAAAGGAGCAGCTTCTGATCTTTTTTACAGCAATGATATATGCATTTGTATTTTATCTTCTCTCTAAGATTGTATCTTGGCACCTTTCTTTCTATGTTTTACTCTTTGTTATTCTCAAACCCATAAATCACTAGTTTACTTTTTCTGTTTTCACAATGAGTCCACAATGAGTTTCTGGTCACTAAAAATAGTGGGTTTTTTTGTCTTTTTCCTAATTAAACAAGTCAATTTTGCCATTTCTATAAATGCTCTCATTTTTATCAACCATTCCTCTGTTATGGGTACTTCAGAGTTTTTCAATCTTTGTGTGTATAATAAATTTGCTGCAGTTACCATCTGCAAAAAACAATGTCTTTTCTAGTTGTCTGTCCATTAGTCCCAGCAAAAAGTTATAGTTTCATTAAGATTTGGGCCTGTCCAGATGTGTCACACACTTTTCCACTTTTACCCAATTTTTTTGATGCTCTGAACGTTCTAAAAATATCCTAGGTGGCCACCAGAATGCAGTCCTAACCAAGATCAAAACTAAAAGAGAACTGTATTGGCCATATGAAAGAAAATTTAAAATGCCCATTAGAAAATCATATACCGTAGTATATTTATTAAACCAATGCAAACGTCATTCTTTGTAAACAATTGTCTTATTTTTGTGTACTCTGAATTAAACTAATAAACAGT
This sequence comes from Thamnophis elegans, assembly GCF_009769535.1. Classification (NCBI taxonomy): domain Eukaryota; kingdom Metazoa; phylum Chordata; class Lepidosauria; order Squamata; family Natricidae; genus Thamnophis; species Thamnophis elegans. Next base: position 103,375,379 of record NC_045558.1, read on the forward strand.
CAACATTAGAATCTGAACCAAGTCTTGCCATCCACTGGAATCAAAAGCAAACCTTTCTGAGGAAGCATTTTATAAGGGCATCAATATGCCCACATGTCTAAAGAGATTGCCTGCTGTCTGGTTAGTTGGAATCTTTTAGGGCTGTAGTTGAAATTGGAAAGCTGAAAAATGGAAGAAAGCAGCGGCAAGCCACTTATATACCAAGCATGTCTATGCCAATGTATAGTTTCTAGAAACCAAGCACTGCTTGAAGACAGTTTCCCTTTGTAACATATAGCAAGTCTGACTATTGATCTATCTGGTCTGCTACAATCAATTTAACCTCTGCCCTGCTATCATTACCTTAACCTATAAACTGTGTTTCAAGTATTCCAACAGGTGACTTGTCCAGCTCTTATTGATTTTGAGAGCGCCCCCTGTGCATTTCCAAATAAAAAGATGAGGGCACTGTTTGGCACAGCATGTACATATGCTAATTTTATACTTAGCTACAGAATAATTTAGATATAGAAATTATATCTATAGTTTGACTAGACAAGCAATGTATCTTACTGAAGTAGGAAAGGCATTACTAGATGTCAGATGAAGGATTAGATCCAAAGAGCCACATGAAAGAAAGTTGAAAAGCTCATTAGAAAGTTATGCAGCATATTTATTAAGCCAACACAGAGGTCATTTTTAAAAAATAACAATAGCCTAGCCTAGCCTAGGCTAGATTTCATTATTGGCCAAGTTTGATTGGACACACAAGGAATTTGTCTCCGGTGCAGAAACTCTCAGTGTACATACAAGCAACAAGTGGTAAATCATGATCATGATCTATAGCAATAGCGTTTAGACTTATATACTGCTTCACAGTGCTTTAAAGCCCTCTCCAAGTGGTTTGCATATTGGTTTACATATTGCCCCAGCAATCTTACTCCCCATTTTACCGATCTCGGAAAGATGGGAGGCTAAGTCCAACCTTAAACTGGTTAGAATCAAACTGCTGGCAATTGGCAGAATTAACCTGCAATGCTGCATTCTAAAACTGTGCCACCACAGCTCATGTTACATGCCTGTCCTCTGGGAACTAACCTCTTAGATGCATTTTAAAGTCAATTTTAAGATCACTTTAAAAATGACCTGCAGGTTGAAATATTCTTAGAATAGAACATACCCCAAATGGAAGCCAGTCCTTTGGTAGCAGCTTATATGTCCTATATGTAGGACTTATAGGCCCTTTGCTTTCAAGGATCTTTGCCTATGGTTTAAAACAGGGTGTTTTCTCACTCGAGTGCTGAGGATCAAGCCTGTGAGTTCTTGCATGCAAGGTCCCAAACCTTTGCTGCCACATAGTCTCATCCCCACCTTATCCTCTCAAAGGCTATGAAATAGGTTAGCCTGGGATCAGTGTAGCAGTGGGTTCTGGCAGGCACTACTGCCGGTTTGCTTGTTCTACGCATGCACAGAAGCAAAAAGTAAGATGGCGGTGCTCGAGAACTGATTCGGGGGCATGGCAGGCCTGGGTCACTGTTGGTTCCAGCGATCCAGGCTGCCAAACCATTACCAGTTTCACCAAACTGGTCCAAACCGATAGGAACCCACCACTGGATCGGTGAGTTCTGTTGCTGTATGAGAACCAACATGTTCTTCCCAGCCTTAGTCTGATAATCCAGCCTTTCCAGCCTAGCCCTGTCCAGATGCTCTTTAAGAATTTTGCAAGGTATAGATCAGGGGTGAGTTCCTACCAGTTCTAACCTCTTCTATAGAAGAGGTTCCACAAATCTACAGTGCCAGAACCGGTTCCAGCTCCCTCCCCCCCCCACGCCCGTCTGCACATCATCAAGATGAAGAGCGAGAGGAGGAATTCTGGGAGTTGAAGTCCACAAGTCTTAAAGCTGTCAAGTTTGAACACCCCTGGGGTTTTTTTCTAAAGGGTTAGGGGTGCAAGTGTCTTGTAACCTGACAGCTTTAAGACTTGCGTGCTTCAATGCCAGAGTTTCTGAGCCAACATGACTGGAGGAGAAATTCGTGGAGTTGAAGTCCACAAGTCTTAAAGCTGCCAGGTTTGAACACCGCTGGGTTTTTTTTAAAGGGTTAGGGGTGCAAGGGTCTTGTAACTTGACAGCTTTAAGACTTGCGTGCTTCAATGCTAGAGTTTCTGAGCTAACATAACTGGAGGAGGAATTCTGGGAGTTGAAGTCCACAAGTCTTAAAGCTGCCGAGTTTGAACACCTCTGGGTTTTTTTCTAAAGGGTTAGGGGTGCAAGGGTCTTGTAACTTGACAGCTTTAAGACTTGCGTGCTTCAATGCTAGAGTTTCTGAGCCAACATTTTGGTTGCTAAGCAAGAGTGTTGTTAAGTGAGTTTCACCACATTTTACAAGTTGGCCACGCTCACCCAGTCACATAACTGCCAAGCTACTCCCATTCAATCACATGGCTGGCAAGCCACTCCCATCTAGTCACATGGCCAGCAAGCCACTCCCACAAAACAGGCCACACCTACAGAAGAGGTTCTAAAAAAATTTGAAACCCACCACTGGTATAGATAATCCAAAACAACATGGAAGAAAGATCTTTCTTTTACACAATGTTAGACACTGGCTCTCATTAAAGTAACTGCCTGGTGCCTACTTGCTCTCACTTTTACATGGCAGGATTGCCAACTTTGATAATGTGATGTTGCATCAATCCCCCAAAAGAAACAGCTCACAGAGATCCTGGATTAATTGATGGCACCTTGGAGGCTTATTGATTAAATGTGCCAAGAAGAACTTATTTCACTGTGTCAGGCACTGAACAGGTTTTGTGTCCCTATAATTTTCAGGACCTGCAGTCCTTGGATGGAGAAAGAACCAAAGTAACAGGAATTCAGGCTTACTAATTACACTCTTAGAGCTGCCTAATGCGTAATTTAAATTATTCACCAGGGCAAAGAAGTGAAAAAGCCAACAATAACAAAATAGTGGGATCAGTTTGGGCAAGGAAAAGAACTATGATCAAACCAGGGAACTCCTATCATCCCTCAAGGTACTTATTATAGCTGTCCAAGTGCATTTTTGTGGTATGAGTACATTGTATATTGTAGACCCGGAAATCAGAAAGCTGTATCCCCTCTCCATACAAACAAAAGATAAAGAATCAATAAAGTTTGCTCTGCCATTAAGGATGAAGAGGATGAAAAATCACAGCAGCTGTAATATTTCAACAAATTGTTTTTAAAGAATCAATAAAGAATAAATTGACCTACAAGGCTTTACCGGCTTGCAAATCTACTTTAAGGTGAGTAGGAGAAGTTAAAATGAGAAATAGAGACAAATGGCTTTCCAAATTCTCCGCCACATTTGCTGGCAAAGAAATTGGCTGAATGAATTTCTCCAAAGGATAGAGGCAATTTTCCAACCATTTCTCAAGTTTAGTATTTCCCATTAATGGCAGTAGTACTGCTAGTGAAGTAGCCTCATGGGGAAATGCTTTGCACTGTGTGTATGTCTGTGTATATGATTTAATGGAATCAGAGAGGCTGTGCACATCTGGAGAGATGGGTACACAATGAAATACAAAATATTCATATACTGTACATCCTTTGGCTATCTTGTCATTCAGCAAATGTAACATCACACCCCACTCATAAGGATGTCTTTGGAATTCTTTTGTCCTTTGAAGTATTTACTGTGGCAAATTCTCTTTCATCAAATTTGAATGGGAATGTAAAATTTCTCCATGTGGCATTCATTAAATTCCCCCTCCATAAAACAGCTCAAATAGCTTTTGTTTATGCTTATTACTCACAGAGCACATTTAATAATTTGCTCTTGTGGTATATTTTCACAAACTGTGTTCAGGATAAATTTCTATCAAGCAAGGTCATGCCCGTATCCACTTTACAGATAAGAAAATTGAGTATGAAAGAGGAAGTCCTACGATAAATTGGTATTATAGGTAGGACTTTTTTCATTGCCTGAGAAATTGAACCGGGCAAATTATTATTCTGCTTATTCCAAATGAGTCATCACAAGACCAGATTTGTGAGTAAGGAATCTAATTGGTATTTGTATGGCATGTATGAATGGAAACATCAAAAGAACATAAGGGCATCATATACATTGAAGTCGGCCCTCTGTAAAGCCCAGTTTATATTCATACTGCCAATGTGCCTTGCATGGTCCCACCAATAAGTCTAAACCTGAATTTCCAGGTTGCTTGTAATCTATGAACTGTAACTCCTTTTCATGAACTTCCAATTACACAAGTATCATATTATTCCAGTATTCAGTGCTCAATTTTTTCTGCAGGTGTAAGATCAAGGAGTTTTATTTCTGTCTTCTTGCTACTAAAAGTAATATTCAAAACAATTAATATTCTAGTAAGAAAATGCACACAAAATGCAGCACTAAGAACCAATAAAATAGTAATAGCAGTTAGCACTTAAACTTATATAACACTCCACAGTGATTTACAGTAGTCTCTTGAGTGGTTTACATATGCCAGCATATTTTCCCCCAACAATCTGGGTCTTCATTTTACTGACCATGGGAGGATAGAAGCCTGAGTCAACCTTCAGCCAGTCAGGATCAAACTCCTGGCTTGCAGTTAGCCCTAAATATCCCAAAATATATTTCAGTTAAACGTTTTTTTCCAATGAGTTCAGTCTATCAGGGCAAAATATGGTCTACCCAACTATGGGATGGAACATAACAACTTCCATCTTACCTTTCAGCCCCAATCTAGGAGACTTTGCAAGCAGTCGCTTTCATGATAAACTATATTTGTGTTAAATTTATATTTACCGACAAATTTACCCCCCCCCCTTTACTTCTTTGTTGGTAAATGTAAATTTAACATTTCAATCAAACATATTCACACCACTGTAGCTCTAGAGAAAAAATCCTACCAAGAAGTTATTTTCCTACTGATAGAAAAGCCTACTATGGTATGGAGTTCTCTGGCTTTGGGTCTCAATGCTTTGGTTGGAGAAGGATTAGAGGAATATACTTATTCTAAGGATCTGCTGATCCAGGCAGGTTTATATGGGACAATGTGATCTGCCTTCCAGAGGAATTGTTCCTCTTCTAAATATTTATTATTTGTCTATAGTTCCCTGGACACCGAATTGAAAATGCAATACAAAACAAAATATTAGAAACGGAAGCATAGGATGAAAAAATACATAACAATCATTAATTACAACGAATGCAAAATATAACATCTATAAAAATAGGAGCCAAACCACTTCCATGACTCCAAAATGGTTTTATTGACATTTCCACTTTATTCGTATTTAAATATTTCTATTATCTAAGGATTGCACTTATATTTTTATGCCTATTAATTCATCTGATGAGACCTGCTGAGAAGGATACTTCTCACAATGAATGTTATCTTTAAGAAAGGGAAAAAAAAATCTGTCTCCTGCAGTTATTTGACTTTTCTTTAGGTGGGAGAACCTTGAAAAGGCCTCAGGTAAGAAATAAAATAGGAGCTGCTTCTTCAAGTAAGCAGGTAATATTGCAAATATCACGTGGCCTCAGTGTTTACTCCTCTGGAGTGGTTTTTCATATCTTTTCATTTTCTTCAATAATCATAAAATTTAATTGTTCTGTAATTTAACAGTTTTTGAAAGAATACATTTTTAGAGGTAACTACTCAAAACTGAATTGTTCTGTAACGTAACAACTTTTGAAATAATACTCTTTTAAAGGCAATTATTCAGCGCAGGACCCAAAGTGAACAAACAAAGAAATCTTTATTAACTAGTTAGCCTCTACATACAGGTAATCCTTGCTTAGTGACTGCTTTATTAAAGGCATTTTATTAAAAGGCAAAAACTTTTGTGACTTGAGTTCATTTTGTCAAATACATACTGTGGCTTGATTGATACAGAGCTGTAAACTGGTTTAATTGGAAAAAGGTGCATCCAGATATTTTCTGGTGTTTAGGACTGTATGCTTTATTTATAAATTAAGATTCCAGTGCAACCCATTCACCATCCTTCACACTTAGCTCAGGTATCTTGCTGCTGCCTAGTTGGTCAGTGATAAGAGTCACAAAGGGTAGTAAAAGTGATGTTAAGAAGTATGGGCAGAATGCCCTGTCCTATTGAATAAACCATCTTCAAAATTGACACAGTAAACAAGTTACAAAGCTTTATTCTTGCAATCTCAACAACAAACAACGCTGCTGATTGATATCAGTCAAATCAAGATAAATAAAAGAGAAAATTAACCTCATATGAAGCAAATCTCAGTTCCTTTCTTTAAGCAGTCCCTTAAGCAACTTAAGTTCTCCAGTGCCTAGTATCCCTAATCAATATGGTGATTATGTGTAGTGTAGTGTAGCGTATAGTGACAAATGATGGGATTTTTATACCAAAGTCATTTGTCAGGGTACCCAGTATTCCCTTTTCCAGAAATGAGAACATTTCTAAGTCAAAATAAAGCAATTTGGAAATTTAACCTTATCTCCCCAATTCCTTGTATTCCATTGTATTAGATCGGGTAATGGAAAGGCACACACAGGCTAACGGTAACAACAGCTCTTTATTAACTCAGTAGCAACTATGTACAATCCAGCAAAGGTTGAGTCTGATAGCAGCCCTTTTAAAGGGAGCTGTCAGACCCTTCGACCAATGAGATTAAACCTCTGTTCCCGCCGAAACAGAGGGCCTTATAGTTGAAGCTAGGATCTAACACCCCTCCCCTCTTAGATGGAGCTTCTAGAGCCGGTTCGCTCGGAGCTCGATGCGGGCCTGCAACACAACCAGATAACTTCCCTGGTACCCTTGGGCTTGAGCTGCCTGTTGATGGAGTGAGTTCTTGCTCTGTTTGGGTAGGGCTTTGGCTAACTCGTGCAGGAGTTACCTCTGGTTGTCTAAGAGTGGAGTTGGAGAGGTGGCCACAGAGTTGGCGTCTTGGGGGTAGGGTCAGCAAGAAGTTCTGGTAGTGGGCAGCGGCTCAGAGCATTGTTGTGCCCCAAAGTGGAGCCTGGTCCGTGGACAAGGCTGTAGGAGTAGGCAGCTAAGAAAATGGTCTATCTGGTCATCTGCGGTTATAATGACACAGGAGTAGGTCTTTCTACAGCCAGCAAACCCAGTAGTGGCTTATAGTCCATAATTAATTCGAAATCACAGCCGTATAGGTACTCATGGAACCTTTTTACTCCGGCCACTGCAGCCAAAGCCTCCTGGTCCAGCTGGCTGTAGTTCCGCTCAGCAGCGGACAAGGTCCTAGAGTAAAAGGCTATGGGAGCCTTGGTTCCATTGGGCGCGTGGTGGCTGAAGACGGCTCTGACACCAAACAGGGAAGCCTCACAGGTCAGCACCAATGGCAGGGTCTGACTGTATTGCACCAGGAATGTGTTTGCTGAGAGAAGTCTTCTTACTGCGGCAAATGCGGTAGCCTTGATATGTCCCAGGACCACTTCGTGTTCTTCACCAGGAAACAATGTAAGGGCTCAGCAATGGTGGCTTTCTGTTTAAGAAAGTCACTGTAGAAATTAAGGAGCCGGAGGAACGCCTGTAGCTCGGTTTGATTACGAGGTGTAGGGGCGTCCTGAATTGCTTTAATTTTTTTCATGGTCGGGTGAATCCCAGAGCCATTGATTAGGTACCCTAAGAATTCAACCCTTGGCACATTAATTTGGCATTTTTCTTTTTTGAGACGGAGGCCTTTGTCTCTAATTCTAGCCAAAACAGTTTGTAAATGTTTGAAAAGTTGTGCCTCATTTGCAGCCGATACCAAGATGTCATCAAAATAGGGGATGACTCCTGGAATCCCCTGCAACAGCCGTTCCATGACGTTTTGGAACAGTCCAGGGGTGATATTAACTCCAAATTGCAGGCGGTGGCATTTGAATGCACTCCTGTGCATCACAATGGTTTGGGCCTCTGCCATAGAGCCATCTACAGGCAATTGTTGGTATGCCTGTGCCATGTCCAATTTAGTGAATACTTTGCCGGGGCCTAGAAAATGTAGTAGGTGCTGTACAATGGGTACAGGGTAAACGCTTTGTTGTAATACTTTTTTGATTGTGCATTTGTAGTCTGCGCAGATGCAGACAGACCCATCACTGTCACTATAGGGGTCTCCCAGCGTGCATGATCAATCGGCTCTAGGATTTCCTGGCTTACGAGCTTGTCAATTTCCAGATCAATTTTGGGGCAGAAAGCAAAAGGTACTCTCCTGGGTTTTAGCCTTATGGGGGCTATGTTGGGGTCCAAATTAAAAGAGATTGGAGTCCCCACACTGGGGACCCCAGACTGGTGCCGAAGACGTCCTCGAACTCCTCAAAAATCACTTCAGCAGTCTTGTCTTTCAAGGCATTGATACCGGTCACTTCTAGGCCCAGGGCTTCGAACCAGTCAAGGCCCAGGAAGCTCTGCAGGTTGCCGTCACTGGGAGCTGGCCGCTGTATTTCTTGAATAGCACCTGGAAGGTGCCCTGGCCTACAATGGGGACTCGGTTCCCCTGGTAATTACTGAGGCGGATGTCAGAGGTGCATAGATGCTGTTTCTTCAGGCTAGGGATAGCCCACTTGAGTATAGACCATGGCATGATGGTCAGTGATGACCCTGTGTCAATCTCCATCTTGCATGGAGAGCCCTCAATGAGGACTGTGACCTTCAGCTTTTTTGGTCGCCTAGTGCGGACTTGGTCAATTGAGGTGAGGTGGATGACTCTGGTGTCACCCTCTGAGCGCCATGGTGGCTTCTGCCATGCCCCTTGGTTGGGTCTCTGCTGGTGGTTGGATCGGTTTCTTGGCTGCCAGGTCATCATGGGGTGCTTGCTTCCGCAAACTTTGGCAATGTGCCCCTTTCGCTCACAGCGCTAGCAGATAGCATTGCGGAAACGGCAAGCCGAACCTCAGCATATACGAGTCCCAGTTCTTGGTGACTGGGTCATATGGTGGGGCATGCATGACCATTTTGTGTTCTGAGGATGTTTTGAGTTTGCCGCTCAAAAGTGGCTACTTGAAGCCGCGCTGAGCTCCAGGCTGGATTTACTTGCTGGATTGCTACACTCTTTTCGGTTTGCCTAGTTGCCTTCCAATCCCATCCTCGTCTCCAGTGTTAGATCGGATAATGGAAAGGCACACACAGGCTAATGGTAACAACAGCTCTTTATTAACTCAATAGCAACTGTGTACAATCCAGCAAAGGTTGAGTCTGACAGCAGCTCTTTTACAGAGTGCTGTCAGACCCTTCGACCAATGAGATTAAACCTCTGTTCCCGCCGGAACAGAGGATCTTGGTGGAAACCATTATAGCTGAAGCTAGTATCTAACACATTGCATACACATGCAAACAAAACATGAATCCAACTTAAAAGCAATTAAAGGGTCTTCAAATATTTCATTCTTCTGACTTCCTTTTGTTCCACCTGTCAGAATGTTTTATGAGGCTAATACCTATGTCAACAAGAGCCATGTTAATAGTAAACACATTTGGATGAATCTAATGAAGAACATGTGCCCTTAACCAACAATACCAATCTGGGGATAGAAAAGGAGGAAATTCTTGTGTTTCTGGAAAACACAGAAGGTGAAGTGTTATGTAAGATGCCAGATTCAACTTCTCCTTCTTTCATTACTATTACTATTATAATTTTAAAATGAACATGGAAGTTAAATTTTCCACATCACTGAAAATGTGGATATTCATTTTGAATATATCATGCTTGGGGTAGTCTTGGCATTAACAGAGTCAACTATGCTTCTAGAATTTAACTAGTAGGAATAGGTTGGAGCCTTTTTTCAGTGGAAGAAAACAATCCAGAAAAAATGTGGAAACATTAGTATGTTATTTATATTACTTGTTATTAAAAAATCCAATAACTGACCTTTTTTAACACAATATCCTATAGAATCACATTTTTAAAAAAATATCCAAATAACTGGCATTTTATAACAAAAGTTCCTAAGGAATCACATTTTTTTTAAAAAAAAATCAATGCACAATTAACTATTAAAGTAGCAAAAGAAATAAACTATAAAGGACTGAATGAGAGATCAAATTTAATCATATGGAGTTGGAATAAAAATAATAGAATGAGTTAATGTATTAAAAAAAACCACCATTATTTCAGAAACCTTTTTGCTCAAAATATAAAAACACGGACCCATTAAGAGTTTCTTCCACAGTGGACCTTCATTATTTTTTTAGTTACAGAATCATCCACACACTTTGGCTGACATGTTCAAATTGAGGATCTGCCTGTCATTCTTGGCTCAGAGGACCAACATAGATGTCATATCACTTCTAATATGCTTGAAGTATATTGACTGGTAGTGACTGTTTGCAACTGTTCCTCCATGTTATTCCATAGGCAACCAGACAAAGGTTTATGTTGGGTGCAGTGGTGGGTTTCAAAAATTGTTCGAACCTACTCTGTGGGTGTGGCCTCCTTTGTGGGAGTGGCTTGCCACTCATGTGACCGGATGGGAGTGGCTTGCCACCCATGTGACCGGATATGAAGATGCCGACGACACTTGTCAGAACCACCTTAAATTACCTCACACACAGCACTGGCATGCATAAGAATATGATGTAAACTTGTTTTTTAAAAGGCATCTTTGGTTTGCGTTAAAACAACTTCAACACACGCAATGTTCTGATTGCACCACAAATGCAGTAGTCATCCTTACCTTTCACAGAGGCACTGAGTTTTATAAATATGAGCATGATAGTGTAGAATAATCATATCTAAGGACCAGTGGTGGGTTTCAAAAAAATTTGGACCTCTTCTTTGGACTGCTTAGGTGTGGCCTGCTTTCTGGTTCCACTGGTGGAACCTCTTCTAACCAGCTCGGTAGATTTGACGAACCAGTTCTACCGAATAGGTGCGAACTTGTAGGAACCCACTTCTGGTTGGGTGATAGTATCTCCTATCACAATGTAAAGGATGGAAAACGTGGGCAAGCTCTGTCCTTCAGCTGCAGATCTATGCAGGTGAGGAGCCTGCAAAGAGCCATTGACAGATTTCATGCAGCAACAGTCCGACTATCAGGAATATATGTTTCTTTGATGGGGGATGGGGGAACATTGCATGTTTTAGACCTTCCTAATTTCAATTCAGAATTTAAGATCTGGAGAGCTCCAGCAGACAATTTTCCTCAATCTGATGCCATCCAAATATACTGAGACAGCAACTCCCAGAATTTCCAAGCAACAACAATATTACAGGTATTAGTTGGGATATCAGAGATGCTAGCCAAGAGATACCTGCAACAACTCTGTGTATTCATATTCCAGATGTCAGCTACACAAGCAATAAATGATAGCTTTGGGGCAGGATTTATTTTCACCAATAATAAAAGATTATATTGTAAGGCAACAGTCTGCCCACATGACAGGCGCTGTGATAGCTATCTACAAGTATCAGCTCCTGTCAGATGAAGATGCAGCAGGATTTGCTTTCTTGTTCCAAAGAGCAAAATGAGAAGTAATGGATGGAAATGTCAAGAAAACAGATTTTACAATGTATTCCTGAGAAATTTCCTAGGTAGAAGAGATTTTTAACTACGGAAGAACTTTTTAGCAGAATATTATAAGTTCTTCTGCATTTGAATTTAAACAGAGATTATACCATTGTTGCATTTTGTACTGGAGATTTTCTACTGAACAATGGAATAATAGAACCACATTATTGGAACAGGCCATTGAAAGATAGATCCTTCCATTTTCATTTTGAGTATACAAGGTTAACAGTACTTGGATCATGACAAAAGTACTTCTTCAAAGAAAGCATAATTGTAACCCTAACATAGCTAAGGAAGGCATATTTTCAATTGTATAGTGGCAGAGCTGTAATGTTTTGCCCAGCAATGAATAATGTCAAGGAAGTAAGGAACATACTGCAGTTTGAGAAATCAATTCACTATCAGTTTCAACACCTACCAAAAGAAAGTAGCTAATTCTGCCACATCTGTAGTTCAAGCCAGATTTATGAGCTTTCCCTGTAGTTAAATCTGGCATTTATAACAGTTACTTCCCCAGCTCTGTGCACACAGAATTACCTCTAAGTTAAAAAAAAGAGATCTTACTACATTCCTCAAAAGAAATTACAAAAATAATTAAAAGAACTTTCTCTGTTCTGATTTCCTGCTCTGATTTTATCAATAGCTGATGAACTCTCATCTTTTGTTAATTTTTATTGGGATGTTACTGGGTAATTTGATCTTTTCTAATAGGGCTGTGTATGTTTCTAAAGTGCTGAAACACAGCACCTCCCTAGTATTCATTAAAAGTTTACACTTTTTAGGTTTCATCTGGGGGGGGGGGAAGCAGAGGTGGGTTGCTCCCGGTTCGGCCTGGATCGGGCGAATCAGCAGTAGCGGTGGCAGGAGGATCCGCCCATCCACCCGAACGTTTCTGTGCATGTGCACATCCACGAGTGAACTGGTAGGAAAAAAAAACCCGCCTCTGGGAAAAAGGTAGCAAGTGCTTTAAGAATCACATTAACTTTAATGTCAGCTGAAAAATAGTAAGGGTGCTTTAGCAAATAGCAGGCAATGCTATGTTTGTGTGAGGTCAGGTGCACTTTTTTCTAACCATTCCCAAAGTAAACCTTTAATTCTTCATGCATTTCTTGTTCTTTTCCAATTAAGTTGCAAGCCCAGTTCATTAGCATGCATCTGGAAGGGAAGACCTTTTGCCTCTTCCCAACTTCTACTAATATCAATTTTCTAATATTCAGACTTATGCTATGGTAATTTAGTAGCCTTCTTGGGCTTCTCTGCTGCCCTGTTGTTTCTTGTGTCTTCAGATAAATCAAAGAATCTTGGCTACACCAGTTCTTGTTTTTTTATTGCATGCTGTGCTTAAATGAGGATTGTTAATATTGATAAATTTTCTATCAACTTTAGAAAAAGTTGCCATTGTTCAGCTTTAAATCTCTTTTTTTCTTGGTAGTTGGAAGCAAATGCCTGACTTTGACTGATCTTAACATGAAAATGCTATGCAAATTGGACCTGGCATGAACTTGAGGAGCCTGTAGGGTAGATTGGGATGTTTAAAATATATTTGTAAATATCATTGTGAAGAAAGGACTCACGTCCTTACTAGAAAAAAAAAACATGTATGTACTCATGTAACAATCAGACATCTAAATCAATTCCAGAGGAGCTTTATTAAAGATACATATCCTCCTTTTCAGCAGGAGCCTTATAGCCTTATAGCCTTCTGGCTTTTACTGGATTTTTCCTGGGGCATATGATCTCCATTTTCCATCCATTTTATTGGGCAAAAGGATGTGAGCAGTGGTTGTGGAACTATATTGCATGCTAGAATTTTCTAAGGCAAGAATTCTGATATTAGCAGCCTGCTATCATCTAGCATTATGCCTGGGGAATGTAAAGCCAAGTATCTAAGATTTATTTCATTTATCTCATTTCATTCCCTGTCAAGGTTTACCTTCTGCTCCAGAGAATCCAAAATTTGTTCATTGAATCTATTTCTGTCTCTGTAGAAGTGAAGGAGTTGTTCAAGGTGGATTCATTTTGTTCCCTCACTGCAAAAGAATGGTTTGAGAATTTGATTCACTGTAAGGCTACTTCCTAGAAAGCCGTAAGTGATGTGCACACATTTCATATTTTTTATTAAATCCACCTGAAGCACCTCTGTAAACTATGTGATTGGCTACATGAGAAAGTTGGCAGAGATTCTAATTCCAAGGAAGGAGACTTGGTGTAGGATACAAGCAGAATTTTAGGTGAATAAGGAAGGAGCTGCAGGGATAGATCTATTGCTTTTCAGCTCTGACACAGGGAAATTGTATCTTTTTCTAGAAAGAGAAAAGGAGCATCTCACTAGCTTCTGCAAAAGATGGGTCTTCTGTGATAGAAACCAAAAAGGAAAAGCAGAAATGCCACCCATTCCTGACACTTATTCTGGAGGCCTTCTGCAATGGCAACAGGGAACATGAAAGGAAACACATTTTCTTTCTGCCTCTCTGAATCGGGAATGAGGAATAGTCCCCGATCCTTCCAGATGCTTTTAAGAGGAAAGGGTATAAAAGATGCAAAGGAGTATGTTGAGAACTCACATTTCTCAAGGCAGGAATGTCTTGTTATGTCAACGTTAAATTGTCACTTAATATGAAGCATGAGAAATGCAAAGCAAAGTATCTGTTAAGTCAGGGGAAGGGCAGGAAAAAGAATTAGCCAGCCTAAATTGCAAGGGTATAAGGGAAGTATGCCCTAAGCTGGCAAATGGCAATTGACTCCCTACAGTGGCATCATTTTGGAATGCAGTAAAACATGCATTTAGCCATGCAGTTTCAAGTGTTTCTGCTGAATTCAAGACAGGAGATCTGACAGTGATGTTGCCATGAATGAAAGTTTTCTGAAATGGTCCCTCTGGGTTGTTCCCAGTTCTCTCCTCTCCCCCCTCAACTGGTTCTTTCTTCACATTCCTTCTTTGGCTGTTTTGTATAACAACTGGTGATGTTTTTTCCAATGTCCGGAGGTTGTTGGGGCTTGGATTAGAAGAAAAAAGGTGAAGTTGAACCCCAAAAGACAGGACTATTGTTTGCTAATCAAGGCTCTCCATCTGCTCCTGTGTGGTCTTTTGAGGGAGTGGCATTGCCCCTGAAGCAGCAGGTTTGTAACTTGGGAGTGGGGGTCCTCTTGGACTAATGGCTATTGCTATATCTAGGAAATCATTTGCCTGGCTCAAAATGGGACACCTGTTGAGCCTTTCCTGCACTCAGGGGATTTTGAAACTCATAGCATTTTTGCAATGCATCCTCATGGGGCTGCCTTTAATGATCTAACAGATATCACAGTTTAGGCAAAATGAATACCTAGTCATTTGTATATTTACCAATTGGTATTAGGTGCCAGATTCATATTTACTCTGCTTTAGCTGCCAGTAGACTTCCAAATGTGATTTAGATTGTGATGATATAGACATTTAACAAATAAAGAAATAGTTTATTATACCTGTGTTTTTCCTTTATTATGTCAACATTTATAGTTTAATGGCAACTTGGGGATGAGCTTCTGGACACTGAATGTGAACCTGAAGCTTTAAAGTTATGCTCTTGATTGTTCAGATAAAAATGACAAGTTTACACTGTTACTCTGAAGTTGGTGATTATATCCTGCACTAAAATCTTCCTGTTTAATATGGAAATTGTAAATGGAAATGATGCAGATGATGCACAGGATTTTATACATTAAGTTTGAAATCTTGCTCTTCAAAATATTCAAGGCTGTCTACTTGTACTTTCCAGATCACCATCTGACCAATGGCTATGACTGGTCACTCTTTAAAATGGTCTAGTTCAGTGGTAGTCAACCTGGTCCCTACCGCCCACTAGTGGGCATTCCAGCTTTCATGGTGGGCGGGTTTGCTGTAACTCTGCTTTATACATTTTATAAAGTAAAGTTACTTCCCTACTTTATAAAACACCATGACTGTGGAACCGGTGGGCGGTTAGAAAGTTTTTAATACTAACAGAGATACAAAAGTGGGCAGTAGGTATAAAAAAGTTGACTACCCCTGGTCTAGTTCATCTAAAGGACTAAAGCAGATTTCCCCAGATGGATACTTTCCAGATATGCTTTAGTACAATTTCCATAGGCCACAGTTCACAGAAGACTTTGGCTTGACTGTCCTGAGAAGTGTGAAAATTGTAGGGCAGCACATCCAGATTTTTGAAGAATGTAGTTGGGTTCAGTTGGGTTTCTGTTTGCTTCTAATGTAGGAATGTCAAATGAGATAAACTTAATATCTGATTAAAATGATCGTACATTAGGTCAAACTATTAGGGCTTCTCACCAAGTCACCACAACTTTCCAATTCTAAAAAGAAATTTTGTGGCACTTCACTCAAACTAAATGTTGCCTATGTAATTATGTTCTCACCCTGATCTGTACAGCATGAATTTGCAGCTTTATCACTGTCTAAATAATGTCTAAGAAATAATGAATCTATTTAATAGATTGCAACTCTGAGAATAGAGATGAAAGGTCATGCTACTTTCTGAACTTGGTTGTTTTCTTACAAATGTTTTATTACCCAAACTAGGTAACATAATCAGTGCTCTGAGGATGTTATCCAGATGTTACCTAGTTCGGATGATGAAATATCTGCAAGAAAACAATCAAGCTCAGAGAGCACTAAGGACCCTCATTGAGCTACAAATATCTTCCTTTACTGACAGCACAGGGTTTGAGAAATTTCTCTTTTGGGCAGTTGGGATGTATGAAGCCCATTAGAAGGGGGGGGATCTTCAGTTAAGTCAATTTCCTTGATTCCACACCAATGATCCAATGCATAATTTTTTTTGTTTTTTATTTGCCAATCTGATAAATCTTCTTGGCCAAGTCTTGGAGCTTGCCTGTAGCAAAAAGCAGTATCTTTGGGAGTATCTTTGTGTGCAGGGTTAGAAGTGATTTTACCATTTGTGTTCTGCTTTTTCTCTTGCCCAGGGTTCAGCAGAGACCAAGGAACAGTGCTCCACAGGGAAATTTACTACCAGTGGGGAATGCTGCCAAGCCTGTAACTCTGGGGAAGGAGTTGCCAAACCTTGCGGAGTAAACCAAACTGTTTGTGAACCTTGCTTGGACAGTAAGTAACATATTATTAATATTGCAGTAAGTACATTGCACTTATATCCCCCTTTTTTTCTTTCAGTATTGATTCAGCATCAGCAAGGTTTCTCTTCATTATACTCCTCCATAGGAACAGTTCTCTTGCATAGACTGAACTTGAAAAAACAGATTGGTCTAAAAGTAGTAGTGAGCTCCATGCCTGAAATTTATGCAACTTTTTTAAATCAATTGATTAACCCAGTATTTGAAGGAACATTCTGGTCAAAGAAGAATCCTTTTAAAGGCAGAGTGGATGCCCAGTAATGATCAGTGATCTACTGGACCATGTGGGTAGAGGAAGGATTAGGGGTACTCCTTCAAGTGGTAATTCAAGTTGGTAGTGGGGAAAGAGAGGTCCCCACTCACCACTGAAAAGATCATCAGCATGATACTATAGCCAAAGGTATCAAAGACTACCGAGAAACCTTAAGGGCTTTAGTGCCTTGGGAACATATGAGCATTGTCCTGAACATCCCTAAGAGCACTATTCTCCTTTGTACTCAGAAGAAGATTAAAATTGCATGTCCATTTGGGTATGAACCCATTATTAAGCATGTTTTTTGAAGGCAAAGGGGAAGCCCAACAAGTAATAGTTTTGTAAAAAAACCTTTAATGTAGTTTTTTTTTTCAAGGTTAATGCTTTCCATCTACTTTATCTATTAAACTGATTTATATTCTACCTTTCTATTTAAGCAGGTAGAAAAGTTACCTGCACAAATTATATAATAGAAAATACAGAGTAAAGTTTTTAAACATAACATAAAGCTAATAGTAAAATAAGTTTGGAGTCAAAAGCATTCTGTGGAACTACAATCCACATCATGCCAAAGTTTCATGTTCCTCAGCACTTTGGCTGGACATAATCACAGAGTAACCCACTCATTTTACAAGGTGCCTTTTTGGGGAGTCCTGCTTAAATTGTTCAGGTAACAAGTTGCAGATATACTGATTTTGCCTTTGTCAGTGAATTTTACTTTGTGACAATTGGATAGAGTTTAATTAAACAGTGAAAAACAATACCCATTCTTTCCTTAATTTAAGTTCCTTTTTTTAAGAGGAGGGAAATGTAAGATGTTTCTATGAAAATTGAAGTCCATAAAATGAGCTGCTTTTCAATATATTTTTTATTATATGTACATGTCTTAAGCCAAATGTCACTAATTTTCCTGTATGCTTTAATTACAAAATTACTTTTACTAATCCTTCCATAGAATTTGTAGATAAACTGCTTTCCTGCATACATCTATTTATTATGAATCAAGTATTGATTGCTTTAGAACTTCAGAAATTGTGTTCATGTGACCATGGCTCATTCTGGGATGTTAAAATTGGAGGTAGCTAAGTACCAGTGACCATAGGGATGCTGTGATGGCCACAACTTTGAGGACTACCACTTGTTCAACATCATTGTAAGTTTGAATGGTCACTGAATAAGTGATCATAATCCAGAGCCACTGCATACCCAAGTACAGTAGCAAATAGCAAAGCAAATTGTTCCTTCTTAACCAAAGCAGTAATTGCTCTCATTGCAGTTTGTTTTTAATTGTACATTCAAATAATATCATATTTAGTTCTTTGGTAAATTTAGATAAATAATAGCATGCAAGATGTTTATATTTTGGTTATATTATTGGTCATTCCAATACAATTTGCCTATAAATAATATTAACACATATTCACTAAGCAACCAAACAGACCAAAAAGGACATCAAGTAAATTATTTTTTAATACAAATTTATCCTGAGCAAGGAGGTTGTATCACCACAACCAGTATCCTGCAAATAAAGATTATTTAATGTAGACAAATATGGAAAAAAATCTATACAAGTAACCCTCAACGCTTAACCACAATGGAGCCCCAAATCTCTGTTGCTAAGTAAGACATTTATTAAATTTCACCCAATTTTACAACCTCTCTACAACAGTTGTTAAACAAATTACTGCAGCTGTGATGTTAATAACATTCCCGCATTGACTTGACTTGTCAGAAGTCGCAAAGCAGGAATCACATTGATCCCGGGACACTGCAACTGTCACAAGTGCTTAAATTTTGGTCCCATGATAATGGGGATGCTACAATGGTTGTTATTGTGAAAAAAGGTCATAAGTTACTTTTTTCCTGGCTGTTTGAATGGTCACTAAATGAACTTTTGTAAGTTAAGGAGTATCTGTACATTCCTAAATGTCACAAATCAGCATTTTGATAGGGCAATATTTTTCCAGGATACTTTCACAATGCTAGAACTATTCCTTTAGAAGACTCCATAGGGTAGGACACATGATAATAATAAAGCCACAAACAAACAAAGTTTGGTCTCTGTTAAAGGAGAATAGAATAGAATAACTTTAACTTTATTATCATTTTGAATGTACACTAATTGGCACACATTAAAATGAAATTTCACTGCACACAGCTCTCAAAGGGTCTCCACCAATAATATACACTACATAAACATAACTAAAAAAGCAAATAAATAAAAAGTATGCATATACCCAAATATATGACATGGAGAAACAACATATTCTAATTTGGATGTAAACATGTACATGATGAGAGAAACGAATCTTGTAAGTTTGCCAGATGGATGGCATAGGGAACAAAGTAGTTACAGAATCTGGTAGTCCTGCTAGAAACACTTAAAAATCTCTTCCCAGAGGGAAGCAACAGAAACAGACTGTGAAATGGGTGTGTGGATTCTCTGACAATTCATTGAGCTCTAAGCACATAGCGCTTATAAGCAGTATTTTGAATGACAAGAAACAAGCTTCTTAAAATCTTCTCGGCTGTCCTTACTACTCTATGTATGGACTTTCTATCTCAGGCACTGAAGCCACCAAACCAAACAGCGATGCAGTTTGTTAAAACATTCTCAATCATTCGTCTATAAAAAGTGGCCAGGACAGAAGGAGAAACATGTCCTCTTCTCGTCTGAACACAGGAAATACTGTTTTGCACCTTGATGACTTTTGGAGAGAGCAGTTCAGATTGTTAGTTTCTGCACCCCCAGATATTTAATATTGTTGACCTGACAGTGGTGGGATTCAAAATTTTTTACTACCAGTTCTGTGGGCATGGTGTGGCTTGATGGGTGCGGCTTGGTGGGCATGGCAGGGAAAATCTCCATTTCCACCAACTCCAGGGCAAAGATACTGTAAAATCCCCATTCCCTTCCCACCCCACTAACCTGCTTTCCAGCTCTGTTCTCCTGTGCAAGGCAACAGAAGAAGACCCAGCCTGTCAGCTGGGACTTGGGAGGCAGCAAATAGATGGGGGCAGAGCCAGCCAGAGGTGATATTTGCCAGTTCTCCGAACTACTCAAAATTTCTGCTAATGGTTTGCTATAACCAGTCAGAACTGGCTGAATAGCAATAGCAATAGCACTTAGACTTATATACCGCTTCATAGGGCTTTCAGCCCTCTCTAAGCGGTTTACAGAGTCAGCATATTGCCCCCACAGTGTGGGTCCTCATTTCACCCACCTCGGAAGGATGGAAGGCTGAGTCAACCTTGAGCCAGTGAGATTAGAACCACTGAACTGCAGATAACAGTCAGCTGAAGTGGCCTGCAGTACTGCACCCTAACCTCTGCGCCATCTCGACTCACCTCTGGTTGACCACCAGTACAGATGCCTCTGTAATACTGAATGGCGTATGACCATGCCAGTTCTTTCTAAAATCTACAATGATCTCCTTAGTTTTATTAACGTTTAGAACCAGGTTACTTGTATTGCACCCGTCCACCAGAGCCTTCACAAAAAAGTATCATTCCTTCTAACGAGGAATCTTGCTTTGATGGTGATGGAACAGCAGTTTCCTAATTTAGAGAGTCAGAGCTGATGGCCTGGAATACACGGGTCTTAAAGGCTGCTGCTGCTGCTGTTCTTTCATCTTCTTGGCAATCCACTTGAGAGGATTGCCTAACTTTGCCTAATGTTATAGCCAGGATTCCTGCAGGTCAATATTAAGCACCTTTGAGGAACCAACCTGACATATTAGCAGAGTTAAATACATTTAAACTGTGCTCTTTTTAGACTCTAAATCTACATTTATCGAGTTTAGCAATCATGCATTTTGATCCTTCAGGATTTTCTCAGCACAAAGCTGAATCTGTGTTTGATTACCCGCAGATACCTCTGATGTCTTCAATTTTCTTGGTAACTGAGCTATTCCATAACTGCTATGAAAATTCTTTGAATGTATACGTTTATGATTCCCATCACGTTCAGGATGGATCTTCTGAGTAATTCATTTCCATTTCATTCTCAGGAAGTCATTTTCCTCCACAAAATATCAAAAAGCTGGCCATGTTTTGTTTAAAGAAAAAGACATTCCAAATATTTCAGCTCCCTTTTCTCTAGAAGGTTTTCATCTAAACTCTTTATTAGGTTGTACTTTTGTGTTATTGTTTTAGAAATACCGTTTACCACAGTGTGTCCCTGTCCCTGTAACATATTTAAATCTTTTTCTGCTTCAGTTTCTTTAAAAAAATATAATCTGTTACACACTCTATACTACATTTGCAGTACTATATATCTGAAACCAAGAACATGATGTTGCGGTAACCACTAGTAAAACATGTTCCAAGGTTATACAATATCCCATCTTTAGTGTCTTGAACCAAAAAACCTAGGTTCAAATGTCAACTAGGATTGTATATGCCCCGCTTTCATTCATTTCAGCTTTCTTGTGGAGTTTCTGCCAGAGTAAAATGCTACTCCAAACTCCTTCTGTGGACTATAGGATAGGAGTCAAATAAATCAATGAAAATGCATTTAAAACTTTCTCTTAGGCCCATAATAGTAATCCATTCAGGAAAATGTATATTAATGCTTCTGGAGGATGCTTAGTTTTAGGCTTTGGAAGTTCTCCAAGAGCAGTAGGAATAATTATAGTGTTACTGCGGTTATTGCTTTATATTGCCTTTCATTTTCTGGGTGGGATACTGTGAAACTTATTAAAGTACATACCACTCCAAAACAGTTATATATTTCTGTTTATGTCTTAGAATTAACCTTAACTGTGCTTCAGAGGCTGAAAGAAAAATAAGGTATTTCATACTCCCTCCTTCCGTTTGCTCCACAAATGGAAACCCATTGGGTAGCTTGGGGTCTATTCAATATTTTTTCTGGAAGAGTAGCAATAGCAATAGCAGTTAGATTTATATACCGCTTCATAGGGCTTTCAGCCCTCTCTAAGCAGTTTACAGAGTCAGCATATTGCCCCCAACAACAATCCGGGTCCTCATTTTACCCACTTCAGAAGGATGGAAGGCTGAGTCAACCCTGAGCCGGTGAGATTTGAACAGCCGAACTGCAGAACTGCAGTCAGCTGAAGTAGCCTGCAGTGCTGCATTTAACCACTGCGCCACCTCGGCTCTTCACAGAGAGTGCTAAACTGGTACTAAGAGCAGCTTCAACAACAGTTGGCAGCAGTGGGCGTGACTTGGTGGGCATGACTTGGTGGGGGTGGCAGGGGAAGGTTACGGCAAAATCCCCATTCCCTCCCGATCAGCTGGGACTTGGGAGACAGAGAATAGATGGGGGCAGGGGCAGTCAGAGGTATTTACTGGTTCTCCGAACTACTCAAAATTTCTGCTACCAGTTCTCCAGGATTGGTCAGATCTAGCTGAATACCATCTCTGGATGGCAGTAAGGGAAAGCGCATAAGTATCCCCTCTCCCTGGTGCTTCATTATGCAATCCCACATCCAACTCCCCAGTTATTGTTCAGGCTGCTTTTTGAACACAGTTTAATGCTGCATTCCAAGTAGCACCTAGAAAGCACTCTGAATGGGGCCAGAGTTATCCCATAAAGCAGCGGAGACAGAGAAGTCCACCTCATTCTGTCCTATTCCAGCATGTATCATCTTCTCCATCTACCACCCACCTGCTTCCGTTCAGATTGATATATTGTATACCTGTGTGTAAAGGGAGACAGCCAAGTTTGAACCATGGAGGAAAGTGCCCAGAAACCAAAGCATACCACGACCAGTCAAAAATGGCCAGTCTGTGCAGATATCTTTCCCCTAAGGATCACCCGACAGTGCTGTAAAAAAAATGTTAAATTTTGTTGAACTCTAACATGATAAAATTGCTAGAACATATTGGCTCATTAAAGGAATTTCAATATTGGAATAGCTAAAGGTGGCTTTAGGCTGCCTTAAATATGTGTTGGGAACAAGATAGAAAGTTTTGGAAGAAAGCATTAATGGTTACCCGAGCAGGCACTATGGTTAGATGCAAGCAGTAAATTGCTTTTAGACTTGATCCTGGTGCAGTAGCTCAACTAATGTCATCCTATGATGGATCTCTTTTATATCCTGATATTGCTCCACTTGCATCAATTATTTAAAAAAAAAGATCAAAAGTTATTTTCTTTCCCCCAGAATCAGCATATTGGAGACTCCGGGGCACATGTAGAAATTGAGCAATTGATTCTGTTTGTTTTGGGGTTATGTTTGGAGCTTATCTCTAAATATGAGCGAGTCTTTTTCTGCAAAACTCTAGGAAATCTCATCCTGGACCAGGCAGGCTCTGCTTCACGCCTTCAAATGCACAGGGAGGACCCTGGAATTAAGAGGGCTGGGTAGAGGAAATCTAAAGTCTCTTCTGCTCTTCACAGCATTTGTTAAAATAGCTAAAAATAACCTTGTACAAAATCAATGGCTGCTACTTAATCTCAACATGGAAGGGCAGCAGAGATGCAGGATATCAAATACCAACCAAGAATCTGACCTTGGAAGAGTTGCTGTATTGGCATTTGACAGTGCAAGGGGAAAAAAATAGAGAAGCTAGTGGCCATGTTTTGCAAGACAAGGGGGTCCGGGAAGAAATACAAAGCAAATTGGTTTTATGTCTCAGGTTCTTGTCAAATCTCAGAGGGCTCAGATACCCATTTAGTACTTTTCTAGAAAAGCACATAGCTGTATCAAAAAACAGTTTCTTGAGCTGGGTGATTCATTTAATCTGCTCCAAAAAAAATGGCCTGCCATCATTTCAAAACATCATTTATGTCTCATTTAAAATTAATTTTCAAATTGAGGGGAGGGGAGGAGAGAGAGAGAGAGAGAGAGAGAGAGAGATGGATTCAGCGTGGGCAGCATACATGAGGTATGTGAACAATAACTATCATTGTATTACTAAATATAAAGAAAACAGTATAAATAATTAAAACAAAGTAACGCAGCAGTACTGCAGAAATCATATACCACTGTGCGAATACCACTAAGAGAAATTGGATTTCCTCTCTCATAATTTTCTGAAGTGTCAGACAGCAATGAGTTAGGACATTTTAGACTTGGGATTTAATGGTTCCATCACTTCTCATACTTATTTAGTTAATTAATTATTTCAATGCATATAGCCAGCCACATCAACTCAACTGTATGATTGGGTAATTAAAAAACTGAAAAAATAGCAAAATGCAACTTTAAACATACAAAAAAATATTAAACCGTATAAAACCTATGGAACAGAACAATTGACAGTCAGCACAATCACTGCATACGTTTTATTGCACATCAGATTTCCAAACCTGATGGCAGCCAACCCATAGCTTTGAGGCCTTAGAAGCCAATTGGGGTGGGGCCAGTCTAACCTCTGGATGGATATGTTCCAAAAGGTGGATGCTGTGACAGAAAAGGCTGTCTTCATGTGTCCCACCAAATGATATTTTCTACCAGGTAGGAGCCAAAGCAATGCTGGACCTACTGGGGTGGGTAAATATAATGGGAGAGAGTCAACCTTTCAGATAATCGGCTCCTATGCCATTAGGGGTTTTATAGGTCATCATCAGCACCTTGAATCTGGAAGCATTTTGGCAATCAGTGCAGTCTATGGAGCAGTTCGTCCCAAACATGACCTGAACAACTGAAAATCTCCTTAGACATTATGGAGCAGATGTATAATCCTTTGAGGAGCATACATACAGTAAATGCTTGTACGGCCTCATTTTGCTATAGCTTCCAGATGCTGGTCAATGGCAGCCCCAACCACTGCACTTGGCTAGGTTCTATGAGTACAGATTAAGTGAGTAGTTTAACCCCTACTGAGTTAAGGAGAACTCATTCCTTCTTTTTGTTATTCAACTTAGCATCAAATTCCAGAATGCTACTGGATGGCAATGTTTCCTGCCTCATCTGGGAGAGCTATTTGAGAATATGGGTGGGAAGAAGACTTACTATTAACAGATTAATTATTTGTCTACCACATTGGAACTACAGATTTATGTCTACCACACGAGAACTCCCACATTTGTCTACCACATTGAATGCTGCACAATAATGTGTGTGGGCGGTGGTGGGGACAAACACATGTGCTTCTGTTTCATGTTAGCATTGCATACAGCTGACCTTTGTGTTGTCCTTGTGGTTCTGAGATGTTCATAAGTTTTGCAAAATGGGAATCTCTGGCTTGGAATCCATGGACCCAAGGGGAATATCATCAAGACAGGGGGAAAAAAGGAGAAAAAGTAACAAATGAAAAATAAATGAATAGACCATTCTAAGGGTTTCCTCCCAAGTAATGAAAAATGATGAAGCTTGTTAGAAAGGATTCAAGGGAGGGGGAGTTGCTTTTTAACCATAAAAAAATCAAAATTCATAGTTGGAAAATATGTTTATTAGAATTACCAAAATGCCAGACAATAGTGAAATGAATTGAGTTTTCCAGAACCCTGAAAAATGAGAGATCAGTTTACAAAGTTTGTTCCAGGGTTGAAATACAAGTCAGCTAGATTTTATTTTGATCCTTACGTACAGATTGATTTCTGCTCAGAGGTTGATGCCATTAGATAGATGGCAATTTACCTCCAAGTAAATGCATGTAAGAATGCAGTTAAGAGTTGATTAGGCCTGCCCATTTATCTGACAATATTTTAAGAATCATAATTTAAGAATTATGTTAAGTTTAACAATTGCATTAATAATTCCACTTCATTCAGAGATGAGAGAAGGTTTCAGCAGATTAGAAGAACATGGAGATCTCTTATGCCATTTTGGTAAAAAGTAGGGATACCATGATGGTTTCTGACCTGAGGGGTGGTAGATATCATGATATACAACTATGCCTTTCAATAGCCTTTGATGAGATCCTCTAGAGTCCTTCCAAGAGCAGTTGCAGTTTTGATTCTGGAAGAAAGAGAACTGAAATACAAAAAGGAAGTGTTCATAGTAATCGCATTTCATTAATTTAATTTAATTGAAACTAAACCATATTGTGTTCTTGTCTTGCCTTTGCTAACTTTTTTTACTTTGGCCATGTCCACGGAGAGGGACCCCAGATTTGCCAATTCAAAAAAAAAGGATCTCAAATCCCTTAGTGCTCTTTTGAAATACATTAGCAATGAATTCAGTTGTCCAACTGCAAGAGACTAGCATCCTAATATTCAAGCTATCTCAAGGTTTGCAGGAGTTCAAAGGGTGAGAGTGTATGCAACACAATGGAATGTTTTGTAAGAGGTTTCAACTGCCCAGCTGGTAACTGTTCTATAGTTTTGGAAGAGGGTTTGGTGCTCAGGAAGATCAGTTGTGACTTTCTTCTTATATATGTGCTGGGTGCTAATATTTATATTATTTCCAAACTGGGGGGGGGGGAGGGAGTATAATGTATACCAATTGAGAACTGCAGCTTTTCCAAATCATTTTCAGCTCTTTTAGAAATAAATGTCTTTCTCCAGTTCAAGGTTAGGTGTTCTCGATGTGAGATGTAAAATTAGCAGAGGGCACTACTCCCAAATTTTCCTCTGGTGTGAATTCAAAAAGGTTTGCCAGACTTTCTCTGCATGTCAGTTAAGGGCACAGCTAATAAAGAGAAGAGTCAGCTTGCTAATAGGAAATTTAGAAATGTATAATGATTATTTTTCAGATGTGAATGTATTATTATAACTGGCATGTATGCAAACTATGAAACTCCTTAATTATATTTCCTGTGATTCCCCATATTTATGTTTATTATTTTAATGATGGAGAAGGACATGGAAGTTTAGGAGCAGAGATTGCAATGACAGGAGAACCTCTCAGGTTGACGAGTGTTCAATTGGAGAAAGATGAGGAAGGGGAAGAAGAGGAGAAAGAAGAGGAAAAGGATATTCTATTCTATTCCATTCCACTCCACTCCACTCTATTCTGTGAATATAAAAGTTAGAAGAATGATGTTCATGGATAAGGGATCAGGCTTAGAACTGCCATTGCAGTGGAGTAGGATGGTAGCCAAATGGAGCCATTCTTTTACAGAAGATATGTGGCTAAGAAGAGCCCTAGTGTTGCAGTTTACAGGCAAATTCTGCATACAGCTTGCAGTTTGATCCTGATGGAGCTCAAGGTTGACTGAGCTTATCATCATTCTGGAGTCAGTAAAATGAGAAGCCAGATGGTCGGGGACAATATGGAAGTAATGCTTCTACACTGTAAACCACTCAGAGAATGCCGTAAAGTGCTATGGGGTGGAATATAAATCTAAATGCTATTGGTAAAGAAACAATGATAAGATACAAGTGAAACGAATCTGTTTTTTGGAACTAACCCAAAAGCGCAAGCACTCCCCAGATCCTTAAAGTATTACATCAGCCTAATTTTTTTTCTTTTTAATTATAGGATTAATTCCTTTTTAATTCCAGGATGCAATTTCTGGGAACATTTAAATATTCCCAAGTGGAAGGTAATATTTGGAATATCAGACAGTGATTTTAAGGACAATGAATTAGGACTTCCTGTTATCTTGTTACCCTTTGGTTGTGCAGTCTTTACAGCTTTGGAGGTTTTTTTATTGATTATGGGTCATTATCTTGGTGTTGACTCTTAGCAACCACATAGATAGATTTTCTTCATGATGAACTATCCTCAATCTGGTCCTTTTCCTCTTCCAAACATGCATTAATCACCATTGATTGATTAATTGTATCCATCCACCTTGCTACTGGTCATCTTTGTCTTTCTCTTTCTTTCCACCTTTCTCAGCACAAAAGACTTTTCCAGAGAACTAGGTCTTTGGACAATGTGTTTGAAGCACGATAATTTGAGCCAAGATTTTTTGTGCCGCAAGTAATACCTCTAGTTTGCATGATGATCCATTTGTTTGTTTTATTGATGGCTACAGTATTCTCAAGAGTCTTCTGTAACACCAAAGTTCAAAAGTGTCAATGCCATTCTATTCTGCTTTTTCAAAGTTCAATTTGCATTTTTATAGATAGAGTTTGCAGATCCTTTGAATTTTGGCTACTGGAGATGTGTATTAAACTTTCTTCCTCTCGTTTTGAAACCATATTTGTTTTTTTCCAATCCAACTTTACTGCTCCGCACCCTCTCCCTCCCTCCCTCCCTCTCTCTCTCTCACACACACACATACACACACACACCATGTAGATTGAATAAATAAGAAAAATATCTTAGTCTAAAGCTCTGATTCGTATATAGTTTTGTATGAGGACAATAAAGTGTTCTTTGATTCCTATTTTTTTAAACAACTTGAAGAGGTTCATATAATTGAAACAAATATTTTTCTGTAATCAATAAGGCACATATTGACTTCCTTCATGCATTCTTTGCTTCCTCAATTATCCACCATGCATCAGCAATAATATCTTGTGTTCTGAAGGCTTTTCTAAAGTCAAGATGAACATCTGGCATCACTTTTTCCATGTAAGGCTCTAACATGCATTGTATGATCCTAAGCACTATTTTAATAGCATATTAAGTAAAGCACACTGTATGACAGTTTGCACACTTTATTAAATCTTCCTTTTTTGTTATTGGAATGTGGATTGAGTGATTCCCCCCCCCCCCAGTTATTATTCTTCAGATTTGTTGGCAAACCTTGGTTAGAACTTTTACTGATTCTTATTCTGGGTATTCTATCAATACCTATAGTCTTCTGGCTTAGTAATGGCAGATTGCTGATACAATTTCTTCTAAAGTTTCTTGAAAGTTATAATGGGTAGAAAGATTGACATAGCAATAGCAATAGCAGTAGACTTATATACCGCTTCATAGGGCTTTCAGCCCTCTCTAAGCGGTTTACAGAGAGTCAGCATATTGCCCCCAACAATCTGGGTCCTCATTTTACCCACCTCGGAAGGATGGAAGGCTGAGTCAACCCTGAGCCGGTGAGATTTGAACCGCTGAACTGCTGATCTAGCAGTAGCCTGCAGTGCTGCATTTAACCACTGCGCCACCTTGGCTCTTAATAAATATGTAATAAATATGTAATAATGTCTAAAGTATTTGGATGTTGGCATCTCTACTGTACAGTAGTTCAATATACTCCTTCCATCTTTCTCTGATCTTTTTGAATTAGTTACTATCTGTACATTGTTATCTTTCATTCTGAGAAGGGAACCTGCTTCTGAATTCAGAAATCTTTTGGAAGATATTCCAAGTTTTTTCATGTCTATTTCCACCAACAGTTGTAATTTCTTGTTTCTTGTCTCTTTTCACAGTTCTCTGAAATTCTTTCTGTAGATATTTGTCTTTCTTGGCTTTGGCTTCTCTTTCCATAGTTTATTTTTATATTTCGCTTGTCTTCACATGTAATTTGTTTTCCTCTTAATCTTTGGTGGGTATCTTTTCACATTCACTTTTTGTAGAACAACTTTCAGATTTAATGTCTAGAGATAGATCTGTGAACCTTATTTGTGTTTTGCTTTCAACACTGTAGAATAACAACAACAGCAACAATTACCTTTCTCCAACTTTGTTATGTGAAATAAAAGAAGAAATAGTATCCATCACATGATGTGATTGTTTCAGGAGAGATCTTGAAGTCCTAGTTAAGGCATTAAAGGAAGCGATTTCTTACTTCACTCTAATCTATAGCAATGCTTCAACTTACTATTTTGAATCCAGTTTCCTTGATACAATTATTCAATTTGAAATAATTTGTGATGGCCAATTGCTTGATTGGAATTGTACTTTTTTTTTTAATGAGCCAAAGGCTCCAGTGGACAGAATGAAATGTTGACTAGGAACTAGCAGAGATTGTAGTTCAAATAGTTGCAAGGAATCAACAATGACCCAAAGGCACATGTAGACATACACAGAAACACAGACACAAATACAAGGAAATGAATATCTTATTTTGTTTTGGCTCTTCCCACTACTTCTTTGTAGAGCAGAGCATTGAAAAACTATTATCTTCACCCCAGAGAAACCTTTGTATCCCTGCTTTAATGGAAGAGTGCGAAGATTGTATTGGGGCATCCATACAAAGCATGTGTTCAGTCACTAAGTTATAGCACTTCCCCTATCACAGAAGTCTTCCATGGTGCTCTCAGTATCTCCTAATGGTTTCGGGGGGAAAATTATTCCAGCTGTTTAATGTTCCTTTCTTGCAATTTAGGATTCATTACTCCTTTCCCAAGAATTAACAAGGGGGGATTTGACAGAGACTACTGACGAGGGCAGGGACAAAGGCCATGCTCTCATTGATAGTGACAGCAAAGGGCAAGTTTAAATGAGCACCCAGCATGTTGTGATGGAAGCATTCAATCTGTAGAGTGACTTCTGCATCCTGCTATTCAGAAGAAAAATGGCTATTTCCCAAGAATGTCCTCAGGAGATCAGAGAACTCATTAAGGCTAATGTGGTACATTAAAAGGGAGAGCAAAATGGGGGTGAGTAGGCAGGGTCTTAGACTGGTCTGAAAGCAAGAAGGAAGGAGACAGATCAGTGGTAAATTAAAGCTGAACCCTTTAACACCCATGGGAAAAGTGGATCAATCCCTTCACTCCTTATGGTGGGCTGATGAAAGAAGGGCAAAGAAAGATGCATGGCACAATCATTGTCCATACTGAATCAACAATGCTCTATATTTATTTGCCACCGTAATTTGTCAATTGTCAATTGTGGTTTCAGAAATAGGGCTGGACACATTTTGAAAACTATTCAGAAGTGCCTCAGACTTTATCTTGCTAAAAGCTCTTCTCTGCTATGTATTAACACAGCCTGAGTTTCCACATGTGCCTGGAAAAGAAAGTTGTGGCTGCTTTAAGTGGTGCATGATCCCTCAGAATAGCCACAGTTATTTTTCAGGCTCGTGAATGAGTCTGAAAAGAGTTTAATGGCTTGAATAAATAATAGAAAGTGCTGTGTTCCTGAGAGGTTCCAAGTGCTTATTTTGAATACTGTTGGAACTATGCCCATTCTGAAAGTGTTTCCCACCCCCAAAGATATTCGTGTAAGTGTGCATATACATCTACATATATGCATGCACTATAGCTGCCCAAATAGCACAAACATCTAGCCAAGTAATTTTTCTGTGGGTTGGATTTTACTCAAATTGTGCTTAGAGTAACATGACACGCTTAGCTTTGTTAGTAAAACTCAATTTATAGTCTTAAGTGGGCTGGGTTTGCACAAAAAAACTAACCAAGGATAAAACTAACCAGCTTACCAGGTTGTAGATATAACTGTATCATCTGGTTAAGCAAATTTTGTCCTCTTCACCCGGAAGCTTCTAATTTACAGAAGCAACAATAGGTCCTCTATGCAAGAGAAAAGAGACATGTCTTTGGAGCCTGGGGCAAACTTGGAATGTAGGGAGCCTGTGGCATATGTGCTCATAATATAGCTGCTCTGGAAGACTTACCTGTTTACAAAATGCCTCCCATGGTGGGCATCATCAATCCCGAATTCCTATTTACTGGGAGATGAATGAGTCCTAGAAAAGATGGTTTCTATACAATCTTTTGGGGATTTTTGTGAGAATCACAGGTATTCCAATAAATAAATAAATATGTTGCTAGAAGCTGGAGATTTGCTTTTATTTTTTAAATATTTTAAATATTTTTTTTATTTAGCAGCTAGAGCATCAAGGGAAAGGTTAAACATTAGTTCCCTGACTCCCATGTTGCCTACATCTTTTAGGAAGGGCACTGTACCTTTAAGGATTACTCACTTAATTGAGTTCAGAAATTAGAGCACTGGATTCCAGCAATGGCAATAGATAGGTCTGCAGCAGATAAATATTTTATTTTAAGTGCAATATATTTGTGAGAAATTAAAATAAGTAAATTAGGAATAAGTAGTTTCATTTCAAAATCTTTTGATAAACCCTTACTCCAACCAGCACAGATTTTGTTAAAATGTTTTACATGATTAGTTTGTGTAATCTATAAAAGTTTATAATGACCACGTAATTCTCTACATTACAAAAAGAATTTGGAAATTGGCGGGAGAAAGCAAAAGGCAGGTTCCTGAAGGGAAAGTAAATGATGGAAATGGATTCTCTCTTTTATATATAGTTTAGGATCAAAATAAATCAGTGGGTATTTTTCTGTTCCTATTCTTCATTCAAATCAGAGGCCACAGGGAGGTGGTACTTGTGCTGTAAATAATCAGCCTGGATATCAATAAATACTTATGTTCTGATTTCCTCACATAAAAGGCTAATTCTTTTGAGCTAGCTGGTGACTGTGTTCCTAAAACCTTTAAAACAACTGTTCCTTCTTCAGACATTTTGGGGAAATGATGGCACAGGGAATTCTGTAGAAAAAAATGAGACAAAGAAGTTGGAGATGTGGGACAGGTCAAGGAAATGTTGCTTTACATTCAAAACTAAATTCCCTGCAGAGAGCAACTGAAACCCAAGACATAGGAACAAAGCGGCAGGTCAGCAGAAAGTCAGCAATTTTGGCACTCTAATCTAATGTTTACATTGGACACCACCATATTAAATCTTTCCCATAACTAATGGACGGAAAACAGATGCAAGTCAGAGCATGATCAAACACGATCCTCCCGACTACTACCTGCACATAATATGGAGCAAAGGTGGCGATGGTGGAAGGCTGCCAGATTGATGTTATTTATTTATTTCCTTCTTTCCTTAGTTAACGTTTTTATAAGCATTGTTAAAAGGGAAGAACCATATCAAATTCAGAGAGTAAAAATAGGCTTAATGCTAAACCTCTTCAAAAGGCACCCAAAACAAAGGCCATTTGATCTTCAATTTCTTCAAATGAGTCAAAAGTTGGTCCATTCCTTCTAATATGCTATGCATACTTGGGGAGCTAACACTGAAACATTGAAGCCACTAAAATAGCTAGACATTTTATATATATATATATATATATATATATATATATATGTATGTATGTATGTATGTATGTATGTATGTATGTATGTATGTATTCATTAGATAGATAGTCATTAGATAGATAGATAGATAGATAGATAGATATAGATATAGATATAGATATAGATATAGATATAGATATAGATATAGATATAGATATAGATATAGATATAGATATAGATATAGATATAGATGTATATATGATAGAGATAAATGATTGGTAGATAGACGAACAGACAGACAGACATCTTAGTGGCTTCTATGTTACAGTGTTGGCTCCACATATATGCATGGCATCTTGGAAGGAATGGTACCAACTTTTGATTCATTTGAATAAATTCAAATCAAGGCTTTGTTTTGGGTGTCTTTTGAAAAGGTTTAGGATTAAGCCTATTTTTACTCTTTGAGATTTGAGTGGGCTCTTTTTTAACAAGTTAACAAGGCTTATAAAATGTTAATTAAGGAAATTACACACAGAGACATCATACATAGACATATACATAATCACAACTGAATAGATCATCGTGTTCATGGTTCACCACCTGAACAACTCTGAACAACTGAGTTTCAGTTGTTACTGTCTGTGACACAATTCATTGTGTCATTCTGGTCCAAGTAAGTAATCCAGTAGGTTTGAGAAGACACATTGTATTATACACATATGAAGTTTATGCTTGTGGTAAGGTGAGTACCAAACAAATTTAACAAATCATAAAAAAAAAATATTTAGTTTGGATTGGTGGAAATTGAAGCTTAAAGAATCTGGAGGGCTCTAGATTCTGGGAATCTCCAGCCAGAATGTTGACTTTATAAGTAGGAAATAATCAAGGATGGTAAATTCCCAATGAATAGAATGATGCAATCTGAAGCTCACATATCTTAAAGTTGTCAAGGCTGAGAAATACTACTCTAGCTGTTCTCCCACGCATTTACTGCATATTTAAGAGTTTGAAAATGAGTAGAATAGCAGAGACAGACCTGTTGGTCTCTTTACATGCCCTTGTGGTCCAAGCACCTTGCCCTTTAGTCTCCACACGTTCATTTGGAAGTTCTAAAGGAGAGTTAAAAATGAGTACAATACACTACACAATTTTGTTTTATTAAAGGTCTTAATTGTGTGAGAGCATGTTAGGAAAGATATGGGGTGCCAAGGTACAATGTATTATAAGCTTTTATGTCTTCAAGCTAATGTCTGAACATGTTAGGATTTTTCAGTTCACTCCCATTCCCTCACATCTTGTTATCTTAGCCATTTGGTCTCTTGCTTAAGAATCCTATCTGGCATTCCTTTGACATTGTTAAAATTGGCTTTCCTAGAATTTGAGGCACCCAAGGATTCCAGCAATGCACCATTACTTCCCCACAAATATCTCTGAAACAAATCATTATGTAGATAACATGTACAAAAACACATGTTGCCACACAGTGCCACTGATATGGATTGTTGTAATTTTAGATGAATTTTGCTACAGTTGTAAATAAATGTATAAAGCAATAGGCATATGTACCAAAGTTTTAGATTTTTGCTACAGAAAAATATCGCTTCGCGTCACTGATCATTCAGCTAGACCGATTTTCATTAAAAAGCTTTTCATGACACTTGGAAAAAAAAACGCATTAGCCTATTAGGCACATTTAACAAGAAAACATTTACTCTCACTCAGAAAAGCTGCATATTAGAATCCAGTTATATTTACTCTTTTCAAATATCTGTAATTTGTCTCAGGAAAGTGTTGCTGGAACCTTTTCTTTGATTTGTAGAGTCCAAGCAAGTGTTGTTTTCATGCCTTTTTTTCCTGTTTATTTTTTTTTATATCCCACCTTTCCTTCTTCCCAACTATTTTCACCACCATCACCACAACCCTGTGAAACAGGCTGAACTAAGAGAGAATGACTGTCACAAAGTCACCCACTCGGCATCTGCATTCTGTTAAATGCTCTCCATTTTGCTCACTTGTTTGGATTTTGCCAATGTGCATATTTTGACATTAAAATTACCAGTATTTTTCAGAGTATAAGATGCGCCTTTTTTCCTCAAAAAAGAGGCTGAAAATCCGGGTGCATCTTATACATCGAATACAGCATTTTTTTGCCTTCTGAAGCCATGTCCCTCCACCAAAATGGCCATGCAGAGCCTTAGGGAGGCTTTCAGAGAGCTCCTGGGGGCTGGGGAGGGCAGAAATGAAAAAAAATGGCCCATTTCTGCCCCCCCAGCACCCAGCAGCACTCTATAATCCTCCATAAGGCTATTCATGGAATTTTTTGCACAAAAAATGGGCCTGTTTTTGCGAAAAATAGGCCTTTTTTGCTTGTTTTTGGCCCCCCCCCGGAGTACTCTGCAAGTCCCCCCACCAAGGTTATTCATGCCCTTTTAAAAAAAGAAAATGGGCCTGTTTTTGCGAAAAATGGGAAGTTTTAGGGAGGTTTTCAGAGTGCAAAAACTTTTTTCCCCCTTTTGGAAAGCTCTTTAGTTAAAGTGATTGATGAGAATTACATTGATCAAGTGCTGTGCCAGCAGAAACAAAGTCTTAGGTGCTGCAGATAGTCAGCAATTTCCTTCTCCAGCACATGGATAAATACACCTAGATACATCTACCTACCTACTTACCTACTCTCTCCCTGCCTACCTACTGTATTTCTCTCTCTCTCTCCCTCCCTCCCTCCCTCTACCTACCTACCTACCTACCCTCTCTCCACCTATCTACTGTATTTCCCTCTCTCTATCTCCCCCTCTATCTAGCTATGCACCTACCTACTCTCTCTATCTCCCTACCTATCTACTGTATTTCTCTATTTCTCTCTATTTCTCTCTCTATCCCTTTATCTACCTACCTAACTACTCTCTTTCTCTCCCTACCTACCTACTGTATTTCTCTGTCTTTCTATCCCTCTATCTACCTACCTACTTTTTTTAAAATTTGCCTCTTCAAAACCTTGGTGCGTCTTATATTCCAGTGCATCTTATACTCTGAAAAATATGGTACTTCATCCTTTTTCTGAGGCATCCCTTTGATGTGTCCTTATATGGCTACATTACAATCATGGGAGTCATCCTACCATGTCTCAGTTACACCTATAACCTCTTTGTCCTCCGCCTCTCCCATCCTTCACCTCTACCATACATGCACCACGTTTGTTTTGTCTGACCTTGAAAACTCAGAAGATTTAGTTAAAAACTGGATTGGAGAACACCCAAGAATTCCAGGACTCTAGGCTACATTGGGAAGTCAAATGCACCAGAGGAAAAAGACAACAGTCAACCGTTGCTGTTGAAATGAAAACCGCATGAACTTGTTCATGAAGTCTTCAAGTATAAGGCTTAATTGGAAGTAGACACTGCCATTTCAGACTCATCTTGTTAATTTCTCATATCTTGTGCTGTGCATAAATGGAATATAGAGTTACTGAAGACCTTGAATATTTAACTCCAGCTATTTAATTATGAGGCTTTTAGGACTCCTCATAATTTCTCTACTTTTGCCTCAGGACCTCCTCTTAAGCTACTCTCTCCATCTTGCTCTGGTTTAAATTTGAAGGGTTTCTTTTTTTTAGGTCAGGTGGACTTTGCCTCCAACAAATAATTTTTCCCAGTCCTTGTCCATCTTTTGTTGACCACTTTTATAAATTTATTATTCCTTAATAATATAGCTGGCAAGAGAAAACCTTGAAATAGCTTGGCAAGAACTGAGTTGCTTCATCAAATCCATAAATATTTTTCAGAGAAAGTTTCTTTAGCTGAAGTTCTTTCTTAACCTTCTGTGGGCTGATTTGTTTGCTTAAATGGGAAGAAGAGAAACATTTTGCATAGATTATGGTCCATTGCAATTCAAATGGATGTAAATTGTGAACACAGAAGTGGCTGGGATGGGCAGCCAGAATTGGATTCAAATAATATTGTGTTAAATCTGTACTGAAATTTCTCTTGTTTTTCTTCGTGTGAAAGAGGCTCCTATTTTTCTTATTTTTACAGGGCTTCTTAATTTATTTTGAATTTCTTCTAGTGCTATTTTATTGTTGGAAATGGTGAATGTCACTACTGTGGATACCATTTTGGGGGGTTAAAAAATGTCCATCTTTTCCTTCTTCCTCAATGTGAAAGAAACCAGTGAGAGGATTTGCCTTAGGAGGTGTTTCTTTAAGACTTATTAGAAATGTGAGAATTCAGGAAGAGATCTGCAGACCATTGAAGAGATTTCACTGCAACCTCTAATCAACCATCAGGCTTCCACTCTTCAGAACCTTTGGATTCAAACGCAACTGGTAAATGTAAGACCTATGATATATGATTAGGGAAACTAAGACAGGATTAATCCTTTTAAAATTCATCAGCTATTTTTATCCTGTAATTAAAGAAATCCATAACATCTGATATATTTGATGTATCATATATTAAGAAATAGTTTAGAAATAATATTGGGGAGGGGAGAATTAATGTGAGCATATGCTTGTAATGAAAACTGTCTGAAAAAAGACAAAAGATCAGGCCACATGGTTATTCTCCTGCCTCTTCTGAAAAGAATCATTGTGCCAGCTCCCCTCATATCTCCTGGGTCTTTCTTGCCTTGTATAAGACAAATGGAAGATACAAAAAAATGTCCTGCAGATACTCAAATTCATTTCCAAGTTTATGTTTGAACATTCACTGATAGACCCCCGGGCTTCTTCCAAATAAATAAATGCAACAATGTTTTACTCATGATGAGAATTTCAGACAAACCATCCTTTTCTTTGAAAGAAACATTGGAAGTGATTTGTCTAATTCTTCAACTGAATTAGAGCTGAAGGAAAAATATCAGAATAGCATTTCTGCATGGACCTCTTCAACTGAATACTCCTCAGAAGCTATTGAGACTAAGGACCAAATTTTCTGATCAATCTATGTAGTTGCAATCAAAAAGTATCTCTTGGTAGTGTTGTTCCTTTTGTGACATCAAAATTATACAGGGTTCTTTAGTGGCCTCATCCTAGCAATAGACATTTAGTGCTGCCCAACCTCTAGCTCTTCGTACCTGTGAAATTGGAGAGCTTCTGCTCTTGTTTTCTATGTAGGCAGGCACGCTGGAGCCAAAGCAAAATCGTAATGCATTGTTTAACCTTGTCAGCTTGTGTGCTGAGCTCCTTCTACTGGTATAACTCCCCATTAAATCATAATATATGGCTTCTTTAGGCAGTAAAATGCACTTTTATAATACTCAGTGGTGTATGATTCATCCTATGAGATCTTTGTGAAGGAATTGGGTCAATTTTATTGATATGAGCAGATGATAACTGCAGCAATTAATAGCAAGTGAATTTTGCGTTCCAAACCTAGTTACACAAAGTCCAACCTATCTCCACTCCCCTCCTTCAGAATTCACGAGTTACTGCTTAATTTGGGACCTGAAGGGTCAGACAAGGGATACGCTTGTGAAAGGTGACATAATAGCTTTCTTGAAAGTATGTTCAACTGCATCAATCAGAATAGAGCTGGAAGGGACCTTGGAGATCTTTTAATCCAACTCCCTGCTCAAGCAGGAGACCCTTTATCATTTCAAACAACTGGCTGTGTTATCTCTTCTTAAAAACCTTCAGTGATGAAGCACCCACAATTTACGAAGGCAAGCTTTGCCACTGGTTAATTGTCCTCTCTGTTAGGAAGTTTCTCCTTAATTCCAGGTTGCTTCTCTCCTTGATTAGTTTCCATTCATTGTTTCTTGTTTTGCCTTCTGGTACTTTGGAAAATAGGTTGATTCCCTCTTCTTTGTGGCAGTCCTTCAAATATTGGAATATTGCTATCATGTCGCCATCAGTTAGAGTTATCTTATCCTTATTTACCATGATAATACTGGATAGTTTGAAAAGAGTATAAAAAATATGTCTCAAGCAGTAATGTGTTGATCCTAATTTATAATGTGGACATCTATTTAAATGCATTAATCTGGCAATGATTTATTAGGACTGAACAATTGTCATAAATCAAGGATCCTACCACTTAGAGGATCTGAATTTGTAGACATCTTTGATTTTAAAAAAGCAACATATCCCAGTATCCCACCCTCTCATTCAAACCTACTGGTTGGCTGCCTAGATTTCTTTTTCTCGCCCTGTTCTTATTCTTCTCCTTAAAAGAAGGGCTGACAGAGTAAGTGGAAAGAATTGTCTGAAATCCATGGTTATCTCTCAGACTTGAAAATACCACTAAGTGATGATTATTCCAAGTTAATGCTATGGACTGAAAATGGTGCAAAAAAAAATCTAGCAAAAATAATTAGGATTGGAAATTTTGAATGTAAGGCAATGTTCAGGTTTTTCAGTTTAAGAAAAAAAAATAGTTAATTGTGATCTCAAAAGCATCTAACTTTTTTGGTAAAGACACATGAAAATTCTATGGATAATCAAGAACAAACAAATCAACCTGGAATTCTCCCTTCAAAGGATAAATAATCAGGCTCAAATTATCATATTTTGGATACATGAAGACCTAACCTTTTTGAAAGTCTATAATTCTGGGAAAGGTGGAAGGAAAAACAGGATGGCCAGAAGTATGATGGATGGACTCAATTACAGTGATAAGAGATCCATTATTAGAAGATCTGCAGGACCAAGTTGGAAACAGGTTATATTAGGGAAAATCTATGTGGTCACTAAGAGCCAGCTGTCTTGATGGCACATAATCAATCATTCATACAAGACTATGCAACAGTAAACTTTTAGGAATAATTAGCACTTAATAGCAAGTAAGTAAGTATGGAATTCCATTTCCAATTTCTGGAAACAAATTTATTAAATTTCATGGGAATTGCTATTGCACTGTAATAGCCAATGTGCATATAAAATCAAAGATCTTGATTAAGATTTATGGGGTTTTAGCTTAAGGAAAGAGAAGTTGAATAAAGGATAGCCTAATATAATTGTATATAATACATTACACATGTGAACAAAATGGATGTGATTCATATTAGAACTCAAGGTCAACCCAATGAAATTGAATATTGGGAGATTTAGGACAGATTAAAAAGAAATTATTCTTGATGTAATGCACAGCCAAATTGTGGAATTCATTACCATGAGACGTAATGATGCAAACATAGAAGATTAGACCAGTTTATGGCTGCTAAATTTATTAATGCTTGTTAGTCATATTTTCTTCATATTATATCCAGTTTTGGAGACTTAGCTTATAATACCAGTTATTGGGAAATGCAAGATCCAATTATATCTTGCTTGAAGTCTTCCTATGGGCATCTGGCTTTCTTTGTGAGATCTTTTTCTTCAGTCCAAAATGTTTTTTATGTCCTTATAATGTTCAGTGTAGAGCAAGAAATAAGCCACTGAATACTTCATTACTCTAAAGTAAGTATAACCTGGCAGTGGAATCAGAGCAAGACCATGGCATTGAAAAGAGATAGGACTTAACCTTTTTACTCCCATACGTTCCTATAACTGTTTCTATTTACGAAAGTGGGAACACCAAATACCAATTACTAAATTTCTATAGCATGTTTAGTTTGGTTCCACTACTTTGGGGGAAAGTACCCTTAACTATCATTTTCTCTTTTTAGAAACCATATAAAATAATTTTGCTAACGCAAGGACTGTTCAAGGACTGGAAGTTATGTATGGTGTGGAAAATGAGAAATGTATCCCATAATCTGGAATTCAAGTTTTACAGTAACACTGATTGACACAGAAATTTCAAAAGACAATACAGGTAGTCCTCGACTTATAACAGTTGAGACCAGAATTGTCATTGCTAAGCAAGATGGTTGTTAAGTGAGTCGTGCCTAATTTTATGAACATTTTTACCATGGTTGTCAAGTAAAACACTGCCGTTGTTAAGGGAATCACATAATTATTTATTGAAACCAGGTTCCCCTGGGTTTCATTGCTTATCAAAAGCCAATTGGGAAGGTCATAGTTGGTGATCAACTGACCCTGGGAGACAAATATATTTATATATGTATATGTGTGTGTGTGTGTGTGTGTGTGTGTGTGTGTGTGTGTGTGTATGTATGTATGTATGTATGTATGTATGTATGTATGTATGTCAGCTGCTCCTGGGATGCTGGGATAGTAATTAGTGTAAGAATCAGTCATATTTTTTTCCAGTGGGCTTTTAATTTTAAACAGTCACTATATGAATGGTTGTAAGATGAGGAATACTTGTACTTCATACAAGCTGTAATTAATTCATGCAATTCATACCAAAAGAGGTGATGGTGACCATTGGTCTCAATTATTTAAGGTTTGTGTGGAGTAGGGATGGGGAGACATTAGGTTTTATATTTAAATAGAATTTTTGTGTTACTACAACCTTTTTTACTACTTTTTTCTGTGGGTTGAGACTAAGGTACTTTCAAAGATATTCTGAGAATAAAAACTAAACAATAATGATGGAGAAATGCTTTGGTCTGGGAAAATTAAAATCCTACTACTTTTTATTTTACCTCAAAAGGCCAAAAAGAGATTAGGAGCATTAAAGTGCAGGAGGTTTGTGGTTCCTTCAATTAAACATGATTGTATTATTAAGAAAAACAAAAAGTTGTTTGAATTAACCTACCAGGATTTTGCTGTTTGAGGTGAAAAAATGGGAAGAAAAGGCAAACATTTTCCACTGAACTGATTACCTGTTATTATTTTTTGTCAACAAAACATTTCTGAACTTTGATTTACCGTATTTATCGGCGTATAACACGCACCGGCGTATAACACGCATCCCCCATTTTAACACAAAAATTTGAGTAAAATTTTTTTTCATTAAAAATAAATGACTTGGAAGCTCGGAACTTAATGTTGGATTAAAATTTATAACATTAGAACATGAATTATAACATTAACTCCTCAACATAAAGTGCCTTCCTTCCTTCCCTCCCTCCCATCCCTTTCTTTATGTTTTCTTCATGCTTTCTTTTCTTTTTCCTCTGCTCTTTTTAAATCCCCCCCCTTCTTCTCCTCCTCTACATTTAGGTTGGATTAGTTTGTACAACGGTCATCAAACTTCTGAAGTAAAAATAAATAAATAAATCATATTTAAGAAGAAGAAGAAAAAGGAAGACGTTTTTAGTTAAGTCAAACGTTTTAATAAAAGTTTCATCTTTTAAGATTTGTCCAACACATCCAATTGTAACCTTAACAGTAAAGAATATCACCCCAGCTGCTAAAGGTTCAACCAGTCTGAGAACCATTGAAAAGACAACAGTGCAAAATCCAAAAGACACAACTTCCTCACCGCCATTGCTTTGGTACCAAATCTTTGAGGAAGGGGCTCCAGAAAGAAGAAGGAGGAGGAGGAGGAGGAGGAGGAGGAGGAGGGGGAGGAGGAGGGAACCAAAGAGAGGCTTTTACCGAGTCTGCGCCCCACAGCCAGGACCGTCCTTGCGCCTCAAGCCGCGTTTCTTCCCCGCAAAGCCCTTCGGGCAACCCGAGAGTTCCTTTTGGCGCCAGAAGGGCTTTGCAGGAAGAAACGCCGCGTTTCTTCCTGCAAAGCCCTTCTGGCGTCAAGCGGAACTCTCGGGTTGCCCGAAGGGCTTTGCAGGAAGAAACGCGGCTGGAGGCGCCAGGACGGTCCTGGCTGTGGGGCGCAGACTCGGTAAAAGCTCTCTTTGGTTCCCTCCTCCTCCCCCTCCTTCCACAGTCTGTGTGACGCTGCCGCCAGGCTGAGAGCTGCCGCTGAAACAAGTTTGGGGAGGTCCTTTGCAGGCAGCCAGTTCTAGCTGCCTGCAAAGGACTTCCCCACGTTTGCTTTGAAAGAAAC
This sequence comes from Thamnophis elegans, assembly GCF_009769535.1. NCBI lineage: Eukaryota > Metazoa > Chordata > Lepidosauria > Squamata > Natricidae > Thamnophis > Thamnophis elegans. The sequence goes on from NC_045558.1 coordinate 103,417,754, forward strand.
CTCTGCGCGGGAGTTAGAAACCTCTGCGCGGGGGTTTCTTGCCATGTGCGCGGCCGCGCGGCCGCGCACCTTAGAGGGAACAGTGGACCCGGCGTATAACACGCAGTATCGGCGTATAACACGCAGGCAGGGTTTAAGCTTGCAATTTTAGTTTTAAAACTGCGTGTTATACGCCGATAAATACGGTAAATAAGTCTAAATAGTTTGTAACATGTAGCTTCCTGTTTTGCAATCTTCAGGTCCCAGAGATCAAACTGCCAAATTTCTATGAGGAAAAAAATGGCAAGGAAGAGGAGTGAAAGTTTAGTGCTACTTTTCTGTATGGAAAAAAAATACATAACTGAAGTTGCTTTCTCTAAGTCTCACAAAACCAAGCCACTCTACAGTGTCAGGCCTACAAAACTCCCAGAAATACTAACTCGTCAAGCTTCAATGATTTAATGGAATACCTGCATCCACTCTAGCCTCCCTCAAATAAAACACTTGCTTGCTTAACCTCAGCCTCAATCTTGAACTACAGAGCAGTTGCTTGCTCTGTAAGCAAACAGAGCAAATCTTTGGGAATAAGAGACTTTGTGCTAACATTGCTAATTATACAGCCCTGTCAACTTGTCTTAGCCCAGACAAAATTATAGTGGATCTCTTCTTCCTAGCCATAAAGCTTTTCCTCAGAGTGCATTTTCATCCAGTTCTTGAACAGGCAAAAAAAATATATAGTTTCATAATTGGTGCTACTTTCATAGCTAAACTCTAATCTGTGTCTACAGAACAAAAGAGATTGATGATTACATCAATCCTTATATACCCCTTACATCTGTGGGACAATTTAAGGGCAATCATTGGTGAATTTCCCTGGGTTTATTTCTGCCCACTTACACGGTGGGCAGAAATGGTGGGGTAGGCTTGGGGGAAGACGGGCAGCATAGGATGGATAGATAAGAGAGAGGGAGGGAGGAGAGAGAGAGGGAGAGAGAGAGAGAGGGAGGGAGGATAGATGGATGGATGGTAGATAATGGATGGATATTGAAAAGGGTGGGGGAGTATCAGAGATGAAACAGCAGGTTGCTAATGTACAGCTGCTTCATCAAAATAATCTGTTTGTGACTGCCACAGAATACAGGCCTACTGGTCTTTTGGAAGAAGGATTTGTGAGGAGCATTAAGTGTACTCCTGCCTTCCCATTTCCTCCAACTCTAACTATAATAATACAATACAATAGCAGAGTTGGAAGGGTCTTCTAGTCCAACCTCCTGCCTAGGCAGGAAACCCTATACCATTTCAGACAAATGGCTATCCAACATCTTCTTAAAGACTTCCAGTGTTGGGGTTTTCACAACTTCTGGAGGCAAGCTGTTCCACTGATTAATTATTCTAACTGTCAGGAAATTTCTCTTCAGTTCTAAGTTGCTTCTCTCCTTGATTCTCTCCACCCATTGCTTCTTGTTTTACCCTCAGGTGCCTTGGAGAATAGTTTGACTCCCTCTTTTTGTGGCAACCCCTGAGATATTGGAACACTGCTATCATGTCTCCCCTAGTCCTTCTTTTCATTAAACTAGACACACCCAGTTCTTGCAACCAATCTTCATATGTTTTAGTCTCCAGTCCCCTAATCATCTTTGTTGCTCTTCTCTGCACTCTTTCTAGAGTCTCCCACATCTTTTCTACATCATGGCGACCAAAACTAAATGCAGTATTCCAAGTGTGGCCTTACCAAGGCATTATAAAGTGGTATTAACACTTCACGTGATCTTGATTCTATCCCTCTGTTTATGTAGCCTCGAACTGTGTTGGCTTTTTTGGCAGCTGCTGCACACTGCTGGCTCATATTTAAATGGTTGTCCACTAGGACTCCAAGATCCCTCTCACAGTTACTACTATTGAGCAAGGTACCACCTATACTGTACCTGTGCATTTCGTTTTTCTTGCCTAAATGTAGAACCTTACTCTTTTCACTTTTGAATTTCATCCAAATCATTTATGAAGATGTTGAAGAGTACTGGGCCCAAAACAGAGCCTTGGGGTACTCCACTACATACTTCCGTCCATGAAGATGCAGTTCCATTGCAGATTACACATTGAGTGTGGTTGGTCAGCCAGTTATGAATCCATCTGGTAGTGATGCTGTCCAACCCACATTCTTCTACTTTATCTAGTAGTAGGTTATGGTCTACCTTATCCAATGCCTTACTGAAGTCCAAGTAAACTATATCAACGGCATTCCTCTGGTCCACTAATTTTGTCACTTTGTCAAAGAATGCAATAAGATTAGTCTGGCACAATCTGTTTTTGACAAACCCATGTTGGCTTTTGGCTATTACTTTGGTTACTTCTAGGTGTTCACTAATTCATTGATTGATTATCTTTTCCAGAATCTTTCCTGCTTTGAGGTCAGGCTGATAGGTCTATAGTTTCCTGGATCTATTTTTTCCCCCTTTTTTGAAGATGGGAACCAAATCAGCTCTTTTCCAGTCCTCTGGCAGTTCCCTGGTGCTCCAGGATCTCTGAAAGATATAGTTCAGTGGTTCTGAGATCTTATCTGCCAGTTCCTTCAGAACCCTGGGGTGTAATCCGTACAGTCCTGGTGAATTGAACTTGTCTAGGGTAGACAGGTGCTCATTTACCATTTTCTTCCCTATTTCAATCCTAATCTGATTTTTGTGGTACTGTTTTTGATAGGTTGGACTGTTTTATCCCTTTGTGTAAAGATGGATGCAAAATAATGAGTTAAATAGTTCTGCTTTCTCCCTTTTGTGGCAAGCCTTTCTTCATTGTGAGCCTTAGCTTTCCTTACTTCATATTTACAGGGTCGGGCTTTTTGCTGATATTCTGCCTTAGTTATAACTGTAACCCATCACTTGGGCCAGACACCTAACCAAACTCATTTCAATTTCTCTTCAGCCCTCAATTGTCTCAAATGCTAAGCACAATGAGAAACCAAAGACTCCCTGTGGTACTTATGGAAAATTGGATAGGGAAAACAGCACTCCTTCCCATGATAAAAATACTAAAAAGACATTTATTTTCTTGTAAGAAGCAGCAGCAGAAAATTGGAACGTAGTCATTTGGAATGAGTATGTGATGGATGCCATTTGGAAAGCCAAAGCGATGATGTTAGAGAAATAGTTACAAAGAAGTAAAATTTAATGAAATATAGTTTCAGGCAAACTTGTTGCATCTGTTTCCTGGCCTCGCCTACCGTAAAAGTCTGATGAATCACGAAATACCCATTTATAGAATGAGAACTTGATCCCAAGAACAAGTGCTATCATTCTCAAGGATTTTTAGAAGTTCATCTTGACGGTTCCACCACAAATGCGTGAACGACAAAAGCGTGCCTCACTAAACCGCGGTGACAAAACCGCACCGACAAAACCGCGCGACGAAGGATCGACGAATGAGTCCTGAAGCGCGCCGACAACAGCGCGCCGACAGAAGCGCGCTGTAACCTAACCCAAAACCTAACCCTAAACCTAACCCTAACCCTAAACCTAACCCTAAATCTAACCCTAAACCTTACCTTAACTTAAATCGTGCTTCTGTCGGCGCGCTGTTGTCGGCGCGCTTTTGACATCACGGTTTTAGCGCCGCGGTTTTGTCGGTGCGCTTATGACGTTCGCGCTTTTGTCGGGTCACGCATCTTGACAGGCATTGTGAGAAGTGTCTACGTTGTCCTGGGATCCACATTACTTCCTTGGACATAAGCCCAAAAGAAAACAAACATCTTCCCCAATTTTGCATATGCAGTTTTGCCACCTATATGACGGAATCATGATTGATGTCACTGTCCCATCCATTTCAGCCTTTCACTTCCCCATAACCATTGTGCACTATTGTGCAGGCCTCCAGCTTCCCCGGGGTTGCCTATACCTGGGTGAAAGGAGCCCACTGCGGTCAAATGGGGGTGGTGGTGGTGGTGGTGCTCAACTCAGTCATTTGATAACTCACTTCTCAGTTTACTTGCTTCGACCTTCCAATGTTTTACAGGCATCAGCTATTCAGACACGGTGAGTGCCACTGAGCCATGCAAGCCCTGTAAGGAGTGTGTGGGCCTGGAGAGCATGTTGGCTCCTTGTGTGGAATCAGACAACACCATCTGCAAATGCATCTATGGCTTCTATCTGGACGAGAACAATAATTGTAAAAAGTGCCGCATCTGTGAAATAGGCTACGGGCTTGTCTATCCTTGTGGGGAGAATCAGAACACGTTGTGTGAGAAATGCCCGGCAGGGACGTATTCTGATGAAGCCAACCATGTGGACCCCTGCTTCCCTTGCACAGTGTGTGAGGAGGATGAAATCATTGAGAAGAACTGTACTCCAACTTCAGACGCCAAGTGCAGAGGTAATTATACGTTTCTAAAATGGCGGTGGTGGGGAGAAAATGGAGCTAAACAATGTGCATAATCCTGCTATGGAGTAGCACAGATCCTGCCCCTTCCTAGCCGATATTCAGAAATAGGCAACTAGCATTATGCTTCAAGCAATGAAGTATGGATGGGGGTTCAGCAAAATGTCCTTTGGATAATGTTCTTGGTTCATCCCCCCCCACGAAGGCTATCCTGGTTTTCTCCCAGTGTAGTCCTGAGTTGTTGGGAGTTTTTTCCTCCATCACTCTTTACATGTATGTTATGGTGGGTTGCTCCCTGTTCGGCCTGGTTCAGCCGAACCGCTAGTAGTGGCGGCAGGAGGCCCGCCCGCCCGCCCACCAAGACGCTTCTGCGCAGAAGGTTAAGGAAAGGAATATGCTGATTTGTTCTTTTCTTTTTCTTGCTGTTTGAATGTCCAAATAACAAAACAAATGGTAGAGCCATTTGGAATGATCAGCTACAAGGAAATTCTGGTGGTCCCCAGTGGGAGGATGGGGATGTCCAGTGGGTGAGCACACATTAAAAATGAAATTATGTTGCCTGCTCTCAAAAGTGTAAACATACATAACACACATACACACATGTTATATACATACACAGATACAGAAACAAACACACAAACATACACACAACACACACAAACATATATCTCACTGTCCTTCTTGCATTCATATCAGAAAGAGGAAATTTGGGAGTTCACAAGGTTGATACTATATGGATACTATATATGTATATGTATATATGGATATAATATATATAATATATATATATATATATGTTATATTTACGCTGATAAATAAACAAAGGGAGACAAGCTATTTAGCTCTCATCAGCTAGCCACACCCTTGTTGGGAATCGAACCTGTGCTCTATTGCCTCTTAGGCAGATGTGTTAACCATTGAGCTACAGAGCTCGACTCCTTATCATTCATATATATATATATATATATATATATATATATATATATATATATATATATTTTCTGAGGTTTTCGCGGGTGTTAGTATGTAGGTCTCTAGTTGTTCGGGTTTTCTCCCGCGTAGAATTGGAGATGTCTTGGCGACGTTTCGACGAAGTCACATTCGTCATCTTCAGGCTGCTGCTGACTACTTCAGGTTTGGTGTTTCCAGGAGTACTGGAAACACCAAACCTGAAGTAGTCAGCAGCAGCCTGAAGATGACGAATGTGACTTCGTCGAAACGTCGCCAAGACATCTCCAATTCTACGCGGGAGAAAACCCGAACAACTAGAGACCTACATATATATATATATATATATATATATATATATATATATATATATATATATATATATATATATATATATATATACAGCCCATCTTGCCAGCTCAACTTTTTTTATACATTTAAAAAGTCTAGAAAAGGGTGCCTGGAATCATAGAACTGAAACTGAAGAGATTTATGTATGTATTAATCTTTTTAAACCTGCCCTTATTATTTTTAGAAATAATTCAAAGTGGTGAACATACTTAATAATCCTTCTTCCTCCTATTTTCCCCACAACATCCTTTTATGTGAAAGGTGGGACTGGAACTCACAGTCTCCTGGTTTCTAGGCCAGCACCTTAACTAGTACAACAAATATCAGAATTCCTGAACACATGAGATATTGACATCCATGTGCACATAAAGAAGATTGAGAATGGTGCTGTAAAGTGAAATAGCTTAAGGACCACACACTATTGAGCAACTCCTTTTTTCCTCCATATACACAGGACAATATTTGCAAGAAACTTCATAGTGAGATCATGAATTTCACTCAACATTGTACTAATATTTCTCCCTAGTGGAATGCAAAGGAAGTTATCAGTCCCTGATGTCTTTTGTTCCTGATTCTTCAAAAAATCATTCTCAAGTTTATGTTTCGACTGGATAAACAAATCAAATCAGAAGTGGAAACATATTGTGTAGTTGCATAAATATACACAAAGATATATAGCCAATGACATGCCCAATTCAACCTCCACTGATGAGAGGTGGCTATGATTACAATTTTCCATTTACAATTTTAATTTTTTTAATACGCTCATGAAGCTAAAGCATATCCTCCCCCACAAGTCCCTCCTTCCCACATATTATCAGTCTCCCAGCACTATTTTTTCCTGAAATATATGCAATAAATGAAAACAAAATCACCCAAGATGCATTCCTTTTTTTGGGACTTCCCAAACAGTTGTATGTTAACTATCAGAAGAGGAATGTGGTGGCTTGCGTGGTTAGGATGCTGGGATTGAGGTCAGCAAGCTCGTGTTGGAGAACCAACTGCTTCTGTGGGGCATCCTTCGCTCCAAGTTCTCCAAACATGAATGGAGGCACCCAACTAGGCATCCCGCTGGCAATGTTGATGTCACCAGCTAATTCTTTCATCCTGGAATCTCTTCGGTGCTCCTAACATGAGTGCAAACTCTCAGAATTGTTCTCCCCTGGGCAGAAGCTGAAGCCCATCTTTTGACATAAACATAGAAGCAGATTTGTTTTGCTTAATCCACAGAGGGATGAGTTTTTCCCGTGACTGATAACACAACAAACAGAAATCAACCTGCTCTCTTCTTGCTTCCTAAGTATGTTTTGACTTGCTTCAAGGGAAATGGCAAACTGTACTGTAATAATAGGGTGCAATTCTGAACTTAGCAACCAGTGCCAACATTAGAATTGGAGGACTGTTTGGAAACATATTCTTAAAGACATTCCCCTTTTGATTGGGCTTGCTGTCATCACTACTGTACATATGACCTCTCCTTGTTGGTCCAACCTCTGTCATTGTTTGAATGACAGGATAAGGCTAATAGACACTTGTTTGCCTCCTCCTCTTCCTCCTGAAGGTTAAAACATACAATGAATGGTTGCAGGAACTGGCACGGCTGTTCTAGTGAAGAGAAGGACCAGGGGAGATATGACAGTAGAGTTCCAACATTTGAGGGGCTGCCACAGAGAGAAGGTCAACCTATTTTCCAAAGCACCTGAAGGCCAGATAAAGAATAATGGGTGGTAACTGAACAAGGAGAGATTTAACATAGAAATAAAGAAAATTTTTCTGACAGTGAGAACAATCAACCAATGGAACAACTTGCCTTCAGAAGTTGTGGGAGCTTCATCACCAGAAGCTTTCAAGAAGAGACTGGACTGCCATCTGTCAGAAATGGTGTAGGTAGGGTTTCCTGCTTGGGTGTGGGGGTTGGAGGTGACCTACAAGGTCCCTTCTAACTCTGTTATTCTGTTATTCACCCTACTGGCTATTTGGCTATGTGCTTGACTTTGTCTAGCAAACAGCTGATAATAGCATAGAGAAGATTTGGGCTGGATCAATAGTGGATTCTCTTCTGAAATGTGGATGCTGGGTTCTGGCATGGAAACGACTGTACAGTTTTTGGTACTAGTCCTCTTATTTAATTAATTAATTAATTAATTAATTAATTAATTAATTTGTATGCCGCCCACTCTCAAAGAGACTCAGGGCGGCTTACAAGTAAAAAAAGGAGGGGGGGACATACCAAAAAATATATAAAAAAACATTAAAAATTCAACAACATTCATAACTTAGTATGGGGCTGGATACATCAACAGCCACAGGCCTGCTGGAACAGCCAGTTCTTTGCGGAAGGCTGGAAGGGTAGTAAGGGTCCGGATCTCAACGGGGAGATAGTTCCATAGGGCCGGAGCAGCAACAGAGAAGGCAGATTGGCAGATCCCACTTTCCCCTTTTTTTCTCAACCATTGAAAAAGAGACTATATATTAAATGTGCCATTGTATCCATCTTCTGTGTAATCTTAGCTATGTCCCATTATCTAATGCTTGCTTATTAAGTCATTAGAATATTTATTGGGATTCTCAGAATCCCAAGAACACATCAGAATTGATGTGTTGTATTTCTCATAGTGCAAAGCAAATATTTGACAGTATAAAACAGAGCATGGAAACCAATCTTTTTGCTTGGCAACATTTCTATTAAAAAGATAGGAATTCCAATATGAGATTGATTTCATGTCATCCCAAGCCTTCATGCATGGCCCACTTTGCAGAATAGTAGCAAGCAGAGTTATTATCAAAATACAGACATCTACATATTTATTTATGGAAGAAAGAGCAATGGGAAGTGGGTAGGGGTGATTTGCAGAAAAAACAGGTATGCCTGTTATTTATGTGCATAAATAAAATAAATATCAATTTCATCATTTTTCTTCAGCTTTTTTATAAAAATGAGGTTTTGGCTTAGGAGCCACTAAGAAATACTTCTTCAAGGTATCTCACTCTTAAGCTTTATTTTGAGGCTGTAGAAATTGAATGTAATAAAACAGTCACAAGACAAACAAACAGAAGATAAAGATAATCACCTACTACGTTCACACTTGTGCTAAGTTATAGTGTGGTTTAACTGTTTGTAATTCAGTGTCTGAACACAGCCATTGTGGTTTTGATATCCAGGCTTAGTGTGAACCGAGCCAAGTGTGGTCTCTCCAGTAAAGCATGGTTAAACAGAAGAGTTTTGACTTTGAGCCGTGGGGAAAAATCAAAGCTGACTTAAACAAAATTACAGTTCTATGCCCACTACTGTATCTGAGAATAAAACAATTGTGTTTATATGATAAATGCCAGAACTGATGTGGTTTGATTTGCAAGCTGGTTTTGATCCCAGCTGAGCAAGGGAGTTCCTGGGCAGTCTTCAACAAGCTTAACCTTCCCAGTGTTTGTTATGCTGATCTTTTTTTTCAAGATCGCTATGAAGGTTTCTGGCACTCCAATTTCACTGATTCAGATGCAACAACTCCAATCTGAGAAACAGTGATACTACAGACAGATATAAATCTTGTCCCTGCCCACTTCTCTTTCCCCTTCCTTCACGGCTGGTATTGACAGTATGACTCCTCAGGGTAGCACTCAGGGTAACAGTGAGATCCGAACATATTAAAAGTATTTTTTTTAAAAAAGAAGGCCAAAATCTTTTTACATAATGATTTTGAGTTAAGTGAATGAACAAAAAGAAAATATAAATGCAATATCATCAGTATTTGTGAAATTGTATAACTTCAAAAATCGGAATGAAAAAGGAGGAAGAAGAAAAACAGTGGGGCTAGAAAAATAAGTTGTAAATAGAACAACTCCAAAAACTGACCATTTTTCTCAAAAGTCTTCTCTTTGGGTATAGCTAAGAGAAACAAATGGATTTTTAGCATACTATTTGTTTACTTATTTATCTATTGGATTTTTATTTCATTTTCATTTTGACTTATGTTGACTTTCAGCAGCCAGAACATCTATGGTTAAATATAGCAGTAATGCAGAGTGACATGTTCAATCCTCCTTGTTGCAGTTCCTAATGCAGCAATATTAGGATAAAATAAAATATGAATTGTTTTTCTAACTTTTGAATTACAACTCCAAGAGTAAGGTGATTTTAACTACGCTTTATTGAAAAATTTCTGAGGTGTCCTGCATCCACAAATATTTTTGTTGTTTTAACATTTTAAGATGATAAAATATTAATTTCACATTATTTACAGTGATCTTCTATGAATTTACAGAGATGGGACATTATGCCTGTTATTTATGTGCATAAATAAAATAAATATCAATTTCATCATTTTTCTTCAGCTTTTTTATAAAAATGAGGTTTTGGCTTAGGAGCCACTATTAATTTTTCCAAAACCTCTAATTACGGTATAATTTCTGAGGCAGTGATAGCATCTGGATTAAATAAACCAAATAGCAAATGATTAAACTGAATATATTTCCAAGAACATTCAATAAAAACTTTTTTAAATTTTATGTTAAAACAGTTTCCTTGATCCTAATTAATTATGTTGTGACAAAGCCGGTTTATCACAAGCATTGTTTAAAATGCTTAATTTAAGTTTCTGAAGGGTAACAAGTCAACATAATGTTTGTTACCAGGTAATTTTCATCTATGCTTTGCAACATTAAATGTAGATATTGAAGATATTAAATGTGGATATTGAAATAAAATATAAACAAGGTTCTCAGTATAGTATTGGCCAGAATTCAATGGGTTCAAGTAATAAATCTTGGTTGAACTAAAGAAGACTTGAATATTGAAGTTCTTACAGCCAAAACCCAAAGCTGGATTAAATGCTAATGATAATACTGAAAGTATAGAGAATTAAATCTACCTTTCTCTTTGTTTGCATCCTTCCTTTATTATTTTTATAAATATCTCAAAATGGCAAACAGATTTAATGCAACTGATAGTTGTCATTTGTGAAATGAAGACTCTTCAAAAATATCTATTTGGTGTTCTTAAAATAATGGAATGGAATAAATGTAAATCAACCCCAAAGGCTAAATTCTGGCAGACACTTTTATGTTCTTACTCAGATTCCCAGGAAATTTCAAAACTTTTTTCATTTTAATTTTTTTTTCATGCCTCCAGTTTTTTAAAATCAGTATGTTATATCATGTTTTGAACAAAAGCCCTTAAAGTGTAGTTTCCAGAGGTGAAATCAACTTACCTTCGCTACTGATTTGCAAATGTGAGCGCACTGCCACCTCTGCACATATGCACGACCTTCTGTGCATGCGCAGATTATCAAAAACGGGGTGTGATGAGGTCTGGCCGAATCCTTCTGTTGCCATTGCTACCAGTTTGCCCAAACCAAATAGAACCGACTGAATTGCCCCAGTAGTTTCCCAGTTTAGATATCATAGGATACTCAGGCAACATTAAGTACTGTTCTTTGTGAAATTGATTGTAAAGAGAGGCCCACAAGACTGGACAGTTTCTTCTAGGTTGTTTATAAGGAGGATTCTGTAGAAAGGACCTCCTCAAAATATATTGAGCTTAGCATTCAGAACAGTTTTACAAAGTACTTGAAATTTCTTTTTTTCATTCCTATGTTATTACTTTGGTTCTTCTTTTTTGTGAGCTAGCAAGGGAAGCACTCTTGTTTATTTCTTTTTCCTTTTTAGATTTTTATAAATCCTGCCTTTATTATTTTTATCAATAACTCAGGGTAGCAAACGTACGTGATACTCCTTTCTCCTCTTTTCCCATGCTACAACAACTCTATTAAGTGAATTGGGCTGAGAGGGAATGACTGGCCCAAAGTCACCTAGCAGCTTTCATGCTTAAGGTGGGACTAGAATTCACAGCCTCCTGGCTTGTAGCCTAGTTTCTTAATTACTAGAACAAACTGGCTCTCTTTGAACTAGGATTGTTACAACAGAGCGAGCACTATGTTATTAATTTGACTTTCCATAGAAATCATGCTCTCACAAGGTTTGATGATGGAGATTTGTTTATTTGTTTGTTTGGTTAATTAGTTAGTTAGTATATAGCAATAAAAGTGGAGGAATTTATAAAAATAACTGGAATAGCATCTTTGGTCATATGTAGCCAAGCAGGACAGAATTGTAGAAAATTGGAGCAAAGAACTTCCAAAGATACCACAATCAAGTCAGTGGCACCAAATGTAACTTTCAAATAAAAAATGGACATTCTTTACCTTTTTAGAGAAGAGAACAAAATGCTAATTTCTAGCCAGTGGATAGAAAGAATTACCTTTCTATCCATTGGCTGGAATGGATTACCTTTCTATCCATTGGCTGGAACATTAGTTTTCTGAAGATGAGTCAGGAATCAGTATTGCTCTGACGTCAGCTGTTTCCAAGGGGAGAAAAATTGTGCAGGCTGCAGGGCAAAAGGTTCAACCGTTCCCTCAGGCATAGCCAAATTTCATAAAAGCCACTCAAGGAAAAGGAGCGGCAGCCTACAGTTGAATAAGAAACTCTTCTCTCTGTGTGGCAATTGGGTTTCTTCTTTGGAATGAAACAATCAAAAGGCAGAGCTTGCTCCACCCAGACACCCACATAATGTTAAGTGGACAAAAGGTGCCAGAAAGGATATTTCTTATGGAACAAGTTTTTTTCTTTTCCAAAACCTCCATCACATTTAGAGCTACTATAGCAGAGTTTCTCCATTTTGGCAACTTTAAGATAGGTGGACTTTGGCTCAGAATTCCCAGCCATGAAAGTCGCCATGGTTGAGAAACCCTATGTTACAGATTATCTTGAAAAGAAGGAACACATTTCTCAAGATATTGTGTGGGATTTCTGACTTTCTAAGGACCACCTATCTTGTTTTGAATCTGATTTACCAGCAAGGTTTCCACAGGGACTAAGATCAGAAATGTTGAGAAAGAGTTTTCTGCTTCCTCCAGAGCTATGATTGCTTACCTTTCTCTTTAAAAAAAAACAAGCACATCTTGACCTTTAAAATTGCTCCTGTATTTTATTGGTGTAATGGTTTTTGAATAGTTTCACTCTGTGATTTGATTGCTATCTTATTTTAATTTGTTTTGGTTCTGAACAGGAAAAATGATATATATGTATATTTTGTTAGCAAAATGATTTATTACTGTAGGGGAAGGGGAAGTGATCTGTTCAGGATTGTTCAAATATCCCTAATGTGGCAGTCTGCATTTATTGCAGATTAGCTTAAATGGCAGGACATCAAGTTACTTAAGGCAATAAAGCAAACTGTGTAGCAAAATGAGAATCCTTCACATCTGCCACTTCTGCCTGCCTTCTGAAAGGGTGTCACATCTCTGACCTTCTCATCTGTTTGTTGCAAGAATTATGGTGTGATGAGAATTTCTGTGTATTCACATCTGCTTCGTATCTTAAATCCTTAGTTAATTGTGATTCATTTCTAAACTTCCCAATTGCCACAATTTCTCATTCTCTTTTTACTAAGTTATTCCTGGTTTTCTTGGCAGCAATTAATCCAAGATTTGCGATGACAACCAAAGTCCCGATGGATCCCAGTGATACCAGTGATAGAAATGCAGACGCAAATACAGATGTAATCGTAGGTATGGAACACGGTACCTTGTTTTTCTTTTCTTACACAGCTGAAATAGTTCTTCATTTGCTCAATTGATCTAACTCTCATGAGGACTTTACTTGACTTCATGAAATAAATAAAACCACAAACTAAAACAACATTTTGGAACCACTCATGGAGTTATTGTTCCAAAATTTTTCTGGAGAGAAGCCATAGATGTAAATTTACCAATAAAGATCAGATTTAGATTTATCACTTTATGGTGACTTCTTTCCTATCTTTAGTATTTCCAACTGGTAGTCATAGGAAGGAAGTGTTTAAGCTCACTGGTACTAGCAGGTTTCACAGACCTCAAGAGTTCTACCTTATGTTACTTAACAGAGCCCTCCCCTATTGTATTGTCAAGTTGTTGCCTTGACCACTACTGTAGTAGGCTTCTGATCCAATTATAAAAGTGCTGGTTATTACATTTAATAGATGTAACACAGGGACATATCAGGCAACATCTTGTCACTCTTGAATCTGCCTGTCTGGTCCTTACATCATGAGCGGATCATTGAGAGTTCCCTTCCTCAAGAGGTAGATAAATCTTGGGACAGGTGGCAAACCTTCTTGGTAGTGGCTTGCATTTTTGAATCTCACTTTTCCTGAAGTTACATATGATCCCTACTGTTCTTATATTTCATAAGCAAGTAAAACCAACCCATCTTCCAAAAACCTTTGGCCCCGGTTGACTGTGGGTATCTACCATAGGAACTTTACTGACTTAATGATTACATTGTCTTGATGTTTTCTTTTCTTTCATTTTTGATTCTATTATCAGTGGTTCATTCTGCAGAGTCCCTCCAGATTGGAGCAGCTATAAGCCTTGTTAAATAAACAAGCAAAATCCTTTTGAGGGAATTACATTGTTTCAGCAAAGATGGGGTGGGAACTTTTGATCATGTTCACACTCGCTTAATTACTGAAATGTTAATTAAGTGATACATTCCTAATTGTCTCACAGTTTTTCACTCTCTTTTGTTAAGTTCTTCCTCCTTGTTTCCTTGGCAGCAACTAATCCACAATTTGCAGTGGCAACGAAGACCCCGATGGATTCCAATACCAGTGATGCAGAACCAAATGCATACATAGATATAGAGCATGGTATCTTGTCTTTTCCTTACACTGCTGAAACAGTTCCTAATTTCCTTAGTTGGTCTCACTCCAACAAAGATCCTACTGAAACCCTTGACTGCATACAATAGTTAAGACCACAGATTATAACAACATTTCTGAGCCCTGTGGGGATTATTATTCCTAAGCATTTTGGAAGAAAGCCATATAAGTGAAAAGTATAACTAACCGTTATAGTTTTATTTGCAGCTAATATGGTATGATGTGATTGCAAGTACTAACAGAATCAGTGATCTCACTTGGAGCCAAAAAGAGAACTTCCTTTAATTCCCAGTATAGAAATGTTCCTCCAGCTTTATTTCATTCTAGAATTTTAGAATGCTTGCGATAAATATGGATATATTCTATTTGCCTTCCCACCAGGATGTAAGAGTGTTTAAGAAATTTTGACATGAATTAGATCACTAACTATTTGCAACTATATTAGTAAAAAAAAACCAACCATTTGTATATTTCTATTTCATAAAAAAGGGTGTTTAAGCCCCAAGGGAATTTTACATTTCCAGAAAGCCAAACACTTTGATGCATGAACTGCCCTGGTGATAAAATCAATCAACAAATGATTTTTCAACTTTAACTCAAAGATGGGGAATGTGGAGTGACCTAATTATCCAGCATTATTCCAGAGTGATTGAAACTACATTCCAATACCTACTTACTAGTGATTAAACCTCGTAAAACCCAAAGGACTTTCTTATTAGGAGACATTATATGAATGCACGATCTAATAAATATTTGCATATTGTTACACAAAGCTCTGATTTTCTAGAGAGACCTGAATCTGTGTTGCTGTTGTGGTGGTTTAGATCATTATCCACCACCCAAATTCAGGAGCTTAGGTAGTAAACATTTCCTTCTCTCTCTTTTCTCTACCACAAACCTGTGTGATAGGCTGGATAGGAAAAGGTCCAAAGTGTAAACTTGAATCTGAGATTTGAATCTGGATTCCCCAGCACTAGCCAACATCTGAACTATTGGCTTTTGGATCATTAATATTATATGTACAACAAAGGGATACAGATTAATCTAAATGCAGCCTCATTTTTGCATATCGTTTCCACAATTATTCTTCTGTTTTTTTACCTTTCCAGATTTTTACCCAGGGACTCCCAAAAGTCCCTTTCCTGTTACAAATTTTTCAGAGACTCTGGATATTTCGGAGACCACTGTAATGAGCACCACAATGACCACTGTTATGGGCAGCTCCCAGCCTGTCATTAGAAGTGGGACAGCTGATAACCTCATCCCTGTCTACTGCTCCATTTTGGCAGCTGTGGTGGTGGGTCTGGTGGCATATATTGCCTTCAAGAGGTAAGTAGCAGAGACGGTCCACAAGACTAGTGTGCAGGAGAAATGTTGTGATGGACGAGCAGTGACAGGCAGTGTCTAAAATTGATCTCGCTCACTGACTAGATGTCCTTCAGTTGTTTAAACTACTTCCTGTACCTGTTCTAAGGATGCAATTTTGGTTGACCATAGTGAAACAAATTCATGACTAGCACATTTTGCAGTTAAAACTATAAACTCCAGCATTACCAATGACAATATGATGATTTGCATCCAATTCTCATTTTCCTTTCAAGAAAATAGTGTGTAAAATGTCATATCATTGACTATACTTGAACAGTCCTCTAGAACCTAAATACTGTTGCCTTCCTGCAACCCCACATAATTTGCAAGCAGGGGAGGCTAAGAGGCAAAGGAGAAAAAGGTAGCAGTGGAAGAGGAAGCCACTTTGTGAGTATGTGCTTACAACAGATGCACATTTTTCATACAGTACTTCAAGCATATTTGACCTTTAAATATAATTCCAGGGACACTCAAGAAAGTAGATGGGGATAGGATGCAATTAATTTGATTTATTTTCATGTGATGATTATTTTTCATATTTTAATAATTTCTAATAAGAATCTTTTGGTGAAGTTCAGGGGCCATGTCTCTGGCGTGCACTAGAGAAGAATGGAACCATTCTTTGTTCCCATCCTCCTTCTACCCGTATTTTACATCCTTCCCTTAAGCGATAGACATCTTTATAAAGACAAATGGATATACTTCAATCATTTCAGAACTGGCCACATGCAATTATCCTTGAATGGCAAGGATGAATATCCTCTAGAAATAACTATTCAGGGTTGAAATTTGTAAGTAGTTGTTATTAGAAATTAGATCCTTTTCAGTGCCAATCCAGAAACAATCTCCTTTGAGATTGCCAATTTTTAAGTGGCTACTCTACACATATGGCCATAAAAGAATGGGAAGATGATAATGATTATATCCATGCTATGAATCCCTGGCTGACTCCTATAGCTCAAGTGATTGATAAAGGCATAGAAGCAAGCCAAACGTAAGTTGGTTTGTTGTTTTTTTCCTATGATTGATAGGCATTACTCATTTTTTGCATGAATGCTGATTTCTATTATAAGATAAAATCTATTATTTTATATCTCAAACTTCTATCTATCTATCTATCTATCTATCTATCTATCTATCTATCTATCTATCTATCTATCTATCTATCTATCTATCTATGAGAAATACCACTGATGCATCATCATGACATCTCCAGTACTGTAAAGCCTATAAACTTGAAATTTGGCACGTATGTTCCTTTTGGCTTCTAGGTGCTTGCTAAGAAAGGATTTTTTGAAATGACCATCAGATCATCAGTATTCCTTATTCAGTATTATATTAACACACGTTGATGCTAAAGAGTCAGGTATTCTACTCCCCCTATCCCTCACTCGACCAGGCATGGGCATGGCCAGCTCATGACTCATCTGGCTTGCAGGCCTTACGTATCAATTTATCAAGCCCGATCACATAGTTTTATAGCGAAGCACGGGTTGTCCCTATCCTAGCCATAAACAAATGCTTTTCCTTCTGTATGAAGAAAGAGAGCTAACCCTACAAATTCACAATCTGTGTTGGCAATTGCAGTGACTTTCAGAAGCCAGTATAATTGAAAGCACTGGATTATCTTGATTGGCAAATTAATTCGTACAGTGAGAGTTCTGTCTGGACAAGCCTTGAAAAGATAGCATTCACCACGCCCCAGACGTCATGAAAGGAAAGAAAGAAATTAATTCTTGGTGGGACTGCCAATTTTGTAGTGTACTGTGGGTCAGAAGAAAGAACAGGTATCCTTGGCTGAACTCTCAAACATTTTCACCTCTAGGTGGAACAGCTGCAAACAGAACAAACAAGGTGCCAACAACCGTCCTGTCAACCAGACACCTTCCCCAGAAGGAGAGAAACTTCATAGTGACAGCGGCATCTCGGTTGATAGTCAAAGCCTCCACGATCAACAGCCACCAACACAAACAGCATCTCTACAAGGCAAGAGGAGGGGTCAAGCTGAAGCTGGGAGGGGAAGAAACCAAAGAGCAGGCATGCAATTCAGAAAGACAGGAAACGATACCAAAAGATACTATAGCCCTGGCAGACACCAAGAGGACAGTTAATCCAAGAACCATCTACTTTCTAGATCACATCCCTCTTGTTGCTTGTCCTGTAAATCAACCACTGAAATCCCAACTATGGTTTGCCCTGGGCAGATAGCAAGTATACACAGGTTTTTGTTGATGCAACTGTAACTAGCAAACCAAGTAAAATTACAATGGGGAAATAAGCAAGGTGGGGCAAATAGCTTATTCCTCTGCCTCCACATTTCACATTTTTTCCAGAAATATCAGATTTAGTGTTTTTCCCTTTCACTTCTGTCAAATTAAATTTATTACTGTGGAAATTCTATGTTTTTATTTGTACTAAAATTTGTATGCATTGTGGTACACATTGCTCTAAACTTTTTTTGTTATCTACTTTACTTACATACACTGTTTTCACAAATAATTATCTAATATAGTAGACAATTAGTAATATATATTTTTAGTATATAATTCATGAATATATATTTGGGTTAGACTTTTCTCTAATATATAATATCTCTTTTAAGAGATATTGTTGGTGAGCCGCAGTGCAGATTTGAAAATTGGGGGTGGGATCTTAGTTTGATCTATGTTTTATTTAAAAATGCAAAATATGGTCAAGTTGCTGTCAAAGATAAAGTTAAACATAGTCTTCTCCCATTCCTGGGAAGAAGGCTGGTCTTCACTATTTTACAGGTGCCAATACTAATCGAAAGTGTGGAAAATTATTAGTTTCTCAAGAAATGCTATAGAACAGTGTTTACTTAATATTGAATTTAGGTTCAGATTTCAGTTCTAGGATATAGTTTGGAAAATCCATTGTTGTTGTTTTAGTGATTTCAAATCAGCGTTGATTCCTGGAAACTGCTGGGACAAGTTCTCGCAGTCTTTTTGGAAGTTTTTCAGATGTTTTGCCATTGGTTCCTTCCTAGAATTGAGAAAGAATGACTGACCCACCGTCACCCAACTGGCTTTATGCCTAAGGTAGGACTAGAACTCATGGTCTTCCAGGTTCTGTCCTGATGCCTTAACCACTACACCAAACTGGGGCTCTTGCTACTTTTCTACCATGCTTCAAATTATTTATGCTAGAAGGTTAAGTCCAGATGAAATACAAATATTTGCAGAGGAAAAACAACAGCTCTCAAAACTATACTTTTTTGCTTCCTATACTAAAAGTTGAGATCAATTTTCACTCTAGATGGATGAATTTATGTGCAATTGGCATGAAAGCTAGTTTACTTCTATTAGGCAAATAGATATGGTCATTAAAACCATATTTTGCCTAGTAACTGGGAGACATTTTTGTACCTAAGAACATAAAATTAAATTATTTTTCCAAAAATTATATCAACTCTCACTCTTACTTCACCATGTAGATTATTTTGGGTTAAATTTAATTTTTTTTAAAAGATCAATCCAAGGATTTCACTTCAGGTTTAGGATTAGGGGCATAACCCATTGAGATCATACTTAAAAACACGCACAATTTAGGAAAAATAAGGAATTTGTTAAATATACAGCAGGAAGCCTTGTGGTGCAGTACTTAGAATGCAGTACTGCAGGCAAACTCAGTCCATAGCTTGAAGTTCGATCATGACCAGCTCAAGGGTGATTCAGCCTTCCATCTTCCGAGGTCAGTAAAATGAGGACCCAGACTGTTGGTGGCAATATGTTATCACTGTAAAGCTCTCAGAGAGTGCTATAAAGCACTGTGAAGTGGTATATATAGTAAGTCTAGATCAGTATTTCTCAACCTTGGCAACTTGAAGATGTCCGGACTTCAACTCCTACAATTCCCCAGCCAGCGAATGCTGGCTGGAGAATTCTAGGAGTTGAAGTCCAGACATCTTCAAGTTGCCAAGGTTGAGAAACACTGGTCTAGATGCTATTGCTAGTGCAATTGCTATACAAGATTTTCAATAACTCATAGCAGATGAGAAAGAATCATTTTAGATTCTGAATGGTGCTGTTTTATCAAATTATATTGCCTACCATTGCAACTCTGCCACCCACTAGTTATGACTCACTCTATGAGCCCATTTCTTCCTCAAAAGATTTTACCAGGTTGATATCAACCTATGGCATGAGGTTTACATTTGAGAGAGTGGGCATTTGTTGCTTTTTGATACTTAGATCTTCTGCTGTTCCACTTCACAATTTCTACCTCTGTGCTCTTTGCAAACAAATAATTAGTGAATAGTATTTCTTGTAATGATAAACACTAGTTAATTTAGTCATAATGTATGTCATAAATCATAACTAACAGTGTCATAAAACATAGTAAGCCATAAATTATAAATTACAGCGTCTGAGTACATGGGTCATATTAAGCCAAAAAGAACTAACCACATTTTCCTTAAAACCAGTAAATGGAGCAAAGAGTAAATAAGAAAAGATACTCTTTTTCTATTTCGGGAAGTCCATGCCAACTGGACTGTTATGAATAAATGTTAATATGGAGAAGAAGGAAAAAGTCTCCCTCAACATCATATGCATGTGGAAGAGCAGTGCATTATCTCCCACTAACCTTGGTGTGTCTTTGGTTTGGTTTGGTTTGGTTTGAATGCCACTCCCACTCCTGGCAGTTTACAATAGTAACAAGCATAATAAAAACTGCATGAAGACTTGAATCGAACTGGGCTTAAAGGGCCTTTCAAAATTCTTCAACATATTCATGAATGGAAGAATTGGATAGACCATTTCTTTGACTTTCTCTAAGTGAACAAAGAACTCTCCTACAAAGGATAGGACTTCCATTCTGTGGAGACACAAACATCACTCCTGAAAAAGCCACATAAGAAGAATTTTGGCTTGAGGTTGGTTTGAGGTATCAGAAGCCAAGGAGGTTGGAGAAACGCAGCCCTCTGTCACTTCTTAACTAAGGAAGCTCAAGAAGGCCACAATCTTTTCTTCTTTGAGCTTCCTCTGCCTGATTCTGGGTTTTCACAGGCAACCCTGTCCTCTTTTTCTGCTCTCCACATGTTTAGCTGGGAGGCCTGAAGGTAAGTTGAACAAGGATTATTTTAAATGTCATAGCTCTCCATGCCATCTGGAGTCCCAGAACACACAGCAAGCTGCACTGTATTCCACAGAAGCTAAATGCTTGGTGCTTAGTAAGAGCTGTATGGAAAGGGTGAACGAGTAGTCTTGTCCTTTACTCGTTTGTAAGCCCAACTGGTGCTCAGATGACAATTTCTCAAAATTTGGAGCCACCATTCTTTCTTTCTACAAATGCATTGGGATTGTACCAAATGGGAAATCCTGGAACTAAAATGAATATTTATACATTTTTAATTTGAGAGATGTTTAGAACGGAGTGGTTACAACATTAATTGTAATACAGACAAAGAAAAGAATATCAGGATATTAATGTTTATGTCTATGTGAAAATAATGGTGGTTATAATCTTACCTGGATTATTTATAATAATTCATATTCTGCCTTGCCCAGTGAAGTTCCTGAAATTATCCAGAAAAACCTTCATCCAAACCTTGAATATGATTTATCTTTGAAAGTATATTGATCTGTTTATATTTCTTATAAATCACAGAACACAAACATCAATAATTCCATGCTTTTCAAAATGTTCTAATGCTATTTTAAAAAAAGATACTATAATATGTGCTAAAAAGAATATTTCATCAAAGGAATTTTACATGAAATGCAAACCTAGATATTTTATTGTGAAATCCATCTACAACATTTTTGCGCCAATCTCTCTCTCTCTGTGTGTGTGTGTGTGAGAGAGAGAGAGAGAGAGAGAGAGAGGGAGGGAGGGAGGGAGGGAGGGAGAGAGATTATACAGAAATAGGATGGAATAAATTCACATGACAAATAGAGTTTGAGTCTCCATAGTAAATGATTATCTATGGCTCTCATAATAATAGCTGATAATTTCCCCTTTCCCTCCTGGGCTTTCCCCCTGGATCATGCACAATTGCTGAGGATTGTTGTGGACAGCTAAAGCCTTAATGGTGTAGGGTCTGCTTGGGTGGGGAATTGGACTAGATGACCAATTCTATTAATCTGTACCATCTGTATTCATTTTAAATTTGTCACATTGTTCTGGGGCTATGTGTGTGGCATTGCCACAATTGCTAAAACCAACTTTGGGAACATAGAACAGGTAAATGAGTGAGTGACTCGCATGCAGTTATGATCTTTTTTTTTAACCTTTATCTCAAACTCATTCCTCAATTTCAGGTCTTAAAGGAGATGGGAATCTTTACACTAGCCTGCCCCCTAACAAACGCGAGGAGGTTGAAAAGCTGTTGAACGGTTCCACAGAGGAGACATGGCGTCACCTGGCCGGAGAACTAGGCTACAAGGAAGATCACATAGACTCCTTTACACAAGAGGAATACCCCGTTCGTGCGCTGCTCTCTGATTGGTCCAGCAAGGACAGTTCCACCATGGATGCCCTTTATTCAGCCTTGCGCAAGATTCAAAGGGGGGACATTGTGGAAAGCCTTTACAGTGAATCCACTGCTAGCTCTCCAGTGTGAAGGAGGAAGAGGGGGCAGAGGTTAGCTCTCAGTTAGCTCCTCATTTCCCCTGCCCCACTGGTGCCTCTTGGAAGAAGAACATGTGAAGGAAAAATAGAGCTCATTCTTTCCGGGGACACTGGAACAATCCTGTAAGCACTGATTGTTATTTAGTTATTTTTCCCTCTCTGCCCTACCGTCCTGGTATTTTCGTCCAATAGTTCCTGCTAGTAACAGATAATAAGATGGTAAAAGCAAATGAAAGAAGGGAAAGGAAATGGATGTCTTGTTTATACTCTATATGCTCCTTAAAATCTCCTGGACCTATAGTGGACTGCTGATTCTGAACTGAGACAAGAATGAAGAAAGACATCCGTCCAAAGCGAATTGCTTGACTTCTCTTTCAGGTGCCTCTGACATTCATCCCATGTGCTTCTCTCATGATCCCATCGACATTAGTTCTCTTTCTTCTCTTGTACATCTTCTTTCCTTCAGCCACCAGTTTACCCTATTCAAGCACATCTGAAATCAGGAAGAAAAAAAAACCAAGGAGACCAGCCAGATATGCTACAGAGTGATGGATTCAAAGAAGGCAGAGAGAGCAGGAATGCTGGGCCTGAAACTAGGAGACATATGGTGTTTAGAGGACAAAGTGAACATTTGTTTTGAGGCAACCTCCTGGAGGGTCTCTGAGTGGGGAGAAAAGAAATGTGGACCAGGTTTCTAGCTATCAAAACTGACAATATGAAGATCAAAGTGAGAAGTTAAGGGATGGAACCCAAAGAGAAAATAACCACATTTCCATCCAAGTATTGGTGACCACATCAAGACTATATTTGATCCTACCCTTGTTTTCTTGCTCAGATTCATTCTTCCTAGCTAATAAGGATTTTTTTTTAAAAAAAACAACCTTTTCTCTTTTTCTCTTTTTGGGTCTGACTCAAACCAGTTTAAAGTCATATAAACCCTTGTTTAAAGGAGCCAGATAGTGGCCGCCTTGCGTCGCCATGTGCAAATGGGTGGCAATATAAATTTCCTAAATAAATAAAATAAGCCACACTGATGAGTGGACCTAATCAGAAGCAAACAAAGCAAGTGGTCAGACATATTCATTCATTTTCCAAGGTATGCTGCTTTGATGAAGCCACAACCTCTACGTTCTTCTTCAAACTGGTAAACCAATCACTGTGTGTTAAGAAGCTGTTATCTCTATTGCGTTATAAGGGGAAGCAAGCAAAAAAAAATCCCTTAGTGGCCTTACTGCACAAAGTAGGGAGCAATCTATATGAAAACATAGCTATTCTCAGAGGTAGAATTTTGTTGAATGTTATTCCTGTGTCAAGCCACTAAAGCAACCTGGTATTTTCTGTTTTCAAATATTAGAGGGATATGACAGTACTATGGGGATAACATGGTGGGGAAATTCTACAAGCTAACAAGAATCACCAAAAGCTCTTGGGCAAAAAAGAGAGAGAGAGAGAAAGAGAAAGAACTAGAACTGAACATTTCCCTCCCTCTGTTTGTATTACAAGATTAATGTTGCTTTCTTTTATTCTTATTTTGATGGTATTCATATAGACCGGATGAAAAGAAATGGTGGCATTTGAAAGCTGATAGGGTTTTAAACAGTTGACTGGGTTGTTCATGGGAATTTAGCTGCTCATCTTGTTTCTCTGATTTAAAACCATGGAGAAGAAATCTCTCCATCATATGTATGCACGCACACGTATATATAAATATATACTTAGAAAGTAATGGGAATACTTCCTGGGGAATGTTAGTTAGGAATGCTAATTAATTTCCTTTCTCAACCAAGAGATGATTAGGGAAGCTTGGCAGGCTGCACAAAGTGTTGCTATTCTGATCATTTTTCTGTCATCATACCAGTTTTAATGGTTTGCCTCATCAGAAAACTTTTATTTTAACCTTGACATTTTTGCTGTCAACAAAACTTAGTAGCAATTTTAAATAGGATAGTACAAACAGATTGAGAAAAGTTAATTACATTTTTGCTTTCTATTTAAAAACTTTTTACAGAACAACTAAAATCATGTCTTTATTCATAGAATGTTGCTATTACATAACAATGATAATAAAGCAACCAGAGGAAGAGCTAATAATATATCTTCTTAAATTGTTTAGAAGAAAAATATGGAGATACATGGACGTACTTGTGGCCTTGCTGATTTTGGGTCTAACTACTGGCCCACCTAGCTTAACATTCTTCTTTGATCTGGAAGCAATCTTCATTTATTCAGACATAAGCCTTTTTGTATCAATTCTGAAACCCAAGGTCCCTTTTTATGGCATGAAGGGCAAAATGCTTGTGAAGAATATCTCTTCTTGTAGAGATATGTGCCTTGTGTTCAGTGACTATACCAAAGAAGCAAAACAGTGCCAAATGGTTTTGCTTTTCTTGAACATGCAATTAAACAACTCTGCCTTTTAAGATCTACATTAAGCCTGCCATTTTTCTTTGGGGACAACCAAATCTATACAGATTAAGAGATACAGGCAAGATAGAAACCCCACAGGAATTTCGGATTATAGCGAACTATAGCAAAATTTAGCAGGTAAATTTTGGCACATGACACATATGATTTGGAGCTTTTCCTGCAAAAGAGAGAAAGCCCTTCTTCTAAATAATATTCCTTATTGTTCTGAAGACAGAGTAGGAACAAGAAAACCAATAAATATAAAAGACTGAATGATTAGTATTCCTGAATAATAAAACTATGAGGTATAAATTGTCATATTGTAACTGTGTTTTGCAACAGCTACATCTCTTCCCAAAATCATGTTACCAACTGCATAATCCTAGGAAAAGATGGGACTATTTTTTAAATGTCGCAGAGACATCCTATGTCAAAGCTTCTTTTTGGAATGAAATCAGAAATGTGGTACAGTTGTGTTAAATATCATAATCATGTGATTGATTTGCACTGTTAGTACTTGCATATGAAGACCCCCTCCTCATATATGACTAAGAAGGACACAGTGTCAGTGAATTACAGTGCCTTTGGAGTACAACTTTTTCTTTTAACCCAGGAAATTTTTATGGGCTGTTCTTATGTTAACAGCCCATAAAAAGAGAGGGAAATATGATATGGCAAAGAAAGGCAGAGCTTAGTTGAAATTTGGCCTATTTTACCTGGAGTAAAATAGAGTATATCTCTATAGCAGAGCCATGCTTAGTTGTAAAGATACAAGTATAGAAGAGAATAAAATGAGAAAATAACACTTTATTATAATTCATTGTGGCATATGTCTCCATTTTATTCACTGCATTGAGCACAGTAAATCTGTGGCTTTTCTTTGTGGGTTCAGATGCCAGACTATCCAAAAAGCTCGATAGTTCCTGCTAGTCTCCTGCTAGAAGATTGAAGGAGAATAATTGGTTATTTTCTCGGGGCTACTTAAAATGTGTATGGGAGAGTGTGTATATATGCAATACACACACTTCCAGGTTAGAATCCATGTTGGATTTACAGATTTGGTGGATCCAGGAAAACCCTCCTCCATTCCATTGGAGAAAGGAAGTTTCCAAAGTTGAACTTCTTCCTTGAAAATTAGAACTTTTTCTCTAAAAAAGTTGGTTGAATGACAATTTATAGTTCAAACCATTTTATGTCTTCATTTGTTTATGTGGGGGTTTTATATCTTATCCCAAAATACTGAATAAATATTTCTCTTGACAGAAGCATTGGACTGGTTAGTAGGTTTCACTGTGGCTAGTTAGTAAGTTTCAATAAGATAGACTGGAGATCTACTCCCTTCACTTCTATGTTGGCAAGGGTGGGCGACTTAAAAGTGATTGGGAGGAGAAAAAGGTCACATCTGCAATGTAAATGTAAATGATTTTGTAACCGCTGCATGGCCATGTACATGTGTACTGCGCAAATATGAATAACCTTATGGATGTATTACAAAAATCAGATGAGGAAAGGGTACACTATATTAAGTATTCAGTTGAGCCCCCCCCCCCCCTGATGCAATTCGTGCATTTCAAGAGGTTTGAATTTCTCTGCCCTCATTCTTCCCTATTCCTTGAACCAAATTGACATCACAAAATATCCCCTAAATTTTGCAGCTCCTCCAAGTTTACTTTGCAATCAAAAAAGACAAACTGAGCAGATTTAGATAAACATACCTAATGGGCCTACAGCTGTTACAGACATTTTGGTACAGACACAGATGTTAGCTTTTAATGATAAATATCCTGGAGTCCATGGCTGATGTTAAACTGTTATATGTGTTTGAGTTCATTTCAACTAATTGATGAATTATAATTAGCAACTAATCAGTTTTGGTGATTAGTCAAGACTGCTGTGTGGCTAGATAGCAGCAAACCACTTTGAAGAGCAGCACCTTTGTTGAGTTATCATTCAAAAAAATCATTCAGTTTTATGTGTTGTATCCTTCTTCTTTTTCACAATAGCATGGGCTATTTAGTATCTGGGTGGTCTCTCGTCCAATTGCTGCTCTGATCCAAACCTGTTTACCTTTAGAAGCTCAGTTGAAGCAAAGGTACTTTCGTAAACATTGATTATAGCACTAGTAGAACATCATTTCTTCATCTGCACACTATAAAAAAGTGAAACTATAATTGAATTTCCATTACCATTAAGGGACATTGTGGCTTTTCCATGCATTCATCCCATTGTATTATTCCATCCCTAAGTCCTTAGCACTATTCTTTTATCTTTTTAAAAGATGTAGCTTTGACATAGTCAGGAACATAATGCAGCTAAACCTAAGCTAGACAACCCCTTAATATCATTTTTTTTGTGTGATGTGGTTCTATTTTTAAATTTACTTTTAAATAGGACCAAAATATCTTCCCAGCTTTAGCTCTGTTACAGCAAAACAATACTTATATTGAACTTTCTGAAGAGTTCTATCCCTTTGATGTCATAATGCAAAATGTTTCTAGATATAACTGTTTTAACAAGTAATCAGTGATAAGGACTGGAGCAATATTTTTTAAAAAATTGTTAGCATAGCTTAGTTTTAATGTAACACTTAAGCATTAGATGGTTAATTTAAAAAAAATTGAAAAACTACTATTGGTCATACTGTTAAGCTATGACTGGAAATAATATTCTTTCATTTGTAACACACTTGAGACCGCCTACTGCCAATTACCTCCACTCGACCAATTAGATCACATAGATTAGGCCTCCTCCGAGTTCCATCTGCCGGTCAATGTCGACTGGCAACCACGCGGAGGAGAGCCTTCTCGGTGGCAGCTCTGACCCTATGGAACGATCTCCCCGTGGAGATTCGTACCCTCACCACCCTCCAGACCTTCCGCATAGCCCTTAAAACCTGGCTGTCCCGTCAGGCCTGGGGTTAAAGACCCCAACCCACCCGAATTGTATGAATGTTGTGCTTTTAAGGATGTACTGTCTTATGTGTTAATTTGTTTGTCCTCCCTTCCTTCCGAATTGTGAGCCGCCCTGAGTCCCCCCAGGGAAAAGGGCGGCATATAAATAAACTACTCATACTCATACTCATACTTTCATTTATACAGAATTTTACTTCTACTTTATTTTAGACCATGTGTGTGTGTGAGAGAGAGAGAGACAGACAGACAGAATCAGAGAAAGGAATTAGAAAAGCAATTAAAATGGATGATGATTAAAAGGTCATCTGATTAAATTGCAGGCATGATGATGAACTAAATCTTTTGGTCTCCCCAATCTTTTTTTAATACAGTTTTTATTAATTTATAATATAAAATACAAAAATATAAAAGCAAATAGTAGGAAAAATAAGGGAGGGAAAGTGAAGGAGAAGTGTAGAAAAGAAGGGAAAAAAGAAAAAAAGGTATTGACTCCCGACTCCCTCTGTTGCAATAGAATAAAACAGTAACATCAAACTTCAACTTTTTACTTTTACATAATACCATAAATTATCCATTTCAATAACAAGAAAATATATCTAATCAGTAAAACCCAAAAATAACCTTTCATTTTTTTCCACCTCAAGTCCATAAGCGGTTTCCAAGTAGAAACAAAAGTAATTATGTTTTTTTTCTTTTATCAAAGCAGTCAATTTAGCCATCTCTGCTAGCTCCATCAATTTTTGCAGCCAATGTGTCCATTGTGGGGATCAAAGTGTCCTTGAATTTCTATGCATTAAGTAGTCTTGCTGCTGTCAACATATATAACATCAAAGTTCAAAATTTTCCCCCATGTCTTTTTTCCATTAAACCAATGTAATGCCATACTTTCATAAAAGCAAAAGAAAAGTGCTAAAGGCATTTTACACTTGAGTAACTTTGTTATTCCTCCTCCACTTCAACAATCATGGAAAACACCACCTACAAAATTCAAGATAATTATAAATGAGAGGTTGTACTATGCAGACACTATCACATTGGAGTAAATAAATTATGGTTACTGTACCATAAACATTTACTGGAGAACAGCCTTGACAGTTCCAGACTGTAATCCAGGTATCATACTGGAAGTAATGTCCCAAATAAGATCACGTTCTTTGAAGCTCCAGACTAAAGTAGGAGCCAAATGACTTGGTCCTATGTATTGGCCTGAGCTCAAATTCCTCAACTCAGATCAATCTGGGATTGAGAAGGGCATCCGGTGCATAGAATAAAGAATCAAGGTTCCTCTCAAACTAGCCACCCCATTGAAATGTTTAATAAGGGGCAACATGTTAAATACTCTGAGAGTAACTACATTTATTTAATCCAATCAATGCATTTTGTCATGGGATCATCCATTTCTTTATCTTTCTGACTTGCCCATTTTTGAGAAACTCTGCTCAACCACCCTTTAAAGGTTACATGTGGTGCTCAACTTGAAAAGGGTCACACTGCCTACTGTAAGTTGTCTTTTGTCATTTCTTCCTAAGCCTAAATGAATACACTCACACTGCAATGAAACTAAATTAAATGTTAAAAAGTTATATTTATGTAGTTACTTACCAAGCATGTCTAAATTATGTTAAAGTAACCAGAATATTTTTACAATCCCAACTTTTGAGTACTCTTAATGTTTGGAAATCAGGATGCGAGTTAGCTCAGTGGCTAAGACGCTGAGCTTGTTGATCAGAAAGGTCGGCAGTTTGGCGGTTTGAACCCCTACCGTCGTGTAATGGAGTGAGATCCTTTTACTTGTCCCAGTTTCTGCCAACCTAGCAGTTCGAAAGCATGTAAAAATGCAATTAGAAAAATAGGGACCATCTTTGGTGGGAAGGTAACAGTGTTCCGTGCGCATTCGGCATTTAGTCATGACGGCCACATGACCACGGAGATGTCTTCGGACAGAGCTGGCTCTTTGGCTTTGAAACAGAGATGAGCACTGCCCCCTAGAGTCCAGAATGACTAGCACATATGTTCAAGGGGAACCTTTACCTTTATCTTCTTAATGTTTGGAAATTGAAAGTTGAAAAATTTGACACACCTTACCCAGTACTTTAACTAGTGTAAGGTTTTTAAGTTTCACACAGAACTATGAGCTTAATGGACTGGATCATGCAACAGCATCAGCCCCGAAGAGCAAACTAAGATTATTACCAACCAGGCTTAGGAGTTTGTACAAAGGTGGCCACTAAGTATTCAGCTGGTGAAGCATATAGTCTGAACACAGCCATTTTGGAAGTGATGATTTGCTCATTAGAAAGAGAAGGTGTTTAACACATACTAGAAGGTCCTTGCCTCCATTAGAACATAAATGCTTTGAAACTTTTTATGTGACAAGCACATTAAAAAATCAGCACTTCAGTCAAACTGTTGTGACTGTTAATGGTAATTTTCTTGACAGCTCCACCCCTCAAATGCCCCTGCATAACTTTTGGCATTTTTCCCTCTACTATTTACCTAGAAACCACCTAAAAATAACACTCACAATGCCAACAGGTCAAAGAGTGGATGAACCAACTTTCTGACTCCGGAAGAACAAATAATGTTAAGCAACAACTTATTTGAATCCATTTCTATCTAAACTTCAAACCTTTCCCCTCCCCCCGCAGAAGACAATCTAAACGGTAAGTAACAGACATTGACAGAAGCAGCCAGCACCAGAATGAGGAGAGCTGCCCAGATGTTCCTTATTTTAAAGTCAAGTTTTGTTTTACATCTTGTTTATGTGCTAAGAGATACCCAAGGTTGTTTAATTCTGTGTTATTATCTTGCTCAACCTTTTGTAAGCAGATCTGAAAGTGGAAATCTTTCATAATCTCAACATGGAAAGGGGATTATGTGGTTATTCTCGGGAGACAGGAAAGGCTCTTTTTATAGGCACAGGAACTCATGTTCCACTGTGCCCATGGAAAATGTTTTCCTTTCACCTTTAACTAATTGACAAGCTTCAAATCCTCATCTATCCATCCACCCACCCTATTTCTAAATGATCAAATTTGGCTCAGCACATGCTGACAGATTAAAAATGAAAGCTGCAAAATTCTGAGTTTCTTATAAGGAAATGATTTTATATAAAAGTGATAAAATAAAGATAATTGGAAGACACAAAGAGCAACATTAGTTTTTGAGGCAAACCTTTAAGAACACCTTTTGAATCTTGCACACATGAAATAATGTACAAATGTTTGCCTGCGTGTTTCTATTTTGAGCCTGAGTCCACAGCAACTCAGCTTCAGTTACATTTTTTAAATCAACGTATTTCCAAGGGAAAAAAGAATATAGGTGAGAAAGACTTTGGGAGATGGGGTGAAGAGATGCTGACTAGGGAGTGATGAGATAAGAGAGGGCATAGCCTGCACTCAAAAGTGTTTCAGGGTGTAAAGAAGATGGTGAGAGATTTGTACTTTCAGATTTGCAAGATTCTGTTAATGTAGCCTTACAATAAAGTAGAATTAACTCATCTGGTATGTTCTCTGTCTGTTCTATCTGGTAAAACTGACAACATATGACTAGAAGACAAAAACAGAAAACCAAAGGGCTCAACCATCATCCTTATTCAGGGCATAGAAAACAATAAGTTTTTAACAATTTGCGGAAAGCTAAAAGGACAGAAACAGAATAGTTCTCCCAGGGGATATCAGTCCACAGGACGGGAGACATCACTGAGAAGGCACCCTTCCTAAAGTGGGGCTACTTAATGATAGAATGTGGAGCATGCCTACTTTAGGAGCATGCCTACTTCACTGGATGAGTAGAAACCAGGGGTGGTATTTACTTACCTTCCCTACCAGTTCACATATGGACACTCCACGCATGCGCTCCGCCCTCCGCACATGTGCTTTGCCTAAAAAGGGGGGCCTAAATGGAATGCTGTGGAGCCGGGGTGGGCGGACGGGGCCACCTGCAATTTCCGCTACTGGCTCTGGCGAACCAGTCTGAACTGGTAGAATACCACCTCTGGTAGAAGCATATGGAGACATGTGGTCCCTCAAGTAAACTGAGTTTTCGTCATGAAGGTCTTCTGTAATGGTATGTGAGAATGACCATGGGAGACAGAAGGAAGAGCTGCAGACCAGGAACAGGTCAGACAAGGAAATGGGGAAATGGCAAACATCTTTTCCTAGTTTGCTGGATTGTAAATACAATGGGGAGAGATTTACTTTCAGATGGAGTTGAAAGACTTTCTTAATGTAATCTTACTATAAAGTTAGAGCTAATAATTCTGAACGTGCTTCTTGTTAGGAAAACTTTGCAGACTGAAAACATCATAGGTGATATTCAGCATTTTGAATTGTACCAATTGGCAACCAATGCAGTTCATGAAGCATGTAATTAAATGTAAGCATATGGTTTGCTCATACTGTTCAAGGAAATACACTGGGCTGGAGTGTCCAGAGGGGAGTCCAAAAAGTTAAGAGGGCAGGCACAACTACACAATTAATTAATTAATTCATTAACTACACAATCTCTTTTTTTACATGCAACATGATGGTGGCCATTATCTTCACTTCAACAGCATTAAGTATCTGGCACAATTACTTGTTCAAAACAATACACCACCCTGTGCAGATAGAGTTTTGTCACTAACCATAGGCAAAATATGGGCTAAGTAATTAAAAACCCTTTCCATCTTCCAAACTTGTGGAAACCTCACTTGGGCATGTGATATCTCCTTGTTTTATTGGCAGCACCAATAAATTATGCATTAACACTGCATTTTTCTCTTTCCTGATGGTACACAGCTATCTTTTTGAAGAGTTTAAAAATCATAGAAAAGGATGGAGACAAAAAGAAGAAGCATGATGGGAACCAAATAGGGAAAAACAAAAACAGATGAACTATTCTCACAAGGTGGTCAAATAGGCAGGAATCAGGAGACAAGTATTTCCGCTATCCCCAACAATTTATAGTTATTGCAGGAGGCAAAAATATTATCCATGGAAGATGGAAATGAGCATGAGGCTAATACAGCTTGGAGAAGGGAAAGGAACAGGAAAGGTCAAAGGATTTCCTCTTCTTTGGCAGTTTTATAGCTTCCAAAGGAAAAGTAGAAAAATGGATGAAAGAAAAACATCTTACATCTGGTTTAATTAGACTCACCAATTGGGCCAATCTGGTTCTTACTGATGAGCTGAATCAATTTCCCATCATTCCAAGCTGGCATGCCCAGTGGTCAAGAAATCTTTCAAGTGAGGATCAGGACAGAGAGTATTTGATCACAAACAAAAATTAGCTAGTTTTATTCTAATAAACATCTGTGTTGTTTCCAGTTGGACAACTCCTAGTATTACAGTCAACAGAATTTGCACAGCTATTCCATTCCATCTTTTGCTCTTTAACAGATTATCATTTTTTCCTTTTCAATAAGGGATGATTGGACTTTAAACCTCTTGAATGTAATAGAACAATTGCAGAATAAAATCTTTGTTCCAGAGGGTTGATGTCCTCTCACATTTATTAATTCAATCATTCCATGTGAATGAATTGTGCTTTATAATCCAATGCCACTTCTATTAACTGCAATGCTTCATGTATGCTTAGCCAATCTAGTTCATGTATTACTGGATCATACTTGAATTACCACAGCACCCAGAGCCAGAACCAAATACATCATGTGATAGGTAAACTGAGTCACTCTCTCTTTCTGCCTCTCAGGATCTATTTACAAAACTCCTTCTTTAGCATCATAACTGATTTTGAACATCCTGTCTTACCATCTACCCTATTCACTTTATGACAAACTTTTACAAAAATTATTCCTGATTCTCCATCAGCTTCTTGAGGTTCATATTTGTCCGGGAAAGAGAAATGGGGCTATATATATGTAATAATACATCTATTGAAGTCTCTTATGGACATTTATGAATCCATAAGTCTTGGAGCAGGCATCCTCCGGTGATGTGGGATTTCCCTCCCATGATTCTCAGCCACTGTAGTCAATTGAGCTGCTGTCTTGAATACTATAGTATCGTCTACTATAATAAATACTATAAAAGTTGTTGCAGACCAATGCAGCTTGGTTGCAGACTAGCATTCCACCCAAAGTACAATCCAATATTTGGAATATTTGAATGAATGAATGAATTTCAAATATTATATTTTGAGTGAAATACAATATTTCATTCAAGATAGTAGAAAGAGTGAAGCCAAAACAGAATCTCAGTAGAAACATTTCTGCATTTTGAGTTTCCTTGCAGATACTTGCTGGGCCAGTAACTTCAGAGAACATAAACAAAGAAGTAGTGGAAAAAAAATACATGGTCATAGAGTGTGACTTAAAGAGAGAAAGTGCTCACTGGAATCTTCTACACTTTGTTCCTCTCCATCTTAATTGGGCTTTAAACACTACTTGTTGTTGGGCCTATATTATCTCAGAAAATTATTCACTGTCAAAAAATGAAGGATTCACGTCTTGGTTCCTCCCCCTCCCCTTTCTCCTTTCTCTTATTAGTTTTTGGGATGAAAAGGCAAAGGCAGAGATTGAACTGAGTCAAGGAGTCAGGCAGTGAAGCAGAGCTGCCTGCTTGCCACCCCATGTGCCCCAAGGCACAATCTGTCTCCCAGATGTAGAAGAGAGCAGTCGCATTCCCCAGTAATGTAAAACAGGTTGCTTTTGCAAAGCCTATAGAGGCAGCAACATGTCAGCTACATGCCAAACTGCAGGTCAACTTTGCCCCCCAATAGTGCAGCTTCATGTCTTTATAAACACAGGGGCCGCTCAGAGCAAGAAGGGTTTGATGTGGAGAAGATGCAAAGTCCTGGTAAGAAGATCCCTTCTTGTCACTTTTTTCCTAAACTGACAGGAATTTCTGGGTCAGATTAGGAGTGGGTGAAAAATTATTCTTAAATTAGCAAGCATTCATTTACTAGAAAGATGAAAAGATGAGATTCTGAAGATTGAATGTGTGGGAAAGCAAATGGAAAGCAAATCTATTTGCTTCTACACAGACAGACAGACAGACAGACAGACACACACACACACACTCTTGCTAGAATGCTTTTGGGTTTAAAGCCCTGTATATTCACACACACTTATGGTCTTGAAATAGAATTGCTATTTACACCCCCACAGCCTTGACTTACTCCTCATCTTTAAAGCTACATGGAAGATAGGTATACTTTTAGCCTTTCCACAGATTAACAAATAATATCATTTTGTTCATTTTTAATAAGAAGTTGTTACAATTCACTAACTTGGTATGTATATTACTTCATTTGTATTAAGATTTTAATGTGGAAGCAAGCAAACTTTAAAGATTAGGCTTAATTTAGAGAACTCAATATCTTTAGGGTTCAGCCCTATAACATGCAAACCAAAGAACATCTGAGCAGAATAGAGAATTAAAACAGATTAAGAGTAAAGGATCCTTAACCACCATGCTTAATTATCCCTAGTAGAGAAGCCATGTTTGTTTGTTTTTATTCCACCTTTATTATTTTACAAATAAATGAAGGCAGCAAATATAAGCAACACATCTTCCTCCTATTTTCCCCACAACAAGTGGGTTGGGCTGAGAGAGAGAGAGATTAGCAGGAGCAATGCCCATACCAAGATATAAGGAGATGAAGTGGTAGTGAGTATCTACAGCAATGCAAGGGGAAGATGAAGGCTGTAGTATAGTCCGGTCTATTTTTAGCCCTAGGTTTAGGCTGCCATCAGGATACATTGGCCAAAGTAGCTTTTCAGGAGATCAGGTTGACAATACAATACAATACAATACAATACAATAGCAGAGTGGGAAGGGACATTGGAGGTCTTCTAGTCCAACCCCCTGTCTAGGCAGGAAACCCTATACCGTTTCAGACAAATGGCTATCCAACATCTTCTTAAAGACTTCCAGTGTTGGGGCATTCACAATTTCTGGAGGCAAGCTGTTCCACTGATTAATTGTTCTAACTGTCAGGAAATTTCTCCTCAGTTCTAAGTTGCTTCTCTCCTTGATTAGTTTCCACCCATTGCTTCTTGTTGTACCCTCAGGTGCCTTGGAAAATAGTTTGACTCCCTTTTCTTTGTGGCAGCCCCTGAGATATTGGAACACTGCTATCATGTCTCCCCTAGTCCTTCTTTTCACTAAACTAGACATACCCAGTTCCTGCAACCATTCCTCATATGTTTTAGCCTCCAGTCTCCTAATCATCTTTGTTGCTCTTCTCTGCACTCTTTCTAGAGTCTCCACATCTTTTCTACATTGTGGTGACCAAAACTGAATGCAGTATTCCAAGTGTGGCCTTACCAAGGCATTATAAAGTGGTATTAACACTTCACGTGATCTTGATTCTATCCCTCTGTTTATGTAGCCTAGAATTGTGTTGGCTTTTTTGGCAGCTGCTGCACACTGCTGGCTCATATTTAAATGGTTGTCCACTAGGACTCCAAGATCCCTCTCACAGTTACTACTATTGAGGAAGGTACCACCTGTACTGTACCTGTGCATTTCATTTTTCTTGCCTAAATGTAGAACCTTACTCTTTTCACCATTGAATTTCATTTTATTAGATAGTGTCCAATGTTCAAGTTTGTCAAGATCCTTCTGTATCTTAAGCCTGTCTTCAGGAGTGTCGGTTATTCCTGCCAGCTTGGTGTCATCTACAAATTTGATGAGTTCCTCATTTATTCCCTCATCCAAATCATTGATGAAGATGTTGAAGAGTACTGGGCCCAAAACAGAGCCTTGGGGTACTCCACTGCATTCTTCCTTCCATGAAGATGCAATTCCATTGAGGACTACACATTGAATGTGGTTGGTCAGCCAGTTACGAATGCATCTGGTGATGCTGTCCAACCCACATTCTTCTACTTTATCTAGTAGTAGGTTATGGTCTACCTTATCAAATGCCTTACTGAAGTCCAAGTAAACTATATCGACAACATTCCTCTGGTCCACTAATTTTGTCACATTATCAAAGAA
Source organism: Thamnophis elegans (assembly GCF_009769535.1). Taxonomy (NCBI): domain Eukaryota; kingdom Metazoa; phylum Chordata; class Lepidosauria; order Squamata; family Natricidae; genus Thamnophis; species Thamnophis elegans. The sequence goes on from NC_045558.1 coordinate 103,454,320, forward strand.
TGCAATAAGTCTGGCATGATCTGTTTTTGACAAACCCAGGTTGGCTTTTGGCTATTACTTTTGTTACTTCTAGGTGTTCACTAATTCATTGCTTATCTTTTCCAGAATCTTTCCTGGTATTGAAGTCAGGCTGATAGGTCTGTAGTTTCCTGGATCTGTTTTTTTCCCTTTTTTGAAGATGGGAACCACATCAGCTCTTTTCCAATCCTCTGGTAGTTCCCCGGTGCTCCAGGATCTCTGAAAGATATAGTTCAGTGGTTCTGAGTACTCGTCTGCCAGTTCCTTCAGAACCCTGGGGTGTAATCCGTCTGGTCCTGGTGATTTGAACTCGTCTAGGGTAGACAGATGCTCACTTACCATTTTCTTCGGTATTTCAACTTGTGTTCCTAATCTGATTTTTGTGGTGCTGTTTTATCCCTTTGTGTAAAGACAGATGCAAAACATGAGTTAAATAGTTTTGCTTTCTCCCTGTTGCTTGTCACCTTCTTGCCACTTTCTCCCAGCAATGGACCAATTGTTTCCTTAACTTTTTTCTTGTTTTTAACATGTTAGAAGAAGCTTTTTTGTTATTTTTTTACTTTTGTGGCAAGCCTTCCTTCATTGTAATCCTTAGCTTCCTCTTAGCTTCATCTTTACATGCTCGGGCTATTTGCTGATATTCTGCCTTAGTTATGTCCCCCCTTTCCACTTTTTATACTTATCTTTTTTGTCTTTCAATTTGTCAGAGAGTTATTTATGCAGCCATGCTGGTTTCTTTTGGGAGCTGTTATTTTTCTTCTTAATTGGTATTGTGCTAGACTGGGCTTTTGTAATCTCATTTTTCAAAATTTCCCAAGCTTCTTGAGTTGTTCTCCCCTTGAGGATTCTCATCAATGGAATGTTTCCCAAGCTCTCTCTAAGTTTATTGAAATTAGCTCTCTTATAGTCCAAGATTCTAGTTTCAGTTTGTTCTACTACTTGTGTTTGCATAATGTTGAATTCCAATATTGCATGGTCACTTGCCCCCAGGGTCCCTGTGGCTTCAACACCTTTTATCATTTCCTCTCTGTTAGTGAGAATTAAGTCCAATATGGCTGATCTCCTTGATCTCCTTCTCTACTTTTTGGGAAACAAAGTTGTCTGCTAGGTTCATGAGGAACCTGTTGGATCTTCCACTTGGTGCAGAGTTTGTTTCCCAGTTGATGTCAGGGTAGTTAAAATCCCCCCTACTGTTGTGGTGTGCTTCCTACATACCTTAGTTAGCTGACTAGCAAAAAGTTCCTCTACTTCCTCTGCTTAGTATAGATCTATGGCAATGTCCCCCCCCCCAACCTTTAATATTGACTCAAATGCATTCAAGATAACAAGGTCTGAAACACAAATTTATAGGCTTTAATATTCCACCAAAACTAAGTTGCAATTTGTGGCCTGGTTATTTATCCTAATTAAGGTTATCCTTTCATTGTTAATATGATATATATGTTAGCGACTAAACATTCAATGATAATCTATAAGAGTCTACAAAATACTAAAATCCCTACTTATTAACCATCAAAAATTAGCTAAATTTTATCATCAATTGGCATTATCAGCCAGTGTCTTTCCAGTAGCAAAATAATCCTTTCTCTCTTGCCAGCAGCTGCATCATTTCTCTTAATAGAATCTTTTCAGAGTTTAACATTTCTCTCCGCACTCTGTAGCTTAAAGGTCAGTGAAACCAAGTGAAGCAGGACAAAGGATACATTGTATCCAAAAGAGAAACAAAGTTCAGACTTTGGCTTCCAGGTGGCAGATTCAATAATTAGTCAATTGTTATTTGTTTTGCTTTCCCTTAAATATCTTTCAAATAGTTTTAACCAATAGAAGGAAAAAAATTGTTGAAATAAGAGAAGTTTAATTTAGCCAACCCAAAAAAATTAGGGTAGTAAAAAGGAAAAAAATAGGAAAAAAAAGATCAGTCCATAGACTACAAGTAGGGAGACAGGAAATGTTGCAATTACTTCAATCCACAAAACATCGTTACTAACTAGAGCAGGAAATCTTCTAGTAGCAGTCCAATAAGTGTCAAAATCGCCGCTTTATTCTTACTTTGGGGACTAGTTGTTATTATTTTTTTAAGAAAAAAAGTTTCTTAACACGGATCTTCTGAAAAGAAAAAAAGAAAAAAAACCCTCACCAGATGGAACGCTTTCGCTTCGTCTCTTCCTTCAGGAGCCGTCTCCGACTATGCCAGCCCAGAGGCTGCCTGTTTGTCCTCAGTTAGAAGCACTATCCTTGGGTCAAACAGGGACTTTGCGATGTCCCTGTGGCCAGCAAGGCTTTGGCTTCTCTGTCACCATCTCTTCGGGACGGTTTAGGTCCTCCCCGACCATCCAAAGACAAAAGTTTCATCGATGGACCCGGACTGTCGGGTCTGTGCGATGTGTCATCGCGACATTGGCTCCTCCCTCTCCCTTACTTGCATTTTTAACTATCTTAAGAATACGCCTCTCGTCTCTGCTGGCAGTAGCACCTGGCAGACATCTGACCTCTTTTAAAACTTCCATATCCTTTCCTAAATTTACATCCCTTATGATTGAATCACCAACCAGAAGGTGACTTCTCTTTTTGCATACCTCTTGTGCAACTGATGTGTGATACCTGGTTCCCCATTTCGCCTTTCCGAAGTAAGTTCTTCATTTTGGACCATGATCCCCTGCTTATTTGAGTCATCATTATCACAACTACCTTGACCTGTCTCTTTAGTGTCCCCATTAGGGTCAGCAAGGGCGCTATATCTGTTATACTGGATCACAGCAAAAGCTTTGTGTTTATGGTTCACAGCTCTCACCCTGATAGATCCTACGGTTGTCCAGACTGCTCTTCTCCTGTGGGATACAGAGACCTTGAAGCTCATTGGTTAACTGTATCACTTTAGTTCAGACAGAACACTCTTAATTTCATTCTCTTGTAGGGTTTTTGTGAAGAACTATGTACTTTGCCTTTAGCAAAGTATGAATTCAATAAATATGGAAAATAATAAAACTCACAAAGGAAGTGGGCAAAACAATTTTGCCTTGAATTCTAAAGTGCTGCCTGCACAAGTCTGTACGGGGAAAAACAAAGTGGATTCCAACTCTTATTATCATGTTAGAAGAAATTACTTATATAACTTCCAGGATGGAGTCAAATTCTGCCCATGTTGCGGGCAATACAAATGATGGTTCCCCAACTATTTTGGATGCACCTCTCTTTAGGTCTGTTCTGCCATCAAAGTAAATGAGGATTAGAAACTCCCTGATGTAAGGAAACACTAAACTTTCTTGAGAGTTCCTGGGATGCCATTTCGAAGAGCCATTGGACAATCGCTTATGCAGATAGCCTGCAGCATGTTCTCTTTACTGCTTGACTATGCCATGCCAAATTGGCCACTGCAAGAAAATAAACACAATAATGTCAATCCCAAACTTGAGCATGTAAGTTATGTTGTTGTTTGAACACATTCTTACAAAACATTGAGCAAGACATGGCTAGCATGGAATGATTCCTGCTAAGTCCCAAACCACAAATATTACTCAGTCTGCGCTGCCTTATTTATTATGCTTCATCATGACACAACAACTCCCCCTCAGGAGCCTCTTGCTTTTGACCTTCAGAAGAAATACCCCCTGCCAACTGGTAAAGGGAGGGAAGGATATGGAGAGAGAGAGAGAGAGAGAGAGAGAGGGAGGGAGAGAGAGAGAGAGAGAGAGAGAGAGGGAGGGAGGGAGGGAGGGAGGGAGGGAGGGAGAGGGAGAGGGAGAGAGAATAGGCTGAATTGCAGACAACCCACATTCAACTATGGCTTTGTGCCCTTACTCACCGCTTCTTGACTCACATTCATTTGTACAAATCCCTTTGGGCATTTGGCATTTCTCTACAGGGAGTGGTTGTTTTTCTGCCAGGGAGAGTGGCTATCATTTATAGGATGCTCAGCAAGAGTCTGCAGATGAAGAAAAAAGCAGAGCAACCTCTTTGGGCCAAGATTTTATAAAAAGGAGAAATTGTGCCTCAAATTCTTTCCCCTTTCTGGTTAATTGTATTCTCTAGTTAAGTTGCTCTCTCTAGCCTAGTAGTTTGGTGGCATCTAGAAATCCTGGATTGGCTACATGAGAATTTTTCTATGGAAATAGCAGGTTATAGAAAATGGGGCCTCTCTTAAATCATGCCATTGGATAGCCGTTTGTCTGAAACGGTATAGGTTTCCTGCCTAGGCAGGGGGTTGGACTAGAAGACCTCCAAGGTCCCTTCCAACTCTGCTCTTGTATTGTATTGTATGCATACCTGACTTGCAGGGACACAAGCTTATAATAAACAAAAAACAACAAAGTCCTTTAACAATTCAAAATGATTTATCCAATGAATAGGAGCTTCTATGATCCCAAGGCCCCAAAGAACATTGTGTTATAGTCCTATTGTAAATCTCATCCTGCTGAAATGTACAATTTTCTTTTTGGCGAAAAACACTGGGAAAAATCCAGAGGCTATCTGAGCCTTTAAAAGGACACTGTAGTTTGAAGGACAAACATGGGGTTGCTTCAGTCTTTACTGGGATTTCTGAAATTTCCTGTTTGTGACATCCAGCCACTTAAAAATAACCTAAACCATTCTGCCCTTCATAAAATGAGGAAACAAGGAACATATCAGCATTATCACCAAAACATTCTATAAATGAAGTACAAAAAAAATATCTAGAAAATGGTTTAGATTTTTCAGTGAATGGGCAAGGAGGCTGTTACGGAATGCCTAATATAATTTTGGAACATTAATTTGGGCTGAAAGTGACATATATACAAATACACATTGCAAACCTAGTTGCCCTGTCACTCAACCAACACCCGTCACCAATCTTGTTGGCTGAAACTAAGTGTTCACTTACATGGTTTATAGCATTGTACAGGGGGGGGGGGGATCCTCCTCTTCCATTATTTTTAAATCTCTTTCCTACTTTGGTTGCTTGAAAAGACAACTCGTTTTTGTTTAATACAGTTCATTGAATAAGTGTATAGAAACACATACCCAAACATATTATACATGGCATCCCACCTGCTTTTCTTCTTTACACATTCCATGACCTATAGAATATACAGCTTGGATTTTATTTCTCCTTTATTTTTTTTCCCAGCTGGGAGTTTGAGGCAGTATGGGAATTTTATTCCCAGCACAAATTAAAAGAATGGGCTGAAAAGGAGATGGGGATGTATCCAATTCACAGCTCTGTGGTACATATTTGTCACATTTCAATTTTAGCTCCTTCTGGGGAGAAATCTCACTGAAGCAAAATTGTTCACAACGTCAAAACATGATGGGGTTAGAACATCCAAAACCCAGAGATGCAGTTGGTGTCAGTCTCTGTTATAACAGGGATATTCAAGCAAATTAAAAGCTCTTCCAGAAAGCTTAGCTTTTATAGGACATTTTCTCAAAAAATTATCTGAGCACCCATAAGAGACTTCACCAAGTGTCAGAATGAGGGCTCTGCCTCATAACTGAATTCAGTAATATCCCCCAATCTTGAGCCAGCAGAGAAGTTTGCTGGTATAAAATTGACTCTCCCCTATTGTTTATTCCTGCTTTGTCTTAGGTCAGCAAATGATGATCTTCCTATTTATTATAGTTAAGTTCACCCCCACCCCTTCAAGCATTATCTGCTAGCAGGAAAGCAATGATCAATTGCTCTTTCTAATGTGAAACAGGACAAGTTCTGTTGCAGATGCTTCAAATGGGAAGTTTAGTTCTTGGTCAAGTTACCTGATTAATAAATTGCAAGCTCTAACTCTGGGTGCGGAGTAAAACAGATAGGAATGCTTCTGATGCTGCTCTTTAGTGCAAATTTCTGTGATGAGGGCTGAGCTACATCAGATCCAAAGGTGGTTTCAGCAGGTTCTGACCAGTTTTGGAGAATTGGTAGCAGAAATTTTGAGTAGTTTGGAGAACCAATAAATGCCACTCTGACTGGCCCCGCCCCAATCTATTCTCTGCTTCCCGAGTCCCAGCTCGGGATTGGGAGGAAATGGGGATTTTGCAGTATCCTTCAGCCGTAGTGGGGAGGGAATGAAATTTTACAGTATCCTTCCCCGCCACGCCCACTGAGCCACGCCCACCAAGCCATGCCACGCCCACAGAACCGATAGTAAAAAAAATTGAATCCCACCTCTGATCAGATTATGGGCCCAATACTCTTCTTGAGTAGCATTAAAGCTATCTCTTGTTTTAAACAGCCTAATTGGCAAGTAACATACATGGAAAACTGGTATGAAGTATGAAGTATAGATAACAAGTCAGTCCCATCTTGACTATTGCTGCAAAGGAATGACAGCACTAGCAGAAAGTGACTGAAAAATGTATGTTTGACTTTGGGGCCAACAACATCTGGAAGAAGTCATTAAACAGGTTTGGGAGATAAGTGCACCAGAGCAGATTTCCAAAACTTGCAGTTGTGATTAACTTGATTACTTAAAAATCCATACTGGAAGAAATTCTAAATAAATATAGTGTTCTAATATGCCACAGATTTAGCTCAGCCATTTTGCTGTGAAATATGTTGTACGCAAATGCAGGCAGCACATTTTTAATAATAGAGCATAATTCATCCTTAGAGAATCATAGTGAAGACAACAGTGCTTCTGAACCTGTGCAAAATTATTTATCTTTCCTGCACATATCTCATTTTCCCTTATATCACCTTTGTTTAGATTTTAACACAATGTGGTCCCTACCATCAAGGACTAAGAAGACCATCAGCATTTTATTATTCCTTAAATCTTTTCCCCTTTATATCAAAAAATATTATTATTATATTATGGTTCGTTGCACAATCAAAAAGGCTGGATTTGGCATATCCTTCAGGTAAGAAAAAAGTAACTGATAATCCTCTATGCTAATCCCACCATGTAATTTACAACAATGTCACACCTGTACAGAGCACTGAAAACCTGGCGACTGTATTTGTGTAACATATTAAACTAGATATTAATTTTAGTTAGTCGATTTATGTTTGAGCACAGAAGGAAAGTCTAGCTAGTTGGTTATTTTCTCTTCAGTGTATTGTGTATACCCAGAAAATATGATGATTTAATAATGTTAATAAATGTGCTTCTATTGAACTAGCTGACAAAAGGCAAGTAGGGATCAATCCATAATATTCCTAACTACACAAGATTGTCATCATGCGTGACAACCACACCAACCTTCATGTACTATATTTCCCACGCTACGATATTGATAATAAATGATGTGTCACTCCTCTCTGCCACAGAGGAAATAGGTGGTTGATCACAGAAGCACTAAGGAAGCTAATAGGTTTTGGCAATAATTTGGAAGGAATGCTTCAAACCTCAAGTACCTGTCTGTTATTCATTAAAGTAATTGAGTTTTTTTTCAATATTTTGGAAAGGGTATGGTGGATTATTTAAATATATTGCAGAGAGGTGCTGCACATGTGTGAAACTTTCAGTACTTCCTTCAATAATTTCAAATTGTGCACTGTCCTTATAAGGTCAGATAATGCTGTATTGAAATATTTATCCTTCTGCAATCAGAACCGATGTGTGAAACAGGCCAGCTTGAGTGTGTCTGCCATTCAATAGATGCTTCTCAGAGTTCAAATGATATTTTTGTCAATTTGTTTGATTTCTGAATGTTTTGGGTTTTTTTTTCTTTAATGTATTAGACTAATTTTGCTCATGAAAGTAAATATTAGAAGATGGCTCCTAAAATATGCTATGATTTCAAGACTGGAAAATGTTATTATTCACAGTTATTTGCTCTGATTTCCCAAAACTTTCTACTAGAGATAAGAATACAAGGGAATAGAAATCCCCTCTCACGCCCCCCCCAATGATGCCTTGTGCTTCAAATCCATAGCATATGAAAATAAAGTTAGCTCATTATAGGTAAAGGTTCCCATCACATATATGTGCTAGTCGTTCCCGATTCTAGGGTATGGTGCTCATCTCCGTTTCAAAGCCAAAGAGCCAGTGCTGTCCAAAGACCAGCATGACTAAATGTTGAAGAGGCACGGAATGCTGTTACCTTCCCACCAAAGGTGGTTCCTATTTTTCTACTTACATTTTTACATGCTTTCGAACTGCTAGGTTGTCAAAAACTGGGACAAGTAACAGGAGCTCACTCCATTATGCGAAGCTAGGGATTCGAACCATTGAACAACTGAACTTCTGATTGACAAGCTCAGCATCTTAGCCATTGAGCCCCCGCATCCCATCTAGCTCATTATAGTATATATAAAATTTAATATTAAATCTGACTAGAACTCCTTAGAGATCTTTATTCCAAGCCTCCATTTCTTGCGCTCTTTGATTTGCATTTTATTTCCCTTGTTCTTGTAGATGAATAAGGCAGGAGAGGGCAGGGCAGGGGGATCCACAGGACATGGCTTTAAAAAAAAGTCAGTAGCAGCCACAATGGCATGATGAATCCTCTGTCCTCAGGACTAACAAAAGAGCTGCATTACACAGCCCAGTACAATTTTTCCTCTCTGATTGCCTGTGATGATCCAATGAAAAACTCTGATTGGTCTTCTCGTTATACCATTTGTTGGTCATGATTAAGGAGAAACACTATCTTGATTTTTTCTGATGCTACTTTGCAGACATCCCAGGATAGAGAATAAACTATGTTGTTAACAAGAAAGAGTCATGGAAGTTGAGAAGCAAATCTGGCAAGGCGTTTGTAGAAAAAAATTAAAAACGACAAAACACTTCATTCCCCCCATCTCAGGAAAGATGTCATGTTTCTGGGCAGACTAAGACTTTTAATCTGAGATAGAACAGAGTTGAAAATGGTGTTTTCAGTGCTTGAGGCCAAATGGAAATATTGTAAAGAGATAATAAAAAATGCAATTTTCTCTGTCCATATGCAACTTTCTTAGCTGATCACCAAATGAAAGAGTGTTCTCAATCGTGATAACTTTAAAATGTGTGGACTTTCTCTCCCGGAATTCCACAGCTAATTTGGAGAATTCTGGGAGTTGAAGACTACACATCTTAAAGTCATTAAAGTTGAAAAATACTGAAATAAAGAGTGATACAAACCCCACTTTGTGTTTTAATTGATACCTCACATATCTCTTTAAGACTATTCCAAATATATTGCAGTCTTTGTCTAGATGAATTTGGTCTACAATCCCCCAACATTTCACACTAGTTTAGACAAAGTCCACAGGGATTTTCATGGTTCTGAATACAAATTGATTTTCTAATATCTTGTTGGCCCTATTGTTTGGAATTCTGAAAACTGTAGTCCAAACACCAATATAAGCAGAATAGAGAAGACTGGAGTAATCTTTATCACTGGCACTTAATACCAATTTTTGGAGTCTATAGAGATCATTATGACTATGGTGTAAACTTGAGATTCCAGAATTAAATGCTTCCCCCTAAACTATGGAGGCAATTTACTTCCAAATTATACTTTAAATGGGAATAAGGAAATGAAAAATGTACTATAAGCAGCTATCATATTACTGATCCTTAATGAATTTATTTTGATTAGCTTTTAAATACAAACAAAAATAAAATTCTGGGTCAAACTAGCAAGAGTCGGCAAAAATTCTGTAGTCTATTCCACTGGACAGTTGTGAAAACAGATGAGACACAGAAATAAGTAGAAAAGGTGAAAGGAATGCAGTAGGTGGAAGAAGGCAGGACAAATGGTTTGGAAGAATACACATATTCCCAAATTCTTCCCTGAAATCTTCCCATCATTTCTTCCCATCATTTAAAGCAAAATTTACACAGATCACTTAATGGATTTCAAGGTTGGTAATGCTTGCAAAAATATTAGTATCAGTGATACCAGGTGGAAAGGTGATAGGTGGAAAGAAAGAAAGTTTGCACATTTATAATTTGTGGCTTTTTAATATCAAGGTATGCACAAGAGGATTTTGGAGCAAGTAGAGTCTTATTATAGGGGTGAGGGTCCTTGGTGCTCTCTGAGCTTGCTTGTTTTTTTTTGCAGATGCTTCATTACGCAAACAGGTAGCACCATCAGTGTCATTATCTTAATAAGATGACTGACATTTATTGGAAGCATGATATTGTGATTTGCATTTCTGATGCCAACAGGTTATGGAAGCCACTTATAGTCACTTCCATAAACAATATGCACTAAAGAAAATTGATCCTTTACCGTTTTAGATATAAAATAGATGGTTTGCAATGTTTGAAATATCCATTTTGAGCCTTAACTGCCCAAAAGCAAAGCAAGAGGAAGACCTAAATGTCAGACTTCATCCATACTGGTGGGCACATAAGGGATGCTTAGGGGACAACATGTAGTCATCAGAATGTACTTTTCACACCACTGAATCAGAATCAGAATAGATCTGGAAGGGACCTTGGAGGTCTTCTGGTCTAGCCTGCTGCTCAGGCAGGAGATACTCTTACCATCTCAGGTAAGTGACTGTCCATCTCTTCTTAAAAACCTCCAGTGATGAAGCACCCTCAACTTCTGAAGGCAAGCTGTTCCACTGGTTAATTGTCCTCACTGTTAGGAAGTTTTTCCTTAATTCCAGGTTGCTTCTCTCCTTGATTAGTTTCTATCCTTGTTTCCATCCATTCTCTTGACTTCTGGTGCTTTGGAAAATAATTTGATTCCCTCCTCTTTGTGGCAACTTCTCAAATACTGGAATACTGCTATCATGTCCCTCTAGTCCTTCTTTTTTCCAGACTAGCCAAGCCCAAATCCTCCAACTGTTCTTTACATGTTTTAGGCCTTTAATCGTCTTCGTTGCTCTTCTTTGCACTTTTTCCAAAGTCTCAACATCTTTTTTGTAATGTGTTGACCAAAACTGGACGCAGTATTCCGGATGTGGTCTTTCTAAGGATTTATAAAGCATTACTATTACTCTTTTGATTCTATGCCTCTGTTGATAGAATCAAGGATTGTATTGGCTTTTTTGGCTGCTGCTGCACACTGTTGACTCATGTTTAAGTGATCATCCACTAGGACTATTAGTGGAAACACTATTAATGTTTTTGAGCCAGGTTTCACCTAATCTGTACATATACTCTTGGTTTTCCTTGCCCAGGTGTAAAACCTTGCTTTTCTCCACATTAAATTTCATTTTGTTGGATAGGATCCATTGTTCAAGTCTGTCAAGAACTTTTTGGATCCTGAGCTTGTCTTCTGGGGTGTTAGCTATTCCTGCCAGCTTAATGTCATCTGCAAATTTGATGAGTTCCCCTTCTATTCCCTCATCTAAGTCATTTATGAAGATATTGGAAGAGTACTGGGCCTAAGAGGGAACCAGTGTTGGGTTCCTACTGGTTCAGACCGGTTCAGCCCAACCGGTATTGGTTTGGCAGACTGGGTTGCTGGAACCAGCAGCAACCCAGGCCTCCCAGACCCCTGAACTGTTCTCCAGGTGGCTCCATAGGTGCTGCAATCTTGTTTTTGGCTTCTATGCATGCGCAGAACAATTTATATTGCACTGCGCATGCGTGCACAGCACGGATCAAGCATGCACGTGCCCACAGCGGGCCCAAGAGCAAACTGGCAGTAGTATATTCATCAAGGTCAAATAGGTGTTTTCTTACCATTTTCTTGCTTATTTTAATTTTTACTTCTAGTCTGTCTTTTGCAGTTTTGTTTTTGGTAGGTTGGGCTATAGTTTCTTTTTGTGTGAAAACGTATGCAAAGAATGAGTTAAGCAGCATTTGGCCACTGTATGTAGAGCTCCACTGCCATGACCACCCCTGGCTACTGACCACTCAAAGCCACTCCGCCAGGACACTGTTTACTCTGCCCATGATAACAGTGACTGCCTGTCTGAAAACGCTTGCGGTTTCGATGAATGGTCTGTGAACTCTGCTTCCTTTACTCAGCGGGGCCATTCAAAGATCCATCTCACTGTCTTAATTGAGGGGGTTCTGCGAAGACCATTGTGCCTTGGGAAACACTGCAGAAGATTCTACTATCTGTTCGCCAACACCACTCGCCGCCTGCCTCTGCCAGCTCCGTGACTACCAGGGCAATACTATTCCCATCCTGGATTGTGGAGAATTTAAGATACAATATGGGATTTTCAAGGGCCAACTTCCCTTGATTGTAGTGTCCTGGCCCTTAGCCTCACTTCTAGGGATGGATTGTTTCAAAGCCTTGGGTTTCACTGTTGAGGGAATTCATTCTTTAGGCCACGGGGATCTTTTCTCGTCATTGATGCATGAGTTTGCCGATGTATTTGATGACTCTTTGGGCTCCTATACTGGTACCCCCATTTCCCTCAGCCTTGACCCCCAGGTAGTGCCAATTCGCCTCAAGGCGCGGCGCGTTCCATTGGCATTGTGGGGGGAGGGTAGATGCTGAGATCAACATTGATCTCTCAAGGCATCTTAGAGCCCATAGACCACGCCCCCTGGGAAACCCCCATTGTAACACTGGTAAAAGCTGACAGCTCTATCCAGATTTGTAGAGATTTTAAGTCAACATTGAATAAAGCCTTATAGGCCCATCCTTACCCTGTTCCCATAGTGCAACATGTTTTGTACAATTGCCTTTTATTCTCACACCTTATCGAGGGCAGAGTGAAATTATAGCCAGCTCGATAAGGAGGCATTGGCTGCCATTGTGGGAATAAAATGTTTCCATTACTATCTGTATGGCCGGTCTTTCCACTTAGTGACCGACCACAAGCCTTTGCTTGGGATTTTGGCAGGGAATCGCTCTACACCATCAGTTTTGTCCCTGCAGATACTGCGGTGGGCTGAGTTTCTGGCCTCTTACAGTTATTCCCTGATTTACAGACTGGGTAAGGCCATAGGGCCATTGCCCATTGCCTGTTTTGGTATCGGACCCTGCCCCAGTTTCTAATATTTTCCTTGTAGATGATGGCGACCTACAACTTACGGCCATCAACATTGCCCAGTACTCTGAGAAAGACAGCTCTCCCGGGTTCTAGAGTGGGTCAGGCAGGGTTGGCCTCAGGGGTTGGTGGCCCCGGCATTTACGCCTTTTCTCTGCTGCCGCACGAATCTCTCCGAGCTCCAAGGTTGCTTGTTATGGGGGACTAGGGTGGTTGTTCCAGCGGAACTACCAGCCACTGTCCTTGTCTGCCTCCATAAAGGCCATCCAGGCATAGTGCGGATGAAGGCGCTTGGTCACGCCTATGCCTGGTGGCATATATCACAGCCTGGGTCCAACGTTGCCGGCCTTGCCAACAGAGCTGGGCAGTTCCCCCTGTAGTACAGGTCCAGGATTGGGACACGCCTAGGAGCCCATGGTCTAGGCTCCATTTAGATTTTGCTGGCCCATTGGAGGGCCACACCTATCTATTGATGGTGGTGGATGCATTGTCCAAATGGATTGAAGTTTGCCCCATGACTTCCATCACTGCGGAAGCCACTGTCCAGGTACTGGCCAAATTGTTTGCAACTCATGGCTTGCTGGATACAGTTGTCTCCGACATTGGGCCACAGTTTCCATCTGCAACCTTTCAGCCATACTTGGCCTCTTTGGGGGTTAGACAGGTGTTTGTGGCCCCTTACCACCCCGTGGGAAATGGGTTAGGGGAGCGAGCAGTGCATTCGGTTAAAGACGCCTTACACTGGTTCGGCTCTGGAAATTGGCAGGCTCACCTGATCACATTCTTGTTGGCACAACATACCACTCCTTGCGAGGTCATGGGCAAAAGCCCAGCTGAAGTTCTGATGGGTCGCCGACTCTGTACCCCTTTGGATAGGCTCCACCCTCAATATTCCGACATCGGGCTGCAGGGGGAGTCCGCTGTGTGTAGATCTTTCTGCGTGATGGATCTGGTGTTTGCACAAAATTTTGCGGGGGACCCTAAGTGGCTTCCTGGTTGGGTAACTACTGTCACTGGGCCCTGTTCTTATAAGAGCCAACTCGAGGATGGGAGACAATGGCAGTGCCATATAAACAAATTGCACTGGCAAATTCCCGAGGAAGACCACAAATTACTGTGCCGAGAGAACTCCGACTTACCGCTAAATGCTGCCTACCAGCCACACGCTCCAATGTCACCAACTATGCCTTCTCCACAGCCCGAATCATTCTCGCTGGCTCACCTATTTCCAGCTGATGACCCGGCTCCAGAGGCGGAGTTTTCTGCAGCCGTTCCAAGCCAATCCCGTCAGCCGCCAGAGCACTGAGACATTCCTTCTCCACCGGTCTCACCACCCGAACTGCGCAGGTCAGGGCAGATCCACCGCCACCCCGCTTATCTCTCTGACTACACTTGCGCGATCTGGGGGGAAGGAGTGCTAAGTCCTCAGACTTACGACCGGAGTTGGGTCGAACCCTCCCGGTCTTCCCTGATTGGTTCCAGCACCCCTGTCGGCGGGCGCAGAAACTGCTGCATTCGGATTGGCTACCCGCCTGATAGCTGTCATATAAATAGCTGTCAAGCGGGCCCTGTTGTTGCTTGTTTTCCCCTAACATTGACTTGTTAATAAACCGTTCCATCGCAACACGGCGTCTGTTTACCTCAGCTTGCAAACAAAGCAGATGGAAGTTTCTCTTTTTAATCCAGAAAGCCTTTTTAGTTCCTCTTATGCCAAAAATGAAAAGAAAATACCATAGTACTTATCATTACTGCTAGGATTTGTAGTTTAGCAGTGTTGGAAAAACACAGATTCTATTGTAGTTTATATTTTCCTGAAAATATTACCAATGAATTAAAATGATTGATTGCCTATCTATATCAATCAGAGATTGATAAGGACTAGTTTGAAGGTGCTTGTTTTAAATTGAAACACTAAATTAATATGGCTAATTCAATTCAAAGGTTCAAATTGGAAAACTGATTTGGTGACATCACCTTACAGCATATATCAGAACAATTTTGTGAGAGCAAGGATGTATAAGAATGCTCTTCTGCCCATATATGGTTTTCCCAGTTGCAATGTGTGCATATGAAAGTTGGACCATAAGGAAGGCTGAGTGCCAAAGAATTGAGGCCTTTGAATTACGTTGCTGGAGAAGACTCCTGCGAGTCCCTTGGACTGCAAAGTGATAAAACTGGTCAGTCCTAGAAGAGATCAGCCCTAACTGCTCTTTAGAAGGCCAGATCCTGAAGATGAAACTCAAATACGTTTGGCACCATTGAGATGGAAGGACTCACTAGAGAAGAGCCTAATGCTGGGAAGGATTGAGGGCAAAAGAAGAATGGGACAACAGAGAATGAGGTGGCTGGATGGAGTGACTGAAGCAGTAGGAAAGAGCTCAAATGGACTCCAGAGGATGGTAGAGGACAGGAAGGCCTGGAGGAACATTGTTCATGGAGTCGTGATGAGTCAGACATGTCTTCACAACTAACAACATGCCAAGACAAATGTAAATAGAATGTGGTGAGAACAGGACACTAAAGAGGTATGTGTGGTAAAACAAGGAGAGATCAAGAATGGATGAGGCTGAATGTTTGTAGAGTGGATATAAATGTGACTGACAGAATGAAAGAAGTAAGTTGAGGTGCTCTGGTTATACAGAAAAACAATGAATGGGGATCAAGCTGCAAACAAAAGAAGAGTGCATGGTTAGAGCAAGGTGTGCTTGGATGGCACAGGTAGCACAGATGACATTACAGAGCCGAGGTGGCGCAGTGGTTAGAGTGCAGCACTGCAGGCTACTTCAGCTGATTGCAGTTCTGCAGTTCGGCTGTTCAAATCTCACCGGCTCAAGGTTGACTCAGCCTTCCATCCTTCCGAAGTGGGTAAAATGAGGACCCGGATTGTTGGGGGCAATATGCTGACTCTGTAAACTGCTTAGAGAGGGCTGAAAGCCCTATGAAGCAGTATATAAGTCTAACTGCTATTGCTATTGCTATCCTCAAAAAAGAAAGGTGACGTTCAGTATATGAAGATGGCATTCAGAAGTAATGCAAGCAAAGATAGTAAGGCATGGAGAACTATAATGAAAAGCATTGGTGTGCTGGTGTAATTTTAGTTTTGCTTTCTTTTTCATATTTAGCTCAGCCTTTTGTTTCTCTAGCTCAATATTTCTTACTTCTTATCTATGGTCTACATAATATTACACATCCCCAAAGGAACTAGAATATGATTTGAAATGTCTAAAATATTGTTTATTCTTTACATATATATCTTCATTTATTCTTTATTCTGTTCCCCAGATGTATCCTTCTCTTAGACCATTTGTAAATCGTTCTGTTCTATATTTCTGACTACAAAAGGAAAGCAAAGGGAAAAACAAGTAAGAGAGCTAAAGATTATTTGCATATTATTAGCCTTTGATAAGGCTCTGAGGACCTGATTGTTGCCAAGTAAATGGAATGTAGTGAAAATAGGGCATTAAAGAGGTATGTGTGTAAAGCAAGGAGAAGGTCAAGAATGGATTGATGCTGAATGGATGTAAATGTGAACAAACAGTATGAAAGAAGTTAAGTTGAAGTGCTCTGATTTTACAGAAATAATGAGGTTATCTAAGCTCTGTGGTTGATGTGAGTTTAGGAGTAGAATGTATCATGCTTCCTTGGGCGTCATTTATGCTTGTTTTTAACTGTTGGGAATTTAGTCTTGGAACATCACCCATGGTCAATATTGTGATATAAGTAGCCATATAAATTATGAGGTTGATTCAGTCTTCCATCCTTCCGAGGTCAGTAAAATGAGGTCCCAGATTGTTGGGGGCTATAGACTCTGTAAACCTCTTAGAGAGGGCTGTAAAAGCATTATGAAGCAGTATATAAAACTAAGTGCTATTCCTATTGCTATTTAAATAATAATACACACACATACATACATGCATACACACATATATAAATCTGTCTGTGTGTGGGTGTGTGTGGGTGTGTTTATGTGTGTGTGTTCCAGCATAACTCTAGAATGCCTTGAGCAATTTCAACCAAACTTGGTACACAGATGACTTACTCTCTGGAAAAAAATACTGTGGGGGTAAGACACCCCTAACACACCTCCGGGGTGTGTGTGTTCTATTAAGATTCAGCCTGTTGTGTCGTAGTGCCGTACTGGCTTCTACTGTACAGTGCAGTGGAGTTGCCATAGTAATAACTTCACAGTACTCCACAAGGGGGCTCCCTCTGGTAAGGGGAAAAATCCAACATTAGAAATTATGTTTCGTCTGGACATTTTTCCCCCTGTAAATAAATACGTGGGCAATGCCTGGTTATCGGCTAGTATATAAATAAACCAGCACCTGGATAGAGCTTACTGATGGAAACAAACTAAATATCTATCTATCACAATGGTAGAATGGCACTAATAAACAAGTCTTTATTTCCTTGAGAAGTGATGCATAAAAATAAGAAGAGAAGGAACTAGGCCAGAACAAAGTGTAAGACTCTACAGAGATTTCATGACTGGTATATAAAATAAAAGATGGACTTGTGGCCTTGGAAACCTAAGATTCTCCCACAAAGAACTCTTTGGAATCTCCCAAGACCCTTTCATTGGTTTGGCCAGTGGAATAAAATGGTACTTTCTCTTTTTCAGGAGTGTCCACAGAATCTGATAAAAAAAAAGTCACAATGTGATCACAACCTTGCAATCAAAGCTGCATGTCTGCTGATTTCTCTCTACTTTTCTTCCTTTCAGAATGCATATTATCTCTATGTGAATAAATGTGTAGGTTAAGGTGACCAGACGTCCCGCATTTGGCGGGACAGGCACGCTTCTTCATAATTTTTCCCGTGTCCCGGGCCGTTGTCAAAAGATCCCGCTTTAATTTTGTCGCCTTCTTTGATCGCTCGCTCCCCCGCCCATCCGCTGCCGCTCACATGGGCGGGGTAGTGTAGCGAGTGAGCAGGCGGATGGGTGAGGGAGCGGCTCGCCTTTCCAGCCCCACTTCCACCTGGACAAGCCATGGGAAAGCCTCTGCCTCTCCGAAAAGAGCCACCTGTGTGTATGGCCCTTGGCGGGGTCTGGAAGTGGAGCCTTTCCCCAAAGCATCCCTTGCGCACTTTGGGGGCCAGCGAGCGAGGCGAGCGCAGCGGCGGGAGACTCCCCCGCGGGACCACTGTTCTCTCTAAGGCAAGAAAACACCACACAGCACTTTTCAACTCCTGCACAGCCGCAGTGATTTGTTTTGATGAGCACAGGGCGACTGGACTGACGGTAAGCACCCGCCAACACCGGACTAACTGCTGCTGCCTCCTCCTCCTGTAACAGCACCGCCGGATTTGCTGCCCGGCGCTGTGGCTGATGTGAAGCCGGCAAAGCTCCCACCGTGCTTTTGAGGAGCCTTGAGGCCACAGGAGCCAGTAGGAAGGCGGCGGAGGGGCGGGAGCAGGAAAAAAGGCCCGATGGCTCCTCAAAAGCATGGTGGCGGAGGAGGGGGCAGGGCAGGGGTAATGCGGTGCCCAGCTCAGGTGCTCTGAGCAGAGGGGGAGCCGCCCCCTCTGCCAGCGCTGGGCAGCAAAACTTAGATGTTAAGCTTTGCTTCCCAGCGCTGGCAGAGGGGGCGGCTGGCATCGTGCTGGCCTGCCCCCTCCGCTGCCACTGTGCTTTTGAGGAGCCATCGGGCCTTTTTTCCTGCTCCCTCCCCTCCGCCGCCTTCCTACTGGCTCCCGTGGCCTCAAGCAACATGGTGTTTCCCTGGAGCGCTTGGGCTCCTTCTCTGGGCAGATTTGGAGCCTCTCCTCCTCCTCCCAACGGAGGGGCGCCCTAAAAAAAAAAGGAGCCAAGCCGTTCCAGAGATGTGAAGGGAAGCTCTGGGTGAGAAAGCGGCTTTCAAAGCTCCGTCGAGCCCCGCGTGTGGATTTGTTTATTATTTGCTCGGGGATCCGGATCCGGGCCACCTGTTCCTCCGGGGGCAGCCCGAGCCTTTGAGCGGCGAGCGGAGCTTTCTCCCGAAATGGCGCTGCTGCTCCCCTTTGGCACTTCACTCTGGGAGAAAAATGGAGCGCGACAGATTTTCCAGCGCGGATCAGAAGCTGATCCGGGAGAGCTGGCAGAAAGTGAGCAACAGCCCCCTGGAGCACTGTGTCGTCCTGTTCACCAGGTAGGGCAAGATAGGTTGCCAGACCGGAGGGCGCAGGTGAGAACTCTTGAACGAGAGAGAGAGGGATGGGGTGGGGGTTCTGGTCGCCTGGTCAAGTTTGAGGCTGGGCGTTTTAAACATCGGAAGTAGCCCACCATCCTCAGCGAACTTAATTCAAAGCTCCCTCCACCAGGAATGTACCCTCGTGGACCAGCCATTGACTTGGGGCTAGAGCCTTGGTTTCCTTCCCATTTCCCTTCCTTAACCTAACCCCTCCCTCCCCCGCCTCTAAATGCCCTGCTCAGTGCCAATCCAGACTCCCTCCCTCCCTCTTGCAGCCCGCCTTATTTGCGCCGACTAGAAAGGTCTTCACTCACTCACTCTTCTTGCAGCACACCCCGATCTCGCCATTTTTTGCATCGGGGCTGCTGCTGCTGCGATGTCCAGGGAAGCTCAGCTGGTCTGAGTAACATGAGGGATCGCCTTCATGTTACTAGTCTTCCTGGATGGGCTCTTTTGTTCAGCCTGTAATTAAGGTTCTTTGTTATGTCTTAGTCTTAGAAGATCACCTGGTTAAAAATAAGGAAGAGGCTCCCCTGGTCCGGAGCCCATCTGCATGTTGAGAGGGAGGGAGAGACACACAGAAAGACAGACAGAGACACAGAGAGAGACACACACAGAAAGTGAGTGATTAAGTGAGTGACAGAAGAAGGGAGGGGAGAGAGATTGAGAGATTGAGAGATAGAGAGGGAGGGGGAAGAGAGACAGAGAGAGACACACACAGAGTGAGTGATTAAGTGAGTGAGTGAGAGACAGACACACACACACACACATACACACAGAGTGACAGAGAGAGAGGAAGGGAGGGGAGAGAGATAGAGAGAGAGGGAGGGAGAGAGCTTTCAATTTGTAGGGATGTAACCTGGCTGTTTTTGCCTGCTCTCAAAAAGATGAGCAGGGTTGAACCTGGCTAATAATTGGAGGGGAATCCACCTGGGAATCTCAGTACTGTATATTTACTAGGAAAATATTAAAAAATTGTCCAAAAGCAACAATGACCATTTCCATACTACTGCTAAGAAAATTACGACACATCAATAAAATTATAGGAGCTGAGTTTAACTCAAGAGAAACTTTTCTAAAGGTAGACAGTTATATAACAATTCCACAATTCTGAAAGAACAAGCTTGTTCTATATGAAATTTAATGCTACAGCAGAATGAAGTAACACTGAAGATAAGTGCAGGTAGTTCTCAAGGCACGACCACAATTGAGACCAAAATTGTTGTTAAGTGAGAAATTTATTGAGTTTTGCCCCATTTTATAATTTTTCTTGCCACATTTGTTAAGTGAAAAAAAAAATTTTTAAATCACAACACACACACACACACACGGTCAAAGGTGTCCCTCTTTACCAATCTGAAAATCTGTAGTGTAGGTGAGCTCAGACAATATGATCTAAAGTAGATCATGTTCTGTTTGGGATTTTCATGTCTTGTTCAAATACTGCCTGTATATATTTTGTAACTCGTGATGGGTATGTGTATATGTATGATTTCCATGAAATGCAAACACAGGAAACAAATGGGAAAACCATCCTCTCCTTATGATGACCTGGCTGACTTACCAGTAAATTCCACTTCCCGAAACAAATTTTATCATATTATTTCTCTCCCGCTGACTTTCTTATGCTGCTGATAATGTATTGATTGGTTATGTTTTTCTCTTGTCCAATCAAAGGATTAAAATTGGTATTCTAGTGTTTATCTCCATGAAAATGGAACTGGCCAGGAGATTTTTTGACATTCCCTAAAACAATTAGACAGCCAGTGGGATTGAGGATAGGAAGGAGCGTGGATTTCCTCTGTTGAAGATTATGGCCTCTGCAACATTTGTGTTCCTGCACCTGGCTGGCCCTCATTGCAAGATCTATCTAGGGTCCATTATCTGCAAGGGAAAAAGTCTTTCTTGGTAAAAACTCACCAATAACTTCACAATAGTTATTTTTTTATAATTTAGAAAAACTTTCTCTCCGGAACTCCTTGAAATATTTACATTGATTGTTGTACAGGCTTGTAAGAGAAATGTGTCAGTGACAATTAAGCATCTGGGATGATACACCTCCTCTTTTCCTGCCAGCTTTATAAACCTGATGGATCAATGCCAGCATCTAATCAAAATGCAGGAACTCACTCTAGGGAACAAAGTACTTCTCTCCCTTTTGATCAGCCAAGCACCTGGCTTCTATGGGTCACGCTCAAAGCCTACAGTTTATATGTTCTTTTGGCAGGAAGAAGAAGAAGAAGAAAGAATTAAGTGCATTATATTTTGTATCCAGCCACACTTATCACAAAGAGAGTTGAAGCAGGGATTCAGAGATTTTGCAAAACTTCAGATAGATTTGTAAGCATGCCACGTGATAGATTTTCGAAAGAGTTTCTCATTCAGCTTGCTAAGGATATAAAGAACATTATTTTACATACATAGAAGTGAAGCACTAGGAAACTAATTAATGGGAGTACGAGAACATTAGGGTGATAAAGCTGGAAAATAGAAGGGTACTGAATTAAATATAGTTAATTTACTAATACATTTACATGGCACGTCTCTTTTCTTAACCCCAAAGTGATTCACAAGCAATCAAAGAATGCTGTAAAACAGACATCAAGGACTTTCTTGGATCAGTGGACACAACTGGAATTGTGAGATCTATCCCAGGCACTCTTACAAGGCTGTTGCCACAGAGAGTAAACACAGATATAAAATAATCGTTTTACAAAAATATAAACTAATGGGTTCATGCAAGTTCTAGTAGCACATACGTTCACTTTCTACCACTTCAGCTCATGTCTAACATGTTTTATTTCCTGATAATGCTTCTGCCTGGAGTTCCTATAAGAACCAAAACCTTTTTGAACATATGCCAGTGTCTCATTTTCTTTCCATTTATTTAAAAATAAAAATCAGATGGAGCCTGGCAGGTGACAAAAGAGGTATTACTGGACAGATGGGCACCCATGCTGTCATGTTGGCAACTCAAGGTATAAAATAACTAAAAACTGAATGTGCCAGATTGGTAGATTTGATAAAAATGATGGTGATATTATTTATGCTTATGATTTTATTTCAGGTATGGGCAACCTTCATTACCTTGGTTGCATGCAACAATGATGAAGCCACATCATTACAACTTGGTTCCAGAATGCCCAATACCAGTGAAAAACTATTATTTTCAAAATGGGAAAATAATGATGAGAATGGGAACATCAGATCTCTGGGAGATAAAGTGCCCCCAGTTTTAGTGCACTTCCTCCTCAGCTGAAAGCATGCCATTTAGTCGCAATTGGGTGGGTTGAAGAAATTGCAACTAAAAATCATGTTGCAAAACATGTTGGATTTCAAAGATGTGATAGGTAAAGGTAAAGGTTCTCGCACATATGTGCTAGTCGTTCCCGACTCTAGGGGACAGTGCTCATCTCTGTTTCAGCACTGTCCGAAGACATCTCCGTGATCATGTGGCTGGCGTCTCCTAAAGCCAAAGGCACACAGAACACTGTTACCTTCCCACCAAAGGTGGTTCCTATTTTTCTACTTGCATTTTTTACTTGTTTTCGAATTGCTAGGTTGGCAGAAACTGGGACAATTAACGGGAGCTCACTCGGTTACATGGCACTAGGGATTCAAACCGCCAAACTGCCAGCCTTTCTGATCAACAAGCTCAGTGCCTTAGCCACTGAGCCATCACGTCCCTCAAAAAAGGTGTGATATCTGGCTTTAAATAGATTGAAAGGGGTAACAATTCCATTTCTACCTTACTTCACCTCTCCAATTTGTAATATCAGCTAATGCACTTCCACTCTTTTCTGTATCTAGTGTCCTCTTAGAGAATGGAATTTGGGCAAAATTTGTGAAATGATAGGATAATAATGATAGTAAGAATAGTAAGAATCTCTTGCAGCCTCTAATTAACAGCTAGTGTCTCCAAGAGGAAATGAACAAAAACAAGTTCAAATGTAAATTATCTTATTTTAAATATTAATTTGCAAACTTTCCATAATTTTGTGAATGACCTTGGGAGACAAGAGCCACAGACTAGGCAATAGTCATATAAATGATATCTCAGTTCACAGAAGAAGTGGGTGGGTGGGTGAATTTATTTCTGAGAACCACCCCAAATAACAACCCATCCCATTCAAATGAAGATTCCTTCTCTCAAAGCTTAACTATAAACAGATCCACATTTAGAAGGCATAAACAAAAGATTAAAATTTTACATGAACAAGAGGGATAATATCTCCTTTAGAGAAAACAGGCTCATACAAATTCTTTAAGTAGAAAAACAATTAAATACTATAAGATTAAAATACATAATGTAGCTATAGAGAAAATGGTTTAAATACCATGTTAACTGTAAGCAGATCCATGTATAACATTTTTTCAGCTCTTAGCAACATTGGCTTAAGCTAATATAAAATCTTTTTAGTTTTTCTTGCAATGTTTGAGAAGGTCCTTTACATTGCTATCCTGGACCGATATTTTTAAGAACGATCCATTATATTCAACTACTTAAAGGAAGATTGGATTAGTTAGTGGAACATGACCAAATCCGAAATTTCTTGGGGATATTATTTGGGAAAGCAAAATGAGTATTCTCCATTTCAGGCTGTTTCAATCACATTCTTATTTTGGAAAGGGGAAAAGAGAGAGAAGAAGAAAGATTCCTCACATACATTTTTGTCTGAACTTTGGTTATTGTCTTTATTGACCAATTATGTATTGCAGAGTCAGAGGAGGATATACATTTCTAAGCATAACCAAGAGTTTTCAGCATGATTCCTCCCCCATCATCTCAAATGACATAAAAAAGTTAAGACATTTACGGTGGAGTCAAGGCTAAAGTTCCTGGGAAAGGCTGCTCTACACCATCTGGACTTTGCTTTGGGGAAATACAGTTTGTTGAATGCAAGGAGCTGTTAAGCTTCTGGTTCTCATTATCTCCTTGATTAATTTGCTTTAGTTTTAGAGGGCAACTCCTGAGCTTTACCCTCTGATTCTATATTGGGGGCAACAGTGCCATAGGATATGGGACAAGGGAAGGTTAAAGGTGTGTGTAAAATAGAGGCTTTGGTGGAGAAGTCTGAAGGTGAAAAGTTACACAGATATAATATAGGATATTATATTTCTGGAAACAGGGTGGTCGTATACCCTAGTTTACACTGGAGATTTTTCTGGTTGAAGTGGGAAAGACTAAAGACTGCCTCTGTCCCAGAGGCCATCCAGTCCAGATCTAGACACATAAGGTGAAAGAAGAAAGAAATTTGGAAGTTGCCAGTCAACTTCAGCACCTGGACAGCAGAGAGAGGCGGGGGTGGGTGGGATTTAATTGTATTAATTGAATATGACAGGGTTGCAATTTAACAAAATCAGATGGCATCAGGTTGAAGATAAATAAAATCCTTTGCTTTTCCATTTTTGCTCTGTTCTTACTGTTGCTCCCAGTGTCTGAAAACCATTGAAATTAGTTTGTGCATTAAAGGAAGGACTAAACCTTATCTGCCAGAACCATAAAATAAAATACAATTCAAAATACCAACCCTTATTGAGGTTTGGAAAGTGAGAGAAGAGATATGAAAACAGGCAAACTCTAATGTGCAAGATCTTCCCTTTGTGCTTTACAATTGGCAGCCCTGAACTTATTTCTCTGCCAACAGAGAATTCCTGAGAAGAGGGGGACTTTACAATAACCTTCAATGACTGTTGGTTTTCCCAGACTCTTATTGACTCCCAGAAGGAGTTGGACCTGGAGTCCCATCAACAATTTTTGAGTCAGGCTAGATCTCTGGGTCAATAGAAGCATGGATTCTGACAGTATTTCAAACAGAGGCTGATTTTCTGACAGCCCTTCAAATACTGGTCTGTCGGCTGACAAGTAGGGCACAGGAGCAGAATTTACACTGAAGTTTCTTGGGTGTATGACACACCGACTTTTCCAAAAAGCTCCTAGCGCTCCAAAGGCACATGACAGTAATACAGTTGCTGACGGCAAACATAGTGCAACATCCATTGTGTTTAGGATATCAGCATGAGCCACACACCCAAGAAATGGGATGTCAGAAAGACAATATAGTTTTAGCAAGTGACAGCACTGGGCTTGTTAGCTCCTATCCATTGTGCTGCCATCTGGTTTATATTTCAATTTTATGTCTGTAAATCTTTCCATGGTGGTTCTTTCATTGTTTATTCCTGATCATTTCATGTAGAATTGTTTTTGGGGGAGAGGCTTTTTTTTAACAAAGGAATCAATCTTTTTTGCCCAGCAATTCTTACCCCAATAAGGTTATCCATTTAATTGTGTGGCCATTTCTTAGAATTCTGGGAACTGATGTGATCCTACCTAGAGGATACCTAGTTTGTGGGTAGGGGCTATGCCAAAGAGAAGCCAAGAAAAGGAGTGCCTTTTTTTCTTCCAACAAATTGGCATGCTGCCTATTCTCTAGTCAATTTCACATTTTTTGTAAAAGAATCTGATCAACTCAATGTTAATCCTACAGCCAATTTTGCAAGGCTGATAGAAATGTCTTATTTATATAAGTAGCTTGTGCCTTTTCTAGCATCATCTCACTAATAAAGCCAAGCATGTTGCATCTTTGAAACATAGTGACCTTGGTGGTACACAAAAGGTGGTGCCCAAAATCTATTTTGAAAGTGTGGGGGGAAGGGATGGGCATTTGAAGGAAAACATGGTAATTTCTGGAGGGTAGACTGAAATTTGCATTCTAATATTCAACTGACATTACTATCTCACATAGATAAACTATTAGGCCTATATGTATAGATATAGATCTATACATTGGCCACCCTAACCAGTGATAAAAGTTTTCCTAATATTTTTGGAATGTGTCTGTATTAAATATTAGTACAGATATTAGTACAGATATTAGTATAGATATGGTGGGAACCTACAAATGTGAGATTAGAAGGTAGGATCCTTAAATGCTCCAAAACCTCTGGATGTGTCTCTTTTTCCAGCTGACGTTTTTAAAAGGCCAGTCTGCTTTGTTCATTCACAGATAAGACAAGACAGTCTACATATGTATGGTTTATTTAATTTGTTATTACATATGTGGAAGGTGACAAATTGTGACCTTAAACAGTTTCAGAAGTTGAAGGAGGTGTGGTATTTGCTTTTATTCTGGCTCAGAATTAGTCTTGGCCTCGGCAAAGTGTCAATTTGTCTCTATTTATAATGGTGGCTTAAATCTGGCATTACTCCTTAATCAGTAAACACTATCTCCAAATGTACTTAGCTTTTTGATTTGTATTAACAGCCTCAACCACATTCAACTTTGAAAAAACACACTTTAAAAAAGCATACATTTGCTTTCTCTTCCAAGAGATTTATCTCTCCATTTCCTCTTTTCCACTCAGAACATCTTGAGAATGGCTGAGCTAGATTAAGCATTCCAACTCATAATATTTCCCATTTTTGGCACAGGATAAAACAGATGGTCTTCCTCCCTCCCTACAAATAGAACCATGTGCACAATCCACCAAGTCTTTAGAGTAGTGAGACAATATTGAAAGATGCTCACAGTATCTTCAGACCCCAAATGGAGACGGCCCCTGTCTCTTTCTAACCAGAAAGGTAACCATGTGCACCCAACCTGTCCCATGTTGCTCCAAGACTACGTATAATAGGGCAAAGATGTTGGCAGACCTCCTGCCATATTGTAACCTGCTGTTTGTTCTTTCACCTTAGTGGTCACACAAAAAATGTTAGCGCTCAAGCTTCTGAATAGCAAACATAAGCACCAGCCTTTGTGCAATTAGTGCATTGCCATAGAAAATTATTTCTTCGTTCAAAGAAAGATCCGAACACTAATCTTCCTGTATTCAAGAACCAGCCGAGCGGATAAATTTGCAACACTCATAGCTTTAAAGGGTGCTGTCATTGGTATGCCAAAATCCTCCAACAGATTTCTCCTATTCAGAAATTGCTGTGAAAAATTAACACCAGCAGTTTTCTTCTCCCTACCACACCCCTATTCCCCAGCATCAAAGGAACATAAATGTTCTCAGTAAAGCTGAAGATGTATAAATATATCTTAAAAGTGCCATAATACATTTCACTTCACCAGTAGTAAGTCATTCACAAAGCTGGTATCCAGCTGTTTACCTACAATCATAGGAAAATAAACATTTTATATGGGGGAGGGGAGCATCCTTTTATGAAAATGTGGTACGGGCAGTTTCCTGTTGCAGGCAAATTATGCATTTTCTCATTCTCCACTGCCCACATATACACAACTAGGATTCTTAAATGGATTTGCTTCTTGCCCAGATTTAGACAAGCTTTTGAGTGCCAAGGCTGAAGTTATTTACATTTGTTCAGGCATCTGGCATGCATAATGGCTTAAGCATTTATTTGGTGACCTTTCATACTCAGTCTTTTGAAATAATCCAGAGGAGAAGGTAGCAAACCTAACACAGCCAGACTGAAAAGTGGCATTGTAAATTTCTGTAAAGGTAATCTAATCAGCATTAGGTTGGCATGGACAACTTTTTGTGGAACCAGAAAACATTGGCTCCTTCCATGAAATTTTGAGGAATATATTTAATAAAAACAGATGGCAACATATCCACAGCTGGCTCACAGTTGGCTTACTACTTGAGTAATGAATGCCTGTGCACAGTCCCTAGATAGATAGATACATAGGTAGATACATAGGTAGATACATAGGTAGATAGGTAGGTAGATAGATAGATAGATAGATAGATAGGTAGGTAGGTAGGTAGGTAGGTAGGTAGGTAGGTAGGTAGGTAGGCAGGCAGGCAGGCAGGCAGGCAGGCAGGCAGGCAGGCAGGCAGGCAGGCAGGCAGGCAGGCAGGCAGGCAGGCAGACAGACAGATACATAGATAGATACATAGGTAGACAGACAGACAGACAGACACATACATACATACATACATACAAACATAGGTAGAGAGATAGGTAGACAGATAGATAGATAGATAGATAGATAGATACATAGACAGATACATGGATAGATACATAGATAGATACATAGGTAGATACATAGATAGATAGATAGATAGATAGATAGATAGATAGATAGATAGACAGACAGACAGACAGACAGACAGACAGACAGACAGACAGACAGACAGATAGAAAGAGATATACATAGATAGATACATAGGTAGATAGATAGATAGATAGATAGATAGATAGATAGATAGATAGACAGACAGACAGACAGACAGATAGATACATAGATAGATACATAGATAGATACATAGATAGATACATAGATACATAGATAGATACATAGATAGATACATACATAGATAGAGATAGATATAAAGAGAAAGAGGGAAAAGGAGGAGAGAGAGAGAGAGAGAGAGAGAGAGAGAGAGAGACTTGATGCCAATTTCAAGGGAACCAGGGTGGAGGAAGGTTCAAAAGATCAAGATGGTAGCTGTATCCACCTGACTAACAATAGCAATAGCACTTAGACTTATATACCATTCTCGGAGCAGTTTACAAACATCAGCATATTGCCCCCAACAATCTGGCTCCTCATTTTACCAATCCTGAAAGGATGCAAGGCTGAGTGAGATATAGACCTGCAATACTGCTTTATAATAGCTGGACCACCATACATGTAAAAAAGGGATGGAGCTTCAATGACATAGAAATAGTGGACTCCTTGATTCTTTTTGAGATTTCTCAGCAGATGCCCTATCTGGGTTGTTGAGTCCCTGTGCCCAGGCAGCTACCTCATCATGATAAACACAATGTTTCAAGTTTAATGTTATTGTGTGAAGGCAGCATTGTTTTTGCAGCAGGAAAATAAGCATCTAAAAACAGTGTATGGCAGTGGTTCCCAAACTTGGCAACTTTAAGACTTGTGGACTTCAACTCCCAGAATTCTCCAGGCAGCTCCCAAACTTGGCAACTTTAAGACTTGTGGACTTCAACTCCCAGAATTCTCCAGGCAGCTCTGCTGGCTGGAGAATTTTGGGAGTTGAAGACCACAAGTCTTAAAGTTGCCAAGTTTGGGAACCACTGGTGTATGGTATAGAGCTGTGTAATGCTTTAAAACGTATTTCTGGGTTGGAACTTTGTGTCAGAATCATTTTCTCACTTTAGAAATGAAGTGGTCCTTTTGCCTTACTTTCGCCTGATCTTGAGGCTGTTAAGGAATGAGGGAGGTTGGTAAAGGGGAGTTTGATAACTTGGACATTGGTGCCTGAATTAGAGAACTGCATTTTCAAAAAATTATTAAGCTTCCTCGGCTTGCCTCACATCTGCATTGCCCAATGTGGCAATTCACAAGGAATTGGCATGACGTTGATCCTTTCAAACCCAGCCGCCACATGAGGTGGAGGAGCCAATGCTCCAGACCCTTGAGGACTAAAAGATGACATATAGCAATAGCAATAGCAGTTAGACTTATATACCGCTTCATAGGGCTTTCAGCCCTCTCTAAGCGGTTAACAGAGTCAGCATATTGCCCCCACAGTGTGGGTCCTCATTTCACCCACCTCGGATGGAAGGCTGAGTCAACCTTGACCCAGTGAGATTAGAATTGCTGAACTGCAAATAACAGTCAGCTGAATTGGCCTGCAGTTCTGCACCCTAACCACTGCGCCACCTATAACTACCATGTGTCACCTGGCAGGGACAAAAGACTCGGATGATTTCAGCTCCCTCCTTTCCATTGGTGAGAGCATCTTTCCTCACCTTGACAAAGTCTCCTCTGTTCTCCTCTCTTTTGTTTGCTGAGAAAGGGAAGGAGATCAGGTTACAAAATTACACCCATTTGCCTTCTCCTTCCAGCATCCCGTTTTATTCTCTTTAGATATCTGAATATCTTCTCTGCCAGCTAAGATTTCTCTTCAGACAAAGGAGCTCCAGCTTTCCATGGAAAGCTCAGGTTCTCCCCTAATAAGGGAATATCAGCCCCCTCATCTCTTTGATGCATTCTGTGGGAGCTACAGAGAAGGAGCAAAAAGAACAGGAATTAGATTAGACAACATTAGCCAGAGGAGATCAGATGGAGCAAGGTTAGGGGACGAAAGAAGACACCTGCCATTAACTCTTAGCCCATGTCCTTATTGTCAAATTGTATCTTTATTGTAGTAGATACAATTTTGAGTTAAGAAGTGAGAATGTGAGAGATGAAGTCCAGCACATATGGAGGACACTGAGGCTCATCTAATCCATATCCACCTAGCTCAGGAATAGATAAACAGCTGCTTCCTTATCATTATTGCTGACTGAAGCTTAGAGGAATTTTAATCCAAAGCATACAATAAAGGTTGTTTATTCCTGTTCAATTTCATTTTAAGAATCAAAACATACAGATTTTGTATCATCAGAAGTTACTCCCCCCTCATTTTTTCTTTTTTTTAAACAAAAAAAAATCTTACTTAAGATGTCTTATTTAATATTCTGACTACCTTTCCATAATTTAGTGTATAATTGTTCTTCATTCATCATGTCTCACAGAATAGTTAGGTTCATTCATCAAGCTCAGCCTAAATATGGCTTGTTTGATCCTGACCTATGGTAATAACTGAATTCAACCACCATGGCTTGCAGAGTTTGGTATGTTAGTGTAGTATATGAAAATAATCTTATGGCATTCCACAAGCCATGGTTAAATAAATCTATGACTCTAGATCAGTGTTTCTCAACCTTGGCAACTTGAAGATTGCTGGCTGGGGAATTCTGGGAGTTGAAGTCCGGACATCTTC
This sequence comes from Thamnophis elegans, assembly GCF_009769535.1. Classification (NCBI taxonomy): domain Eukaryota; kingdom Metazoa; phylum Chordata; class Lepidosauria; order Squamata; family Natricidae; genus Thamnophis; species Thamnophis elegans. The sequence goes on from NC_045558.1 coordinate 103,485,010, forward strand.
AAGTTGCTAAGGTTGAGAAACACTGCTCTAGATGATGGATGAACTCAGCCAATAGGTTTCACAAGTTTTATCTTTTCAAGCATTTCTGCATATTTGCATATTGTTTTCCTTTCTTCCCCCTTACTCTTCATTTGTGGAGTTCTCAAAAAGACACACCTCTTCAGAACAGAGGCGAAGCCCTTAAGAGGAGCTAGCAAGTTGAAGGAAGGCAGAGATAAAGCTTTCCCCTAATGGAATTAGCCCTACAGGCTCTGTCAGCTATAAAAACATAAATAAGAGAAAATGGACTTTTGCTAAGGGAACAGAGCCTTTGAGAGGGAACCTGCCGCTTTTGTTTGGCTTTATATGTACTCCAGGCAAGAAGGAAAAAGGACTTATACTGAATCAAAAATGTTTCTTCAAACTGAGTGGACACTTGAATGGGGTATATGTAATGTCAAGTGACTTTGAGGCATCTCTGTATCTTTTTTTAAATAAAATCTTTGCTATTTCATACTGAAAGAATGGTTTGCCACTGAAGTTAGGGGTTAAAATGTTGTTTTGTAACTGTCACCCCTCACCCCCCTCCCAAAGCAGACCAGACTAGGAAGTCAATATTACATAGATCAGTGTTACTTTATTGTAAAATTAGAATAACCGAATCTTGCAAGTCTGAATTCAATTCCCCCTCTCCTCTTTCCCTTTACTTTCATGAGAATTCAGGAGGACATTTCTTTACTCATGCTACATTATTGTTCTGGACTCAAACCTATTTTATCTGGCTGGTGCCTTGGTATCTATTACTCTTTCTGTCCCTCTGTCCTCTACAGCAGTGGTCCCCAACCTTTTTATCGCTGCGGACCAGTCAGCCTTTGATAATTTTACCGTGGCCCGCTGAGCGCGCGCAGGGGTGGGGGGGCGTTGTTCTGCAGCGATCATGGCCCCCAGCCATTAATGTCTAAACTGCTGCAAGATATACTTAAATATTGATAAAATGTGAGGGGGTGTACTCACTTCTGTGATATCTATCCATCCATGTCTGTCTCTGTCTCTCTCTCTCTCTGTGTATGTATGTGTGTATGTGTGTATGTGTATATATCCTCTATCTATCTATCATCTATTTATCTATTTATCCATCCATCCATCCATCCATCCCTCTCTATCTATCAATCACCTATCCACCATCTATCTATCTATTCTAGCTGGCTGGGCAATTTGGGGAGTTGAAGTCCAAAAGTGTTAAAGTTGCTGAGATTGAGAAATGAGGACGAAACAAAAGGGAAGAGAATGAAACAAGGTCGTAGAGAGAGATTGCAAAATGAAAGGGCAACTTCTCTTTTTATTTCCTTCCACCCCCACCACCCCCACCACCCCCACCGTGCCTCTCTGGCAATTGGCTGCCCAGGAGGTGGGGAGGGGAAGATGTTTCACAGACAGCTGCCACCCGCCCATCTCTCTCTCTCTCTCTCTCTCTCTCTCTCTCCGCCTCCCCATCTGACCTCGGCTGCTCCACGGCGGAGACCCCAGAAGGCAAGCAAAAAAAAAAAAAAAAGGGCTCAGGAGTGGGGGAAGAAAACAAACCCCATCACGTTCCTATCTGTGAAAGCTCCCGGCTCCCTTCCTGGGCAGCCAATTGCCAGAGAGGCAGTGTGTGTATGTGTGTGTGGGGGGGTGTTGGCAGCCCGCAGCGCGCCTAGTCCGCTGTGGAACGCGCTGCCACCCGCCCAGCGCTCTCTCTCTCTCTCCCCCCCCTCCAATCTCCCGCTTCTGCTTCGACCGGCCAGCAACTTGTCCCCGCTTGCCCGGGGACTGGCCTCTGATTGGCTGGCGGGGAGAAAGCCTTGCCAGGGAAGGAGGCGAGGACTCCGCGGTGACGTCATGGGGACGGCGCCCCCAGGTAGCGGCGAACCGAACGCGCTCCGTCTCCACGGGCTACCAAGGCAGCCGGGCGGCCGGCCGGGGTGGGAGTGGGGTTTGGACCGGAGAGGCGGCTCTCGGGTTCAAGTCCCGGGGTTGATCTCAGGCTGCGTGTGTGGGTGAAGAGGCAGCAGGGATCATGGCCCCCGGCCGCTGCAGCGATCATGGCCCCCGGCCGCTGCGCGGCCCGGTGCCAGGTACTCCACGGCCCGGCACCGGTCCGCGGACCGGGGGTTGGGGACCACTGCTCTACAGTAATCGTATAGTGTATTTTATTTTATTTTATTTTATTCTCACATACTGAAAAGAGTACGGAAGAGTACCACGATAGATTACCAAAACATGGTTTAATTTTAAACCAAGGGAAGACATGCCCACAAAACTCAGGCAGAGATCTCCCTAATTCACATAAATTGTTGGGGGAAGGTAGAGAGTAAGTCACACTTGCGAGATTGTGTTACTATAACTAATATCAATAAAGTAACTCTAGATTAGTCAGGGTTTTGTGTTCTTGGTTAGTGAGAATGACATATATCTAGATTTCCTTCTCTCTAGTTGTGGAGGCTTTCAAGAAGAGACTAGACTGCTATCTGTCAGAAAAGTGTGTGTAAGTGTGTGTGTGTGTGTGTGTGCTTGTGTGTAATATTTTAAATATACCAATAGTCACTGGTTTATTAAGAATAGAGCTAGAGTCTATTCTTCCCCAGAGCAGAGAAATGAGCACTTGACAATAGGGAGGGGAACTGAGTGAGTGTGGTCTGTTGTGTTGTCTGAATAGGGGAAGTGGGAGGAGGCAGGTGGCAGATGAGAAAGAAGAATTAATTTTCCCCACCTTCCCAGCCTCCAGATGTGTGGGCTTCAATTCCCCAAATTTTCTGCCCTATCCATACTGCTTGAGGAATTTGGGGAGTTAAAGTCCACACATCTGGAAGTTGGAAACACTGTGTTATGCTGTGGGTGCTGATCTCCTAATTTTATTTTCAACCTATACACATTTAAACAAATCTTGGTGGGTTTTTTTCCCTAGTTACAGGAAAAAAGGCTTATTTGTTTGTTCGTTGTTCGTTAAGTTATTTTAGACCTACACGGCATCTGCTTCCTCTGGTAATAGATGCCCTCCAGATATGTGGACTTTAACTCCCAGAGTTTCCAAGTCAGCATACAATTGCTGAGGATTCTGGAAATTGAAATCCACACATCTGGAAATTTCCCAAGCTGGGGAAAGCTGAATTAATTTTCACATAATTCAGAATAGTGGGGAAATGAAATGGAATTGAGAGGCTCCAAGCACGGACTACATCTTGTCCACTTCTGTTTTATTGTATTTATTTGTCTGTGTGTGTGTCTGTGTGACTCCTGTTTTTTTCAACATGACTTGTTATTATCTGTAATAATACCAAACATGGATTTAATTGGATTTCATGCCTATTTAAATAATGTAATAGTTTTTATTCCATATTTCAAAGACTACAGACTGGGGGAAATCTCCAGACATCATCAAAGCAAAGCTGTAAGGCTGAAAAGTTAAATGTTTGGCTACAAAGGAATTTTAGCCTATGTATTCAAATTATCTCCAAGAATCTGCTCTGAGTTTAGAGCTTATATTAAACCCCAAAGTCAATCAACTTTCACATGGTTTCAGATTTCTCAGTACAGGAAATCTTTTAGCCTTTCACATACAGATATGGAAAGACAAAGAAATAATTTTTTAAAAATATTAGAAACAATTAATTCACCATAGAAAGAAAGTCTTTCTTTTAATTTTTCTCTCTGGTGTAACATGCCCAGGGATTAACAAGTGCTAAAATGTATTTTAATTTCTGTTAATGATGCTTTTAAAAATACAAAAATTGCTGTTTCCTGGGGGGAAAAGCTTTTATACCCAAAGCTGGATAGATTAGATGAATCCAGCTTCTAACAGTGGTTTCAATCTCCTTGAGCTGTTGACTGTAGTTGCTCAAACACTTTGCAATTAATCAGTCAATTAATCAATCAATGAAAAAAACATTTTATAAAACTTCTATCAATTGAAAAGTCACCATGACTTGAAGAATTGGCCCCAGGAATTTTGTTGTCTGGCACTCTTTCTATTTTTCCTAATTAAATTGGGAGCCATTTCATTACTTGACTTCTAATGGAAAGTTCTTCCTATGATGTTTCACTAAAATTATGGAGGATTGTGCAAGAACAAACTACAATCATTCTTCCTTTAATTATAGCTTTAAATTCAGGTAAATCTGCTTCAAGCCTGTAACCCTGGGATCTAAATGGACAGATCTCACATTAGATATTGTGTCCTTCAAAGCACACTCAACTCATGGTGAATATCTATGGATATTCTTAGTCATCCAGGTCACAATTGTCCCAAAGATGCTTTTTGGAACTGGGATTTGCTTGTTATTTCTTGAAGACATCAAAGGATGCTTTTTGGATGAAATGCAAACATCTTCAACACTGAATGTTTAGTTGCCTTTTGAAAAAATGCATATTGGGGTCAACTCATGTTGGCTTTATGGATACAACTACATCAGGATTTGGGAAAACTTAAAAAAATGATTTGTCATTGTTCTTTTATAAGACTTGTTTCAACTTCCTAACAGTCCTTCAGTTCTTCCATTCGGGTCTCAGTACAGGTATCAATCCATTTAGCTTCTTCATCAAAATAAGACACTAACTTCTTATTTCTTATTACACAGTTACTTTTTAAATTAATCACCTAACCCAGTTGCTTAATAGTGATGGGTCATGTTTGGGATCCCAAGGACTGTATTACCTGCTGAGTGATTCTGCATCTATTATGCTTTCATAAATATGGCAAATTAAGGTGGCTCAGTGGCTAAGATGCTGAGCTTGTCGATCAGAAAGGTTGGCAGTTCAGCAGTTCAAATCCCTAGCACCGCATAACAGAGTGAGCTCCCATTACTTGTCCCCAGCTTCTGCCAACCTAGGAGTTCAAAAGTACATAAAAATGCAAGTAGAAAAATATTACCTTTGGTGGGAAGGTAATAGCGTTCTGTGCACCTTCAGCATTTAGTCATGCCGGCCACATTACCATGTATAAGCAAGCCACATTTTAATTTAGTGTGTTGTATAAATCCAGTGAAGTTTTTCTTCTTTCTTCCCACTAGGTGAATTTACAACCATAGAAAATAAGTGATTTTTAACAGTAGCGCTAAAGCATGGAAAGTTTGGCCCCAGTATGTTTGCTCCAAGGCAGTAGTGGGTTTCAAAAATTGTTGGAACCTATTCTGTGGGTGTGACCTTCTTTGTGGGAGTGGCTTGCCACCCATGTGACCGGATATGAAATTATGAATTAGTACTTAGGTCGGTCCAAGTAGCTATTCAGAAACTCTGGCATTGAAGCATGCAAGTCTTATAGCTGTCAAGTTACAAGATCCTTGCCAGTAGTGGGTTTCAAAAAAGTTTGGAACCTCTTCTGTAGGTGTGGCCTGCTTTCCGGGTCCACTGGTGGAACCTCTTCTAACCTGTTCGGTAGATTTGACAAACCGGTTCTACCGAATAGGTGCGAACTGGTAGGAACCCACCTCTACTCCAAGGCCAGTAGAAAACCAGTACATTGTTCCTCACTAGCCAGCAAAGCACAAAAACCAATTAGACAATAGGAAAAATCTTGGTGAGTTTCAGGGATAGTATGTAAAATAAGGATGGAAAATGGGGAAGGCCATGTTACACATAGTGTGTTCTGTGTGTGCTTTTCTCCTGTTCTAGTTTTTGCTCCATGAATCCTGCATTGTAGGGTTTAATATCATTTTTCTATAAGTCGTGCCTCAAAATGGTGGGAAGACTTTTAGAAGACTTTCAGAAAATTAGGTTCTGAGCAGCATAAAAAGGGTGCTACATGGAGTCCTGAGTAAAGCTGCCTATCCCTGCATGAAATACTTACAAATAAAATAGTGACTATTAACATATTGTGGTAACTGGATTACATGACCATTTTCATTATATAAAACAAATCGGAATACCCTTTTCTCAAATCAAGAAGAGCTACATAAAGCTCAAAATCGTCAATTGACCAATATTCCCAGCTGAACATCCTGCAGATTTTCTCACAGAGGCAAGCAAAGCTCATCATACACGGGAATATCCATTTTCCTTTCTGGCATTTTATTTCAGGAAAAAAACCTTTTCAATCACCAATGGTCGCTGAATTGACATTTCAGGGTTTTATTTTTCAGGAAATGAGCCAAATTCCTCTTGGAAAACTCTGGCTTTGGGATAGGTTCTCATTTTCTAGTTGGCTCTGCAAGCTATATATGCCTCTTCCAATCCAAGATTCTACAGAAAGAAAATCTGCATTGGAGAAAAATGCTACTAACAGGTCACGATTAGCTGACATCTGTAGGAAAGGTGACTTAGAATAACAGAGTTGGAAGGGACCTTGGAGGTCTTCTAGTCCAACCCCTTGCTTAGGCAGGAAACCCTACACCACTTCAGACAAATGGTTAACAACATCTTCTTAAAAACTTTCCATGTTTTTAAGGGGCATTCACAACATCTGGAGGCAAGCTGTTCCACTGATTAATTGTTCTAACTGTCAGGAAATTTCTCCTTAGTTCTAAGTTGCTTCTTTCCTTGATTAGTTTCCACCCATTGCTTCTTGTCCTGCCCTCAGGTGCTTTCAAAAATAGTTTGACTCCCTCTTCTTTGAGGCAGTCTCTGAGATATTGGAACACTGCTATTATATCACCCCTAATCCTTCTTTTCATAAGTAGACATATGCTATTCCAGAAACTGTTCATCATATGTTTTATTCTCGAATTCTCTAATCATCTTTGTTGCTCTTCTCTGCACTCTTTCTAGAGTCTCCACATCTTTTTTACATCGTGGCAACCAAAACTGAATGCAGTATTCCAAGTGTGACCGTACCAAGGCATTATAAAGTGGTATTAACACTTCACGTGATCTTGATTCTGTCCCTCTGTTTATGTAGCCTAGAACTGTGTTGGCTTTTTTGGCAGCTGCTGCACACTGCTGGCTCAGTACACTAGCTGATTGTCCACTAGGGCTCCAAGATCCTGGCATCTCACCACCAGGCATTTTTCCATTGCCATATGCATCCATGTACAAGGTCAAGAGACAAGCTAAGGAATAGCTGCAGTCACTCTGATCCACCCTCTGCCCCTTTTGGTGTCTGGAAAATGGAAGAGGAGTGATTAATTAGGCTTCTCGTGGAACAGAGATTAGGATGATCCAGACCCTGCTGGCCTTTCATAAGGACCTAAAGTGTCTGGGCCTGGGGCTCCAAATGTGTGAAGTGTCCTATTTCATGATTGTATTAACAATCATGAAGGGTAACGTTCTCCTTGGATGTTGTCACTTTTAAATTTTGTACTTATGAAGGAAATTTGTTTTTATTTATTTATTTCAAGAAAGTTTGTTGCACATTTTCTGAGGCTGGCCATACAAAGTGAATAGATAAATAAATAGCCCTGAGGTTTTTTTGAAAACAAATGGTTCATTTAAGAGGACCATAGATATATCTTGATTCTATTATCCGATGTTTGGCTTGAAAACCTTAATGAGAAAGGAAGGAGATTTTTGGGGGGAGAGGAGAGTGGGGGCTATTTCTACTTTCTTGGAAAATGCTTTTAAACAGTATGAACAGATGGAGCCCATGTTGTCCTGGGGTTTTTGAGCCTCGGTCTACCTCTGCTGTCCAGTACAAACCTTCTTTAAAAATAAAGGAAAGCACCATAGCCCAGAAATGCACAAATTCACAAATGCTCAGCAGTAAGAAGCTATGGGGCATGTAGTCCTGATAGTAATCATTTATTATATGATTTAAATGCCCTGGAGCAATTGCTGGCTGGAGAATTCTGGGAATTGAAGTCCATTCTTCTTTACAGAATGCATTAGAGGTACTCTAGACAGGTATTTCAGAACAATGCTTTAATTGGTCTTGTACTTCATTAGGACCAGTAGTTACAATAATCAACTTAAGGGATCACTAAGATGATTGTTGTAACTACTGGTCTTAATGAAGTACAAGACCAATTAAAACAATGCATTAGATTGTTCTGAAATACCTGATTAGAATACCTTAATGCATTCTATAAACAATATCAGGTTGATCCAAATTGACAAGTTAACTAAATGCCAGAGAACTCTAAGAAATATAATTTGAAAGACAGCAAAACAAAAAAGTCACTTGATAACTACAGTAAAGTAAAGAATTATATCCACTAACAGTTCCTATTCCATTTCAGAAGCTAGGAATTCAATAATAACGCTTTAATAACACCAGCTTTCTGCCTCTTATTGCTTCAAAAACAAAATGCTGTAGTGATCTTCACTGTCCTTATCACAGTGATGAATGAATTGTTGTCTGAATTCAACAAACTTTGCTTTGGGATAGGCCTTTCTTAAACAGACACTAGGGGACCTGGTGGCTCAGACGCTAAGCTTGTTGATCAGAAAGGTTGGCAGTTCGGCGGTTCGAATCCCTAGCACCGCATAACAGAGTGAGCTCCCATTACTTGTCCCAGCTTCTGCCAACCTAGGAGTTCAAAAGCACATAAAAATGCAAGTAGAAAAATAGGAACTACCTTTGGTGGGAAGGTAATAGCGTTCTGTGCGCCTTTGGTGTTTAGTCATGCCGGCCACATGACTACATCTTTGGACAGTGCTGGCTCTTAGGCTTTGAAATGGAGATGAGCACTATTCCCTAGAATTGGGAATGACTAGCACATATGTCCGAGAGGAATCTTTATATTAAACAGACACTAGTGAAATAAAATAAACACACTTCACTGGCTCTCCACCCCCCCCCTTAAATTGGGGATATCACAAGAAATCTTTGAAGCCTGAGGCAGACCACTTTGATTATTAGCATCCTGTGTAAAGAATCCACTGTGAATTTCTTTCCCTGCCTCAGACTTTCATCCGTCAAAAGCCAGGGATACGGAGACAAATCAGGAAGAAAAGTGTGAATATGTTCGCATTGATTCCTCTCTCCTTGGTGCCAACAGCAACTGTAACTAAATGCTCTTGAGGGTGCTGTTAAGTTGCCAGAAATATTTCAGCATTATCAGTGGCTTCTGATAAGTACTGAGAGCAACACTGATAAACCCCACCAAAATGTGAAGTTAATTCAACAGTGCCACAGAAAAAAAAAAGAATTATCTGGAACTGGAATACAGCTATGCATAATTAGTGCACCATATCTGTATAATAAACCAATTATTTCCAAATTCTGACATCATCACTAGCTCCGTGTCACACATTCTGCGGTCTGGGGGCCCAATTAATTGCAGTGATTGTTCATTCTTCACAGTGAGAGCATGGAAAAGAAAACACTGGATCTTGCACTCTTGTTTATTTCAACAGGATTGCTTTTCTTCAAAACGAAAAAAAAACCCTTACAATTTCTTTTGCAAGCATAATATGATACCATAATCAGGAGCAGACCAAATGTCTGAGAGAACACCAAGCTTTGCCTGATCTTTCTCCCATTTTTTTAAACTTTTGCACTGGCTTGCTTCATAATATTACAGTGAGGCTGACCTGTGGCTTTTTAAAACCCCAATCAGACGGCCACACAACTGAGACTTGGCTTCTTTTTTTACTGTTATCACAAAAGCAAAGAGGCAAACCCTGCACATAAAAAGGGGAAGAGTTTGATTGCACTCTAAGAGCTACCATCTTGATTCTTTTTCCCAGTAAGTGAAACCCAGAGTAGGATTATCAAAACAAAAAATTATATATCATAATATTTCTATGTAATTTCTTGGTAAAGTACAGGATGAAAATGGTTTGCTACTGACTTATTCTGATGTATTCTTTTGATTGAGAGCCAGTTTGGTCTAGTGGTTAAGGCACGCGGAGACTGTGAATTGTAGTCCAGTCTTAGGCATGAAAGATGCCAGGGTGACTTTGAGCCAATCATTCTTTCTCAGCCCAACTCACTGCACAGGACTGTTATTGTGGGGAAAATAGCAGGAGGAAGGAGTATTAAATACCTTGTTTCCCTGAAAATAAGACCTCCCCAGATAATAAGCCCAATTGGGCTTTTGAGCGCATGCGCTGAAATAAGTCCTCCCCCCAAAATAAGCCCTCCCCAAAATATTGCAACACAGGAGGAACCATGAGGTGACCATGCTCACTGCCTCCTGTACCTCAAGAATAATAAGACCTCCCCCAAAATAAGGCCAAGTGCTTATTTCGGGGATCAAAAGAAAATAAGACCCCCTGTCTTATTTTGGGGGAAACACAGTATATTCACCACTGCCTTGAATTGCTGATAAAAATAATAAAGGCAGGATTTTAAAAACCAAATTTTAAAAAATCAAAATCTGCTCTATTGACCAAGGGACTGTCTGTTCCAACACTGGAAAAATAAAAAAATTGGAATTAAAAATAAAAATTTTGGGATTAAATGAAAGATTAAATGGTTTTCCTTTTCTTAAAGGAAAACCAAACAGTGTATGTAAAGTATATGAAGGTATATGGTAGGAATTCAAAATCAGTGCAACATGGAGGTCAACACAGAGAAGTAGTTCTCCAACCACTCTTAAACTGACATCATGTGAGTCTCCTCACTGCAATGTTGGCTCCTGCTTCCACTAACCAGCTAACACTCAATTTCTACTAGTAGTAAGTGTCCTTCTCTTGATACTAGGAGAAACACTACAGAACTTTCTTTGCAACCTTCTCTCTGATGTCAAATTTAATCAGCTCAGCTTTTTAAGTGGCAACGGGGGCACACTTCTTTTAGAGACCCTGGAGCACCTAGGAACTGCCAGAGGACTGGAAAAGAGCTGATGAGGTTCCCATCTTCAAAACAAGGGAAAAAATAGATCCAGGAAATTATAGAGCCTGACCTCAATACCAGGAAAGATTCTGGAAAAGATAATCAAGCAACAAATTAGCAAACACCTAGAAGTAACCAAAGTAATAGCCAAAAGGCAACATGGGTTTCTCAAAAACAGATCATGACAGACTAATCTTGTCGCATTCTTTGACAAAGTGACAAAATTAGTGGACCAGAGGAATGCCATCGATATAGTTTACTTGGACTTCAGTAAGGCATTTGATAAGGTAGACCATAATCTACTACTAGATAAAGTAGAAGAATGTGAATTGGACAGCATCACTACCAGATGGATTCGTAGCTGGTTGACCAACCACACTCAACGTGTAGTCCTCAATGGAACTGCATCTACATGAAGGGAGGTATGCAGTGGAGTTCCCCAAGGCTCTGTTTTAGGCCCAGTACTCTTCAAACATCTTCATCAATGATTTGGATGGGGAATAAATAGGGAACTGATCAAATTTGCAGATGACACCAAGCTGGCAGGAATAGCCAACACTCCAGAAGACAGGCTTAAGATACAGAAGGATCTTGACAAACTTGAACATTGGGCACTATCTAATAAAATGAAATTCAATGGTGAAAAGAGTAAGGTTCTACATTTAGGCAAGAAAAATGAAATGCACGGGTACAGTATAAGTGATACCTTGCTCAATAGTAGTAACTATGAGAGGGATCTTGGAGTCCTAGTGGACAACCATTTAAATATGAGCCAGCAGTGTGCAGCAGCTGCCAAAAAAGCCAACACAGTTCTAGGCTACATAAACAGAGGGATAGAATCAAGATCACGTGAAGTGTTAATACCACTTTATAATGCCTTGGTAAGGCCACACTTGGAATACTGCATTCAGTTTTGGTTGCCACAATGTAGAAAAGATGTGGAGATTCTAGAAAGAGTGCAGAAAGAGCAACAAAGATGATTAGGGGACTGGAGTATGTCTAGTTTAATGAAAAGAAGGACTAGGGGGAGACATGATAGCAGTGTTCCAATATCTCAGGGGTTGCCACAAAGAAGAGGGAGTCAAATTATTCTCCAAGGCACCTGAGGGTAGATCAAGAAGCAATGGGTGGAAACTAATCAAGGAGAGAAGCAACTTAGAACTGAGGAAAAATTTCCTGACAGTTAGAACAATTAATCAGTGAAAGAGCTTGCCTCCAGAAGTTGTGAATGCCCCAACACTGGAAGTCTTTAAGAAGATATTGGATAGCCATTTATCTGAAATGGTATAGGGTTTCCTGCCTAGGCAGGGGGTTGGACTAGAAAACCTTCAAGGTCACTTCCAACTCTGTTATTGTATTGTATTGTATTCTGATATAAACATTGTGATGTAAAAGCCCTCAAACATTGTTAACCTGTTCAATCAGTAGCAGGGTACATCAGAATTGGGCAGCTAAAATATTTGAATAAATAAATATTCCACCTCTTCTATTGTCTTTCCCCATACACAGGCTGCAATCATTTTTTTATCCTCCTAGGATCAAAAAGGAAATACTTTTAATCTTCATTTTCAAATATGGTGTCTCCAAAAACTCAAAATCTTATGTAGGCAGGCCTACCAGTTGACATACTGCACAATACACTGGCCTTTTATAAACATGGAACACAGAATTATTTAACTCACCCAAAATAACTTCCATTCCAAAGTCACTGCTGGGACAATGATTATACTGACAAAAACAAATCTAGCAAACAAATGGTAGAAACATAACCATCAAATTTTCTTAATAAGTCTGCTAAACATCATCTTTTCACTCAATATTTACTCCTAATATCCTTTTCCTCTTCATAAACCAGAGTTATCCATCCTCCAATGTCTCAATTCCTCATCAACTAAATACTTTTTCCCTAATTTTGCTCCCTCCACTTTGCCAAAAAGATAGAAATTGATTGTTTAGAGTCTGATTTCAGTGCAAGCTGCTTGGCTAGGCTAAAATGAGGGCAAGAAGTTAGCAAACGCAAATGGCTTGCTGAATAAGTCACTAACCAATTTCACATTGAGTAGTTAATAATTCAGCATGTTGTAGGAAGATAGCCATTGCAAACCAGGCGTTAACATTAAGGTATTCCATGATTTGTTTGGTGATAGAATCATATGTCAGTCACAAAGCGTGAGTAGCCAGATTTTAGGATTTAGTGTAGTATGTGAAGCCAGTTGTAGAAACAGAAGCATTTAAGATCACTTCAGTAAACAAAAACTCATGGGCTTCTTTCCCATCCCCACTCCAAGACCCCTTTTCTTCTTCTTTGAAATCCCCTCCTCCCCACAATGTTGATTTTGAAAGACTTCAAGCAGTGCCCATCTTGATCTTATTATTATTGGTTTGGGGAACTATCACTTCTAATTAGGTGCTTCCTTTGAAAGACCATCATCTCAGAATGGAGGTTTTTGAAAACACTCACCTATCCCAGAAACAATAAAGAGAAAAGCACACCTCTTAGCCTCAGGGTATGTGTGTCACCTAAACATGTCTCAAATATATGGTGTCAACTTTGTCCCTTGTCAGGTTTAGGCTTGACTTTAATGATCCTATCAAATGAAAAAATATAGAGAAAAAATAATAATGGTGGTAGATTCGGGGTATGTTTAGTTTTGCAGTTTGCATCTAATGTCATACATTAGATTCATTCAGATATTAGATCTTGATTGTTTGCTTTTAAAGGGGAGGGGGGATTGATTTGATCCATTATACAAGAGGATGACAAAGCTACTACTCTGACTGCATCCTTTGTAGTCAATTTTTCCAGATTTCAATTCAAGTAGAATTGAATTCAACTCAATTCAAGTAGAATTGAATTGAATTCCAGTTTCACATGGGAAACCGTGAGCATCTTAGATCAAGCCACATCCCCTCCTCCACCAAAGAAAAACAAGTCCCCAGCATCACAGAAAGAGAGAAAACCAGAATTGCCACCTGATGGCTGTCCAATAGCTGAAATATAAAGTAACAGCATAAGACTCCCTAAGTATAGTCCTGGGTGAAGATAAGGTCATGTATTCAAAGGCAAAATTGTGGGGGAGCTGGGGTTCATATATGTGACAAAAGGAAGATTTTTAAACTAGCACATGCTAGTAAACGGATTTGGATTTTTATGTATGTATTTGTGCCTTTGAGTCAGTTTTTTACTTCTGGCATGTTTTTTCAGAAGTGGTTTGCCATTGTCTTCTTCTTAGAACAGGGCTATGAAACTCTCAATGACACATTGTCATCATGTGACATATCACAATTTTTCCCCTTCTCTAAAATGGGGGGCGGGGTAGCCAGTGCATGATGCATCTGGCCCACAGGCCGCGGGTTTGACACCCCTGTCTTAGAGTGACTGGCTCAATGTCCACCAACTGGCTTCCATGCCTATGGAGGGACTAGAATTCATAGTCTCCTAGTTTGTCAGCTAGCACCTTAACTAATACACCAAACTGGCTTATCTGCAATTAGGGTTTCTAACTAAACATTTAAGGGGAAGACTGGCTTTTGAATAATTTTACTTAGATGTAATCCATGCCAGCTGTTGTTCTCCAGCAGTTTTATGCATCCACATCTGAGTAAGCTGTTTCCACATCAAGCTTGCCGCTTGAGCTAATACAGATGTTTGTTTGTTGTTTGTTGACCTTCAACATTTTCATATGTGTGTTTATAAAGAGCAGCATAGTAGCAAATGAAGACAAATACACTCCAAAAGATTTTACTTCTCGATTTGACATTTGTGAGGAATATTTCTAATAAATATGCAAAGTGCTTCTCCTCAACAGCAAATCCCACTGACTCTCAAGTAAATGTATATCAAACCTAGGATTGCCATTTTTCCTTGTCCCGTCACTTCCTATTTATTTGCAGGATGGAACTGCATTTGGTACATTTAGACATCAATCACTGCCAAGCATCCTGCAGGTATAAACTGGAGAGTATTCCAAGGTATAAGTGGGAAGTGGGTTACTAAATCAGTTTTATAACTTCTTCCCTAATCAAAGCTTCGACAGCAGAAAAAATATTATAAGGGAACTGTTAGGAAAAAATATAGGTACCCTTCTCCCATCTTTTCCTATTTTTCCCTTTGAAATTGCCTTGTCACATTTAATTTATGAAGAGAAAGTTCTACTGTAAATGTATATATTTCTCTCCATTTCCTCTTAGTAGAAATACTGCCTAGTCCAAGGAAGCCTTCCCTTCCATTTAGAAGCTAAATGGGAATGTTTGCAATTATCCAACTGAGGAAGTGGGTTAAGCTAATTACCCATGTAAATTCTCCCACTTAGTTGTGGGGTCAGGAAACAAAAAAAGTAGCTTTATTACACCTACTTGAATAGAATCCGGGGACTGAATTTTCTTCTTCCCTGAAACCTTAAATCTTTTCTTTTTCAAATGAAAGTAGGCCAGAAGAGAGATTCAGAAAGATCCCCCCTGACTTCCTTCTCAGCTGAAATTACCAAGGAAAAAGAGACAAGTCTATCTTTCGTTTATTTCTCTCTATGTAAATTAATTTAGAATAAGTTATATAGAACACAACTGCACCTGGTTTTAAAGTTGAGGGCAGGGGCTCCTTTCTTGTAATGTAGGCAGAGTTCTTTTATGTGGTGAAGACATCCTGTTGTCTCCAAAATAATTCTTTTCTACACAACCTTGTGATAAAGAATAATAGAAAAATCAAAAGAAAGTCATATGACTCAAAATCCATGTTGAGGAATGATACATAGTTTACTTTAATAAATCTTGGCCCCCATTCAGACATTTCTTTTCTAAGAAAATACTCTGGGATATCCAAGCTGCATAGTAAGAGGTGTGGGTTACACAAAGGGAACTACTTATTCAGACAGTGGCCCAGTTAACCTGTGGAACTCACAGTTACATGATGTAATGAGCATCACTAATATAGAAACTTTAAAAGGGAATTAAAGCAAATAATGGTATTGGTGATTCTCAATGACTGCTTCTAGTATGCTTCCATCTCAGTTTGTAATAACAAGGAGAAGAAATAATATTAGCCTCATGCCTTGCCTGTGGTCTCCCTAAAGCCTAGATGGAAACAGAAGACTGAATGTTTTTCCATTGCAAAAAGAATCTCAAGCTAGTCAATACAACTTCATGTATTTGTGCAAATCCCAGGTACATGAGTTACTATGTCATGCAATATCAAACAGTTGAGTTAGCTGAATAAACCACACTGCAAATAACCATGCATAAATGTCTGATACAAAGATGCCTTCTGTTAAAAACTTTTAGAAATTATGAATGCCTTGAAATTTTTACTTGGCTCAAATTAAGTACTATATTCTCATAACAAGCTTACCTGCTGGGCTCATTCAATGCACTGAAACATAAGCCAATTATAGGTTAGCAAGATAGGCAAAGTTGAAGTGTGGGTTGGTTGTTACAGTGCACAAGGAGAGAAAGTGAGAGACAGGGCAAACACTCCCTGATCTCTTCTCTTTAAGAAGAGATTGGACAACCATTTGCCTGAATGGTATAGAGTTTCCTGCTTGAGCAGGGAGTTGGACGAGAAGACCGCTAAAGTCCTTTCCAACTTTGTTATTCTGTTATTCTCCTTGCTCGTCTGCTGTTATCCTGCAATTTCAAAGACAGCATGGGAATTGATGGGGATAGGGGGAGAATTGGGGAGAAATAATTTTCCTAAGCCTTTAATGAGGCTGGGGGAAAAAATCTGAATTATCCTTTTCTTTTTTGGGGTGGGACTTGAGCAAGTGCTAAAGAAATTTGGAGTTAAATGTCACCTATCATCCATCACCCACCACTAGTTTAATTGAGGTAAGTAGGTAACTGTTATATATGCAAATGTTAGAGGAGTGTTGAGTATGCGAATAACTGGGGGGAAGGAGTGTTATATATGCAAATGTCGTAGCTCGTCCCTGAGCAGAGGTGATGGCTCCAGCCAAGGTTAAGCAAAGGTTGCCCGTCCCTTTGACTGAAGGAGTCCGTGCCTGTGGATCTACTCAGGTTGGCTTGATCGGAGGCGAAACCTGAGGCAGTGGCAACTGCTGCTGCAGCTCTGACAGGTCTTCAAAGTATTTTCTGTTCGCGTTTGCTTGGTTGCGTTGTGACTGGCTTATTGTTTAGTTTTATTCTTATTCCAGGCTCTGCGGAATTGCGATCCCATCCTCGTCGCCAGTGTTAAATATGTGTTGTGTGAGGGATAGATGCAGGAGCCATGGAATCAGAGGGTAATGATGTTTATTAGCAGATGACAAGCGATTCAAAACGTCCCTGCAACTGTCAGGGTATTTATACTCGGGCCCAAAGCAACTGTCAAATGACCAGCCAATCAGAGAGCTGGTAACAGGGAACATTTGCATATATAACAGTAACATCATCAAACTAGCCTTGATGATGTTACATATTTTGGGTAATGAAACGTCTGCAAAAAAACAACCAAGCTCAGAGAGCACCCCTCATTCTAACCCTGAGTACAAATATTGCCCTTTATTAAAGGTAAAGGTTCCCCTCGGACATATGTGCTAGTTGTTCCCGACTCTAGGTGGTGGTGCTCATCTTCATTTCAAAGCCAAAGAGCTAGCGCTGTCTGAAGATAAGACGTCTTGGTCATGTGGCTGGCATGACTAAACGCCAAACCACAGAACGCTGTTACCTTCCCACCAAAGGTGGTCCCTATTTTTCTACTTGCATTTCTACATTCTTTCAAGCTGCTAGGTTGCCAGAAGCTGGGACAAGTAACGGGAGCTCAGTCCGTTACGTGGTGCTAGCGATTCGTACCACCAAACTGCCGACCTTCTGATCAATAAGCTCAGTATCTGAGCCACTTTATTGGTACAGTTTAATCATTAGGATTTAGGTCTTCTGAAGGCATCCGGGCACCACAAATCTATTAAAACACACTGATAGTCCCTATCTTTAGACAAAAAAGGCTTAATGGGGTTACAAAAGGGCAGTATGTTGTTACAGACTATACT
This sequence comes from Thamnophis elegans, assembly GCF_009769535.1. Taxonomy (NCBI): domain Eukaryota; kingdom Metazoa; phylum Chordata; class Lepidosauria; order Squamata; family Natricidae; genus Thamnophis; species Thamnophis elegans. Next base: position 103,502,656 of record NC_045558.1, read on the forward strand.
TTTTTTTTCATCCTATGGGACATGGGTGGGGGGAGCATTTGTCTTTTTGCTTCTGTTCCAACTAACATGCCCAGCAGCATATGCTGCATAACTGGACGGAAAGACTTTTTTTCTTCTCTCCTCAGATTTATAATGATACAGGCTAATCCTGTGCCTCAGCAGTCAGTTTGACATAGTGGTTAGCTGGAAATTGGGGGACCATGAGTTCCAGTCCCACTAAAAGTCCAAACCCAGCTGAATAGCCTTGGGCCAGTTTTTGTCCCTCAGCCCTAGGAAGGAGCCAATGGAAAGCCACTTTGGAACTTGTCAAAAAGACTGCAGACACTTTCAAGAGCCTTGAAAGGAAGCATGTTGACACACGCACGCAAATACTCACACACATACAAACATCTATTCAGAATTCTAATCAAAGAAACTTGCACAGTGTTAAATACTTGCTTTAACTACAGTGGTTTCCACCAAGGTTCTAGTCCTTCTGGAACAGAGGTTTAATCCTATTGGTCGAAGGGTCTGCCAGCTCCCTATAAAAGGGCTGCTGTCAGACTCAACCTTCACTGGATTGTTCTCACTTGTTGTACTTAATAAAGAGCTGTTGTTATCGTTAGCCTGTGTGTGCCTATCCATTACCCGATCTAACACTGGCGACGAAGGTGGGATTGGAAGGCAACTAGGCGAACCAAAAAGAGCGTAGCAATCCAGCAAGTACATCCAGCCTGGAGCTCAGCGTGGCTTCGAGTAGCCATTTTTGAGCGGCAAACTCAAAACACCCTCAGGACACAAAATGGTCAGGCACACCCCACCGACTCCATATGACCCAGTCACCAAGCACTGGGACTCGTATATGCTATGGTTTGACTGCTTCCTTGAGGCCGACGACCTCATGGGCCTTTCTGAAGGCCGCAAGAAGAACTTGTTCCTCGGATACTGTGGCCAGGAAGTGTTCAAAACAGTGAAGGACCGCTCTGAACCAACACTGTTACAATCAGTCGCATGGTCCATGCTCCAGCAGACGCTGAGGACCCACTATGCCCCCAAGCCATCCAAGCACGTTCGTCGGCATGAGTTTAACTTCAGAAACCAGAAGGAGGGCGAATCGATCAACAAGTACATTGCAGCACTACAAAAGGCCGCAGCGTACTTCAAGTTCCAAGACTTGGACGAGCTGATTCTGGATCGTATAATTTGCGGCATGCGGGACATTAACTTGCAGAGAAGGTTACTCGCTAAATCTAACCTCACTCTGCAGATTGCCTTGGACGAAGCCAGGACATCTGAATCGGCCGTCAAATCCACTGAAACTCTGCAGCGCCAAAGTGCTCCACAAGACACGCAAAAGAGTACATGAGTACAATGCAAGGATGCAGAGGCCAAGAACTCCAAAGGCGAGGAAGATGACAACTGCTGCATGTGCAAATTCAAACTGCATCTCCCACCCTGTGCTAGCTGTGGAGGAGACCATGCCAGATCGGCTTTCCATTTTCGCAGCGCTACCTGCCAGCATTGTGAGCGAAAGGGGCACATCGCCAAGGTGTGCCAGAGCGAATTCCCTGCTACTACCTGGCAGCCAAGAAGTGCATCAAACCTCCAGCAGAGGCCCAACCAAGGGGCCTGGCAGAAGCCACCACTGCGCTCAGAGAGCGACACTAGAGGCACCTACCATACGTCAATTGGCCAAGTCTGCACCAGGCAGCCAAAAAAGCTGAAGGTCACAGTCCTCATCAAGGACTCTCCATGCAAGTTGGAGATCAACACGGGTCATTACTGACCATCATGCCGTGGTCTACTCTCAAGTAGGCCATCCCTAGCATGAAGAAACAACATCTACGCACCCCTGACATCCGCCTACGCGATTACCAGGGAAAGCGGGTCCCCATTGCGGGCCAAGGCACCTTCCGGGTGAAATTCAAACGTTTCAGCTTGACGGTGGTCAGCGGAGTAAAGAGGTTCCATGAGTACCTATATGGTTGTGATTTCGAACTAATTACGGACCACAAGCCACTATTGGGCTTACTGGCTGGGGACCGACCTACCCCAGTGTCATTATCACCGCGGATGAGCAGATGGATGATCTTCCTAGCTGCCTACTCCTACCATCTCATCCACTGACCAGGCTCCACCTTGGGGCATGCCAACGCTTTGAGCTGCTGCCCGCTGCCTGAACTTCTTGCTGACCCTACCCTTGAGATGCCAGTCCTCCTCATTGACTGCCTTGAGACTGGTCCTGTCTCATCCAGTGATGTTGCCCATCACTCTGCAAAGGACTCCACCATCAAACAAATTTTGAACTGGGTGTGGAGAGGGTGGCCCAAGGGGCCTGTTGGGGTTGATTTCAAAATGTATTTTAACATGAGTTATCAGTTGTAAATGGCGGTTTACTGTGGGGGGACCGGGTCGTTTTTCCGCCCAAACTGCGCATTGCAGTATTAGAGGATTTACATGTAGGGCATCCTGGAATTGTCAGAATGAAGTCTTTGGTTAGGAGTTACACGGGGTGGCCTAACATGGACAGGGAGATTGAAGAATGGGTGCCTACATGCACACCGTGCAAAGAGTCCAGACCAGCTCCCCCAGAGGCGTCTACTAAGGAGTGGGAGCGACCTCAAGCACCATGGTCTAGGGTCCATATTGATTTTGCTGGCCCAGTTCATGGCCAGACATTCCTCGTAGTTGTGGACGCCTACTCGAAATGGCTAGAGGTAGTCCTGATGATCTCCACTACTGCAGAAGTGGTCATTAAGGTACTACGAAGACTTTTCTCCACGCACGGCCTGCCCGATGTCTTGGTCTCTAACAACGGGCCCCAATTCACGGTCATCCAATTTGAGACCTTCCTAGCAGCTCAGGGAATCAGACATGCACTGGTTGCACCATTCCATCCGGCCTCCAATGGTCAGGCAGAGAGAATAGTGAGATCTGCAAAAGAGGCCCTCACTAGGATGGGCCCGGGAGCTTGGCAAACACGGGTTGACCACTATTTGCTAATTCAGCATATCACACCCAGTGCCACTACAGGGAGAAGCCCCTCTGAGCTTCTCATGGGTCGCCGGCTAAGGTCTCACTTAGACCGGCTACACCCAAACTATTCTGCCGCATTGCCCCCTGACTCCACAAGCAAAATTCAGAACTTTAGCATAGGGGATTCAGTTTATGCCCACAACTACTCTGGGGGAACTCTGTGGATTCCTGCCATAGTGATAGGCATCACCGGGCCTCGCTCTTACCTTGTAGAGCTCAAGGATGGTCAGAATTGGAGAAGGCACATTGACCAACTCCGTGGCCGCCTCTCCAACTCCACTCTTAGACAACCAGAGGTAACTCCTGCACGAATTAGCCAAAGCCCTACCCAAACAGAGCAAACACTCACTCCTTCCACAGCCAGCTCAAGCCCGAGGGTACAGGGAAACTTATCTGGTTATGTTGCAGGCCCGCAGCAAGCTTCGAGCAAACTGGCTCTAGAAGCTTCAGCCACGGCCTGTACAAGGTTCCAGGAGCTTCCACCAAGCGGAGCTGTAGAGCAAACAGGTCCATCTGACCTGTCCAAACAACACCCTCCAACTGAACTGCACAGGTCTGGCAGAGCTATCCAAATCCGAATAGGATTATTCCATCCAAGAGGGGAGGGGTGTTAGATACTTGCTTTAACTACAGTGGTTTCCACCAAGGTCCTCTGTTCCAGCGGGAATAGAGGTTTAATCCTATTGGTCAAAGGGTCTGACAGCTCCCTATAAAAGGGCTGCTGTCAGACTCAACCTTCGCTGGATTGTTCTCACATACTTAATAAAGAGCTGTTGTTACTGTTAGCCTGTCTGTGCCTATCCATTACCCGATCTAACACAGAGAGAGTGCCTTCCATTTCTGACATACTGTGAGTTTACTGCAGGTATTAAAGGCCACTGTGGGCAGTGGTTACAATGCCAGATTAGGAGATTTAGGTTCAAATCTCCAACAAGACCTGGTTTTTACTGGATAACCCTGTGCCAGTCAAAACCCCTCAAGGCAGCCAACTTTATATTGTGAGGCTGAAATAGGGGCAGAGTGGTACATGACATACATAATCACCTTCTAGGGGAGTTGGGCGGCATAGACATTTAAAAAATAAATAAGAGCAATAGCAATAGCATATTGCTCACAACAATCTGGGCCGTCATTTTACCAACCTTGGAAGGATGAAAGCCTGAGTTCACTTTGAGCCCCATTAAGATTGAACTCCAGGTTGTAGGCAGAGTTTCCCTGCAATACTGCACTTTAACTACTGCACCACCAGTGCTCCTCCTTCGGTAAATAAATAAATAAAAATACTTAAATTGGTATGATACCAATCAATGGTATCATATCAAACATCATATCACAAAGCAAACCCACCAGAAATCTCTGGTACTAATATTTCACATTTCCTGTTTCAGTATTCAACAAATATTTAAATGTACTTCTCTGTATAACTGGACTCAGATAAGCAAGTTAGCAGGAATGACTGTGATCATTTGCCAGATAGGTGCAGGAATAATAGAGTGCTCCAGGAAACAGCAACAAATAAACCCACGCTCTTTAACCTTATAATCACTAATATTAAAACTAGACCATAACGCTTTCTTAGTCTCCTCTTTCCCTGCCAAAAAATATACTTAATGACAGAGGTCCGAATCTTTCAAGCTGTCATTCTGGTTTTGGGGAGGTCAATTCACATAGACCTTGAGAAACTATTTATTTTGCATAAGCATAGCAGTGGCCACATTTTGTTTTTAAATCTTTTGCACATATGCTTATAAAATGGTTAAATAAGTATAGTCATCAAAGCTGATTCTATTGTATAGATGGGTGGAATCACCCAGAAATTCTCTGCTACTTTGATGTTACACTTTTTGGACTAGCCAAGTATCGTTAAAGGCAAGCAACAGGCTTCATTAAGTTCTCATGACCAAGGGGCTGTAGTGACTTTTGGTAGCTTTACAAACATATTCATGTAATTTTCTTGGCAAAGCTGCAGAAGGATGTCATTGTCTTCCAATATTTTTTAAGTTTCCAGGTCTAGTTTACAATCAGGACATTTCCTGGTGGTCTCCCACTCAGAGGTAGTATTCTGCCGGTTCTAACCGGTTCACTTGAACCAGTAGCGGAAATCGCAGGTGGCCCTACCCACCCACCCCAGCTCTACGGCTTCCCATTTAGAACATTTTTTAAGGCAAAACACATGCACAGAAGGCAGAGTGCATGCATGCGCTCATATTTTCCAACTGGTAGCGAAGGTAAGTGAATATCATCCCTGCTCCCACTCACATGCTAAGTACTTCTCTGCCTTCTTATGATGATTAGGTAGGCTAGATTATAGAAAAAAGTAGTGTGATGTAACTTTAGAGAGAGGGGTTGAAATATATTTTTACTTTTTACTGCTGTGGAGAAGCAGGAAGCCATTTCTTTATATCTTTTTTCTTACTTTTATATTTTTTGTCAACCTTTTTCTCTTCTTGCACTTCGTTTTCTTTTTGATTTTCACATATTAATTTTTTCTTATTTTATATTAGTTTGTATTATCTTCTTGTTTAAATTTTTAATAAAAGTCATATTCAAAAAGGAGAGCTTTTCAAAATCTAATAAAAGGTGGGGGGTTCCAGAAAAACGTATCTTGCTTTAGGTATACTCTAAAATCCCACTGTAAAGCAAAATGTTTTGCCCCAATCCATGACATAGATCTGGGTGATTAGCCTGTCTCCACTTCTCAATGGTGTATCTGTTTGGACTTCAAAATATGTCATTTGATATGTTGGCTATGGGTTTTTATTTTTTTCCATTCTGCATTTTTTTTTTAAAAAACCTTTATAATCATTGCTTTTTATTTGGTTGTTATTTGATCCATGCTCCCCATAATCTCAATTACATCAGTTGGGCAGCTAAATAAATGTTCTAAATAAATGAATACATTTTTTCAAGATTATAACCATTGGTAATGTGATTCTATTCTGACCTAAGGTCAATGTGCCTCTCCCTGCAAAGCCACACACACACACACATACACACTGGAGTTTTCTGTAGGCTTTGCATAATAGGTCAATTAATATCAGAAGTTCATTGATCCAGATGCTACTCCTGAGAAAAAATGAATGAGGATAGATTTCCCCCCCTCTATTTTCTCTGTAGCTATGGATGGATGCTTCCCTGTTGGCATAAAATTCTATCTAGTCCTCTTTCTCCATGCCTGCTGTCTCTCTGTCTCTCCTCTTTTGTTGCCCACCCCACAAAAATAATTCAAGGTGGCTCTCAATTTACCTCAATCCTGCTCAGTGATTCACTGGTTTTGTTGTCCTTCGTTGCAAAATGAAACTGGGATGATGGGTAAAAAAAGGAAAGGAGCAACTAGCCAGTTTCTGGAGGATGCTGGGAATTGAAGTCCATACATCTTAAAATTGCTGAAGTTGGGAAACACTGCTTTAGTACCTAGGTTGTTCTAGCTACCTTCAAATAAAAAATAAAAAAAAGACCAGCACCAAAGCTGATAAAATTAGCAGATGATTTCAAACTGTGACAGAGTACTGAGAATAAGCCCCCCAAAAAATGCTGTGGAAAGAATTTTATGGACTAAAAACACCACAAGCTCCATGCCAGCTATACAATAGAAGAAAAGAGAACAGAAGAGTATAGAACAGAATAGTCATGCAATGATATGTATATCACTTTTACGTGGACAATCAGAATCATGAATGAAGGCAAACTTGATGTCAGAGTAAAATGTCAAGGCTGAATTACTTTTTCTTCTCTTTCTCCCCCCTCCCCTTCCTTCCTTTCCCTCTTCCTCTCCTCCTCCTCCTCCTCCTCCTCCTCCTCCTTTTTAACAACAAACTTTATGGAGTCCAGAAAAAAAAAAGAATAACCTTCAGCATCCTGAAATAATGTCCTCCTCCCACCCTGCAGTGTTGGAGCAGTCATCTCTAGTATCTGTAGCAGCATTAGCAGGCCAAAGGTATACTGTAGCAGTACTGATTTCTTTTTATCAATGCTACCATTTCATGGCCCCTGTGGTTTGCAGCTAAAAGTACCCTCTCCCTTAACTTGGAAGGTTGCCAGCTTACTCTCCTTTCCTCCTCCTGTTATTTCCCACATGGAATATTTGTATGCATTCAATCGTATTATTGATCAATCCTCTGGATTCAAACCTTAGCATTATGGTTTAGCATTTTGTCTGAATCCATCTGACTGTGATTTATTCAACCAACTCTGATTAACTAGGCCATCTTTAAGTTGATGTATAGAGAGTTTCATTTGTTTTATTTATTTTTTGCATTTATCCAATCAGACCAGGAGCCTTGCTTCTGGCTCTAAACGGTTGGATGGTTACCACCTTCCTTGTGAAATCTTTCCATTTTATCTTCACTCTCACCTACATTGTTGAGTTTTCCTGGAAGCCTTTGCTGGGTCACCAGTGCCTGCTGCCTGGGTCTAAAATACATAAGGTGCCTTTATTTCTTGAACAAAATAAACCTTCCCCCTCCACCCACCCACCCCCAGACTCTCCTATTCTTCCCCCTTCCCCAACTGAACTTCAGGCAGGAAATAGCTGTCAAGAGGAGAGAAATAATTTGGTTTATGGCAGCAGAATATCCATGGAAATGAAGAGATTAAACACTTTAAAAGAATAGGCACTGGATAACAGGGACAAGCAGGAGCCTAACAATCTTTAAAGTGAATTCTAAGAAAGATATGGATAATTTTATCAAAAATTGACTACTTTAGAGCCTAACCTGTTCTAGACATCGGTCTGATGGCACAATCTTCCATGACTTTCCTATCTTCCTTTTGAGGGTATTTAGGGCTCTCTAAGTTGGTCATTATTTTGCAGGTGTTTCTTACCCTAACTAGGTAACATCCTCAGTCAGTGCTAATGATTAGAACTGGTGATGTTACCTATTTTACATAGTAAAACGTCTGCGAAAAGATAATAAAGCTCAGAAAGCACTAAGGACCCGTCATTTCAATTCTGAGCTACAAATATTATCCTTTATTGGAATCTTCCCCTTCTTATTTCTCAAACTTTAAAAAACACAGAGAGAAGATTGAGAGACCACCACTCTCTCTTTCTCTTTCTTCACATAGATACAAAAACCCTTCAACTCCGTCATTGGTCATATCTGGGCAGGGGTGGGCTTCAAAAAATTTGGCAAGGGGTTCTCTGCCTGGTTGCTGGGTGGGCATGGCCATGGTGCGCGTAGCCTAGTTAGCCTCCTGTACCATGGCCGGGCCGGGTGGGGTGCGTTTTTGCCTACCTCAGACTCCAGAGGGTTTCCCCTGGTGAGGGCAAAGATGACCTCACCCAGGCCCATTTCTGACCTTCCCGAACTTCTGGTAGGCCTGTTTTTTGCCCTCCCCAAGCCTCTGTGCGCCTCCTGCACTTACCTGCACCCACAATGGGCCCTGTGTGACTTCAGGGGGGGCAGGGGTAGGTGGGGGCAGCTAGGAGTGGTATTTGGGGGTTCTCCGAGCTGCACAGAATCTTAGCTAGAGGTTCTCTCAAACCCCTGTGAACCCCCAGCACAGCCCACCCCTGTATCTGGGGCAATTGAAATGGAATGTTGTACACTTTCTGCTTCTTTCTTAACTTCTTAAACATGAGGATCAGCAACCTGGCTGAACATCTAGGTTCAGCCCTCTTGACTTCTGGAAATCAGCTCAGGTTTTGTGGAGTTGTCGCTGAGGATTGCTGGAGAGTACCTTGGAAAGAAAGAGACAGTTAGACAGTAGAGTAGACAATAATCACACTATTTTACTTTTTGAGAAAGACACAGCATGACTGATTTTCCCTGCCTCCATGGAAGCCATTTTGTGAGAACATCCATCACTTTCAAACATTACCACTGGCTCAAAAAGATTTTCCTTATATTTCACATGTAGAGAAATCTCTGAACTGCAGCATTTAGCAGCTTGGACTATTAGGCCTGCTGGTCTGGGCTGCTGGGAATGGTGTGTCAGCAACATCTGGAAGGCCACAAGTCCCCTACCCAGATGTTCATGTAATTTTTCTTCTTCCTCATAGCCTTAGATCTTTTCTTTTGCATAAATATTCTGGTTTGTTTCAGTCTCTCCTTCCCTCGTCCCCCGTCCCACATACCATATGATAAATTCCCTAATGAAGGCTGTATTGTGGATTCATTTATCCATACCTCCCCCTCTGCATGTCAGCCAAGACCGTTTCTCAATGATTTCTTGCCTTCATTTTCTCCCTGGCTTTAATGATTCTGTTTACTAAATGTATTTTAATGTGCTAACCTTCCACCTCCAGACTAGATGCATATTGATCCGGTTTGGAGAATGCCTGAAAAGCTGTTGTTATAGCACACAGATATGAGCAGTCTATCTTGAGCAGTAATAATAATTTTTAAAAGAACTTTATATCTTGCATAACTGTATGCAATGCTCTAGGAATGTGGAATTGCTTTGATCATGCAGCTGTTGGTTGTGCAGTTTCATCTACTGAGCTGGGCTCTTTAAAGGAACTTGGAGTTGACTGAGCAGCTGAACTGTTGAAAACAAAGGTCTGCAACTAAAAAGCTGTTTGATTATTTTCATCTAATTTCCATGTATTTTGGTGTGCTGAAAACAAATAAAATATTGAAAAAACTGCTAGACGTCATGATTTGCCACAATATGCAAAATTGTCTTCAAATTTATCATTTTTTTATTTTTGGTATTTTTTTTAATATTATGGGTTTTTAACCAAATTTAAAGTCTAAATTACTATTAATTAATTCACATAAGTGCATTTAAGATATAAAATGCCAAAAAAAACCCTTAAAGTGTTTGTCCAAGTTATGTAAAAAAAAATATAGCACTGTAAATCTGATGGTCAGCAATATAGACATAAGGTAAGCAAGTTTTAAGTCTGTGCTTCTAATGGTAGAAGGGGTAAATCTTTCCTGAAGAATCCAGTGGGAGGGAGACACGGGGCAGATAGCAGCATCTCCAGTCAGTGCAGGGGGCGTGGCCAGCACTGTGACGTCTTGTGTACAGACACAGAGCTGCTCTCTCCTCCATGCGATACTTGTGCACGAATCATCATCAGGTTCTTGGTTCTAGGCTGTTCACTCTTTTTCATCGCAATTCATGTTGGCTTGTCATTCTTCAACCGTTATGTTATGGCTTTGTGAAAGTGTATTAATTTGCCAGACAGTTTCTGTTTCATCTGTGGTGAATATACAGTGTTGAAGCAACAGCAAAATATTACAGACTTCGTGAAAAAAGTATACTTTGCATACTTTGGACTAAAAATTAGAGATCAAGATAAAGTTTGGGCACCTCATAAAGTGTGCAAATGGTGTATTGAGGACCTCCAAAACTGGTTCAAGGGTAAGAAAAAATCTTTCCGTTATGGGATTCCTATGGTATGGCGAGAACAAAAGAACTGACTGTTACTTTTGTTCATGCGATGTGAAAGGGTTTAATTCCAAATGGAAGCATTCCATTTCATACTCCAATCTTCACTCAGCAATTCGTCCCATCCCCCATAGCACAGATATACCAGTACCCAAGCCCCATGCTACTTTGGAAGAGATACCTAGCTCCGATGAAGGTGAAGTCATACCTGAACCAGATGACGAATCAAGTTCTGACTTTGAAGATGATACAAGACCAAAATTGTTTTCTCAGGAGGAGATGAATGATTTGGTAAGAGACTTGAATCTTCCCAAAGATGTCATCTTCATGGTTCAGACATCGTGAAAAGGAGTTCGTTCCTTACTTTGCCCAGGACGACAAGTTGGTTTATTGCATCGATGTTGAAGGTCTGATGGGTCAATTTAAAATCCAATATGATTCAGAGCAATGGGCTCCTTTTATAGATTCTTCAAAAAGAAGTCTCAAAGCAGTTTTACTCCACAACGGTTTTTACATTTCCATACCTGTAGGTCATTCCGTACACATCAAGGAAACCTATGAGAACTTGGAATTGGTTCTTTGTAAACTTAAACATGAAGACCATGATTGGCAAGTGTGTGGGGACTTGAAGGTCTTGTGCATGCTGCTCGGACAACAAGCTGGGTATACCAAATACCCTTGTTTTCTGTATCTATGGGACAGTCGAGACCGACAAAATCAGTGGATCAAGAAGAGTTGGCAGCCGAGGGTGCTAACAGTCAGTGAAAAAAATGTCCTCCGAGAAACTTTGGTACCTTCCCATAAAGTTCTTCTGCCACCTCTCCACATAAAATTGGGGTTGATGAAGCAATTCGTAAAATCACTTCCAAGAGATGGAGAATGCTTCAAATACTTAGTCACCAAGTTTCCATGCCTGTCAGAGGCAAAATTGAAGGAAGGTGTGTTGGTCAGACCAGACATTAGAAGGCTTATAGTTGATCAAGAGTTTGTCAATACCATGACGGATCCTCAAAAAGAAGGGTGGATTGCATTTAAAGAAGTTGTACAGAAATTTTTAGGCAATAACAAAGATCCCCACTACAAAAAGATCGTTGGAAGAATGCTGAAAGCATTTCAAACTTTAGATTGCCTGATGAGTTTGAAAGTGCATTTCTTCCAGTCCCACCTTGACTACCTTCCTGAAAATTTGGGAGCTGTGAGTGAGGAACAAGGTGAATGATTCCACCAAGACATTAAAGAGATGGAAAGGAGATACCAGGGAAAATGGAGCATTGCAATGATGGCAGACTACTGTTGGATGCTTCAGAGAGACATTCCAGATGCTATTCGCAAGTGTAAATGCACCAAGAGGAGCCTCACAAGGAAGAAGAATCGAGTTTAGTGTGTGTAAGTGAGCTCATTTCAGTTCAAAAAAGGATTTTCATGAAAATATTGTAATAAAACTTTAATTTTATAAGTCTATTTCCATTTATTTTGAGGTATTGCCTTATTTAACATAGTTACCTGTTGTGACTCGGGATGCAGGAATAATGAGCAGCTGTTGCTCGTTAGGGTCGTCTTCTGCAGATAAAAGACGGATGGTGCCACGCCTTAGTTGCAGAAGTCAACGTCATTCGTGGTTCGTGGTTCATCGTTCGTTTGTTCGTGAGTTCAGTTTTGTGATTCAAAGAGGCACTTGGATAAGTGATTTGCTTTCTGTAAACCTGATTCAAAGAGGCACTTGGATAAGTGATTTGCTTTCGGTAAACCTGGTTTGCTGTAAGAGCTTTTTGTTTTTGCTTTTGCTGTGTAACTTTTTGCTAGAGACTTTATCTATGTTTATTTTGGGCTCGCAGCCAGCTTGAACCAGGACTGATACAGATATTTCCTTTGAAGTTCTGTCTGACCGTCGTTTGTGAACAAGCGAAGAGGGGGGTCAGAACAGTTACCTAAATTGTCAGGAAACGTGATGTCCTATGACAAAATGGAGGCCACTTTCGGATTCAGCGCACCAAAAAACATAAAAGATTACGTGGAATAACCAAAACAGCTCTCGGGAAAAATTTTTTTGCAGACCTGTGTAATCTTAGTTAATGGTTACGGTGTATAAAACAGGAAAGTGGACAATCATTTTAATCTCAAAGCCAGATCTGAGCTGGCTCTTGATTCTTATGTGTACTAGTAGTCCTTGACTTACAACCAGGGATGAAATTCAGGCAGGTTCTGACAGGTTTTGGAGAATCAGTAGTGGAAATATTGAGTAGTTTGGAGAACCGGTAAATACCACCTCTGACTGGCCCCAGAGTGGGGTGGGAATGGCAATTTTGCAGAATCCTTCCCCTGCCACGTCCATCAAGCCACACCCACAGTAGTGGTATTAAAAAAAATTGAATTTCACCACTGCTTACAACCATTCTTTTAGTGATCATTTGAAGTTACATGGCACTGAAAAAAATGAGTTATGACCAGTCCTCATACTTACAACTATTGCGACATCCCTACAGTCATGTGATAAAATTCGAGCATGTATTTATGATGGTTGTAGTATCCTGGAGTCATGTAATTGCCATTTGCAATCTTCCCAAAAAGCAGTCAAATTGGGGAAGCCAGATTCACTTAACTACTGTGTGATTTATTTAACTACTGCAGCGATTCTCTTAACAACCATGGCAAAAAGCCTCATAAACTGGATGTGATTCACTTAACAACTGCCTTGCTTAGCAATGGAAGTTCTGGTCCCAGTTGTGACCATAAGTCAAGGACTAACTGCCTTTGCAGTCCTCATGCAGATTTACCTTAATCACAGAACTCGGATGTACATAGAATTCTTCGTTCCAAAATTCTAATGGTGACTTTGATCATCTGTTCCTAAAACAGAAAAAAAAAAGTGTCAAATGTATTCTCAGAAAAGGTTGGCACATATATCGGTAGACATATGTATGTATATGTATATATGCAAATATAGACCTCTGTTGGAAGGGAAAGATGCCCTCCAGGAGACCAGCACAGCTAGGGGATATCGTTCCTTTCAAACAAAGGACCCTTCTCAGTCAGCTGGGACACATGCCAACTTTGTGACTAGGAAACACATTTCTAAGAAACGGAGCAGGTGGAAAATGCAAACTAAAGGAGCAAAAGGGGAACACAGTGTTGGAGTGCTAAGAATATCCAATCCCATTGTTTGATCTTAAAAAAAAGAAGCTTTAGAAGCTTTGAAGCAAATTGGTTCTGCTTCTTCATCAAGTTTTCCCATCTTTCCTTGCCTCCTGTTTGGGGACAGCTGACTCTCTTGGGGATTGTAGCTTTGTAACTTTGCCCCCACCTGTCTGTGTGACATCACAATTAGTTGTGGTTAAAGCAATTTATGATGGTAATATGTAGATAAGATTATGAGTGCCTCCTCCTAAGGAAGCAAACATATGCTATTTTCTTAATTCAGTTTAAATTTGAGATAAATTCATTCCAGAATTATTTTCAGTGCCAAATAGCCCAAAGAAGCAGCAGTGATCTGAACATGTAAAAATATTTTTTTATTGGCTCTTTAATAAACACAAACCAAAAGATAAGTGTCTGATTTTAATAAAAGGCAACAAAAATAACTACAACTGGGTTACTGAATGCTCTCTACATTGAGCTGTTCTTGAAGGCAATCCAGAAACTGCAGCTGGACCCTTAAATTCTGCCCCTCTTATGAGCTCTGCAGAAGCTCTGGCCAGCTTCTGGGTTTTTTATTAGATCTTCTTAGTAGCTGCCTCCTTCTCTGGAACAGTATCCTTCAGGGCATCAGATGGGCCCTGACTCTGTTAGTTTTTTTGTAAAATTATTAAAGACCTAGCAGTCCCAAAGGTGCTTTTTTTTCAAGAGTCAATGAACTTTCTAATTTGTTTTTTGTTGAAGACGTCTCGCCTTCTCATGTTAGAATCTTCTTCAGATGAGAAGAAGCTTCTTGGATGAGAAGCAAAATGTCTTCAAAAAAGAAAGAAAGGAAAGGAAAAACCTATTCCCAACATACAATATATAAATTCAAGGCTTTTTTGTTGCAGCTTACCATTTTATTTCAATTTTTATACAGGAAAATACAACTTAATCCCAAAGTCCCAAAGGTGCTTTTTTCAAGAGGCAACTGGACTTTCTTCAGCTCTGAGCTGAAGAAGCTTCTTGGATGAGAAGTGAATGTCTTCAAAGAAAAACCCCAGAAAGTCCAGTTGCCTCTTGAAAAAAACATCTTTGAGACAACCTTGACCTGGATGACTGAGGATCTCCATAGACAAAAAGACCTGGCTGTTTCAGAAGGCTTTGGGGATCTGGGGATTTAATCACTCCCAGAGAGCAATTTGATATAAGGAACTATGGTTACTTTTCAGCTCATATAAAGTTACTGGTACATTATCATTTTGTTTACAATAATAATTAGAACCAATTTGGCCTAGTGGTAAAGGCACCAGATTAGAAAGTGGAAGACCATGAATTTTAGTTCAACCTTAGGATAAAAGCCAGCTGGTAATTTTGGACAAGACTTTTTCAGTCAAACTCTTAGATACTGGTTTCAACTATAGTGGTTTCCAACAAGGTCCTCTGTTCCAGTGGGAACAGAGGTTTAATCCTTTTATTTATTTGTTTGTTTGTTTATTTGTTTGTTTGTTTATTGTTGTTATGTGATTACAACATAATCACATAACAATAGGAAAAAAAACAAAGGGAAAAGGGAAAAAAAAGGGGGAAAAAAACCCCATCATCCCATACAATATGTCATTTGATCACAGGTGCATCCCTACTACGTTTCCCCCCATACACACATCCCGTATCTCTCTGTTGTATATTTAATAGACACCACAATAACCTAGGTGTTTTTTTTAAAAAAGGGATAAAAGACAAAAAAGAAAAAAAACCATCATCACATGCAGCATGTCGTTTGGTTACAAGTGTTTTAACCTCTGCATCTTCAAATAATATTTACCGTCTCAAATATTTCATCTAATATAACTAAAAGCCTCATTTTCATTCTACAATATATATTCAGTTAACATTAGCATTATTTTTCCCCAGAAAGTATACTTATATTTATTGTTAACCTTGCATTTCATAACTTCAAACAGAGATCTTATTCCTTCATTTTCCAACAAAGCATCGCTGCCTATATATACCAGTTTTCATTTGTTCCCCTATTAGAATTGCTTATCAGCAGCGAAATATCATTATAATAAGTTCTTAACCTTATACATTATATCCCCAGACCTTATATTAATTCTTCATTGTGTCATTGTTAGATTATTTCACAGCATAATTATATAGAGGTTTAATCCTATTGGTCGAAGGGGCTGCTGTCAGACTCAACCTTTGCTGGATTGTTCTTACTTGTTGTACGTTAATAAAGAGCTGTTGTTGCCTTAGCCTTGTGTGCCTTTCCATTACCCAATCTAACACAAACCTTCCTAACAGAACTGTTGTTTTGGGGGGGAAAGGGGGAAGGAACAAGTGCCAGGTATATATACTGCCTTGAGTTATTTATAACTATAAATAATAAGGACAGTCCATAAATAAAAATGTTATATTGTTGTGCTTTGTTTTAATTGTATTGCTGTTTTGGAGATACGTAGGTGTTAGGTTTTCGAACAGCAAACAAGTCTAAAAAAAAGATCAATCAATTACTCACTCAATTAGCAAAGAGAATTAGACCTGCTTGGAAATTTCATCATAGCTCTACTTCATAAGAGCAGATGTCAAAATAAATGTGTTCACTATCATCTTTGCTCTAAAACATTAACATAAATACCTTTAGGAAAAACTCTGCTCCTGAGCTTAGTTTTCTCCTATCTTGTGCCTTCTGATATGCATGGATCACAACTTTTAGAATTTCAAAAGAAAAAGCAGGAAATTTGGAAATGGCAGGCCTTCCAACTCATCATAGGAACCTTTGGTTGAGAAAGTCTGTCTTAGCACAATATCTTGAGAACAGGGGTCTTCAAATATTTTGTGTTAGCAGAAATGTCTGCACTCTGTATAAGTTGGCAGAAACTTCTGCACTCTGCATAAGTGCAGAGACATCCCACTGTTCTTATGTGTCATGAACTAGATTTGAACTCAGTTTGATTTTTTTGAAAATGGCTTGAGAAAGTAATGGCTAAAGAAAACAAGGTTGTGTGTTTCTTTTATATGCATAATATTTCACTTATCCACCCTCTTCCTTTTCCCACCGACTCCTTGATTCCATTTAGGATGTAGACATTATTCCAGTCCCTTCATCTTTCTTTAATCTACCAAGGGACTGAGGAGGAATTCAAGAGTCAGTATGAGTTCACTGCACAGACTGTCCATTTTTTATTGGCCATTGCTGGCGCCTTCTAAAGAAAAGCTTTCCAAGATCTTTAGGGAGTGAACTCTGGAGCCTTTACTGTCAATCTTGAGAAGATGTTCAACATCTGGATAGTGACAGCAGGCTGCAAAGATGTTCACAGTAGGCTTATTGACAATGGCAAACTCTCAGAACTGCATTTGTCCAGAACATTTAATAATCCAATGGTGGCTTTGTCTTGGTCATTCCATGGCTTCGTGTATATATTAGACTCTCCCCTCACTCTTCTCCCTGCTGCCTTAGAAATAATATTTATATGTGGAGATAGCCAAATCTATGTATACTTAGTCTGCTTGCATTTCAAGGTGTTTTTTGTAAGGTTTTGCTCTCTGGCAACCAACTGGAACTGTAATTAATAAAACTGTGCTTTCTTTTTGTTGTTATTATTCTTATTCAATTGCTTTTGACTGAATAGGACTTGATGGACTTCCATTTGCCAGAATTGTCTGTGAGAAACTATTTTTTTTAGCTCTTGTAAGCTCGTAGTTATGTAGCTATGACAATATACAGCCATTTATCAAATGATGATATATACAAAGCAGAAAGATACAAATGCTACATTATGTCATTCCCCCACCCCCACCCCATGTGCAGAATTTTGCACGAATTTCTCTATTTGACACACTGTATATTCTGTGTGGGTGTTTTTCGTAATACTTTTGTCCTATGGGTGGCCAGACGCTGTTCTATAAGGTTCAAACCCTCTGTTGGGAATTCCAAAATATTGGAGCCTTAGCTTCATAGTTAGCACTTAGAGCCAGCTCTCTGACTTTGCTGCACATGCTATAGCAATAGCACTTAGACTTATATACTGCTTCACAGTGCTTTAAAGCCCTGGCCAAGCAGTTTACAGAGTCAGCCTATTGCCCCCAACAATCTGGGTCCTCATTTTACCCACCTCGGAAGGGTGGAAGGATGAGTCAACCTTGAGCCAGAGAGATTTGAACTGCTGAACTGCAGCTAGCAGTCAGTTGAAGTAGCCTGCAATAGCTTTCAAGATACTCTCAATAATTTTCTCAGCTCAATAATTGCTCAAAGGCATGGATTTCTTTTTTAATTCAGCCTTTCAGATAGTCCAACTTTCTCAATCATTGACCAGGAAAACAATGGTCATGATAATACACATATTTGTTGTCAGGATGATCTAGCTATATACTACTAAAATGCTCATGTTTGTAACCGTCAATCACATCAATACTATTTTTAATAAGGAACCTAAAGTGACCCAATTTACAGAATGTGATCAAAATCCAAGATCCATTACATTCATGGGATTGAAATATGAAAAAGCTGTGGTTGGTTCAACATTGCTACACTGCTGGGCTACACCAACAAAATTCTTAATATAATAAAAAAGCAAAAATAATTATTTTTGGGAAACTCTCTTGCTTTTTCTGTTATCCATTGGATATTTTCCTCTGGTTCTTTTTAAACCAGCTTGAACTTCTGTAATTCTCATTTTAAATATTGTTAAGCCCCACTTGCAAAATCTTAAGCATTTACTGGAAAATGAGAAGAATGCAGTTGTTTGATAATTTCACCTTTTTTTTTTTAGCAATGCCTCCTTTTTGTTATTGGAATATAGTTATATTTGTTTTCTCCCTGAACCATTACTGTGTTTTCCACACTTTTCACAAACTGCATGCACTTTTAAAGCACTATATTGTAAAATTTGAGACAGCTTTGCAGGTATTTCATCAACTTCTTAGAAATACTTCCTTAGCCTCATTTCATTTTATTAAATGCCTTGCGTTAACTAGATAATGCTTATACATACCATTTTTTGGGGGGTGTCTTTTGGTACAATTCTGCATATTTATGTCATTTCTTTCTTCCTCCATTATACTACTGACTTCTTTGTATTTTATTGTGGCCATTTCTACATCACAGTTTCCCTTGATTTATTTAATTTTCTTCAATAGAATGTTGTTCTTCATGTTTGATTCTTATCCTCAGTTTGTTTGCATTGCTTATTAGTTGTATCTAGTTTCTTCTTGCCCTTGTCTGGAATTCAGCATTTAACTGAGTAAATTTTCTTTTAAGCTGTTGCCTTTTTTTCCCCTCAGCTATTTTTGAGTTATCAGTTCTCTTTCTTTTGTTTTGTTTTCAATGCAGAATATTTTTAATTGCTCTTTCTTTAATTATACAGACTTCAACTCAAGAGTCCTTTAGGCATTTTATTTATAAAAATCTAGTCTATTAACACTGTCCTTTATCTTCACCACACATTCTGATGGAATATCATTTGAGATCTTATTATTGGCTTGATTATTTTGTTTGCTTTCTTTATTTTAACTTAGGAACTTGGAAGAAATTGTTCATCATCTGAGTTGCAGTTATCATCAGAACTTTGGGCTGACTGAATAGATGTCTTTAAACTTGTTTGCAAAATGTATAGTAAATGTGAGTCACTGTTAGCCATTCAATGACATCCATACATAGAATTGCATTTTCGATGGTTTGGAAGTTAGCTATTGCTATAAATGTTGAATTACAGTGTCAGAATGTTTGTCATCTGTTTTGTTTCATAAGGCCAAATTTTAAATTACTCAGATACTATTTTACTTTCAGTTTTAGCATTCCATAATGCTAAATGATTAAGATAACATATTTTTTCTTCTCTGAAATGGTGTTGAATGGTAATATCAAACTATAGATCAATATGTTGTGGTCATTTTGTGCATAAGTGCTGTCTGGGTTTTTTTGTCACAGAAAACAAAGGTGGCTGTACGGCAGTGGTGGGTTTCAAAAATTTTTAGAACCTCTTCTGTAGGTGTGGCCTGCTTTGTGGGAGTGGCTTGCAAGCCATGTGACTGGGTGGGAGACAGATTCTCTTGGGAAAAAACTATGTAGCTATTAGGAATAAAAAAATGACTTGATGGCATTCTCATTCTCATCCTCATCATTATTGTCACTTCCTTATACAAAGTAGTATAGATACATTCTATAAATAAAATTAAAGAGCCATAATGGTGCAATGGTTAGAATGCAGTACTACAGGCTACTTCTGCTGACTGCCATCTGCCTGCAATTTGGCAGTTCAAATCTCACCAGGCTCAAGGTTGACTCACCTTTCCATCCTACCGAGGTTGGTAAAATGAGGATCCAGATTGTTGGGAGCAATAAACTGACTTTGTAAAACTGCTTAGAGAGGGCTGTAAAAGCACTTGAAGCAGTATATAGGTTCTATTGCTATTGCCATCAAGTGCTCTTATGTGAAAGGACATTTTCTAGTCCATTTCATTACATTGACTCCCAGAATGGCAAAATTCAGTCTTGACATTCTACTCTGACATCAAGTTTGCTTTTGTTCATTATTCTGTATGTCTACGTAAAAGTGATCACTGCATGACTGAACTTTCCTTTTGTCTTTAACTACAATAGCAGGTTGACATTCTACTGACATTAATCCAGCCCTTTTATAAACACTAGTGTTATTTATATTTGTCAGCTGGTGATCATCAATAGCTTGTTAGATACGTTTGATATGAGGAACTCTTCTTCCAATATCGTGTAAACGTTCTCCTAGTTATAAATATTTATTTGGTTTTTGTGGTTGAATATGGGAGTGGATTGCCATTATATACGGTATAGGCAATGCCATTCTCATAACCAAGATCATTGTTGTTCAGTTGCTTCTAATCCCTCGTGATCTAATGGACTTGATTTCACCAGGATTTTCTGTCTATAACTTTTTGAGTTCTTATGAACTTATTCCTATACCACTGGTAATAGTTACTTGACTTTCAGTCCCTTGTTTTGGTTGTCTTAAATTTTTCCAAGCATATGGACTTCTCCAGTGACTTTTGTTTCTGTATTATGTGCCCAAAATACCATTTGTTTACTTTCATTGTTAGCTTCATTCATTTTCCATTGAATAGCCTCCAAGATACTTTTAGTTCCTAGTTCAGCAATGTCATTTTATAATGTTACTTTTTCCTGTTTCCTACTTAGAGTGGCCAAAACACCATGAGATTAATTACCACTTAATTAATCAGTCTTCATTCCCTGCTGAAGGAGAAGGAATTGTGTTTAATTATTGGCATCCAATTGTTATGCATTTTCCTCTGATTTAAAATTGCAAAATAGTGCTAAAGGAAAAAATAATGAGATGAAGCCAGTAATGAAAGCGATCCCTATGAAGAAGATAGAGGAATAATTATGGGCTAATCAAAGAGCAACAGGGCAGTACCCTGATGAATAGGAAGCAATTATAGGGGTAGAGTCTAGAAGGAGGAAGCTCCTAATTCAAATTCTGTAGGCTGGAATTTGCCTAATGAATACTGTTTTGCCAGTTCACACTGGACAAATTGCTCATGCAAACTGCATTTTAAGTGGAGGGAAACGGTCGTAAATCAAATCTGGAGAAAACATGAATGCAATAAGTTGGCTATTAAAACAGAATTAATAAAAGATGGCAATTTCAAGCAAAAAGGTAAATGTACATGTGCATTAAAAAAAAAAAGATTACAAAAACAACATCCTGGTTACCGTGTAATTAATCTTAGAGTTCATGGTATGTCATTTTTTGCTGCTGCATGGAAAAGCAATGGATACATTCTATAAATAAAATTAGATAACCGATTTAAGAACCAAAGCTGCAGTAACTTAAATTAATTGCATGATCTAATTATGCACCCTCAGTTAAGGCTTAGCTGTAGCTATTCCAGAATTCTGAATCTCTGCTGCCTTGATGAACTATAAGGATGAATTGGCTCTTGGCTTGTGGAGACCTTGGGCAAAGTACTTTTATCTATTTGGTTAGTTAATTGTTTGTTTGTTTATATCCTGCCTTTATTATTTTTTATAAATAACTCAAGAGGCAAACATACATAATATTCCTTCCTTCTTGCATTTTCCCCACAGCAACAACAGCATCCCTGTGTGGTGAGTTGGGCTGAAAAAGAATGGCTAACCCAAGGTCGCCCGGCAGTGGTGGGATTCACTTACCTTCCCTACCGGTTTGCAAAAGGGAGCGCACACCCTTCTGCGCATGCACAGTGCTTGCACATCACATCGGGGAGGGTGGGCGGAGCCTCCTGCAGCCACCGCTACCAGTTCACCCAAACTGGAGAGAACCGGCTGAATACCACTTCTGTCACCTGGGTGGCTTTCACAGCTAAGGCAGGACTAGAATTCACAGTCTCCCGGTTTCTAGCCTGGAGTCTTAGCCACTTGACCAAACTGGCCTTCTTATATCTCATTTGATTTCTCTGGCCTGCCCTTGTTCTGGATAAACTGAGGTAACCACGGCAGGAAGCAAATTCTGGAGTTGGCTGTTCCTCTCAGGTATTCCTCCTGTGATAAGTCCCCTCATGTAGTCTACCATTATATTTATTTATCCAATATCTATTCTTCCCATCTCACCTAAGAGACTCTAGGTGGCGTACAGACACATTATGCATTTCCAGTGTTAATATAATTTTTTCTGCAGATAAAGTGAAAGTGCTGCCATCTTTATCTCATTAAAATATTTTTTGTCTGTGAGGATAGGTAACAGCCAATCTGGGGGCAGGACGGAGGTGAAGTGGGGTGCATTTCTTCAATCCTCCAAAATGTAAGGTTTTCTTGATAGCCACATCCACCCAACACTCTCAGAGTATCAGTTATGGGAAAGATTAAAGGGGTGCTTAGGAAAATGGTCCTGGCAGCTCCTAACACAGGCCAGATGCTGCCATCAGCTCTCTCATGGCTACTGGAGAGAGTTCAGGTGTGGGAACAGAAAGCAGAAATGATGTTTCAGAATTGGCAGTTCAAATTATATTAGAAAAGCTTCAGGTAGTCACCAGGAGTCAAGACTGGCTCAAAGACAAATACAAAAATTAAGTATTGTATATATGTGATGGGCTCTCATGTAGCCAAAATCTTACCATTCATCAAAAAAAAAAAAGATGCTAACGGTATAGGTGGTCCTTGACTTACAGCAGTTTATTTAGTGACTGTTCAAAGTTACAACAGCACTGAAAAAATTGAATTATGACCATTTTTCACACTTATGACTGTTTCAGCATCCCCATGGTCACATGATTTACATTTGGATGCTTGAGAACTGACTCACATTTATGACAATTGCAATGTCCCAGAGTCATGTGATCCCTTTTGTGACATTCTGGCAAGCAAAGTCAATGGGGAAGCCAGATTCACTTAACAACTATGTTACTAAGTTAAGAACTTAGTGATTCACTTAACAAATGTGAAAAAAACTGTTAAATGGGATAAAAGTCACTAAGCAAGTTTCTCACTTAGCAACTGGGCTCAATTATGGTCATAGGTTGAGGACTACCTGTACTGAAGGGAATCTAAAGGTGCACAGATATCTAAGGTTTTGAGGGTGCTGGAAGATTTCATTAAGGGAGAAAGTGGATTTCTGCTGTTACTCTACTCTACTCTACACTACTCTACTCTACTCTACTCTACTCTACTCTACTCTACTCTATTCTATTCTACTCTACTTTACTTTACTTTACTTTCTTACTGAACTTGCATGGCCACTTGTCACATACAACGATCATAGGCAACTCACAACAATTAATAAAAACAGAGATTAAAAAGCACAGCTATGTCAGATCAAACAACTTCCCAGTTCAATTCCCATCCTATCCTAATACTTGGGGAAACCTTCCAGAAGGTTGAGGATAAAGATCTCTCAAAATCCCTCAAAAGGACAGGCATAGCTACCAAAAAAAATGTATCTCGGAGGCTCCATTAGATGACAACATTTAACGGATGGGTCCTGGAGCATGTCCATTCTATCTAACCTAATACAGTAGGAATGAACTGAAACCATGAAGAAGAGGCAGTTACATTCCCAGCCTGGCCTGTGAAATATATATATATATATATAAATGTGATAACCATAACTTGAATTGCACCAGAAAATAAATGTAGTTCAGACAGCATGTGCTAGTTATTTTTGACCAGTTTTGCAACTTTCAGATAGTCTTTAAGAGAGGCCCCATACAAAACACATGGCTGTAGTCCAAACAGAAAATGACTAGGACTTGAGTGACTGTGAGCAAGGCCTCCAGGTCCAGGGATTAATTAATTAATTAATTAATTAATTAATTAATTTTTATTTATTTATTTAGTTTGTCTCTCATGTACAAGATAACAGGAATAAGAATAAACACAAATAAGAACACAGGAAATGGGTACAAATAAATGTGGACAGTAGGACAGGGATGTTAAGCACGCTGATGTGCTTATGCACACCCCTACTTGATGCAGTTAGATCTTTTTTATTTATTTAATCACGGGATCCACAGGATGTAATTCATGTGAAACATGAATTAGCTTCCTAAAAAATGGGGCAAGAGCTACCTTTCTGGTCTTCGGAGTGGGAAAAGCCTTTTCATTGGCAGATGAGTGATGTGACATTGAGTTAGTTGTTTCCTCCTCCATCCAGATGGAGTCCCTAAACTTTATGAGCCTGTAAATCAAAATCACAGCAGTCCCTGGCAGACACAGCAACCTCTGGGGAGGAAAAGAAACAGCTGTTTGTCAATTAAGCCATATCAGGACACAGAGCAAGAGGAGAAGCAAAGTCTGAATCTTTATTCAGAAGAATGGATATTGTATCCTTCTTTCATCTCACCCTGTCTTCACGATCTTGTGTGGCCTGTACCAATGGAAGTGGGGTTTTCTACAACCTTCTGGAGACAACGTCTATTGGAATTTACAAATGTGTTTGCAGACTTAACTTTGTTTTGAAAGAATAAAGTCATTTCTAAATTTTATTGATCTTAATGTTTCCCTTAATGATTGGATATAAGAAGAAACTAGCTATAAATATGCATGACAGAATAACAGATTTGGAAAGGGCATTGGAGGTCTTCTAAAATAAAGAAAATATTTTTAAGGTAAAGGATCCCCTCGCCCATATGTGCTAGTCATTTTCGACTCTAGGGGCAGTGCTCATCTCCGTTTCAAAGCCAGCACTGTCCAAATAATTCTCCATGGTCATGTGGCTTGCATGGCTAAATGCCGAAGGCATAAAGAACGCTGTTACCTTCCCACCAAAAGTGGTTTCTATTTTTCTACTTGCATTCTTACATGCTTTCGAACTGCTAGGTTGGCAGAAGCTGGGACAAGTAACAGAAGCTCACTCCATTACACGGCGCTAGGGATTTGTCCCATCGAACTGCCAATCTTTCTGATTGACAAGCTCAGCGTCTTAGCCACTGAGCCACCACATCCCTATATGATTTATTTTTCCTTGCAGATAATTCCACCATCTCTAAACACTGTTTCACGTATTGCTTTTTATTCTTTAAAATTTCTACTTTTTTTTCAAGAACTCATCAACTCAATTCTACTACAATTTTTACAATCTTCATGTCCCTCTTGACCCATTGACTTTACATATTTGGCTTTTAATCCGATTCCAATTTGTTCTCTCCATGTCACCAAGCTGCTTCTTCACAATTGAAGAAGTATGTTGAGCTTGTTTGGTCATGTGACGAGATGTCTTTCATGCTATCTCACTTCTGCAGGTATGCTGGGGGACGGGTGTCAAAAAAGCCAACCATATAATCAAAGACTTGTCTCTTTTCTCTTCTTTCACTCATTCCATGTTTGCATTTCATATCATTTCCTGGCTTCTACCTTAAAAAATTCAAGAAGCTGAATTCAGATTTAAATATGAATTATTTTTTTTTGCATTTTCAGACTACTATATGAGGAAGAAATTAGCAACTATTCATTCATTCAAACTATTCATTCAATTCATGGTTTGAGGAGTTTTACAAAGTAGTTGTAAATACATACACTCATACCAGGGGAGGGCAGGGACTTTTTAAAATGCTCTGCCCTGAAGAGAGTTCTCTTTCCTAATAGGAGGCACTGTTTATGTAATAGTCCCGTTCCATCCATCCTCTACAATGCTAGAGCAGGAATCCCCAACCTTTGGGCATGGCCCACTACCTGGCCATGGCATATTCAGAATAGGCTGGCTGGAGTGGGCATGCTAACGTAGCTCAACTTGCACAAGCAGTAGGCCAGCGGGTAATTGCACAAGTGTGTACAGGCCTGCTGCTTGTGCAAGTTGAGTTGTGTGCATGTACACTGATCTGCCACTCACGCAAGGACTATATGTGCATGTGCATGCACTGGCACCCCTCTGCCCCACCCCCAGCCAGTCCACCAAGCTACAAAAGTTGGGGACTGCTGTGCTAGAGGACTTAAAACTGACTGGCATAAGAGTCAGGGTGGTTTTTTTCAAGATGGTGTTGGACTCACAGCTTTTTCATCTCTTTTGTTTTATCTAACATTGGTTATTGTTTTCAGTTTTTTGATCCTGGACCTTATAATATTTTACTTATTATATGAGCTTATATTTCTGACCTGCAATCTAAAGGTCCCCGAGTTAAGATAGAAAAAACTGACCCAGAACCATCCCTGGAACTTTGAAACTAGCAACGCAACAAAACCGTTGAAGATTAATGAGCTCTTCACCTCAACGGTTTTGACTGAAGAGTTAATTGCCTGGAATGCTGTGAACAAATTCAATATGCTATGCCAGCAATCAGACACAACACCAAATACTCCTCTCCCTAATGAGACAATGGACTCCTATGCAGCAGTGACTTCCAGAAAAATTTCTAGGAAGCACAATGGCCATTTTGAGGCTAGCATAAGAGTTGACACCCTTGGCTATGGTATGCATGGCCATAGCTTGTAATTCCCATGCCTGTTTGGTTCTCCAGCCATGTGCATTTCTCCAATCCTCTCCCAGCTGACCATATTGTTGAAATTGGATATTGGATGAATTCACTCACTGGGCTACGTCATAACATGATTTATGTGTGTTGTAAATACAGCCACTGCAGTAGTAAGGTAGGGTTCCTAACTGAACACAGGGTGTAATTCAGCCAACTGTAGTTTAATCACCAAGGCAAGGTTAGCACTATAAAACATGGTTTAGAAATGAGTGAATGAATCCAAAGAGTTTGAATTTCATGCCTGACTTTCTGAAGCTCGGGCATTTTGCTAGTCCTGGCAGCAGATGCTGCTTCTAGAGAGGAAAAATGCTTCTCTGCTGGTAATGATTGCAGAATGGATTTATTGCATTGAAAATGCATTCAAAATGATCTTCATACTTCATTGACAAAGCTGTTGATATCAGGTCCAGTCCATTCATAGCTACTGCAAGTCACAAACAAGTTAAAACTGCCTTTTAAAAAATGGTTCCTGAAAATTATCCTGGGTTTTGGAGTTGGATGCGAGCAATGTTCTAGCTTGACCTGACATCAATGAAGCAGTCTGAATCTGAACGGAACATTTGATATGTGGTGGTTAAAGGATTAATCTTGTTTTCTTGACCCATTAGACAAGGAAGCTCAATGACCAGTTCCCATTGTTTAAACTAATCTCATTGGGAAGTTCTGAGGACAGAATGAAGAGAGATTCCCCAGATAGCAAGGGGAAGGTCGTCAAAGAAGTCAAAAATGGTGGCCACAACTCTGCAATTGAAGTCATATTCCTTTCTTTAATAGGCATTATGCATATGACCCATACAAATGTAAAAGAAAAATGTCAGGGGCTTTGATCACCTGGTCACAGCCACCATCTCAATTTTCTTGATCTACCTGGTGGAGGCTCTTTCCAGGTTCACTGCCTCATGTCCTACAGAAAGTATCTATTTATTTTAAAAGATGGATATAAAACCAATTAATTGTTTCATAAGGAAAGTAGAGGCAGTGACTCAACCTGACAAGGATTCAGATCATTAGAAAACCATGTGAACAATTGTGCTAAATATATTTGTACTTTTAAAAAAATAACAGTTTTTTCAATGCTATATGGAATTCCCCCCCCCCCGCCCAATCCATGAAACAAAAAACAGCTTTAATTAACATACCGTTTCCTAGAGAAAGTCTGATTAGTGATCGACTGCTTTAATTTGATTCCATCCAGGCAGATTCATTAATTATGAATCATCAAGTTGTTGCCTACATGCAATCATGCAATTCTCCATTACACTCTGTCCATCGCCTGGTCTTTCAGGTCTTCCAGTAGTGCATTCATTACTGTAACTGAGTCAGAGGTGGGTTCCTACCAGTTCGCACCTATTCGGTAGAACCGGTTCATCAAATCTATCGAACCGGTTAGAAGAGGTTCCACCAGTGGACCCGGAAAGCAGGCCACACCTACAGAAGAGGTTCCAAATTTTTTTGAAACCCACCACTGGTCTTTGGATATGATTATTCTACACTATCATGCTCATATTTATAAAACTCAGTTCCTCTGTGAAAGGTAAGGATGACTACTGTGTTTGTGGTGCAATTAGAACATTGTGTGTGTTGAAGTTGTTTTAACGCAAACCAAAGATGCCTTTTAAAAAACAAGTTTACATCATATTCTTAGGCATGCCAGTGCTCTGTGTGAGGTAATTTAAGGTGGTTCTGACAAGTGTCGTTGGCATCTTCATATCCAGTCACATGGGCAGCAAGCCACTCCCACAAAGGAGGCCACACCCACAGAGTAGGTTCAAACAATTTTTGAAACTCACCACTGAACTGAGTCCATTGACCTCCCTGCTGGTCATCCTCTTTTCTTTATTTCCCAGTATTAATGTCTTCTCCAAAGAGTTACAGTAAAGGTAAAGGTTCCCCTCGCACATGCTAGTCATTTCCGACTCTAGAGGGCGGTGCTCATCTCTGTTTCAAAGGCGAAGAGCCAGCATTGTCTGAAGACATCGCCATGATGATGTGGCTGGCATGACTAAAACTGAAAAGCACAGAAGGAGCTTTATCTTTTCACCAAAGGTGGTCCCTATTTTCTACTTCAAACTGCTAGGTTGGCAGAAGCTGGGACAAGTAATGGGAGTTCACTCCATTATGCAGCATTAGGGATTTGAACCGCTGAACTGCCAACCTTTCTGATCAACAAGCTCAGTGTCTTAGTCACTGAGCCACCGCGTCCCTACAGTAGGATTTCATATAATGTGTCCAAAGTAAAGTAGTTTGAGCCTGTCATTTGTGCCTCAAATGAGAACTCTGGCACATCCAAATAGGAGTACTGTATTCCACTTTGCTTCTGGGACTGCCTACAAAAATGTTCAGAAACTAAAGTTGAAGCAAAATGCAGCAATCTGTAATGTCTTGCATTTGTCATTTTTCTTTTGTTTCACTTATATTATTTTCCATTTCATTTCTACCTCCAATTTCTGTTTATACAGTATTTACCCTTTGGAATCAGGTTATTCTAAAAAACCACTTCTTCTCCCCAGATGAAATAAGCCATAAAATATGGTCCACTTCTGGAAATGTGTCCTGTTCCACACTGAGCAGAATAATGCTACAATATTGGGGGGGAAAAAACATCCTTTTCATATTGCATCATTTCAATTTGGAATTTGGCTGGTAACTGAGTTGTTATTTGTGAATTTGTCTCATTGCAAATTTTCTTTCTGCATGGCATCTGAGAGAATTTGATTTATTTACAAAGTGCCCAGATTCAATGTTTATTTGGGCAATGCTTCATCTGAAGCAAATTTCACGAGATTAGCTTTCATTCTAATCTCACAATTGGACCTAAAAAACAACAACAACAAAGCAAAAAACAACCTCTAATCTTATCGGTCATTACTCATTTTTAGGACACTTTCTTTCCTCCAATAAGATGTGGCCTGAAAGTTACATTACTACATTGAAATATATGCCTGTTTCGATTCCCCTTTTTTATTTTGTACATTGCTTACATTAAGCCATTTCTTGAAAGAATATTCTCCATTGTTGCATAAGATTTTACCTGCCTCTTTTTTAAAATCCTTTCCTGCTTACAGTGATTTTATTGCAATACTCTCTGATTTTTCTGTATGTCAGTGTGTAATGTTCCAAAGCATTTTGAGCATTTCATTAAAAAATATATTATAGCAACTCATAAAATTTTAGAGTTGAAAGGAACATTGGAGAAGCTCCAGTCCAATCTTGTTTTAGGGCCAATCTCCAGTGCAGAATATAACTACCTAACAGATGGGCATCCAGTTTCAAATATTTATTGCTTATTGATAATTACAATGCTCATCATCTGTGAATGTACTGACAGATTTTCTTCATTGTAATGGTGGTAGGGAATAACTTCTAATATTTGATCAAAATTTGCTGCTCTGAACCTTACACTGTTTTGTTTTGTTTTATTGGTCCTACCTTCTGTAACAGCAACCTAGCCCTAGTTTATTTTACCTCAGCAGAGCAACCCATGTGTTCCCCTCATCTTTATTCAGACATATTCATCCCAGCCGAGTCTTTCGGCAGTGGCCGCTCTGGGTGCACGCTGTATGGTTGTACGCTCTGCAGGCAGCTGGCCCACAACCTTAGAGCGTATGCCCAGAGCGGCCACTGCCAAAAGACTTGGGTTGGAAGCCACGGAAAAAGCCAGGCTGGGATGGCAGCGGCGGTGGTGGCGGTGCCCTGGCTCCGTAATGAGAGCTGGGCCATGCATCATGAGGCTGGGAGGCAGGTGAGCGAGAGCAGAACAGCCGCTCACGCAGCCCCTTCTTTAGCCATGCAGAGCACCGTTCACTGTATTTGGAAGGCACCAAGCCGTGGGAGCCGGGCGGCAGCAAACAGGTGCTCATGCGGCTTGGCAATACCACTAGGTCAGTGAATTGCGCTGTGCCCGGCTGCAAATGGGGTTTGCCGGGTGGCTGCTTGTGAGCATGGTCGCTTCATGGCTGTTGTGTTGCACTGTTGCAACAGCGCAACACAGCCATTCACCCAAGAGGCTGTGCCCAGCTCTTTGGGAGCCCACTCGCAAGAGAGCAGCTGCTCGGCAACCCCAAAACAATAAACCCTCCCCCCATAGTAAAACCCAAGCCATATTTTGTATGTAAAAAGAAAATAAGACCCTGTTGTATTTTCGGGGAAACACGGTAAAATCTTCTTCTTCATGAGCTTCTGTTTCATTTTTTGCAGGGAAACAGAAGCTTACGAAAGAAATGCCATGGAGAGCTGAGCTGGAGTGACAGCACATGTGCCATCAGAGAGGGCTCTGTGTGCCACCTCTAGCATGGGTGCCATAGGTTCGTCATCAGGGACCTAGAGCTACATCGCCAATGGTTGACCTAAATGTAGTTAACAAAATTATCTGCTACAATGTTCTACCTGCCAATGACTACTTCATCTTCAACCCCAATAACACATGAGCAAACAATAGATACAAACTCAAAGTAACTTGCTGCAAACTCAATTGCAGAAAATACGACTTCAGCAACAGAGAACAGGGGAAGTCAAAAAAGGTAGCATAGTGGTTATGATCACATAATTGAATATATCTCATAGCAATATACATAAAAGGTTTTGTTACAATCACATGATCACAGTTATCATCTTGATATTTTTTTTTACCATCTTTCACCAAGGTATTCCTTAATGTAAAAAATCCATAGTGACGATGCTTGGAATAAATGTGCATAGACAATATCAGGAATGTAGGCCTAGACCAAGCCAAGACCAAGCCAAAACCAAAAGCACTGAAGAATTCCTGAAAGCCTAGCACTCTGACAAATCAGCCATCAACAGGCACAGAGACCTAAACAACATCTACATACCATTCAAAAGATATAACAAACCCCAAAAAGGAGCAAAAAGGCCTAAATACCTGCTTACCAGCAATCACCACCCATAGAAGCGAGATTAACACCCAAGATTAACACATTAGACTAACAAGAAGTAAACAATATCCACAATCAAGGAACTACCAAACAAGCTGACAGTAAACAGCCCCACCAAAGAATCACCAAGACTGCTCCCACTAACACTGACAGGGGAAGCCACTCAGTATGCCAAATGAGAGCAAACCTCATTCCCAACTAGAACTGATGATGTTGTCTGATTTGGATAATGAAATGTTTGCAAAAAAGCAAATAGGCTCAGAGAGCACCAAGGGGCCCTACAGTTTAACCCTGAGCTACAAATATTTTCTTTTTATTATTACAATAGAGGGAAATAATTATAATCATCTAAACAGCAGCAAGAAACACCCAATCAGTTTGTGTTTTACTTCAGAAGATAATTTTGGTTTCAGCCCTTGACAAGGAGGAATAATAGAACAACAACAACAAAAGTGTCATTCAAGTCATCTGTGAAGAAGAATTACTGGGCAGCAATGGTTTAGAGCTGTCAAAAAGAGGAGTAAAAGAGATATTTGGGGGTGATTGGGAAGTAAATGACAAATAGGGAGAAATGTTAACTTTGGTGATAGAGCAGAAGAACAAAAGGGAATTCAAGGAACAAAACAGCAAGCAGGGCATCTGGATTCGGTTTTCTGCTACGAAGTGCCAGAAGGGAGAAAAAGTCATTCAGAAAAATAATCCATCAGGGCTTCTTGCTAGCAATACAGATAGGTTGGTTTGGGGGTAAGGAGGGCAGAGAAAGAAACATTAATTTGCAGCCGAGAGCCTTTTCAAAAGTTCCTTTGTTCCTAGGGCCACACATCCATTCACCCATTCTTCTGTCATTCATCAAATTGCAGAGGACAGAATCTTTCTTCTGTGCCCCAAGTTCCCACCCATTAATAGATCAGATTTCTCATAGTGCTTCATTTCTGAAATGATTCGTGAATGGCTTTGATAAAGAGAGGAGCAACTACAGGTTTTCAACACAAGTTTTCTTGACTGAAACTTATTTTTAATCTTATCTTTGGATATGGAAGGAATCATTTTGTTTTATTGATTCATCCACAGGGACACGCAAGATGCTTTGTCTCATTTTGGCTAGTAAATTGTATTCTCCAGCAGGAAAATCTTGTA
Organism: Thamnophis elegans; assembly: GCF_009769535.1. Taxonomy (NCBI): domain Eukaryota; kingdom Metazoa; phylum Chordata; class Lepidosauria; order Squamata; family Natricidae; genus Thamnophis; species Thamnophis elegans. The sequence continues at coordinate 103,535,094 of NC_045558.1, forward strand.
ACTTAGGTGGCATTGGCTATTTGTGGAGAACTACACCCAGAGTTTGCTCTGAATGGATAGCATCATACAACTTCATTGAGAATAAATATGAGTCACTTAAGAATGCTGTATGTATCATGCTATCATGATCAAAATATACAGTATTTTGGTTCTAGCATCATAGCAAATCCAGATTTTTCCTCTTAGCAATAGGATGTGAATATTACATTTTACAATCTAAACAAAGGAAGGGGGGAGAAGAGAAGGTCTAAAAATGCAAAGAAAAAGAAAAAAGAAAGCGAAGAAAAAGAAAAATAAGACGATAATGAAAGAAAAATAAATATTTAAAGAAGTGACTTCCAACCTTCATCAAAACAACTACCAGCAAATTTAGTGACTCTTCCCTTCTCTAATATTGCAAACAATTGTTTCTCATTTCTTTTCTGTAGCCTATTTATCCCATATCCCATCCCTTATCTTTATGAAAATTCATAAACTTCATCTTTTCAGTCCTGGCACGACTGAGAATGCATGCTTCTAGGTCTTATCAGATGGCCACACATACATAAGGAACCTGGAGAATGCCCTCTCTTTAGGAACACTCAGGGTGATATAATGGACTTTAAGAATAAACTTGAGAGACAATAGTCTGATAAATGAAATCTGAATCCAAAGCAGGAGTATTTCAGTCAACACCTCTGAATTTATTATTCCTAATTCTCTTTAGGATAAATGCGGGAAGAGGGAGGAACATTCAGAGTTGCAATATTTTGCTACTCCGTTAATCCATTCAGGAATAGTCTGAATAAATAAATAATAAAAATAGTTTTAATATTCATTATTTTGGTGTTTAAGTTGGGTCTACCTCAAAGGGTTGATAAGTAGGGTAGATGTTCTTGGGAATAGATAGTCCTGCAAGTAACCAGCTCCTACACCGTAAAGTTCTAAAGGTGATAACAAGCAACTTGAATTGCACTCAGAAGCCTATTCGGAGCTTTTGTCTGGCTGTGCTCCTAATTGGCTGCAGCACTGCATTCAGGACCAAAGGAAGCTTCCAGATCCTCTTCAAGGACAGACCTGTATCAAGCAAATTGCAACAATTTATTCAGGAATAATCTGATTTCCCCTCAGAAATATTCTGGTAACCAATCCATTTCCTGCAGGAACTTTGTAAGATGACAGTTTGGAGGCTGAATAGTAAACATGTGACCTGTGACATGTTGGACCAGATGGTTTTCAAGGGCTTCCCCATTTAGAGCCAATTACAATAGTCTAAACACTTTTAGTTGAGAGATCAGCCAAAAGGATGGCATTCATTTATTGTCACCAAAAGTATAGGGCTGAAAATGTCAGAAAGGAGAGAGTGGCAGTCATAGAACTTACTCATTTGAAAAAAAAATTCTGTCAAAAATTAGAGGTGAGCTGCTGAATTTTGACAATGCAATTACAAGGAAGATTAAATGACATAGATGAGTTGAAAGTCTTAAAGTCCTAAAATGTAAGAAGAGAAAAGGGATCCTTTTTCTAGACACTTTCAATGTTTCAGTCAACAACTCTGAGTAAAATGGGGGATAATCCAATACATCTGGAAAGCACCAGATTTCGGGGAGTTTTGAGTGAAGTATTTGCAGTGAGCCCCCCCACCTTTTTTTTTCTTTCCCCTCCTGAAACTAAGTTTGGATCAAAACTATTGGCCTTCTTCCACTTCGTCTCTATAGAGCTGGTTAAAAAAAAACTTTTTAAAAATCCTTTTCAGGCATGACAAACTCCTGTATAAAGCAATATAAAGCAAAGAGCTTAAAACCTTTTTGTCAGAGAGAAACTTCTGTTCATACATCATGTAAACATCACAGAAAGACTGGAATGGAGCAGGGCACACTGCAAATCAGAATCTGATCGTTGAGACCTAACCACAGGCAAAGATGAACAGGATAGCAGCACTCAGCTATATCAATCTCTGTATTCTTGCTTTAGAACAAACTATATTGTATCCATGAGTTTCCTTCTAATTAATCATGGCCACATTAGATTGTTGACTTATACTGAATTGCAACCAGCTTAAACTTGTGTTTGAAGTGTGCCCTTGTTACTCAACCCTGCCAAAACCACCCAGGCATTTGGTATCCTGGGCAGAATTGGAGAAAATCTGCATCAAAACTTTTGTTTATTTTTTTAATTGATTTTTGGACCAGCTTCTAAATATTTCTCAGCTTCTTTAGGATATTGGCATCTGTGGCTTATTTCCTCATCTTATTCCCATCTTTGGAAAGGGGAAATGGAATTGGAATCAGCTTGAAATGGCATATTTCTTACACTTTGTGTTTAGGATTTCTCACTAGGAAGAATGAGAAAAAGAGCGAGATGCACAGATCAGGGATGCCAAATTTCTCTTAACAAGAAACACATGTAGTTGGAAATAAACTTGCCAAAGGATCAACGTAGGGAATGAAACTTCTACTTAGAAGCCCCAGACCTTCGGCTTGTGGTGGGAGGAAGCTGACACTAGACAGATTATAAACTATCCAGGACAACAACAAAAAATCTGACCTGAAGCAGATATCACAAGGATTTTTTTTTTAAAAAGACCACAAATGGTTTTGTGTGTTTATAAAGAACTATTAACCCAGTGGTGGGTTTCAAATTTTTTTAGAACCTCTTCTGTAGGTGTGGCCTGCTTTGTGGGAGTGGCTTGCTGACCATGTGACTGGGTGGGAGTGGCTTGCCGGGCATGTGGCTGGGTGGGCATGGCCAACTTGTAAAATGTGGTGAAACTCACTTAACAACGCTCTTGCTAAGCAACCAAAATGTTGGCTCAGAAACTCTGGCATTTGAAGCACGCAAGTCTTAAAGCTGTCAAGTTACAAGACCCTTGCACCTCTAACCCTTTAGAAAAAAACCCAGGGGTGTTCAAACCTGACAGCTTTAAGACTTGTGGACTTCAGCTCCCAGAATTCCTCCTCACTCTTCATCTTGATGATGTGCAGAGGGGCAGGGGGAGGCAGTTGGAACCTGTTCTAAATGGCACTGTAGATTTGTGGAACCTCTTCTATAGAAGAGGTTAGAACTGGCAGATACCCACCCCTGTATTAACCATATCAAAGTGACTAGGACTAAATTGCCAAAATAATTATAATCAATTTGCAAAGTTAGGACATATATATCCAAACTTCTTTTGACTCTGCCTTTATTTTTATGGGTTAAGTGAATTCTATGTTTGATTGGAGAGTCAGTTTCAGGTAATAGTTAAGACATGAAGGTAGAAACTGGGGGACTGTGAGTTCTAGCCCCACCTTGGCATGAAGCAGCTGGGTGAGCTTGATTCACTCATTTTCTATCAGCCCTGTTGGTCACAACAGGGGAAAAAATACTCAATTGCTCTTGGCTATACTTCCACACTAAGCAGGAGTAGTCTTTGTTAGTAGCTGGAAGGAAGGCACATACAAACACATACTCCCAAATTCTAGGACTGTAGGTACAAATTGAAAGTCAAAACATCCCAGAGGAAAATCATTTCCATAAGGCTGCCAATGAAACTGCTCACTGGGCTATGCAATCCCTAGCAGCTTGGCTCAAATCAAAAGGAAATGTTAAACTTTCTTAAGTAAGGAACTAGTATATAGGCTGGGTTGACATATTCCGTGTATCATGAGTGTTTGTTGGGCTTAATTTAGCATGCTGGGTGAAAAACCAGCCATTGGGTTTCATCAGCAGTGGTATATGACAGCAAATTGCATAAAACCAGATAACTAAAATTGGTTCTATGGGCCATGGTTAAAAAAAAAAACTAGAAAAAAAGCTTTTCATAATTTTTATAATGCTTTTACATTGAGAGTTTTCAAAATATGATATTTATACAGATTTCCATAGTATATTGCTTTTAGTCTTGTCTGTTATAATGTAGGAAAGTGCCTCATTTTCATGAAACCCATATTTAATATATTTGTTTTCTTAATACATGATTTGATGAACTGCATTGTAAAATCTGGAGAATCGTTCTTTTCACAGGAAAGCCAGTTAAATGTGTTCTTATGGAACTAGGGCCATGGGAACATTTTAAAAAAACTATTTAAATGTGTTCTTGAGAAACCTGAAGAGGGCAGTTTGGGCTTACAGATGTTGGGAATTAAGATCAGATAGATATTCTCTGTGGCATCTGGCTGTTCAATTTTGGGCGACAAAGTGGTATGCTGGGTAGGCTCCTATTGAGACCCAACTAGGCAGTATTTAAATGAATACATCCTTCTCCCCATGTGGTGACAGGGCATTCAAGAAGCAATAGAGAATGGACCCGAAAATGGTCTACTAATGCTAAGTGCTGGATAGATGAGCAAGATAAAATTTTACCCATTTAAATAGAGTAAGAGGGAGGGAGGGGCAGGGGAGAGAGAGGGGGAGGGGGGAGGGGGAGAAAGAGAGAGAGAGAGAGAGAGAGAGAGAGAGAGAGAGAGAGAGAGAGAGAGAGAAAATTCAACCAGACCCATTATATCCATCTGTCTCTCACTCCCCCTTTGCCTCCATCTGCTGAGCTAGTAACTGAGCCCAAGCTACTGCATTGCCAACAAGTCTAAAGGCATCTATTACTGTTAAAGTAGTTGAAAATCAAGAGAAGCATTTTAAAAATTTCAAGTTCTCCCTAGCTGGCAAAAATTTGTAGTTTAATCATTGGTATAGGATAATTTCTCCAGCTGGTGCCCTCTAGTTAATTCCCAATTCCCAGTCCATGGAAAGAGACAGCTTGGGGAGGCTGGCACTGAATTTTCAGGGAGTGGAGGGAATACAGCATTAGATGCAAAGACTGCGCTACATTCAATGTTTACTCATAATTCTGGTTGTGAAGTTATGGAAATGAGATAGTCTTGCTGTCAATTGGATAACTACATTTGAATGGGTGCTTATACCTCTCAAAACAAAAGATGAAATATATTAGCCAAAGCAACAGCATAGATTTGCATTACATTTACAGATATTAAGTGATGGATGTACATGCAGATTGCAAATTAATTATTCCAATTCAAAACAAAATAACAATTTATCTCATTGTAGTGGGGAAGACTGAGATGAAGTACCTGCTTGCTTACAGTTATATGCAAAAGTTTAGCTCCCCTGGGCAAATTGTACATTTTAATGAATTTCTACGTGAACAAAAATTGACCCAACTTCCACATGGTGCAGAGATAACATGTACTCTTTTTGCAAATTCAAATGCGTACCTATTTGTGTGAGGTTGCTTACAGATTCTAAATAAGAAATAACAAAAAAGGTCATCCTTTCATCTGTGCTTTGTAACATTTCCGTTGGCAGAAATATCAGCTTCCAAAATTTCCTGTAGCCAGCAAAGGGTTGTTCTTTCTTTTTTACTTTTTACCCCATTCTTCTAGCTCAGAAATATTCTTAGGTTTCCTTGCATGCACGACATGCTTTGTATGGATTTGGAAGTATATTTCAGATGCTGCTCTGAAGCAATAATCTAGTATAGGGTCAAGGGTTGAAGAGGTATTCACTTATTCAAATGTTTACTTTTTTTCTCCAAAATGGTCTGCAGTATTTTCCTTGTTACCTTCTGGGAGAAGGCTTCATAGTATACAAAACAGATCATCTAAATTCAATTTTGGTCCATATAGCATCAACCTTGTGAACTCTCATGCTTCCTCTTTCTGCTATGTATTCATAATGGACAGATACACACACACACACACACACACACACACACACACACACACACACAGACACACATTGTCCATTATGAATACATACATACATTCATACCAGGGGTGGGTTGCTCCCAGTTCACACCAGTACGCCAGAAGGGGTTTGTCAAATTTACCGTACCTTTTAGAACCCGTTCGTGTGGTGGGACAGTACCGGAACGCTCCCTCCCGCCTGTCCCCCTCGCTTGCTCGACCTGCCTGTCTGCACCATGCTTTTCCAACCGCTGCTCACTGATTGGCTGGCTCACCAATCACTCCACTTCTGAGAGGCAGGGGGGGCTTTCTTGCACGCCTTCTTTTTTCTCCAAAGGTGTGCGAGATAGCCCCCACTCCCACCCCATTGCCCAAAAGTGTGAACTGTGAAGGAAGGAGGCTACAGGCTCATTTGTCTCGGCTACACAATCTCCTTTCGTTTTCCGTCTGCCTCATTCACTCATTCGGGCAGCAGAGAACGAAAGGAGGTCATGTAGCCAGGGTCAAATGAGCCTGCTCCTTCATTCCTTCCTTCCCTCAGTGCCCACCAAAGGACTGCTGCCGCTTGTCTGCTGTTGCTGCTGCCATGCCCCCTTTGCATGCCCAACCTCTGGCCTTAGTGGTAGCAAGCAATGGTGGCGCGGGGCAGCTGGTGGCAGCAGCTACTGCTCCCGGGCTAGCTGTGGGTCGCACTGCTCGGCAGGCAGTGCCCCAACTCCCCCGCCACCACTGTTGTGCCACCTCAGCAGCAGCACCTCTCACCTGCAGAACCGAGGCGGGAAAGAAGATTGAGAGACATGGAGCCACAGACTCCCCCCTTTCCCTCGCCCCATGCTCACCTCCCTGGGTGGGACCAGAGTGCATGCAGGGTGAGTGGAGTTTGCAACCAACTTTAAAGTGAATAGGGCTGTTTGTGACTAAATGGGACAGAGAACATAGAGGGATGCAAGGGAACATGGAGGTAATCTAGTCCAACCCCTTCCCAAGACAGGAGTCCTTCCTTCTCTTTTAGAGTGTCAGTGGTAGACATGAGGGAAATGGCATGTGTATATGAGAGAGAAATAAGAAAGAAGAAAGGAAGGAAGAGCAAGAAAGAAAATAAGTGTGGGAGAGAGACACAAGAAGGAAAGAAGGAAGGAAGGAAGGAAGGAAGGAAGGAAGGAAGGAAGGAAGGAAACTTATGATCACAATTGAGCCCAAAAGTTTGGTTGCTAAGAGCATTGTTGTGAGTTTTACCACATTTTCCAACTTGGCCACCTCCACTCGATCACATGACCACCAAGCCACTCCCACCCAGTCATATGACCACCGAGCCACTACCACAAAAGAGCCCAAACATATAGAATACATCCATACATGCATACATATATACATACATATGTGTGTGTGTATATTATAATTTTTTTTTGCTGATAAATAAATGAAGGGAGACTAGTATAGATCTATTTCAAGCTATTTAGATGTCATCAGCTAGCCATACCCTTACTGAGATTTGAACTTGGGCTATTAGCTATTAGGGTATATGGCTAAAAAACAAGTCTCAAAGCAGTTTTACTCCACAATGGTTTTTATGCGTCCATACCTGTAGGTCATTCCATACACTTGAAGGAAATCTATGAGAACTTGGAATTGGTTCTTTGTAAACTTAAATATGAAGACCATGGTTGGCAAGTGTGTGGAGACTTGAAGGTCTTGTGCATGCTATTTGGGCAACAAGCTGGGTATACCAAATACCCTTGTTTTCTGTGTCAATGGGACAGGTGAGACCGACAAAATCACTGGACCAAGAAGAGTTGGCAGCCGAGGGTGCTAACAGTTGGTGAAAAAAATGTCCTCCGAGAAACTTTGGTACCTTCCCATAAAATTCTTCTACCACCTCTCCACATAAAATTGATGAAGCAATTCGTAAAATCACTTCCAGGAGATGGAGAATGCTTCAAATACTTGGTCACCAAGTTTACATGCCTGTCGGAGGCAAAATTGAAGGAAGGTGTGTTCATCGGACCAGACATTAGAAGGCTTATAGTTGATCAAGAGTTTGTCAATACCATGACGGATCCTCAAAAAGAAGGGTGGATTGCATTTAAAGAAGTCGTACAGAAATTTTTAGGCAATAACAAAGATCCTCACTACAAAAAGATCATTGGAAGAATGCTGAAAGCATTTCAAGCTTTAGGTTGCCTGATGAGTTTGAAAGTGCATTTCCTCCAGTCCCACCTTGATTACTTTCGTGAAAATTTGGGAGCTGTGAGTGAGGAACAAGGTGAACGATTCCACCAAGACATTAAAGAGATGGAAAGGAGATACCAGGGAAAATGGAGCATTGCAATGATGGCAGACTACTGTTGGATGCTTCAGAGAGATATTCCAAATGCTACTCACAAGCGTAAATGCACCAAGAGGAGCCTCACAAGGAAGAAGAATCGAGTTTAGTGTGTGTAGGTGAGCTCATTTCAGTTCAAAAAAGGATTTTCATGAAAATATTGTAATAAAACTTTAATTTTATAAATCTATTTCCATTTATGTTGAGATATTGCCTTATTTAACATAGTTACCTAAACTGTCAGGAAATGTGATGTCCTATGACAAAATGGAGGTCATTTTCGGATTCAGCGCACCAAAAAACATAAGGATTATGTGGAATAACCAAAACAGCTCTCGAAAAAATTTTTTTTGCAGACCTGTGTTATGATTTGTGAATGAGGTTTCTGGTGTACTGTGTTGTGTCAACCAAGGCAAGGAGTCTTAGTCAACAAATTTTAAATGAATTAAGTAAAACATAATATTTTAACCCAGCCAGTTGGCCATGTATTTAAATGAGTATAATTTGGCTGATTTATTTTGGAGAGAGAGAGAGAAAGAAAGAAAAAAATCAAATCTTAAATGCTTATACTATAGTCTTGAATTTCTCTATCACTTTTCTTCCTGATCATCATTCCCCAAGCACAGGTTAGACTGTATCCTCAATACATCATCCTCCAATATAAAATCATGTAGGTGAATTGCTTTTGCAAGACATGCAATTGGCGCTTACCCATTTTTCATCAATATATAAGCCACCACAACTGCAAAAACAATGTACAAGTTATTAAATGTATGAAAACCAAGCAAAGGAAAATAGTAAAACCAGTAAGAAAAACAATGTATCTGCCATGTCAGGGAAGAAAAAAAAAACCCTAAATATCCAATATCAGTATTAATGTGAATTCACAAAGCACCCTGCCTCAGGACCTGCCTAAAAAGTAACATTTTTAAGGTTTTAATAAATGACAGCAGGGTCAGGGCTACACAGACTTCAGAGGAGTGTTTTCCAAATGCAGAGGCAGCTACAGAAAAGGTGTGTCTCCAAAGCCCCAAAAGCTGACATTGATTTATTGATGGGACTTGAAGCATGAAGACCTTTATAGGTGACAACCAGCGCATTGGGGTCTACCCTGAATCCAATTCAATTCCCAGATCAGAGGGGTCACCCTAGCAAACTGAGATGCTTATTCCCCATCCAGGAATCACAGTTTCCAAAGTATGAAAGCACTGGGAACATTGTTTTTTATTTTGCAGCTTGGGGCTTTTGGAAAATATATCTGGAAAATTAAAAACATCTGGTACACATTAGTTCCATACTAATGTGTTTGCTGCTACGGTGATTAAATCATGATTTAAACCACCACAAGAAAAAAAAAAGCTTAAATGACTTAAATGTGGATTTAAATCAAGTTTCCTATTTGCACTTCAAATATTTCTTAAATTAAAATGCATGCTAACTGATTAATAAAGTCATTAAAATCACTTGATTTACAAATAAGCAGAAACTTGATATGCCCCAGGAGAGTGCAGAAATTCTTTATGATTTCTTTTAATTCACATTTTTATTATGTTTGCTAGATTAGAAAATGGTATATAATACATTACTTAGTAATGTTTATTAAATATATAAATTTGAGAAGCATTGAAAGTGAGAATTCCCAGCACCGACCAAAAGCATAGCCAGCTTTGTCTTTAGCTAATGAGACTTTGTTATTCATATGGGATGAGGGTGGATGGAAAATTGCCATGGCTTCCTTTTGCAAAAAAACAACAACTTTTTCAGTATCAGGCAAGTGAGTTAGTAGTACATAGTGTACAGGTAGTCCTTGACCATTTAGTGACCATTTGAAGTTACAGTGGCACTAAAGAAAGTGACTTAAACTTTTTGCTTAGCAACGGAAATTCTAGTCACAATTGTGAGTGTAAGTCAAGAGCTACCTGGAGTCAAATAAAATATCACTCCAGGCCTTTAATCAGAGCACTAGTCCACTTTCTACCTTGCTAGTCTGTGATGACGTTCACGACCATTTCCCCTAGCCCAAACAGCAGTATTCCTCAACTTGAGCAACATTAAGATGTGTGAACTTCACTCCCAGAATCCCCAGCCAGCGTGACAGACAGACATTGACCTAGAGGTTTGCACAAACTTGGTATTCTATCAGATATTTGTGTTCAGTGTGATCTTCAGATTCTTCATATGATAATATGCCCTAGAACTTCAAGAATAAAAAAATCAAAAGTTTTGCCGAAGAAGTAAATTGAAGAAAGTGAGAGAAATGAACTGACTTGAGATTAAGGTAAAGGTAAAGATTCTCCTGCACATGTGTACTAATCATTCCTGACTCTAGGGGGCAGTGCTCATCTCCGTTTCTAAGACGAAGAGCCAGCACTGTCCGAAAACATCCCCATGGTCATATGGCAGGCATGACTAAATGCCGAAGGCGCCTGGAACACTGTTACCTTCCCACCAAAGATGGTTCCTATTTTTCTACTTACATTTTAGGCTTTCGAACTGCTAGGTTGGCAGAAGCCAGGACAAGTAACAGGAACTCACTCTGTTACCCGGCACTAGGGATTCAAACTGCTGAACTGCCGACCTTCTGATCAACAAGCTCAGCATCTTAGCCACTGAGCCACCATGTCCCTAGGATTTGAAATTAGGGCAGCCATTTGAGTTGTAACATATCTATTTACAGCCTGAATAAACAAAAATTAACACTCTGGACCTGGATAGTCTAAGTCATGGCAGATGGTCAGAAAGTTTACTAAGACCTGATGGCCTAGAATATTTTTCAGAGAGTATGCATTGAAGAGGAGAGAGAATCTGCAATTGGAAACATTTGTCTATTTTCCCGAAGAAATTCCTAAAATCTTTCTGAAGAACTTCAAAAGAGAGTCCAGAAATCTACTGCAACAAAACATATTACATTATCTGCTATTTGCCCTACAATAATTTAAAGTCCATAATAGTACATGAAAAAATATTCAGCTGTATCAAACAGTATTAGAAAAAGGATGCACTTAAATCATGGCTGCCAGCAACAGCTAAGGGTTTCAAATATGAAGCCTACCAAAAATGACCAAGAGATACGAAGCAAATCTGAACTATAAGAATCTTAAAGCTAAAATGGTATTTTCAAGACATCCGATCATATTCAAATCCTGCTTCACCCTTATTTTTGTCTGGCACAATTTTTTTTCGAAGGATCATCAAACTGTGGAATGGGGATGGACTACAAGAATCATCTATTCTAACTCTCTGCAGAATGTAGGAAAACCAACTAGACCAGGGATGTCAAACTCAAGGCCCTTGGGCTGGATCTGGCACACAGGGTGCTTAAATCTGGCCTGGGGGGTCACCTTGGAAATAGCCAAGAACCGGCCCATAGTGCCTCTGCCAGTGAAAATGGAGCCACTCATGTCGGGGGTCCCTGTGGTGGCCCAAGTGCTCTGCCAGTGAAAATGGGTTCCCAAGCTCTGTTTTCAGCTGTGACAGCCTTCTGCAACTCTGGATGTTTTTGCTGGCCAGGTGCTGGGCCACCATAAACATCCCTGACATGAGTGACATCAAGCTAGCCATGCCCACCCTGACCTCCTCTCCAGGTCAAACAAAACCCTAATGTGGCCCTCAATGAAATTGAACTAGATCATCTTCAAGAGCTGACTGCCAGCCTCCTCTAAAAACCTTCAGAGATGAAGATTCTGCAATCTCCACAGTAAACTATTCTACTGTTGCACAGATCTTATTGTCAGAATGGGTTTTTTACATTGAAATGGGATTTAGGTAGCTGCAACTTATATCTATTCTCTTTGAAGTTACAGAAAGTAATGTCAATCTTTTCTGTGACGACTTTTTCTGTATTTGAATATTGAGATCCCTCAGTCTCAATTTCTCCAGATTTTGCAGCATTTGCAAAGATTTGTTTCCATTTGAAAAGCCACTCAACCTAAATCTGCATGAATATTTGTATGTCTCAAGTGTAGAAGACCTGCTTTTATGCAGAAGCCCAAGATCTTATGCTTTTTTTTTCATTACAAATATAAGATAAGAAGTAATAACAAAGACCTCGGCCAACAAAATTTTTGCTGCTCAAAACAAAATTCTTAACACCAGATAAACAAATACTCTGACCTGGGAATATTTTGTTGTACCTTGGATATACAATACCAGAGATAATTCAATGTAATACATGTAGATCAGCAATTTGTGTAAATTTCCATCCAGAAATTAAACAGTTCCAAGAAGGAGGAAGGAAACAATACAACTCCACCTTCTAATAATGGAATGCCTTTATGGTGGCCCAAGTCCATTAGTAATCTTAGAAAGTACATTTCACAAAATCCTTAGGGAAGATTGGATCTGCCTTTACCGTACAGAGGGATTTGAGGCACTGGCTCACATTATATTGTGTGGCTTATTTTATCAAGGCAATTTTGTTTTCTTACTAACAGACTAAAGCAGATCCAATATATTTTAGAATTCCTTTTATTGACAAATGCAGATGCTGCTATTACTTTTAACTTGACCAAATGTTATACTACTGCTTGTTAATGCTAATAAATATCCTTTCAGAAGTCAAATTATTTAGGTCATGAGCTTTAGCTGGAGCTTACCAAAATACTTTGTGGAATCAAAACACAAGACCCAAAGCAAATAACACTTTGGAGCACAGTGGAGAGGGCCTCCTCCCAAAGAATAGTGGGAGACACACCCCTGCAGACAAAGAGATGCACTCGTATTTATATATTTCAGAAAGGAGGAGGGGGAAATGATGCATACATACATACATACACGCAGAAGAATGGTCTAAAAAAGAACATCTTCATTTTGAAATTCAGGGGTTCTAATTCAGCAGCAGCTGAATCGTGTATGTACTCTTCCAGCCATGAAAACCAGGCATCTCTTACTTATCCCGCATTTATGGCTGTGTGCCTCACCCTCACATTCTGCACACAGCAATTGTTACTTTGCACCATTTTGCTGTTTCTGAGCAGCTAACTCTATTTTGGAAAACTATCACCCGTAAAAAGGGCTCCAGTGCAGATCCTGTCAAAGTTAACTTAGCTTCAGCAGAATGACCACATTGTATATTTTCAGGGTTATTGCCCAGAGACACAATTTATTTACTGTGGACCTGGGAAAGAATGAAAACACGACTCTGAAAAAGCAGCATTGTCAAGAAGCTATGTAGAACATTCCTCTATTACCACCATTGAATCCGAACGGTGGTTAGAAAATAGTATCCTTTGTCTCTGTCTGAAATTATTCCCAAATTATTTAAGAAGTTTGGATGACTTATGGGCCAGAAGTAACAAACTGCAGCAAAATGTGGGATGTTGCTGTCCGCTCTCAAATTTTTCTTCCAATTAAACCAGCGTCTCCTTCCTTAGGGTGCCCAACCTCCCTAAACAAACTCAGTGCAGAAAACAAAGTAGTAGGGAAAAAGAAAAAAGAAAAAGAGGAGGAAAATGAAAAGAGCATTGAGGTCTTGGCTTACCAGGGTGGGTGCCTTCAACCGCTACGGCTCGTAAATCATGGTTTTTCGATTAGCGTGTTAGGCAAATGCAACTGATTGTGGTTATTCAGTAAGGGGTTATTATGTAAAACAACCAAAACTTGTCATTCTAATTCATGCTCTTGAATTACTCTTTAGATTTAATTTCTGAACCATAATGACTGGATTCATACCAGTAGACTAATCTATGATTTGCAACTTACTGAGTAAGGCATTGAATTTGTACAGCAATATATGCTATACCCCTATAGTTGAATTCAGGCAGCATATTAACAGTATGATGGTGTGTATGATTTTGTCTCAGATACTATGTGAATCTGGCCACACTCCGAAAATATTAATGCCAGGAGCTGGTCAAACCATGGTGAATGTAACCCTATGTCTATTCCAGATTGAACACCAAACCTCACTCTCCTAGCCTTTAAACCTGCTTGGTTCCTTCTAAAGCTGTCCCTTCTCAGCTTCGCAGTATTAATAAGACACAGATCCCCAGACATAGAACATTGTATGAACTAGAAAGACAGGGTGCCTCAGTTGCCTATTTTTTTTGCTACTCCTCCCTCCCTTTATTCCTCTAAGTCAAGAAGAAAACATGACCAAATAAAGCCAACAACCCGGACAATCTGCTTCTACTCCACCTGATGGAAAACAGATTTCCAAAATGGGAGCTAGCCTCTAATCAGCTTCTGTTGGGGGATCAAGGCCCTCGGTGTCAGGGCATTTATTGGGATATTAAACGTCTCCCAACCAGTGAAATCTATTTGGCTAGCATCCTTGAACAGAGTATAACAAATGCTATATTTCCAACACAGTAGGCTGACAGGGTCAGTCTGAGAATAGCCAGGAATGAAATAAGAACTGCTTCTTCAATCTCTCCTGCTTTTTGGAACAGTGGACAGTTCAAGGTAGCTTCTGAGAAGAGAAATGGATGAGATGGGCTGAGGGTTTGTTAATATTTTCAGAAAGAAAAACTCCTCCATCTTCTCCAAGCTGTGTTATGCCTCCGCCATTTTAATTTCCACAGGGCTCCTAATATGGCTTCATCTTGAGCATTGTAGGGAATTAAAATGACATTCCAAGCCAATCAAGGCAGGATTTAGGAGCAAATATCCAATTCCACTCAGTGAAATTAGCAGAGAGGCTCCCAATGCAACACAATTATTAGCATGTTTTTAAATAAGTAAAGTTATTTATATCCAAAAGGTTAAGAGTTTGCCCTTCTGGGACCATTACAAATGACCTACCATAACTGCACACTGTTCCCAGACATCCGCTCTTCATCTCAGCACTTCTGTTGCCTACAAACCCACCTCCAATCCATTGAAACCCATTAGAAGACATTTTGCCAAGAGACCTTTTAAAGTAGAACTTGGCCAGGACTATCTCAGCATCAAGTGACACATTATTCTAAATGCAAGGCCACAAGCAACAATACAGATAAAAGCATCATCATGGGCTCAGTTCATGCAATTTATTTATTTATAAAATTTATAGGACCCCCATTTTATCTCAAAGTAACTCTGGGAGGCTTACAAATGCAATGCAGTAAGCCATGATTTTCAAATTATGCATGGCTCATTAAATCATAATTCGCTGGGCTCTCAAATTGTCTTCATTCTATAAGCTAAGAGACAACTAAATAAATGCATCTTGGCAGAACACAGTGGGAGAAGCTCACCAGTCTCTTTGCATCTTTCCCATTATATTGGATGAAACCAATTCAAGTCATTTAGTTGCTGTAGGTTAGAAGAGGGAAACCCGCATCCCCCAATTTCCCTTCAGCAGCAGAGATGTTCAGGAGGGGAGGAGAAGGTTATCAATAACATCAAGATTGTGTGATTGAAGCTTGGAGCAATTGCAGGAATTGAAAGAGGCAAGAAGTGGGAAATGGAAATTGGTAGGAATCACATATCTCCTCACATATCTCAAACTCCAAATTTAGGCTGTGCCACACTGAGCCAAAAGAAAATTCATTGGATGGCCTGGGATCATGGGGACATGGGATTAATCTAGGAATAATATTGTACAACTGGGTTTACTGTATTTTCAAATAATTAAACAAGGACAAAATTCACAAGAAGGAGGGCTGCTCAAGCAAAGCTGAGTAATATTGCATTGGTATTTTTTCAAAGTGGCAAAGAGAAAGTTTTGTCAAATGATCCTTGGCATAAGGAGAGAGTGGATGTAGACTTTCTCTCCCTTTTTGTTTGTATAAGTTTTTACAGCTAGACAAATGGCTGAACTCATTCGGATCTGGAATTTATTGTAAACTAGCCAAGATATCTACACCAAAATATAAAACTAGGACAAACTACCAATTCCATATGGAAGTGGGAAAGGGCAGAGGGAGGGAGGAAGAAGCATTTATATAATCTATTTAATTTATTGTCTATTTCCAGTTGATGAAATCTCACAGATTTATTAATTCATTTATACGTTTAGGAGCGGATAGAATGAATTCTGTGAAAGGCCTAGTCTCATTCTCTTTAAATTCCAGAATAAAGCCAAAGTAAAATCTGTTCTACTTGGGCAGATCAGATCACTTTTGCATAGCTTCTGCTTCTACTAAAGCTTTTGTCTCCCATACAGCCAACCTCAGATGCTCAACATTTTGCATCTGTAGGCTATTTTTCTGACCCAATTAACACAGTAATAAGGCACAGTGGAGAGCCTGCATCAGGATCACACAACCCACATAAGTCTCTCCAGCTTCATTTTTGCAGTACTCAAAGGATCTTAGCATCACAATTTTACCATTAATGTTTAATTGTCTAAGGGGAGGGGGGATTAAACAAAAAGACAAATTAAGATTTGGGTAGGTTTAGGCAAGAAAGGAAAGGCAAATCCCATCTACCTGGGAATGTCTGATTACTTGCCTGATACTATAATGTCACTGCCTCTCCAAGCAAATGAAAAACAATGAAAAAATGGAAAACACAGCTTGTTGCTCCCGGTTGCCAAAGGATTGCCTATCCATGTATGTTTCCAATACATAATTTACACTATGTCATTCCTAATAATCTAAGATCAAATATAATTTCCATGATGACCAGAACAGCTAAGGTTGTTAGCTAATAGCTACTCCATCTTGGTAGGAATTAATCTTAGTTTGCTTCACCTCATCCAAATCCTCATAGCCTCCAAGGATTTGTTCGCAATTTCTGTGGCATCTCTAGATTGGTTAGTTTAATATTGGTAAGTGTAATGCTTTAGAAGGAAAAAAAGACCCTCAAGAACTGGATGACAAGATTGAAAGAACAAAAGCATTAACATTAGCAAACTCAAAATAATATTACGTATACTACTGATTCTCAACCTGCAGTCCACAGACCCTTAGTGACTGCAATGTCATCTGAAAGGGTTTGCAAAGACTTCAAGATATGTCATATGTTATATATGTTATATTTTAAATCTTCAGTTATGTCTTGGGGGTCCATAGTCCATGGCCACAAAAGATATTTAAAGGTGAAGAAAAGGTTGAGAACTACTAACTATACATTAAACATTAAAATAACCATGTACCAAACTGAAATAGCATTTTACTTAAAAAGCATGGTAAAATAAAATCGATGTCATGTAAACACATAAATCTTAAACCCAACAAATAAATTTTAAACCCTCAAGATTGTTTATTGAATACATGAATAATGGATCCCTCCCCCCACCTCCTCTCTCTGGAATGACTCAATATAGTTCTGGAAGTTCACAGAAAACAAGATACTGTTGTTCAGATCTGAACTGCATGTCACAGTTCAGTTAGACAATTTAGCAAGCAGCTTCAAAGGAAAATCACAAATCAAAAACTCTTGTGTCAAACCAGAGTTCCAATTTGTGGGCCTCCTCCCAGCACTTGTTCTTCCCGCCCAAATTTCACTGATCCAACATCATCCACCTGCATGCTCATTTTCACCCCTATCATAAGATCGGAAAAGCTTAGGAAAGCAGACTGTACTGATTAGTGCGTATTTGCAATGTTTGACCTTATAAGTTAAATCAGGAACTGTAACCTAAGGTGGGGATCTGTACAGTGGCAAGGATATAGGAATGGGGATTAACAGCAAGTTAGCAAAAATATTAAGATAAAGAACAGGGACTAATTTGTATTAAGCAACATTGTAATAACAATTTGCAAAGTGCAAAATGCTTTAATATGGATTAACCTTCACTACCTCTCTGATAAATATGAGAGAGTCCTATGGGATTGCATTCACACTGGCTGCTAAAGCAAAAATGGGCAATCCCCATTTTTGGCATTGCATGTTTGCAATCCAGCCCATTGCGATTTGTAAACCATGGTTAAGCAGACTATGATCTAGGCAATATATGAACCAGAACAAAGATTTGCTGTCTTGGAAGCATGAATTGACTAAGAATTCAAAGAGTTTAAAATCCCATGTGCAGCAGGATTTGAATAGCATGATATGTTTACACTACAAAAAGGATGGTTTGGGGGAAGGTTGAAGTATTGAAGTGGCTGCCTTAATTATCTGGAGGACTCAGCTCATTCCCTAAGGAAAAAGATACAAAAAATGTCCCACATTTTTTTCCTGCCCACTCTGCCTACAGAAGTATTCCAATGGACTGCGTTTTGTTGGTACATCTGCCCTAAACTATAGACTACCAAGGCCATGTTGGATCATCTATGTTCATCATAAGCACTTCTTATGAAAAGCACATGTTCTTCCATTTCCAATTCCACTAAAAAAACTCTCACACACATTAGAGAACTATATTTTTCACACTTTAGTGATGCACCTTCCAGGTGGAATTTGACTGTAGTACTTTGGTTTGCTTGAGTTGTTAAACAAATTAATAACTAGCCATTTAAAGCTTTATAGACCTGATAAGTTAGTGAGCTGCTGTTTGGCTAGAAATATATTTCAAGACTTTTAATACTGGTGTTCCCCAGAAAATATGCAGGCTGGCTGAGTGGGAAATGGTGCATACTTAATGTCAAGGAAGCAAAAAGGAACAAGACATCCATCCTAATCTCTTTATCCAAGAGACCAGCCAAGAAGGTGTGAAAGCTCATATTCTGGGGCCTACATTTTAGTGGAAAAAAACCCCGAGAACCTATTAGAGTGTTTGTTCAGAAAACAAGCCCCCAGCCATCTCTGCTTCTCCAAAACATAGACATGCATTCTGATCCCTGTGGATCAGCAAAACGTCAAAATTGCTTAAACGGAGGCAGATGGATAGACTCTGCCAGGCCTTGCTGGAAGTAGCAAAACTCCTGCAGCTGACAGGAGTCAGGACCTTTGGGAAGAACAGACGGTTGAATTGTACCCAGGTCCTGACAGCTCTGGTTATTTCGAGGAAGAACAGCCCCTGTTTGGCAGCCCAGGGGATGTCCCCTCCCAGGGCTAGGAACAGGGAAAAATAAATTGTATAAAGATGCTCTGATGATTTAAGCAACACTACACAACAGCTGGGAAGAAGAGATAGAAGAATGGCAACTAAAGATCTCAGCAGCAAACCACTGAATTATGGCGTTGCCTAGCAAGAGTAGGAAGTGCATAACTAAAGTAGGATCTCCCCAGATAAATATTAGCATCTTCATCATTTAGCTACCATCTTCAAAACTTGACAGAGGAATGGCTCATTAGAATTGCTCATTATAAGCCAAATAAGCAAAACCACTTAAATAAGGAAAAGTGGCTGAAAGACAGAGGCAGGAGACATGTTTCGCAGATCATGCTAAATTAATAGCCGTAGTTTGTGGAATACAAGAAAATAGCTAGCTTCATATCTCATGTTAAGCCTGAACCAAGGGTAGACATCAACTGCATGCAAGCCCAAGCATTAGGAGAGGTACTTAGGAGATAGAAAAGGTTTATTATGCCTTTGTGGAGCAAAACAAATACATCTTTAGACTCTATCATCCACCATCACCTTTACAAGTCCCAAAAAAGGCAACCTTATTTCATCTTCAAAGGTTAAAATTAATAAAAACTGTAGTTTCAAAGCCCAACTAAAAACAATTGCTTGTTCTTGACATAAGGGTTTTCCAATCAGAAAGACTGTATTCAAATCCGTGAAATCAAAAGTCGGCAATAACATGGAGCTCATAGTTTACTACCATTAACTTTATTAACTACTTGTAGCTGGATAACCTTGCTTCATGACAAAACTATGTGACCAGGCTATGCAGGAGAAATTTGATTCACAATCCATTGGATCATTGGTGGTTGGTGATTGAAATACTTAAGGGAATGTCGCTGCTCCCATGATATTCCCGTCCGGAAGCAGTTCTGTAAGTAGAAGGCATAGACATTTTGGTGAGGTACCAACATTTAGTACTGTAAGGAATCCTGGACTACTCCTGAGTGAAGGAGTGGAATGTCTGCCAATTTGAACTGAGGTAACGGAATATGAGGCAACTAGCAATTGGAACAAAGTTCTTTTCAGGTGGGGAGGGGGAGTAGCAATAGCAATAGCAGTTAGACTTATATACCGCTTCATAGGGCTTTCAGCCCTCTCTAAGCGGTTTACAGAGTCAGCATATTGCCCCCAACAACAATCCGGGTCCTCATTTTACCCACCTCGGAAGGATGGAAGGCTGAGTCAACCCTGAGCCGGTGAGATTTGAACAGCCGAACTGCAGAACTGCAGTCAGCTGAAGTAGCCTGCAGTGCTGCATTTAACCACTGCGCCACCTCGGCTTCCAAATAGATGCCAAGTAGAACTCCTTAGCATCAGAGTATGTTAATTACTATATAACAACTACTAATGATCTAATGATCATTTCTAAAAATCCTTTCTTAGCGAGCACCTAGAAGCCAAGAAGAACGTACATGCTAAATTTCAAGTTTATAGGCTTAACAGTTCTGGAGATTTTGTGATGAGTGAGTGGTACTTACCTTTTATATACTATATATAGATTCCATAGTTTGGAGTAACTAACAGGTTGGACAATATAGGATTCGATCTAGGCTCCTACAGGTAGTCCTTGACTTACAGTCATAACTGAAACCAGACTTTCTAATTCTAAGTAAGGTGGTAAAGTACAGTTGTTAAGCAAATTCCTGCAGTCTTTAAGTGAATCATGTGAATCATGCCATCGTTTAGGCTTTCCCCATCAACTGTTTGTCAAAAGCCAGCTGGGAGTTCACATGATCCTGGGGCACTCCAATCTTTGTAAATATTTGCTGGTTGCCAAGTACTGAAATTTTGATCATGTGACTTAGGGTTGCTGCAACATTAGTAATGACCAGTCACTTTTTTAATATCTTTGTAATTTTGAACAGTCACTAAATGAATAGTTGTAACGTGAGGACTACCTGTACATACTTAGGAGAACCTATGAATTCAATGAGTTATTCACAATTAAATCCTGTTGACATTGATGGATCTACACTGTGCCTTAATTTACTCCATGCTTTCCAGATAGATTTGGGTCTCTGCCCCTCTGATTCTCAAATTGCTCATCTCTCCTAGTAAAACATTGTAATCTGAGTTTGTAATCCCCAATGGCATCATTTCCTATGATATAATAATTTTTATTAAAATGAATCATTTGTAAAGCAATTGTGACTAGGTGAATTTACATCTGTGATTGCTGCAAGCTGCCTCCCCAATTGGGATAATTACAAACATAATATTTCCTCATAATTAAAGGAAGAAAATATTAATTATTTCTATAACAAGCTTTTAAGGCATAAGAAACATATCAAATGTTCCTAAAAACTGAACCCATCCATTCCACAGTTAAAGAATACCCACTTCATTTCAAATTTCACGTAAATTGTCCCTTTTTATTTTTGTTAATAATAAATTGTTCACTTAGTTTTGATGAAGACTTTTTATAACACACGACATGTCTCAGGAATTCCTGAGACCTCAAGGCCAAACAATGTGGATAACAAATGTTTTAACAATATGTATTATGATTTATTCTTTCTTGGGAACTTGTATTCCTTTTGTAAAATCTCTGACGTTTTAAAAATTAAATCATACCAAACTACTGACTAAAAATAATGATTTCATTATGAGCTCCTGTTTCCCCCCCCCACACACACACAAAAGATATTACCAGCTATTTTTAAATAATAATTACTCCCATTACTTCTAATGAGAGGAAAAGCCAATATAAATTTTCCATTAACAAGGCCCAAATATATCTAACTTTTTATACAGAGCTAGTTTGGTTTAGTTGCTAAGGCACCAGGCTAAAAAGTGGGAGACTGTGAGTTCAAGCCCCATTATAGTCATGAAAGCCAGGTGGGTGACTTTTGGCCAATCATTCTTTCTTTCACTCAATCCACCTCATAGACTGGTTATTGTGGGGACAATAGGACATGTGTTGAATATGTTTGCTGCCTTGAGTTAAATGATAAAGGTGGGATATAAATAAATAAATAAATAAATAAATAACCTTCTTTCAATGCTGAAAAAATAATTGCATTCCTACTATCGTTACAACTAAGACTGTGAAAAAGATGGCCTGATAATAACTCTTGAGCTGAGCCCACAAAAAACCAGGGGGATTTGGAACCTATTGGCATCATTTTTCTTAATTTTGATTTGTCACCTCCTTCCTTCCTCAAGTCCTGAAAATAATGAGGGATGTGCATCTTGCATACAAATTCTACTTAGACACTAGAAATCCTCTACCATTTGTCAAAGAGAAGGGAGATTAATCACTTCATTTTAATCCCAAATACTTCTCTGCCAGGCACTTCCTAGGTGGCAGGAAATGCCATTTCCACAATCTCAAGATCTTTCAGAGATACAGGAACCACAGAACAAGAAGCGCTAGATTTGGGGATGCAGATTTCTGACATATACAGACCTAATGTTAGGGCAGAGGTGAAATTCAGCAGTTCTGGAGAACTGGTAGCGGACATTTTGAGTAGTTCGGAGAACCGGCAAATACCACCTCTGGCGGCCACAGGAGTGGGGAGGGAATGGAGATCTTGTAGTATTCTTCCGCTGCCACGCCCACTAAGCCACGCCCACAGAACCAGTAGTAAAAAAAATTGAATTTCACCACTGTGTTAGGGATATTCCTCATGTCTACATTGGTGCCGGGCATTAATCTCTCATAGGGAGAAAAAAAATCTTTGAAATTAAAATCCGGATTCCTGTTCCTCTCTAATGACAGGCCTGATGGTCCTACTTATTGCAGGTCATGTTAAAATTAGTCTTGGATGATTCCCTGGATTTGTTTACTCCTCCACCAGCCATCACCTACCAGAAGGAAAATAAACCACCCATCACCAACTGATGCACAAGTCAACCATAGTACTTGTCATCCCTTCATTGCTTAGTTCACATTATGTCTCAATAAATGCTGAAAATTGAAGTGTGGCAGTGGAAGAGTGAAGGGCATGATGGTAGGGGGAGGGGGACTTTGTGATGCCACCTATTCTTTTTGTGCTCTAAGGAAATGCTTATTTTGCTTAATGGTTACTCCAGGACTGGTCTATAACATAGGGGCAAGATTAGAGAATCCAGACAGGTAGTTATCAGTAAGCTTGGGTTGAAGAAGGAGATGATTTGATTCAGATGATGTTTGAAACGCTTGTCAATTACAAACATAGATATATCAGTCTCCTAACATGGGTCTAATGCTCTTTCAAAAGAGTGCTAAACTCATAAGGCGTCTTCATAAGATCAGAGACAAGAGCTACAGGAAGTCCTATTGATGCCTCAGTCAAAAGCTTTCAGTCTTTTCTAAAGCCAGGCAAAGATGACCATGGAGAGCATGGCCATAGCAGTCTGAAATGCCCAAGAGGAGTTGGGCAGATTCCATGTCCTTGGAATGTGTCATCAATTGAAGAAGCACTGTAGATTGTGACTACAGCCAAAAGTGTGTTGTGGGAAGTGGGAGAATGTGATTTTCAAACTGGAACAGTGAAATAATAATTCCAGTTGCTTTTACTGTCGTCTAGGGATAAGACAAGAGCAAAAAAATAGTTACCAGGGCACTTAGAGCCATGATTACAGGCCAGTGAGCAAGTCCTCTTCCATCTCCTAAAGGGGGGCTTTGCCTGGTTATAGCTTTCAGCTAGCAGCCAATTACAGAAGTTTACAGCAGGTTTACAAAACAGATGATAAATGCTTACTTTGCCCCCTTTTTCCCTACTCCTATAGCAGCTCTCTACTGCCCTCTTTTGATGGCCTTAATTCCGCCAAGAAATCAACAGGCTGTACTGTATTCAACTGCGTACTTCAGTGGCTAGGATGAATGCACTTATCCAACTTGCTATGCTACATGTTAATCACATTGAGATTTTCTAGGTGTGTATGACTTCACGTGTCATTCTAACCAAGCCTATTGCTTGTCTATGAATCAATATACTCTGCCTTTTCAAAAAGTCCATTACAAAATCACAGAGAAGGGACAGGGTGAAGTAAGCCATTCATTTTAAGGTCCTTGCTCAGTGCAGGATTCCACATGGAAGTATCATAGACCCTTGGCTGTCCAATCTCAGCTTGACGCCATCCAATGAAGGGAAGTCCACAAGAGGTGTATGCAAGGGAGGGACAAAAATTCAGAGAAGGTGGGCTGTGACTGTAGCCCCATCTGGGCCGTACCAGAGGTGGGTTGCTCCCAGTTCAGCCCGGATTGGCTGAACCAGTAGTAACAGTGGTGGGAGGCTCTGTCCACTCACCTGGATACTTCTGCACATGCACAGAACCATTGTGCATGTGCATGAGCATGTCCATGAGCGAACCAGTAGTAAAAAAAGAGCAACCCACCTCTGGGTCATACGTGTATTATACATGCAACATACTCAAAAAAGAGATGGGCATCAATCGTGCAATCACCACCATCTTAACTTTTTTTAAATTTCCCCTTCCCCTCTTCCGAATGCCCCTGAGGTTTAGCATCTGCTTGGCTTTACTGGTTCTACTGTTGAAGAACTTTTTATTCTTAGTTAGTTTTAACGAACGCTAGACAACCTACAACTTGTCAGGTCATCTTTTGTCAATACTTACTTACCTAGAGAGATAAATAGAATGATTACTGTTATAGCCTCGTAAGTCCTCGGACTTGCGAATGACAGCTTGGCAGCAGCCAGGCAAGCCTTAACCAATCAGGCGCGCCTGCGAGTTGCCGGGCTGTCATACGCGCGGCTATTGGCTCATCCGTCTGACAGCTCCGTATAAAGAGCTGTCAGGCGGAGGAGAGGTGCCGGTCTACCATCTGTATTCGTTCTTGCCTGTAAAGTAGTTTGGCTAAGGTTACCTCAGACGCCTCTGCTTCTTTCTTCCGCCGATCTAACAATTACCACCAGCCCCCCCCCCCAAAAAAAAACAGTGGGAATGGGAGCAACTTCCAACTTCCTGCTGGCTTCCCCATTGACTGTGCTTGCAGGAAGCTGGGAGGGAGTATCAGAAATCACAATCATGTCACCACAACAACACTATAGCAATCATAAGTTTATAAATACAGCTGATATGGAGATTTCAATTGCATGAGACTAATGGGTCCAAGATTTTGTACACATTTTTTAAATGAGTGTGTTTGAGGTATCTTGATTCAAAATATGTTGCCCTATGTTGCACCATTTTGGCTAATTCAAGTTTATAGACAGACATTTCAATAGCATATTGATTCTATCCAAATCTGTTTTCCTAAACCAAAATCCATCCATTGTTCTATCTCTTGCCTTCTAAAACCAGGGAGAACAGATCATGGGGGTTTTCTGTGTGACACTTTTTCAGATATTTGAAGAGTGCTGTTGTACCCACCATCATTTTATCATCAAGAATATATGTATTTCAGTTCCTTGAAATTGTCTTCATATCACTTAATTTTTGTTCTCTGAACATCTTTGTTGCCCATTATCTAAACCCATTCCCCAAATTTTTCTGGTAGTATGGTGGTGAGTCTGGTGACTAAAACTTCAGATGGGGTTTGGCCAAAGCAAAACTTGCAGCCTTATTACTTCCCATGATTTGAAAATTAAGTGTAAATGCAGGCTAACATTCCATTTTCCAAGTTTACAGCCCTATGGAAATGCTGCTAGCTTATTGTCAGTTTGCAATCAACTAGCTGAAAATCAGGATATTTAATTCTGATTTTCTAGCTAAGCAGTGTTTGCTCTTGTTAAATGTCATTTGCTACTTTCACCCTCTTTCTCCCGTGTATCAGTATCATTGTGGATTTTATTTCTGTTTCTAGGGCAGAGGTCTAAGCTATGAGTTGTGATGACTTTCTGGAGTTACTAGCAAACATGAAAGAGGTGTAAATTTTGTGGGGTTCATAGGGTTGAGAAGTGAGTGGACAGCCAGGAAACCCAGCATCTGTAATCCCCAATCCCTGAGAAAGGGAGGAAGAAAAGAGTGTACACCAGTGGTGAAATTCAATTTTTTTTTACTACCAGTTCTATGTGTATAGCTAGGTGGATATGACAGGGGAAGGATACTGCAAAATCTCCATTCCCACCCCACTCCTGGGGGAAGGATACTGCAAAATCTCCATTCCCATCTAACTCCAGGGGAAGGATACTGCAAAATCCCCTTTCCCTCCCCACTCCAGGGGAAGCATACTGCAAAATCCCCATTCCCTCCCCACTCCTGGGGGAAGGATACTGCAAAATCCCCTTTCCCTCCCCACTCCAGGGGAAGCATACTGCAAAATCCCCATTCCCTCCCCACTCCTGGGGGAAGGATACTGCAAAATCTCCATTCCCTCCCCACTCCAGGGGAAGGATACTGCAAAATCCCCATTCCCTCCCCACTCCTGGGGGAAGGATGCTGCAAAATCTCCATTCCCATCCCACTCCAGGGGAAGCATACTGCAAAATCCCCATTCCCTCCCCACTCCTGGGGGAAGGATACTGCAAAATCCCCATTCCCCCCCCACTCCTGGGGGAAGGATACTGCAAAATCCACATTCCCTCCCCACTCCTGGGGGAAGGATACTGCAAAATCTCCATTCCCTCCCCACTCCAGGGGAAGGATACTACAAAATCCCCATTCCCACCCCACTCTGGGACTAGCCAAAGGTGGTATTTACCGGTTCTCCAAACTACTCAAAATTTCCGCTACCGGTTCTCCAGAACCTGCTGAATTTCACCCCTGGTCTATACCTAACATGATATGTAGCTGTCAGCCTTCTCAGTATACCAGAAAGGAAACAGATCAGATGAGCTATTTCTAATATATTATAAGGCTACATTAACAGGATCCTACCAATCTGAATGTACCAATCTCCCATGTTTCCTTTTCAGCCTGGGAGGACTTAGGGAGGATTCCTTCTGAGCTCTTTCTCTGCCTGTTATGCAGATGTGGGTTGTACCCTCTCTTTTCTGAGCATTCCCCAAGCAGCAGCATCTCTTCCTCCAGATAAGGTCTTTCTCACATACCATTACGACATCTGACAGGGAGAAGTGCAGGCCTTGGCATAAGAGCAGTTCCCCTGGGACTGGGGAGAGAACATGGCACCAAGTTTGCCCTTCCGGGCGCCGGCTCATAAAAATGATATACTTGCTTTAGCCACAGTTTCAAGGAAGCTCAGTTGTTTCAGATGAACAAAAAAACAAAAAAAAACCCTCCCAACCTGAATAAGATGGAAGTGTTGGCTTC
Source organism: Thamnophis elegans (assembly GCF_009769535.1). Taxonomy (NCBI): domain Eukaryota; kingdom Metazoa; phylum Chordata; class Lepidosauria; order Squamata; family Natricidae; genus Thamnophis; species Thamnophis elegans. The sequence continues at coordinate 103,562,113 of NC_045558.1, forward strand.
CCCCTCCTCCCTTGAGGGCATTTGCACCCCGTGCCATGTATGCTAATGTGCCAGCCCTACCAGCTGATGTGCCATTTGATATGCCATTTGGCTTTCTCAACAGTGAATGATGGCAATAATTCCCATTTCTCTCAACTTCTTTTCAGATATGGGGAGTTCAAAGAACATCACCCACAGCTGGCTGATTGCCATGATGGAGGATGGCATTTTAGGCTTCTGCAGCAGAATAGAAAAGGCCACATAAACTGGAAAATAATTGCATTCTGCAATTATTTCTACACATATGGATGGAATGGGGGAGAGTCACGACATCACAAAGTTTCAGGCTGCCTGTTGTAGAGGATTTGCTATCCTCCTCCATCCCACAGCCTATTGTAAGATCTGCAAGTTTAATAGGCATTCTTTCTACCTCTTCATCCAAGTATTAATAAAAGAACATTAAAGAATACCCAGGAGTGATCTTTAAGTCACTTCACTAGATACTTCTCTCTAATTTGATGAACTATTGAGGTTAGTTCGAGCCCGCTATGTATATATTTAATTGTGTGCTATCCAGCCCACACTTAATTAGCTTGCTAAACAAATTGCCACATGGTATAATGTCAAATGCTGTGCTAACATCAAGATATTTTATGTCTATAGATAACATATTCCCACCTTGTAAATTCCCACCTTGTAATTTTAAAAAAAGGATGAAGCTAATCTTCCAAGATTTGTTCTTGATTAATCTGGGCCAATTTGTGGTAAATACAATATCATTTTCAAGGTGCTTTCAGGAGCACTGATATTTCCCCAAATATCAGTGTCAAACTGATAGGCCTGTTGTTTGCGGGATTTCATCCTTCCACTCTTTTTAAAGGTAAGAGTTCTTTCTCTAGTACAGGCAGTCCTTGATTTATGACTATGGAATTACAGTCATTAATTATGCTGGTCATTTAGCCAATCGTCACACAACCAACCCTTTTTTATATTTTTTGTGGCAGTCATTAAGCAAACACGGAATTTATAAAACAAACATGGCAGTCGTAATGCAAACTGGTGGTCATAAAGAGAATGCCATGGTCATTAAGTGAATGCCACAATCATTAAGCAAAACTATTGTTTGAAATGAGTACCTTTTTTTGCTGGAAAACAGAAGCAAACATTAGTTTCTGGCAAAATAATAATAATAATAATAACAACAACAACAACAACAACAACAACTCCGCCATTGCCGGTCCCAAGCCCGGATGAGAAAGGAGGAGGGTTGGGGTCAGGTTGGCATCTGGTCCCATAAAAAAAACCCGCCAACCCATACAATATGGTGAAAAAAACGAATAAGAATTCCATACCGCATCGGTCGTCGCACGGGTTAACAAGGGCCGTGGCGGATGTTGGGGTCCCTGGACATCCGTCGACAAGTGGGCTACAAGTGGACCAGCTAACAAAACGACAAAAATATAGTGCAGATGAAAACCGTGCCATAATGGCCTGTTACTACAACTCAGAGCCAGAAAAAAGAGGCTATTTAAAGCGAATGTATGAATTATGGAAACAACAATATCCTGATTCAAATGTTAGTGAACAACGACTAGCAGATCAAAGGCAATTTATTATACGGCATAAAGTGTTTAGTGAAGTTGAACTAGAGGAAATTCAGGCAAATTGCAAAACCCAAAAAACAATATCACAAGCGGAAATAACTGATATTCAAGACACAACTAAAGACATTATAGTAGAACTCCCAGAAGAAGCTCTCGGGGAGGAAATAACATCACCATCACTAGAACCAGTTATCACTGAACCAACTGATGAACTAACTCAAAAACAAAAAGAATTGAAGGATAAGATCATGGAGCATTTTCTGCTTAATGAGGAAAGGCAACGTTTACCATCACTAAAAACTGTGCCTAAGAAAATTTTGGCCCCTATCATGAAAATGGTTAATGCAGTGTTTTCAACAATTGAATCGGGATCCATCTTGGAAACGAACCAGTTAATGCACAGCGCAGTTGTAATAGTCACTAATGAACTAGGCATTAAAATCAAAGTACCTAGTCACACAACAGAAAAAGCATCAAAGCCAAAGTGGAAAATCCGATTAGAGCAAAAAGTCAAAAAATTAAGGGCAGATGCTAGTAACTTAAAGAACATGCATGAGCAACGGCTTAAAAACAACAAAATCACAGATAGGCTAATCAGAAGATATAGATTGGATACAAGAAACATCAATGAAGCTGTAGAGATTGTAAAACAGCAGATAACAGCAACAGCTAGAAAAATTGAAAGATATGAGGCACGAATCATCCAATATAAACAAAATCAACAATTTCGATCAGACCAACGGCGTTTTTATCAAAGTCTTAATGTGAATGGTAACACCAAAAGTGAAAAACCAGAAAAACAGGCCACAGTTGAATTCTGGAAAGAATTGTGGGAAAATGCAAAGGACTACAATAAGGAAGCAAAGTGGATACATGACTTTGAGAAAAGCATTGGCAACAAACAAATGCAAGTATTAGAAATAACAACTGAGATGGTCAAAAATCGAGTAAAAAAGGTAAAGAATTGGACATCACCTGGAAAGGACCAATTACATGGTTTCTGGCTCAAATATCTGACCAGTCTACATGCAATATTGGCCAGGCAACTGAATGAAATTTTATAAAAGGGCCAAATTGATGAATGGTTGACAACTGGAAAAACATACTTGATTCAGAAAGATGCAACTAAAGGAACAACACCTGAAAACTACAGACCAATAACATGCTTGCCAACAACCTTCAAATTACTCACAGGCATTATTGCAGATAACATGATGGATTATTTGGAAACAAACAACATCTTGCCAGTAGAGCAAAAAAGCAACAAAAGAAGGAGCAGGGGCACAAAAGATGAGCTCCTAATTGATAAAATGATATTAGAAAATTGTAAGAACAGAAAAACGAACTTGAATATGGTCTGGATTGATTACAAAAAGGCATTTGACTCACTGCCACATAGTTGGATCATAAAATGCTTACAAACAACTGGCATTAGCAAAAATATTACATCCTTTACTGAAAAGGCGATGAAACAATGGAGAACTGAGTTGGCAGTAGGGAATGAGATCTACGGAATGGTTAATATCAAGTGAGGAATTTTCCAGGGTGAGTCACTTTCACCTCTTCTCTTCATCATTGCAATGATCCCACTATCAGTAATCTTAAAAAAAATGAAATTAGGCTACCAAACAGCCAAAGAAGCTGAAAAAATTTCGCATTTACTATATATGGATGATTTGAAACTCTATGGAAAGTCAGAAATAGAAATCCAATCATTGACAAACACAGTCCGAGTATTCAGCACAGATATTTCAATGCAGTTTGGCATGGAAAAATGTGCCACTGTATCCATAAAAAGGAGCAAAATCACTGCATGTGAGGGAATTGAAATGCCCAATGGCCAACTAATTAAATGCAATGAAAATGAAGCCTACAAATACTTAGGCATTCTGCAGTTGGATAACATCAAGCATGGAGAAGTAAAAACTATTGTCAGGCGAGAGTACACCAACAGAGTTAGGAAAATTTTGAAATCTAAATTGAATGGTGGAAATACAATCAAGGCCATAAATACCTGGGCAATACCAGTTATAAGATACACAGCTGGTATAGTTAACTGGACACAAGCTGATTTGGACATTTTGGACCGAAAACCAGGAAACTAATGACAATGCACTACAGTTTACATCCACGTGGTGATACTGATAGATTATACCTGCCCCGAAAATCAGGTGGCAGAGGATTATTACAAGTGAAGCAAACAGTTGAAGAAGAAAAACATGCACTGGCTGATTATTTAAAAGAAAGTCAAGAACATCTATTAATCGAAGTAAAGAACAAAAATCTACTGAAGGCCCAACAGACCAAACAAGAATACAGAAAAGATGTGATAAAATCAAGAATGGAGAGTTGGCAGAACAAAGCACTGCATGGCCAATTTCTGGAAAAAATAAAAGATAAAGTGGACAGTGAACAAACTTGGTTATGGTTAACAACAGGTACATTAAAGAAAGAAACAGAGTCACTAATCCTGGCTGCACAAGAACAAGCTATCCGCACAAATGCCATTAAGGCCAAAATCGAAAAATCCTCTGATGATGCCAAATGCAGACTTTGCAAAGAAGCTGATGAAAGTGTTGATCACATACTCAGCTGCTGTAAAAAAATCGCGCAGACTGATTATAAATTGCGGCACAATTCAGTAGCACAAATGATCCATTGGAATTTGTGCAAAAATTATAATATTAAAACAGCAACAAACTGGTGGGAACATCAGCCTGAAAAAGTCACCGAAAATCAGATGGTCAAGATCTTGTGGGATTTCCGTATACAAACTGACAAAATACTGGCGCATAATACACCAGACATCACACTGGTTGAGAAAATAAGGTCACAATCATAGACATCGCAATACCAGGTGATAGCAGGGTCGCCGAGAAAGAACATGAAAAAATCGCAAGATACCAGGACTTAAAAATCGAAATTCAACGACTATGGCACAAACCAGCAGTGATAATTCCAGTGGTAATTGGCACACTGGGTGCTATTCCAAAAGCACTGGAATTACATTTAAAACAGTTAAAAATTGACAAAATCACCATCAGTCAAATGCAAAAAGCCGCACTGCTTGGATCTGCACGCATATTGCGAAAATACGTTACGACGTCCTAGGCCCCTGGGTGGGGCCCGACCAGTAACCAATGCCAAATCCGGCGAAACAACTGGCCGCTGTGATACAATTTTATAATAACAATAATAATAATAATCGATTGCAGTCACACGACTACGAGACAAGTGCAGACTAAGTGCCAAGCATAAAAACGCAATCACATGCCCACAGGGGGAAACCAGACATCACAACTTTGAGCTCAGGTCGTAAGTACCTTTTTAAAATTCCATTTCAATTTCAAATGTTTGCTAATGGTCAGTATGTGAGGATTACCTGTGTTTTACGTTTTGTATTCATCCATTCTCTAGAATGTCTTAAGAACATTTAGGCATTTGGCCCTAGTTTCTTAGGATGCGATTCACCTGATCCTAAAAATTAAAAACTCAAAGTTAGGGTAATTGTTATTCTCCAAGCATACTAATATCGAGCTTTGAGCTTACCCTGCTCATCCTGTTCCCCACAATTTCCTGGTAGAATGCATCCTTTTTTGTTGTTGTAACTTAAGAGACCTGCTTTTGCTATTACTAGTTACCATTTGGTTTTCTTTGATATGCTGATTTGTCTCCTTTTTTCTTCTATTTTGAACATATCTGAAGCAGCTTTTTTCATCCTCTTAGCATCTTTCACTCAGTTCAGCTCACTTTCAGCTTTGGCTCTCTTGAAACCCACTCTCTAGTTCTGTCTGCTATTTTTCCCAGCAATTCTTAGCAACTCTTTTCATTTCCTCTTCTTGGTGTTGTTTGTTTCATTTCGTTTTCAGGTTTTCCCTCATGCGTAGAAACATCGTCTTTTTCTGCTGTCCTCCTTTTCTTTCCCCGTGGGAATTGTTTTCAATTGTGCTTTTAGCATTTTCTTCTTTAAGAACTCCTACCTATCGTTAGCTTCTTTTCCCATTAGCTTCTCCAGCCATGCAGACCTATTTAGCAGGCACTGCCCTGAGTTTATTAAAATCCACATTTCTTCCATCCAAGCAACGTGTTTGACTGCGTTTAATTTTAGTTTCCCTGAAAAACAAGGATTCCAACATTATATGCACACTTTTCTTCCTCAACTAAGTCTTCCCTATGGATTAGTATCAGATCCTTCAGATAACTTAGTCCTAGAAACCCAGAAATCCCCCCCTTACTGACACCATTTGCCTGACTAATCACTTACTTACAGTGTTTTTCTTTCTCTTTCTGACCTTTTTTTCCCACGGACTGAAAGATGGGCAAATGTGTCATATGACCAGCTTGACTCTTTTAAGATTTTAAAGTTTTTATATGGCTGCAAGTTTTATTTGCCATATTATTTGTGAATTAATAGACAGTTATAATTATCAGCAGCAATGATAGTATCTTGAGAATTATTTTGTCACATTTCTTATACTTACACCCGACAGCACATTTCATAAACATGTTTGCTTCAGTTCTTCATTGTTGGAATCCTCAACTACCATAGTCATGAGTTCCTTTATATTATTTGGATCATAGTTGCATCATCTCAGTGCTTTAGAGATCAACTGCCCTATCTTCCATGCTGCCGAATTTCATGTTTTCCAATACCAAAGATCTGAGCACTATTTCTGATTTCCAATGGTATAAAATACCTTTTCCAGGCACGTGGCAGCTCAGTGGCTAAGATGTTGAGATTGTCAATCGGAAAGATCGGCAGTTCAGCAGTTCGAATCCCTAGCGCCACATAACGGAGTGAGCTCCCGTTACTCGTCCCAGCTTCTCCCAACCTAGCAGTTCGAAAGCATGTAAAAATGCAAGTAGAAAAATAGGAACCACCTTTGGTGGAAAGGTAACAGCGTTCTCTGTGCCTTTGGCATTTAGTCATGCCGGCCACATGATCACAGAGACGTCTTAGGGCAGCGCTGGCTCTTCGATTTTGAAACTGAGATGAGCATCGGCCTCTAGAGTGACTAGGAATGACTAGCGTATATGTGCAAGGGGAACTTTTACCTTTACCTAAAATACCTTTACCTTTACTGATATTGCTCCTGGTATTACTCTCCTCTGTCGGTCGTGCTCTATTTCATTGTCTTCATTATGCAGAGAGTTGCTTTCACTGCCAATTTCTGCTGTAAAGCTTCCTTCCTGTGTAATTATAAATTATTTCCTGGTGTCGGATGAAATATGACCATTCACTGCTACAAAAGTCTTCTGAATTTTCCTTTAGAGACTGTTATGAGCCTCCATTTTTGCTGCACATGTATGCTAGGTTATTTTCAGTCAGAAAGACAAAAGTGCTACAAGGAGTGTTGATCACAGTTGCAGACTACCGTGCATTTCTCTTCCCTTTTTGTTTCCCCATGGAGATTCGTATCCTCACCACCCTCCAGACCTTCCGCACAGCCCTTAAGATCTGGCTATCCCGCCAGGCCTGGGGTTAAAGATTGGGATCCGTCCCCACCCGAATGATGAATGAATGTTGCTTCTATTTTTAATTGTGTATTGTCTGTATATGTCATTACGTGTATCCCCTCCCTATAGGTTGTAAACTGCCCTGAGTCCCCTCAGGGAAAAGGACGGCCTATAAATAAAAGCAATCTAATCTAATCTAATCTAATCTTGGGCACTGCCAATAAGAAAGTTTTTTTTTTTTACTTTTTCCCTTCTCAAAGTCTCCATATTAAACATTTTGTGTAAACGCAATCATTGGCAGCGTTTATTTGCAAGGCAGTTTTAATCCAACTTTGGATGATCCTGAAAAATTAAACAGGCTTGGACCGAATGAAAATTTAAATTGGTGTTTCTCAACTTTGGCGTCTTTAAGGTATGTGGGTTTCCCAGAATTCTCCAGGCAGCATTGCTGGCTGGGAAATTCCAAGTGTAAAAGTTCACACATCTTAAAGTTTCTAAGGTTGAGAAATAAGGTTGGGTTAGAGTTTACTCACAGTCATTTTATAATATATTCCCATACAAGTATAGCCAGTCTCACTGAGTCCAATAAGGTCACTAGTATTCCTTTAAATCTGGAATAGCTGATGTCAAATTTCTTGCACAGTTAGCTGGGGACAAGCTGAAAGTGATGTCATGGAGCTACACTCACTAAAAATGGCTAGCAAGACATCTTTGTGTCACAGTTATTAGGATATGAGAATAATTCCTTAGTCAAGTAATGCACAGTTCTAATCAATATAAACAGGGAAACTTGATCTTGCCATTGTGGTATTTTATCTCTATATGATAGAATAAGGAGAAGAAGCATTTTCCCATAGGTATTATTGTATTTATATTGTTACTCTGCAGTAAAATATACCATTCATTCATTTATTTGCTTTTATTTTAGTTTCTGTTATAACCTATTCCTATATAGGTATATCTAGAGTCCACTGAATTTAGTAAGGCTTAATTTCAAATACACAGGTAGTAATCCTTTGGAGACTAAAATCCATGCATTGCAATCTTAATCCCAGAAGCAAATCCCATTTAATTTGATGGGTCTTACTTTTGATTAGACTTCCCAGAAGGATATGCATATGACTTAGAAATCAGCTTTTAAACATATTTTATTCAAGTTGTGATCTATCCCATTCTTTGGGTAAAGCTTATTTTGTTATTAATCACAGTTTTTTTATATAAATCTCAAATATCAGCCTTTCATTGCACAAGCAGACTTTTTTTTTACATACACTGTCCACTAGAGAGCAGCAAAATCCCAAGAAAAGCAGGGAAAGGATTCTGTGCAGTTTCTGTGTGTATTTATGTGTGTGCAGAGTGTTCATTTGGAATCACTCTGGAAACAAGCAAGCTGTCGAATTGCATCTGTCTTACCAGGATAATTACAAATTCATTAGACCTTTATTCTGCTATTGTTACTTACAACCTTAAAATGCAAACGATCAAATAATTTTATCCTTAATGAAGATGTGTAGATTCCCCTTCCTATCTCCACAAACTGCATTCATAACATGTCAGAGTATAACAAGCAACATAACAGCAGCAGTTGGCCAGAACAAAATATATTTGGGGGTCATAGAAAAAATGAACTTGTATTTAATTTATATTTAGATGTAATTTACTTTTATTTTAATAATTCTCACATATTTATGAATGCTCCATTATGAATTCACCCAGGTGGCAACTTTCGGAACAACATCCAAAGCTTTCAGGGACTATTTACTAACGTGTATATATATTGTCAACCATCCCCGTCATTTTCAGTCGCTATAGGTGTGTATAACTGAGATTTGGGGAAATCTTGGTTCATTTTCTGCTATATTTTGAACTTTTCATCTTGCAAAGGAGATCCTTTGAAAAGGCTGAGCAATTTGTACAAGAACAAGGAGTAGATTATGAAGATGGCAGAATGAACTGAAATGCCAAAACTAGCCTGTATGATCAGGGACAAAATTAGAAGTACTTTTTTAAAAGATTGGAAAACTTTTATGGATTTTTTGCTGAAAATGGGGGTGGGGAGAGAGTGAAATGGTGATTTCTGGATTCGATTATTGAAAAAGAACTGAATATAAAGTTGAATGGATTCTTGTGGTGTTTAAGGGGGAGGAAGAATATGTTTGTTTGTAACTGCTGTAAGGAAAGTTGGATATTGCTTCTTTGGTTGTTGATTTTTCTTTTATTTGTTCTCAGCACATTTTCTTTTTTTCTTTACATATTTCTGAATTTTATCTCTGTAAAATTCTAAAAAAAAAACATGTTAAAAAAGAAGAAAGAGAGAACTCCCTGCTCTTTCAGGAGACATCAGTGAGTTTATAGCATACCTACTTTCAGTGGTGGGATTCAAATAATTTAACAACCAGTTCTCTGCCCTAATGATTTATTTCAACAACCAGTTTGCCAAATTGCTCAGAAAGTTAACAACCGGTTCTCCCAAAGTAGTACGAACTGGCTGAATCCCACCACTGCCTACTTATCTCTATCAGAGTTTCTACTCTTAACATGTATCTCCATTCACTCCAGATTTCTCATTATGAATGCCAAAGACACAATAAACCAATAAATATCAAACTATTTTTCCAGTGTCTTCCAAATCTTATTCAAATCAGAAAACAGCTCCAGAGATCTCCCCCCAACAAGAGACTTAGGCTCAGCATAGTGTTGGTGCCTTCTATAGCCCAGCCTCACTAGGGCTGCAATCAGCAGTGATTCCCTGCAAAAAAGGCATATCTAGTTTCAGTAGTCTAAACAAGGTGGGTGATTGGCTGATTCCAACTAGCGCTTAGCAGCTGTCTTTCCCATCAAGCTGCCTTCTGCAGCTCTACAGCTGGAGAACTTGCCAGCTCACTTATGAGCAGGAGTGTCAGCTGAGGCTTATAACTGCATTAACATTTCCAAAAGGGGTCCAGATGATAGTAAGGCAGGCAGGCAGGCAACTATCCAAGGCCCTGGAATACCTGTAGCTAATTTTGAAAGTATCCCCCGACTCTTTAAGCCAAGATAACACCAAGAAAGAAAGGAGCAACCACAGCCCATGGATAACTTTGCCTGGATGTGGGTGATGAAAGTTTTATCCATTGTAGCTAGTTCCAGAGTTTCTGACTGCATCCTTAATGGACTTGCTTAGGAAAAGTTATGCCTGTCAATTACAACATGGTTGCGTTTCCAAAGCAAACAAGCCACTTTACAGCTTGATGCAATCTACTGCAGACAACCAGCCCTATTTTGAAAGAGGGAATTCATAGACTCTTTGAAAAGTTATTTCCACAATAGCCCCCTCTCTGGTAATGTTCCCTTTCATTCACACGCATTTAGCAAAGAATTCAGATAGCCCCCCCCCCCCCTTCCTGCCATGTCAGTGCACTTTGGTGCTTTCTTTTTGTGCCGTAGGTGGTTTTATCCAAGGGACCTGAAATTATGCAAATACCAGCTTAAGCTGGCAACCAATTAGCTTTTGAAGCATTTAAAAGCTCCTGTGCCCTTAGATAAATGTTTTGTCAGTTCAACCCATTTTATTGCTTGCTAATAAACTCAGGAGGGGATATACTAATTATAAAAGCCTATGTACTGGTCTTGCCCAACTTTGCACCTCTAGATTTATTAAATTTGAATGGCTATGATCACCAGCGAGCACAGATCAGCTTTGCTGGTTGGAGATTATGGGAGCTGTAGTACCAATCCATTTGGGGAAGTTAGTTCTACATATTTATCTAAGGAGAAAGTCCTGCTGAACTCAGTAAGATGTACTTCTGATAGACATGTATAGGATTGCATTGTTAATTAATCCTCAAAATAGCCTCCCTGAAATTGCTCCAAAGTTAGTCTTTGCTCCTGCAGGGAATGAAGCTTTAATTACTGGTTTTGAATAATTCTCCCCCCCCTTCCCTTTTTTCCTCTCCCTTTCTTGTATAACAACCACTGACATTTAACTATATATGCCTTTTAAAGCATGTGTGTGTATACATATTAAGCTTCTGAAATGTGAAAACTTTGAACAGAGAGCAAATAAGAACATCTGCTCTGAATATTCAGTGCTTAATTTCTAGAAGACAAGTGGCAGAGCTGTCTGGAAGTTGTATTCTCCTGTCTGTAAATTGTTTTATCTTTGATTCCCCAGAAACATTACTGAAATTCAGCCGTTCTGCTGCTTTTCACACCATATTTGTTTTAAGTATTAGAAAAAAAATCCATGCAGGGTGGTTCAACCATAGACATGATAAAACATCTGTCATAGTGATCACATAAGAGGGCAGCAAATTGATAAGGTTTTCATTTATTATGTGGTATATGTGAAGGGAATATATATATATATATATATATATATATATATATATATATATATATATATATATATATATATATATATATATATCCTGGATCACAATTGTGCCGCTGTTTTAATTTCCCACTGTATTGCAAGCCACATCACCATTTGGATTTCATGAAGAATTTTTGAAAGAGCTCTATCAACCACTCTTTGGGATCTAGTGAAGACACTGGGAATGGTGAGAACATTTTGTGGGTTCTCTCCCACAGTGGGCTGCCAAAAACCCCTGACCATTATTGAAGGAAGTGTGCAACCACTATCCAGAAGGTAAAGGGAGGAAGTTGATCCTTCCTCATCTTTCTAACACCACTGGCCTTCTAAGAGGATCTATATTACCCCAGGTTACTTTTCTTTATTTCAGAAAAACTGTGGACACTTCCAAACAAAGAATGAGATAACTATTCACTACAAATTGATTGATTGATTGATTCATTCATTCATTCATTCACCCATCCAGTCAGTTATGTACAAGATAACAAGAATAAAAATAAACATGAATAAGAACACAGGAAATGGGTAGAAATAAATGGGGACAGTAAGACAGGGACAGTAGGCACACTGGTGCGCTTATGCATGCCCCTACTGACCTCTTAGGAATGGGGTGAGGTCAACAGTAGGCAGTTTAAGGTTAAAGTTATGGGGCTTTGAGGATGTAACAACAGAGTCAGGTAGTGCATTTCAGGCACTGACCATTCTGTTGCTGAAGTCGTATTTTCTGCAATCGAGATGTGTGGACTTCAATTCCCATGCTGGCTGGGGAATTCTGGAAGTTGAAGTACACACATCTTTAAATGGCTGAGATTAAGAACATCAGTGGGAGAGGAGGTGTAATCTGCAAGAAAGCGAGATGTCTTCTGATCAAAGCCCCATTATTGTCTTGCAGATTCTGAAATACAGAATCCACAGTTGCTTTATATTCTAAATATACTAGAGGGTTCTTTATAAGTGGACAGCTTTTCCTAGAAATAAAGATAACTGCAGCTTGCAGTTAACTTTACAATGTAGCATTCCATCTCCCCTTTCCATTTCTTTAATTAAAAGAAATAAACTATATTTGGAGAGGAGGGAGGAAGCTTGGAGGGTAACCAAAGTAAGTGAATACAGTATGGTGCACCCACATTGCCTACCAATTTCTTTGAATCAGTTGCTTGAAACACTACTGGCCATCTCAGCACATAAAGTTGTGAAAAGGGGAAAGCTTCATCAGAAACCATTGGGCTAAGGGCTGATCCACACCTCTGCTATTTGATATGTTCCTGGTCTTTTTACCATCATCCTTTTTTTTTAAAAAAAAAAATTGAAACTGTGCATTTTAAAAAAAGTATAATTGTATGGGTTTGTTTTATTGTAGCCATTTAATTTGGGATTACTTTTAGTGTTATTTCGAAAGAAAAATAGGTTAATTATTATTATTATTCCTCTTAAAGCTGACTCTCATTGGCGGGGCAGACATGGGGATCTAAATCATTTGGAAAGCAGAAACAACAACAACAACAACAACCTCAGATTCAAGGATGTCTAAAGAGGAGGATGTAAAAGTCGAGTTGAATACAACAGAAAAACAAAAGGCGATGGGCTTCAATAGCATGTTTGCAAACGCCCTGACTTTTTTGAACACTCCCATCATAGCAATAGCACTTAAACTTATATATTGCTTTACAGTGTTTTACAGCCTTCTCTAAGCGGTTTACAGAGTCAGCATGTTGCCCCCAACAATTTGGGTCCTCATTTGACCGACCTCAGAAGGATGGAAAGGTGAGTCAACCTTGAGCCTGGTGAGATTTGAACTGCCAAATCACAGGCAGCCGGCAGGCAGCAGAATTAGCCTGCAGTACTGCACTCTAACCACTGCACCACTGCAGCTCATGCTCCGATTAGATACGTATGACTATGACTATGCTCTAATTATATAGTTTCCCAAAGCCACCATTCTGTACACAGCATGTGTCAATTTCCTAAATTCTTTACTTAACTTGAGCCAGGATTCATTCTTGAAACCTGTTTTCAATTATTGAACTAAGGTGGTCCTTTACACAGAATTTATTATATTTGTTATTTACTTTTACACCCCAATTTACTCTTTAAAAAAGCAATTAACTACAATACATCATTAATTTATTAGTAATGAAACCACCTTTTACTGAGGTTTTATTTCACCTCAATAAAAGGTGAAGTCCAATAATAGTAACTAGAACAAAACTTTGAAGGCTAATTTGAAAATACTGAAAACGTATTGGAAGGACTGCAAATAGGGGACATGTTTATCTACAAGATTCATCTCCCACCCACCCCAGTGTAGTTCAGTCAGACAGTCCTTCAGACTGTGGGTTTTCTTCAACCCACCAGCCCCTAGTGAATTAGTGGAGTGTAGCCTTCTCCTTCTGAGTCAGAAGCTCTGACTTCCTGCTGGAAGATGTTGATGCAATGCTGAGTAGAATTGTCCTCAATTGCCAGCATGAGGCTAATTTTAACAGATCAAGCATTTATATGCTTATTCCACTGAGTTTTAAAAGTTTTTAGTCCAGTTAAACCTATGTAAGCTAGCTCCCATATTGTCTATGGATATTCTCAATCATCCAGGTCATGGTTGCCCCAAAGGTCCTTTTTCCAAAAGGCAACTGGTCTTTGTTTTTTTCCCCCTTTGAAAACATTTTGTTTCACCGGTTCTACTTATTGGAAAAGGCACCTTTGGAGCAGCTTCTCCACTGTGAGGATGTTCAGAAATTGAACTATAATTTTCAATCATTTATGAACATTTTGAGAGTTGTAGACTCAATAGATCTGACAGGTGAAAATTTGGGGCAATTCATATTTTAGGCAAAGATGAGGCAGCCTTGGTAAGCATAGGACTATTTGCTGGGAAAAAAATATTGATTCTGCAAACATACATAATGCAATAAAGCCCCATTGACACGTCTCGTGTGTGTGTGTGTGTGTGTGTGTGTGTGTGTGTGTGTGTGTGTAAAGCCAAGTACCATCACTCATCGCAAAATCTCTAGAACCATAAAGCATACAAAATTTGAAATTTGGCACATATGTTCTCTTGGCTCTAAGAAAGGTTTTTTTGAAATGACCATCAGATCGTTAGTATTTCTTATACAGTAATTAACATGCTCTGATGCTAAGGAGTTCTACTTCCCCTCCCCACCTGAAAAGAACTCTGTTCCAACTGCCAGCTGCCTCACATTCTGTTACCTCAATTCAAACTGGCAGACGTTCCATTCCTTCACTCAGGAGTGATCTGGGGCTCCTTACAGTACTAAACATTGGAACCTCATCAAAATGTCTATGCCTTCCACCTATGGAACTGCTTCCGTACTCAAGGTAACGGGAGCGATATTCTCTTATGTGTTTTAATCACCAACCACTACTGAGCCAATGGATTGTGAACCAAATTTCTCCTGCATAGCCCAGTCACATAGTTTCATCACGAAGTATGGGTATCCAGCTAGTTGTCCTATATAATAATAATACAATGTGACTAGAACGGTATTTTGTTGTGCATATTGGCAGGACCAGCATTTTAAACTCTTCACTTGGACAGGGTTTGGTTTTAAATGGTGTGAAGTCTATCTTAGCAATTATGTAAAACTTTCGTGTATTTTGTGCTTCAGATTTGCACACACACAAAAAACCCACCCAGCATTATCACTTATTAGGCACCATAACCGAGAGGTTGAAAATAAGTTGTTCCTTCCTCATAGGATCACAGCCTGAATGGGCCAGGCTGGCTTCTCATATTCTGATCTAAAAAATAATAATTACCAGCTCCTTACCCTCTAATTTGTCCATTTCATTTTGCTTCAAATAACAAAATTAGAGGTCAGTCTCTTGCATTTTTTTGGCCATAACCAATTGATCCTTTGGCATCACATCTACCTCTGCAAAGCCAATGGGGCTTTATAATCTTGCTCTCAGAGCTGTTCAACAGGTGAATGAGTTTGTGATGAAATATTGCACCAGCTGATATAACTCGCTACCATTTCCAAGTTTCCTCTAGGGATCTAGCAGGGGAAAGGGCACCAGGTGTAATATAGGCCAGTTACTTTAGCTAAATATGGCAAAGAAGAATTTGTACGTTATTTCTGCCACCATTCTAAGATAAAATTAAAACTTTAAGAAAAATAAATAAACCTGCCAGATGATATTTGCTAGCAAACTAGAGAGATTCTTGTCAAGGTCAGAATGATTTTTTTTTCAAACACAACCTTCTTCTCTGCAATCTTATTTTTAATTTTCTTTATAATATTTTATTGTGCTAATATTTTTCTGTGCTCAATCTTAGACTTTCAAGAGAGGTGCTAGATTGTGCTAGACTTATTGCAACCATAAGTTGTTGAATAAGCCACAGATGGATACATTCCCATATCATGCAAAGGCATTGTTCGTATTAAGCCACAATGGCTGTGCTTTCACGTTACAGTGAGATGAAGCCAAGCAAGCCAAATTATGATTTTCTGCAGGATGTCAACTCTGATTCTGACAAGATCAGCTACCAAATAAAACCTTAAGAACCAACTATTTTAATAGCAGGAGAAGATTGTCCCAAAGCACCTTCCTTTGGTTTGGGCTACTTCTATTGGTCTTTTTTAGGGGTGAGTTTTCTTCCACCCCAAGGAAATGTTGGAAAGAGAATGTGTAAAGTGGCTTGGGCTCTTATGATCAGAATCATTTTCTATCACCTGAACAGAATTGAGACTAATTTAATCATTCGTTTATTTATCAAATTCATATGGCCACCCATCTCACAAGAAGCGGCTCTGTGTGTGTGCAGCAAAAATGTATGAAGTAATAAATATGTCAATTTTTAAACGTTTGTTTTTTAAAAAAACCCATGCACATGCATACACATGCACACAAAAATTCAATCAACCATGGAGCCAACACAAGATCTCATAGCTCCCTGAGATTTCCAGGCTTCAGTACTTGGAAGCACATGGCATTCTCATGTGCAGGGGAGAAGTCAACAAAAGAAGGTTGAACTGGACCCAGGCTGGGATCCAGTGGGAGGGAGTTACAATCAAAAACAAACCCTCAATGCATCTCTATGGGAGAGATGCTGACTATTCCTTTCTCCCTTTCTTCTTCCTTCCTGGTCAATCCTAAGCATATGATCTATCCTGAGCTTCCTAGTATACCAATAGACACAGAGACAGATGCAAGAGAAGGAGAGAGCAAAAAGATCTACACATGTACAGACACACATATACATTATGTTCTTTGTGTCCGTATTATCTTCCATATTTGGGAGATAATACAGACTCATCCTATGGCCACTGCTATTAAGTTATAAAGAATTCCAAAAGCCATACTTGTCATATTTCTCTCTTTTGTTTTTATCCTTTCCAACAGAACAAGAGATTATGTGAAGAAGGAGTTCAGGATTATAATTTACTGGCCCATTATCTGAACAATATTCTAAAAACCAAATAGAAGGTAATCAAATTTAGCATTTGACTTACAAAAGCATTTGTTTAATGTTGGGGGGGGGGGGTCATAAAAAAGGATCAATAATCATTTGACTGAATAAGAGAGATTGTTCTGGATGAAAGGAGAGAAATACAAAGTTGGTTTATTTGACCAGAGTTAAAATGGGACATGTTGTCATTTTGGGTGGTTCTCCTTGGAAACTGAACTGGAAAAATGTGACATCTTGGATTTGTTTACATTTAATATGGTGATTAAACTTTTTCCCTGCATTTATTTTATGTATCTTCATTCAATATCATTTAAACTATCTCTATATTTAAATGCCTTTTTTGCTTAAATAAGTTTTATGAATTTGTTCTTTTTAAAGGAGAAAGTATCCCTCTTTGTTATGTTTAAAATTTAGTTGTTTGCTTATATTAAGGTACTGGGATTACTTTATATTTGCTAAATGTGGATTTGTGAATGGAGAAATGTGCATTGAAGCTTGTCTTTTTTAAAAGAGAGATGGTCCCTCTTTGTCATGTTATATTTTAGTTTTTGTTTATACTAGGCTATTGGGACCATTTTATGCCTTTTAAATCGGTTTTGCTTTCAGCTAAGAGTTGAGCTCTGGAATGTTGAGTTTTATATATGTTAATTAATGTTATTATTTTAGAGCTGTGTTTGGAATTATTCCTGAAAACCCAGATTGGAGAAGACATTACTTATTTGCCTATTGTTAAGGGATAAGTTATGGGATAAAGTGTTTTATATTTGTTAATTAATGAAGGTGAAGATATTATGAAATTGTTTCTACTTGTCATGATGTGGGTAGAAAATTGCTTTCTTGGGGAGGAGTATTTTTACATTTTTGCTTTCCTGCAGATTTTTTCTTTTAGTTTGTATTATCTATTATTCTTGTAATTAAAACTTTTAGTAAAATTATCAGCAAAGAAGAGAAATCTTCTGCAAGTTGGAAGAATAGTTCATTATTTTTGATAACAAAACATTCTGCACATGTTCAGAGAGATGAACCTGATTATAGTACTATTTCATGCATAAAGAGTCATGATAGTTAGAATGCAATATTGCAGGCTAATTCTACTGACTGCCAAGTGAAGCGGTATATAAGTCTAAGTGCTGTTGCTATACATATAAAAAAATGGAGAATTTATAGATTCAGCTAAGCCACTCTGATTTTCCTGAACTATTTTGTTTATATTTCTAGTCTCAGTTCATAGCATCTGTTAAGCCATAGTTTTTATTATCGATAGTTTGTTGAATAAGCCACAATGTCTGATTTTACTCATTATCCTAAGCATAGCTAAATAAGACATAATGTCCAGCATAAGGTGCAATCCTAGTTTCTTAATAGTATATTATGCTAATCTACAATTTTAATCATGATTTCCAGAACAAGATATAATGGTCCAATTAGAAAGTCTACATAGTCTATAAACAAATTTAATAAAATTAAAACCAAACAATTTTATGGTTCTGTTTAATGTATGAATTCAGGTGCATTCTACCTATTATTAGCTTGGCCATTGACTTTGTTCAATGACTTCTATATAAATGCTAACTTTGCTTAATGATTACAATATTGGTGCCAGACAGGAATCTGGAAAGCTAGGCTATACTAATTTGGATGAAGCCTGGAAAGGCTTCTTCATGATTTTTAATCCACTTTCTTGACTTACATTGCACATACATTGAATCCTAAACTAACCAAATGGTCTAAGTTTACGTCACCTAAGCTAAAATTTGATTGGCTATTTTGCAGCTCAGTGCATCCTGTAAACACAGTTTATTTGTCTGTCTTATTGTCACTGATTGCCAACAGTTGACCAGAGGATCTGCCCCAACACCTGCTATTTAACTGGTTGGCTGCATTCACATTATCTACTAAGCTGTATTTTGCATTACCACCGATAAAAACTGGGATGTTTTACAGTTCAGCATTGTGTGGAAATCAGGCCACTATAACTTATTCAAAAAGTCAACATTTAATGCATTGAGTAAATAGAGCCATGGAATTATTCTGGTGCTCTAAATCAGGGATATTGTGAATTGGATTTTAATAATAAAACATTCCCCACTCTACTTTTTAACACTTAGAAGTTAGGTTTGCACCAGAAGTAATATTCAGCTGGTTCTCTCCAGTTCAGGCGAAACGGTAGCAGTGGCTGTGGGAGGCCACGCCCACCCACCTTGACATAATGCGCAAGCACTGCACATGCGTAAAAAGGGGCCTCACATTTGCGAACCAGTAGGGAAGGGAAGGGAATCCCACTGCTGGTTTGCACAATACACTAGATTAAACTAAAATAGGTAGTACAGTATGTTATAGGAATCTAACCATTTTCTTAACATAAAATGATAAAGAACAGATCATCGTGTTAATCTAAAAAATGGGTGGATTTTGGCCACATAAATTATATGAATGCAGCATCTATGTTTTATTTGCAGCCGAGGTGACGCAGTGGTTAGGGTGCAGTACTGCAGGCCACTTCAGCTGACTGTTATCTGCAGTTCAGCGGTTCAAATCTCACCGGCTCAAGGTTGACTCAGCCTTCCATCCTTCCGAGGTGGGTGAAATGAGGACCCAGACTGTGGGGACGATATGCTGACTCTGTAAACCGCTTAGAGAGGGCTGAAAGCCCTATGAAGCGGTATATAAGCCTAATTGCTATTGCTATTTGCCTGGGTTTAAGGCTTAATGAATTATGTGAACCCATCAAGATGGAATGAATGAAATATAGATGGACCTCACTTAACAACCACAATTGGAACCAGCAAGTTGGTCACTAAGTGAAGCAATTGCTCAACAAAAGGAATATTAGGTTTAGCATCTTACTTCAGCTTTCCTTTGCATTTACAGAGATAGTAAATGTAAGTTATTTATAAAGTTATTTTTTAATCATTGTTGTAACTGCAAACAATCTCCTAATGAGGATTACCTATAATACTTTTGAGCAAATTCCCTATGTTAAAATAGAATGTAGAATATCTGTGCAATTAGAATCTAGTCTTGGAAAATACATAGATATTTTTATTTTTCTTGAGGAAAGGATCTTTGTATTGGCATAAGTCTATGGAGATTCTCAATCATCCAGGTCATGGTTGTCCCAAGGGCACTTTTTCTTTGAAGACATTTCACTTCTCATCCAAGAAGCTTCTTCAGCTCAGAGCTGAAGAAAGTCCAATTGCCTTTTGAAAAAAGCACCTTTGGGACATTGGGATAAGTTGTTTTTTCCTGTATAAAATTGAAATAAAATGGTAAGCTGCAACAAAAAGCCTTGAATTTTTATATTGTATGTTGGGAATAGGCAAGGGTTAAATAGACATGGGGGGGGGATTCTAATCTTTCTCTTGTTTTTTTAATATAAATCTTTTTATATTCAGACATGATGCGATGATACCAACATGAGTCCATGCCCATTTTATGTACTGCTCATGTACAACACACACCCCCACTGACCACCAATTCCACAATGCTCAAGAGAAGCAGCTCCCAAGTTGTCCCAACCAGGATCCAACCTTGAGGAATCTGGGTCAGCCTTCTGAAATGTGTACTGGTGAGCTTCTGTGCAATTTAGTCCCAGTTTTATTTGCATGTTGCATGTGCATATTTTAAACTTAAAGAGCAGGTTCCCAAACTCAATGGAAACATTGATTTCTTTTTCTAAAGCAAGGGTGATTAATTGGCTTGATCTGATGGGGGCAAAACTAGTTGGATTTCTATAGCTATCGTGTGCTTTTTGACTGATTATCTTTGTAGTGCCATGATGCCCTTAGCCATGTAATCAAAGTTGACTAAATTAAAAAGAAAAGGAACTATCAAGCAGTGGAAACATTTGTTCAGCAGTCTGCCTTCTGAGGGGCTCAGATTATTCTACTGTGTTCTCAAGGAATGTCATCCCTTTTTGTAACAGAAGTTCCTGTGGGTCCTATGCATTTATCAGCTGCATTGCAAGCAGAAATTAAAGCAATGTATTCTTCTGTACTAGAAAATTCTGCATCTGTTTAATTTTCATCTGGAATCTAATTGTTAAAGGCACAGAAGTCTCCTAATATGGAACTTACTATACATTTGCACTTGCCTTCTGTGTTCCTTGTTAGATATGATTTAGACTTCTGTGTCACTGCACATCAGGGAATGTTATGTGTCTGTCTTTGGAAACAGTTGCATAGCTGTCACATTTATACTTCTGTGAATGTTAGTGTTCTGGGTAAGGGTTGCTTAAATAACAATGTGCCTTGTCTTCTAGCCTATCGCCCAAAAGGAAGTCAGTTCAACCAATCATTTTGCAGGACCCGCATCTCCACACAACACTTAGTTGAGACTCGCAACGTGTGTGCATTGGCCCATCTACAACCACCCATAACCTATTCTTACCCATCAACTCCTTCACAGCATCGATGCCTACATACAGTTGTAGATAAATCTAAATCAAGTGTTCGTGTTGAGAACCTCTATACCTCATGTTTCAGATCAAATCTGAAGCAGAATAGTCTTCCTCCAATCATCGGCCCTATTTATCTCCTCTTGCTTAAAGGAGGAAGAATCATCCAAATCTGATCATCTCATTAACACCAGGATTAATACTAGACTAACAGTCAAATAGACAATACTCCAATCAGCAGACAAACAAGATGACCATAAACAATAACCTAATCAAAGAACCACCAAGAACATCCCAACCAACACTGATAGGGCAACCTACTAGCATATAAAAATAAGAGTAAGCCTTTTCTAGCACTGATGATATTACCTAGCTTGGTAATGAAATGTCTATAGGAAAACCACCAAGGACCCTATCAATTTTGCCTCCTTGGCTAAACTGTTTCTTATGGAAACATATCAGTGAAATTCTGCTATCACATTGAATTGATGATACAGATATCATCATAATGTTTGGCCAGATATATACAATCCATTGCCATCAGTTATGCTAATTGTGATTGATAGGAAGACTACAGTCCTTGGAGAAGAGCAGATTGTCTAACCCAGTTCTTAACCAACCCTATTTGCCTAATGATTTGATTGTACCTTTTACAGATCAGATTTACAAAAAGCCATGATTTATAGAAGCCACGATTTCTTTTACCATGGTTTACTAAACGAATTACAACTGATTTGGAACATCAATTGTGGATTAATGTACAGACAAAACCTAGTCGTGGAGCAAGACCATGGGTCTATTTAGCCCGTTAAGTGCCAGAAACCAGAAGAGTAGATGCCTGGTGCACATGTGCACACTGGGTTCTTCCTGTTTCCAGCACATGCATGTGCACCAGCCACCAGGTCTTCTGGTTTCTGGCACACATGTGTGTGTACAAAAACCAGCTGTCCAATGGGCATGTGCATGCCAGAAACCAGAAGATCATCTTCCTGGTGCATGCATGTACACCGGGCGGTTGCTCTTCCGGTTTCTGGCATGAGCACACACATGTGCATACTTGGTTATTCTAGGACAGTGTTGGCGAACCTTTTCAGCACCAATACATTTACAATGGCATGGACTACAATTCTCATGTTCCAAAGTGTGGGTAATTCTATTGTATCCAGTATCTCAAATAGAAACTCTTCCCAATCAACACTTCCCAAGAGCCTTTTAAATGAAGGATCTGTCAACTGATCTTTAGGTTTTCAGTGTTCAATGTTTTGTGTCCATTGCACAGAAGCACCATCTCCAACTTCTTTGCACCTGTTTGTCTGTTTGTAGAAACCTTTCTATCCCCTTTTAATTCAACTAATGTATAAAATAAATCATAGTTGCATTGATCATCCTATCAGTGTGAAAAGTCTCCATAGTGTCATTTGAAAGAAGTGTTGGTACTTAATTTTCCTCCACCAATATGGTAGGCTGAGCTCTGCTCCCTTTCCCACCTGCTAAAGAACAGTGCACGATGTAGAGAAATAACTTGGAAATATCCTTGCAGGGAAACGACCAGTTCCTGGTGACCTTAAGCACCCTATTTTCTTTATTTGTTTTTCAAAAAGGCTATTTTTCTTAAACTTGCAAGAAGTCTATTGTTGCTCTTCTCTATCCAGCTTCAGTGCTCTGTCCAGCATGTAAGAAACTGCTGGAATGCATCATTAGTTCCTAGATCAGCATTTGTCAACCATGGCAAATTTAAGCTATATGGATTTCTACTTCCAGAATTTCCCAGCCAACATGATGCTGGGAAATACTACTGGTAAGTGTTGAAGTTCACTCATCTTAAACATGCCAAGGTTGAAAAGCATGTCCTAGACTTGGATTCTGCTGTCCAGTGGTAATACCAAGACAGGCATGTTTTTGCTAGAGGTCAGAAGCTATTAGGTAGAGACTAGCTTTTTGGTTTTATTTTTAGAAAGGCACCCCCGCATCTTCATGTTAATTCAAAAAGAGAGGTTTTCTTCTGAGATAAGGCAGTCTAGCTACCTGTAATGTAATCCTAGAAAGTATTATGAAATCAGGCTATTGTTCCTATTAGTTCAAGGCAATCAATTCTAGTCAAAGCATTTCTCCTAAGATTTCACCCATTTGTTTGTTTTTCCTAGCCCTGCTTGAAGAAGCAAGTGTTGAATCTGGAATCTTTGGCATGCAAAGCTTCTCTCTATCCACTAAACAACAGTACTGCTGGTTTAAGCTACATCTGATCCTTAATGTATATAATATGCCACATCCAGTCTTTATTGAAAAGTGATACGTTACAGAGAGAAAAAGAAGAGGAAACGAAATGAAATTTTAAAATGATTATACTACTAAAACATAAGAGCACTAATGCATAAATGAATCAAATCTTAAGTGATGGGGGAAGGAACAAAAAAACAACAACTGATCAGAGCAAAAAGCTTAATTAATATATCCAGGGTATTTTTCATATGGATATGACTCACTGGGAAGTTCTCTTGCTCCAGCTCCTTTACAGCAAATTGGACCTGGAGCCCACAGTTCATCCTCATCAGGCTTTAAATAGGAGGTTGTCTGGGGTAGACTGTCCATAGTTAGTCGAGGCTGAAAGTATTCCTAGGGTTTGCCATCTCAGAGCCTCAAATGTTTCAGCCCAGCCTTGTATAATTCACACTGAGATTCAGAGATGTGGTGCAGTCCTACCACAAGTGGAGGACACAGGTTGGGAAAGGATGACCTTGAAATTCAACAAACCATCGGAAGGTGGATGGTGTAAGGAGAGAAAGAACAGAGAAAGAAGGGGAGGGAGGGAAAGAGCACCAGGAGGGGATTAGTGGGGGCCGGGGAATCTGGCAGATAGTGCATTCATAAGAGAGTCTTGGGAGGGGGACCCTCCCAAAAGTGGCATTTTGATCCTCTCCCTTGGCAGCACTGTTGAGTAGGGTGCTGGTATGGCTGGTTTGCAGGTATCAGAGTTAACCTTTCAAATCTTGCGATCGGTCACATTAGGGGCTTCTCTTTCCCTTTCAGAAAATCCCTTGCTGAAGTAACTCACCTATTTCCCTTCATTATCATAATCGGTATCTTCACCCCATCCCTCTAATACGCTATCAAAAATCTTCTTGGTCATTTTAATACTTGATAACTACAGCGTTACTCTATTCCTTCTTGCCTTTCTTCAGCTTTCCTCTCTTGGATCCCAGCCCGGCTGTGAAGGGGGTAGATGGGCTGGAGTTTAGTTCTTCTTTTCCTCCACCTCCTCCTCTTCCTCCTCCTCCTCCTCCTCCTCCTTTTCAAAGTACTATAGCAAGTTTCCAGTTCACGGCTGAGTTTCAAAGTTTGCAGGCACGCAAGGGTTAAGCCAGGACTCCGCTGCTCCAGCAGTGGCACCTGTCAGTGGGAGGGAAGCAGCGAGAGACTGGAGTGAGTTTTGCCCGAGTCTCCAGCAAAGCTGGAAGCAGGCAGCAGCCACATGGAGATCTCCAGCTGCAGAGGGTGAGAAGGAGGCTGCGTTTTGCCCATGCCTGGCTGGAAAGAGACTATCAAGACGAAGCCTGGAATGGGGGGATCCTAGGAGGCCAGAGGCCAGATCATCCCCCCCCCCTCTACACACACACACACCAAACAAAAACAAGGAGGCACTACAGAGCTCTCTTAGATCGCTAAGGAGGAGAGCAAAGAGGCTGAAGATATGCAGCTGACTCGGTGCTGTTTCATATTTCTTATCCAGGGGAGCATCTATCTTCTGGTGAGTGACCGAGGGGCTGGGGAAAGGGTAATGTTAGTGCTAGTGACATGGCTTTGGCAAATGTGAAGTCAAAGGGCTGCTTCTTAAACCGCCTTTTTTACATTAGTATGTCCAAGCAGTTTTCATGGTCTGCTGTCTCAATAGCACTTCTAGTTTGGCATGCGCTGCGCTCTGTTCTCCAATTGTCCTTGCACCAACTTCGCCGGGCAGGTCATTGCATCTTAGCTTTCAAAGGGACCTTCTGTTTAGGACCATCCTTTCATTCATCTTTCCATAAATGCCACCTCTTTTTCCTTTGCAATGATTCTTTGCTTGTGCTTTCAGCAGCAGTCTATTAACAGTTGCCAGGATATGTTTATTTTTGCTAGATGTATATACCACCTTTATTCCAGGAGCTTAAACGGAAGACTACATAGCATTCCTTTCCTCCAATTCTCTCTCCCCCCGCCAGCCTTGCTGGATTGGGTTGAGAGAGATACTAGTTCAGAGTCATCCACTGAACCTCCGTGGCAGTTTTGACCAGGTCTCGTCCCTCCAGATGTTGTTTAATACTTTAACCGCAGCTCCATAAGGGCACAGGTTTTGAGACAGGGAATTGGCATTTCTGCCGGAACAAACATTATTTTACAGCCCCGAATTCATAAAGAGAAAAGACTGAATCTATTGCTTTGAAAAAAAACACAACAGTTTATTGAACTGTTACAGATCTTGGATAAGTGAGTCAGGTCACAAGCTGGAAGTTGTAGAATCTTCAGTCAGTTTGTCTTTTGGAGGGGGAAAGGAGGATAAATCCATCCCTTCTCATAGCAATATCGTCTGCCCAAGCAAACTTCATCCGGCATGTTTCTCTGAAGGCACTGCTAGAAAGCCACCACCACGTACGGCAGTCTGTTTTGCCCCAGAGAAGAGGAAAAAGAAGAAGGTACGACTCGGAGAAGTGAAATAACCTCCCAAGCACAGGGGTGCAATGGGAAGCTGCTGAGCGTAGACAAATACGGATACAAAAGGCTGCCCCTCAATGAGTTTTGAGTTTCATGGAGAGATTTGAATCCAACGCCACAAACCCCTTGCTGAAATAAAAGTAAACGATACGATTGTCGGAATATATATTTCTATCTCTCCTTTGAAAATGCAAATGATTTTTCCATCTATCTTCTGTAGGAGTTGCCTTCTAAGCGGCTGCTGAAATTCACAAAATTTAATTAGCAAAGTAGGCCATAGGAACAGAACAGTTTTTCAGCACCAGTGCTGAGAAGCATTGTTTACCTATCAACAGAGAGGGAAGCATTTGCGTCAGTCAGAATGGAAAGGCACAAGCACAAAGTTAATTTTAAAATCCCCCACCACCACAATCATTCTCTGGAGTTGCGAGTTCAAGATGTGCTGTTTGATCGACAGCAGTGGATGCCTGTGATCCAAAGGGCTCGTTTCTCTGCTTGTTTTTTTTTTCCCCCTCTTCCCCTCCGGCTGTGGAGAAGGGAGAAGAAACAGGGAAATGATCCGGAGGCTTTGTAAACAGTGATTAAATGGGAGGGTAGGGCAGGAGGTATATTTTGTCTTGCATTGGCTTGATCAGCATCCCTCAAAACTACAATGACCTCTTGCCTCCCCACCTCCTCATATTGTATTTTTCAGCTCAGGAAAAAGCAGAAACCCCACAGGAACTAGGGCTCCAAGCCTCATCTCCTCTAGAAGCGGCTTGGGTTGCAGCTGAGAACAATCTCATGTTCTCTGATGGAGACGGGCACAAACAGACCAAAACTCCTCTTTGTTAAACTGCTTTCCCCTCAATTGTGGGTTGTTCCTTGCAAAAAGGAAGGGGAAAAAAACATTCTGGTCTACAGGGAAAGCAGCCTAGAGTTTTCTTTGGCAGCTGAGTGCCCTTACTCCCTGTGGATCTGGTGCAGATCCCTCTTCCTCCCAGCACTGCAGCTGGGCTGGACAGATTGGGTTTGACTGGTTGGGTTTTGTAGTTGCCTCCTGTCTGGTCAGTGGTTGCCTCTTTTCTGTCACCTTGCCTCATCCTCTTTTTAAAAAGACATCCCTTCTCTCACCAACAAACGGCTCTGTTCAAAATTTGTGCAGATGGAAATAAATTGGATTGCACCAAGGAGCAAGATTGCAATCTCTTGTCCTTCCTAAGGGGGCAAGTTGGGAGGGGCCACTTGGCAGGATTCTAGAAATTAGAAGGAGCCAGAAGAGTCTCCTGTTGCAACAGGAACAACCTTATATTGAATCAAAGCTCCAGCACTTTCAGCCAAGTATTCTCTGCTCAGAATAGCAGCAGCTCTCCCAGTTCGCAAGGGAAGCTGCCTCCTAAATATTGAATTCATCTGAATCCAGGTTGGAGATGCTTGGGATGGAACTCAGTACATTCTTAATTGCGAAGTTACATATTGTACATTTTGACTCCCAGTGTAAATGTTAGATGTGAATGTAGTGATCTCACTGACTTAAAAAATGAGGTCATTCAGCTCTTCTGGGAACATCTAGGGGACCTTCTGCCCATTCACTCATTGGGACCCTGGAGATTTGCCTTAAGATAATCACTGGGTTTTTATTTGCAAAACCTATGCACTTATCTTGAAATCCAGTGTCTCCTTAACTCAGGAGCAAGGAAAAGATGAAGCTCCTCCAACCAAACTCTTCAAAGATCTTGTTTTCAACCAGCTGTGGTCACACAAAAACAAGCTTGAAAATGGAGCGGAGAGCTCTCTTGTTTTGCAAGTCTTCAATCATTGCGTTTTAATTTAGAAGGTGCAGCAAGCTGTTTTTTGCACCAGAATGGTATTAATGATTTTAATTTAATATTACACTACTGACAGATGCATTGGTAGTATCCTTTTTATTTGAAAAAAAAATGTTGCATGAAAAGTGGTGGGGTCACTTTGTTACACTGGGCTATTTTAATGTTGCTTTGAAGTTCCAGAAGACCCAAAAATACACTGTTTTTAAATAAGCAATCACCAGGTGAGATAGCAACTACTGTCCCCATTTTCGGGATGTAGAAATGGGGGGAGTGTTAGAGGCAAACATCTAATGAATCCCCAGCAGATGGGAGTTGGTTATAATGAAGGATTTAAATTTCACCCCCACCCCGCTGTCTGCCTAGAGATAGGGCTCCATTTAACAGGTTTACCAGCTATGGAGCACCACAAGGGCTCTTGTGTCATCCTTCGTATAGATCCCCTCCTTCTAAAAACTGACTCCAGTATCCAGGTCACTATAAGATGAATATATAAACAACTTGCCTATCTCTAGACTGGAACCTGGAAACTCACTCACTGGCTCCAATGTCATAAAGATAGCCAAGTCTTATTTGGCACCCAACAGAGGCAGTCCCAGTGGCTCCCTGGGTTAATATCAGTGGAATTGCTGTTAATTCAAGCAAATGTTCAGAACCACCCAGTCTGATTGCCATCAGAGCTGAAGGTCAAGTTTTCTCACCCACAAAAAAAAAGGGTCTTACCCAGATGCTGCATGTGAGAATCCTGGGAATGTTACTGGTGGCACAGCTCATTATTTTTCTGAGTGAAACCATTCAGAGCAGCATCGTAATAACTTTCACATGTGTGCTCCAACTAAAATGATTGTGGCCTGGCTGACTTGTATGGTTGCTTAGATCAATGGTCTTAACGCCATCATGGATGAATAAAAGTTCTTCCTGATGTCAGAAAGAGGGATTTTTAAGAAAAAGCTTTTATAATGTGTGCATTTCTCTCTCCCTCTCCCTCTCCCTCTCCCCCTCTCTCTCTGGGTTCTAGGAAATAATCCATTTGTGTGTGTATGAGTGAGTGAATGAGAATTCTTGGAGGAAATCCTTTTGTAATATTCAAATAAATAGTCATCTTGAAGGATAAGCCAGTATTAACATATCAAAAAACCCATACTGAACAGAGGTTTATTTACCAAGTTAATATTTTGAACTGCTGCACTAGACTGAAGGTGTGCAGCCAGTATTCCTATCCCACCCTCAGCTATAATTCTACCATTCCTAGAAAGGGAAAACCTGCAGTCTTCTGGATGAACCATAGTTGCCAGCACTTTTCCCCAGTGGCTTTATTGACTAGACGTGCTGGGAATTGTCTTCGGTGAATGGTGGAGGGCCACAGGTTTACCACTGTTGCTGCACGCATCTCAGGCTGAGAGAAAGCCCCACCGAATTTGGTGCTATTCTCAACAGGCATGCACTGGTTTCCTGCTAAGATGGTATATACCAGCAAATATATGAATTGAAAATGATGCTTAGATCATGTGAATGAGTAATACAGCCTTCCACTTATGTTAGTCATCCTGACAACGGTGCTACAGGGTTCTGAACAGATCACCTTGCCCAGCATCTGCCCCTGTCCTCCTCTTCTCAAATATTTTTTTTAATGGTAAAAAAGAAGTTGAGCAGCTTTTAAAAGAACAATGTTTATGAAGTTCCTTGGGGGAAGCCAGCAGGTGATGGCCATATCTGGTTCAGAAAGAACAGTCCCTGATGAGATAGAAGGTAGAAATATAAACAAATAATCAAAAAGTGAAATATAGCTAAAAGTGGGTCATTAGGGTAGGCACTAGTGTACCCACTGAATTACAACTCCAGAATTCCCAGACATCAGAATAAGTCTGACAATAATGAGATAGACAAGGTCATTTAATGGATCAATGTCAGATTAAGTGTCCAATGCAGAGAATAAGAATAGATGGACAGAACTTGCAATGAACGTAGTTGAATACTTCTCCACCCACCCTTAGGATTTTTAATAGGATCGTTGCTTTTTAACTTGTTCCTAAACCATTTGGGGGTAGGAGCAATCAGGAAGATGGCCAAGTTTTCTAACAGCGTCAAGTTATTTGGAATGGTTAAAAGAAATGCAGCTTCTGAAAGGCTACGAAATGATCTCTTCAAACAACGAAAGCAGGCATTAAACTCACACATATGGCACAAGGTAAGCAACTGAAGTGGTGGACATGGAGAGAGAGAAATCCTGATTTCATTTGATAAGGTCTGGGGGGAAAATGTGATTAGCCAAGAAAGGAATCCAAAGAGTTCGGTAGAAACTTTAATTAAAATATTTACTGTAACTTGTCAAAAGAAACAGCGCTTGTTGGGGATTGTTAGGGAAGCAATTAAAAACAAAACTGCCAACATAAAAACTGTGTATAAAAATATTCTGGTTGCAGAGAAAGTGATGAAGGAATAGTTTTTTCCCCCTTCTTTCACAATTCTTGAAGCCTTAGTCATCCATTAATGCCAAATGGTGGGAGAAAAGGAAATATTTTGCACGCAGCATCATTAAGCTGTGGAATTTGCTGCCGCAAGATACAATGATGCCCACAGTTTAGTTTGGTTTGAAAGGGAGCTACAATATTAAGAGCTGGACAAGCCAAGGGACATTCTAGATCTCATTTTTTGTGTGAAAAACTGTCTAACCAGATCTAGAGAGCTGGATCCAGGAAGCTCATAAACACAACCTGAAAGGTGTCTAGACCAGCTACTATTTAAGGAACCACAGTCTCTGATTCAGAAGATCCTATGCAGGCATCGAGACTAACAGCCACAGATAGTGCATTAGGGTACATGAATTTGCTCTTCATTCTTGGTCTCATCCCCTCTTCATGCAATCTAAACAGATGGTTATCATTATATAATTATATATTGTATTATATATTGGAAACAAATTCCAAAATCAGGGTAATCTTCTCAAAAGCTATAGATAGATAGATAGATAGATAGATAGATAGATAGATAGATAGATAGATAGATAGATAGATAGATAGATAGATAATATAGATATAGATAGATAGATAGATAGATAGATAGATAGATAGATAGATAGATAGATAGATAGATAGATATAAATAGATAGATATAGATATGGGTTCCTATCCAAAATCTACCATTCCTAACAGAACAATTAACCAGTGGAACAGATTGCCTTCAGAGCTTGTGGGTGCTCCATCACTATAGGTTTTTAAGAATAGAGTGGACAACCATTTGTCGGGAATGGTATAGGGTCTTCTGCTTGAGCAGGGGGTTGGACTAGAAGATCTCCAACATTCCTTACAACTCTTTTTTCCTTATCTACTAAATACATGCCAAATAAAATATCAGGGCAACAGGTTTAGAATTTGCACATTCTAAAGCCACATGCAAAGCCTCTTTTTTTTCAGTCTCTGGCATATCTCAGTGGAAGGTGTCAGGGAGTAATAATGGTACATGGAATTTTTGCCTCACATCAAAATATACAGTCCTTGTCACTTTGTCCTACTCTAAGGTATGCTGGATGACAGTTCTCATACTTGTACAAACAAAATAATGCCCAAACTAAATAAGAATGATGGTTTTCGTGAGTTGCCAACTTCAGAAAATTTGGAATAGTCATTATGGGGTTGGTGGAGATGTAGTCTGGCCATCTATCAAGCAGATTGCTCTTATGTCCTTATCCTGAATACTAATGGAAAATAGGGGGAGGGGGCAACAGCTGGTAGCTACATTTCTTTATCCCTACAATATATCACTTCTGGAAAAAGGCCTTTTGGTGAAATCAACTTTTAAGCATTCATCATAGTATTATTGCTTCTATAATTATAGTTATTTCACTGATGGTTTTAAGACTAAGGATGTGTACAGGCTGCCTCTGGGCAGTCTTACCATAAACAGATGTTTGTTTTATAGCATTTCTGTTGTTGATATGGTCTGTCAAACTGTAACCAACTTCTAGTGATTCCATAAATAAAAACTCTCCAAACTGTTCTCTCTCACGCTACTTTAGGCAATTCTTATGGCTGTATTCCTGTAGTTTCCACTATTTTGTGTATCCACTTTATGCGCTGTGGGATCTTCCTCCTCCTCCTCCTCCTCCTCATTTCCACCTAGCCCAGCATTATCATATTTTCCATTGATGAATCAGCTTATGTTATGTGTCTAAAGAAAAATAACTATTATATCGCATTTCTAGGCTGCTCCAATCCTGCTAGGCTGCTCCAAGTTAATGAGGTAGAAATTCAAAAATGTCACTGGACCATTGAAAGTGCTGGATCTAGGTTGATGGGCATGATCTGGGATTAGCTTCAAGCAGGAAAAACTTTAAATTGGCATTGCAAAAGCATTTATTTTAACAATATATGTCAATAGCAAAAGTCATGAACCAACCATTTGCTGAATGTCTTTGGCTACAATTCTCATAAGCTTGACAGTTGATTGGCGACTTTGAGGAGAACATGCATCCTGATTCATCCATGGGGAGGTAGGGCTTGCTTTGGGAACCTCAGGGAAATATTAGTATCCCTTTTTTCCCTTTATTAAATGGTGTGATTTCCTTCTTTTTGTATGAGATGCATTACATTGTAATAAAAGGTGGTCTCTGCTAAAAAAATGGCTTATGGAATAGTGAAACAGTTTTCTGAATTGTTTTTGTTTATTTATAATGGTTGCACAATTTCACCATATTAAACTTTTTGTCTGCAGTTGTTACATTATGCTCATTTTACTTTTGTTCACTGTGTTTTTAATTAATTGCTTTCTGTTTTAATTTCTCAAGTGCTCTTTCTTTTGATGGAAATGTGGGATACAAATCTGATCAATGAAATTTCCTGTTGGAGAAAGAGGAGGCTCTGACTAAACAGCCTTGCTTCTCTTTAAGCTTCCCCAGGCGACCCCCGAAGTAGAGAGGCTGTGGGTTCCTCCTAAACAGAGAGGCTGTGGGTTCCTCCTAAACAGCCCCGGAATGAGGCTATGTTGCAGGAAATTCATTGAATACCCCAAACCTGCAGCAACTGATTCCTTGTTTGTCCTGAGCTCTGCTAGATAGCATGGAGAAACCAATACCTGCCTACTTATATGCACAAATAGGCATGGATTAGGAAGTCAATAGTTTTATGTTTTTTTAAGACACTCCACCTCCTAAAACCCTTGGGGTACCTAGCCAATCGAGTTGTACTGAAAGAATCACAGATCATGTTAAAATTGGACAAGAGGAAAGAATCAACATTTTGCAACTATCAGTCTGTACCATTCATTTTAGTATTTCTTCCATTTTCTTCCATTTGAAGTTGATAATATCCAGACGCTTACCTATTATTTTCTTTGCTCATAGCTTTCAACCACTCGCTGGGTCAGTACACCAGTTGAAAGGCCACTCAGCTAAATGCCTGGATTAAGTAAATGTTAGCATGTTTAAGGCAAACCCTCAGGAATGGAACTTCCTTCCAGAGCAAGGCTTCTCAACTTTGGCCACTTTAAGATGTCCTATATCTTAAAATTGCCGAGGTTGAGAACCCCTTGAGAAAGTTATATGAAGAAAGAGTTTGTCCTTCCTAAAAAGGGAAGGGAGGAACAAAGGGAGGGAGGGAACAGCATGCTAGTTCCTATGAATTGACTTTCCTTTTTTATGCACTATTTTAATCCTACCTGATGCCTTCCTCTGGTAGCTCTTAGGACAGTCATGTTGAACCTTTTTTGGCTCCCGTGCCAAAAGTGGGGGGAGCACAGGGGGGGTCGTGTGCGGGCATGACCGTCCCTGCTATGGGGGGTTTAATGCTATGTGAGCAACCCTCCCCGTACGCATGTACGCCCAACCAGTGACCACTCCACCCTGCTTTTGGTGCGGTTTTTTCACTCTCCCCAGACTCCAGAGGCTTTCTAGGAGCCTGGGGTGTGTGTGTGAAAACAGCTCCCTCATTCTCCCGGATGCCCTCCAGAGACCTCAGGAGCTTCCCTGAAGGCTTTGGAGGGCAAAAAACAGACCTATGGACAAATCAGAAGTATGTTCCTGAATTTCCGGTTTGCCCCTAGGGTGGGTTTTTGCGCTCCGGAGTGCCTTGCGTGCCCTAACAAATGGCTCTGCGTGCCATAGGTTCACCATCACAGTCTTAGGATATGATTTTTTTCTCATTTCCTCCTGAAATCAGAGAGGAAGGTGGGTGCAGAAAGAAAAGAGAGGATGGATGGATGGTGTTACAATCTTGAAGGAGGAAATAAAATGGTAGAAATCTCCCAAAGATTTGGAAGTTTTTGCATCAAAATTCTGAATTCTGAGTTGGTTAAAAATGGGTTAAAAAACATCTAGGGGGATGAATTTGGATCTGTAGGATCTATAATTCCACTTCCTTATAGAATCACAATTTGTGAAGGATTCCCAACTAGTTTTGGGGTTTATATGCAGTAAAACATTTTCTTGAATCAACAGGGGGGGAGTAAAGGCAGGGGAAAGTGTGTGTATGTGGGGGTTCTTTTCCTTTTCTTTTTTTAATCTTAATTCAGAAATTCCAGTTCTAATTTCCAACACTGAAACTCTTCAAAAGTATACACAGGATTTGTGCTGCTTGTTTGTTTTCATTTTATTGTTCCTTATGCATGCAGTTTTATTCTAGGTGTGGCATCACTTAGAATTAAGGCATCATGAGGAACTATGGTTTATGGTTCAAGAATAACCCTTGCTTTTCTCCTTAGTCCATATCTCTTTTCTCCCTTCTTCACATTTTCTGTAAAAAAAATAATAATTCTGTGGCTTTTGATTCTATTTTCATTAATTGGTTTTGTGATCCTGCCAAACCATGGTTGATTTTCACTTTTGTTTGCTTACAAAAGCAATTTTCCCACTGTAGTTCAATGAAATTATTATCCTTCAAATAATTTTAATTAATTATTTTTTTATTTATTTAATGGGCTTCTAGGGCTGCTCAACTCAAACAATCGTTTTTGATAGCAATATTACAGTATACTCTTTCCTTCTTTAATGCTTGATTGTTTATTTGATTTAAATCCTCCAGAAGCTGACGGTTGTGTACACTGTACTCCTACTTCAGTTTGTCTGGAAATAATACTGTGAGTTTTCATGTCTGGGTGTCGTGAAGAGGGGTGAATTTGGATCTATGGCAGTGTTTCTCAACCTTGGCAACTTGAAGATGTCCGGACTTCAACTCCCAGAATTCCCCAGCCAGCATTCACTGGCTGAGGAATTCTGGGAGTTGAAGTCCAGACATCTTCAAGTTGCCAAGGTTGAGAAACACTGATCTATGGAATCTAATGTTCTACTTCCCTATAAAGTATGGGAAGGACCTAGAACAGTTTTGTGGTTTATATGTGCTAAAGTGTTTCCCTGAATCAGGGATAGAGTCATGAAAGAGAAAAGTAGGGTGTGTGTGTGGGGGGGGTCCTAATTCAATAATTACATAATTTCCAAATTCAGTTTAATATCTTAATCATTGAACTGTATTTTCTTGGAATAAATGACACACACACGCACACACAATTGAGGATTAACTGGGTTTAAGTTTATCATGATAAACTACAGTTTAGTGCATGTTTAAAATATGTCTTCTCTCTTCTCCTACTCTTTTAAACTGAATTTTGGAACTTTTCCCCATTCATTGTTTGCCTTTTTTTCTTCGTATCCAGGCATAACAAAACCCAAAGTCATACAACTCATCTATTATTTTATGTCTAATTTTGGACGTCTCTCCATTTGGGAACCATATTTGGGGTAGAAACCTTTTTGTCAAGCACTAAATCTATTCATGGCATTATGTAATAAAAACCCAAATTTAGCACAGATGGAAGTTTAAAAGATCATTGCCCGCATAGGAGCAGGTCTTTCATTTTTCCAGGGCACTGGGCTTTTAGCTTGCTATAAAAGCCAATTTTTTCCCTGAAATTAAAAGGTTTATAAATATATAGAAACTACTTATAGGCTACTAATATATCACATTACACTACAATTTGAGAGGGGGAAATCAATAATCACAATGCCTTGATCTGCTTGTAATACTAAATCTTAACTGATAAAATCATACATATGAGAGACTAAAAACATTTAACCACATTATTTTGTGAATATCAAGTTTTAGACAATAGTCAGAATTTTCATAGTTATCCTGCACAAGTTCTCTCCATTTAGGGGCCAGATTATATACAAATATAATATGTGTACAAATACAATATGTCATACAAATAAAATTCTATCTAACAGTCTGTATTCTCTGTCAATAATCATGTTGACTAAGTTTTCTAGGAGCTGTAGATACAACTGATCTGAAGGACAACGTGCTGGGAAAGTGTTTTGCCATGGTTCTAACTATTAGTCATGGAATTGGAAGGTGGAATTAAAATCACGGACTCCAGCTGCCTCCTAAAGGAAAAACAGATAATGAGGTCCTGCTGTCCTCTTGTTCCATATAGGTAATCTGTGGCCAAGATGAGGCAACAGAAGAGGAAGAAGAAGAAAATGGAAAATCCTCCAAAACTCAACAAAGACCCCGAGTGCAAAAGAAAAAAGGCCAAGTCTCCTTAAAGTCCTCTGTAACCCCATCTTACTTCCAGAATACAACTCTCTTAGAATTGGCCGCCAGTAATGCACCAGAATTTTGGAATATCCTAGATAGCTTGTCCAAGCAGGGAAAAGGCAAACAACCTCGTGGAAGAAGAGATTCCCTGACCAACCCTAGTCAGTTCAAGAAAATATTTGGGTGGGGTGATTTCTACTCCAACATCAAGACAGTAAAACTCAACCTCCTAATTACAGGCAAAGTGGTTGATCATGGGAATGGCACAGTCAATGTGTTCTTTCGGCATAACTCCACTGGCCATGGGAACATCTCAGTCAGCTTGGTGCCACCAAACAAAGCAGTTGAGTTTGATCTTGAGCAACAAATCTTCATAGAGGCAAAAGAATCAAAGATCTTCAACTGCCGGGTGGAATCTGAGAAGGTGAGCAAAGCGAAGAAGACTACCCTGTGCACTTATGACCCTTCTAAAACCTGCTTCCTGAACCACACACAGAGCCAGGTCTCCTGGGTTTGCTCCAAGCCATTCAAAGTTATCTGTATCTACATAACCTTCTACAGCATAGATTACAGACTTGTGCAAAAAGTGTGTCCTGACTACAACTACCACAACAATGTTCCTTATTACCCCTCTGGGTGATGACATACCTCTTTTGAATTTAAAGCAACCCATGTCTCAAATATCACTTCATTGGGGACTGGGGAAGGAAAATAGACTTTGAAAAGATTGAACCATGTTTCACCAACGCCAGGCATACACCCGGCTTCTACTAAGAGACATTGAGTTTGGAGAAGAGATTGAGAGGACATATCATCGTTGGAACACTTTACTCTTTCATGTATACATTTAGCCAAAATATTTAAGTGCTTATGGTGGAAAGCCCAAACTGCACTTTCATTTCATCATTGCTATTTAACAAGTGATGTAATCCATCAGGGGTACTACTATTGAGGTTTGTATCTGTCAACAGCGACATTTGGGGGAAGCAATCTGTAGGAGGTCATGCATCAAAAATGCATAAAACTCAAACAAACAGTGGTCATGGTCAGAGTCAAAAGTGAAAGAGGCCATATTTTGCCTTTTGACATGTCTTTTTGTTGTCGCTTTTTCTAGCTTCCCTTTGCTTCTTTCTCAGTATCCCCATGACTGATGCTAAGAGAGAATATTCTTGCCTAAAATTATGCTTTGGAATCATTCATAAAAATTAGATGAAGTTAGATGTTTCTTGACTGTGCCATGTTGTTCACCCAAAGGTTAACTTTATGAATGGGTGTTGTTTAACACTTTTTCCAGTAACAGGGACACGCTTGGGTCACATGAAGTATATCAGGGTTCCAGATGGGAGAGATCCAATGGCACCTTGGTAGAAATACACTTTTTTTAATCCCATCCACTTCCTTGCCTGAGC
The DNA here is from genome assembly GCF_009769535.1 of Thamnophis elegans. Lineage (NCBI taxonomy): Eukaryota > Metazoa > Chordata > Lepidosauria > Squamata > Natricidae > Thamnophis > Thamnophis elegans. Next base: position 103,599,756 of record NC_045558.1, read on the forward strand.
ATTTCACCATCTCATTCATCCTCTTGCATTTTATCCAGTTTAATATCTCTAAGTTTAATTTTAACTCACTAAAAATTAATAGCAAGTAAGAGGAGCTGAATAAAAAAGGCTTGGAAGGCTGTATTGGGGTATCTGTATCCGAGTTTTCAGATGGCACACTACAGTCTAAGGAGTATTTTTCATTCCTTGGGATTGATCTGTCTTATTTCCCTTTTTGCCACTCTTAAAAGCAGCCAAAAAGCAGCTATATGCTTTTTGGCTATGTATATTCGTAGATTATCACGGGTGTAGGTATGTTGGTCTTGTTGTATTCAGGTCTTTTCCCGTGTAAGATTGAGATTGTCTTGGCAATGTTTCGGCAAAGTCCCACTCGCCATCACCTTGCCGAAATGTCAATCTCAATCTTACATGGGAAAAGACCCAAATACAAGACCAGCACACACACACACACACACACACACACACACACACACACACACACACAGAGTGTATGTGCATGTGTGTGTATATATATATCCAGATCCAGATCCAGATCCAGATCCAGATTCTAATTGCAGTCTTACGGGTCAGTTTTCCTTGAATAGAGTACAAATATAGTTTATATGATGTGACGATATCTCTACAAAACACCGAGGATTTGGGTCAGATAGTGCCAGAGAAAATGAAAGTTATCCAAATGGAATTATCATCATGTTGTCCCTTTGATTTAAATTAATCTTAATGGTTTTTTTTAAAAAAAAAATATTAAAACAGATTTGGCCAGAATCTGCAGAAATAAATTGGGAAGAATTAGATTGGGGGTCATAGCAAGAAGCAGTAAATATGACTTGAAGATGGAGAAACTTTTTCAATCATCTACATCTACTTAGTCTTGAGCCCCCTGAAATGTTGAAGCTTGTATTTGCTTCTTGATGATTAGATTTTTGCCAGCATTGGATATTGCTACTTTAGGGGGTGGGGGGAACCATGCCTTTTCAATTATATTCTCTCCTAATATTTGAGACAGTGAGGGGGGTTGAAACACTGTTTAGTCAAGGAAGTAGAAGGACAAGGCACATCCTCGCATTACTGGACAAGGGAAGATTGATTCAAATCTGGGTGAAACTGTCTCAGGGGAGAGATAACTTGCTTGCTAGGAATTGTGAAATTAGTGCTTGGCTGCAGCCTTGCAGAGTTCACACCACTTCTCTAAGGCAGAAAATGTCATATTGGAAGAGACAGGTAGATCTTCAATTCAAGGAATTCGGAAAATGGTCCTGCGAATATACCCCTCGGTGGGATTTAAGCACTGCAGAAAGATATTATTTACTATTACAAGATTATGAGAAAACATGACAGATGCTTTAGAAATGGCTTTCCCCGATCCAATATTGTCGGAATGTGTTGGACTACCGGAGTTATCCTCATCTGCATTGGACCAGGTTGAAGAATCCTATTCTAAAGGCTACTCTAAAGGATGAGTTAATCATTTGGTTCCAGCTGTAAATGCTTTTAGAATGTTGAAAGATATAGGGACACATAGAGGAAGATCCCCATATATTTTTAATAGTGTTTTTCCCTTGAGGTGTGAAAAGGGGATGGAGAAAGATATACTATGCGCAACATCTGCATTGACAACCATTTCCACCTCACTGATTAACCATTCATATATTTTAGATTCTGGCTTAATCGTCTTTGGAGAGTCTCCATTTAGCAGGAAATAGGCACAAATTTGCATGCTTGGGAGCCTTGTGCTGAGTAAAACTTGCCCCCCTATCTTTTTACCCTGAATGCACCACTACTCGTCTATAAAAGAGATTTAACAAACCTCCTGCAGAGCTTTTGGTCTTGGATGGCTACATATTTTCTATCTGTAGCTTTAGCATTCTGAGAAGAGAGAAATAACAAAAGAAAGCATAGGAAAAGAAAAGCACAGCCCACCTTGTTCTAATGCCCTGTCCAAACAACCCTTTTTAAAAATGACTTAATTGATGATCATCAATATATAGTATGTATGAAAGTACCACGTGGCGCTATTCAAATTCAGGTGGTAAGAAATGTTACTATTTCTCAGTTCCCAAATTTATGGTTTTTTTTCCCAAAGAGAAATTCATTATTCTTTCATTACAAATGGATATACCTTCACATCAGGGAAAGATGCCAAATTTGTTTGAAATCCTGCATCTGTACCAAATGCTTTCTGATGCTCACTGGCACAGAAGCACATGGAGGGACTGTGGGGGCAATGAACACAGCAAGTGGCAGTCATAAAGAGCTTGCATGCACCTGGGCATCTCTTGGTCCTCAGAAAAAGCATCTGCAGCCAGCCCAATTAAAATAAAATTAACATTAGGGGGAAGAAAATAAGCCTGTGTTAAGCTTCTAAAGGGTCCTTTGCTTCAACAAAGGTTTGTGTAAAGCATCCCCGGGAAACTGTTCCACAAAGCAGTGTGGAACCCTTGTTTATAAACATCAACATAGCAGCCACTTTACTTCATTTTATCTCAGTTCCGAGGCTCTCCTGGCAGTACCCGCAGAGAGAAAAGATGTTTTGCCCATGCCTTAAGCAGAGGCAAAACCTCTCATGACTATTGGAATGGCTGGTCAAACCTCTAAGGCAGTGATAGCGAACCTTTTTTCCCTCAGGTGCGAAAAGCATGTGTGCACGAGCTATCGCATGTGCATGTGTGCACACACTCATAATTAAATCCCCCCCATGTTGTGCCTGCATGCACATGTGAAACCCCCCCCCACTGCCCCTGTGCATGTGTGTATGGCTTTCTTGGAGCCTGGGGAGGGCGAAAACAGTCTCCCCCACGCCCCAGGCCCCCCAGAGGCAGGAAACAGCACATTTCCCAACTTCCGGTGGGCCCATTTTCCCTCCTCCCCAGGCTCCAGAGGTTTTCTTGGAGCCTACGGGAGGGCAAAAACGGCCTCCCCCGGTTCCCAGAAGTCTTCCGGAAGCTGGAAATGGCCCGCTTTCTGACTTCTGGTGGGCCCGTTTTTTGCCATCCACAAACTTCAGGAGGTTTTCCTGCAGCACAGGGAAAGTGAAAATGGTCTCCCCATGCCCTCCCGAAGTCTGAAAATCAACTGCCATAGGGCAATGCCTCACTTGCCCTCAGATATGGCCCCGCGTGCTACCTGTGATATAAGTTTGCCATCATGGATCTAAGGCAATATCAATTTGCTTGATGTGTCACCACATCTGAAGATGTGCCTCACATAGCCTCTAATAAAAATGTTTTCAAAATTTAACATCATCATCCTCAGATCTTATAAAATTTCAACTTGCTCAAGATTTCACAAATTTTCATGTGGGAACATTGCAATCTGGTGTTTCTGATTCTATTAAGAATGCAGGGTAAGATGGTCACCATCTCAGGAGATTACAAATGATTAGTGGGGGGAAGAGGAACTTGCCCCCCATGCGATGCCACTTGGGACTTGCAAAGGTTGCTGACTGCTGACAAACACTGTGCAAATGCAATACATGATCAAGTTACAGTTGTACATAGGTACTTCCATGCCTAATACAGCAAATTCACTTGTAGAAATATTTCCCAGGATGTTTTTTGGAGTTACTAATTTAGCTTTTCTGGTTTCAGATCTGAGGCTTCGTTTTAACATTAGACCTAAACTCATTGGATTGCCCCAGACAATTAATTCTGAATGGACTGCCTATGCGTTGATGACCTACCTCAGAGGTTATTGTCATAAGAGATGAGACCATAATTTATAGAATCTTTGGTGCTATCAAACAGCCTTCCCCAAAGTGGTGCCCACCAGAAGTGTTGAACTTCAGTTTCCACAATCCCCAACTAGTATGGATAATGCTGTGGATTTATGGTCCCATATCTTTAGGAAACATGAAGCTGTGAGAAATTGCTATTAAAATGGTTTGGAAAAAGGTTTGCTACTCTTCTGCTTTTTCCAAGTTTCAATGCTGCTCCCATCAATCTACCTAACATTCATCTTTCTCCAAGGGTTCTCCTGCTTCTTTGTGCCAGATCACTATTTTGTCTACAGTTTGCTCCATAATTTCCTCTTTCTCTCTGATTAAATGGCCACACTGATTGTATCATGTATTTATTTTTAATACTGTCATTGAAATGGAGAATAAAGCTTCCTTCTGCATCGCAGGGGTGCAGTATGAAAAGTGGCTTTTGGTTTTGTTATGAAAGTTAACAGAAACTTCTTTTCTCTAGGGTAATAAATCTATGAAGAGCTGGATCATGAAAATACACCAAGAATGAGTTCTAAAATTCAGAATTTGGGAGAAATGGGTTATTCCTTTCTATGGAATTTTTTGTCTAAATTTTGCTCTTCAGCAATTTTAATTTGATTCATATTTGATGGATGCCCTTCAAAAGTTCACAAACTTAGATCAAGAGTTTTCAAACTTTTTCAGGCTGTATTAGCCTGTTAGTAAAAAAAAACATAGAGTAGAACCCTTCATCAATAAGAAAATATTTTCTAACAGAAAATTGGCTGTGTTGGAATATTTCCCCTTATTTTCTCAAGAAACCCCACTAAAATTCTTATGCCCTATCCCCACCCCTGTATCTGTGTGTCTATGCAAGTCTTAATCAACGAGTTAGTGTTAGCTATTGGTGACCACAAGGACATGTCCTTGTAGTTTTATTGGCAAGATTTCAGAGGTAGTTAGCCCTTTCCTCCTCCTTCCTAGGACTGAGGGAGAATGACTAGCTCAAGGTCACCCAATTGGTTTCATGCCTAAAGTCTCCTAGTTTCTACCCTGGCGCCTTAATCATTACACCACATTTCTTCTCCACTGAGCCCTAGGGATCCACAGAACATAATTTGAAAAATTCTGGCTTAGATGCTATTTTTGCCAAAGAAGCGCAACCAGTAACGATTACTAACGTCAAAAGAGAACATTCTAGGAGGACCAGTTCCTCTGCAAATTTTTAAAAAAAGAAGTCAGACGTGTTTGATGAAGGATGAACATCTATATCAAATGCTAGTGTTTCTCTAATTTTAAGGTAAGTTGTTTACAACTTACTTACCTTCTCTTCAAAAAAGATATGTCATTCCCATTTAAAAAACAACAACAACCTCACTTGGATTCACTTTTTTCTTTTTTGAGATGCGGTTTTAAATTCCACGATCCATGTTGAGCAGCATCTGAGCATTTGGCATCAGGCTCAGAGTCTTGAGTAACTGCCAGAGTCCAAAAAAAAAAAAAGACTTCCTAAGACTCCTTATATTTTTCTCCCTTTCAACACAAAATAAGCCTGAACTTTCATTCAGGGCCCAGATTTAAGCTCATGGTATTAATGATCTAACATCCTGCTGGAGAAGGTGAGCAAACAGTACTCGTTACACCAAATCACCCAGCTTTCTATAGAGGTCTGTAATGTCCAGATAATTTAATTTAATTTTCTCTTAAACGAGACTCAGCTCTGCATTTGAAATAGGTTGCTTTCCATGGAGTCCCTCTTGCGTCAGTGGGATTGCACATAGTAACATTTTGGTATCAGGATAGGATTGGTGGGGCAGGGAGAAAAACCCAGAATAAATGGTAGTTGGAGATGATTTATTAGGCTATTGTCCCAATCCAATTCCACCGAACAGCAGAAGGATGCACAGATGCTATAGCATCTGTGGAGCTGCTCAGTGGCAAATGCCCAATTGTGCAAAACTGCTGAAATATACAAGTAACACTTTAAGATCTACATGTGTTACACCACTGGATATGGTCTGTGGTGTACCAAAATATACAACTACATTCTGAACACATCTGAGCACAAAGCACCCGGTGCAAATCAAAGTACATGAATAGTGCAAAGAAAAAAAATCAGAAATCAGAAGAGAATCAGATCATTCTCAAAATAAAATTTGATATGCAACACATTTAACACAAAAACAGCCAGATTAAACTTTGCTTAATAAAGATGCTGCAAGGGCAATTTGATGTCTACGCTTTGAATTACCACTCCTGGAAGGAAGAAGCTTTATCACAATCTTTATAATTTGACAGAATCAGCTTCTATCTTGAGAGAAGAAACTACCTTAGTCAGAATATGAACTTTGAAGATCAAGAAGAAGGGCTAGCTATAATGATTGCAAAACATTGCAACAAGGCCTTATGCGCCATTGTGTGTCAGTGGGACAAAAACCATCAATCATCTATTGGAACTTGTGGAGGACCCAAAGCTGTATTCATTTTAGAATGTTCTGCACACATACACCAAATATGAGGCAGAGGTGGGTTACTCCTGGTTTAGCCCGGATCAGGCGAAACGTTAGTGGTGGTGGCGGGAAGCTCCACCTACCTGCCTGGATGCTTTTGTGCATAGGCAGAAGCATTGCATGCGTGCACACACATGCGCATGAGCAAACCAGTAGTAAAAAAAAAATGGAAACCCACCACTGATATGAGGGACTTAAAACTGATTATTACCTTTCATGACCATTAAATTTCTCACTTTGAATAGAGTTAATAAATATTATGTACAGGAACATAATGTTTATATAAACCTGCACCTAAAGCTAATCACAAATTGCTCTAATCCATGGATATCAAACTCGTAGCATCACATTGCTGTCACATGACGTTTTGCAATATTTTTTCCCTTAGCGGAGCTGGGATGGGTATGGCTTGCATGTGACACATCTGGCCTGTGGGCCACCAGTTTGACATCCCTGTGTCTAGTCTATACTATTTATCTCTTTGACTGAGATGCATAGTTGCTTTTGAGATGAACATTCATTCAACTCATAATCATCATCTTTGTGTGAAGTACAATAATACTTGAAAACAATTACAAATAAAGAATAAGCTTCGGTTCAGTTCCTCCTAAATAAAGCGAAAATAAACCTGAGTTCTCCCATATAGTCTATCCATCCAATATGCTGCAACATTAATGACTTCCTACATTTTGAAAATCCTATGATGTGAATCCTAATTGTCTTTTACTGTGGGAAATGTTTTGTCCTCTGCCTCAATGCCCCCTTCAACTGGGAACTGGGGACAACAAACGCCCTACCCACCTATGAAGCAAGGGCAGGGCAGAGGAAATCCAACAAATATTTGGTGATCAATAGCACTGTGAAACAAAATGTAAAAGAAAAGATCTCCTGGCTTTTTCTAAAAGTTGTAATTATATTACATTGAGAGTTGGGGGTTGATAGGTCTTTAGAAAAATTAATAAGCCAGCTTTCAAAAAAAAAAATCAGGGGGAAGCTGAGGCAGAGAATCTGGTTTCCAAAATTGAAAATGTCAGAGCTTGATGGTCTCTCCAGCTTTCTGATCACATCAGGAGGGAAGACTGTATTTATTCCCATTTACAGAAGAGGCTTCCTGCTCATTTGCTAATAAATAGATTCCCTTGTCTCACTGAAAAAGGAGGGGGGGAGTCGTCTAATTTAAATTTAATGAGCCTCTAACGCTAGAGCCTCCAATAACCTTTGCTCCAGCTTATCCAGAAAAGCAGCCGCTTAGAACAAACACCTAAGTCAAATCTACCATGCTTAGCTGTTAACAGGGAAAGAGAGCTAGCACAGCTGCCCACGCTTACTGCAACCATCTGCCTGGCTGAACTCCTTATAAAGGACAAGGAAAAAGAACAAAAACCAGAAGCAACTGGGAGACCAAAGGGGAATATGTTTGTGTATAAGGGGAAAAAAATAGTAATTATGTGAAATGGAAAATTGGGGTTCACTTCTTTAAGATCTCATACTTCTATATTCACAGCACTAAAGAATCCAGCTTCTACTCTTCATGTCTGCATCCGACTAAAGACCACATCTGATCAAATCAGAGTGCTCCAGAGTGATTTAAAAAAAAGTTTCAAGGTGCTCAGCCCAATGGGGATGAATTAAATTACTCAGTATTGGCATGGCATACAATTAGGTAGAGATTCCAACCCAAAGAGGTAAACAGAAAAAAATGTAAGACCATGACCAAGACAACATGTCCACTTTGCCTAATACTGTTTGATTCAGGAGCGGGTATCTTATTTTAATCTGGGATTTGCATTTTCAATTTCTTTCTTGCCTAGAAGATGCAAGGAGCTTGTCAAATAAGGAAGTGAGACCACTGGAGTAGGGATGAAATTTTTCAGCCCAGTTTTCAGCAGCATAAATCAAGGGTGAAGAACCTATAGTCCTGCAAATACTGATGAATTGCTATTCCTAGTAGCCAGTCAGCATAGCTAACAATGAAGGATGCTAAAAGTTCAGCATTATCAGTTCAACAACACTAAAACATTGTTCCCTAATCTTTGTTCGGTTCCAGCTGACACAGTTCTACATGGTGCAAAAATACTTGATATCCTTTGGCAAATTTAACTGCTTGCTTTCTATTTATGTACAGCTGTTATGCATTCAAATAAGAAAACAATATAGCTATGAAAAACTTCGGATAACATTCAGCAGGTACTTTGTAAGAATAACTTTGTTTCTGTTTGTGACACCTCCCAATTTTTTCCTGTATCTTTTCTAATCTTGTTACTGGATTTTTCCCACTCTTCCTTGAAGACCTCTTCTCACTCAAAAATATTCTGACATCTTCTTGCATGCAGAGTCTGTCAACCATGTCCAAATCTGGGAACTCTGAAAGCTATTACCAAAGAATTATTTTTCTTTCCTGTAAAAATTCTATGGTTAATTTGAAGACATGTTTTGGATTGTTGCCTTGCTGAAATATCCAATCTTTTTTTTTTTCATTTTCAAGTATTTGCTTGAAGATTGTGATAAAATCTTTCCAAAATTACATGAAAACTGTTCAGATCTGCAAAGCAGAACCCATAGAGCAATGCAAATGATCTTCTGAAAAGTTTGGCTGGTGTTGGAATATGCTGTATGCAATTGTACAAATATTGTTTGTACAATTCTGCTTGGGTGAATCATTATCAGAAAGAAATATTTTCTCTGACTTCATGAGAAATGTGACTGTCTAAAATATGCAAAGAAAAAAATTCAAAGCACTTGAAACAGTTTGTTGAAGAAATCCTTTGGACATATAGAACAAAAATGAAACTGCTCAGCCTCAACTGTAAAAGTTATATTTGAAGAAAAAAAATCTTGCCAGTTGTTAAGCATAGGGGTGGCTCTATTATGCTTTGGGTTTATGTGACAGCCTGTGGCACAGGAGAGATTGGGTGGGTGGAAAGAAAAATGTGTTCAACTAAATATCAACATAACTTCGAAACTAATGTTCCAGAGTTAGGGAAGAAACTGAAATAGAAAAGAGGGTGGATATTTCACTAAGACAGTGATCCAAAACATACCTGCAAATCAACCATGAAGTGCTTGTAGAATATTCCAACCTGAATATTATTGAAATTCTGGAATGATCTCAAACTTGCAGTGCATGCAGGAAAAACTACGAAAATTGAAAAAAAGATTAGAAAAGGTTTTAGCTGGTTACAGGAAATGTTGGAAGCTGTTAATTTTGCCAAAAAAAAAAAAAAAGTATTACAAAGTATTGAGTGAAAAGGTTCCAAACTTTTGCATCTGCTATATTCACTCATTTCTTATTATGGATATGTAAACAACTGCACATAAATAATAAATATGCATTTGTATTTGCAAAACAATGTCACTTTATCATGTGGTGGTTGTGCTAGCTATTGTTCATATATAGATTCACTGAAACATATTGTACAATTTGACCGGGGGTGCCTAAAAGTTTACATGTAACTACATAAGCTTTCAGTCATAATTAAACTAGATATAAACTTAACTTAGTGGAGTGAGATTTTCAAGAATAATATTTTTCTATAAAGCTAAGTGGTAGAAGATAGATTTCTGAATGTTAATAGTTTCAACATCCCCAGCTAGCATGGCCAATGTTTCACAGATGAAATATGTTGTATTCCTATGGCCTTTGCAGAGCCATCGTTTCCCCATCTCTGATGAAAAGCTTCCATTGATGAAATGCTATCAGCCCATTCAAGCTTGCAAGTTTAATAAGCTTATTAACCAAGTACAGAGTACCACTAAATAAAGCCCTAGCACTTCCAGGCAACAGTGTTATGATATAATTGCTCAATGTCATGCAATGAATTTTATGAACTAGTAATGTAGATAGCAACCCCACCTTTTTCCAATATTTTTTACCATAAGTTCATTAAGGAGGAAGAAATATAATGTTACCTATTATTGTTCTGAGTGTTAGTATAGACACAATGGTTCTTGGAATTGGCTATGTGGAGGGATATTTTTCGTCATTAGAAGATAAAATCTCTTTTATATACTACTACTGTATATAATATTTTGCAAGTGAAAATAGACCATCAGAGACATGCAAGATATTTATCCTTTTCTATGATAGAGAGACTCCACCTTCATTGGTGCTGAAATTCCCCCACATTATGGTAGGAGATTTTTTTAAATTTAATTTAATTTATCATATTTATTTCCTGCCCATCTCTTGGCTCAGGTGGCTTAATGCTCAACTCCCAATATTATAGTCCTTGACTTGCAACCACTTACTTAGTAACTTGAAAAAAGGGACTTGTGTTCAGACTCCAAAGTTCCAATGGTCAGGGATCCATCCAGCAGTCACATGAGCACACATTGGGCACTTGACTTCACAATTGCATTTATAGCTGCTTGTGATGTCATGCTGCCACAGCATTGCTTTTGGCAAAACTATGTCATAGGTAACAATGGGTTCACTGAACTATTTCTATATTTGCATTTATGACTATAGTGTTTGCACCTTTGACCGTAATGATCACGGAAAAAAACATCATGAAATTGGGTAGACTCCATTTATGGTCATACAACTAACAATTGTAAATGAAATCACTATGTGCAGGTGTTCTGGGGTATGGGAAGAACTTTGAGGTATGAGGTTGTGTAATTGGGCCTTCTGATCTGTCAAAGGACTGCAAGAGTAGTAGTAGCAGTAGCAGCAATAGCAGTTAGACTTATATACCGCTTCATAGGGCTTTCAGCCCTCTCTAAGCGGTTTACAGAGTCAGCATATTGCCCCCACAGTCTGGGTCCTCATTTCACCCACCTCGGAAGGATGGAAGGCTGAGTCAACCTTGAGCCGGTGAGATTAGAACCGCTGAACTGCAGATAACAGTCAGCTGAAGTGGCCTGAAGTACTGCACCCTAACCACTGCGCCACCTCGGCTCTGCTTAGAAGACATATGGTGGCATGACATAATCACCAAATGGGATTTTTTTTCCCAGTCTGTGTTTGGATATTAATTTTTCCTCCTTTAAGGGTGGGAATTGGAAAAGGAGACTTTGGTGAGGTAAATACTGTACCTCCTGAGCTCACTCTTAATACCCTTGCCCCCCCCCCCCAAAAAAGATCCCAAATTATCCCATGAGGTGCTTATTTCAGGTTGGAGTTTTGTTGGTGTTTTCCCTGGCTTTTTAGAGAGTTTTTAAAGAGTGCTTTGCTTCCCAGAGATCTCCCGCTCACTTCTGAAATCTTGAGGGAAAAACACAATTGCCACAACAAAAACAAGGCTTCCACTGACCTGGAAAATAGCAATTTAGGGATTTGGAGGGAGCAGGGAATGGGAGGGATGCAGCTGAAATGTGGGCATTTTGCCACCAAACTTCAGTAGTGCAAACTCAAGGACCTAGGGAGCTATCTGGAGATCTGGCACTAAGGATAGTAAATAGCTTCTGGGTTGCCCACTTTTATGCTACTTGGATCTTTTCCTCTTTAATAGAAGTTTCTGCAATAGGGAAAAGACAGAGGAAGCAATGTCAAAATATTTGCTAGTAGAAGAGAGCATCTTATCTCCTCCATCATTTAAATTGTATGATTGAGGCTGGGCAATGGCATGATAGATTTCTAATCCGGAAATAATCTACCTGTAGTAATTATTTGATCCTATTACAATAGTGTGTTGTGTTGTGTTGTGCACTTGTTTCTAAAGCAAGGCGTGTTAATAAGGTAACCATAGTAGCATGGTTTAAATTTTCATAGCAGCAATTTGAGGAAAAGGGGTAAAAAGAATCTATGCCATATTATCAGTTTTATTTTATTTATATTGATTTTTGCTCTGATTTCTCAAAAAAATCTTTAATAAGGCAGTTTACAGTAGTAATTCTGTAGTAAATTAAGCAAAGTACACAATAAAACAGAAGTAAATAATAGATTAATTATGATTACGTGCCACGACTCATCTCCTAACACCCACATAAATAAGATTTTCTCTGTGATGTCCTGCTCCTAACCTGGTCCTTCAGTTTATTCATTCTCATTATAATTTAGTCCATTGCTTTGCTGTTGGTCATTGTCTTCTTCTCTTTCCGTTCATCTTTCCCCGCATTAGAATATCCTCCAGAGAGCTAGATCTTCACATAATATGTCCACAGCAGGATCATTTGGGCCTGTTCATTTGGGCCTCAAGTGAAAAATCTAGGTTGATTTGTTCAGTGATCCATTTGTTTGTTTTCTTGCTGTCCACAGTATCCCCAGGAATCTTTACCAATACTAATGCTCCAAAGATGAGCATTCATTTTATCCAGCTGTTTTAAAAGGTTCACTTTCATAGACTGCCACTGAAAATATCATTGCTTACAGTGTTCTGATCTTTGTAGGCGGAGACTTATTACAGTATCTGAATAATTTTTCCAAGATCTTTCTGGCTGCTCGAGCAAGTGCTAGTCTCTGGTATATGTCTTGACTACTTGTTCCTTTAATGTTGATGACTGATCTTAAAAGCCAGAAAATATCCAACATTTTGATATCTTCATTGTCAGTTCTAAATGACTTGTTATATTTGTTATTGTGCATTTGGTTTTCCTTATATTTAATTTTAGTCCCATTTTTAATTGGACATCTTGATTTTTATTATTAGTTTTACTAGATTATATATTTTAGAATCTGGAATGTTATATTAATACATAGCCTGTTCATTTTATATTTAATTTTCTCTGATTTTCCTCTTAAGAGCATTCTTCACCACCAAGTGACCAGTAGGACCACCATCACCATAGATTTATGATTACTTAAAAACAACTGCAGGAGCAACAAAACGTGGTGAAAGAGAGGACCAGCCTGCCAGTTTCCTTTGAGGTAAAAATTACCCCTATAGATCAAGGAGATGGGGAAAGGAATTTCAATGTCATCCGTGAGAACAACGTCTGGATTTCAGCTCCCAGCATTCTCCAGCCATGCTGAAGCCCTCACATCTCAAAGTTGCAGAGATTGAAAAACACTGTCCTGGAGTTCTAACGCTGAAAAATTCTGTGCACTTTGTACACATGCAAAATTATTCTTAAAAATAAGGTAACATCTTGATGAGCAGGAAGAGCCAGAGACAATAGGAGCCTTCATTTTGAATATACCTTTGTAGAAGAGACACTGGGAAGCAAAGTCTGCCTTCATTGTGCCCTGTTCATTGTGAGCTATTTAGCAATAGCAATAGCAATAGCAGTTAGACTTATATACCGCTTCATAGGGCTTTCAGCCCTCTCTAAGCAGTTTACGGAGTCAGTATATCGTCCCCACAGTCTGGGTCCTCATTTCACCTACCTCGGAAGGATGGAAGGCTGAGTTAACCTTGAGCCGGTGAGATTAGAACCACTGAACTGCAGATAACAGTCAACTGTAGTGGCCTTCAGTACTGCACCCTAACCACTGCACCACCTTGGCTCCCTAGGGCCATCTGGCTCTCCAGTTTGGAGGCCAAGTGCTGGCATATTCTGAGTCTTCATCAAATGCAGCAAATAAATAACTACAAAAAACAAAACAAAAATAAACCTCATAGGGAAAAAATGGGGGGTTGGTTCTTACCTGATACGCCCCTTCTCTAGGCAGGTGGAGAAAGTGGTCATGCATGGGTTAACTCAGTCAGTAACCAATAGAACTGAGTCTACCAAAGTGATGTCATCGCCTCGGGGGACTGTCCTCCCACTTTTGTGATGAAGGAGATAAGTAGACTGCTGTGCGTTAGTTGACTGCTTTCAATCCTCCCGGGAAAAAAAATTCCCCCCTTAGCTCCATAATGCCCACTGTCACTAGGCCAGGAACCAAGGGTGGGGATGACCGCTGTCTCCACCTGCCTCCAACATTGGTGGAAACAGCGGTCATGCATGGGACCTACCAGAACTGGGCTTGTCCCCGGGGGGGATTGAGACTGGGCTAGGAGCTTGAGGAAGGGAGAACTTGCTGGAGGACTCGCCGTCCGAATGCTGCATCCGCCGATGCATATCTGTCCATCTTATAGTGGCGGATAAAAGAATTAGGGGTTACCCAGGCGGCCGCCTTGCAGATCTCTTCCACCGAGGCCTGCCTTGTCCACACTGCAGATGTAGCCGGGCTTCATGAGCCGTGATGTTAGATGGAGGGAGAGGTGATTTGCCACGAAAGCCCTGGTTATAGCTGATGGGATCCAGCGCCCCACCATAGATGGTGAAGCCTTTAGCCCCTTATATGTGGGATGGAAAGAGACGAAGAGCGCTTCAATGCATCTGAAGACGGCTGTCTTGGCAATATAGATCTTAAGAGCCCTTCTGACATCTAACTTGTGCCATTTGCACTTGAGCCTATGAGAGGGATTAGGGCAAAAGTTCGGTAGGGTGAGGTCCAGGGACCGATGAAAGGCTTGGTTTGGATTACAGTCTCAGCAAGGTTAGCCGCCCTCAAGACCTCCCGCTCAGCCGCTATGCGGTTAGGCAGAGCCAAGATAGGTCAGGGTATTGGATGGAACCCTGATGAAGAAGGGACGGTATCAGGGGAAGACACCATTCTGGCTCCACTGAGAGGTTGATGAGGTCTGCGAACCACGGCCGGTGCGGCCAATGGGGGGCGAGCAGAATGAGCTCGGCCTCCTCCTCTATCATTTTCCGAATGACCCTCTGTATCAGGGGGAAGGGAGGGAAGACATATAGGAGACTGCGGGGCCACCTGCACCTCAAGGTGTCTGTCCCTTCTGCGCCTGGTGTCGTGTAGCGAGACAGATACCTGGGCAGCTGTTTGCGAAGAGATATAGAATTGGGTCCCCGTACTGGTCGACTGTTTGAAGATGCGATGGTTGAAGGTCCACTCCGCAGGTTCGATAGTTGTACGTCTCAACCAGTCTGCCCTGGAGTTGTTGGAGCCCGAAATGTGTTTGGTGTGGAGAGAGAGAAGGTTGGCTTCCGCCCAGATTCCTAGGTGAAAGGCGGACTCCATGAGAGAAACAGCTCTCATCCCCCCCTAGCGGTTGACATGCACCTTGGCTGTCGTGTTGTCTGTCCAAATGAGCACATGTGTGTTGTGAACTGAAGATTGGAACTGAAAGAGAGCTAGATGGATGTCTCTCAATTTTAGCCAATTCATACTGTGGGAGAGGTCGGAGTAGGACCAGAGAGCCTGAGCTATCTGATCCTCCAGATGAATGCCCCAACTCGTCAGACTCACATCCATCGTGACTATGAGTCGAGGAGGTTCCCTGAAAAGAGATCCCTGAGAGATGGCTGGGGAGATCCACCAATCCAGAGAGAAGGACCTCTGGAGTCAACCTGACTGTTACTGGGGCACAGCTGCTGTTGGTCTTTTGGAATGGCAGAAGAAACCATTGGAGGCAACGGCTGTGAAGATGCACCCAAGGAACGATGGAGAAACAAGAGACCATCTTCCCCAGCAGTTGAGACAGTTGGCGAAGGGGGGGCCTGCCGCTTCCTTCGTACTTCTAAGGCTAGTTCCCTGAGGCTGAGCTGTCTCTCCTGAGACAGGAAGATCTTCCCCTGGGTGGAATCAATGAGAGCCCCCAAGTGGACTAGATGAGAGGTGGGGGGGTCAGGTGGCTTTTCTCCTGATTGATGGAGAACCCCACCTCCTGAAGTATGTGCAAAGTGCCTTGTAGATCTTGCAGGGTCTGGGTGCGTGACCTGGACAACAGGAAGATGTCATCCAGGTAACAAAAGATCCGAATGGTTCTGGCATGGAGGTGAGCTGTTACAACAGACAGGATCTTGGTGAAGACCCTTGGGGCTGATGATAGCCCAAAGGGAAGGGTGAAATATTGGAAGTGATGGCCGGCATAGACAAATCGGAGAAATTGTCAGTGTTGCTTGTGAATGGGTACAAGGAGGTAAGCCTCCATGAGGTTCACTGAGATTAGGAGATTGTGTATGTGCACACCCTCTAGAATTGACAAGAGAGAGTACATTTTGAACTTCCTGTACCTGATGAACCGATTCAAGAATTTGAGATTGAGGATCGCTCTCCAGCCCCCCGAAGACTTTGGCAGAACCCCTGTCCCACCTGGCCTCGAGGCACAGGTTGAATAGCCTGTATGAGGAGCAGGTGATGGATGGTCTGCTCCACTAGGAGCCTCTTTTGAGGATCCCTGGAAATAGGGCAAGGGACAAAGTGGTTCGGAGGGCTGGAGCGCAAATCCAAGAGCAGGCCAAATCTAATTGTGGCCCTGACCCACACATCATTGGTGATGTCGTCCCAACGATCTGCAAAGGTCAACAGCTGACTCCCTATGGGGAGATCTTTCAGGCAGTCACTTCTGCCTCTTGAAGGATTGGTTGGTATTGTCCCTGAATGATTTTCTGGGCTGGAATCTCTGACTGTTTCTGCCTGATCTGTTGGTAAAGGAGGGGCCCTGTCTGGGAGGAGCCTGTCACTATGGATGGGAGTTGGAGGAACTCCCATCCTGACCTTGAAAGGGCTGTCTGTAATAAAATGATTGGCTTCGGCCCTCCTGCTTCTTAGTGGATGGCTGCAAGACCTTCCGCTTATCTTTGGACTCCACCAAAAGTGGAGCTTTGGGGCTCCAAAGAGAAGGGATGAATAGGGAGAGGAGGCTAGTCTCCACTTGGCCCGGGCTTCTGCCTGCCACTGCTTTAGCCAAAGCAGACGACGGGTGGAAATGGAGAATGCTATGGCCTTGGACTCAAACTAGCCACGTCCAAGGAAGCATCTGCTGTATATTCTAGGGCCGCTTTTATTTTGTTAATGTCCCTGCGAGCCCTGGAATCCCTGGCTGGGAGCCTAGCCTGGAGTTGCCTCAGCCATAAGAGGACAGAGCGACTAAAGAAGGAGGCAGAGGTACCTGCCCTAAAGGCCTGGTGACTCTTGACTAGAGTCTGGTCTATTGTCCTCAGGGTGAAGAGCCTCCTCAGGAGCTGCTGAGGCAGCGTTGGGGGAAGAAAGGCCAATTATAGGTAAGTTGACAGAAGGTACCTCCAAGGCCTTGGTGAATTCTGGTCCCACATTATACAGGCGCTTATCCAAGGTATTGGGGAGGGGACCTGTGCCTGTTGATGCCCACTGGTTCTGGACCATGTCTATGAATAGTCTGGATGACAGAATCACCTCCTTTTCGACCTTAGGCTGGATAAAGAGGGGATCAGTAGTGTCCATCTTGTCAGTCTCTGTCCCTTGAGGTGCTTTAGGAGAAGGGATGCTAGTGATTCTTCTGGCCTTAAAAAAGAAAGAACGAAAGACAGCAGGTTTGAACAAACCGACAAATTCAGGGAGGTCAGGTGGACATCCCTCGTCTTCCAAGAGATCTGAATCCCTTGCTGGGCGTTCTTCACCAAAAACCGAAGGCTGGTTGGAAGTGTCAGGGAGCTCATGCAATGATGAAGCCGAGAGATCTCCATCCCTGCGCCTGGAACCAGAGGAAAAAGTAGATCTGCGAGGGGTAGAGTGGTTAGAAGATCTGTGTTTAAGGGCCGCTGCTACGCCACGTTCAATGGCCTGCAATGATGAAGCTGAGAGATCTCCATCCCTGCGCCTGGAACCAGAGGAAAAAGTAGATCTGCGAGGGGTAGAGTGGTTAGAAGATCTGTGTTTAAGGGCCGCTGCTACGCCACGTTCAATGGCCTCAGAAATTATGTCTGCCATACCAGGAGAGTAAGAGCGGTGGCGGCGGTGGAGGAAGGGGAATCCCCCCCAATAGAGGGGATCTTCATCCGGAGTGATGTTCCTGCCTCCCTCAGATTCATCCCCCCTGCAGGTGAAGTCGCCTGGGCCCCTGGCCTCCTCCGGCTGAATGATGGAAGCTGCAGGAGAGAGATCATCCTCTGACTCAGAGGACAAGTCAGGTGGAGAACTGGTCTGAGAAGCCCTTTGGAGCTGAAAAAGATGGGATTCAGTGTGATTGGCCTTGGCCCTGGCCATGCAGGGAGGAGCCTGTGTGGTACTATCCCTGGCCTGTGGCTTGGTATTATCCCTTTGTGACTCCCTGGGGGCCTTGGGGGAAGGTTCCGTGGGGGATGCTTCTGGGGCCGGTTTGCGTTTGCAGGTCCCAGCAGAAGGGGTCTCATTGGTGGATAGAGGCAATTGTGGCTCAGGGGCAGGAGAAGAGGCTATGGCCTGTATTCATGACTTGTTGAACCACCAGAGATTTTTGCATCAAAACAAAATGGCTACTGAGGCTACAGAGCCTATGAGCCAAGCACCATGAGGTAGCCGAGACCGCAAGGCAAGTGAGGGCAATGAAGGCCCTGCGGGAGGGGCTGCAAAGCCTGAGAGGAGCAGTGGCGGCGTTCCGATGGGGCGGGAGCTCTGAGGAACAGCGGCGGCATGCAGCAGCTCTTCTGATGTCTGCTCTGGGCTGCTGGCGGTCCTTTTGGAGGAGGCTGGAGCAGCTATGCCACGAGGGGAAGCGCGTAGCCCAGCAGAGGTAGCAGCACAGAGCGGAGCCTCCAATGCCCGTTGCCACAAGGCACTGTTTGCCGGAGAGCTCTCTGCCGGCAATCTCCAGAGACAAAAGCCTCAAAAATCTCTTTCCATAGCCCTGGGCTAGTTGAGAGATTTAGCTTTAAAGAGCTATCCTGATTGCTTCCAATTTAGATGAAATTTAGAACAAAATCCAATTAGATACGATTTAAATAACTTTTAAAGTTGAGGAGAAAGCACAGCCAGTTCTATCAAGCTGAGTCTAAAAAAAAAGCGGGAGGACACTCCCCCGAGGCAATGACATCACTTTGGTAGACTCAGTTCTATTGGTTACTGACTGAGTTAACCCATGCATGACTGCTGTCTCCACCAACATTGGAGAAAAGCTGTCTCCACCAACATTGGGCGAGCGACTTGCTGAATAAGTAGCTACTGCCAAGATAATATGTCATATTGCAGGGGAAAAGTGGAAGAAAAAATTATCCACCTCCACATCTGGGACTGTTTCTTTTCTCTTCAAAGGCCAAAGAAGAGCAGGACAGAGGTGGGGGTGCCTGCACAAATTGCCATGTTGACCAAAAAGAAGAGTCATCTCTCACAGAGGGGGGAACTGGATAGCTGCCACCTCACTGCTCTCAGATTCCAATTTTGGCTGGTGCAGTTTGACCCTTCAAGAGTCATTTTCCTGGGGTGATGCAAAAAATAATAAATTCCTGTCGTGTCTCTGACACAGTGGTTTATTTTTGCACTTCTAAATGGAGCTTGAGGATAAGCAACAGCCATGTTGAATACTAGTCCTAAGGGATATGGCCACTGGTTAAGCTGACTGGAGAAATAATATTTTCTCATCTTACCGAACACTATTATGAACCGAAAGATATGTATTTTTTCAAAGCAGTTGCATCGCACTCTTTACTTCTGAGACATTAAAAGTCTAAAAATGTCCTAATTTCCTTTGAAATGATGCTATTCTCGGCTGGTGGTGTTTTTGTGAGGCAAGAACTTTTATTTCCAATGTATTATGCTGGCAGTGAGGAAGAGGAGGGATTCATATAAAGAATAGTTGTTGGAACTGTGTATGTCCAATCTGATGAACAGAAGGACTAGGGGAAATATTGATAGCAGTGTTCCAATATCTCAGGGGCTGCCACAAGGAAGAGGGAGTCAAACTATTCTCCAAAGCACATGAGGGCAGGACAAGAAGCAATGGGTGGGAACTAATCAAGGAGAGAAGCAACCTAAAATTAAGGAGAAATTTCCTGACAGTTAGAACAATTAATCAGTGGAACAACTTGCCTCCAGAAGTTGTAAAAAAAAGTTATAAATGCTCTTATATTAACACTCCAAATAGGTCATTTCTCCCCAGCAGTTCTCATACGATGTTGGCCAAGTCATTGGTGTCTTTTTTCCTCTTCCAACACCTTTTTGTTTTTCTATCATAAGCACATTGCTCAGCTAAAACTAAATATTGCTGACAGCAAAGTTCAAATGAATGGCTGGAACTATCAACACCCAACTTAACCCTCCCTCAACCCCAACTTACCCCATAAAGTTGTTATTTTGAAAGCAATCCCCTGTGTGTCTCATTTTAGAATTTTCAAAGCAAAGATAGAATATGAAGGTAAACCTAGAATTAAAATAATAAACAGATAAATTCTAGAAGCTTCTCTTTATACATACAAGTGTACAGGGATTGGAAAATACTTGTAAAGCTTATTACAATATTATATTATTTTTAGACTTCTCTAAAGAGGAAGCGAACAAGGCAATTAAAATATTGATTCAAAGTCACGCCGAGAGGAACCTACTCCATAACTTGCCCTACAAAATTCACACCATATTTTCCTTGTGGTTTTTTCCCTCCACATTCCCATATAGTGGCTAATTCACACAACATCCTAAACCAGTGCAGTAAAAGACATAAAAAACTACACCTGTACAATTTAAGCTTGATTAATTTTAACCATACAATACCATTTGATTATTTAATTATTAAATGTGTCTTAAGAACCTAGAAAATGATTTAATTCAGTAACCAAATTAACTCATTGTGGTGCAACTCCCGACAGTAACAAAGAGCAAAACCTTCTTTTTGAAAAGATAGCAATTAAAAAATGCTGTTCGAGCCAGGGGGAGTGTCTGTCCCTGTTTATCTACTGAGTTATCATTATTGTATTGGAGTTGAAATTAGAAAAAGGTTTTGCCTCCAGCAAACCTAAGCAGATTAATCCACACATAGATATTACAGAACCACCAACTGAGTTTTCTAATGTGTTTCCTTATTGCTGTGATGGATAACCTTCTGTGGCTTGGAGTCTGTATTTACATTTTTGAAAGGAATGGAGATCATATAGGAAATGAGGAAATGGTTACAGCATAAGAAACATCCTTACCAGGATGTTCGGCATTTTTCTGGGGTTTTCTGAAGTCTTTTGTGGCCATTGGTTAGTTTTCTAACAATTACTTTAGGCAGTTTGGGGGATCTTCCTCTATATAGATAGTTTTTAATGCTATGTAGTCTTTATAGCATCACTGATGCTATATAGTCTTTATAGCATCAAAGAGCCGTTGTTGAGGTTATACAAATCCTGTCTTCATTTCTGTCCTAGCAATACATTGATAGTTGCATGATACTAGACAGTATAGCTCTCTGATGAGGAAATGGCCTGTTTTCATGCAATATAGTTAATGTGTCAATAAAGACCATTGGGCAACTTGGAGCCATGCACCCACTAAGTTCAACTTAATTCAACTTAATTTACACATAAGTTGATGCAGCGATAATCCAATGAGAAAAAGCCAATATTTGACTTTTAAAACAAGAGGTGATCAATCAGTTAACAATTTAAATAAGAAACATAACTAAGAAATGCTAAGCTAGGTTAGTGTTAATTGGACATATTTTGGGGTTTGGGCATATTGTGATAACTTAGGTCAGGGGTGCTAAACTCAATTTCATTGAGGGCCACATCAGGGTTTGTTGACCTCAGAGGGACCAGGGTGGGCATGGCCAAGATGGGCATGGCCAGGTTGATGTCACTCGCATCGGAGATGACTGTGGTGGCCTGACCACTCTGCCAGCAAAAACGGGCTTCCGAGCTCCATTTTTGGCTGTGACTTCCTCCTGTAACCATCTGCCAGCGAAAATGGAGCTCAGGAGCCCATTTTCACTGGCAGAGGCACTACAGGCTGGTCCTTCGCTGTTTTCGGGGTAGCCCTACGGGCCACATTTAAGCACCCTGTTGGTCAAATCTAGCTCACTGGCCTTGAGTCTGACATCCCTGGCATAGGTAATTCATTTAGCTTAAGGTTTAAAGTAATGTACATATTCAGAAGATGGGTTAATGCAGAACTAATGCCGATTCGATCACAGTTTGAGTTTCTCCCTCAAAATGGCAGAGCTCCATGCCATTCTTCTCAGCCCTCATTGCTGGAGTGGGTGGCAAGGTGTAAATATGAGGCTTTGGGGACATAGGTGGCCCTGGGTCTCCAGCTTCTTGACAGGGGAAGAAGTAGAAAAACATCATCATCATGCAAACAATGTCATTTATATGGTTTGTCCTCGGCACTTTCTACATCATTCCCTTAAGAATTATCTTCTTCATTCATCAAATAAATCACCCAAAACCAAAGCCAGGGCTTATAACTCAAATTAAAGTGAGGCAAGAGGGCTATTCACCAAGTGTACAAGTACCCAAGGCACACTCCAAATGCAAACTGTAGCCTGTAATTACTATATAACGAGTTCAACTCAGCATGCTCTTTTCCTCCCACTCCTAATATATTAATAAAAGAGTCAGCAACACTGAAATGTTGATGGGGAGGAATGTGTGCACTCTCAGTGAAGGAACGGAAGCAAACAAAATCAAGGCTTAATTTGTATATAAGCTATGGGTGCAATATGGAATTCAAAAAGTGCAGCCCAACAGCCTCTAAACATGTGCAGAGTGGATTTTTTTTTACCATCAGGGAGTAAAGGAAAGCAGCCAGTCAGGCACTAATATATATATATTTTAGGACAATTACCCCAGGCTTGACATACAGAGATACAAATGGGCCCCGTACAATAAGTAGATAAATATAATCAGGTGTATTTTTATTTTAAATTCAAGAATTAACTAATCAGTACAACCGCAAGTTATTTGTATATTTTGGTTTCCTCACATACAGTACACCCTTTTATTGAATATTTGACTTTAATAAAGAATAAGCAAAGAGGAAAAAAGCCTGATAAGCACAGGATGCAGAGAGAAGAAAGGAAGGATTCAAACAAATTGAAAAGCCTCTCAATTTTCAAAGGTCTCTTACTTAAACTTATTTTCGGCTTCCACACTGTGTATTTTATGAAGAAGCTAAGAAAGCAATGATGACCTTTAGGATTGCTTATGGTTTGGTCTCATAGCTCAAGTTTTATGAAATTAGGTATTTGCTACAATACAAGAGGCAGGGGAGGAAAATGTATGAGTGTATATGTACATACACACACTCTAGGACAGTGGTTCTCAACTTTCCCAATGCCGCGACCCTTTAATACAGTTGGTGTCTCGATTCCTAAGACCATCGAAAATATGTGTTTTCCAATAGACTTAGGCGACCCCTGTGAAAGGGTCGTTCGACCTCCCAAAGGGGTCCCCACCCACACGTTGAGAACAACTGCTCTAGGAGATTGTGAAAAGGAGAGAATAATTTAGGGGGATTACAAAAAGCCAAAATCATTTAGCAACCGTTCAGAATTATGCTACACCTCCCAAAATATATTTATCACCTGGTGTCAAAGTTCCGACAGCCACTCCTCATGATCATTTGATAGCATTTTAAGCATTCGGCAAACAGCTCACATTTACTTCCAGTTTTTGGCAAAAGCCCATATCAAACAATTGGCTCGCTTAATGACTACGGCATATGCCTAATGAACAAGGCATATGTGGCATTTGCTTAATGACCACGGATTCTTTAACGACTGTGACATTTGCTTAATGACTGCCACCAAAAAAGATTGTAAAATCAAGTTGATCACAAGTGACCTTCTAGATGGTGTTGAACTTAATTCCTGGCACCCCATTAGAACTGGAATTCTGGAAATTGTGGTTTAATTGGCTGGGGATTTGAGGTGTTGAAGTGCATACATCCCAAAGTTGTCAGGGTTGATCTAGCAGATCACAAATGCTCTATTCTTGTTCCGTTCTTCACCCAAAACCTTAAAAAAGGAATGAATTAAATAGCAATAGCACTTACTTACATACTCCTTCACAGTGATTTACAGCCCTCTCTAAGCAGTTTAGAGAGTCAGCATATTTTCCCCAACAATCTGGGTCCTCATTTGACTGACCTTGGAAGGATGGAAGGATGAGTCAACTTTGAGCCTGGTGAGATTTGAACTGCCAGATTCCAGGCAGCTGGCAGTCAGCAGTAGTTTGCAACACTGCACTCTAACCACATGGCTCAAATATCCTAAAGATGCAGCTGCAAATGGACAGTTCTTTTTTCCAGGTAATTTGTATTCTTTGAGTCACCCATCTGCTCTACTACAAAATGTTTTCCCATTGCTAAAGAGGGGAAAACTGAAACAAGGAAGCCTAACTGTAATTTCTGCCTTCTCCTTTCCACCCTAGCAGTGCTTCCCAAACCTTTTCCTTCAGTACTGAAGGCTACTTATCAGAAAACACTTTTTACAGTTTGTAAAAAACTCCATTTTTAAACTATCCTGTTGTGATAATTGATTCATATATCATTATCCCCCCTAAAAAATACCCTAAACAAATCCTACTTTTACCCATTTTAGCCAATTTTGGAAAGCACTGCCCATCGAGTTAAATAGAAAATGGTTAATTATTTCTTTAAGATATGCATATGAATGTCAAAGAACCATTATAAATCTGGAATTATAATTGCTACAATTTTTTTCTGAATGAAGACTGAGGGAATTAAGGGAGGAGAGAAGGGCAATGAAAGATTTTGGATTGTTGAATAGACTATTTCTTGGTAATATTGAGAACAGATCTTAAAAAAATGAATATGCTCAAAGAGAAAAGAAGTGAAAAAACTAAAGCAAAAGTAGAACAACTATATGAAGACTAAGTAAGAACCATGAATTTATTATTATTTATTTATTTACCAGATTTATTTGCCACCCATTTTGTTTTGAAGAGACTGAGCAGCTTACAGCGTTAAAAGCATTAAAACCATAAAAGTATTCTTCAAATAATAAAGTTACTGAGTTACAATCAAAGATAGAATTATAGTTAAAAAATGTGGAGAGAAAGAGCAGGATGTGCAAGGGGAGGAAGAGCAATAGTACTTAGACTTATATACCACTTCATAGTGCTTTACAAAACTCTCTAAGTAGTTTACAGAGTGTATTGCCTCGAACAAGATATTAGAAGACCAATAGCTTAATCTCACAACAAAATGAAGGGAAGTGGACATAGAGAAGAAGGACCTGGAGGCTGTTTGGACAAAGCAAGAAAATATGTTCTACAATAAGAATGTTGTGAAAATGAGCATATTTATGCTAATGGGAAGAATGAAAAAGAAGAGTTCATGAAATAAGGAAATGAAAGGCATTATGAATGAAGAAATAATGCAAATAAGAGAATACTGCAAAATAAGAGAATACTGCAAAAATGAGGATAAAAGATATTTTATAATATGTGTAAATAAAAAAAGATACAGACCTGTGTACAATGGACCTGCACTTGATAAAACATTCACAGTGGTTCATGTCATTTGCACCTTGACATTATGCAAATAATACAAATTGCATCATTTGTATTGGGTAAGTAGCATAAAAAAAGATCCAAAACATATAAATTGTTGCTATGATGCAAATGAAATAAAAGGATATAAATGCTATAATTGTGTTTTTTGCATTACTTTTGCATTTAATGGTCATTTATAATGGACACACCTTCTTCTAGTTTACTTGTTAAAACAAGGTTTCATTATAGCTGTATAAAATGTAGTCAAAAAGAACAAGAAATTATTATTAATATTAAAAGGGCAGAGAAAATGCAACATATATTTAATGGAAATAAAACACTAGTGATTGAATAAAAAGGTCTAAACAAGAAGTCTTCAGCAGAGAGAATAAAATGAAAAACAATAAAAAATTATTTGGGGTGAAACTGAAAGGAGAATTCTAAAAAAAACAAAAACAACCATTTGAATTGGAATTATTGTCATACATCAAAATATAATTGCCCAAAGGGGAAAAACAGCAAATAAATAATACTCTGATTATTTTGAAAAATAGTAAGGCTGTGGATATAGATAGTATAACTGGAGAATATTAAAATATAGATGTATCTTGCTTATGGCTGCATGACTTTCCAAAATGTTTCTGAAGATTAGTGGCATGCATGAAATGATACATATGTTTATTCCATGCATAGAACACATACATAGGGATTAAGAATAATTTTAGAATATAGTCATTTCCAACTGAAGTCACAATTCAGCCAAAGAAACATTTGGGAGGATTTCTCCTGGCAGGATTCATCCTCTGCCAATCTTAGTGGTAATACCATTCCCACTCCTTCGGGATGTCCAGCTTGCCACGTCCTCACCAAAAGTATTACAATCAAGAGTATAGAGATGGATTTGAAAAGGGAATTCCACGTCTGTTGTATAAATGTCAACTTACCTGGATAGGCAGCAGAGAGTGAGGACAAAACTCAAGATTACCCACTTTGATTGTCTATAGCATAAGAAAGGAGAGAAAGAATCTCTGGCCGATCATCAAAGTTTTATTATTATAACCTAAAATAATAATCAAGTTTCAGTAATTCATACCATGCCTATTTCCTGACATGGTTCACCTCAAAGGATTTACATCTGGTATAACTAAATTTAAGATTTGCTTTTTGTTTTCTCATCTCATGTATTTAATGATTTTGGGAGATCAGCTTCTAGAATATTTTTAGTTGAATTCCTTCATCTTCCACCCACACAATATTTCCTATGCTACTGCCTACCACATAATATCAAGCATTATAGAGTCACCTGTATGCTTAACAGCCAGCAAGATATCCTTTTATTCAAGTCTTCAATCTTTTTGCCTCGAAATTTATCTTGAATAGTTGGAGCCTAAAACTTTGATTTTTGTCCCATCAATTCAAAGTACTTCATTGTTCCCAAATGTTTCACGTTTATTCTCTCTCTGCATACTTTAGACAGTCACTTTTCTCATGAGCAGAATTATTATTGTATAAGCAGCACTGTTTTTATATTTATAGTGTGCAGAATTACTTTGGGCTTTCAGGTCATTTGCAATGATCTGATTTGGAGATCTGACCAATTTTTACAGCCATTCTGAGAGATATTTTCTTGGTCTTCACTTTAATGTCCAACAATCAGTGAAGAAATTGACGTTGATATTGGATTGGTTGGATATTTTAACAAAACCGTGATCTAAAATATACTTCCAAAACAACCTACAATCCTTATAAGATAAACATTATGGAATTGTTTTTATTGTTCCTAGACTTCAATATTATTGATCTCCTGTAAGAAAAAACAAGATCTAAGAAGATTCCTGAACTAGAAGAATTCTGCTAGAAGAAAAAAAATTCAATAACAAGTTTTAGAAGGGCTTCAGCTAGTTCCAAGAAATACATATAGTTCTCAACTTACTATGATTTGTTTAGTGGCCATTCAAAGATAGAACAGCCACTTATGACATGTTTCACACTTACAACTGTGGCAGCATCCTCTTGACCAAGTGATCAAAATTTCGATCCTTGGCAACTGATGCATATTCATGATGGTCGCAGTGTCCCTGGGGGTCATGGGGTCATCTTTTGCAACCTTCTGACAAGCAAACCTAGAACTATGTTACTAACTTAATAGCTGCAGTGATTTACTTAACTTTGGCAAGAAAGATCATAAAATGGGGCAAAACTCACTTAACAAATGTCTCACTTATCAACATACATTTTGGGCTCAATTGTGGTCATAGGTCAAGGGCTACCTGTATTTGGAAGCTGTTATATCTGCCAAAGGAGATATTACAAAGTATTGACTGAAAATGAGTCCGAACAGTTTATAAATGATTGCACATAAATAAGTGTACGTTCACATTTGTAGAAAGATGTTTAACTTTCTGCCTTTGTGGGCTGTGTCAGTATTTGTTCTCTTAGGAATTCATTGAAACAAACAAGTTTACCAGAAGTGTCCACATTTTGCATAGAATGATTACGTTCATTTTGGCTGAAGGAAAATTAGATACAGGAAATATTCAAAACATGATTATGCTAAATTTCCCGGGCCATATTGATCCAGAACACAAATCCCCACTTTAGGGTGGGATTATTCCGAAATGCCTTTCACAAAACCAGATAAAATTAAAAAGAAAAGGTCAGGAAGTAGTAGCAATGATTGTCTATCTGAGCCAGATATAAAGCCAAGCTGCCTTTGTTGCTGCTGTTCGGTTTGTTTAGTTTGTTAAACCATTTCATCAGCTTCAGAGATTCATTCCTTGGCACATCCTTCCTCACTGGCTGAGTTATCTCTACTTACCTTTTCAGCAATCAAGCCTTCTGCTCCTAGCCTCCATTATGGTAAACACAGTATCTTAATTAAAGGACTTGGCTGGCTTGCACAACTCAAACAGATGGAGTCTTAATTTAATTAGTATACTTTAATTACCTATGATAATAAGACCTCCACCTGTGTCCAGGCCTCCCCTGTCCCCTAATTTTCCTTAAAATCAGCTATCAGAAGCAAGTGATCTCATCAGCAATAAACTGCAAAACTGTTGTTAAAATGTTTAAAGGAGGCCTCCTGCAGGCAACAGCCTTTTCTAGCATGGCATCTTCCCAGCTGCGGTTTTCAAAAGGTGATGGGAATTGTAGTCCAACACTACTGTGGATGCAGATTTCAAACTACTTCTTTCTTACAGAAGGAAACAAAAAAAATGCTTTTGCCCAAAGAATGTACATTCTGAATTTAAAAGGAAGAAAGAGAACTAATGGAAGAAGTAAAACAAGGCGTAAATACAATTATCTTTTGAATAGATTGATTTGTGGCAAAGGCTTCCTTATTATTAATTTCCAGTTCCAGCAACAAATTATTGCTTCAGTTTCTCATTCCTTAAATTCTATGCTCCATCTTCCAATCCCTCTGTATTTTATATCTCCCAAGGATGCCTACTTTCCATTGGAGTATTTTGAGAAAGAGAACTTTCCAAAGATCCCCCCCCCCCTAATTTTTAATAAACCTTGAACTTCTGAAATGTTGCTATCTTAATTTTTTTTACCCCTCCTCCCATATCAGCACTCTTCTCCCATACTCAGAAACCGAAGGCATTACCAGTCTGAGAAGTTTTGCCATGCAATGTGAAACTATTTTATTAAGGTAAAATTACTTCCCCTCTTTCATTTTTATATTCCTTATAATAGTGTGAAACATTCAAGATGCAATGGCACCCATCTGTCCTCTGCACATCTAATAACTTGAAGTTTAGAAAGAGACCAGCAAGTACAGGACAAATGAAATCTGAAATGATCCAGTTTTAGCCAAGGTCTGTGAATCAATACAGGTAGTCCCCGTTGAGCAACTGCCTCATACAGCAACCATTTGCAATTACAATGGTTGAAAAAACAACTTTGCAACCAATCGTCACATTTACAACCTTTGAAGATCTGCAAAGCAAAAGAAAGCCAAAGTAATAATATTATTATTTTTAACACAGCTATAGTTTCACTTAGCAACTGCTTCACTTAATGGTTGAGATGCCAGTCCCAGTTAGGGTCACTCAGTGAGAATCAGCCGCATTTCATTGTGCCTTGATACAAATTGCTACGGCTATCACAGCCCTTTAGGACTGGAGAGAGATGACTACCAGTCCCATTCTAGCCACAAAGGTTCCCGTTTGGTCTTAGGCAGTGGTGGGATTCAAATAATTTAACAATTGGTTCTCTACCCTACTGACCAGCTGGGTAGGCAGGGCTCGGTGGTCATGGAACTGGATGGGTGTGGCCAGCTCAACATCACTCATGTCAATGGGCGCTTTGCCTTAGCTATTACAATGTAATAAGGATTAACCGGAGAGGCAGTTTCTGTAGGCAGGCCAATAAAGTTTAGGCTAGAAACACCAGAATGTTTCCTTCCTGCCTTCCTTACAGGATTAGCCCTGTAAAGTGGAAAAAAACAAAATGAGATTTCTTCCAACAACCGGTTCTCCGAACTGCTTAGAAAATTAACAAGTGGTTCTCCCGAATAGGTGCCAATTGGCTGAATCCCACCACTGGCTTAGGCTAGTTTCTCCTCTCTGCTTAATATAGATAGTTCTCATGTACAATCTTTTGCTTAGTCACCATTCGAGGTTATGACAGCATTGAAAAAAGTAACAACTGGTCTTCACATATAGCATTCCATTGACCACAGGATTAAAATTCAGGCACTTTCTAACTGGCATGTATTTATGACAATTGCAATACCCCAGGGTCATGTAATCACCATTTGAGACTTCTTCCCAGCTGGCTTCTGACAAGCAAATTCAATGAGGGAAGCTGAATTCACTTAAAGGCCACATGATTCACTTAACAACCATGGCAAAATAGATCATAAAATCAGGCACAACCCACTTAACAACTGTCTTGTTTAATAATGGAATTTCTGGTCCCAATTTCTGGTCCCATTAGCTGAGGACTATTTGTATACAAAGGGCCAAAGGGTTGCTGCAAAGATAATATGGGCATAGAACCATGAATGCTACTTTGAGCTCCTTGAAGTTCATTAATTTTCATTGACTTTCAGTCAATGGCTCCTGCAGCCTAACTTTCCAGGTTAACAGTAGCAATTACGCTGAAGAAGTAGAATGGTTAATCTTAAGAGAAATACTAATCCATAAAACAAATAATTATATTAAATAAACCAGAAAAAACAAAATGGAAGCCAAGTAATCTTGTTCTTTGTTTTGTATTGCAAATTGCCTTCAACCAACCCTAATAGGCTTCATTATTTCTTTCTGATCCAGAAGTAATATATAAAATAGAATAACAATAGAATAGAATGCAATGGAATAGGAATGGAGGTGAATATAGTGGAATAGGAGTGGAATAGGAATAGAGTAGAGTAGAAGAATTGGAAGGGAGCTTGGAGGTCTTCTAGTCCAGCCCCTTGCTTAGGCAGGAAACCCTATACCATTTCAGAGAAACAGTTATGCAACATATTTTTAAAAACATCCAATGTTGGAGCATTCACAACTTCTGGAGGCAATTTGTCAGCTTGAAGTAGTTGTGTCGTGATTCTCTTCATACTTTAAGCATTGAAATATGTCTTAAACTGCCTTAAGATTTAAGAGAGCCATTTTGCCCGTCATATTCCACGTACCCCCAACTGCAAAAAAAAAAAAAAAAATCTGAAAAATTGGATTGATTAATTAAATTAATTAATTAATTTGAGGGTGGGTGCCCAACATAGAGATCTGTGGAGACCATGTAGTTTGGGGGTCACATCTTAAGATTCTTTTGTCCCAATCATCAGATAGTAGGATGGAAGGCCAGGATTAGCCAGAGATTCCTCTGAGGAAAGGCCTTTCTCAGTTCTTGCCTCTTTCCCGTGCCTCCTGCAGGATGTTGAGACTTAAGGGTAAAAAAAAAACAGAGAAAGTGGGTGGTAGTGAAAAGGGAAGTGGGGGGGGGGGGCTGGCACTGCCTGAGCTGTCTGGTTTGCTTTTGAACTTTCCATAATTAAGCCAACTTGTCTCCTCCGTTCTGGAGAGACATCTTTTCAAGTCACATAAAAACCACAGAGAGCGCAACAGGGTGAAGCTTATTAAGGATCATTTCGACCTGTATTTGGGCAAACGTGCCCTGGAAGCATCAACAAAAGGAGCTATCCAGTGGCAGCTGCAGTAATCTTGGGGGTGGAAGGGGGGAGAAGATATATCTGTCAGCCGCAAAGACCACCAAGTTATTCTCCAGAAGTCATTCAGCAACCCAACAGATGGTTAGGCCTCTCTGCTGCCGCCAGGGGATTGAGGCTATAACAAAGTAATGAACAGCATACAAATGAAGGGTGTTGTGTGTGTGCGCGTGTGTTTTGTTTGTGTGTGTGTGTGATGTATGTATGTCCGTGTATAAGTGAAGCCTTTTCCAATCATTCAGTAATCATCACTATGGAAATTTTTTTCTTTCTGGCCAGAGCAGCTCATTTTGAGAGAATCCAACCCATCTGTCACAGATAGGGATCTCATTCAACAGTAGCCATCACTCCAGCCCTGATCAAATGCCACATACAATCCAACATGTGACATGCTATTTTCTATTAAGCCCATATACTCTTCACTGGGGAAAACTTTTCCAGAAAGCCAAAGAGCCGTGCCAAAGATCACAGAAAGCTATCTACAAAAAGAGGAGTTTTTTCTCTCTCTACTTAAGAACATCCAATGTGGAACACCTCCAAATAGGTCCCTTTTGGATAGCGCTGATTGGGCAATGGGAGTTTCAATCACCTGTATTAAAAGAGCATTAAGAGTAAACAAGGCTAATATACAATGACTGGCAGCAATTTTAATGTTGAAGGCAATGGCCTTATTGAAAAAGTCAGGAAGTAAATCTGGAAAGTTTTGCATCGTTTCACTAAATTATGATCCTTCTCACCAATAATGACCTCCTAGTGTGTTATGGGCACAGAAATATTAATTATGGCGTGCCTGACGACGAGTAAATTTTATTTTCTCTTAGTAGAGAAAAGGCAAAAATCCAGTACCGCCACCACAAGCTATTATTAGGAAGGGAGTCTCTGCAATGCTTTTGAATCCAATATGTCCGAGTTGAGAAATAGGTAGTAGCCAGCCTTGGAGAAGAGGGCAGGCAGGTCAAAATACCACCTGCAACAGCCAAACATAGTCTGTTTTCCCACAGAACCTTTCTCCAACCTATACTGGCACAAATATATAAATACACTTCACTTTTCACCTTTCCAAATCCTCTCTACTAGAACAAAAGCAGCTCTGTTGCTGCTTTTGTAAATATGCAGATGAATCGGAGCTGAACCAAATAGCTTTCAGACATTTGGCAGCTTGGAGTAGAAATAGCAGCAAAACTCCATGTATTGGAGTCCATTGTCTCTTCCTCTCCTTCCCTCCCAGGTATTATAAGGCCTCCTGCAAATCTGCTCATACAAAAACATAAATCACAGCACTGATTTTCAGGAGTTACATTCATTCAATTCAGAATCTGTGGGCTCTCCCCCCCCCCTCTGTGTGTGTGTGTGGGGGGGGCATTTCTGGTTTTCTACAGTTCATATGGGATACAACTCCATAGAACTTTGTCACAATTACTAGGAAGATTTCTTCACTGTATATCCTGCTAGTCTACTTGGAGGAGATCATTGTCCTGGTTTCAAGTACAATAATCATTGTATTCCAAACAAAAAACACACACACACATATTATTTAGAAAAGGGGTATAAAAGTAATTAATGAGAAAACCTACTACAATCATATATATGTGGGTTAATCCTATGTTTAACTTTAGGAGCATCAATCGTTACGTAAACCTAAAGCCCATATTCAATTTACTAATGCCAATTCATTAAAAAAATATGGAATAGAGAATGGCATTAGGATTTTAAGACACTTCTTCCCTATAGCAGCTTTAGGGGGTTCATAATGGCTGAAAGCTTCTCTGACCATCTGAAATCAGTGATATCACTTTTCAATAGGAAACATACCTGTCCTACCAAAGTACAATCTGTCTTAAGAGAGACTTCTAAAGCAGAGATGTAAAAAATAAAATTTCTGTCTCCACTAATTTCTGTGACAAGTTCCTGAATCTTTTGTCCTCAGCAAATGTGAAGTATAGCCCTCAGCTATCAAAGGATTGCTCATTTCAAGGCCTACCCAAAATGTTTTGCTACCTCACCCCAGGACAAGAAGCCAAACCTTTTCTATCCAACATGCAGAAACTTGGGGGGGGGGGGGGAGGAAATTATTGCACACAACTCAAGGGAAATTGTGTTTTGCAATACTGGATGAGAATCAGATATCCTGGAGTGGCAGATCAGGCATTGTATTTATTTTTTACAAGCAGTATCACCTTCTGCAGTATTGTCCTCTTGAAAAGGCAGGGCTGATCTTTTAATGCTAGGGTGATCATAGATTTTGGACAGAATGAACCCATTCTGAAATTATCTACAAGAGGTTAATTGCTGAGATCGAGTATCCGTGTGCAAATGTATAAACACACATGGGATACTCTGCAATTAACAGAGTTCTTAGCCTTGGTTCATAAATCATGCTAAACCATGAGTTGCTTAACTCTAGTTTATTGATTCGGCCCTAATTAGCTGGGTTCACATTAAATACTATGCAAAAAAAAAAAGAGAGCATGATTTAAAAGCCACTATGAGCAATTGCGTACAAGGTCTAAATCTAAAGCTGAGTTATGCAAAATGCAACCCTCCAAATGTCATTGAGATCCAGCCCCTATCAACACTAATCAGGGGCTGACAGGGAGGCATAATTGGAGTTGTAATGCAGAAAATTCTAGAGGGTCATAAATTGTCCAAATTAAATTTTCTTTTATTTCTTAACTCCATAGTTTCTTCTTTCTTATCCCTATTTTCTGTAGCACATCCTTTTATTTCCTTTTTGATTGTTCTAATCAAGGTATCACTTAGCTGTGCATTCCTCCCAGGAATTAATGTAATTATTATTGTTTTTATGTGCCTTGGTGTATCTATAGGGCTTGCATATTGTTTTAACAAGAGACTATTAGTAGGGTGGTTGTAGATATAATACAGAGGAAAAAGTTATACATTCACTATTAAGCTTAATTTTCATACACATACACACTGCCAAGGCAATTAACTTAGCACTGAAGCCTGTGTTAGAAATTCCAAATGTTTTTCTTTTGAAAATAAAAAGAAACAAAAGAAGGTAACAGTATTTTCTATTTGTAGATTCATACAGACAAATGAAATACGGTTGGCTTTTAAAGCATAAGGCAAAAGCTGAGGCATTTTTTTAAAAAAACAGCAACTCCCTCTGCTTGGTTTGTTGTTTTGCTTGTGAACAGACAAGCTGTTGTCTTTCATAAGGTGAGAACAAACTGCTGAAAGGGAAAAAATAAAATAATCTCTCACAATAAAATGAGAAATATCTTGGCAGAATCTACCACCAATAATAATTTAAAGCCCAAGGGAGATTGAATGAAAGATCTCTTTAGTCAATAACGGTTGGTTCACTGTTAGACTGATAGTTGGAAACAATCCACAAAGCTTCTGGGGTTTGAAGTTTGCTGTCCACATTTATTGTTTGCCTCGAGGAGGCAATGGACAACTTTTTCATTTTACTGGCAAAGAGGAAACCAAAGGCCTCTGAGTTAAGAACTCATATGCATAGATATGGGTTTTATAAAAGTGGGCATGGGGTGGAGAAAGTGAGTCATTCCTTTTCCGCTTACCCCTCTCTCATCGCACTAGAACTCATTAGTAATAGAAATTGATGGGCAGTAGATGTAAGACAGAGAAAGGAATTTAACACAACCTAACATTCATTTACGGAATTCATTGCCATTCAGGAAGATGATTACATTGCTTTAAAATGATATTAGATTCGGCAGAAAAAATTGTCAACATTTTTCAGTCAATTCACTTCATAGAACAAGTTAACTTGAGGACAAAGGGAGAAGAATCTTGCTTTTGTGAACCTGATGGAGAAGCTTTTCAGAAGTGGGTAGTTGGAACACTAGCTCCACAAAACAACTGAACTTCACTTTTAGCCAGTTTTTAAATAAACTACAGCTGGTTGTTTGATCATGCTGATCCATATACACGATGGTTGATTTCACACAAAATGTGAAACTCAGTGAAGTCCATACTATTTACAGAAATACAACAACATGATTTAATATTAAAATAGAATATTATTGCATTATTACTATTTATTAATATTTATTTTTATTGCATTTATTATTGGACTGTGAACCACCAAGAGATGATTGCAAATGAGGCAGTATACAGTCTTATAAATAAAACAAAACAAATCACCATATTACTTAGCATAATATGCAAACCACAGAAACAAAATGCCAGATGAAATTAAACTGGTCCAGTCTAGTCCATTTAAGGACTGGTCCATTTAAGGAGGATCTCCTTAAATGTGTGATTATTTCCTATAAAACAAATATAACATTTCCTCAAAAAAGATTTCATTTGGAATAGCCAGCTTAAAGAGCATCTCTATTGACCATAAGAACAAAAATCCATATTATGGCGACATTTTTATGTGGACAACTAAAATGCATAATATAATGAGTGAGTAAAAATGGAGACGAAACTATGGTTGATATTCAAAGGAGTGTCTAAGGTGGATCAAAAACTCAAAATGGTAACCACAACTAAACCCACGAAGTATCTTCCTGTTCATATGTTGCTTCAATTCCAGTGTTTGGCCCATGACTGTATTTTTTAATAAACTAATTTCCAGTCACACCTTTGCAACCATCTTGATTTTTTTTAAAATTCCCTTGCAATATCTAGCCTCTGTTGCAGTATCATTCTATTTACCCATTTCTGACTTGCCTATGCCTATATTTTAAATTTCCTGCTTTTAAAATGGTGGCTTGATTTTGTTTGAGACACTGCATGGAGGGAAATAGAATTCTAAAACTTTGGCTAGTCAATTGTTACAGAAATTCAGTTCTGAGCTGTATGAGTCATCTTGATTACTAGTGATATTTGCAGGGATTTAAGGTTTAGAATATCTATAGGTTCCTCACCCCTTGTATATTGTAAGCTTTTTATATGTCAAATGACAATTTATATTTCCATGATATGCCTATGTGATTAACTTAGCCAGTGTTAATACTGGTACACTCTGCACAGCTCACAGGGGCTGAAATATATCACAAAACACTTCCAAAATAGCTTGGCATATAAAAGTTAGGCAGTAATACATGTTAGGTTCCAAAGTTCCATGGATACCAGTGTTTTCGCTAGACCTCCAAAAATATTACAGATCACAAATATAATTACATTCAAATTCTACTTCAAGACATTTTTCTTTAGCCAACAAAACTGCCATATATTTGTCAAAATAGGCTCTCTCTTTTTTAAAGCAGGCTTTTAAAAAATAACTAGGATTGAAATTAAGATTCCATTTATATTCATATTTGCTTCTGAGTTGCCAAAGATCAAATCTGTGGACACCCACAGGGTTATTTTTGACAACACAAACTGCAAATGTAATATAAAGATTTGTTGGATTCTAATTTGGTCCTGATTTTACAAAATGAAAACCTGAAATCTGAGTTCAGTATATTCTTTTGGGAAGCAGAATTGGAAAAGATGAAAACTATTTTTACTGAATATCGTAGACTAGTTGGAAGAAAAGTGCCCTGAGTTTCCCCAAAGAATCAAATAAATAGAAAGAACATTGCTTATTACCATCTTTGGATTTACAAGCGGGTTGTTTGTTTGTTAGGTAGGTAAACAAATAAATAAGGAACTAATTTATGCTTTACATAAATAAACCCTCCCTTTGTTGTGGGATTCAGCTCTCCCAACTGTTCATCTGGCTTACACCACTCTATGGTAGCACTAGCACAACACAAGCCATACAGGGAGAACTGCAATTTGGCTTTTGAAGGCAGACAGGAGGGGCATTGGTGGGAGGTTTATGAACAGTTTGCTGCAGCCCTGATCCTATCATTGCCAGATGGCTTCAGCTGTATCAATTACTGCTTTTTTTAAAAAAAAAGGTACTGAATCCCACTCTTCAGTTGATAAATGAAGCTTGAGGATAATACCACCACCAAATAATTATCCCTCTTCAAGGTAACGTTGATTAACCATTTAAAGGGATTTTGCAATAGACAAAATTGTATAGTGGGCTGCTAGACAGTTTGCTTTGGCCATAAAGGCACATTCTTCACCATCCACAGATGTACTGTCCCCTTTGATGAGGCTCCATGGATGATGGGCAAGATGATTAGATAAAATTTGTTTCTACATGTGATCAAAGGTAATGGCTATACCATTTTTTTTGTAGTTTTAGAGTTGGAATGAGCTCCAGATTTTTGGAATGCAGCTCCATCATCCCTCAGCACCATAGCTATTCACTGAGTGTAATTAACACTGGATCAGAAATTGCCAAAATATGCTTTTATTGTTCATTTATTCTTGGATATTTAAGAATCTCCTTTCAAATTTATTCTGATGTTCTTGTACTTACTTATGGCTGGAACTACTACTTCAAGCATTGTTGCTTTGTTACACAACTTTCTAATATTTGGAAACCTGCCTGCTTGCCAATACTTCTCAATCAGAAAAATTGCATCAAAATATATTATTTTAATATTTAATTGGAACATGGAATGCTAAAGAGCCTATGAACTACCAGAGAGGAGAGGTGATTGAAAAATGTGAAATACAGTATTTGCTCTTTGGTGCAGCAATGTCACACACTATATAGGAAAATTTCTCCCAAAGTACCTCCTCTTTTTAGAGACATCTCGAAGTAAAAAAATGTATCAAGTTAATTAAGCAGTATTAACAGAGATTTTTTTTTATGTGATACAAGCACAGGCAACACTGGGTTGCAGATCTATTCGAGTACATACATTATTCAAAGAACTCAAATATCTTTTTTGCTTGCTTTGTTGAACATGTCCTCCTTTCTCACTTAAATATTGATCTGGAGTTGTCCATGAGCAGTTCCTAAGCAGCTCACTGAAATATAAAGATGCCCAGATGG
Organism: Thamnophis elegans; assembly: GCF_009769535.1. Classification (NCBI taxonomy): domain Eukaryota; kingdom Metazoa; phylum Chordata; class Lepidosauria; order Squamata; family Natricidae; genus Thamnophis; species Thamnophis elegans. The sequence goes on from NC_045558.1 coordinate 103,638,011, forward strand.
ATGTTCTCAGAACTACTGTACTGAACTTTTCTAACTTTGGATGCATTTTTCTCCAAAAGCTCAAAGTAATGCTACTTCTGGAAATATATCTGTTTACTCCATCTGTTTAAAGGAAAGGCTTAAGTTCAAGGGCAGAATCAAAAAGTCAGGATGATTTCTGTTTGTTCAGCATGGATCTTTCACAATGGTACTTTTATCTCTAGAGAATATAGGAAATGTTGGCCTTCTATGATCTCATGGAGAGTGTTTAGGCTGAATTGACCTTATCCTTAAACTTCCCATTCCTGATACGATCTAACATGCTAAGTCAGCAGATGGGTGGTGCCACTCTTTCCCAATTGATTGATGAGGGATGAAAACCAACAAGGAAAGGAAGGTACCAAGTTTGGGGAGGTTGCACTCTACATATGTAATATCTTAAGATCACTTTACCAGAGTTACTGATCACTGCATGCTCCAAAGATCAAATCATCAAATGCCATCTTCCAGATGTCCTTACCAACTTGCTGTTTTTGTATATTTATTTTGCTTTTGGCTATTTGTATAATCTTGGATTGCTTACTGACATTCTCCATGCCATTCAGAGAAGTTTGATTATGGATTGAATAGAAATGGAGTATAAATATATGGAATGTGATTTAAGTAATATCTTTACATCACTTCCTTCCCCCTTGCAATAAAATATATATCTATGTATTTTAACACTTAAGACGTAAAACATCTGCCAAAGGAAATAGTAATACAGTATACAATTACTACTCAAAATTTGCCTTTTTGCCATATGAAAATGTATCTTCATCTATTGCCAGAAATGAGCCATAGAGTCACACTAAGTTCTTAGTGTTCCATGATCTGTTCATAGCTAAAATGAATAACATTCAATCCTTAGATAACACAATTTTTAAAATGGCTTTAAATGTGATTAAGCTTCCTGGAAAAGATCCATATTTTTTTAACAGAGGTCTAGATGGTACAGATAGATTTGGTGCACTTTGGTCAATATTAAAGCTATTGTCAGTCCTGAATGATTTTTCTATTTTTTTCCTAATAACAATTATAGTATGAATAACAAAACCAAAGAATAGGGCATTCTATGTATCAAATATAATCACAATCATATATACATACATGTTATGCTATTGTTCTGATAATATGATGGCATAACTCTGGACAATTCTTGCCCTCCAACATCCTATTCTCTATTTTCTACTTTAAATCTGGAATATATTTTAGAAAAACCAGTCATTTTTGTCATTTTGTTTGGGTTTTCATAGTACAGGTGTACTAAAGTTTCTACAGTGTTTAAATTTTAATTCCACTCCTTAAATTTGATGAACAACTCTTAATATTTAAGTTCATTCTTCAAGAGCTAGAGTTCTAACAGTTGGGGGGAGGCATTTGTAGACAACAATGAATACCAGGTTTCCTTAATTTTATACTAAGCAAAAAACAAGCAAGGTTTTCAAGTCCTTCCCAAATTTCTTATACATACTTATGCACCATCGACCACAGGTCCAAGGAAAATGGAACATCTCAAAAGCCTAAACGCACTGTGAACAGTGAATCAGATATATTCTTTTTGTATGTTCCACTTGGCTAGTAGGTAGCTTCAGCTTTTATTTTTCTGTATGTTCCCTTAGAATAATATAGCTGGAATAAGCCATTTAGATAGCAGAATCACATTCTCTATCCAGCATCAGTAACAGATGGTGACCAGTCTCTGCTTGAAAATGAGTCCACCATCTCATAACATAATTGGCTCTATTGTCAGACTGCTCTGATTGGACCTTTCTTCCTCTCCTGAGATCAATCATGCTTTTGCCTTCATTGTATATTATAATTTTAGCATCTAAAGTACACCATTCATAAGAAACCTTCTACTTCATAAGGAATATTCTACTAGATCGTTAGTTTTGTAGTGATTGACTTGGGATTATTAATCAGGACACAGCTTTGCTTATTTTGTTTACTAAAAATGTAGCTCTAAATGATGCCCCCTCCAATTCAGTGTTTGTTGCTACATGTATCTTCCCCTGGTACTTGCACAATGCACCCCATCAAGTCTTATTTCTGGTTAGAACACACAAAAGCATCTCATGCTGTGAATTAACAGAAAAGATAAGAGTTCAGAATAGAGCAAAAAAACAGCGTGAGAGCGCTAAAATAACAGCAGACTTATTTAAGCTTTGACTGCTTTACTTCCTAGTGTATTTTGTTAATTTTTTATGGATATGACAATTTTCTAAGTATGAGTCATAATGGGATAGGACAAAAGGTTGTCCTAGGCTACAACAGAACTGAGGAAACCAATACATTATTCTTGCTTGCAATTTAAGCATTTTATGTTTTATGACACAGGGCATTTTTTGGATATAGAAAAATAAGAAGCCTGGAAGCCTGCAATTATTTTTCCCTTTCCTGATTTTATCATTTAACACTCTTTCTTTATAGACAACAAGCTCCTGCCAGAACAGAAATAAGTGGCATTAATGAATCAGTGGACATGTTTGGTAGAATAAAACAATTTCTCTTCCTGTTCTTAATTGTCATCAAACCCTTGTCATCTTAGCTTTTTCTTATTGAGAAATGGACTTAGGTTAAGAGAAACAAATATGGATTCAAAAGTATGTTTTGGGCTATTTCCTATACTAATTGTACTTCTATTATCCCAGGCTACTATACTTCTGTTAAATGAACCATCCATCACTCTCCCTGATTAAAATGTGTCTCTTCGCTTGAAGTCACAGAAATAAAATTTTCCTTCCTTGCTTGGAAGCAGTCTCCTAAGTTACTCAGGATGCACATTCTTAGTCTTCTTTCCTTTGGGGAAGAAAAGGCCACACAGATCCCTGAAGAGGTTGCCTTTCTTGCCCTTGAGCCTATGGCTCCCCCAGGGAGGTGATTGCCAAAACCAGCCTCGCTTTCCAGTCAAATGCCTCCCTGAAGAGAAGGCAAGGCTGGTGATGTCAAAGTCCGTTTAACTTCTTGCAAGAATGTCTGCATCTTCCAAGTAGAAGCTGAGGCAAGAGACTCCCTGAGCAGTTATAGCTGCTCTTGCAAATCCAATGGGGATGAAATCTTTGTCAAGTAACAGCAAACCTTTTGGTAAACAACCCAGCTTCTTTTCTTGGCGTAATTACAGCAACCCTTTTATTCATACCTAGAGAAGCAGATGTGATGCATTGCTAACAAATCTTGCTTTCTTATTCAAAATGCCGTTTTAAGCAGGGAAACTGGGTTTACTGGAATCTTGCCGAACATGAGTAGTGCAAGCCTAATGGATAAGGCTTCAAGCAAGTTTAAGATCTGAAAAATTGCTGTGATACGTAAAGGTTTCTTTGTCTTCCAAGGTCAAATGCAATGATTCCATGTTAATCTGTCTCTTACAATGGAAGATCCATAGTTGTAGTCTAAAGTGTTAGCCAAAATGCAGAAGCCATTAACTATTCCTTAAAATGCTAACAAGGGGCAAATCTATTTAGAAAGATGCCAGGAAAAATGGTATTTTAGCTGGCTACTAAAGTCAGTTTTTTTAGGCATCTTTGCTGTGATTGTGTTGATCAGCCTGTCATAAGTATGACAATTACTTTAGGCGTCTTTTTAAAAATATTATAAAAAGGAAGTTGAACATTCCCACCTGAGTCACCACCACATATGTGTCATTTTTGGATCAAATTTTTTTGCTGAGAAAGAGTAAACATTACCGAGCTATAGATTTGTGTTTGTGTGTGTGTGTGTGTTTGTGTCTGTTTTTTTTTTTTAAGAAAAATCCCAGAACTCCTACAACACTGCAGGATAGATCAATATTATCCTCATCCAGTTCACAACAGGGATGATGGAAGGGCAATAAAACATAGCACATTTCTGTTGGAGGCAAGAATTTGCACAGGTTTCCAGAGTCTTAATCCACCTCTTTAACACTTGTCCACTAATAAGGATGATCATTTCACTCCTGTTTTCGGTATGGGCTACCAGTTCCAGCCTAAGTTAAGCTCAAACTGCTCTTCTTTCTTGGTATTTTCTATCTAAAGAATCTCCTTTTCTCTATACTTCTGCTTGTTAGTATATAGATCACTTGCTCATTAACTTCTTTTCTGGTTTGCTCTGCTTCATGATTAAGACTCGCCTATTTTCACCTTCTGGAAAACTTCTGCCAGATATAGGACCATTAACTGACACAGTTCTCTATTAAGGCCATTTAAAATTGAAACAGTTCTACCTGAAGGACTGTCCCATTTATCTGAACATAAAGATATTGGGCTCCACTTTCACTAGAGTTACCCCCTATTTCCATTTTATAAGGCAGCCACAACTTCTCAAAAGAAATGAACATTTTCTAAAGCAAAGTCAAGGGAAGAGTGGAATCAAAACTTAAAACCAAGCCACTGGTAAAATAAAAGGGAGATAACAAGGAAAATTATTTGGGTCCAAAAGGCTAATTAAAGAATCCAGTGAAAGCAAAGCATGTCCACAAGCTATAAAAAGTTTAATCAGCTTGAAAAGAAAGACTGAAAACTGAAGTTGGTGAGCGGGGATATCAAATGGGAAAAATAAATGAAGCCCTAAAAAAGGAGCAAATTTAAATTTCTGTTCAGGTCCTCCTCATCACTGTGCCAACTAGGTGGCAGTATGTAACTGGCTGAAAAACTAGGTAGATTAAATCTGGTCAGTACTTCTGTGAAAGACCATCACAAAGCCAAAGTTTGTGCACAAAAAAATCTCCCAGAAACCATCTCTGTAATGGAGGGATATTTTATCTTTACTTCATTGCTCTAGTGAGGCTAGGCAACATTAGGCAAAGGAATTTGAGGACATGTCCAAAAAAGCGCTGCATCAACTGCACTCCCGTTGTCTAAAATGCAAATCTTATGCTTATCAACAGAGTAAATTGTTATAATTAAATTGGAGTAGTGTTCCTCCATATCATATTACTTCTCTGCTTTTCTTTAGGGATTTTTTTTTCTCAAGCTTAGAGATAAAATGAGGATCCCATAGGACAGACTCTATCCATCCCAAGTGGTATGCAGTATCTCTACTTGAGGTATCGATAGGTTGAGAGATTCAGATACTTATCTCTTGAGCCAATTTCCTTTGTAGAAAAGGAAAAAGATAAAAATACAAAAAATAAAATACTGAAGAACTAATACCTGCCTTCATGTCCCCAGAGAGGGCAACTCTCAGAGCAAGATCTTACCAAAGTATTAAACCAATACCTTAGCAGCTGCTCCTATCATCCCTGGATGTGAAATATTTGCATCAATAAAACAGACACATAGAACTAAATCTAAACTTGGAGAAAATGGTTTTAGAAAAAGAAAAGAAAAGAAAACCCATGAAGACAAGACATAGCAACGCACAGTACAAAAGAGTAATTATACACACAAACACACCCCAAAAAAAACTCAGAAGGAGAAAAAGAGCTTTACCACAATTTTGGAACATTTTACCTGTAACAGAAAATGGGCTTAAAATGAAACAGGACCAAATTTTCTACAAACCAGTAGATGAATACAAATACTCTGTTGTTTTTAGCAACTCAGAACAGAAATCTTTGACACGAGTATTCATGAACAATTATTTTTTTAAAAAAAGATTTGTATGTGGAGGAGGAATCACGGGAGTCGAGAACCAAAAAAAAAAAAAAGAAGGAAAAATAGGAGAGGAACAAAGCTCCCACAATATCTAAACAATTAACCATTGTTCTTGGATATCCCATTCCAAGTGAAGAGGAACCACAATGGTTCCTGAAAACTGATAATGGCTGTCTCCATCCTACCCCTGTCTTCCAGAAAGTATATCCTAGAGCAGTCCCTTTATCAGCATTTTTAAGAAGCTTTTTTAGACAAGATTTATTCATCTGCTTCTTTCTTTTCCAACCCAATTCATGTACAAGACACAGCAATCATCTCATCATGGCTGGACGGTAAATGCAGAAATCTCAGTAGGGTTGGAAGGTCTGTCCTTGTTTCAAAAATCTTTCAACAGAAATTCCACTGATGCTTCCTTTCATGGGATTTGGTTTGCCACGGCCAACTCATTTCCCCCATTCCCCACAATTGATTTCCCAAAGAAAGGAAAATGTCTTCTTTGCTCCAAGCATGCCAATTTCTTCTGTGCTATCAGATGAAGAAGCCTCTTGTAGTTTTTTTCACTTTAAATTCCATTTAAGATTGTGGAATTGTATGCCTAGTCAACTTTTAAGTTCTTGACTCAGCCATTCAAAGGAAAACACACAGAAAATGCAGCAACAGAAGGTTGAACAATCCCCTTTCCCAAAGCGTATCCCTCCCCCGTTTGTCTCAAAGTTGACTTGGTACTGGTTTTTGTTTTGTTTAGAAGTCTGCATGTCCCAAAACACTCTTCCTCCCAACCCTCCCTGACCCACCCAAAACAAAATAAAAAACTCCACAGGTTGCACCATCTACCTGATGGTCAAGTTTGGAGAAGCAACTGCTTCTGTTGCTACTTCAATTTTTTTTAAGAAAAAAACAGACAAGAGGGTTGTGCAGTGGGGACCCAGCCTTAGGATTGCTTCAGTCGTTTGCGTGGGGGTCCCAGAAAGGGGCACTGTGCAGAGGCCAGTGAACGGTATGCCTCTGCTACCAAATGAGGGTGAGATACTACCATCGACTTCCAGCCTGCAGTCTCCATGACATCAGAAGCATGGCTGAAAATAATAATTAAGAATTCAAGATTACCAGACTGAAAAATGTTAATGAAAATCAACTATATCTCAGCTAAATATTACCAGTCTAAAAATGTGTCTCGACACAAGAAACTGTATTTTGCACTACACACCTTTGGACATTATTCTTTAATAAAGATATCTCTATTCCTGTACAACTATTTTGAGGCATATTTATTTATTTCTTTATTACATTTTTATGATCATCCAACTCAAATATTTGCGACTCTGGCATACAATAAAACAAGGTAAACAAAAAAGGCAAATAATCTTAAAGGGATGAAGCAGAATTAGTATTACTGCTGTTGCCATCTTCCTTGGCAAAAACAGTTGAACAAAAATGTCCCTTTCCAAAAAGGAGCTTCATCTATATGTGCAGTAGAGCTGTTGGATGATAAATTCTGAGAGCTGCAGCTCTGACACAACTGGACAGAACCATCTTGAGGAATGCTGTAGTAAGAATCTGTTTATTCAAGACAAGAACAAACATTCGAACAGCTGCTGGCTATTTGCCATTTCTCCAGAGTTGACATCTTTAGGGTAGGAACAAATCTTGACACAGAACTTTTAGCTACTCTTAGACACAATCGTTTCCCCTGGTAGCCTGCAGAGGATCTGAATGTAGGTTTCATCATCCCCCTTTGCTAAGCTGAGAAGAAGAATAAGAGAATTCTAAGGTATCTCTAGGATGCAGACTCTGGAAAGACATCCTAACTTAAATAAATAAAGAAAAAAAGGTTAAAGGTTTCCCCTGTCCAGTCGTGACCGACTCAAGGGGGCGGTGCTCATCTCCGATTCTCAGCCGAGGGAGCCTGCGTGGTCTGAGAGACGCTTCCGTCATCATGTGGCCTGCATGAAAGTACGGAACGCAGTAACCTTTCCCACTGAAGCGGTACCTATTTACTCGCATTTGCATGCTTTCGAACTGCTAGGTTGGCAGGAGCTGGTGTGAGTAATGAGAGCTCACCCCACTGCGCAGTGCTCAGATCTTGAACCCAGGCTATCAGCTTTCCAGCTGACAACCCCAGCATCATAATAGCTGAGTCATCGCTCCGCCCATCCTAACTTAAGTAAAATGCCAAACTTTGCTTTGAAGATTATCCTTGCTAGATTTAACTCACTAGAATAAATAAAAAAAGCCCACTTACTAGTTTATGAAGTCAACTGCCTGAGTTTTTAGCTGGTCAGCACTGTGTAGATCAGCCAGAATTAGGATCTCTGCTGCATTCTCCACTGACAAATTGCTGCACAAAGCATCTTCACACATCACTTTCAAACGTTCCAAAGCATACTGCAAAAAAAAAAGGGAAAAAAAAGGACTGTTTAAACATGCATGCCAAGTTTTTCAAAACTTTCTGGCAACATGAAACAGCATCAGAATCCAGGCCACAAAGCATAGTGAGTTGGATAATCATACTTACAATATAACTAGTATATATATATATGGGGATTTAAGTGGGGCTTCAGTAAACATCCATTTGGAGCTAATCCCATGCCACATTATATAATAGGAATCTCTAAGAACTAATACATGCACAGTCATGTATGCTAGGCATCAGTCACTGTTGCTCGTAAAGAATGAGAAACCATATTTCTTAAAGCAAATGACAACAAATTAAAAGCAGAAACAATGCTGCACTTCACATTGCTGTGTCTCTTTTTAACCACAAAATATTCAAATTAGGGCCAACTCTCGATCCCAGAACTAAAATTTAAAAAACACACTGATTAGTTAGCAGAAATTAATTTTTTGGGCTGAACTTTGAAGAACTAAGCACAGGGAATATGCATGCTTGCATGTGAACCTATATTAGTTCTTTAGGTACCACAGCATCTCAGGATCTCTTCCCATCCTCCTCATAAACATTGGAAAGACAAAAATGAACTCTCTAATCATATCTTCACCCAAGAGCCCAATGGCAGATCTCTGGGGTTTCAGATAGGCATTGCATTTTGTTTATAGAATAATTACGTATTTTTCCCAAGAGACTGGAGGAAGACAGAACAAACTGTTCCATAACCTCTTGGGCAAGTATTAAGAGGTTTTATGTGCTGCCATAAAAGGTTTTGCTTTCTGTTTTCAAAAAGACACCCAGAGATGTTTAGAAAAGGGAACTATATAAAAAGTCACAAAACCTCTTCAACAATTAAACCCCCATTCAGTACCACCACTCTACTCGTGTTATGTAAGTGTTGCTGCAGCTAAGTGGGTGTTAAACATATTTATTACAGAACCATGCTGGAATACCAAGGTAGCTTTTGCTGTGCAAATACAAATGGATGAATGGTGGAAAAATATGTAGAAGAAAGGTTAGGGGGAGGAGTGTTCTTTAAAATGTTAACGCTTCAACTGCCATATTCTAAATTCATGTGTGCTTTCTTCTCTTAAAATATGGCTTGGATCTCCAGTGGGTTTTTTTTTTTTAACTGATTACTAGAGAATACACAAATAATTCATGTTTCTGGAAACCCATCCTTCTCAGTTATATCTCTGCTTCTAGTTCCATACTTGCAGCCTGGCTATTTCCTGATGTGCTGGGATACAATTAAGTATACAAGTTGGAAATTCAGGGAGAATATTAGATTGGAGGCAGATAGCCAGTGTGGAGTTTGATCAGAACAATTTTAAGTTATTCACTGAAGTATATACAAAGAAAGAGAAATGTAACTTGGTTTCACTGATACACGGAGGAGAGCCTTTTCAGTAGTAGCTCCGACCCTTTGGAACAATCTCCCCGTGGAGATTCGTACCCTCACCACCGTCCAGACCTTCCGCACAGCCCTCAAGACTTGGCTATCCCGTCAGGCCTGGGGATAAAGATCGTAATCCGTCCCCACCCGAATGATGAATGTTGTGTACTATTTTTACTTATGTATTGTTTTATGTCTTTCTAACTTGTACTCCCCTCCCTATATATTGTAAGCCGCCCTGAGTCCCCTCAGGGAAAAGGGCGGCCTATAAATAATAAAACCATAAAACCATATCTACCAATTTAATCTTAGCACCAGAATATTGTGCTATGTGAAACAATGGTTACGTGGTTGCAGACCAGCACAGATGATTTGGAGGTTAGAATGTGCTGTGATGGGAATTTTATATGTTTTTTTAAATCCTGACTGGTCTCCTCTGCCTATGTTATCCTCTGACAATAGATTTATGGGTTTGCTACATTCTACTTCAATAGGGTCAGCTTGTAATATTGGGTTCCAAAAGATAAAAACTTTAAGACATGCCTACTCAAGATTATGAGCAGGTAGAGATAAACAAGAGCTAAGATGGATAATATAGAAATACCCCAAATACATTGACATCATGAGTCTATTCTAGCCTCTCCCAATTTTTGTTTTTCTACAAGATAACAGCTAACTTTCCCTTTTACCTTGTCAGCAGCTGCAAGCAGATCGTCAGCCATTTTGTCAAGATTAGGTGCCTTTCCCGTATAAATGAAGCACATCATTTCTTTGAAAACTTCAGGTTCCACATCATTGATTTCAACTCGATTCTGTACCAGAGAGGAGAGGAAAATTATTATTCTGAGGCAAGAGATACCTTTCCTAGCCTAAATCTCTCTTTCAGCAAGAATAACTCTGTATGCAGGGGTGCATCCCTATATTTATATTGCTGCTTATCTCATTTAGTGATTCTGGGCGTCTTCAGATCTTTTAGGTTGATGGCTGCACCTGACCTCAGGTGAATGGCAACGATTGCCTTTCAAAAATATAAGTTAAGGTTAAGAAAACAGATTAAATTTAATTTTTGTATCTTATTAAAAGTCAAAATAACAGTTAATTTGTAAAAATATGTAATACTTTTCCCACTATATTACTGAAAAAATGAATTTGATGGTAAATTTTGGAATGTTCTATGTGCCAGATCCAAGATTTAAGGGCCTGTATTTATAGAGTCTGCTGTAAACTATGTATATGCAAACATAGGTTAAGAATATGTGTCCCTTATAGCTCTACAAGAAGACAACTTCTGCAACTTCTTCCTTAGCCTGTTTTTTCCACCAAGTCTACCGGTAATAAAGAAATCAATACAATGATACAATAGCAGAGTTGGAAGGGACCTTGGAGATCTTCTAGTCCAACCCCCCTGCCTAGGCAGGAAACCCTATATCGTTCCAGACAAATGGCTATCCAACATCTTCTTGAAGACTTCTAGTGTTGGGGCATTCACAACTTCTGGAGGCAAGCTGTTCCACTGATTAATTGTTCTAACTGTCAGGAAATTTCTTCTCAGTTCTAAGTTGCTTCTCTCCTTGATTAGTTTCCACCCATTGCTTCTTGTTCTACCATCAGGTGCTTTGGAGAATAGTTTAACTTCCCCTTCTTTGTGGCAACCTCTGAGATATTGGAACACTGCTATCATGTCTCCCCTAGTCCTTCTTTCTATTAAATTAGACATACCCAGTTCCTGCAACCGTTCTTCATATGTTTTAGTCTTTTAGTCTTTAGTCTTTCTCTTTTCTGCACTCTTTCTAAAGTCTCCATATCTTTTCTACACCGTGGCAACCAAAACTGAATGCAGTATTCCAAGTGTGGCCTTACCAGGGCATTATAAAGTGATCTTGATTCTATCCCTCTGTTTATGCAGCCTAGAACTGTGTTGGCTTTTTTGGCAACACAGTTCTAAGCTACATAAACAGAGGGATAGAATCCATTGTTAGTGATATCACTAGCAATGGATGTTATAGAATCATTCTAAGCAGAAGACCAGCTTTTTTCCCAGTCACTTTGGAAAGGAAGATGAGCAGCATATAAATTTAATAAATAAGTAAACTATTACTCCTATGTGTTATTTTATTTAGTTGCTATTTTAAAGAATTATTTGCATTTTTTCCTTTCTCTATTTTCTCAAGAGTTTACACCATAAATTATATTATGCTTATCTCTACCATATCATATATATAACAAGTAAGGTGAAATGTTTATATATTTATTTAGACCCTGACTCTATTCAGTTTCACAGAGACTACAATCTCAGATTAGCATCCACTGCTTCAGATCTAACTGCTGGAAATAAAGAACTTAAAATCAATTGCCCAATAACACTGACAGTTTGTTTTCATGGGCAATGATGGATCTCTTGTCAACCCACTATGGAAAACTAACTATCCAAGTTGCAATCTAGATTCATATCTCTTCTCTGTTCCCAGAGCAAAATGCCTTGTCAACCTTGACACCTTAACAAGACTATATTTCATTGTGCCTCTCTTGTCTGAGCGGGACCTTTGTGAGTTGAGGTCAAAAGTCTGCAATACTTTTCAGTTATTAGCTAAGGTTTTCCTCCACAATATCTTCCTGTCTGGGCAGCTCTTCTTACCTTTTTACTTTCTTCCATCTCATGTTCAAACATTGCACTGAAAACTGGGGAGCGGGCTGTATGCATGGTGGATTGGCATAAGGAAAAATGGAAAAAAATACAGTGTTAAACAGATATTCTTTCTTTCTAGAGAGAAATTGATATATATCATCAGTTCTTCTAATTCAAGCAATGTATAAAATGGACAAGTAAAAAATAAATTGTATGCTTGCAAGAGAATCAAATCAAAATTTCTGCCCAAGGGAATATGCATATGTTTTCCCAGCAATTTATTCCCATCTATGCAATGAGACAAAGAGAAACCCTGGAATTCAACTATTTCAATTTTCAGGTTTCCTCAATTCCATTTCTTCTTGCTACAATATTAGAGATCCTTTGCCATGGCTTTTGTGTTGTTGTGCACTTATCAACATAGAATATAAATGCTTTGTGATACTGTACTAAATTAAGAAATAATCAAACACAATAAACATCCACATATATACTGTACCACAGTGATCCCCAACCTTTGCAATTTGGTGGCCAGGTGGTGGGAGAGAGGGAAACTGGGACACACTAGTGGTGGGCCAACATACATGTGCAAGTGCCCGTCAGCCTGCTGCTCATGCAAGTTGAGCTGTGCGTGTGCATGCATGTGCTCCATCCAGCCATTCACATGGACCAATTCCAAATAAGCCATGGCTTAATAATGCGCCGTGAGCTGGGAGTTGGGGACCCCTGCTGTACCAGATAGAGATGGATTCTGCAATCTACATAAAATATGGAAGCTGGAACATCTATCTTGCAAAATCCATTCTTATTTTGCAGCCACAAGGATAAATTCTATATAGAACCTAGAAATCTTCCAATAACTACAAACCTTAATCTTTTGATCTGTGGAATTTCAGAAGAATTTAAAACACAGAATTTAAAATAGTTATGGTCAGTCCATAAAACTGAAGTGCACGTGTGATCACATGATCAAAATTTGAGTGCTTGGCAGCCTGCCTACACTTATGACTATAGGGGCACTTCAAGTCCTACCACCTACTTCCCTCCCATCTTTGGCCCCTGCAATCTGTGCTTCCTATAGTCCCGCACTCTGCCACCTCAGTTGAAGTTTGCTGACTTCTTGCTCCTGCTGCTGACCATGCATGCCTGGCCTGACCTTCTGCGAAGCAAGTGTTGGACATGTGAGGCCTTCGTCTTGTGGTCATGAATAATAGTTTCTTCACGAGTCCTATTTTTTTCTTCTGTTCAATTATATCCAATTCTCAGAGACTGTTGGACAAGCCCCTGCAGTTTTCACAAGTGGTTTGCCATTGCTTCCTACTTAGGGTTGAAAGAAAGTGACTGGCCCAAGTTCACCCAGCTGCCTTTCTGCTCAAGGTGAGACTAGAACTCAGACTCTCATGGTTTCTAGCCTGATGCCTTAAACACTATAACAAATTGTAGTCAATACCAACCTGCTAATATGGCTTTGTGAGCTTGAAACTCTTGGCCGGCTACACACAGGGAGCAGTCCGTGAAGCGAGAGTTTTCCCAGAGGCCTCCCAATTCATCAGCCAAGCGGCATTCAGGTACCTTCACCATGTTCATGGAATTCTGACCAGAGATGTTGACAGAGTCTTGTACTACACTCACCTGCAAGGAAGTATAGAAGACCATGCTCTTTATAAACATACTGGTAATAGCAGTAAAAATATATAGAAAAACTTCCCCTATCAAGAACAAATTCCAGAGCAATACAGACCATTTTGTAAGAGAACTCAGAAACACACAGGAAAAAAATTGAGTTTTCCTACCCCCCTCTCCAAACCACACTGAAATGAAGACAAATTATCAACCACTTCAAGACAATATATGAAATAAATCTACACATATATACAACATTGGAAAAAAACTCAGAGACAGCACAGAAAACCTATTTTATAGGTTTTACAACAACATATTCAATTTGCTATAATCCCTCTCTGCCTCTCCAACAGAAGACCTATCAGGTCTTCTATACCCCACCCCTAAATGGTCACTTAATAAATAGGGGATTGGTTCACACAATGCACTAGGTTAGATAAAATGAGTTCATGTAACTTATGGTCCAGGGTATTGTGGGAACCTACCTATTTATCAATCTATGTGAAGAAGCCTTTCAAATTAAGCCATAATATAGTCTGTATGAGCAGAGCATTTGGAGAATATAGCTGTTTCTACTGCAATCCTGGATTTAGAATGTTGTATGAATCTAAATAGTAAACTATCATATGTGCAGATAAATGAAAATTCAATTTTATGCTAGTTTGGGCCAAATCTCCCAAATGATTGATCAGATGTGGATGTGCATATCTTAAAATTCTTCTCCGTTAGGCAGCAAGTTAATACTATAACAGCAGGCTGTGTTTATCACTAGTCACATGTCTTTCTGAGCTGGCGTACCATCTGATGGTCCCCAAGAAAGAACAAAACCCAGGCTCCAGTAATGGAACACAGATTCACAAATTAAAAGCTAACTCATTTTTTAATATACAGAGGAAAAAATACTATCTCTAATCAAATCAAAAATCCATTTAGTCTGGCAGATTATGTTGCAGAATGCTTGATCTGTAGGAAGAACAAACTCAAAGCTAGGGTGAAAAAAACCTGTTTTCCAACTGCCACTTCTCAGCCCAAAGTGTTCAGAACGTATGAAAAGGAAAGTGTCATTGTGACTGTTAGCTGTGATTTTATAACTATGAAGAAATCTGAAATCAATCTTATATTTGGTTCTTTTACAAAAGTATACCCAAGAAGCAGATCTGAAAGTTATTGAAAAGGTACCCTCCCCTTGGCAACTGCAACTGAGACCAGAATTTCTCCAAGTAATGCAGTTCTAAAGTGCAAATCATGTGAATGCATTGCTTAGCGAAGGCAATCCCAGCAGTCCCTTATTATTTTAATTAAAATGGTTAGGCCAACTTCAAGTCATCTCCATGATTTTAGAACCACATCCACAGAGTTTCTTAACAGCAATGTGGAAATGGCTTGCCACTGTATTCTTCCAGATACTCATTGTCCTTAGACTGGCATTCTCTGAATGAGTCCCCTTCAGTGCAAACCAGATCTGACCATCAGGGTTCCTGATGTTAGCTTTTATTTTTCTTTACTGGTTGAAGTTGGGGAAATGTAATTATTAGAGAAAGTATTAAAGGGATGATATATATTTATTTAGAGTGGCTGCTTAGACTTTCTAGGAGTGGGGCAATTTGTTAAGAGTGCTTTTAGAAGTCAATGAAAAAGTTTTGAGTTGGGGGAAAAAAGTCTTAGTCAGTGTAGAACATTCTCCATTTTGATAAACTGTAGATATACT
This sequence comes from Thamnophis elegans, assembly GCF_009769535.1. NCBI lineage: Eukaryota > Metazoa > Chordata > Lepidosauria > Squamata > Natricidae > Thamnophis > Thamnophis elegans. The sequence goes on from NC_045558.1 coordinate 103,653,344, forward strand.
ACTAACCTGATATCTAATTCTGAGGCAGCACAAAAGCTGCCCTTGTTACCATGGAAATTTTGGAAGATGCTATCCCACATATTTGGAAAAGGCTACAATAAAATATTATATCAATACTTTTGCTTGTTTTAAAGTAAATTTGTGCTTTAGAATACAATTTACTTATTTACTGCATAATTTACTTACATGGCATGTGGAAACCTTCACAGAAAATGTATTTTTTAAAATTTGTAATTATATATTTCAATATCTCAATTTCAATTTCAATATCTCAAAATATTCTCTGAGTACCACAGTGGTGTAACTATCTTAAGTGTTTTGATTTTCATATAAAGCTAGACAAAATTCAGCACTGAGAGGAGGGTGATTCCAAATAAAAGTTTATCCATCCCAACACAGTGGAGATATTTAAAGTTCCACCTCCCCCAAAAGTCAACTTTATGATGAACAAATTAGATTTATGATAGGAGCTAAGACAACAAATTATTTTTATGAACACCTTCCCAAATGAAACCATGAAGTTCTACATCTTTCCTTACCTCACAGAAGAGAGTGAGCTTGTCATCTGGAAGGAGCCCATTCGCCTCATCTAGGAGAAAATCTCTTCTGATAAACTTCTTGAATCCCCAATCTTTGCCTTGCACAAACCGATAGGCTCTCTGGCTCTCTGGCAATGTACAAAGAGGTTAGCAATTTTAAAAAATAGAATAAATAAAAAGAAATTTGAAGACACACCAAACAGAAGTCTTTATTTTTTGCTCTGTTTGGGTATGAATAAAATATAAGTACCCAGTTACTGACTATGCATACCCATTGCTTTAGTTTCTTCTCCTTTTGCATTCAAAATAGAGAACTTGAATTTGGCTCGGACTTCACTCTTTGGACAACTGACCAGTAACAGATAGAGGGAAAGATAATCTTTACTTTCTTCATCCAAGCCCTTTGGGTTCACACGCAAACACCTGCAAAAGCAGAATAAACATGTTCAATCTCTCTATATAAATGACTCAACTACAGTGAAACAACTTTCTATCTACAGATTTTCTTTTCAAAAATTGTATCATGAATTATGATTATGCTTATTACATTTTAGTCTGCATTTACTAAAGACTATTGAACAATGCAATTTTGATTTCTTGCAATTGATCATAGAAAATTGCTAAGACACACTTACAAATGGGTAACTAAAATTCAAAAGTAAATGCAGCACTTTCTTTCCTCAACTGTTTCAAAACCAACTTCATCAATCCAGCCTTTTACTGACACATTTTTACAGGTGACAGTTCTGAAAAGTAATATTAGTAAATTCAGCAATAGCTGTCAATGAATATGAACCTAAAGTATAACTTTAAATCTAGCTTTGAGAACCAATGAATCTTCTGCTGCATCCTATCTGGCATTTAACTGGTCCTTACCATTTCAATTTATCATTAGCTCCTGATGAAAATGTTGAACTTTTGATGACCTCACCCATTTCCTCTCGACAAAAGCTGAAGTTATTGATGGTCCACATGTAGGAAAATTTGACCACTTTAATCTTTAAAAAGAACAGGAGAGAAGGGAAGTATTGGTTAGAAATTTACATACATTGTTACAAAAAACAAGATCACCAAAAAGAACCCCCATGTTCGAGAATGAAGGAAAAATAAATTTAAAACTCCATCCTCTTGAAATATCATAAATATCTCTTCAAGAAACTGTAATATGTTGTTTATCAAAGGCTTTCTACAATATTTCTATTCTTGTCCTTCTCTATCAGAAGTCTGGAGGAAAATTTATAAGCTTATTAAGTTAGTATTTTTTGTCCGGCACCAATTTATGTGGAAAAGACAGGAGTATGTCCACTTTGAGAAAAGATTTGCTACTACTGAATTCTTTTGCAGTAGCCCTTTTTAATGACCTGTGATTTAGTGGATGTTCAAATTTATGATGGCACTCCTTATAGTTGTAGCGATCACGGAGTCCCCATGGTCACTTGACCGCAATTCCGGTACCTAGTAACCAGCTTCAATTATGACAGTCACAGTAACCCGAGGCCCTGTCTCAACTGGAGATGCCTCTTAGTCATACCACTCCAGGTGCAGGGAAAGATGTCCTTGACTCTGAGAAAGGAATGTTATTTAGACTATATAACTCCCATACTCCAAATAATCCCCTCTCATTTTCCCACAGCATTTATTGTGGCAGGCCTGAAGGCCCAATGCAAAATATGGCTTCCAGGCCTGACAGGTCACATGATCACCAATTGCAATCTTCACTACCGGCTTCCAACAAGGACTAGTTTGTCCCAACTCTATGGGATGCTAATGTCATGTGGGCTTTACCTAATAACACAATTGGGACTGCCATCATAGTTGATGGGGTCAGATATTGATGCATTTTTTGATCACATGTCTTAACAGAATTCCCAGTCCCTATTAATGTCAGTAAGCAAGGACTACCTGTACTTGCATTCATGAGGAGTACAATTTGATGAGTTTCATGTATCTTGATTCCAGAACGGAATAGGAAAAGCTTCCGTTCTGCCTGTCCCTTCACAACCCTTTGGTTGTGTTAAGAGGAGTTCTGATTTCAATGATTATTAATATGTGCACAAAAGATTACAGCATAACAATTGCTAACATAACTGCAGGTAGTCCTCAACTTATGACAACAATTGAGCCCAACATTTCTATTGTTAAGCAAGACAGTTAAGTGTGTTTGTCCCATTTTATGGCCTTTCTTGCCAGTTGTTAAATGAATCACTGCAGTTGTTAGTTACATGGTTGTTAAATGAATCTCGCTTCCCCGTTGACTTTGCTTATCAGATGATCGCAAAAGGTGATCATGACTCCGGGACACCGCAACCGTCATAAACACGAGTCAGTTGTCAAATGTTTGCATTCTGATGATATAACTATGTAAGAACAATCGTAAGTGTGAAAAGCGATAAGGCATTTTTTGAGTGCTGTTATAACTTTGAATGGTCACTAACTGTTGTAAGTTGAAGACTACCTTGAATGTATTTTTAATGCTAGGTAAATGTCAATGATAAAAGAAGAAATATAAAAAGCAAACCTATCACATTGGACCTTTTTCTGTTTCAGTATAAAGTACATTTGTGTAATATTCTAGTTATAAGGCCCCTCAAAAGTTGCTACCCAAGACAAAGATGGGCACAAAATGTCATTAATCTGATCCTCACTTGATTTTGTTGAGTGGATGGATGTCTTAGCTATTCTAAACCTTAGATTGTTGGGAAAGCAACAACAATAACTGGTTTCATGCTCTGCAAGTCTGTTTTTTTTGTGAACAATTTTCATATGCCAGAGGTTCTTTTAATTAGGAGCATTACCAAAACCTAACATAGCTTCTAGATCAGTGTTTCTCAACCTTGGTGACTTTAAGTCCTATGGACTTCAACTCAACTTTAAGTCCACAGGACTTAAAGTCACCAAGGTTGAGAAACACTGTTCTAGATGACCACATGGTTACCATCTATCCCTGAGAAATCTGGCAAGAACAATATATAAATTTGGGAATTCCACACTTTCCAATTACAATTACTGTACAAATTACAATTACGCACAAATATTACAATTTATCAAGTTCAGTTATCTTGAAAATCATGTCACTCTGTAAAACACTTGCTTGAATCCAACTGAAAGAGAGGAAAATAAATGCCAGCTGATCTAAAGTCATTAGTTGATATTCCAAAGTGCAGGCATACTTGAGTGTAACACCAGCTCTCAGCAACAGGTCCGCTTGACATCTCTGCCGGAGGAGGAGGACTCGGTACCCTTGACATCGCCAGCTTGGAGATCAGATAGGATTTCACAGGTTAAAGAAATATGCCAATGTAATCTTCACCCTAATTGCACAGGAAGGGGGAGGGGGAGAGAAAGAGTTTAAATATGTAGCAATTTCTGTTTATTTCTGTTTATACAGCAAGATACCAAACTTAGTTTATGGTGTTTCAGTTATGCAATACCAAATCATCTCCTTCTTGCTGTGTTTTTGTATGAAATGTATACTTCATTCTATACATGCCCTGTCAAATTGTTACACTTAATGAAATATCAAAATATGGTTGGCTGTTCCCCAGGCTTGGGACATTTTCCAATTTCCAAGTCCCTAAGATCTTCCTCTAACTTATTTACTATCCTCATTTAAAGAAAAAACAGAATTATTGTCCAAATAATACCATTAGAACTGAGGGCCAGGAAATCAACTGCTACTTGCCAAAATTGAGATAAGAGACTATTTAAAGGAAGTGTCACTCTCACTTAAGAACGATGGATATAGTAAAATGAATGTGGAATTGGTAGTGACCAAGGATGGAGTGGTTTGTCCACCCTTGGTCACTACCCATGTCTTTTTCAATTCTTCAGAAATGATGGTGACTTTTCTTCCATTTAGTTATCAATTTCCTTATCCTTCCATTATCAAATTCCTTACTCTCCATTAACAAATTCAGAATTCTTCCTTTGTTGCAGGTATTTCCATGATGTAAATCCATGATAGGAGTGAAAACTTTGCAGTATTTACTCTGACATATTAGAGGTCAGAGTGACTTGGCCTTAAAAATGAGGTGATAAAGAGATTCAGCAAGATTGCACGATGTAACTCATTAACTGAACAGAGAACACAGAATAACCTTGAAAGGGACCTTGGAGGTCTTCCGGTCCAACCCCCTGCTCTAGCAGGACACCCTGCTCCAGTTATGAAGCACCCACAACTTCCAGAGATAAGGAATTTTACTGATTGTTCCCAATATCAGAAAATTTCTCTTTAGTTTTAAGTTGGATTTCTCTTTAATACTCTTCTAGCTGTTACTTCTTGTCTTGCTCTCAGATGCTTTGAGAAATAGGTTAGCCACTTCTTACCTGTAACAGGCTCTCAAATATTGGAAGACTGCTATCGTATCAACCCTAGTTTTTCTCTTTAATAAACTGGACATACCTAATTCCTCAATTGTTCATCATATAGTTTAGCCTCCAAATCCCTTATCATCTTTGTTAATCATCTCTGTACTGTTTCTAGGTCCCAACCTCTTTTTTAAAGAAGAAAATAATTTGAAAAGAAAAAAATAGTATGAGTAAAATGAGTTTGGGAGCACATAAATGTTGGGAAAGATTACCCTTCCTATGTATATATGACAGCTTGAAGTAACTTTATTATGTTCCTTTCAATGTATGTTGGTATTTCCTATGATCAAGCAATCATCAAAAAGACTTTTGACATCAATAGCAGCTTAATACATACAATTCAAATACATACTGAAAACAAAAGGAAGTTGACTTGAGCATGGGACATAATCATATAGTACTACAGTAATCACTGAAACTTTGGCCCACACCCTAGCTTACATTGGTTATCATAGTTAGAGGCATTCAGAAATAACTGTTTGTTGAACTTACATGACAAAACCTAAAATTGTTACCATTACCCTATTATTCAATATTAACATAACCCATAGCTAAACAAAATGAAATAATTTGGTTTTGTAAATCAGAGTTGGGTGACATTTGAGGCCAATAACCTCACTAGTGCTGTTGCCAAAAAAAGGCCAATGCAATCCTAGGCTGCATCAATAGAGGGAAAGTTTCACAATCATGTGAAGTAATAGTACCACTTTATACTACATTGGTGAGACCACATTTGGAATACTGTGCTTTTAAAAAACCTGATTATTATCTATTATCCTTTCAGGTGTTATTACCATATCATTTCCAGGTAGAGTTCTTGGCCTCAAATGTCATCCAGCTCTGATAACCAAATTATTTCATTGGATTATGTCAATACTGAATAATATGGTAATGGTAACAATTTTAGATTTACTTCGTCATGTAACATCTAGCACACAAAACAATTCCAGTTATTGCTGAATACTTCTGACAAATATAACCACTGTGAGCTAGTGTGTGGACAAAGATTTTTTTAAGGTTTTAAGAGTTTATGGGGACCAGGGGGAGCTAATACAATAAGTGAATAAAGCCAACTAGAAATGAAACACCTATACAATCACCCATTTTTTAAAAAGTGGAAATTCACATCTCAGTAAAGCATAACTCATTGACTAAGTTAAGTAGGAAATTTTGAGGAGATTCTGAGATAATTAAAAAAAAAAGGAATGGAACCAAATCAGAGTATGGATAGCCACCTCTTTTATAAAGCTTATGCAAAGCTCTTTCCATCCACCCGAAGTGGCAGCACGTTTTATAGCTGTGTAAATTGAACCAATGCGAAATGAGTCCTCTTTGGTTGAAGATTGATTTTAATAGGCTAATTTAAGAGCTTTGCCAGCTCCTACTGCATCTATAGTATACCCATGTGTACCATCAACCATATTTGTGAGAACTCACTGCACAGGGCAGAAAAAAAAAAGTAGGCAAAGGGAAAACGCTGAATTCCACTGGCAGATGAGAGAGTAGACAGTCAGATACCTAAATGGACTAAATAGAAATACAATTATTCTGAGAGGAAAAATTAATGCAGCATTGCAAATAATAAAGGAAAGGGTTCTTTAAACCATCCTGCAATCATTATTCAACATTTCCTAACCTTGCAACATTTCTAATGGCTTGGCTCTGCGGAAAAGAAAAAAACTTACTGTAGAAGGTGACCGCAAGCTATTAGCTTATGAGTACCTGATATCTGTTCCAGTTAGAAAGCGAAAAAGTGTGGCTGGATTCATGTATTTTAGATATCAGCCCGCTCCCACCACCTCCTCCCCATTCACATACTTTTAAAAAGTTTACACAGACCAAACAAAAAACCGTTCACTGCCTTGTGTAGCATCTGGCAAGATATGCATATCTACCAGCCCCGTAAAACTCTAAAAAAAAAAAAAAAAAATCAAGAATACTGCCACTAACATCAGAAGTGTGAGAGTTAAGCTAAGAAAAACAGATGCTACCGCAGAATTGTGCTTGAAAATGGGGGACGAAAGAGAAGAGAAATAAATATCGCTTTTGGAAAGCAAGCTTAAATATTTCTGCCCCCTTCAAACGTGGGGGGGGGGAGGAGGAAAGGGAATTCTTGTAAACTTTTCCAATATGATTGTAACATTTTTTATTTTGCACAACTCACATAAACTTATCTTTTCTAAATAGTAAAAATATCCTAAACACTTGAAATAATAGACATATAGCTATATGACAATTACCGCTCCTTAAAAGTTTCATTATCAAAAAGGCTGGCCACACAAACAGTCAATATTTGTACAATTTTTAAGATATAAAAAAGCAGACAATGCAACAATTCAAAATATTTAGGATTGGCTTCACACAACTGCATTAATTTCAAGTCTTAAAGTCAATCTCCATTAACTCTCTGCACTAATAGAAGGAAGAACTATACGAACCTTAACCATGAGCCACTTTCCCAAGAACTTTAGTCTTCTAACTCTGATCTGTAGCGGTCTTGCATTTAAGTCCCTTGTGAGCAGCAGATTCACTCATTTATTCATTCACTAGCCTATCATTTCAGAGGTCAGTGAAAGAGTACCGCCCCTTTTCCTTATTTCTGTATGCCTCTCCCCGCCTATTCAAGGACAGGAATTATTAGTATCTAGGTTTGTTATCTCCAGGTGTTTATAATAACCTTGGGAGTCAATCTCTCATATCCATTCAGTGCGATTTAATTTCTACATCCATATAGGGGCAGTCTACAGCAAGGATGAATAACCTGTGTTTTTCCAATTATTGCTGAACTCCCAGAAGCCCAGCCAGCATGGCTAATGATGAGGAATGAGGCTAGCTGTATTTCAGCAACATCTGGACTACAAAGAAGATACAAAGGCATAAATTACACGACAATTACACAGTTTAATGTGGGTTGTTCAGTTCTGGTCTCAACGGTTATGTGAACTCAACCATTGTAGCTTGTAATGTGTGATTTAAAACTTAATGTGCAGCCTGAACTCATCTGATTAAGTTTATTCAATAAACCATGAATGAACCATGGATTAGCATAACATGTAAACTTATTGAGATATACCTTTATATGATGGCATCACAGCATTTATTCTGCTAATATGCTTAACATAAGAAACTGCTGGTTCATGTGTAAATCTTTATTCTATGGTGGCTTAGTGGATGACTCTAAAAAGGTCATAAGAACGGATTGGAGTGTAATAACCTTCTTCTACTGTTGCTTCCCTGCAACCAGGTTTTAAGACAGCTGTGTGGGTTCAGCAAGTAGCAAAGAAACAAATGGTAGTAACTACTGATAGCTTAATGCAGTGTTTTTCAACCTTTTTTGTGCAAAGGCACACTTTTTTCATGAAAAAAATCACGAGGCACACCACCATTAGAAAATGTTAAAAAAATTTAACTCTGTGCCTATATTGACTACTAAGAGAAGTATTTTCCCACGGCACACCTTACACTATGTCACGGCACACTAGTGTGCCACGGCAGTGGTTGAAAACCACTGGCTTAATGTTCCACAAACCTCTCCAGTCCTTTTTAAAACTTTCAAATCGGTTGCCACTGCAATTGTTGGCAATGGATTCCAGTTTAACAATGCACTGTATGGGGCAAAATTTTCAGTGGTTCTTGTAACATTCACTTCAAATATATAACCTTAAGATCCAATGTTGGGAGAGCAGAAGAATCCTTCACATTAATCATTCCTTGAATATTTTGTACCTGTTGTATCGGCCATTATGCTCTTTTAAAATTAAAAAATATCTTTCCTTGTATAGGACTATTCCACTCTCCTGATCATTTTAATTGCCTCTTTTTTTGTAACTTTACTAGCTCGGTAGCATTCCTAAGGTGCAGCGATCAGAACTTCACACAGCCCCACCACAGATTTGTGAATTTGATTTATTAATACTACATACTACTATTTTGATACTTTAATGAACTGTCCCTTGTGCTTCAAATCTCATTCTTGATCAATCATTGCCACCTGCCAATTGCATGGGGGTATCTGCCCTCTTATCCCAGGCAATTGCTAAGGAATTCTGGTAAGAACATCAGAATCCTTTAAAAAATTAAAATATTTGCTAGGTCACCCTTATCTAAATGCTTGTTGGTACATCTTAAAATCTACATTAGCAAGATAAGCCTTAATTTGTAGAAGCCATGTGGCTTCTTTTCCAACAGAGCTCATTTTGTATTTGCTTATTTTCCTTTTAATGCTATTTTCAACTTTTCCTCCTAATATTAATCCAAATTAGCCCATAGTTTTCAATCAGAATTCACACTGGCTGTTTTCTAGTCCTCAGGAATAGATCTCAAGCTCTTTGATGGAAACAGGACTTAAGGAATTATTTATATGTAAATTTATAAATTTATAAATTTGGCTTAGAATGTCATAGCTCTCTGTCCATTTCAGTTTATCTATTCAGTTTTTCCCTACTATGGGGGAAAAAAAACTGGGGGACAGGCAACTCTCCTACGTACCAACTTCCACCAAGAGCAACAGCATAAGTTTATCCAATTTCTTTTCTAGTCCCTTATTCTCCTTTAGCATATGACTAATCTGTGTATGTTAACCCTTCAATGCACCCTTCATGTAAATACAGCAACATATTTATTACATTTTACTGTATTTTTAAAAATAATACTAACATGCAAATATGTTTGATTTTATCGACCATTTACATTTTTATTCCTGTGAGAAGTTGTCATAGGGGCCCAGTACACTGCTTTGCCCAGGGCCCATAATGCTGTTAAGACGGTCCTGCTCTGAATGATCTTCAAGCAATGTGGGAGGAAAATGTAAACCCTGATGCTTTCAACTTTCTTCATACAAATTTCTTCCTTTTCTTTTTTGTTCTTCTGAAATCACGTCACCAAGTTCCACTTTCTTAGTAAGCATCCATAGGTACGCATTCTGTTTCTAGAATTATAATTATTGTTCCCAAACAATTTATCATTTGAATTTTTGAATAAAAATTTGGGCACTACTCAAAATTAATTCCAGGGCTGTATTTTTATTTGTTGGTTCTATGAACAGCTATTTCAGAATACAATTCATTTATTGTACCTAGAAATTTGATCTCATCATGCCCAGAATATACATTTCACAATCTATGTGAGAATAAATAAAGTCAATCATTATTAGCTCTTATCTATATACAACAGTTAATATCCATATTTTGTTTCTTGGATATATGGTTTATTTGTATTATTGTATATCCATAGAATTAATTTCACCTATTTCTAAGCTATTCTTTAGGACACTACATGCTGCCTCTGATGAATAGGGCAACTATGTTCTTAGTATGCCCTTTCCTTTCTTTTTTAACAGAGGTTACAGGGAGTCCTTGACTTATGACTGTGATGGAGCCTGGAAATTAAGGACCTAAGTCATGAAAGTCACATAACCAAACACATGTTTATGACCTTTTTATGACTCATTAAGTGAAGACAGCAGACATTAAATGAATCCATTATTCATTATAAGCTAGTTTTTGCCAAAAAGTGGAAGTAAATGCCAGTTTCCAGCAAAACCTTTGTAAATCGCAGTCATATGACGGTGTGTGTGTGTGTTGCAAATGGGTCTACAGGCAGACCAAGTACCCAAATGCAGTCAGACATTAAGGATGGCTGTTAGAAATTCAAATCCAAGAAGTATATTCAGAGATAACTATACCCATTGGTTGCTTCCATTCTACTAGGTTTCTGTAGTAGTAAACAATTTGGGATCCCCCCCCCCCCCCCGCCAGCACCAAGTACTCTAACTCTCCCATCTTAGATCAGAGGCACCTACTTGCACATAAGCACTCCCTCCGTTCTTTCTCCTCTTCTGTTTAACATTCATCTGAGGCTGCTAGATGAGATGATACATTAGTTTGGGGTGAGGTATCATTAATATGCAGATGATAGCCACTTTTCATCTCTCTTTGCGTTATGTTATGGATGTTCTATCTCAGTGTCTGGAGGCTGCTGGGGGACTGGATGGGGCAAAACGGGCTCCAGATCAACCTAGATAGATAGATTGGCTGTGGATATTTGGATTCTCCAGAAACAAGGTTCTTTCATTTAGTTTTCCTGGATGAGGTTGCAGCACCCTGACAAACCTAGTGTGCAAGCTGGGGGTCCTCCTAGGCTCGCAACTCCTTCTCAAAGAGTAGGTTGAAGTTACAGCTAGGAGGGACTTTGCACATCTTCAAGTGGTATGCCAGTTGCATCCTATCTGGGCAAAGAGTAATCTCTTGTTTAGACTACTGCGGCACACTCTACATGGGGCTGCTCCTGAAGAGTATTCTGGTGGGTAGTGAAAGAGGTTAGATATATGGCACATGTCATACTAATTCTGGATGAGCTGCACTGGTTACTGGTGTGTTTCTAGATCCTGGTGGTCATCTTACAGGGCTTCAGATCAGGTTACCTCAGGAATCAACTTTCCCAAGAGTCTCTACTCATCCAACTCAATCTAGCAGAATAGGCATGTTGCAGATGTCATCAGCCAGTGTCGGCTGGTAGGACAAGGGCTTTTTCCTGCAGTAGCTGCTTTTCTATGGAACATCCTTCCTTCAGAGATTAGAATGGCTCTAACACTGTTCAACTTTCTTAAGGCTCTAAAACCCTGGCTATGTTCCAGAGCCTGGAGTGCTGAAGGTGTTAAAGGTCCAGTTTCCTGGCTGTATTGTTAACAGACCAAGTATCTTGCTGCTATGTATATTTATTTTGAGTGTTTTTATTGTTTATTGTTTTAAGTGTTTTTAGTGTTTTGATTTTTTTTGAATTTTAAGATGCCAGTGTCATTGATTCATATGAGAGGCTATAGAAATTAAACAAACAAATGTATCATAGACATAGCATGCCCAGCACACTGTGCTATTTCTTTAGTCCCTGGGGATGGAGAGGAAGAGCTACCTCTTCATCCTTTAAATACTGTGGAAGGGATCCCTTTGCTCATCATTGATGATTTCCAAATCACTTCTAGAACTGCAGAGGCATCGCAGCTGCTGAAGGCATCAGAGACTGAGATCGGCTACCTTATACTTGAAGGTTATCAACTTCTGCCTCTCTTTGTACCACCAAGGATATAGGTCTCAAAGGAATGAATTTACTTCCAAAGAATCAGGAACTTGCTGCAGAATCAGACAATAGTAACTTTTGGCCAAAGAAGAGATAGACAGGCATATCATATTTAGGGCAATATCGTTCCTGTTCATGTTCCTGCTTCTAAGTTGATATTTGTTATGATTAATGCTTAACGTTAGGCAAACTTATTTTTAGTTATAAAGAAGCACTGATGCTTTATCAGTCAGGATTCTCTTGTGCTTGAAAAACTAATTTCATTAAAAGCAATTGCAATAAATTTACAATAAAATTGTACTAAACCAATACAATTCAGTTAAACATTGTAAAAATAATCCTATAAAACAACAAAGGTTTAAAAGTGAGAAATCGGGTATAAAAAGTAAATAACATGGAAACCTTAGTGAAATAGATATGTCCCCGCATATAAAAAAGAGAAAACTGTAATAGGCAAATTCTACAATTTTAGGATACCAAATTGATCCCCCTTCTGATGTCTGCCAGTTTTATCTTCAGGCACCTCTGATGCCTGTCTCAAACAAGATATGGTCAAAGAAACTGGAAGAAGATGAGGGCATCAAAAGACTAACATTTATTAGATGGATCATTAATGTTAACTAATTAAAACATATTTAGATGTGTACTTTAATATTGCCAATATCTGATCAGGGGCATTGTCTGACCCAAACAAATTTCCACTCTGCTTTTAACCACTCTGCAAATCAATAATTAAGTCATAACAGACATCAGATAAATCGTTTGAAACCTTACATACTATTTCCAGATACTATAGTTCCAGTAAAGTCAATAAAGTTGGTGAGAAGCATTTTGGCATCTAAAGGTAATGTCTAGATCTAAGGATATAACCAAAATAACATTCTGAGTTTTCAAAAGAAAGAGCACCCCATTTTAAATAAGTTATTTATATCTTGACTATTCTGTGCACAGTATGAAATTAAATTGCCGACTGCACAGTGCTTGCTATATCAGGTGCCTTAAAGTATTCATCCTGTTTACCTTCATAATAACCTTGTGAAACAGGTCATGATTATTTTCATTTTGCAAAACAGAACCTGAATAGGGAGGAAGTGCTTTCAAAAAAGACAAACAGAGATCCAACAACTTTAATCTGACTTTTCTATAGTCAATTTCAGAGAGTCAATATCATTCCCTTTTACACTAGAAGCTTCTGTTTTTCCAAATCCAGCCTCTTGGTTCCTCCATCAACATCTCTGCTGCCAATGAGGAGGCTGACTACAGATGAAATCTAATGGAAGATTCAGTATCTGATTTCACAGGATGGATGTATTGATATCAGTGAAAAAATATTTATATAAAACTGAGTTTTGACAATTGGTAATTTACATAATCTTATGAAAAAATACATTATTAAAATCGGTATCTCTCAGCAAACTGTAAAAAAAAAAATCCATGTCAACTAACAGAAGGTGTTAAAAAAACATAACAGAACAAATCTGCACGGACTGTAGCCAGTAAGCCAATAAGAGTATTATCAATACAACTCTGTATTGCCACAAGAAAATTGAATAGATTTTTCAAAAGACAACAAAGCTTTCAGAAACACTGCAGATATCAAGATTAGCCTAGCACAGAGAGATTAACATCATGTTTTGTTTCTCTCTACCCACCTTCGCGCGCTCTCTCCCCCCTCCCTCTGTATGTGTGTGTGAGAGAGAGAACAAGTTTTTATATACTATTACATTAGGGTATTACAACTTTGAAAGAATCATTAATTTGATTTTTCCTGTGGAGAACACTTCTAAAGCAGCAGTTCTAGCTTTTATACAACATTATGATATACAATTTATGGACACTTGCTGTGATTTAGCAATGAAGAAACAAAACTTGTATAAGCTCAGAGGTTAATCTCCTTGTACATCCAAGGTTCCATGGTGCTGACAAAGAGTTCCAATGATGACTGAAAATCTTTATAAGTACCAGAACACAGTTTGTTTGTAAGTGACTGTTCTCCATCCCAAATCCTGATAGACATACAATTCAAAAAATTGATGCCCTACACTAGGCCATAATGTTTATCTGACTTTAACTCAGTGATTATTTCATTTTAAATTAGCATTATAAACGAAGCAGGCTTGTTTAAAAAAAACACAGTTAAATGTGCAATGTGAAAGCCAGTCACCCACAGCAATTTGGATTGCAGGTCTAAAATTCTATAGTATAGTATAGCATCTATAGTAACGTTTACCAGCAATGATGGAGCTGCAATAAAAAACACCCTGAAAGGAAATAATTGCCTATATTTGGACAATATTTTATATCTGGACATAAAATTCACAGAAAAACTCTAGATCAAGAATGCAGTTATAGTGATTGTCTATACTCACATACTTTACCCATTTACTACAGATACTTTAGTATACAGGCTTTCAATTTGAAGCATTTATGCCAACCTGAATGGGACTCAATTGCAAAGCAACTGGATGGTCTCTGAGCTGAGAGTCTATATAACCACCGTAGTTTATTATTGACAGAAAGGGCGATAATGTACTAAAAGAGAACCAGCACATCTTCAAGTGAGGAACAAATGTAAACGTCTTTGGTACCTAATATAAGTAAATACTTATTTGATTCATATTTTCTTCCTTAATGTTTCATTGTTGGCTTTTACAACCATACAAAAACAGCTTCTCAAAAAAATAGCACCTAGCACTTAGCCTTATATACCATTCCATAGTGCTTTACAGCAGTCTCTGGGCAGTTACAATGTCAGCCTATTGCCGCCAACAATAGAAGGCTGAGTAAACCTTAAACCCCATTATGATCGAACTCCATTCTGTGGGCAGAGTTTGCTTGCAATATGGCATTCTAACCATTGTGCCACCAGGACTCTTCTTAGGGTGTGGGAGAAGAATGTTCCTACTGCGCAATGCTCAAGGCTATTTCAAACACAATGATTTACCCACCTTCCCTGTTCTTCCCAGCCATCATCCATTGATCTATACATGTAAACAAACATGCCCATTTTTTCTTCCTCATCGAGGCCAGACTACCAATTCTTAGTCTATGAAACCTTAAATCTATGAAAAATAGCGAACTGTCCATGGGAAGCAAAAGACCTGCTTTGTAATACAGTGCAGTACAGGCCATAATAAAATTCAGATTTCAAAGTAACTTATGTGCTAGGCCCATTCTGAGTTGGGACCATGAGCTGGAAAGTTACCCAGATATTGAAAGTTAAGGGTAACTGCAAAGTGAGAGATAATATGAGAGGCCCTCCTTTGCATATGAGATAAGGAGAACAATTTGAACTTGAATAAGAGGAAGTTAAATGATGGGACAATGTATGGATTTTTCCATTTAATTTCACTATTTTAAATTACAATACAGATTCTGGTTCTGGTAATTATTTTTAAATTTAAATTGATTCCCTTAATGAAAAAAAACAGAAATGTAAAATATTAGATTCCATATCTACCACTATGCTGTTTCAAATGATAAATGGACAGATTCTAGAAGGCAGTATTTTAAATATTAAGCTAAAATCAAGGACACAGGGTCATAACCCCAAATTGACAGAAGGGAAGTTCAGAAATAATGTTAGAAAGTATTACGTCACCGAAATAGTGGTGGAAGCTTGGATCCAATTTCCAGTAGAGGTAGTCAATCATCAGAAACTGAGTTCAAATGTCCTTGGGATAAACAGATGTGTATCGTCCCACAAAAAAATAATGAATGAATAAATATTTTTTTTAAAAAATCTTAAAAGGTAGACTTAATGAACTAGAAAAGTTATTTTCTGCAGTCACCTTTCAATCTGTCTGTTTCTAGATTTCACTACTAAAATAACCAGGATTGGAAAAAATATGTGATAGTCCAGTTTGACAGGAATTTAGGCACATTGGATTTTCCAACTCCAACCAAAAAGCTGCCTTGCTATATTGTTGTCAATTAGCCAACATAATTCTCTATTTTTATGCCAGCTTTATATGTTTTTTTCCCCTTCAAATTGACAACAAGCTCTTTCTACTATTTCCAGCACAGACCACTGGGCGGTGCATAATTCACAGTCCACACTAGTATCTTCATCATCTTGCTCAATTTTTTTATTTTTAAATATGCAGCTATCTACTTTAAATTAATGATGCCATAATATAACAAAGCCAATAAACATAGATCCAGTAGCTTGGCAAATGTGCTCCTTAATATCATGTTGCCACAATTCAGGGATTTAGAACATAAGTACAGTGTGTAAATAGTTACACCTTTCCTATATTGGAAAAGCTAATTATTTACCTATAACTGGAATTATTTGAATTCCACCTATAGATTTATACATATAAGTATGCTCCTGGAAAGAGACTGCTCAGAATCTACCAGAGTCCCACCTTCCTTGTTATGTGACTATAGATTGCCACTTCTGGAATACTCAGTTTCTATGAGATCCACACTGTAGGAACACAGACATCACCAACACCATGAGGTAGGTGGGCAAGATGTATGAATTCAGACAATCGCTTCAATTATTTTAGTTGCAAAAATTCTTACCAAAGTTTTTACAATTCAACAGAAGGGATGGTGATGGTATTTAGTTTATTATATGAAAAGTCTCATAGACATAAATGAGCCGAGGTGGCGCAGTGGATAGAGTGCAGTACTGCAGGCCACTTCAGCTGACTGCTAGTTCTGCAGCTCAGCAGTTCAAATCTCACCGGCTCAGGGTTGACTCAGCCTTCCATCCTTCCGAAGTGGGTAAAATGAGGACCCGGATTGTTGGGGGCAATATGCTGACTCTGTAAACCGCTTAGAGAGGGCTGAAAGCCCTATGAAGCGGTATATAAGTCTAACTGCTTTTGCTATTGCTATAAAGTGATTTTCTTAAAAGGACTGTCATCTCAAACAATGTATTCCTCTGGTAGGAAAGACAAAGATAATAACATGACTGCAAGTAAGATGCTAAGCCAAAATAACAGTTTGGCAAAGTTCAAATAGATAATATCATGAAGGAGGTTTTTATTTTTGTGAAATTTGACAAAGGTTTTAAACCTAGTTGTGTAAAAAGCTCTTACGAAGGCCTTGTAACAAGCCAAGAAGACCTCTTTTAGTTTGGCTGTCAAGATTTTGAGACAAGATCAACTTCACTGTTTATTTGTTTTTGTGAGTTATATCCAATCTTTTGTACAGGAGCTGTAGCGGAATGTCAACTAGTAATAAAATATTGTTGAGACTCTTCACAAGTGGTTCTGGTTGCTTTTGCCTGACATTAATTTCGGCTCCTCTTGATTTCTCTCTCTCCAGCCTAGTTGAAGAGTCTATCACAGGAGCTCAAGGTGCCTATATAATGCCCCCTCCATTTTCCCCCAACAGCCTTTAAGATAGGTTTGATTGAGAGAAATATAGAGGATAGACTAGAATCTGTGTCTCTACACTCCTGGACCAATATCTTAATCAATATGTGGCTTGGCTCACAAAAGCACTTGGTACAGAAAACAGCTGTGAACTGAAGTGAGTGACTCATTCAATGATTCATGAGTGACTGACTGGGTACAGTTGAGCTGGTCAATCAGAACACTTATGGTCTATTGTCTATAGTATGCCAAAATAAAAATGAAATGAGGAATACATCAGGGCCACATCTACAAAGTGAGATGTAAAAATGAAGCAGATTTTACATCAACTTTTTTATTGAATAGATAACCATAACATTGGCTAATACAAACTGGGCAGTTTGATCCAGAGGAAGCTTTTAAAAGCTTTGAATACCCTTAAGCCATTAATAGATCCAGCCTACTGATATACTGAAATGCTCCCAGAACAGAATAAGCTCCTTGGAATAAGGATTCCCTTCTTGGACTACTGTAATGCGCTCTACATGGGGCAGCCCTTGAAGAGCATTTGGAGACTTCAGCTTGTCCAGAATGCAGCCCCGTGAGTGACTGTGGGTGCACCTCGGTACACCCACGTTACACCTATCCTCCGCGAGCTGCACTGGCTGCCTGTTGGACTCCGGACGCGCTTCAAGGTGCTAGTCGTTACCTTTAAAGCCCTACATGGTACTGGACCTGGGTACTTGAGAGACTGCCTCCTGCCGATTACCTCCCTACGACCAATCAGATCCCACAGATTAGGCCTCCTCCGGATACCATCAGCTAGCCAATGTCGACTGTCGACCCCCCGGGGGAGGGCCTTCTCTGTGGCTGCTCCGGCCCTCTGGAACGATCTCCCCGTGGAGATTCGGACCCTCACCACCCTTCAGGCTTTCTGCAAAGCCGTCAAGACCTGGCTGTTCCGGCAGGCCTGGGGCTGATGAGTTCCCAGCCCCACTTGAATTGTTGCGATAGTTGTGTAGCTTTTAATCTGTTTCTTGTATCTTGTTTTTGTCTGTTCGTTTTTTGTATTTCCCCCTTCCCCACTTGTTTGTTAGCCGCTTTGAGTCCCTCGGGAATAGGGTGGCATACAAGTATAATAAACATAAACAAACATAAACACAAAATATAGAAATATCAGTAATATCAGACATATATCAGAGAAGAAACACAAAGGTACAGCCAAGCCTTGGTAAGATTATCTGTGTTAATTATTGACACGAAGTTGAAGAAAGATACAAAATTAGTGATAACTGAATTTAAAGAGATGGTGTGCATGTACCAAACTTGTAAGAGGCAAATCTGAAGATGGATGAAACACAGAAATACTTGGAAATCAACATAGTCCTTCTCCTGTTGTTGAGAAGATAAACATGGTAGAAGGAAAGTGACTGTCCTGGAAGCACAGAAACATTGCTCCTAAAGCCATTAGATTTCAACAAGGAACTTTATCAAAGGCTTTTTGAAAATTCAAGTATATAGTTCTGATGGAATTATCTTCATCCAATTGTATATAAACACTTTCAAAATCTCAAAGTTTGGTCACACAAGATTTTTTTTTGTAGAATCCATTTTTCTTCATAAACACTTATTCTAGCAATTTATATAGAAGACACACTAACCTAACCAGCCTGTAATTCTCTGGGTTTTTCCAGGTCCCTTTTTAAAAACTAATGCCACACTATCTTCCAATTCTCAAGCACTTGAGAAATATTACCCAAGCAACCATTTTTAGACAGAATGTGACGCTAACAATTGCCCTGCCAGTTCTCATTATAGGACTAGTACAAGATTCTACAGAGTTACCATCATCTGTTTCCTAATTACAAAAGGAGCCTCAAATCCTCTTCAGTAAGACTTCTTGGATGAATTTTATGTCTAAGCAATAGAGGGAAATAAAGAGAAGACAGAAGTGCTTCATTTTTTTATTTCGTTAATTGCTTGGGACTATGAGATAGAGTGAGACGGGGAACCTATATCAATGATAGGTGACTGGAAGAAATTTGATGGGAGGGAGGAACTGGAGGAAAAAGTGGGCAGGACATAGGCTGACTTCCCTTACTGTCAGGTGGCCTCCTACCTCGGGAAGTCAAAGCAGGACACCAACCTAAAGACAGTGCTTTGTAACTTCAAATTCAGCTGCTCCTAAAATATGCTTATATAGGATTTAATCCTGAATGACAGCACTGACCTGCTTTATGGAGATCTGGCTGAGTGAAGAGGAAAGAAATACCTTCTTATTATAGAGACATTTGGAATCTGCATTTCATCACTCCCCTTTTCCTCCCCCCCTTTTAACAATTTCACCCTTTTTTACAGCCAAAAGGTGAAATTCAGGAAATGCTAGGAGTCTGAACACAGCTGAAGAAGCTATAATAGTTGTAGAATCTGCTGCTTAATAACTTTTCCCAAAGACTGGCTCACAAATGGATGAATTATTGCAATGAGTCTTTTTAGCAAATGTTTGCAGGGTAGACAGCAGTCTGCTGCACATTCTTTCTGAAAGCAGAATGGGGATAAAGACTGCCCATCCAAAGAAGGAATTGTATTTTCTTCCCTGCCAGACTTAGCCTAGCAAAGCAAAAGAAATGGAAGCTTGTTACTTGATCTCCATTTCTATTGACAAACAAGTCAATCAACAACTATTAAGCACAATAACTAAAGGAACTTGAAAGTTCAGAGGCAACACCCAGATACTAAAGACAAACAATATCCGGTTAGTTCCATTTAGACCCAATAGTAGTGTGCTTTCAGGCCTTGAGCTGCTATGGATAGAAAGTCTGGCCTAATTCAGCAACACACTTTTACAGGATGCAGATAGTGATATGCTCAACGTTTATACAGCCATTTCAACAGCAAGAGAATCTCCTTCAGTTCACTGGTTATTCTGCAGGCAGAAGATACAGTTCTTGGTCTGTTCATGATACTACTTACCTGTTAGATTGCTCAACAGATTGATTCATAAGGCTATCTACAGATTCTGTCTTCTAATGACCCCTCCAATTTTCTCCTTTGCGGGTACAATTCCCACAATTCAAAAGGAGGAAGAAGGAAAGTCCCTATGAAGGAAAATTGTTGCTAGACTCTCAATTGATATTAATAACTATTGGATTGTGTCCAATAGTTGACACTTAGTCAAGGTAAAAAAGCAGCGCTCCAGCTGCAGCTCTCGGATGAAGAGATTATCTTGATCTTTCCCAGTTTCAGTTTAAATTTCAATATGGAAAGCAGATGTGCCCTTGAAGATATTGTTGAAAAACAGAACGAGAAAAGATAGGATTCTGGAAATTTCAGCTTTTCACCATGACCATGTTATATTGTAGGAATACATGGGAGGTCTTCAGTTATTCTGTATTTATCTTTCTGGATGTAAACAGAAAATGAAAGACAATTTTCTGTATATTTTGTGATGCAACCTGGGAGGTTCTATCTTCAAGGCTCTATCTTGCCTCCACGTTATTCTCCTTCTAATAAAGTAACTAGGAAAGATCATTTGCAGGTTTGAAGGTAGTTGTCAATATGCCAAAAATACTCAGGTTTATTTTTCCTTTTCTGTGGATCCAGAGTTGGACATCTCCAAATTCCCATTGTCTCTAAACTACAAAGAACTCCTAAATAAATGGACAGGAGAGTTCAGGGAGCAGTTTATGAAGCAGTCCATAGCAAATTAACAATTGTCTTAATAAATAAATGATTTAAACCATAAATTTTTATCTCCTGAGGGAAAAAAACAAAAGGAAGTATAAGCCTTTAAAATGATGTGCCTTTACAAAAGCTACAAAGCTTGTAGCACATTTGTGTTCCTTTCTTAGAACATTCAGACATATATTGGCAGTATCCCTTGAAAAAGAAATCAGAAGACTGGAGGAGTAAATGCTCACATTTTAACTTGTAAGAGAAAATGAAGTTTTATCTATTCAAAAGAAGGAGACTCTACAATAGAAACCAATAGTGCATCATTTCATAAGGAAGACAATCTAACAAAATAAGCCCACTGAATATGAATGAGAAAGAGATGCAAGAGATAGGCAAGATACTCTGCACCACTGGACTTTTGAAATGGCTCTAGGTCTTGGCAGAATAAGAGATGGGAGAAGTACCATATTTTTCGGAGTTAAGACGCACCAAGATTTTGAAGAGGTCATTTTTTAAAAACAGTTTTTTCCCTCTCTGGCCCCCAGGAGTACACTGCAGGCCTCCCAAACCCTCTGAAAACTGAGGCATGCAGAGAGTTTGGGAAATCTGCAAAGTGCTTCTGGGGGCCATGGAGGGCAAAAACATGATGAATGGGGGCTCGATCATCCTAAAGGGTAAGCCTAAAGGGTAAACAAATCTTTCCGTGTTTTATTTTCCCCCCCTTTCCCCTCACCGGCAACCACACAGAGCCGCTTGGCCCAAGGAGTGGCAGTGATCTCATTCCTTCTCTTCTATGAGGAGAGAAAGACACATGGGGGCTGCTGAATGGCTACTGCTGTGCTCCATTGGGAATGGCCCATTGGGCAAGGAGGGGTGGATCCCTTCCATTTGTATTAAAGGTTCCTCGTGGTGGTGCCAGAACAGCAAAAGGGAAGCCCAAAGAATACGACCTGGCAAGGCTGCCTCCTTGAAAAACCGAGCTTGTTCACAGCCCTCTTCGCAACCCCACTTCCTTAGTCTTGGCGTAAAAGCAGGTGCCAGGCTCCCAGCTACCATATTTCTTTGCTGCATGATAGATCTGGCAGATTGGAGGTGGGGGTGGAGGAAGAGAAGAGGAGCAGTCTCCTCTCCATGAGGCTTTTCTCAGGACACTAGATTGGGAAGTTAAAAACTTGGAATGGGATACAATCAAGCTCCTGAGATCGCTTCACTGCCACCTCAAAACACTGTTACCACAATCTCTGCTGTCTGGAACTGTCCGAGAAGGGAGAAGTGGGTTCTGCAGAGATTGCTATAACAGCATTTTTGGGTGGCAGCGCAATGATCCAAAGCTAAAGCCTTTGAATCAGGTTTGATTGTATCCCATTCCAGGTTTTTAACTTCCCAATCTAGCGTCCTGAGAAATCTAGCGTCTCTGAGGCACTTCTCATTTGCAGGAGAAGGAAGAGGATGGCAGTAACTGGGAAAGAAAGCTGCACTTGCAATCTGCCAAAAACTGCTGCCCAAAAAGCACAGCTTTCTTTCCCAGTTACTCGGAGGCTTTTGTAAATGCCACCCTCCTCCTCCTGCAAATGAGAGTTGCCTCAGAGATGTTAGATTTCTCAGGATGCTTGATTGGGAAGTTAAAAAACTGCAATTGGGTACAATCAAGTTTGATTCAAAGCCTTCTGTCCCGTGGAAAAAAGAGCAGCTCCACTCTCACGCTCTTCCCACTGATGCTGCTCAGCCTGAAACATGAGGATCATGGAGGAAAGCATTTTCAGGCCGAGCAGCAGGAGCAGAGAGAACGCACACCTCCTGAGCTGCAGAAAGCGTCTGCCAGCGATGACCTCAGAGCGAAGACGTTGTGAATGGAGAAGGTTCAACCCCCTCAGGAGCCACCAAGCCATTGCCACCTCTCTGACATCCGTGAGGATCGTGGAGGAAAGCATTTTCAGGCGGCGGATCCCCTCCCCAATTCAAAAAATAGTGCATTCGGAAGGCACTGCCACCTGAAAGCTCTTTCCTCCACGATCCTCACATTTCAGGTGGTGGATCTGGCCAGGAGAAAATAGAAGGCGTGTCTGCAGTGGGAGGAAACTCAGCGGATGTCAGAGGGGTGGCAAGCACTTGGCAGCTCCTGAGGGGGGCTTCAAAAGGCTTTCAATGCAATTCCCTGGGCCGCTTTGGGAATCAGATTCTATGTGGAAGTGAGGATCCACGCCGCCTGGAACCCCCCAAAAATCCGACGCACGGACAAGATGGGTGGGGCTACATTCGGAATATAAGACACACCCAGATTTTCACCCTCTTTTGGGGGGTAAAAAAGTGCATCTTATACTCCAAAAAATATGGTACATTGCTGAAACATACTAACCATCTAGGACAGTAACAGATTCCTGGTTAGATGAAGACACCACGTGTTTGAAAAACAAACCGTAGATCTTTCAGAGGAATGAAATTGTAATAAGAAACTTCAACTATGCCACCAGCTTTTTGAAAACAAATGTGTTCTTTAGACAAAATTTTTATCTTAATGATAAACCTGCCTCACATATGTACTATATTTTCCTGCAAGTAAAACATTTCCAATACTGTTATTTGTGGCATATCACTGAAACTGAATTACAGCTAGGAACTGCATAGATGATAATATCATAGTACCATAAAAGCAATATACTATGTACTTACATAAAAGCTCATCCACCATGGATGTATATGCATAAAATTTACAAAACCACTCCAAAACTGTAAATAAAACCACTTAAAATGGACAAGAATCTGGTCAGTATTTTCCAAGTACGAAAATGGGAAAAGCTGGATAACAAGATCATGAACACCTAAGGTCAGTTATGCATCAACTGCCAAGTTCTATTTTTCATTGTGATTGACTTAAAATTGCTTATTGGGAAATTCTAATTCTTCCACTGTCCCTATAACAATGAAAACAAGTTTGTCAAACATTTAACTATTTGTAACCCTAGAATACTGTGGCCTACAGTAGGGACTGATTCCTATCTAAATACTATTAATAAAGAGTTTCTGATAATTTAATGTAAATAAACAGATAAATAACAAACAAAAAAATCAAATTCTTCACTGAACACACTGAATCAAAATTTACTGGCCTTTTATGAGCATACAAAACTTACGATTTAATAACCAGTGGTACTTGGCCTATTGAACAATGCCTGCAGATATTTTGGCATTCCTGTTTAGACTATCCTACTTAAAATGCTTCATTCAAATTATGCCATAGATATCAGTTAGCTTAAAGTTACAGTTTTGCTTTGGCTTTGTAAATGCAGTTTCTTCTGCTACATCCATTCAGTTTGATGAATTTGTGTATTTAAAATTATTGTCATGACAAAGGAGTCACATTTGTTTCAAGTTTACCTTTCAGACAATTACCCTGACATTCTCTTGTAGAATTTATTGGTGCAATCCATTAATTAATTATTCAGTTGGAAAAATGACAGAATGGACAAAGTTGTCATACTTGGTACAAAAGCAGCAGTGAAAAGCCTCTATTTCCTTTCTTCTTATATCTTTTCCAAACAAAAATTTCTAAGTACTATATATATCTGAAAAAAACTCTATTAGTAAATGCATACACAACAACAAAATTATTATTGTTCCATGCCTTTCTGCCAGATGCTTAGTTTGGGTTTGATATTTCTGTCCACTTATCAAGTCCCTCCCAAACATCTTGGATTATTAAAGATTCTTTATAAAACACTAATAAAGATGGCCTTTATTCCAGTACTAAATTTAATTATGATGTTTACCACATCAATAACATTCCAATGGAAGATAATATTTGTAGCTCAGGACTAAACTGTGGAGTTGGTGCTCTCTGAGCTAGCTGTTTGTTTGCAAATATTTCATTACCTAATATAATTGATAAGGTTACCTAGTTTGGGTAATGAAATATCTGCAACCAAGCTGCCAAGATAAGAGCATTAAGAATTCTATCAATAACATTTTTGGCTTGATAAATTCAGAAGAATTAGCCCCTTGATTCAAGATGGATTGTGTATATATAGTACTAGCAAAAATTAAGGAATTTTCTTTTGCGAGGAATGTTCATTAAAAACGGAAGATATTCAGAAGTTTTAAACATGTAAAAAAAATGGGAAAAGATGGTTCCCTAAATTAAATCCACAAAGTCACTTTTTCAATCTTCATGTTTCAGCATGCCTTCTATGATGAGTAAAATTAAACAACATCAGAATTGGGAGAGAAAATATGCCCATTAAAAGAATATATATGATGGACCTATTTGGCTAAATCCATCATCTAAGACAGGGGTATCAAACTCAAGGCCCGGGGGCCAGATCCAGCCCGCAGGGTACAGTGAAGGACTGCCTTGCGGTGCTTCTGCCAGCAAAAACAGACCTCCATTTTCACTGGCAGAGGGTTGCAGGAGGACATGGCAGCCAAAAATGGAACTCGGGTGCCTGTTTTCGTTGGCAGAGTGCTTGGGCTACCACAGGCGCCCCCGACATAAATGATGTCGAGCTGGTCATGCCCACCTCGGCCACACCCACCGTGGCCTCAATAAAATTGAGTTTGACACCCCTGGTCTAAGAAGACAAAGGAAAAACATTAATAAAATTACAACATTCTGAAGACAATGTTTTAGAATGGGTTGACAACAATATAGGAATTAAATATAAAACATACATAGTATGATTTATGCTTATTCAACTGCCATAAAAAAGGAAGAAATTTGGTTTTAGCAAAAATAAAAAACTCATGGAAAACATTTCATAAATGTTATTTAATATCAAGAAAACTTAACATGGTGAATTTTACTGTAAATTTTATGTAATGGTGGAAATGTAGAGTAATAGATACATATACGGTAATCTTGTAAATGTCCAACTGTTTGGGACTAAAATCTTTATTAAAGTAAGACAAATTACAACTAAGAATATTAAATCCAAACCTAACTTTATTAAACTTTTTGATAATCCAAATGATACGTTAGAGTATAATTTTTAGATGGTTTTATTAATTGCAGCCATAGAGGCTGTCTGTGTGGAACACAGGGAAGAATTTCAGGATCTCCATATGGTGGCAATTATGTTGGAAAACCACTCATTCAAAAGCTACCCAATAAAAGATATCAATATTATAAAAATATAGGTAAGAGTTTAAACGTATTTTCACCAGGCAAAATGAATGACTAGTATGCACTTCCAGTTTCCTAGATCAGTTAATTAAACAAGGCTAGATGCATTTTGCATTCTTCACAGTATAGTAAATAAAATATTTAAAATGTAAACTGAATAAATTATATGGATGGTTGGTTGGATGGATGGATGGATGGATAGATGGATAGATAGATAGATAGATAGAAAGAATAACTGCATTTATTCTAATTTAGATCAAAAACTCAATTTTAAGACCACTATGCTGAATTGACATTAATACTTGATTGAGTGATTGTGTATTAAATTGTACATTTTGATACCTCGTTCATACATATTTAAACTTATTTTTCAGTGCCCCTTTTTGTTAATAAAACATGTTATAGATCTTATTCTGTACAGAAGAAAATACCTATGATGACAAAAGTGAAATGACTACTTACATTCCATTTTGTTGCCATTATAAACTTTGTACCTTATGTCGCCTTTCCCTGTACTAATACACCTAGCAAAGAACAAAATCTTTGTATTTTTAATGACTTTGGGAGAAAACAAAAATCCTACTAAGGTTTAGTCCTTGCTTTTCATTTTAATTAAACAGGCTCACTTTGACCTGATTTTTTTTTTTATAAAATAACATCTTTCTGCCTTATCCATAATCCTTATTTCTGTTAGTCAACTAAATTAACATTATTTTTCAATGTTGTAGTTTTTTAAAAAAATAAAAAATAAAAGCCTTGAAATTTCATATAAGATATTAAGCCTTCTAAAAGCCATCTAAACATTAAAACATTTTATTCCCGGAGTATTACATGAATTGTGTTAACTGAACAATAGATATTTTCTACTGCAGCATATTCACAGTATTCATTATTCAGGGGGCTAGATGTAAGATAAGAAAAAGAGAACCTTTCTTCCCGCCATGGCCACAGCAACAACTATGCAGAGTTCTCCACATTTGTATCAAATATTAGATGTACAGAATTCAATATGCAAATATTTACCTTAATCAAAAACCACTTGCAAGATCTATAAAATGACATAAAATAGGTGGTTTTGGTGCCTAAGGAGGGTAAGGAATACACTTCTTTACTTCACAAATTTCCAGCACTAACTTCAATACTAAAACAAGTTACCGATACAAATTCTTTTTAGTCATCTAAAAAGAAGCATATCTTAATGGCTGTAATGCTTCCAACCATATTGGAAAATATCGCTTGGTCCAGAAAAATTGACAAGAGAAGCGTGCCTTCATGGATTGCAATTTTATACATCTCTACTCAGAGTCCTATGGCCCTTACTTAAAAACAGAAGTGTAGTTGAACTTGTAATCCATAAATATGCATGCAAGCACACATACATATGAAGACATGCATCTGAAGAAATAAGCTACAGTTTACAAAAGCTTATGCTTTTAATAACATTTGTTATTCTGAAAATGACCGTTGGCTTACCTGAATGGTTGTTCTCTAGGCGCTGTGGGAGTGTCCAAACAAGCATGGGTTAACTTCAGCTTGCTGCCCAAGGACTGAGTTTAAATATTTAGTGTAGCCATGCCTCTTGCTCCCTTTGGAGGTCAGTTTGAAAAACAAGAATGTGGAGTCCAGAAGATGTCGTAAGAAGAGGTGACTCGGCTCCGCTAGATTACCCCAGGGTGGGGTTGGACATTCCCGCAGTGCCTAGAGAACAACCATTCAGGTAAGCCAACGGTCATTCTCCTAGGCGTTGCTTGGAGTGTCCAAGCATGGGACACACCCAAGCTATATAGTCCCAGGGTGGGAAGCAGAGATATCTCGTTGTTCTGGAGCCGCCAGGACCTGCTGCAGGACTCTCCTCCCAAAAGTGACCTCCGCAGCTGCAAAGGAGTCCAATTTGTAGTTACAAATAAATGGGGATGGTGAGTTCCAAGTTGCTGCCCTGCATATTTCTTGGATGGGCGCCTACATTGTCTATGCAGCTGAGGTTGTGGCGCTCCTCATGGAATGGGCGGATATGTGAGGAGCAACCGGCCAGGCCTGATGTTCGTAGGCCAGTTTTATGCAGGCACACAGCCAACGTCCGACAGTCGAGGGGGAAACCTTTCTGCCCATCGAAGCGGCCTGGAAGGAAACAAAGAAGGATTTGGACTTGCGGAAGGAGGCTGTTCCCTTCCTGTATATGCGTATTGTCCTTCGTACGTCCAGTTTGTGCCAAACTCGCTCCCTGGGGTGCTGGCAAAAGTCAGGGAGAATCACCTCTTGCGACATGTGAAACAAGGTGTTAACTTTTGGGAGGAAGGAAGGGTCAAGACGAAGAATGACCCTGTCCGGATGCACAAGGCAGAGGTCCTCCCTCACAGATAGGGCCGCCAGTTCAGAGATTCTGTGAGCCGAAGTGATTGCAATTAGAAAGCCAGTCTTAAATGATAAGTGGCGCAAAGTGATGGAACGAAGTGGTTCGAATGAAACTGAGGTCAATGTCTGCAGAACTACCACCTGGTCCCAAGTCGGGTACCGGTGGACCGTCAGTGGACGTAAGTTGGTAGCTCCCTTCAGGGAGTTACGATCCCTGGGGTGTCTGCTGAGTGGTGTACAGTCGTCTCTGGACAAGATGGTGGCCAAAGCGGCTGTCTGCCTCTGAAGAGTGCTGGGGGAAAGACCCTTGTCCAATCCGTCCTGAAGAAAGTCAAGAATCTGTGGAATAGTTGCTGCAGTGGCGACAATTCGACGTGGCAGACACCAGAATGAAAAGGCAGTCCAGGTTGCGTCATAGATGTGCACTGTGGAGGGACGTCTGGATGCATGGATGGCCTGGATGACCTTGTCCGAGAAATTGTCTTCCCTCAGGAGGTTCCCTCAAGTGCCAGACGGCCAACTGGAGCCACTGAGGGTCCGAGTGCTGAATGGCCCCTGGCTGAGGGAGATCTGCTCCTGAGGAATGCGCCAGCATTTGGTCACTGACAGGTCGACAAGGTTGGTGAACCAGGATCATCTCAGCCAGTGGGGTGCGACCAGCAGCACTTTGGCACCTTCCAACAGGATTTTCTTGATCACCTGGGGAATGATGTTGAGAGGTGGGAAGGCGCAAAGAAGAGCTGGAGGCCAGCAGCATCAGAGGGCATCCGCCCCTTACGCTCCGGGGTACTGAAATCGTGAAGCTGCATGTTTGAAGGACTGGCGAACAGATCTACCGCCGGAAGGCTGAATCTCTCGGACAGTTGGTGAAAGGGAGACAGATGAAGTTGCCATTCTGAGTTGCTGATCGAAGTTCTGCTCAGCCAGTCTGCAGTTATGTTCTCCTCCCCAGAGATGTGGTCCGCCTTCAGTGACCCGAGGTGGCGTTTGGCCCAACACCCGAGAGCCTCTGCCTCCAACATCAGGGCTTTCGATTGAGTGCCGCCCTGATGGTTTATGTACACTTTGGTGACAATGTTGTCCGTCAGTATTAGTACATGTGTGCCCTCGACATGCTGTCAGAAGTGGCGAAGCACCAGCCTGGCTGCCCTAAGCTCCAGCCAATTTATATTGTGGGCGAGCTCCGCTGGCGACCATCTGCCCTGTGTCACATAAGTCTGAAAATGGGCACCCCAGGCTGGCATCCATCGTTATGACAAGGCACTCTGGATCCTTTGCAAAGGATCCACCTGAGCGATGTGATGACTCTCGGAGGGACGTTCACAATCCTTTTGGAATTGCTAGCCTTGTGTCGTTGAACCAGGAGTAAGAACCACTGGAGCTCCCATGTGTGCATTCGAGCCCAGGGAACTACCACAATTCACGAGACCAGCTTCCCCAGAACATCCCCTGGATGTCCTGATGCGTCGAGCAAGGGATGTAATGCTGTCCGCTCATTCCTGCGCAAGGAAGATCTTGCAAATGTTGGAGTCGATCACCATGCCCACATATTGAATTCTGGAGGTTGGAGTCAGGTGACTTGTCTCCCAGTTGACGGAAAAGCCATGCCGTTCGAGGGTGTGCATGGTGAGATTGAGTTCCCGATGTCCTTGTGGAACAGATGACGACAGCAGGAGTATGTCGTCCAGGTAGTAGACGAGTCGTACAGATCAGGATCGGAGATTTGCTGTGACTGCGGCCAGGAGTTTTGTGAATGTCCTTGGGGCCGATGAGAGGCCTAAAGGGCCCTACATTGGTAATGATGGTCTGCAAACTGGAACTTCAAGAACTGGCAATGCGCTGGGTGTATGGCGATGTGCAGGTATGCCTCCTTCAAGTTGATCGATGTCATGAGATCACCCTGCCTGATGCAACTTAAGATGGTCTGGAGCGATTGCATCTTGAAGCGCCTGTACGCTAGGTGGATGTTGAGTTTCTTGAGGTCCAGTATTGCTCTTACCCCCCTCCCCCCAATGCTTTGGGGGCCAGGAAGAGGATCGAGTAAAACTCCCTGTCCTCCTGACCCAGGGGTACCTGCTTGATGGCCGCTATCTCCAGTAAATGTCTGATCTTCGCCTGCATCAGCTGGTGCTTGAGGGGCGATTTGGGAATAGGACAGGGGATGAAGGTCCATGGGGGCATTGAAAGAAACTCTAGGGTCAGACCATGCCGAACCGTGTTCCGAACCCAAGCATCCATTGTCGTCTCCTCCCATTGGTCGGCATACAACTGTAACAACCCCCAATGGGAGGGGACCGGTGATGGTCACTTAGTCTGCCGAAAGGAGTGGTTGGAATACCCCCCCAGAAGGCTTTGCGGTTCCCCTACTGCATATTCTTGTCCCTGAACGAAGACCTCTCATGGGAGCGGTCCTGCGTCTGGGCGTAAAGTCTGGTGTATCTCCCTGAGGAATAAGGGGTGTCAGCATTACAAAAGGGCTGGCTATGAAAAAACAACTGTCGCTTCTGGTCCGGCTTTTTGGTAACAGCCTGCAAGACCTTGTGCTTATCCTTGGACTCAATTAAAACCAAGTCCAAGGCCTCCCCAAAAAGCTTGCCACCTTTGAATGGGGCAGAAGCAAGCTTCCACTTTGCCTTCATGTCCTCCTGCCAGTGACGAAGCCACAGCAGGCGACACAAGGTCACATTGGAGGCAAGGGCTCTGAGAATTTGGTGGCGTTAAGCTAAGCATCGGCCGAATACTCGATCCCTGCAATTATTTTTGTTAACATCTTGGTGCGACCTAATGTCGCCGGCTGGGAGGTTGGACAGCAATTTGCACAGCCAAAATAGGGCCGCCCTACTGAAGTAGGAAGAGGAGGAGGAAGCCTTCATAGCCCACACTGTGGCCAAATGAGGCCTTCTCCGCCCTCTTATCCTCAGTTTTGAGTCCTTCCAGCAGATCAGCTGGGAGGACCAAATTCGAGGTTAGGGCCACTATGGGATCATCAACCTGGGGAAGCTTCAGGAGATCCTCTATGCCAGCTTCCATAGAATAAAGCTTCTTATCCACCCCACTGGGATTAGCCATGGAGCCCGGCTGGGCCCATTGGCATTGTATAAAGTCCAGCAATAATTGGGGACCTAGGACCAGCTCCTGAGGAGGGGTGGTCTCCTTGAACAGCCCAGCACCTAGATCCTGAGATCCAGCGGTTGGCTTATTACCCTGTTCGGTAGAATTCTTAACAGATTGTGCGGGAAGCCCCATCTGAATAGAGGCCCTAGCCTTGGTAAGAATGGCCCGAAACATAGAAGGCTTGAATAACCCCGAGAAGGTGGGAATGTCAGGAGCCAGATTGTTGTCCTCCGACAAATCTGGGGCATCTTGACCGCCCTCCTCCATGTCAGATGCTTCGCTGATGACTGAGGAGGCAGGAGGGGAGACCCTGCCCTCTTGCTGTGGGGGATCAGTAACGCTCGCTTTGGCTTTGGCTCAGCCTGGGAGAGGTAAGGTGAGGCCCAATTGCTGGATACCATCAGCAATCCCCTGAGAGATAGCCCTTGCAATCACCTCCTTCATAGCTGGGGACAGCTCAGGAGTGGAATCTTGGTTCTGGGGCAATCCCTAGCTACAGGACCAGGAGGAGGAATTCCCTTTTTCAACAGGGAACAAGCCTCCTCCATGTATTCCTTCTCTAGAGATGAGGCTAAGGACCTGGGAGATGCCCTAGAGGGGTTAGGGGAGAACCCTAACCCCTCCTCTACTACAGATGGAGATTCTTCTGGTGGAAGATCTAAAATTGAGGGATTAGCAGGAGCCTCGGCAGGCACAGCGAGATCCTTTTCAAGTCCCTGGTTGCTGAGCCTTCTGAAATTGCTTTTCTAGGGCTCTCTGGCGCCTCTCAGCCAGCCTTTCTTCTGCCCTGGACACCTTCCTTGGCTGTTTCCCTTTAGTTGGGCATGCTGCACTAACACCCTTGGCCGCAGGATTGGGCCTGCTGTGCTTACTGATGATAGGTCCTGCCTGCTCTGCAACCTTCTCCACACCTTTGCTGGCCATGGTGGAACTTCCAGCCCCCAAATATCATTATCCAGAAAGGGTTTGGAGAAAATGGAGACCCAAGTTGCAATGAAATCCTGAGGCAACAGCTCCGGCAGGTGATGCAGCAACAAAATGGCGCCAAGAAAAAGCTCTTACAGCACTTGCACATCCGCGCTGGTAATATGAAGATAGTTTGGCCTGGAAAGCCAAACTCCCTGTAGCTGCCAATCAAGGTCTTCAGAGGAGGGGGAGGCCTGCCTGGAGACCCAGAGCAAGGCCACTTGACCAACACCCCTCCCAGCAGCTGATCTGCTAAGGGACCAGGCTGCAGCACAGAAAAGAGAAAAAAGCAGCTTGGATTTAAAGCACGCACTTCTTTTCTCTTCCAAAATGGCCACCGCAAGTTTGGAGCAACACCGGGCTGCCGTTGGTGATCCGGAGTGCTCAGTAGAGCCTCCGTGATTAAGAGGGTCCTCTGACAGTTCACAGGGCCTCCTGACTCTCCTACCTGGAACTCTAGGCTCGCCAGTAACCGCTGATGAGCCTCTCAGTGCTGTCAGAACCGCATGGAGGCGCGGGAGGCTGGAACGCTCCAAACAGCCTGATCCGTGCTGAGGAAGGTTAATTAGGCAAAATAACTTCTTTCAAGGGTAAAACAATAAACCTAGGTCTAACTAAGGCTACAACTGTGAAAACAAAAGGCTACACTAAACTAAGTAGGAGAAATCCAGCTTGATATCCAAGGACTGGAAATCCCAAATACATCCTTTTAGGGCGACTGAGTTTTTCAAACTGACCTGCAAAGAGAGCAGGAGGCATGGCTACACTAAACATTTAAACTCAGTCCTTGGGCAGCAAGCTGAAGTTAACCCATGCAGTGCCTAGGAGAATTTGCTTTCTTATTTCTTTTGATTTTTGACATACATATACAATAAATGGGTATGTAGCACCATTTACACAAAACAAGGCCCTAGTATAACATGAAATCATGTCAGAACACAAACAATCACTACCTTCTTTCTTACATGACCTTGCAATGTTAAACTTCTATCAGTAAATTTAGCTACATTTCAAATTTCAATAACAAGGGAATGGAGGGAAAATTTAACAGTTGGCAGCATTATGTTCTTCTCTGATGGAGGTTTGCCAAAGTTCAAGCAACAATATGTTGCCTAGAACATTTGAGAAAATCAACACAAGGCAAACTCCTCCAATGTAAATTTCATTTAAAAACATTTCTTTTCAACTTGTATTATGCAGTAAGATTTTAGACTACCGTATCTTGTTCTGCACAACTATAATTTAACACATGTCCTAGAACATAAAAGTTTTTACAGTTTATTGTGGAAGAGTATAAGGGGGAAATGCTGCCTATTTTAGATAACAATTGTAACTTGAGTCACTGCAGTGTAAGGTCTGTATTTTGTATCTTTATCTGTAAGATCTGAAGCAAAAGAAAAACAAGAAAGCCTTGATACCTTCTGCACCTGGTCAGCTGGGTCCATAGAATATTAGCAGACAGAAATGGAAATGGATCAGGGAGACACCCACGCCAGAGACAGCGATGTCACCTGTAATATCAAACCTTTAACAAAAGAGAAAGGTGTTAAAGAGATTTTTAAAATAGAAAAAAGTGGGAAAATTGCAAACTAACTAACTGCTACATACTACACAACCAGTAAAAAAAAATGGCAATTTTTTTTTAATATAATTTGTAGAAAATGTATACAGGGTAAAATAGGACAATCAAAATAGAAAATCAAGCTCTAAAAAATCCTAGGGCAGGGGAAAAAGAACAGTCACTTAATGAATTAGAAAGAAAAATAGTTATGATTTAAACAAAAAAAGAATTGCCAGAGCTTTATTAATTGCTACTGGGCAACTGTATATTAGAGTAAGATAAAGTAAACACACCTGGGTGCTTAAATGGCACTGAGGCAATATTCTGGAAGTTCTCTATGAAAATAGCAAAAATGAAAGTTTAGCAGCACTGCTTTTGACTGTTCTGAACTGAAGAAAACTAGACGGTGCTCAAAATAATATAGCCTTCCTGGGGAGACACATTTAGCTCCAAAATAGAAAGAATCAGAGTCAGACTGAACAGAGAGAAGACAAAAGCAATGAGTCAACTGCAAAGTACAACATTTCAAAATACATGCACAAGAATGAAGAATTGCTTTTTTAAGATTTTTAGAATTTGAGTCAATTATTAATATAATTAAATATACCACCACATATCTTAATTTACAGCAGGAGAAGACAAATGGGAAATTCCTTTCTTTACAAAAGATATTCTTTTAATCTCACACATATATCCTTTCAATACAGTTAAATACAACAATCCTTCCACTCCAATATCAACAGGCAAGGCAACACTATTATCTTAGAAAAGTAGTAGTTAATATTCTATACCAATTAGACATAAAAATTCACATGTATTATATGTAGTATGTATGTGTGTGTGTGTGTGTTTTATTTGTGCTGATAAATAAATAAAGGGAGACTAGTATAGATCTATTTCAAGCTATTTAGCTCTCATCAGCTAGCCATACCCTTACTGGTTTTTGAACCTGGGCTATATTGCATACTAGGCATACTAGGCAGTATGCAATATATATTTATTTATCAGCACAAATAATAACACAAATATAACAAAGGCAACAGTAAAAATATTGGGTATATATATATGTGTGTGTATGTGTGTGTGTGTGTGTGTGTGTTATATTTATGCTGATAAATAAATAAAGGGAGACTAGTATAGATCTATTTCAAGCTTGAAATAGATCTATACTAGTCTCCCTTTATTTATTTATCAGCATAAATATAACAAATGTAACAAAAAAGGCAACAGTAAAAAAATATTGGGTTTCTGTCTGAATGGTCTCTTGTGACGAGCCGAAGACAGAGAGTGGAAGTGTGACCTTCCTCCCATATTTGGGCATACCAGGGGTTGCGACTTTAAATATATACTTCTCACCCTGGCTGGCTGATAAGGAATCGAGCTGTGTAGCTCAATGGTTAACACATCTGCCTGAGAGGCAATAGAGCACAGGTTCAATTCCCAACATAGGGTATGGCTAGCTGATGAGAGCTAAACAGCTTGAAATAGATCTATACTAGTCTCCCTTTATTTATTTATCAGCATAAATATAACAAATGTAACAAAAAAGGCAACAGTAAAAAAATATTAGGTTTCTGTCTGAATGGTCTCTTGTGACGAGCCGAAGACAGAGAGTGGAAGTGTGACCTTCCTCCCATATTTGGGCATACCAGGGGTTGTGACTTTAAATATATATATATATATATATATATATATATATATATATATATATATATATATATATATATATATATATATATATATATATATATATATATATATATAAATAAATAAAAGAGACAAATATTATTTAAACAAAAGCATCCCCACTTCATAATCAATGTACCAATCTGACAATGAAATGGATACATGCTATCAAATTAACTCAGAGAACCAAAGTTAGAACTTGTCAAGATTCCACTTAACATAAAAATCATCAGCTCTTATTAATGACTACTGTACTATATTAACTTCATATAGGTATATATGCAACTAAAATAATAATGCACATATGTACAGTGGAATCAGTAGTTATATGCATGCCTGAAATCCCTAGTATCAGGAGTAGCAGAAATATATATTTTTATTTGTAGATCTTCAAGTTAAAATATCTGCAGTATTTAGATTTCGAGTTTCTGGAGTCACAGACCGTAGTCTTAAATCATGCAATATTAAATTCTACAGAACCATCTTCTCAATGGCTGCAATTATTATTTGGTAGCATTTGCACCAATTTTCCCACCACCACCACCAAATCCCACAGACTAGCTTTAGATCAGAGGTGGTATTCAGCAGGTTCTGACCAGCTCTGGAGAACTGGTAGCGGAAATTTTGAGTAGTTCAGAGAACTGGCAAATACCACCTCTGATTGGCCCCACCCCATCTATCCTCTGTCTCCCAAGTCCTGGATGATCGGGAGGAAATGATGATAGAGGTAGCCATCAGAACTAGATTATAAATACATGGGGAGGGGGGGTGTCCAATATAACTTCAAGATGTCACTAAGCAATCCATCGTAAATTGAGGATTACCTGTAGTTTTATTCACCAGGAATTTCTTCACCTGGTAAATATGGCCTGTTGCAAGAACTCCTTGCACTAAGTATATGTTAATAATCACTGAATCCTGGCAGATACCACTCAACTTTCTGAGTTATAATACCAGCATTCCAAGGGACAAGGTAAGTAAGCATGCCTAGGGTAACAAAGAGTAACAGAGTGTAAGGTCCTGCCTCACCAGTCTCAAGAAAGCAGAACTCTTGAAACAATTATCATTTCAAAAGGAACTTTTATTGAAAGACAGTGATAGCAAAGGAGATGCAGTATCTGAAGTTTCCCACTCAAAGTTTTAGGTTAAACCACTATAAGCAAAGCCTCTCCTAATGTCCAGTTCAATATCGAATCAATCTCAAGTGCAAAGATGTTTTGAGAACCTTGGTAGAAAAAATGATAACTGTTAGTTCCCAGGCACTTGGTTTCTCTTTCTCTGGTGGTGAGATAAAGCAGATGGTTCAAAGCACATTCTTCTCTCTTTTCTTAACATAACCCGAGGCATATTCCTTTCCCCTCCCTATTTCCCACCAGGTAGAGCAAACCAAAGCAAATGAAATCTCATGCAGAGAATCTGCCCAAGTCTCCACCTCCCACTAAAATTGCAGCATCCTGATATGGAACTTTGGGACCCTGGCGCAGAGGCAATTTAGCGAAGACAGTCATAGGATTTCAGTTTTCATTTCTTATTCAACTGTCAAAAGGAACCACTTATAAAATTACTTTTTTGCTTACTTGGGGATAAAAAAGGTTGATTAGTGCACTATTGGTTTAGCAATGTAAATTAGTTATCCAATAGGAAGCTCCTGACTTAGAAAAGTAATTGTTAGCTTCTATGTAAGATAAATGATTCTTGGATTTCAGAAAATTCTCAGGCTTCTGCTGCGCCCACAACTAAACTTATGAGGTATAAGAAATCACGTCCAAGACTTTAGTTTTTAGAATAAGGGAAGCAAGGTAACTGTATGAAATTCATAAGCTTTTAGTCTTTGTCATAATATAAAGCATAATAAAATGAAATTACCATTTCCAAATTCAGTGACAGCTGGTAGTCAAAAAGCACCCTGAAACTGCACACCTTCCCTCTCTGAACATATCTCAAATAAGCATCATTTATTTCCAGAATGTAGATTTATCTTTAACAAAAACACTTTTGTCATGTCCAGATTTAATTTCAGCTTCTTCTCCCTCATCCAGCCATTATGAAGCTTAGGCAATCAAGTAATTGCTTCCATATAGCTACAAAGGAGGCTATACTAGTATTAGGTTT
The DNA here is from genome assembly GCF_009769535.1 of Thamnophis elegans. NCBI lineage: Eukaryota > Metazoa > Chordata > Lepidosauria > Squamata > Natricidae > Thamnophis > Thamnophis elegans. The sequence continues at coordinate 103,691,216 of NC_045558.1, forward strand.
CATCAGCAAAAGTTCTCATGTATATATCAAACAGCACAAAGACAAGTTGGGATTCTATGAAATACTGTGTAGGACAATTATGCAGGTATCAATGAATTAAAGACCCAATTTGATCTAGTGGTTAAGGCACCAGGCTAGAAAGCAGGCAACCATGAGTCTATGTCCCACCTTAGCCAAGAAAGCCAGCTGGATAACTTTATGCCAGTCACTCTCTTCTCATCTTAACTCCCCTCACAGGATTTCTGCTGTGGGGAAAAATGAGGAAGAAGGTATGTTGGTATGTTTATCACATTGTGATATTTTTAAAATAATAAATGACAGGATACAAACAAATTAATATTAAATAGAAATCACTGCTGAGAACAGAACTTTTGCATTGGACTAGAACCACTGCAAAAGAAGGTTCTCAATGCCCAATCAGACAGTCTAGAAGGATATCCTAGTTGGAAGTATCAAAACCCACCAAGACATCCTGTTAGTTCTAACTCCCCTCTCTATTTGTAGCACAGATCATCCATTGTGATGGTCAGTCTCAGTACCATATGTCGGAGGAAACAATGTTTGAGGTTGATCCAGAAAACTGGAATTGCGAGGACACCACTTTCTCAAACAACTTCCCCAAGAATGGAATATATGAGATTAGTCTGTAATTAGAAAATCTGAGTCAAGGAGAATTTTTAAAATAAATATGCTGTAATTATTTCCTTTTAGCTAGAAGGAGCACATCATGCACTTAAAAAGGCACCTCACTTAACCATGGCCCTAGTAGCCAACCCCAAACAAGCTGGCTGAATCAGAAAGGAGGGTCAAAGGTTAATCAAGCTCTCATCTCTCTGCCTTCACAATATGGACAAGCAGAAAGAATCAATATGAATAGGTTATCCCTGATCTGCTATACTCCACAATTCCATCTTTTACATATACTGTACAATATACAGTATATGACAGAAGTGAATACACCCCCCCACATTTTGGCTACAATATAAAGTAGTGAGTATACAGCTTGTATAAATGTAAATGTGCTGTCCCCTCAAAATAACGCAACACACAGCCATTAATGTCTAAACTGCTGGCAACAAAAGTGAGTACGCCCCTAGTGATAATGTCCAAATGGGGCCCAAATAGCTGGTTTCCCTCCCTGGTGTCATGAGATTCATTAGTGTTACAAGGTGTCAGGTGTGAAGGGAGAAAAGGTCTGTTAAATTTGGTGTTATCTCTCTCTCTCTCTCATACTGATCACTGGAAGTTCAACATGGCACCTCATGACAATGAACTCTCTGAGGATCTGAAAAAATCAATTGTTGCTCTACATAAAGATATACTTAAATACTTACAAAATATGAGGGGGGGTGTACTCACTTCTGTGGTATACTGTATATATTGGTACATCATTTTCAACAATTTTTGCAAGACTCTTAGTACACTAATCATTTTCTCAAGTTTTTTTTTAAAATCCAGAACAGCCAGTTCTTCTTTTCTTGAACTTAATATAGCACCTTCCTACTGTAAATCTAGTACTCAGGCTGTGGGACAAGTGTCTATTTCTATGAAAATATCACTGCAGGACAAAACTTTATTTTAGGAAGTCTGGCGAATTCCTCCTTTCACATCCTTGTTTTATGAACAATTTTTACCTAAGCACAGTGGATCATGATTTAAGATGCTATCTTAGCCGAGTTTAGATATCATATTAAGCCAAGCAATCTCAAATTATGTGTCCTGAGCAAACTGAGGGGACTACAAATTGGGGGGAGGGGAGGCTTGAATACACAGTTATCCAAGCAAAACCTGAAGCAAGTACTGACACAGTTCGTTTTGTATGTGCAAGCCTTTTGGCTCCCCCCCCCCGCATTGTCCAGAATAAATGCCCATTAGCCCAGATCCACAGTTTACACTACTCCATGTTCTCCCTACTAGTACACACCCATCTTAAAACAACAAGCTCCCTTTTGTCTGATTCCCTTTGCTTATTTCATTAGCAGTTATATGGAGATATGGAGGTACCAAAAAAAAAAAGACCTGTGATCGCAATGCTTAGCAACTGAGTTAGAAGGAAGCTGCATTCAAAGCAGAGGCATTAGCAGCAGTTTTGAGGGAAAGATGGGGAGAGAGCACAATGATGGCCCAGTGGCAAACAATGGACTGTCACTACATCTGATCGATTTCCTCTGCTTAGGCTGGAAAATGAGTGTTCAACCCCAGTCTGATTTCTAGGAATATTAAACATTTATAACTTGAAATGCCCCATGTTTATTGTACTTCCCAATGTACTGAAGTGCATCCTTCAATTTCAGATCAAGTTTCCACAATATGATTGTTTCCCATCTTCCAAATACCTATATTTTTCCAGTGTCAAAGGAGATATATAATCCAAATATAGGTGCAAAATGATGGGGGAGGGAGGGGAGAGACTCCAAATATTGCAATCACCTGCTTATTTCACCTTGTAACCTAGAATCCTGCTCTCTTTTTTTGCACATACAGACATAAAACACACAACTACATATCCAGATCACAATAAGATGCAACACTGTTCTAACTAGAGCTAACACTAAATGATAGCTATGGCATTGGGCTAGGAACAAGGCGAACCTGGTTTCACTCTGACCTTAAAGACAGAAACCCACTGGATGACTTTGGATCAGGTACTCTTTGATAGCTTTTTTTGTAGCTCAGATCGGGCAGCCCTAATTCTTATTCACACCAAGATCCAACTATTTGGGACTATTCGGCCTCATAATCAGGCAAATCTGTTAAAATATGCCAGCCAGCCAGTGCTTGTCATAGATAGAGAAGGTCCTTGTTGGTTGCAGGTCAAAGATAGTACTTTACTGCCAATGTATACTTTTTTTCCTGTTGGAAGTTGCTGCAGCAAACAGTTATAGAAACATCAAGTTAATTAGCTGTTGCTATCAACTGGCACAGTGCATTATCAGTAGAAGCAAATGTAAACCTTACTGTCATTCCTTTAGTTTTATGAAAGAGAAAGGGAATACAAGTTTCCTAAAACCTAGCCCACCAAAAAGATAAAAAATATTGATATGAAGTGATCCATTCTGGGCCTTTGGGAAGGATCTCTGGTGGCAGATAGGCCTATCCTACTGAAGGCATGATTGAGTGGTCCTTCAGTCTTCAAACTCCTTTGCAGCGGCAACTGTGTTTTGCTAAAAGGTGCATAGAAGCATTTCCTATTCCTGCACTTGCTTGCATATTGGTTTGACTATTGTCAATGCCAACAAATCTTTTTAACAGAGCAACTTATTGAGGTTGTTTGGGAATGATTACCCTAGACACAAGAGGTCTGGACTTCCCTTGAGCTTTCTGGGTTTGCTTTTCCCTAGGCAAGAAGCCTGACAGATTTATCTGGCTTTGCTTGTAGAAGCCTGATGGCTTGCAAACACAAAGCTGAGTTGCTATCTAAATTAGCTCTAGTTCTGCATGGACACATCAGATTTAAAGTTAGATTTTCTTTTTACAACTGTTTCCATAAACAACAAACATCAGTCCAAAATAAATGTTTTTATCTAAAAATAAAAGCAAATTCCTTGAATTATGCAAATTAGTAAGTTTATCTTTTCCATTAAAAATGTTTTAAATTGAACTGTTTTATTGTTTATCTCACACTTGTGAGATTTTATCATTATTTCATCTACTAAATATTAAAATTCAATTATGAATAGTGGTATATTTATTTAATACAAATGAATCATTACAGATTTATTTACCAAATTGAGGATTCCTAGTCCACATCATTTTAGAACCTTCACATTAAGCCATAATCTAACTTGACTGGTTTTGGGTTAGATGCTATATAAACTACATATTGTGTGAATGCCCAACCATTTCTAATTTATTCAGTAAGGCATGCAAATTAATGCAGCATGCAACCTTCATGTATACAGTAGGGAAAAGATAGAATACTATAGACAAAGCAGAGAAATAAGGATGTTTTAGAAATACTAGCATGAGCCATGGTGGCGCAGTAGAATGCAGTACTTAAGGCTACTTCTGGTGATTGCCAGCTGCCAGCAATATAGCAGTTTGATTCTTACGCGCTCAAGGTTGATTCCAACTTCCATCCTTCTGAGATTGATAAAATGAGTTCCTAGATCAATGATGGCTAACCTTTTTGTTGTCATGTGCTGAAAGCAGATGTGTGACAACACGCACACAGGTCCGCATCCATAATGCAATATGCATGCAACCCCCCGCATGCCATGCCCCCTGCACATGCATGTGTGACCACCACCCCTCCCCCCCGCATTTTGGGCCTAGTAGGCCTCCCTGCAGCCTCCTGGGAGCAAAAATGGGTCATGAGCCACACACACATGCGCATGTGTGCGCACCCTCCCTCCGTGCATGCAGGTGCAATCCCCTGCCCCCATAGAGGCACCCCGCCCCCACATGACAGAGACCTGAAAATTAGCTGGCCGGCAGAAGGTGAGCAAGCATGTGCGGTGGAGCTGAGGTGGGTGACAGCTTGCATGTCCGCAGAGAAGGTTCTGCATATCACTGTGGCATGCGTGACATAGGTTCTCCATCACAGTCCTAGATTGTTGGGGGAAATATGCTGACTCTGTAAACCTCTTAGAGAGGGCTGTAAAAGCACTGTGAAGTGGTATGTAAGTCTAAATGATAAGGCATATTTATTTATTTATTTCTAGCCTGTCTTTATTATTTTTACAACTAACTCAAGGTGGTAATACACCTTTCTCCTATATTCCTCCCAACAACAACCCTGTGAGGTGTGCTGGACTGAGAGAATGTGACTGGCTCAAAATCACTCATCTGGCTTTCATGGCTAAGGCCGGACTATAATTCATAGTCTCCTGCTTTCTGTGTCTTAACCTTAGACCAAATTGGCTCTTAGCTAAGAATGTTGAAGAAACTGATAATTATGGTTAAGGTATGTAACATGCAATTCTAGGAAAGATGAACTAAATGTATTGGTTAAAAGTAACGGGGAAAAGCCAATAAGGCGGCTATTTTATTTTCGGAATTGTTTTTCCTTTAAATGCTAATGCCTGTTAGAGAGCCCACACAATTGTCTAAATTAATCTCAACCAATGTTTGTTCTGTCTGTTTGATTAACTGGTCCCTATGGAGGAACTAACTACTTTGACTCTTCAGTATAAACCTGAATGAAAGAATAGCAGAAAAGATATTTTAATTAAGGAGAAAATAAATGGGCTTTATCACTTCCCATTTTAAAGCATAATACAAATAGAACTATGGAGAGCTGATATGAGTAAATTATTTCCAATACATTCTTTACAAGTAGGTGTATGATTTGGCTCTAGTTTAGCTTTCACAACATAAAATACATTTCAAATTATAGCACTGCACCAAACTCTTTCCTTCCTAAAGCCTCGATTTTGGAAATGCCAAAAAGATAAACAAAACAGGTAGTCAGTGCAGAAATTTTCCCAAGATTGGTTAAAATATTGTCAATATTTTTGAGGAATGGATATGCATACTTTCCCTAAGATTAGAACTATATACACTTCTAAATGTAACAGAGAAGATAATTAAAAACTGAAAAATATATGTAGTAAATACTTTTTGAGCTTTTCTGAAATAAGTATAAATCAAATTAACAATGTTTTTATTTGTTTTGTCTGTTTCTCTTTAAAAAAAAAGAATATCAAAGAATTTGCCTTGTGCCAAGTGAATTCTGGATGGGCATCTATTTGATTTTTTTTTAGATCTTATATTTTTATTAGAGCAGCTTTAATCAAGCAAATTGAGAGTTAAACAGCAACAAATAGTCCCTTAGGTTGATAAGCAACAAAAACTGATAAAAGCTTCTGAGAACTAGCAGCACAGGACAAACAAAGTTAAAATACTCTCCTAACACTGGGGAGGTCAATTTCTAGACCCAGCAGCTCACTGGATGACTTTGGGCCAATCACCAACTCTCAGCCCAACCATCCTCATAAGTTAGTCATAGTGAGAAAAATAATGATTGCATAAGAATTTTGTAAAACCTACTACCATGGTTACCCAAAAATAAGGCAGGGTCTTATTTTCTTTTTACCCACAAAATATGGCTTGGGCCTTATTATCAGGGAAGGGCTTATTGTTTTGGGGTTGCCAGGTAGCTGCTCTCTTGCAAAGAGGCTCCCGAAGAGCCGGGCACAGCCTCGGGGTGAACGGCTGTGTTGCGCTGTCGCAGCAGTGCAGCATAGCACAGCACAGCACAGCAGCCATGAAGCAACCACGCTCACAAGCAGCCACCAAGCAAACCCCCTTTCTAGCCGAGCACAGCGCCATTCACTGACCTAGGGGTATTGCTCCCGCTGCTTGGCGCCTTCGAAATGCTAGTGAATCGCGTTCTGCACGGCTGGAGAGGAGGGTTGTGTGAGCGGCTATTCCACTCCCACGCCTCATGATGCCTTGACCAGCTCTCTCTGCAGAGCCAGAGAACCCCCGTCGCCACAGCCATCCCAGTATGGCTTTTTCGGAAGCTTCCAAACCAAGTCTTCCTGCAGTGGCTGCTCTGGGTGTATACTCTATGGTTGTACGCTCTGGGAGTACGTTCTGCCGGCAGCCTGACTACAACCATAGAGCGTATACCCAGAGTGGCCACTGCTGGAAGACTCGGTTTGGAAGCCGCCGAAAAAGTCATGCTGGGATGGCTGCGGCGGCAGCAGGAGGAGGTGCTCTGGCTCTGCAGGGAGAGCTGGGCCTGGGCATCATGAGGCTGGGAGGAGCGTGAGTGCGAGAGGAACAACTGCTCGAGCAACCCCCCTTCTCCAGCCATGCAGAGTGCCATTCACTGGCATTTCGAAGGCGCCAAGCCGTGGGAGCCACGGTGAACAGGCGCTCACGTGGCTGGGCGATACCCCCAGGTCAGTGAATGGCACTGTGCCCGGCTGGAAGGGGGGTTTGCTGGGTGGCTACTCATGAGCGTGGTCACTTCATGGCTGCTGTGCTGCGCTGCTGTGACAGCACAACAAAGCCATTCACCCAAGGCTGTGCCCGGCTCTTCGGGAGCCCGCTCGCAAGAGAGAAGCTGCCCGCCAACCCATCTCCAGCTGGGCACAGCACCGTTCACCAACCTAGCGGTATCCTGAAGGCGCCAAGCAACACGATAACTTTTGCCCATCCCCCGTTCCAACAGCTTGGCACCTTTGGGATTCCACTAGGTTGGTGAGTGGTGCTCTCTCTGTCCGGAAGTGGAGGGTTGTCCAGAGGGCTTATTAGCGGGGGAGGGCTTATATTTTTGCCCATCAGAAAAATGTGGAATGGCCTTATTATCAGGACATGTCATATTTTCGGGGAAACATGGTAATTTAGGGTGACAAATTTCATAAGTATTTGAAACTAAATATTTATATACTAACAAAGATATGTAAATGTGTTTCAGAGCAGCCTAAGTTTTTTAATTTAGGTTTATCTCATGTAACAAAATTTACAGCAATATATACATACATTTTTGTGGTAGATTGTTCTTATGCATGAAATATAGAAGACTGAGTTCTAGTCCAATTTAGTCATGAAAACTGGGAGACCTTGGGCCAGTTATTTTCTCTCAGTCCAAAACACAAACACACAGACACCAGGTTTATTGTTGTGGATAAAATAAGGAGTATTTTGCATGTTTGCTGCCTTCATTTATTTATAAAAATAATAAAGGTGGGATAAAAATAAATAAATATATCAATGAAATTGACTTTTTTTATTTTCTGGTCTGGAATAACTTGCACATGGATATACAAATCTTTAACCTTAAAGTCTGATTGATTTTCTTTGAGAACGCTAAACAAAAACAATTTCCTAAACAGAACAATATCAAAAAAAGATATAGAAGATTCATCAATATAGTTTTTTTAGATCTCACGCTGGTTTCTTCAGAAAACATAAATTGATTATTCCAAAAGAAAATTAAAAAGTACTTAAGTATTCAATTTGCATTATTCAATACTTCTTTGATTAAACAATTCAGTTGCCTTCCTTATACTCTGATCAATTACTGTAGTCACCAAAGATGAAGATGAAAATTTGCTAAAATATTTACTTCTTTAGTCTACAGGACAGGTTCTATGTTTGAATCTCTTTTACTATATTCAGAACTATCAAATTCAAGGAAAGATTCTAGCTTAGTACAGGTAGTCCTCAACTAATGACCATAATTGAGTCTGGCAATTATGATGGTGACAGTTGCAAAGCATGATTTTATAACTTTTGTGGTGTTTAAGAGAACATAATGGTCGTTAAGCAAACGCCACAGTCATCAAACAAACCTATTGTTTACTATAGGATGTTTTTGTCAGAAACTGAAGTAACACCAGTTTTGGGCAACGACATCATAAATTGCAATCACGACTGCAGCAATGGTGGGACATTGCAAACAGCCATAAATGTAGGCCAGTTGCCAAGTGCCCAAAATGCAGTAACATGACTGACCATAATGTTCCTGGCAGTCGGAACTTCAGAACTGGATTGTTATAAGGAAGGATTTTTGTTGATTCTTTTAACTTTGAACAGTCACTAAGTGACCGGTCTCAAGTCGAGGACTATTTGATGAATTGACCTCGTGACCACTTTGTATAGAATATGCTAGTCTTATTTCAAGTGGGATAACAGTGTAAAATTCCATATGTTATCTAAAATAGTAAGACTTAGCCAAAAAAATCCATTTGTTGGATCTTTGGTTTAATTTTTCAGACAGTATTTAAAAAGGAACATTGATTTGTATAGGTCCGGGATGGCGAACCTAAGGCACGTGTGCCTCAGGTGGCATGCAGAGCCATTTGTCAGGGCATGTGAGGCGTTGCCCTGTCAGCTGGCCAGCATGCATGTGCACGCTGGCCAGCTGAGTTAAGCCTTTTTTAATACCATTTTCACCCTCCCCAGGCTCCAAAGGCTTTAGAGGAGCCTGGGGAGGGCGAAAAGAGCCCCACCCCCCCACCCCCAGAGGCTTTAGGAGCTTCCCTGAAGCCTCCGGAGCACAAAAAAACAACCCTATGGGCAAACTGGAAGTTTGGGAAAGGACTCCTGGTTTGCTCATAGGGCCAGTTTAAGCCATCTGGGGCCTTCAGTGACTTCCAGTTTGCTCGTAGGGTCGTTTTTCGTCCTCCAGAGCCTTCAGGGAAGCCTCCAGAAGGCCCCTGAAGGCTCCGGAAGGCTTAAACGTCCAGTTTGCCCTTCAGGGAAGCTCCTGAAGCCTCCGGAGGGCCTCCGGGGGATGCTGTTTTTGCCCTCCCCAGGCTCCTATAAAGCCTCTAGAGCCTGGGGACGGCCAAAAAAGCATGCAAAAAATGACTCATTATCTCTCCATGTAGCATGCAATATACCAGGAATGTCAAACTCAAGGCCCACGGGCCGGATCCGACCCACAATGTAGTTGGATCCAGCCCGCGGGGCTATCTTGGTTTACTCAGTGCGAAGAGGAAAGATCAGGCCAGCGTAGCTTCAGCCCAGTCTACCCAATGCGAAAAAGAAAGATCAGGCCAGCATAACTTCTGCCTGGTTTACCCAATGCAAAGAGGAAAGATCAGGCCAGCATAGCTTCAGCCCAATCTACCCAATGCAAAGAGGAAACATGCCAGCAGTTTGGGGAGTGTTGTCAAGCTGGCCACAACCATGCAGTTGGCCACGGCCACCCAGTCACCCGAGGTCCACCACAGCCCTGATGCAGCCCTCAATGAAATTGAGTTTGACATCTCTGCAATATACCATTTCACAGCGGCCATTATTTTGGATTACTAAGGCTGTCTTGCATATTAACTTTTCAAAAATTACTAGTATTTTAGTATATGTATGTGTGTATGTGTGTGTGTATGTATATATATATGTGTGTGTGCGTGTGTGTGTGTGTGTATACACACACACACACACACACATATTTACTAATGTCTAAGAAATAAGCAAAAAAAGAGCAATTTAAAAAGGTTTCCTGATAATCATTTTAAACATTCATACCTCTTATATTTTACCATTGACTAGTATTTTACTTTTAAAGTCTTATCACTTCCAAACAAACCTTATTGCGGTCTCTACCTTCAGTGGATAATCTATTTTAAGGCTAGCAAATTTGAACTCAAAAACACAGATAATTTGCGACCGCAAAGAAACTTAAAAAACTCAAAAAGAGATAATTTGTGGACTGCAGAGAAATGTTAAAAATGTCTGTTCTTAGATGCCTTCCAGTTGTTATCCAGAGTTTTGCAGCACTGTTGTATTACTTTTAACCTATTCAGAAGTCTCCTCATCGCACTCAAAATTGCTAACAGCATTATATAATGTTTCATATCATTCTAGTTCTTGAAATATTTTGCCCTCTAACTCTTTTCCTCTACTCATTATCGATATATGAATAGGAATTGAGCAACTTCCCCCCAAAATTGAATTATTACCTTCCTTAACAGTTGTAATAAATTGCTGATAAACTCACATCCACCCAATAGCTCTAGAACAGGAGTGTCAAACTCAATTTCATTGAGGGCTGCATCAGGGTTGTGCTTTACCTTGGGAGGGGGGATCATGCCGGGGGGGGCATAGCCAGTTTGACATCACATATGTCGGGGTGGTGACCCGAGCACTCTGCCAGCAAAAATGGGCTCCTGAAATACGTTTTTGGCTGCAAGGGCCTCCTGCAATGCTTTGCCAGCGAAAAGGGAGCCCAGGAGAACTGCATGCAGTCCTCACAAGTTCCATTTTCAGCTGCAATGGTCTTCTGCAACCCTCTGCCAGCAAAAACAGAGCTTGGGAAGGCCATGTACAGCCCTCCTGAGCTCCGTTTTCATTGCCAGAGGCACCGGGGGCCAGTACTTTGCTGTTTCCAGGGTGGTCCCGCAGGCCAGATCTAAGCAGCCCGTGGGCTGGATCTTGCCCCCGGGTCTTGACACCTCTGCTCTAGAGCTTGCCCCCTTATACATTCAAGATCAAGCCTCAAAATCCACTAAACAGGAAACACATTTATTGAAGCAAGTTACCATGAATAACTAATAGGCACACTTCTAGCAATAGGAGAGAAGGACGTAAAAGAAAACCAGTTTGCTCTAGTGGTTAAGACACCACACTAGAAACCAGACAACTGTGAGTTCTAGTACCACTTTAATCATGAAAGCCAGTTGGATGACTCTGGGCCAGTCACTCTCAACCTACGACATCAAGATTGAGGAACAATCTGATCATTCAATTCTTGTCATAACTAATGGATCAACACTCTACGGGTAATCTTTGATTTACAACCACAACTGAGCCCAAAATTTCTGTTTTTAAGTAAGACGTTGAGTGAGTTTTGCCCCATTTTATGACCTTTCTTGTCACATTTGTTAGTGAATCACTGCAGTTATAACATGGTTACTTAGTGAATCTGGCTTCCCCGTTGACTTTGGTTGTCAGAAGGTTGCAGAAGATGATCACATGATCCCAGGACACTGCAACTGCCATAAATGAGCTAGCTGCTGAGTATCCAAACTTTGATCACATGACCATGGGGATGTTGCAAAGGCTGAAAAACAGTCATAAATCATTTTTTTCCAGTGCCGTTTTAACTTTTGTCACTAAATAAAAGATTGTAAGAATAGGATCACTTGTATTGATTTTTTAAAAGCACTTGCAAGAAATAGCCGTGTTGGAACAGTTCAAAGTCAGATTTCTCAGAGTCCCCAACCATATGATTATGAATTATTGCAAATAGGCAACCAAGACATTTTATTTTCCCTGTGCTGATCCCCTTCCACTAGTATTGGGGAGCATCTGAATTCAACCAGAATTAAAAGTGAGCCTTGTATCACTTGATTAGATTCGTTCTTCATTAATTCAGCCCTCTTTTTAAAGCTATACAAAAAGTGGCCATCACCAGTCTACTGGTAATGAGTTCTAGAGATTAATTACTTGTTCTGTAAAGGAGTTCTTGCCTGTTCTAAAACATCTAAATCAGCATCATCAGATGATACCTTGCCATCATATTTTAAAAAGGAAAAAGTTTCCTGTCTATTTTTTCAATATCTTATCTCAATCATAACTCTACCCTTGGGCCAACTGAAATCTAAAATATTCTAATCTTTTCTCACATAAAGAATCTTGCTGATTAGTCATATTTTTGTGTGTCCTTTTGTATTTTTTTGAGTTTATATTTGTACCTTAAATGTGGTGAACAGAACTTGTATACATCATACTAGATGCAGATTTGCAGTAGATCTATATAATGACATTACAAAATTAGCAGTTTTATTTTCAAATTCCTTTCCTAATGATTTCTACTATAGCATTTGCTTTTTTTCATCACTACTGCACACTGATTCTTCACTGAGCTATTTACTATATATCCCAAGATCACTTTACACTTCTTAAATTAAACTGCATTTATCACTTGGTTGACCATTTACCATGCTTAAAGAAGTTCTACTGGAACTTTTCAAATGACTTTTGGATTTTACCATCCTGTATAGCTTCCTATTGTCCACAAACATGATCAGTGCTTAGTTTTAAATCAAGTCACTTTACTTTTAAACATTTAGCTATTTTAAATGTTAATCAATCTAAGCATTGACAGTTTATGTACTCATTTGTTAGACTAATATCCTATTTATTCTTCAGGAGCAAAAAGCAGTATAAGCAGCATCCTCTCTAAGCTTTCTGCACAACAGGTAATATTTGCATGATACACTCACAGTTATCTATGTTATGCTTGAATACATTGCCTAACTTTTTTAGTTTGTATGGTATTACTGTGCCATAAACTATCCACAGAGGCTGAGTTCATGTAACATACTCAGTTGATAAATTTGTGAATCAATGTGTCACATGATACAGACACTATCTGGTCACATGAGCTTCTATGCTAAGAATGGATTTGAACCTATATTCTAATCCAATACTTTAATGCTTATAGTCTCTTGTAATCAGATTCCCTTTAATTCAAATCTATACTTTTGATTTATTGGACTTTAACAATGCTGGAACATTTTATTTGCTAAGTTACAAATATGCTAATAAAACATACAAGGGGGGGGGGCAAAAACATTAAGCAAGATGATGGACAGCATCTATGTTTAAAGAGCTTCTTTGCCATTACTACTGGCAAGTTCAAAACAAGGTCCTCATGATTTCAAAGGCTGCAGAGCACGAGATTGTGGCAGGCAAAACTTTGCAGATTTTTGACAACTTTGTAGTGCTGTCAAGTTAACTACACCTGCTAGTTCTCTTCCAAGGCATATCACAGAAACCACATCTCTTAATCTAGAAACCCACTTACCTGTTATCTAAGATAATTTCTGAATAATAACTATGTACATCAACATATAGCTACTGTCCCTTTCAACTGTCTACTTTTCTGCAAAATCATTATTCATTGCACCCATTGAGCATTCCAAAAAGTTTTACACATTTATCGCACCTCGGACTGAAAAGCCAAGGCACTGAATATGGACAGATGTTTAGATTATCAACATGCTTTATATTAAAAGGTTTTCAAGTGCAAATTTAAAGAAACTATACATCCTGTGAACAGGAAAAACTATATAGAAATATTTAAGAATCATCTTGTACAGATTTCTATTCTTCTCAACAGCATTAACTGTGAGATAAAGTTGCTTTAAGCTTACAAAATGTGCAAAACTTATTATTTTACTGATGAGAAAACAGCAAGTTTCTTGCCTATAGCATGCCCAGGTTCGATTCTCATCAAACTTCATCAGAATATAAAGCTGCCTTCTTTAGTCACAGTTATCATATTAGACTGATGAGCTTTAGCATCATTTCACCTTTTACCAATTATTCAACCTAATTCTTTGCCTTCCAGAAAGGGGATCAGGATGAAGACTCTTACCTGTTGGCCTCAGTAAATAACTTCTGCCACTTTGTTCTTTATCAAGATATATAGGAATAAATCAATGACCCGGACAGTATAGTGGGCAGGGATCATTACAGAAACAGAATAAGGTAACATCTCTCCCCACTCCATTACCATTCTTGGTCCCTTCTACTTGTTTTCCCCTTTGAAAAGCAGCAACAGCACTCACAGCTCACTATTTGGCAGCATCTCTCCGTCTTGCAATCCTTTCCCCCTTACGCAGCTGCACCAGGATCATTATTCCGCAAGGCCCCTGCAGCAACATTATACGCAGGCGCAAGAGAAGAGGGGTGGGAGGAGAAGGAAAGAAAAGCCAGGAAGCTGCAGGATGTGACTGTTCCTCTTTCATTCCCTTCAGCGCAGGCGCAAAGGAGCGGCATGCCACAAACTTTTTGCACCGCATGCGTGCCCTAGAATTAACCTGGACCTCCCTCTCTCCCTCCCACGACGACTTCAGGCAAGGCGCCTGCGCAATCTCTGCCAGCCTTTGAATGAAGGCGCATGGGCTACACTCCGAACGGACGAGACTACATCATAGCGCATGCGCGACCCTCAACCGAGGTTTTTAGCCTTCCGCCCCGCCCCTTCTTCTTGCGTCAGGGCCTTTGGCTCATTATTTTGCAATCAGTTTCGTATCAGCGTTATATATTGCTCCCTTTGTCCCTATGATGTGGTGAGTTATACCTGTCACCCGTTCCATCTCACCTGCAAACGATACGCAGTAGCTGCAGCCGTCCCCTTGTGGTCTCTCCATAACGCCCTGACCTGACACATCCGGGACTTTTAGTGACGTTGCCACGACGCCTCGTTCATTCAACGGCAGACGGGGGAGGAGACTGGGAGGTAGTGCCATTGCGCAGGCGCAAGAGGGATCGATCACACCAAAAACGGCGGGAAAGAAGTAACGTCGAGGCTTCTCTTTAGGGTGATCAACACGCTATTTTGAATAGTACAGGAGATATCAGGAACGAAGGAAAATAATCAAAGGTGGGGTTATGTTTCGGCATTATTATCAAAAGTAGTATTCAACAGGCCTATTAAAAGCACATTAAAAGATTTTAATGCAAGGGTTGCTATGACGCTGTTACAAATAAGGTGCTCTCCAAGTACAATTCATAAACACGTTTTTAATTATCTTCCAATAACATTTCAGATATTGGATGCCAAAGATCATGCTGCCACCGAGAAGTGAAGGGGAACAAAGCAAGATCCTGTCTTCCCTATGGAACAACCTCTACCTGAAAGAGGGCAGTCCCTATGCCATTGGCTTTTGGCAAGGCTGTAAAGACCTGGCTCTTCTCCCAGGAATTTGTGTCTGGATATTGACATCTGTAACTAATAGCTTTGGAGTTTTATTGAACCTTGGTGTATTGTCCTAAATTTTAGGCTTCATTATTAGCATTTTAAAAGGTGATGGTAATTTAAACATGGCTGTCTAAGTCCTTTTTTAAACTTCAGAAAAACATGCATTTTTCTTGCATAGTCCTTGCAATCAGAAGCCAATTGTAATAATCTCACGACCTTTTTCCTATAGTCTGACTATGAAACAAAATTAACCCTTTTAAGAGTACTTGAAGAAACATCATTGTTCAGCATTCTGATGAAACTCGTGATTCATTTCATACCAAGGATTGAAAGAATTTTCAAGCGTGCAAAGCTTAATATTAAAAAGTGAAAAAGACTTTAAAGCTATAGCATTTTCCTTTTTGTGAATAAATTTGTCACAGACCTGTGTATTTTTTCCTTAAATATTGCTCAAGTTGGAGTAATAAGCCAAATGAAAACAATTGGATGAACATTACAATACTAATTTGATGCTAATAGAAGATTTGGTATCCAAATGCCGCTACTGTGATACTATGCTATTACAATCACAATCTTTGTTTTATTTAAGAATAAATTTGTCTTTGTTTACCTGTTGAATGGTTTTCTTCAATTCCACCTAAACATTCCTAATTGTGTAATAGAGTCATATTCTTGCCCCAGCTGAAAAATGAGGAGGAAAAATTCCTGTGTCCCTGTAGGGCAGGGAAGAGGTTTTGTAGTTACATTATCAATGTTAAGGCATTACTGCTACAGTTGGATCCTGTTTCATGTGAAGCAGTAGTTGCTTAAAAGCTTTGGCTACTGCTGTCCTTTCTGTTCAAATATCAAAAGACTTGGTTATGGGTTTTCCATAAATTAGGTTTTGGGTGTTTGTTTTTTGTTTCTCATGGTTCTCTCCTGAACAGAACCCTTATTACCTTCCTTGGGAGCCTGAATAGCTAAAGTCTTAATTCATGTTTGTTGTATTGCCACAGACAAAACTATCGATATCTTCATTGACTCTATATATGATTTTGATGTTTGGATGCACTTCTCTGTTTTATGAAAGGCAATCACTTTGCTGATCTGAATGCTAATTAATCTTTCCATCTATGTTTAAAGTTATCTCTGCTATTGCTTATGGGAAGTTTTTTTTTTCAGATGCTGGGATTGTCACTTGCAATGTCTTTAGAATAGAGTAGAATACTTTATCGGCCAAGTATGATTGGACACACAAGGAATTTTTCTTCAGTGCATAACCTCTCAGTATACATAAAAGCTATATGTGCATTTTGGTATGGTTCTGCATGGTTCCCAATTTCTCTATATACTTTTTTTCATCTTCTGACTCACCAATTAAGTGTGAAAGGGCATTGTGGTAATGAAACTGATAGACTGGCTTGTTCCTGGAACCTTTGTGGAAATTTCTAGAAGCTTCTAGCTGAAGTGGGGGTGGGGAGCTGCTTCTCTGCTAGTTCAGTGCAGCCATGACTGAGGAAATGAATTAACTGCCAAGCAGTTTCTATCCTTACAGAAGCAGCACTGAGAGCTGTGGACAGCAATAGGAGCTACAGTTGCCCTGAATTCCATCAGGGAGGATTTATGCTGCTTAAAATTTCCATCACAATCCAATCTTGGAGAGTGCACTCCAGATTTTTGCTATCCAACCCACTGTCCTTGGGGAAGAAAAAGGTCCTTGGATTCTTCACAGGTGGCGATTGTCAGATTCTTGGAACTTGCAACAAATAATATTTGTGGACTTACTCCTTTTAAAAAAATGGTTTCCTTGGACTTTTGCTTATGTTGCTACTTTTACAATAGTTTTACTTTTCAGCAGGTTCTGATCAGTTCTAGAGAACCGGTAACAAATTTTGAGTAGTTTGAAGAACTGGTAAATACCACCTCTGACTGGTCCCGCCCCCATCTATTCTCTGCCTCCCGAGCCCCAGCTGATCAGGAGGGAGTGAGGATTTTGCAGTAACTTTCCCGTGGAGTGGGGAGGGAATGAAAATTTTACAGTAGCATGGCATGCCCACCAAATCACATCATGCCCA
This sequence comes from Thamnophis elegans, assembly GCF_009769535.1. Classification (NCBI taxonomy): domain Eukaryota; kingdom Metazoa; phylum Chordata; class Lepidosauria; order Squamata; family Natricidae; genus Thamnophis; species Thamnophis elegans. The sequence goes on from NC_045558.1 coordinate 103,708,382, forward strand.
CCAAGCTATGCCCACAGAACCAGCATGTGATTGATAATTCTGGCCTGTAAAATAGAATTGTATTACTTCTTAGAGGTGAAATATCCTCTCTTTCTTGTGCTGTAAGTACTGATTGGTGGGTAAATTACATTATTGCATTTGATTTCAATATACTGTAGTTTTCTGAATATAAGACGCACCAAGATTTTGAAGAGGCAATTTTTTTTTAAAAAAAAGTTTTTGCACTCTGCAAACCTCCCCAAAACAGACTGTTTTTCACTCATTTCTGCCCTCCCCAATCCCCAGGAGCACTCTGGAAACCTAAAGGTTATGCATGGCCATTTTGATGAAAGGGGTGAGGTTTCAGGAGGCAAAAAAATGCTGTATTCAGTGTGTAAGATGCACCCAGATTTTCAGCCTCTTTTGAGGGAAAAAGGTGAGTCTTATACTCTGAAAAATACGGTAATGCAGGAAAACTCCAATGCCTTAATTTATTTTCAAAGGACATCAGTTGCCTAAATATGCAAAAAATTGTCTTTGTAGAACTAAACAATAGAGAACTTCTGAAAGTCGTGGTATATACTTGCAAGTTTTAAGAAAGATAAAACTCAGCTGGAAAAGATAATTTGTTTCTTGTATATGTTATCTAGAATCATGTTTCCTATTCAAATCTTAATGCAATGAGCATCTTTTACTGTTTGATTATTTGTTTTCTGACTTATCGCATATACCAAATGTACATACTATATATTTCTGTACATTATAAAAAGACTTGGCATCCCCCTTAATAAATGCTTTGCTTGAATTACTTTGTAATTATATATTTTTGGGTGTAAAGTGTCCCTTTGAGTAGGTCACTCAAATTTAGGGTGCCTGAGTTTGGATGCACCAGGTGCAGTTTTTGTTTCAATGAAATTCTGTTATTTTGTTTGATGCCATTTGATCGGGGATGGCCATATAAATTGGATAATATGCAGGAATAGTACAAATTTACACACACACACACACACATAAATTTTTTAGCGGAAATGTCTCTGGCAGTGACTTACCTGTACAGCAGTGATTGTCAAGGTTGCTTAGTGAAGTTCTTTAACTAGAACACACCTTGCCTTCCTTTTATGACTGCAATGGGATTTTCAAAGCATGCAAATGAATGTACTTAGTGTGTGCTCTGAATCCAAGCCATGGATTTCTAAATCACAGTTTATGGTGGGGCTACTATATTGACTGCAAATATTCAGAGGATTGTTAGAAGGCAGCAGTGAATTGAGTTTACAGTATGTATCTGCTGCCATTCACTAACTAGATGTTTGTAATAGTGAAAGCCTCCACTCACTCATGTTTATTTAAATTCATGCTAAATTAAAATATGAAATATACCAGAGTTATATTACTCCATGTCAAAGTAGAATTAAATTATTTTTGTAAAAGTTTACCATTTAAAAATAATTAAATGACAACTGATGGGAAACTGTGTTTAAAACCTTAAAGACCATTATAGATGGCATCTTCTCACATAGTATTGGAAAGAAAGTTTCAGCTGACAATGGCAACAAAAGAAAATTCAGTCGGATAGGGCAAATTCACCACTTCTTTGCCTGAAAGAGACTCGGAACTCACCATTTCTTAGTTTCTAGGCCAGCATCTTAACCTTTACAATACACCAAATTACATCATTTGCATCACTTTGAATTATTTGCATAATTGACATAAGAGACATCATAGGAGAAATCTGTTAAATGAGAGTACAGTGTTACATGTGTGTGTATGCACGTGTGCACACAAACACAGTATATAACATTTGGAAAAATTGGCATCCTGTGCAAAGATTTCAAAAATCTGGACAGCAGCATTTTGCGTTAGTTTCCACATCCTATATAACAACAACGTTATATTAAGCGCAATGTAGAAATCAATACCCCATATTTCTATGTTATTTATTCCTTGTTTAATTATTTGAATTTAATATATGCCTAAGTACAGAAGCAATTCTATGCTTATTTACTTTGGAATAAGTCTTAGGTAAATACAGGTACTCCTCAACTTACAAAAGTTTATTTAGTGATCATTCAAAGTTACAACGGCACTGAAAAGAGTGACTTATGACCATTTGTCACACTTATAACCGTTGCACTTATAACCCCTTGTGGTTGTAAGCCGCCCTGAGTCCCCTCAGGGAAAAGGGCGGCATATAAATCCCAATAAAACTCAAAAAAACCTCAAAACTCAAACTTGCAGCATCCCCATAGTCATGTGATCAAAATTCAGATGCTAGGCAACTTACTCATATTTATAACAATTTCAGTGTCCTGGGGTCATGGGACAAACCTTTGCAAATTGACAAGCAAAATTAATGGGGAAGCCAGATTCATTTAACAACTACTACTAATTTAACAAGTGCAGTGACTCATATTTATGATGGTTGCAGTGTCCCAGGACTATTCACCTTTGGCAATCACCTGACCACCAAAGTCAATGGGGAAGCCAGATTCACGTAACAACCGTGTTCCTAACTTAACAGCTGTAATGATTCACTTAACAGCTGTGGCAAGGTAGGTCATAAAATGGAGCAAAAATCAACGTAACAAATATTTCACTTAGCAACATAAATTTTGGTCTCAGTTGTGATCATAAGTTGAGAACTACCTGTATGTGGGCAGACTGACAAATCTGATATTTATCTGATTAAGAAGATAAAGACACTCCCAAATTATGTTTGATTCCTGGCAACCATATCCAAACAGTTTTCTTAACATTGTTATGGAAATACTATTCCATTGGGATATTTTTCTTTTCTTTTTTAATGACTCCAGTTCTGACTAAAAGTGCTGAGGAATTGCCAGGCGATCCCAAGTACTAAAGCTTATGCCATTTGTAGTTTATGAGATCTTTCCGATCTGCCTAGTCCTGCAATTTGCTAAGGCTATTTATCTAAATAATTGTCAACAGAGAACCTTGTTATCTTTATTTATAGGATTTTGACAGGACTATAATTGTCATAACCAGAAAAAAATGCTTTCAGTTCAGTAGTGATCAAAGGATGAATTCTTTACCCATATCTGTTTATAGTAATAGAAACTTCTACTGAATACAATGCAACTTGCTTCTATATAGACGTGTGTTGGATTGAGTAATTAGTCATCATGCAACCAGAAAGTTCAAGTGCCATTTTTATACTAAATAATGAAAAATATTTTTGACGTACCCAGTTTTTGTGCTGCACTGCGCCAGTTTTGTACGTTACTGTTTCTGTCTTTTATGGAAGTATTAGAAGTTCATCTGGAATTTAAGTTAGGATTATCAGATTTAAATTTGCTTGATACTAACCTTATGCTACTCCACAATAAAATGTTACAATAAGACAACTGAGACGTATTTCATTTTTATAAGAATGTATATATGATTTGACTTAAGGCAACCTTCCAAGCTGAATTGTTCCAGAGACTTGAGGAAAAATGATATAATTTCTTCATTATTGGATAATTTGTCACTGGAATCTAATGATGATATGTATCACCAAGTCGTTTTTTGACTTCTGCAGATTACATAGAATTTTTCCATGATGATTAATCTCTAACCTGTCCTTTCAGGTCTTTCAACAATGTCAACAACAAGGTTATTTATAATCCTCAATCAATTTATTGTTTTGACCATTGGTCAAAATAACCTGCTTAAATGTCAAACATTAATTAAATATAGGAAAATGTTTTAAAAAATCAGTAAAAACACTAAAACAGTACTATACTATTAGAAAACATTGGAAACTTTTGCTAAAGTATTATGTTTAGCAACTGGCTTTGAAACCTTGCTAATTTCCATAGCATTGTCTTGTCTAAGTTCATTGGCTATTCAATTTTTATGAATCAGGCTAAAATTATTTTCTTATCAATGGGAGCTCTAAAATTTTTGATTTGCTGAAACTGAAATAGGACAATGAAATAAATAATCTATAAATTTCCTTGGAGTAAAGGTAGAAGCATATATTATATGGGATTTTGGGAAATCTACTTGCTAATGCCATTTGCTGGAGTTGTAATTTTGTAAGATTTTATTTATATTTATTTTTCTTCTGCTTTCTCAAAAGGTCATTAATGATGTTTACAATAACAATTGTATAATAAATTAAACCATAAAATAACACAGAAGCAAATAGTTGGTTGATTGTATGCCATTAAGTCAGTGTAAGATAAATTATGTATGTGATATGTCCTAAGTTATCTGTGTACCCGTCACCAGTGTAACTGAGTCCATCCTTCTTGCTGCTGGTCATTCTTTCCTTCTCTTTCCTGCATCTTTCTCAGCATTAGAACATTCTCCAAAGAGCTAGATCTTTGCATGATGTCCACATTAAGATAATTTGAGCCTAGTCATTTGTTCCTCAAGTAAAAAATCTGAGTTGATTTATGCAATGATGCATTGGTTTGTTTTCTTGTTGTCCATAGTATTCCCAGGAATCTTCACCAAAACCAAACTTCAAAACAGTCTTTCTATTCTGTTATCTCAAAACTTTTGCTTCTATAGACTTACTGGAAATACCGTTGCTTACAATATTCTGATCTTTATAGATCTAGACTCATCACAGCATCTGAATGTCTTTTCCAAAACTTTCATGGCTACTCTGCCAAGTGCTAGTCTGCTGGGTACTTCTTGACCAAGTCAGGCTTATTTTCATTATACAATACAATATAAAGCCAGTATCTATAGTATCTCAGTCTCCATTGAGAATCATTGCAAACAGTATTTAAAAAATGTAAAAATAAAATGATCCCACACAAAGACTTTGCATGTTAAAAATGGAGAAAATGTGTATTTCTACACACATTGATACAATACATATATCAGAGGGTGCCATATATTGCGAACTTTTAAAGCTACTCATGGTTGTTCAAAAGACAGACTGAGAAGAAGTGATTAACACCTACCTTCCTGACAGCAAAATCCTTGCAAATGCTTGAGGGTAGAACAAGAAGCAATGGGTGGAAACTAATCAAGAAGAGAAGTAATTTAGAACTGAGGAGAAATTTCCTGACAGTTAGAACAATTAATCAGTGGAACAACTTGCCTCCAGAAGTTGTGAATGCCCCACCACTGGAAGTCTTTAAGATGTTGAATAGCCATTTGTCTGAAACGGTATAGGGTTTCCTGCCTAGGCAGGAAAGGCAGGTTGGACTAGAAGACCTCCAAGGTCCCTTCGAACTTTGCTGTTGTATTGTATTATTGTATTAAATCATTTTTGTTTGCTGTACATGAGGTAGGACTAAATAGAGATGGCCTATAGGCCAGTAGGAGAATGACAAGGACCCTTTTCCATACTATATTGGAATTTTCCCAAAAAAAAATTCAGGCTGTGGAACTTTTAGTTTAAAAAGTCCACCTCTCTAAACAAGCAGCAATGAATCCTTATGAATGGAAACAATCAAGAAATGGACATTGGATCAGCTGCTGAATGTTAGGTGACAAGACTGGATGTACTTTTGAGAAACTGCTGTGGACAATTGGTGTCCACATGGGAGCCAACAAAATCTTCTATTTCCTGCTTCCTATCCTGTGACTGGCATTTGTAAATGATCATCTAAGCAATATGAGGCATGTACTGTAGTTGGTTTGAAAAATTGCAGCAAACTTTGTGAACTTTGACATGTCTCTTGTTATAGCAGTTTGACAGCTTTTTGTGTCCTTAAATTTATTTCCAAATCAATGTCCTTGAAAGCTATAGTATGCATGGGTTTTTAACATCTCCTTCTTAATATTCACTTTCTCTTCAGTTTTTAATTATTTTCTTTCTCCATTTTTCCCTTTCAATTTGCTAAAAACGTAGAAATGTAATTAGATGAATGCTGGGCTGCAAGAAAGCTGCCAGCAGTTCTACATCATGATTAAATATATCAGCCCTTTCTTTACTGACCAAAAAAAAAAAAGAATTCAAACAGATTTCTTGCAATTATCTCCCTGTTATCCAGGAAAGAATCAGTAACACGTACAGATAATCTTATTGAAAATGCAGCACTAATTAAAAACTCATATAAGCTCCTGATGATCAAGGCAATACAAAAACCATAGTTATTTAATTATTTCCTCTATTTGCTAATCTTTGTTTTAGCAAAACAGGAAAAAAAATCCAAACAAAACCACACTGCTTTCACTGGAGGGACTTGATAGGACTTTTATCTATGCAACAGTCAAAACAATGGAAGCTCAATTTGATTCACCTCTTATGGGAAATTTTTGCAGGTTATTTTCTGAAGGTAATCTTAAAAAGAAATGTTTTGCTATATTCAAAAACAGCTTTCAGAAGACATTTTCATTTTAGATACACTTCCCTCCCCATCCTAGTGCTTAATTTCTAAAAAGAGGTGCAATGTAAGCCATATTATAAGTGCCTAAAGGATCTCACCTGTTTTTTTTACCTTCATATGTTACAAAACTGATGATCAAATAAACCACATATCAGATTAGCTGTACTTTATTTCCATGACATTCCATGCTAATGTCAGATCCACCCTAGACATTTCAAGGATTTACTGTAGGTGTACTTTTACAGAAATTGCAATCTGGATAATCCCATGACATTGGGCAATGGATATTCTGAGTGTTCGGGGAAAGGTTCAATGTCAGAATGACCCATTTGGAGAGCATTCTGTTTACCCTTATTTGCAATGGTTCAGGCAAATTCTGATTTCTCAGATTTTGCTGAACTGTTATTCTCAGTATCCTTTACTGTCAACTACAATGAGAGGATTTGCTGGGAGTCAAAGTTCTTCAACTTTTGCAGTGCTGTAGCTGCACTGACTGATGATAGATCTTCTGGATTTCAGAATGAAATTGTTCCCAATCCTATCTGCTAGAAATTGAATAAAAGTTCTGCTGTATCTAAAAAGTTTTTTCATTTTCATTGTTGCTAAAAGTAGCCCTTTGATAACAACTATCATTCCCTTTAGCCCAAATACAGTTATTTTTAATATTGCAGTTATTTTCTATTTTAGTTTTGTTTCACTAACCCAGACATTTTACAGGTTGATTAGTCAATCTGTACAAATATTGTAATTCATATGTTTAATATGTTTATGTGCAAGTACACACATACACATACATACAAACTCCAAATCTTGGAGGAATTATTTTGCATAATGCAGCCCACAACATATTTTCAAAATTCCAAATGTGCCTACCAGCCAACTAAATTTAGGGAATATTAGACTGAGTTGACTCAGACTAATGTTTTTATAGATGTCTTCGGTCATAAATGTGGCTTTGATCCCCAAAGGCTAAGCAGGATCAGATCTGTTAGGATTTGAAAGAGAATCTACTAGAGAAAAATAGAATGAAAAGGTTAAAAGATAGCTTTTACGAGAAGACTATTGCTTTATCCCTGTAATTACCGGTAGTTGGGCATGATTTGAAAGAATATTTTTTTAGAGTTCACTTGAAATTTATGGCAATGACTCCGAAAATAACAGGAAGATATGGGAAATTGTGCACTTTTTTGATTAAAAATAGATTGATATGAATCTGGAAGGATTCCCATTTTCTATCAATTATAATATTTTCTAGAGGTTGCTTTTTGTATTTCAACAAGTATTTAGCAGTAAGGGTTTCATTTAAAAAGCTAATTAGAAATTTGGAATAGTCTACATGCTCAACTTTCCTTTTTTCTCTTTTGTAAAGTAAAATAACTTTTAATTTTAGTAATGTAATTATATAACAATCTGAGATTAATTTTATATCATAGTAACATTGCATTCTTTTTTTATCCATTACAGCAATGTTTAAGAAACATGCGGCCAAAACATATTATCAATTAATGGTTTGACTTATCATGTGTGAAGGCAATCAATACCTATCTACTATAAAATCCATTTTCACAACTGGATCTATCAATATTAAAGCAAGAAAGTAGCAAAAAAATTGCAAGACAGAGCCCCAAACTAGATTTTCACATTATGCAAGATTATAATATGGCTTATTTGGCTTTGGGTCAGTATATTGTGAATGTAACTTTTGTGATTCATTCAGAAAACCATTGTTTTCATGCGAGAGATAGAAATTCACATTAAAGAATCGGTAACTGGATTACACATTGCACAAAGCTAGGACCAAACACTGCAGAGGTGGGTTCCTACCAGTTCGCACCTATTCGGTAGAACCGGTTCGTCAAATCTACCAAACCGGTTAGAAGAGGTTCCAAATTTTTTTGAAACCCACCACTGGTCCTTGGATATGATTATTCTACAATATCATGCTCATATTTATAAAACTCAGTGCCTCTGTGAAAGGTAAGGATGACTACTGCGTTTGTGGTGCAATTAGAACATTGCGTGTGTTGAAGTTGTTTTAACGCAAACCAAAGATGCCTTTTAAAAAACAAGTTTACATCATATTCTTATGCATGCCAGTGCTGTGTGTGAGGTAATTTAAGGTGGTTCATAAAAGTGTCGTCAGCATCTTCATATCTGGTCACATGGGCGGCAAGCCACTCCCATCCGGTCACATGGGTGGCAAGCCACTCCCACAAAAGAGGCCACACCCACAGAGTAGGTTCGAATGATTTTTGAAACCCACCACTGAATCACTGGTCTTGAATCCAGGTTCAAAACTCAGTTGGGCATGTTTGCAAATTTGCTGAATATAACTTAGTATTAAGAGTAAAAAACATATCAGTGCTGTTGGTGGAACACATTATTTTTAGCGGATATGATTTGCTAGTTCCATCCTCTCCAAATAATATACCAGGCACCTTCTGTGGATTTTTTTTTCAAAAGAGAAAAGTGGGGAGGTGTGTGTGTGTGGTGGGGATACAAGCATATTTGTTTTCTAGCAGGCTATTTGCTTAACCATACTAGCTAGCATTCTGGGTCAGACAAGGTATAGACCTATGTTTGATTGATTAAGCCATGTCATTTCTACTGATTAGGGTCTGGGCATTCTGTATTAACACAATCTTGAGGAAGCTATAGATTTAGTTTATGGACAAAACCCATTAACAATGCAGTATAGGTATAGCCATTCTTTCAATCTGTATGTTGAACTAGTCTATGCTGAGTGGATGGCAGGATTCATTGAGTTACTGTTTATTTAAAGCATGGGTGCTTTGAACCCCTCCTTTACCACACACTTGAATTAATCCTGCTGAGCCCGAGCCACAAGCACTGATGAAAAGGGAGGTGAGCACAGTGAGCAAACATCTTATTAAACCATCAAGGTCAGCATTTCCAACTGTGGAACTTTGCATTGCAGATGCTAAGATTAAAATGTCTAGAACGTATTGCCTGCAGGCATGGCAAGAGATGAAACTGGCTTTGTTAAATTGACCCGTGAGAAATTTGGGTTCTTTATTTTTATCATGCTTAATATGATCTGGGGATTTTAATTGGCTGTGGTTCAGATGAAACCTTTAGGTACACCTATGGGTTGCAGACATTGAAGAATATTTTTTGAGAGAAATGAAAATTATACTTTAAAATGTGTAATTCTGAGGCATTAATTCTTATGCCTCAGAGTCTGTTTCTTGTTTCTCGTTAGAAGCATCTTTATCCTCAGTTCCCTGGTGAGCCTGTCTCTTGTTTTCAGTGGCTAGTTGCCTTGAAGATATGTTTGATCCTACATTCATTAAAATTTGATCCTGCTGCTTCCCAACAGCCTTAATGGTATGTGAAATTATTTCCTCCCCCCCCCCCCGCCCTGAAAGATACCACTAACTTGGTCACTGTCCACAGGGCAAAGGAACACAACGAACATGTGCTTGCTCACTCATGCATACCGTACTGTACTTGTCAAAAGCCTCCCTGATTTATTCAAATCTGCTTTTCACCACAGAAAGAGAAATTAATCTTCGGACTTATCTGGGCAATTTGCTTTCCACAAAGGAGAAGCAGAAGATGACTGGAAGTAGTCTGAAGGCTTTTATTGGGAAGTTTTCTTTCCATCCAGAGCAGGATAATTGGCCAAAAAGCATGGTAGTGGAAGAAAAGGGTGATCTATCTAGTATGACAAGTGGCAAGAAATAATGAAAGCACAACACTTACCGCTGCCGCCACAGCAACAAATGAAGACAAGGAAAAAGTATGCCATAATGGAAGGACAGATGATGAATGAACGAAGACATGAATGGTGCAAGCTGGAGACAGCTACTACTTTGCAGATGCCAGGGAATGAAAGAGAAGCATGTTTATAAAAGCAACATTTATTTTAAAAGCTGTGTACCCAGAGTATTATTAAGGATTACAGAGCAATTTGCAAGCCACATGCCTCTGCAAGAAAGATACCTTAGATACCTTCCAGAATATATTCTACTGTATCTGCTGCGTAACTAAATCTCATTGCTTCCATTCCTTTCTAAAAGGACTATATATGATGCATATAATAACATGAAATATGTTCAACCTTCATATTATGTTATGGTCAGCTTAACCATGGTTTACTGAATCACCAATGCTTGGCTGAGTTTACATGGCATAGCTGTCAACAGTGTTTACAAACAACAGGGTATAACATATCCTTAAACCAAAACCAACAGATCCCTTGTATTCTTTTTATACATACCTTCAACTAACTTGTTGCATACTCGGAGTTATAGTTTGACAACATCTGGAGAGGTACTGATTCATTCTGCCTCTAATTTGCTCCATGGTAACGTTTTACAAGATGCTTTGCTCCCTCAGTGCAAAAGAGGAAAGGAAAAAAGTTAGGGTTATTATTTAGCAGCAAGGGAAATGTCAAGTGTAATCCTTGGATTGCTTACATAGAAATGTGTTGGGTTTTATGAGCTTTATTTTCAGTGAAGCATGTTTAAGATTAAATATTCCAAAGCATTATTATTTTCTTCCACACTAAGTGATACCATAGCCTTTATTCTTTTCATTTATTGAAATAATTTGATAATTGGTGAAGCCATATGTTTTGATGATGATTATATGGTTTTTGACTGCCTCCTTCCTCCTCATCTGTAAATAATAGTGAAAGTATCACTGCCTGGTGATTTACCCATTCAGTTTGGAAACATGGTTTGAGACTACTGGAAGAGACAAGCAATCAATAATAGCAACTGGCAGAGGAGGCTACACTTGAAAATTGGATCTGGTTAAGGTATATGGTAGGAAAATTGTAACCAAATTGTTTGGGCAGATAAGCAGAAAAAATCACAAGCCAAACAAACAAATAGGATTCAAAAAATTTACACTCAGTCAAGATAGCTTTCTATCATTACATCTGTTGTGTCCTTTAAAAATATTAGCTTAGTGTAGTGATTAAAAATGCTGATCTAGAAACTTGGAGAGCGTGAGTTCTGCCCACTTAGGCATGAAAGTTGGCTGGGTGACTTGGCCAGTCATTTTCTCTCAGCCCAACAACACCTCAAAGTCTATTATTGTGAGGAAAATAGAACGAGGAAGGAGTATTATGTATCTTCATCACCCTAGGGTGTTTATAAAGTAATAGAGGCAGGATAAAAATCTAATAAATAAAATTACAGAAAATAAATGTGTAGATTGCTACTAAGTATAATATGTTTTTCATTGACTGTTGTGAACACACGTCATAATGAACATGCTTAAATTACAATATATACTTTTAACAATAAGTCTCAGTGAAAACAGGAAAGTTTCCTGAGGGGGAAAAAATTACAGAAAGTCTACTCATACTGCTTATTCTCAGTTTTTTTTTTTTTACCTTTAGTTGCACCCATAATTAAACTTGTAACATGACTATTTGATTGTCACTGGGTTATGAGAAAAATGCCATTGGGCAGTGTGGGCAGTATTTTCCTAGGTTTTACCTGATTTAATGAAACTATGTATTTCTTCCTGAAATTAAATGAACAAAAATAATTACAACTTTTCTCCAAAGGTTTCTACAGCATTTTGGTCAACAAACATTCTTTCTGGAATCTTCTTAGCATGTTGTGAATATCATTTCCTCGCCAATAGGCATTCCCAATATAACATCCACTTGTCTGCAGAGAAAATCCAAGTCCTTAAGTGGGGGTCCACTCTTGATCATTTGCAAAGTCAGATTGCCCAGCTCTTCCCTGTGTTGGAGATAGGAAAAGTAAAAGTTTAGTCTTTTGAAAAACAAAGGACAGAAGTCTATGAATTGAGTCTATGGAAGGGTTTGGTTCATTGTTCTCCCCAGCAGCTGATTAAAATGGAATTTTTCTAAAACCTGGAAGAAGTCCATATAAATGGAGCATAAAAGATTCTGCTTCAAAAGATTGCTGTTTGGAAAACTAATCTAGCTAATATTTCCATTTTCTTTCTTTCATTTTTCTATGTGTTGGTTTCTATTTCCTTTTGCAGCAGAGAATAATAGTATGTGCTTTCAACCAATATTGCATATTTCATTTTCATGATTTTATTTTTAGAAAACTTGGAATCATATATTTTTCTTAGACTCTCTCTGTACTCTTATATTCTAATTTGAGAACTCTGCATTTTTTTTATCCTTCTTCTTTAATCTCACTGCCCCCTTTTTTTGAGCAATTCTGTATTATTTACCTTTCATCAGTGAAGTTGTCACCACTGGTTAAATTTAAATTTTAACAAATTTAACTTTAAAAGGACTTTTATCTTTTTGAAGATATTTTTGAAGTTTTGAAATTTTGCATGTTTCTTGTGATATTGGGCTATCTCCCAAGGGTAGCAGGGAGGAATCTTCTAGCCAGTTGACATACTGCAATTGATTCATTTCTTACATTTGTGTGTGTATGCGCGTGCGCGCGTGCATGTGTGGGCGTGTACATGTGCCTTTAAGTATTGACTCCTAGTGACTGCCTGGGCTAGTTCTTGTAGTTCTCTTGATAAAATTTTGGGAGTGGTTTTGCCTCTTTCCTACAGCAGACAAAGTGACTGGCTCAAGATCACCCAGCTGGACTAGAACTTGTGGCTTCTTATTTCCTAGCCTCATGCCTTAGCCACTTCACCAAACTGGGTGTACTTCAGAGGTAGGTTCCTACCAGTTTGGACCGGTTTGGCCAAGTAGGTAGTAACTCAGCCTGCCACGTCCCTGGACAAGTTCTCCCCATAGGTGCCACCATCATGTTTTTTTGCTTCTGAGCCTGTGCAGAAGCATTTATTTAGTACTGCACATGTGCGGGCAGCGCATCCCTGAGCAAACTGGCAGTAACAGCAGCTGGAAACCACCCCTGGTGTACTTACATTGTAATTGCCAAGAAAACAGAAGAAAGTGCTCTCTCATGCACACCGGATGTAGTGGAAAGATGGAAGGTTCCAGAGGGCTATTGAGATTCCACCTTCCACTTTAAGGACACAGCCATTCTGGTACTCTGGACTATTGCTTTAAGCGCCATGATAATGCAACAATTAATTTAAGCAATAAAGTACCCACAGCACAGGCCTTCACTTACAAGCAGTTTGATCACTAAATGAGGCAGACATTAAATGAGACATGCCCAATTTTATTTCCTTTTGGTTGCTGTTGGTAAACGAATTGTTAAAAGAATCATAAGGGGGTTAAACAAATTTGGCTTCCCCAATTGACTTCACTTGTTAGAAGTCAGATCGAAAAATCATAAATGTCAATTACTTGTCCCAAGGACACTGTAGCCATCAAAAATGTACAGGCCAGTTGCCAAAAGCCCAAATTTTGATCATGTTACCATGGAGACACTGCAACAGTCCTAAATATGAGAACCAGTTATAAATCATGTTTTTCACCGTCATTATAATATTGAATAGTCACTAATTGAATGGCTCTATAAGTTGAGAACTACCTATATAAACCAGTTTCTTGCTACGGATCTTAAAAACAAAACGAGAAAATACAAGAGCACAAGGGCTGTTTTTAGTCCAACAACAGGGGAAAACTATTGAGTGTACAGGTAGTCCTTGAGGTACAACCTTAATGGGGTCTGCTCATTAAGGTCGCAAGTCAAAACTTTATAAAATGAATTACACTAATTTTTATGACATTTTTTTATCACGCTCATTAAGCAAATCAATGGGGCTTGCTGTTTGCTTCAGTTTGTTAAATGACCTCTGCCATCATTAAATGAACTGAGAAGTAGAGAATTTGCAGGGGTCTCCAGCTGGAGCCTGTGGAGGGAATGTTGCCAACCACGCATCAGCTCTACTGGCAAGGCCAGGCAGCTCTCTGCCTCCAAGCAGTGCTCAGTCATAAGTGTGTGTGTGTGCGTGTGCACACGAAGTGTGTCAGTGAGAATTTGCAGATCTCCAGGTGGAGCTTCTGGAGGGAACCACTGCCATCCGCCCATCAACTGTTCTATAAGCAATCTGTAGCAATACACTAATTCCCAAAGCAAAAGCAAATAAGCACAGCACAGTAGAATGCAAGGATCTTTCTGCAAGCAATTTCGAACTACATGCAAACAAACAGTCCCAAAGATGCTTTTTCAGGATGCCTTTTCCAGAAAAAAACAAGAAAGTCCAGTTGCCCCCTGAAAGGCACCTTTGGGACAACTATGACGTGGGTGACTGAGAATCTCTACAGACTTTTATGCAAATAAACAGTACAGTACAGGGGTGGGTTCTGGCCAGCTTTCTGCCGGTTCGCTCATGTTCATGCGTTACACGTACATGCGCATGCGCAGTTCAATTAAACTTGTTCTGTGCATTCACAGAACTCAAAAACAAGATGGCAGTGATGGGGAACCAGGGGTGTGTGGTAGGTCTGGGTAGCTGCCGGTTCCAGTGACGCAGGCAGCCATACCACTATCAGTTCGGCCAAACTGAGGCGAACTGGTAGGAACCCACCTCTGGTACAGTAGAATGCAAAGTAATTTTACAGTATTAAATCTGCTTTCTGTTGATGCTGGCTAGTAGTGCTGCAAGCAATCCCAAAGCAAACACAAACGAACACAGTAATGAAAAAAGTAAAGTACTACAAACAAACAAAGCAGTTTATAAAGAACTGGCAAACAAACAGTACTATAAGAAAAGAAAAATCTAAGGTACTTACAAAGGCAACTAGCAGTGCTCCAGTTCTCAAGGCAACAACTACAAAACAAGCCACAAGGCAGAAATGAAAGATTTAGTCCTCTAATCCTCCACCTGGGAGTAATGAGGAGTGAAAAAAAATGAGGCCTGCTGGAACTTGACTGTCATATGACCGGGGTGGGGTGGGGTTAGGGGAACATGCACCATATGGACCTCAGAAATTACCTGTTGGAACAGTGGGCAACAAAGAACAGTCACGAGAAAACAAACTGGCCACTGCTTCAGGAGTGACTGAATCCAGGTCCCATGACTGCAGGGGCCTCTTGTGGTCACAATTTTGAACCCTTGTTGTAAGTACATTTTGGGAACACATTTGTAACTTCAAACAGTTGTTAATGGCTGCTCGGATCTTGAGGAACCCCTGTAACAAATTCACTGTGCCTGAATATATCTAGTATATTATATAGCAAAAGCCTTGTCCTCCTGCTATATGATTTTATCAAATAAAATGAACTCTTTAATATGGTCTTAGACCAACATAAGGTAGGGGGAATATAGTAGTTAAAAACATAAAAGATGCATCAAGAATAAAAACAAAAATCTAGAATATTATGAAAAACTAGATGCTATAAAGGATACATAAATTAAAGACAAAAGAAAGGGTTGGGATTTACCGTAATGGGTTTGTGGAGCATAAAAGCTTAGTACAGTGTGTGAAAGACTATATCACAGTACAAAGCAGTAAGGTGGTTAATTAATTGCTCATTAAATTTAATTTATAGCACAGACCATCAACTGACATATTTTGAGCAGTACTATGCCGAACCTGGCGTCATTGTATGTTGTAGCAGGACTTGGTATTTGAAAGCTAAAGAGTGGTGTAAAATTGTTCTGTATGCTTTGTGCATCTATAACTTACCTTTTGTATAGATTTTTTTTTACAGTACAGTTGATGTTCACCATTCCATGAAGTTTCTTAAGGTCAGAGTCATCAAAGACAAAGATGAATCGCATAGCTGATAAAAAATATTTTAAAAAAGGATAGCTGTATCCAATTAGCTGACATCTTGGCTGATTTTGAAAAGCTAAACCATACCTGATCTGGTTAGTATTGGAAAACTATTAGGAAATCTCAGAGTTAGGAAGCATACTAGAAGAATGCAGTCACAAATTATTTCATGATTGATTTATATAGCCTTTATATATTTATAGCTGTTATGTCCACCAGAATCACCAGAAATGATGCGTATCTCAAAGGAGCTTGATGGCAATTGAGAACCAGCCAATGTATGAAGCACAAGGCAGCTTTATTTTCCTCTACAGTTATGCTAATCATGAACATCTTTCCCATTTCCCATTGTCAAAAGCATCTCAAGAGTGTTGCAGTCCTAATATTAACTCTAAGTTACGGGTGACAAACTTGATCGCGTCACTGGCCAGATCATGATGTAGCGCAACATTTTTGCCTTTGTAGAGCCAAGGGTAGGCATGGCCTGCTCTAACTCATGCCAATCCTCCTCTGCTTTGTGTTTTCTTTTTTCTTCCTTTAAAAAATTCTGACCAATTTTATTTATTAATAAAATGTATCTGCATTGAGAACTAGTTGAGACAGGGGAAAAAATG
This sequence comes from Thamnophis elegans, assembly GCF_009769535.1. Classification (NCBI taxonomy): domain Eukaryota; kingdom Metazoa; phylum Chordata; class Lepidosauria; order Squamata; family Natricidae; genus Thamnophis; species Thamnophis elegans. Next base: position 103,724,890 of record NC_045558.1, read on the forward strand.
AAAAAGGGATGAAATACACTGCAATTCTTTCCCCCCACAAATATGCATCAAGTGGAAGAAAAAATTCAGCTTTTTAAAGCCAATTTATCAAATGGCCTTTTTCTAACGGTCAATAATACCATTATCTGCAGATCGGTTTGGTAGTTGTGTGAATGACCCACTCTTATTTCTGAGAGCTGAGAAGTTGCTTCAAATAGATTTCAACAGGAGTGCCTTTTCAATAATAAAGTACTGAACACAGTAAGCATGAACAGCACCTCAAAGTAACTCATTTTATACAACAGAACAGGCTGGTGTAATACAATTGACTAGTCTTCTTCAAGTACTCCAAAAACTACAACTGCCAAATTTCTATTGACTTATCTTGGCTGTGAATTCTGGGAAGTGTCATTCCAAAATTTCTAGAGAGAACCTTGGGTGGCATAGAGAACCGAATATAGACAAAATAAGCATTTATCTACCTGAATGAAATATTCATCAATGAAAAGCTATCTTAGGATATTCAAAAACTGGCTTAATCAGCTTCCTGCAATTCTTGAATTATCTTTAGAATTTGTACCATGGATACTAAAGAGGTTCCAGGCCTGGGGAGACTTCCAATGAAGAAATGGCAAATTGACATCCTATGATCAGTAAGAGACAACTGGAAATGGCAACTGAATCATGGATTTGGACCACCAAAATCTGTTAGAAGAAAGGAGAGATCTTGTGATCAGCCCTATGTATTCTGGGCAGCTGGGGTGTGTATAAATAGAGAGCAGAATATTTTTTTTTACAGTTGCTTGCAAACAGTTGGGAGTTGTGGGATTCCATGAAACTCAAAGCCATCAATGAAGCCTTCATAGACTCAGGTTTCAATCTCTTCTGAATCACTTGGATTTTACTTTTTGTTCTACCCCTTTTTAAAGATAGAGGACCTTCAAGTTAAACATATTTACTGTGTGAGTTTTTTTTCAATCCTTTAAGAAAGGAGTTTTAATTAGAAGTTTAAAATTTTGCAAATATGTATGTATTTATGTGTTGTTTGTGTGTATGCAAAACTTTACACTTCTAATTGTGTAAATATGATACTTACAAAAGGGTGTTTACCGTGCTGATTTTAAAAAGTTTAAATAGATTGGGGTCAGATGGACTTGAATTAGAAGTATCCTCATGAGAAACTTGTTATGTTTACACCTGGAACTGATGACTTTGAAAGTTGGTCACTAAGGGTCCAGAAGGAAATAAATAAATCAGTAGACCTCATAATTGAGGTTTGTGATTTAGGATTGGAATTCTTTTAAAGTTATCTGCTCTTATAGAAAAATTAGATGATGTCATCCAAGAAGAACAAGTTCCATTGAATAAACCTGAAATTGATTGAATGTGGATTTTAAAATTACACCCTATAAGAAGGTGATGGGAGAAGATGAATTATTACGTTTACAAATGAAACCAATGGATTTCACAATTAAAATGATACGCAAATAGTAAACTTGAAGAGTGATGTGGATAACATCTCTGCATTGAATTTACAAAAAGGACTGTTGAAGTTGTCCGTGATTTCACAAGAAAAGACAGTGAGAATGTGAAAAGTGATTGGATAAGCTTTTTATACTGGAATTACAAAAAAGGGATTATTAAAAATGCAAACAATTCTGGGAGAAGAGATAAAGCATGAAAGAAAGCAAATGTTAGGATGTTTTGAGGGAACCAAAGATTGCTGGGAGACAAGAGAAAAGAATATAAAATCTGTTTATTTGACTAAGGCTAAAATAACCAGTTTGCTATTTTGGTAATGTTTAATGAATTTTTATTGATCGGGAACAGATAATGTTTCAAAGTTTTGTTTCTTTGAAGAGAGGAGATGGGGCAGTTTCTTTAACAGAAAAGAAGATATAAATGTAAAAGGAAGGATTCAAGCTGCCTATATCAGACATTGTTTACAACTGTTTGTTATTTCAGATAACCATCAATGGACATTTGCTTATTAAGAGGGGGGAGAGGTGAAATTTTAAAAATTGACTTACCGAAAATTGAGATATGAGATGAAGAAATGGTTAGTTGTATTTTAAAGATAGTGATTAATTGTTCATGTTATTTACATTAGATGGGAAAGAAGGGGGATGTTTTTTTTTCCTTTGCACTTTTTATATTTTTTCTTTTTAATATTTATATACTATATTGATGGTATTTGTTTTTGTTTGTATACTCTTTAATAAAATTACTAAAAGGAAACAAAAAAGTGCCAGGAGTGAAACAAACAGCACAATTATTTATATTGTTTCCATTAATTACTTACAGCACCCAGGAACGCTTCCTCAATGTGCTATGTGGGCCCAAATGGTGAGGATGGTCTCAGAATTTGATTCACAAAGGGGATTTGCTTTGATCGAGCAAGTTCTAGGTCCCTGCAGCTTGCAAATTCTCCTCCTCCTGCCACCCAGTTCCTCAGTTTGGGTATCAGAAAGGGAAGGATAGATATTAATGAGTATTAAGTGCCTACCAGGCATTGGACACTTGTTATGATAAAAGAGGGAAGTACTTATCAGATTGTGGCTAAAGCTGGAAGTTTTGCTATCACAAGCTTGCAGGAGTAAATAGGAGGAACTAGCTTGTCTAAGCAGCCTCTCTTCCAGGTGTTAATTGAAAAATGCAAGTCACTTACAGGACAGACTTGGGCACAACCCACTAAGTAATTCCTCACATTTCTTTTTATGCTATTCAACACTGTCATACCCAATTGTGACTGCACTAGACAGATCTTCTGATTGGAGAGACCTTTTGGAGACCAGGGCACAATGTAACAATTGTGGATTAGAGGACCAAATGGGAGATGATACCAGAAGCTGATGAAAATGGTACACAAGTGAATAGAGGTAGAATTGTTGATTATTTGTGTTTCTTAAGTTATGTCTATTAAGGAAGGCAAATTGATGCCAATTTTCTGCAGTTGAAGAAAGAGGGAACTTTGAAGACTACCATTTGTAACCAGAAGCTAAAATGGTATATTGATCCAGACACATTGCAGCAACTAGTAGTATAGTAGTATAGCTCTATTCAATAGATGCAAGTAATGTGGATATGTCAATTCTGGAAATGGAGCCAAGTTTATGGCACTCCAGTTTTTGGCCAGAAGCCACTCAGTGGTGCAATGAATTTAATAGTATTATGGCAGAAAGTGTTTTTCTAGATTGGAACTGGTGAAGTTTACCATTAGTATCACCATACTATCAGAGGCTGGATGACATCATTGAGGATCCTCTACAAAACTCTATCCTTATAGGCTGTTATCTCCCTAACTCTACAGGTAAAAAAGAAAAAGGCCTCTTTTGGTCATAACCAGTGCCAGTCTTCAGACTCTGAACCTGAAGAAGCTGCCGGAATGAGAGCTATAGAAAATTACCAAACCAAGAATCACAGGAAGTTGCCCCAAAACAGACAATACCTGGCAGTTGGAGCAGTCAGATCTGGGTGATATAAAGCCTACCAGCTCCCACAACCCATTGAGTAGAGGAGAGCAGAGCTATCCTACGAATTATATTATGAATATTCTATGATGTTTTACGAATATTTGTTTCTTGTCAAACAAGGCAGTGCATTTCTTGATTAGCAACAACTGATTGAAGTCTGATTTAAGAGATAGCCCTGATCTACATTCCTTTGATGATGGAAACAATTGTTGATCTTCAGCTCTTGCATATGTGTATGGGTTCCGCCTGTGAAATTCTGTTTGGAATGGCTGACAAGCCTAACCTGATCTTGGAACTTTGGACTGATTTTGAGCTATTCTATGCAGTTCAGTTATTCATGCAAGTATCTGTCAAGATACTGTTAGGTTTGCACACTCTGACCATTGTATCTCTTTGACTTTGACTAAACTGTGAACTTTTAATTGGGCCATAGTATTGTCTATGGAGATTCTCAGTCATTCAGGTCATGGTTGTCCCAAAGGTGCTTTTTCAAGAGACAACTGGACTTTCTGATTTTTCTTTGAAAATGTTTTGCTTCTCATCCAAGCGAACGTCTTCAAGAAAAACCAGGAAGTCCAGTTGCCTCTTGAAAAAGCACCTTTGAGACTACCATTGCAATTGTGTGTGAGTCAGTGTTTGGAACAAGAAGCAGGAAACTAGGCTGCAGCTAGATGGATAGGGAGTTTTACAGTTTGAAACTACCCCATAGTTGCAACATTAGTTCGTAATCTTATAGTGAACACCTCATGTTCTTTTGGTGAAGGGAAGCTCTTCCCGCTTTCTCCTGAAGAGCTCACAGTGAAATGCTGGCTGATGTATTTTCCAAGTTGATGGATGTGCCATGCTCTTTATTTCTTTCCAACCTCTGGGAAATCATTGACTGACTGGGCGGCAAGTGGTGCATGAAAGATCCTTCCACATAGCATGCCTTTCCCAGCTGCTTACCAAATGAGCCACTGAGAGTCTAGTAGCACATGCTGAAGCTGTTCAACATGGGATTTTCTTTGGTAAGTACTGGGAAGAGTGAAATGAATCTTCTCCTACAGCACTGGTAAGGGCTGTTCCAGATTAGCAGCTCTTCTCTTTGCAGGGAATTATGCTGTCATGCTTCATAGGATGGAGATGCAATAAAGATGTCTATCTTGGTCATGTCCAGGTAATTCCTTATTTATTGAATTTATTACTGAGATTTAAGAGGATTTTGCAAGGTAGTACAGTTTAAAGATAGTAATGCCCAAATGTGGAGATATTAATTTATTTAGCAGCACAGTAGTAGAATCTGAATTTGCAAGAATTCCAAAATGTAATATTGAAAGCAGGGTTTGCCAATATTGACACCACGGGTCAATGGGATTATCCATTCTTTTTATTATTATAGCTTGTCACACAGCCAGATGTTTAGCTGGACTTGGCATTTTTATCTCTGCCTATACCTATGGAGCTCTTCCTGAGGACTTGGGATAGGTTGGTACTATTGTTTAATAATATTAAAGATATTGTTCCACAATGGAAAAAGCTGCTTTTTGCAATTGACTGGTGTTGCCAGTCCTGATGGTGTTCAAGGGATGCTTCAGATATTCTTATTTGTAGTACTATTAGTTAAACTGGTATTAAGAATGCAGTACTTATGGCGCTTGGCAGCTCAAGGTTGACTCAGCCTTCCGAGGTTGGTAAAATGAGGATCTGGATTGGGGGCAATATGCTGACTCTGTCAACTTTTTAGAGAGGGCTGCAAAGCATTATGAAGTAGTATATAAGTCTGAGTGCTATTATTATTTATTAATTATTGTCATATAATAATATTTGGGAAATCAATGAACAACCTTAAATTTCATTACTAGGTCAATGAGGTGAAGCATTTGGGGACCTCTGATTAAAACAATTGTTAGATTAAAGCAAATGACCTATAATAGCCACCCAAACCTCTCTGGTGTAATACATTTTTAACTCTCTCCCGAATTAGAAAAGGGGTTGGAGCCATCTGCTGCCTTAGGTAAGGTATTCCATAAGTGGGAGACACCACCAAGAAGGAGTCCATCTGTTTGTACTCCAGTGCCTCCTGAGGGGGGACACTGAACAAGACACTTTCTAGAGGATTATACGAGAAGAGCAGATTTTCTTTTGGCACTGCAATTCCTGGTATTTATAAAGAGGTCTGGACATATGTGCCTGAACAGCTGCAGAAAAATGATTATGTATTCCTGGCAAGATACCTGGATACCAGATTCAAAAAACTTAACAAAATATGCCAACACTGCCTTTGAATGGCTCTTGATCAATGCAAGGGAAAGGCCAGGCAGCATGATCCTGTGTAGTCAAGGTTCAATTTATTGTTAAAAATAGTTTTTATACAAAACAATTTTCTTGTCATCTCCTCCAGTTATGTTAGTTCTTGTCTAGGTGTTTCTGTTAATTGCATTTCAATTCTATCACAAGACTTTTTTTTTTTAAAAAAAACCATCTACATTTCATTATTTCTTTTTAAACAACATTATTGTTATTATTATTTCACCTGGTGGATTGTCTATTAAAAAGCCTCTCTAGCCAATCTACTCAGTCATGAAGCCTGGAAAATTGCTACAGTATCAATTAAAAATGGTTGACGCAGGAGGAGGAGATGATGATCATGTTGATGATGATGATGATTGCTAGGAGCTTTAGGCTGGTATTCTTCAGCCCACAGTATTGGGTTTCTTAATCTTTTTTGTACCAACAGTTGGGAGGAAGACAAGCGCATGAAACAAATTGCAGGCTCTCTATGGCACAGTTGTCCAGCCTCAGAGACTTCTGGCATGATAAGCAATCCTGAATCCTCCAAGATAGGGAGGGCTTTGTCCAACAGTAGGAGAACAGCTTGAGAGAAGCCTTCTTCCATAACACTGGCCTGAACTGATTAAGAACACACCATTGCTTCTTTGAAGCAAAGCCAGTCGGATCACTCAGGGCTAAAACCACTTATCACTTACTCACAATGTGGATAGCCAACCCTTCCTCATGGGATGACCTCCAGCTCATTCTTCTAAATGAGAATATGCCTAATAGTTGTATGATGGCTTTGCTGGAGCCGCTATAATTCTTCTGGCTACTCCAGAGTCATGTAAAAAGCAATGGAGAAAATTTGTAATAACTAACTTGTGTGATGCTTAAAATTTGTGAACCCTTTGGATTTTCAAGGTTTCTGCAAAAATATGACATAAAATGATATGTTCTCCACACAAACTCTAAAACTGGATAAAGTGAACCTCATTAAATGTGAATCAAAGACATACTTGTTCATGTATGAGGGAAATGAAAGCTACATATTTTGTTCGTGGCAAAAGTATGTGAGCCTTCAAAATCATTGTTATTAATTTCTCATATGAACTGCTTGCTTTATGTCTTCTTTCACCATTTCTAAAGGATTAAGACCAGGACTTTGATTTGCCCATTCCAAACATTAGCTTCTTCAGCTATTATCATTCTTTGGTCATATGACTTGTCTGCTTTGGGTTTTTGTCCTTAGAGTATACATGCCTCACACTTGTATGGCCTTGATTGGTCAACCACACCCTCAGGGAGGGTAGCAGTAGAGTTGAGAATTGATTGATGAAATGCAAACTCTTTGGAATAAGTTTGTAACTTTTTCCAGCCTGCTGAGCATAATCAGCTTATTTTTTTTTTGGTGGGGGGAGGGAAGAATTGGAGGTCCCCAGAAATATGCTGTTTTTGAGTCATAACACATTTCCACATACCTAAGGTATGAAGATGAGCCTTTGATTGTGAATATCCCAAATTCTGTTTTTTTTTTAAAATAAAGCAGGACCTCTCGTATTCATACCTGATTGATTGATTGAAACCCCTGATTCTAAATTTCCCTTTAAATGCACTGATAAACCTGGAGAGTCACATACTTTTTCCAGTAAAAATATGTAGTTTGAAATAATTTTCTTCAATAAATGAAAGAATAATAAAGTTTTTTATTCATTTTTTAAAAGAAATTCTCCATACCTAGTTTTAAGACTTGTGAAGAAAATAAATCACATTCTTGACAAATATTGGACATTCAAAGGGATTCAGAAACATTTAAGCATCACCGTATATATTTGGGTTTGGTTTGATTTTCCTTGAGTTTTTGCTATTAACTGAGTGCTTCAATAATAACTACATAAAATACCCAATCCTACTCTTTTGAATTCCCTCTGCCCCTTCTTGGGAAGTCAGTGAACATCCATCGCTGCTCTATGGCTGAAATCAGAGATGAGAAATAAATAATAGATCAAATTTATCAGTGAGTTTTTATTTCTAATATTCTAAATTTAAAAAGGACACTTAGGACATTTATCACAAAACAACAACAGACAGGTTTTTAAAATCACTTCAGCTAGACAATTTTGAATTGAAATGTGTTTTCTTTTTGCAAGTATACCCAGTATAATGTAGCCTTGCTAAGAAAAGGATGACACTTTTTCCATGAGACACTGAACCACAACCTAACCAACTGCATTTTAGATCAACATGTCATGCAAAATCCGACAGTGTGGCGAACACATAGTACAATATCAGTAAAGACAGCAACAGGTACAACCATATAGTCTAGCCCTGTGATGGCGAACCTATGGCATGCGTGCCAGAGATGGCACGCAGAACCCTCTCTGCGGGCATGCACTATTGCCAGCTGCTCTTCTGGTTTCTGGCACGCACATGCACACCGACTGACCAGCTGGTCTTTGCAGGAGCTGTAGCACCAGAAAACAGACTGAAAATGGTCTAAAAAACCAGGCCATTTTCCAGGCCATCTTTTTGGCCGTTTTGGGGGCATTTTTGGGCTCGAAAAATGGCCTGAAAACCAGCTAAAATAGGCATTCATGTGGCCAGCCAGCTGGTCTTCGGGTTTCCAGTGCTCTGATGCACGGACGTTCCGGTTTGGGCACTTGGTGCTGAAAAGGTTCGCTATCACTGGTCTAGCCTATAACCATGTTGTGCAGAGTTAGTTAGTAGATTTGATTCAGTTCTTAGTGCAAGGATCAATGGCATAATTTCTAGCAAAAATGTTTGGACATTTGAAAATCAACACAATAAAGGAATGTAATCCTAATCAAGAAAAATTAAGGACGGGATCTTGTACAAGGGAGCTTGAGGAGAAGAAATATATAGGGTATACCAAAAGCCAGGCCCTATAGGCCAATTATAATGTTTGATAGGTAGACCTTGATTTACAACCATTTGCTTAGCGACCGTTCAAAGTTACAATGTCACTAAAAAAGTGATTTACAACCAGTCCCCTCTGCTTAACTACTGTTGCAGCATCCCCAATTTTGGGCGCTGGGAAACAGGCACGTATTTACAACAGTGCCTGGAGTTATGCCATCACCATCTGCAATTTTTTTTAAGTCAGCTTCCAACAAACGAAGTCAATGGGGAAACTGGATTTGCTTAACAACCATAAGGTTCACTTACAACTGCAGTGATATAGAGTGATCTTAACCACTTTAGCAAAAAAAAAAACAAACAAAAAACCGGTCATAAAATCAGGCAGACTCACTTAATAATGACCTCGCTTAAGTAACTGAAATCTGGTCCCAATTGTGGCCGCGAGTTGAGAACTGCTTGTGTTAATTATTTTTCTAGAAAAAAATGTTACCGGAATTAGAAATGCTGAAAGATTATGTGTCACATGAATAGGGAAGTGTTTAGAAGAAATAACCCATTCAAGCATTTAAGTTAATGTATGTAAGGCATTATCCATATGGGGGCTTGACTTTTGGTAGACCCTGTATTATTTATCTTTGCTTTCCTAAGCGCCATGTAAAGCTACAAATACAGCTTCAGGAATTTGATTAGTTGAGTAGTCAATTCATACTCTTTAGATGGCTTTCTTTTGCATCCAACTATTGAGTGACCTTACAATGAGGACAGTCCAGCTGCATGTTCACTATCATTTAAGCACTGAGATCCTCATTAAGCCCTTCTCTGGTGGAGGAGATAGAGGTAATCCTCAACTTAAAACAGTTCATTTAGTGACCCTTTAAAGTTGCATCAGTCCTGAAAAAGATGGCTTGTTTATCCCGCTAATGATGATCATTGCAGCATCCCCACCATCCTGTGGTCAAAAAGGCAGGTGCTTGCAGCTGACTCATATTTCTGATTGTTTGCAGCATCCCGGGGGTCATGTGATCACCTTTTGCAAACTTCTGACAAGCAATGTCAATGCTTTGGAAGCCCAATCCATTTAACAACCACATTGCTAACTTTGCAACTACAGTGATTCTCTTAACAACTGTTGCACGAAAACTCATAAAACGCGGCAAAGTTCACTTAACAAATGTCTTGCTTAGCAACAGAGTTTTGGACTCAATTGTAGTCGTGAGTCGAGGACTACTTGTAGTTGCCCCTGCCCTCTTCTCTACTGAATCGCCTTCACAGGATTGTTGTGGGGCCGAACAGCAGGCTGCATTATTGGATTTATTAGAAATAAAAGCTCCCTGGCATGATTATGTTCTCTCCCAACAGATGCTTTTTATATGTTTGATCACTTCTGTTATGTCTATATGTGTTTGATCACTTCTGTTACAATTTTTAAAAAGAATAACAAATGTCTTTTGTATCCCAGAGTTATTGGAATTTGGCCAGCATACAAGTTTAAAAAAAAAAAAACACCACATAGGCTGGGCATGACAAGAGCTACCTCTGTCCTCCAATTGTTTTTACAATTTTATATAAAAAGGGGGTTGCTTTTACATCCACTCCAAGGAAGCCATCATTTGCAGAATTCACTAAAGAAAGAAATTGCCTTTTCTCTCCCCCCCCCCCTCTGGTTGACTTTTAGGAAAATAAGGAACAGGATTACAATAATGCCTCCCGGCCCAATGTTCCAATACTGCAAAAGGTCTAATTTTGGAAAGAAAGGGGGGGCAGAGAACAAGCCCATCCAAAAAGATCAATGTAACCATCAGTTGAAGGCTGAAGAGAAATTGGAAAAGATGGGGACCAGAGAGGAAAGAGCACATTTGCCAGCACCACCAAGGAAAGGAGATCAAGGTCCCATCTGGAAGGGCGAGAGGCCAAAAGCACAGAGCAGATGGAGCCTGGTTGCGACAGCTGGTGGAGACGCGCTTTCATGTGTAAAGTTTGCTCCATGGAGACCTCAGTCTATGAGCTTCCAAGGCAGCCTTATGTTAACTGCCCGCCCTCTTCCCATGCTAGGAAACTCAAAGGAGTACGCCTGGCGCAGCTCTCGGGGGCTATTGCTTAATTAAAACAGGGGGCTTTTTAAACATTTTATAATGCAGGTCTTAGAAGTTCAGGGAAGCATCGCTGGGAAGGAAAAGAAATGAGTTTCTTTAGCAATACAGTCTAACTATTCCTCTAGGCAAGATGAAAATGGTGGTGAAAAGCATCGCCCAATATAGAACAATGTTATTGATTTCAAGCAGTCATCTTTAAACTTTCCCACATTAGTTTATACTGTTAAAAAGATGAATGTTAGGCAAAATCCTTAAGACGTTTGCCCTCCTTCAAGTACCCTATTTATCGTGAATAATAGTGCCTGCACTGCCCCTTCATTGCTGCGGGTGGCAGCAGATAGGCAGCCTTGGCTGATTTAGAAAACTGACCTCACAAGCCACTGAGTGTTTAGATAAGAGACCTTCCTTTTCCCCCTGGTTGTAAATCAGATTGGGAAGAAGGTTCGTTTGTTTTTAAATTAGAAAAATAGCAAAGTATTTCAATAAAGCAATGAAGTTGTCTATGGGGTCCTGAGGCACCAAGCTTCACTGAAGGAAGATATGACCTCTCTATGCTTTTGTAACTTGCCTTTCTTTCAGATACAGAAAGAAAACGTTCATAGTTGCTATTTACCAATATTAGGAAAGCAAACATTCCCTGTGGTTTCATGATTAATGACCTTTAGAAAATGATTTTTTTTTCATTATGAGCTTCCTCAGCAAGTTCCAAATACTCTTATCAACTCATCCTTTTAAAGAAGGATAGGCCAATTACTACCTGTTTTTATGCCAAATAATCCAAGCACTAAATGAACATTTTTGGAACTACCCACTGCAATTCCTTCCTGTGCCCAGGCAATTTCTGCATATGTGCTCGTAAGAATCAATATATGACTTAGTCAAAAGAAAAATCTATGATCCTCTTGGCACTCTGTGCCAGTTCCAGAGTACAGAAACCAGAATCATGAGCAATCTGGGATAAGATGCAGAAAATCACAGCTCCCAAAAGTGGCTGCTTATTTTGTGTCATGCCAGTTCAGTATTAAGTATTGGAAAACTATATCCATAATAATTTCACCCTTTGTTTACAAAAATATCACATTGTTTTTATTTGCAACACAAATCTGGAAGCAAATAAAGGGAGATGTGCAAGATGAAAATTGTTTGTGGCTCTTAAATTCTACCAAGTTCTCTCTGATTCTGTTTATATGCCCCCAGTCCTATTATCAGAAGCTTCCACTTTAGCACAATAATATCCCTCAAGAGAATATGAAATTGACATTCCCTGACCAGGCATATTTTGCCAGCCTGCCCCTCACAATTTCCACATAGCTACCCTTTCTATACTCTCCTGGTTCTTGAGTTTTTCCCGTTTCCCTGACTCAATACTATTTACAGTCCTGGATTAAAATTTTGAAACAAATGTATTGGTTTGATCTGGACCATCCAAATCCAAGCATACTTTCAAATGTTGAAATATATTTTGGACATTTGCATACCCCTAGGATCCAGTTATCTGAATCAAATAATTTTAATTTGCTAAAATTATATCAACTTTATCATGTTAAAAAAATAGCCAAATTTTAAAGGTTTTATTGCGATTTCAGTCATTTTTAAAAATGTATTGTGTAATGGTGATCACTTTCTGAAAAGTTTGCTGATGTCTGGTTATTTGAATATACTGGGAAGTACCTACTATTCCTAAGCAGGAGGTGAACTTGAAAGGCATCCGAATGTTCAGGGCCACGAGGCAGCTGAACTTTCTGGTACCTCTATCCCAGTGGGGGTTTCAAATTTTTTAGAACCTCTTCTGTAGGTGTGGCCTGCTTTGTGGAAGTAGCTTGCTGGCCATGTGACTAGATGGGAGTGGCTTGCCGGCCATGTGACCAGGTGGGAGTAACTTGCCAGCTATGTGACTGAGTGGGAGTGGCTTGGCAGTCATGTGACTGAGTGGGCATGGCCAAATTGTAAAATGTGGTGAAACTCACTTAACAACGCTCTTGCTTAGAAACCAAAATGTTGGCTCAGAAACTCTGGCATTTGAAGCACGCAAGTCTTAAAGCTGTCAAGTTACAAGACCCTTGCACCCCTAACCCTTTAGAAAAAAACCCAGGAGTGTTCAAACTTGACAGCTTTAAGACTTGTGGACTTCAACTCCCAGAATTCTATAGAAGAGGTTAGAATTGGCAGGAACCCACCCCTGCTCTATCCTCTTCAGATTCAAATAACCCAGATGAAGCTGAGCATGTTCATATAAGAAGAAAACTCTACCAAACCTACCAAAATAATTGCTAAACCACGGGTGTCAAACTCAAGGCCCGTAGGCCGGAAGTGGCCGTGATATGGTTGGATCCAGCCCACAGGGCCGTCCTTGTCTACCCAGTGTGAAGTGGAGAGATCAAGCTAGTGTAGTTTTGTGCCGGTCTACCCAGTGCAAAGAGAAAAGATTGGGCCAGCATGGTTTTGGCCCGGTCTACCCAATGTGAAAAGGAAACATGCCAGCAGTTTGGGGAGTGGCTTCAAGCTGGACATGCCCACCTAGTCAGCCACGCCCACCTAGTCCCCTGAGGTCAAACACAGCCCTGATGCAGCCCTCAATGAAATTTTAGTTTGACACCCCTGTGCTAAAGCATAACATTATTTATTTGCTTTTCGCTTAGTGTGATATAAGAATTAATCTATTATGATTTACAAAGCCATGATGGATTGATTGTTCTATAAACAAGCTTTTAAATTACCAAGGTAGCATTGTGTGAGAATGTAATATTGGATAACTACCTTCACTGTATTCTGGAGGGACAGTGCTTCTCCATGAAGTAGTTTCAGTGCTCTATCATAAGCTACGCTACCAAACCAATGTAGAACACCTCTTGTTAGAAGACTCACAGTGCTTATTTTTAATTTATATGATTAAGTTTTGATATAGTATGTATGTAGGGTTTTTATTGGTTTGATTGGACCCATATACTCAAGTGCAGGCTCTTAGTGCATACCAACAAGTTGTGTAAATGAAGAGACAAAGAGCACCCCAGCCCATCTGCTGGTATGTCAGTTACTACCAGAAACATGTACTGATAATAGCAATATTGACTTATATACTGCATCACAGTGCTTTATAGCCCTCTTTAAGCGGTTTACAGAGTCAGCATATTACCCCCAATAATCTGGGTCTCATTTTACCGACCTCGGAAGGATGGGAGGCTGAGTCAACTTTGAGCCAGTGAGACTCGAAAAGTCAAATTGCTGGCAGTCAGAAAATAATGACTTAGATTTGGCCAATGACAAAGCCAAGAAAGTGGCTTCATTCTGGGGTCAAAAGTTTGATCTAGATACAGAAAAAGAACATGAGTGGTCTGTGATGATGTTTTATCCTATGATAGATATTATGGTTACTGTACTGTTAAAACTGCTCTGAGTCTCTAAGATAGCAGTATACAACTAGTGTATAAATAGAAAAAACTAAATAACATAACACTTTCCTTTCCACCTCACCGAGCACAAGAGATGAAAGTAAATTTAAAACATAAACATATAGGGTTTTTTCTCTTGTCCCTCCTTTTATTTCACATAAAGCATTTGTCCTATTTCACCAAGAATTTTTTTTTGCCATCCATTAACTACAGTTAGATTCCTCAGTAGAAATGGAAAAAGCTACTTCTTTGATTTTTAGTAAATAAAGCTACCATTAAAAAAAAATCAAACACATTTTGAATAAAAACAAATCCCATTCCTATGCTGTCCCCTTTCCCCAAGCATTCATCCTGAGCCAAATTCCCAGTTATGGGAAATAAGACAATAAGTTAATAATTCCTTATGCTTAAATGTTTTCAAGAGAAACACAAAAATCTTCTTAGTGTGAAGTTTTCTTCGATGTTTTCCCAAATTTGGCATCTAGGCCAAGTCCTGCAGAAAAACAAATAGGAACATTAACTGTGGTTGGAAATGATGCTACAGGGCAAAGTGTTGGTTGGGGATGACTTTGAGTAAAGAGGATGGCTGAACAGGCTTCTAACTTGGGATAATTTTGGAATACATCAAGCTACCCTAGCAGCTTAGAAGCAGATTTTCAGCTTACAAGAATGTCCCAGAAAAGATGATATAGTTTTAAAAGCATCTCACTTAATAGTTCTCTGTACAAGTAATTATTATCTGTGGGAGTACAGTATGAAGCAGATTTTAAATCTGCTGAGCTAAGACAGAATAATTGCTGAACCCTGGCACAACCACTAAAAGTATTGTTATTGTGAAAAGGAGAATACGTGATAACAAGCAAAACACACCAAACAGTGTAATGTATCTTAAAACAAATAGAAGGTGCAGAAGAAGCAAAACAGAATAGGTTAAAACCAGTTGGGAAAATATTATTTAGTTTAAAAATTGCAATACTTTGACTATCAGCATCTTTAGTTCAGATTTTCCCAACCTAGGCAGTCTCTAGATTTCAATCCCCCAGAATTCTTCAGTCAAAATAATCATTACTTAGAATTCTGAGACTGAAGTCCACAGTTGCAAAATATCTAATTGCATCAGCCCATTATCAGGTACTCCTAACACCCGTGCTTAAGCAAGGAAAGTCTTCTCTTTGGTCATGGTGTCTCACATAGAAATACTATTTTCAACTCTTCAGGCATTTGAGCATCAGCAAATTCTTTCTGCTTTTTTATCGCCAACTTCCAGCATATTAAATGAGTTTGCCTAATCTTCACTATAATTGAACCAGTGGAGACTAGATTTGGTGAAGTACAGTTTGAGGAAAGAATGGCATATAGGAAAAAAGTGTACATCACTGTAGGCTGCTAAGGACCCTATAAATAGATTTAAGTTAATTAAAACTAATTAACCCCTACACTTGCTTAGATAAGCAAGAAGTCCAGTGAAACAGCTAACCAGGTTATATTCTGCAGGAAATCATACTCTGGAACTAAGACTGACCATTTCCCAAATAATAAAGACAAAAGAAGCTGGACTCTTACCAAGGATACAGGATGGTGCCCATCCACTGTAAATTACTGATAGGATTGGCAAATAGAATAACTGAAGCCAAAATAGTGAAGAACTTGCGAGTCGTGGTGACAATAGAGCAGGTCAGAGGCCCAAAATAGACCACAGTCATGAAATGAAAGTCTGCAATAATTAAAAAAAAGGGGGGGAGGAGGGAAACATGCAGGCTTGTTCAGAAATGTCTTGCATCACTTTGATCTTGTAGCCTCTCTGTAGAGACATCTTCCCTCCAACTGTTTACCATAGATTATCTTTTTTTTTGTATTGAGCTTGCATAAGGCAACTTATAATTATGAGAATGTTTGAAAGAAAAATTGCAGACAATCTTGGAATATAAAGTAACCCCCCCCACCCCCCCGCCCACACACACCTTTGTCCCTAAATCACAGCAATGAGGCAGAAGGTCTAATATCCTTTTCAAAAGCAATGTCCTTTGTATTGTCCTCAACAAATATAAAGGAAACAAAAGCAGGGCCATTTCCTTTTTCGGGCAAAGGCGAAAGACAGAAAGAAAAGCAGTACTTTAAATCTTCTGAATTGGTAACGCAACAAAAACATGCAACCTTGGAAACAGCATAGAAGGAAGAAGACAAAAAAACAAAGAAAATCCATTTCAAGCAAAGAGACTGAGGTGAAATTTATAATGGTAACAGCACCACAGTAGGAAATTTATTATGTGATTGGAAAAATTGTTTCAAATAATAAATAGTCTCTGGTATTTCTGGAAGGCTTGCTTTAATCATGCCTTTATTTCATATATCACTTTAAATAATTCTGTGAATTAGAAGGCTTTTAATTTTGTATTAAAAAAATTAGCCAACATGAAAAGGAGAATTTGGGGACATAACCAAAGCAATAATTAAAGTCATCCAAAGCCATCTAAAATTTGTGAGCCGATAATAAACTCTGGGTTTAAAGCAGATGATTCTGGATTGTTTTGGCTTACATAATTATCCTGCAATCAGATAGCAAGTAAAAAAATCATCCTCCTTATCCACTTTAAGGTTGGACAACTTGCATATGCACCATATAATTTAGTTGCAGGTTTTGTTAAACCGTATTCATGATTTTATGTAGCCAGTTGAATACACCAAAATGTATTTCACACAAGAAAATCTTATGAGGAACAGAGTTATATTTTTGGAAGGGATGAATGAAGTATTCTACCCTGATATAATCTCACAAATAAGTCATATGGGAGAGGGGGCATCACCTACAGGTAGTCCTCGATTTATAACAATTTGTTTAGTGACTGTTCAAAGTTACAACAGCACTGAAAAAGTGATTTATGACTGTTTTTCACACTTACAACTGGTGCAGCATTTCCATGTCACATGAACGAAATTGAAATGTTTGGCAAACGATTCATATTTATGACGGTTTGCAGAGTCCCAGAGTCATGTGATCCCTTTGATGATCTTCTCTCAAGCAAAGTCAATGGGGGGAGCCAGATTCACTGAACAACCACGGCAAGAGAGGTCGTAAAATGGGACAAAGTTCACTTGAAAGAAATTTGGGGCTCAATTGTGGTCATAACGTGAGGATTACCTGTATTTGAGAAATAGCTGGTAACATCTTCCTTGTAACTACATAGCATACAACTTCCTTGTACGACATAGCACATACCGTATTTACATCCGTGGTACAGCATAATGTTGGCAGTTAAAGCACCACATTGGCTTAACAGAAAAAACTAGTTGCTTACCCTGACCTAAAGCACTGGTTAGGCCAAAGAGAAGGATATTATAGATGATGGTAGGATAACGCTCAGTGAAACTCAAGAATTCCCAAAGCTCACCTGTAAAGAGATACCTAGGAAAAAGAAAGTATCATGAGAAAATAGAACAGAATAATAAAATCTCTCCCTGTGCTTTGACCATCTGGTGACCAGTCCTATTTGGCTCCCCAACCATATTCTTTTAACTGGACATGTTCGACACAAGCAGTGAAATTCAGGATAATGCAACCTTGCAAGGTACAGATTCACTAATACATCTCAGCATTCCCAGCATTCCCAGCATGGCTTCCTCTTAGGCTAGAGAGGAAAAGTCAACTCTTGACTGCTGTCCTGAAAACACAGGATGGAACTGGTAGACCTGATTTCCCTCAGGGGAAGTGATAGAATAGGCCTGTTTCCTAGGAGTTATCAAAAGCCATTCTCAATAGATGGGACCTGGAGAGAGCTGACCCTATTTGAGCCGATTGGTTAGGAAGATCAGTATGGGAGAGGGTGAATGCAGATGACCTTGCTGAAAACCCTACAGGGCCTTAAATATGCAATCAGCATCTTGGAAATTCCTGGAAGCCAACTGGTGACCAATGCAGCTTGTGCAGTAAAAGGAAGAGAAAGACCCTTTTTTCTCTAAAACAGATTTCCTGGAGAAATGGGGAATCTGAAGTCTTCTGGATGGGGTGCCAGATGCTTCTAATCATTTATAGCCAGCCAATATGCATATGGCCAGGGATGATGGGAGTTGGCAGCTCACAAATTTTGAAGGTAGTAAGAGAGGGAGGATTTTATCAAGGATGTTCTCATAAAATAGAAGAGATGGATAATCTGATGCTAGAAAAGTTTGCTTTTACAGAACTGGACAGATTGGACCTTTCATTTAGCTGTGCACACTTCTCGCAGATCCCCGCCCAGGTCAGAAGGCACTGGGGCATTATTTCTGCATCTTTTAGTCAATTCAGAAGCCGACTGGTACCTTGCTTCCTGGACACTTTAACATAAAGAGGACCAGCCGATCAGCACACAAACCCTTTTTACAGCTTCTGCTGAATTACACTCCACACTATTTCTGTAAATGCCAGTTGATTGAAAAGAGGGGAACAATTGCTCTCCAAATTACTTTGGCTGCAAGGGCTGCTCCTTTTCATTAATTATCCAATCTTTTCTCCTAAGGTAGTCTCTCTGGAGAGGATCTAACCATCGCACACAAAATAAAGGGTATGGCTTAACTCTTTGCAGTCAAAGGAAATCAGAACCATGTCTATATTCCTGGAACAGGGAGACACCAAATGGAGGAACAAAGAGTTACTGCCACCTGCATTGGGATTCCCACATACCCAAACTGGCCAGGAACAGTTTTTGGGAGAGAAGGGGTTGCCAGATGGCTGCTGCAGGAGCAACAAAGCACCACTGCTTGCCCTTCTCGAGAAGAGCTATCACATTTCTGAAAGAAGACAAGATTGGGTGAGGTATGAATTGTGATATTAAAGCAAAATAGGGGCACATGCAAGTTCTACTAGGGTAGCTGTCCTATGATGTTATTTTAAACAAGCTTCCTGAATAATTGAGCATTATACAAGGCAATATTTACCCTAATCAAATTAACAGCAATCTATGTGTAGAAACAACTTTAATTAGGTGAATATACAGTACCATAAAACATTATATATGAAGATAGAAGGAGATACTGTCTACCAATTAGGCAACTGATGCTCCAAACTTTACAACCCAAGGATTCCCACAAGTCTCTAAAGTATTATACTTTGATTCCTTATGCGTGCATGCGTGTGTGCACATACACACAAAGAGTAACATATGCATAGCTTCCCATTTTTCTTCTGCCAAATTACTGAATTCAAATCAGCGATATTTTTCTTCTGCTGAATCAAAATAATATTCTTACCAGCACCAGGACCAAAGTGGACCATAGATTAACATTTAACATCATATGATTGGAACCAGTCTGGTAGTGAGCTCTCATATGGTCTTGAGACACCCCAGTTAAACCATCCAGAGTCAAAGACAGCAACTAAAAATGATGAAGGGAAGAGAATCAAAGTCTAATGTTGATGAAGAAAAATACTACTGCTTTGAACAATATATACCCCCTGCAACCTCACAAAAATGTGAAAATACTGTCCTTTGGGTTCAAATATTAATAGCATTTGCAAATTCTATTAACTGAGTTCTGTTCAGTTTAGTTTAGCCCCTTAACTGACATGTAAGGATGGAAAGTTGTCATTCTTAAAAATTCATCTTGCTGGAAAACTTCCAGAATAATTTTGATGGTAAATTTACATTTATATTTTAGTAGGGATTGCTTTCAGGAAAATAAAATAATTCTATTGGTCGTCTTTTCCTGACTGTTGGAAATACAAACTTGGACAAAGCCTGATGTTTGCAAATTTGCACATGAACCAATCACATCCTACTAGTCACCTAATATCAACAATCATTATTTTCTTTTTTCTTCCTTTCCTTTTTTTCCGTTAAACTCATTGTGGATGTCTAACCTTTAAAGCAAACAAATTAATATTAGAAACAGAAAACTGATGGCAGAAAAAAGTTTAAAAGTAGATATCATACACTTAGAAACTGCATTTTTTTTTACCAATTTTCCAGCAATGCCAAATCATTTTCCATGTTATAAATTACCCACTGAACATCAACTCTATTACACACTTTGCATCATCGGCAAAAAGACAAACCTTACCTAGCAATCCTTCTATTATTATATCATCAACCAACATAGCAAGCAAAACAGGACCTACAACTGAGCCTTTTGGCAAAATTACCTACCTGTGACTGGTCTGTGTTTCAGATATTGCCCCATTATCAATCAGACAATGGGATCTATTCCTGAGCTACCTTCCTATCCACTTAACCACCCAATGGTTAATCCCTAATCGATACAACTTTTTAATGAGTTCATTATATGGAACTGTATCAAATGCTTTGCTAAAATCCAGATAAGCTACATCCACAGCATTACTTTCATCCAAAACATTTGTGACATGATTAAAAAGTCAATCAGATTAGTTTGACATGACATGCATTCAGTAAAGCCATGTTGCTTTGAGTCCATTGAGTTGTGCACTTTTAAACATTAACAACTTGATGGAATATTGATATTGCTAGATAAAGAAGTGTAATATTTTGCTTGGCTACACCCACAGCAGCTTAAATTTACTAACACATCAATAACTGGATTTTTCTTTTCTTGGGAGATGGCCAAAAGAATCACTATTAATCCTCCCTATGTTTTTAGCCTTCCAAGGACCAAAAATCTGCCTTTTCCCCAAGCATTGAAGTAGGATGCTGATTGAACTGTGAGGCTGTTGGGTCTGGCGCCTGGGGTGGTATCTATTTTTATGAGCTGTTTGTTAGCTGACTAGAATCATTATATGAAATAGGCAGCCATATAACTCCTATAAATAACATTAAATAAATACATGCAATATTGGAAAGGCAAAAAAGGACCTGACTCACAGCAAGGATTTGAATTACCTTTCTAAAAAAAAAGAAAAAAAGCATTTTGGGTTGGGGGTTTGGGTTTTTTTTTTTAATTTGCTACAGAACTCATTCCCAAACTTTCTTTTACTTTCTCCAGGACTCTGCCCCCTTTTTGGTAGATGTTAAATCATACATTACTTATTAACTCTTATTTGTAGTAGGATGGAAGCTTGATTAATTGTTCCATGCAATAAAATATTTTAAAGAAATATTTACAGTTCAGTAAGTCACTGGAAGCTTAATGAAACATGCAAATAAAAATGCCAAGTGCCAAGGTAACTAAAGATTATGTTCTTGAGAGGTATCCCTCCCACTTCTCTACAAAATATAATTTAGCACCTGGCAATTTTTCTAATAGTTTGTTTTGTTTTGCTTTTTAAGAATTTAGAACTTACCAGCAGGAGTTCCCCATAACCGAAAATATGCTCATCCCCAACACTTCCTACATTTTTTGGCTTGTACATAAACAGGCCACACCTGTGACAATCAGTAAGACGCATAAATATTTGGACAATGGATATTTCTTCTTCAGCACTGTCACCCCCAGGAGCATGACTAGAAAAGGAAAAGAATGTTGGAAAAAGCATACTCTCAATAGTCCTGATAAGAAATTTAATTAACTAATGACCACTGCATATTATTTTGCAAATTGAAATCATATGAATAATTTCCCACAGGTCATTCTTAAGAATTCTGTGGAGTCTTCAATCCTGAACCTAAAGCTGCTAATCTATCTCACCTCACTCAGATAAACAGCTGGTACTTTCAGATCTGAACATGAAGTGATCCAACCCTACTAGCCACACAGTATCAACAGCCATTGCTTTCCATTTTTCCTACTCTTCCGCTTCCCCGAATACCACCTTAAACTATTATGGAATTTCAACTTTAGAAGCCAATAAAGTTACATTAAATAATCAGGTTCAATTGATGTGGGCAATGTATCTGAAAAGTTCCCTGGCACGCATGGTTTTCAGTATAGGATCAGGGATTGCATACCTGGGATGGGTTTACAGGACTTTCCAAGGACCTAAGAAAGTTAAAAAAGAAGGAAGAAAGAGATTCACTTGGCTATAATCACTTAAATCTCTGGCACTTGAAGATTGTGAATAACTCAGGGGGTGGGGGGACTAGCTGCTTAAGGTGCAGAGTTCATTATTTTCTAAGTAGAAGCCACACACTTTTATAAGCTGAATATTTCCTCTTTCTTTATAAAGCCATTACATTCTATGTTTATTTTAAAGCTGTGGTAGTTCCTTCATGAAGCTCTTCACTCCCACAGCTATTTTTTCCTATTTTTCCCCTTTCTTTGCTACCTCTTTACTTCCTATTCAGTTTCTCTTTTATACAAAGAATCACATTTGGCCACTCTTTTTCTCCTATAGGCACTGTGTGTTCTGTTGGTCTTGGGGTCATAGTAAGTGAAACAACTCTACCACATCTGGAACCGGTCCCTTCCACATCTAACACATATTTTAAAGGCAGATATATGTATGTATGTATGTATGTATGTATGTATGTATGTATGTATGTATGTATGTATTGTATTTGTGCTGATAAATAATAAAGGGAGACTAGTATAGATCTATTTCAAGCTATTAGCTCTCATCAGCTAGCCATACCCTTACTGGGATTAGAACCTGTGCTATATTGCATCTTAGGCAGATGTGTTAACCATTAAACCCAAGGTTCTTCTCCTTATCAGCTGAGCCAGGGAGAAAGGTATATATTTAAAGTCACAACACCTGGTATGCCCAAATATGGGAGGAAATTCACTGCTTCCATTCTCTGTCCATCGGCTCATCACAAGAGACCATCCAGACAGAAAACCCAATATTTTTACTGTTGCCTTTGTTACATTTGTGTTGTATTTGTGCTGATAAATAAATAAAGCTATTTAGCTCTCATCAGCTAGCCGTACCATAATCCATAATCTCCCTTTATTTATTTATCAGCACAAATACAACATATATACATATACATATATACATATACATACACACACACACACACACATATATATATGTTGTATTTGTGCTGTGTCTTGTGACGAGCTGATAGACAGATAATGGAAGCAGTTAGCTTCCTCCCATAATTGGAGCATACCAGGGGTTGTGACACTATACACACACACACACACACACACACACACACACACACACACACACATATATTTACTTGACGAACTACTGAGTTGAAGAGTTGAAAAACATGTTCATACATCAATGCCTGTTCCTTTAACAATATTCAAAATGTTATTTATTGGGTTTAGCAAAAGAGCGTAAACATTCTCTTCAATAAAACAAATCATGCTGGGGAGTGGGAATGGGCGAAAAGGTCCTTCATTTGTCCTATAATCTTCTGTCCTTGGAGATTCCCTCCAGATACACCAAGGGAGCCATCTGTGGAGATGGAGACCATTGTGCACTCCCTACAGGGTCCCACTGACAGCCTCTCATGAACAACCGTAGGATATTCCACTGGCAGCAGAAACTGCTCAGCTTTGTAAGGACCTTCAACCAGGACTGCAAGAAATGGCTAATGGGAGCTCCAGAGCAAAGCAACATACATCTTTTTAGTAGTGTTTTATTTTGGACTCCCAGGCGGTGGTATGGTAAAAATAAAACACATCTCTGACTGAGACAAAGACCATGGAAATACCAATGAACCAGCAAGCTTTTTGGAACCACTCAAGATGAAAATATAATCAAAAATAAATGGAAAAAAAAGGCAAGATTTTGATTTAAGAAGGCTATAATAAATTAAAAGTCCAGGCAGCTTTGGAACAGCTTTTATTATAGGATTTATTTATTTTATTCATTTACAAAATGTATTGGCTGTCCATCTTACAACAGCGTAATATGATAATATTTTGGAAGTAATTATATAATTTCTGAGAATTCAAATGTTTTTGTCTATCTTAAGTCAAAACAGAACTTAAGACTTTATTTCAGGAACTGAATACTAAAGGTAATTAAAGATAACCATGCAGAAAACAAAAAAAGTGTATGATTTTTTTATTTTTAGTTAGTATGAGGATTTACAAAATGACACAAAATCTGTAACATTAAAAATATTCAAGAGGGGAGGGGAAATAAGAAAATATCAAAATGTAAATATACAAGCGGAAAAATGATATGAATTGGCATATGTTAAATAACAATTATAGAATGTATATTTAAGAGTGAATTTGAAAGGAAAAATAAAAAACTTTTTACAAAAAAAATATTTCAAGAGATTTTCAAGCTGGGCCAAACATTAGTAGCTACAACATCAGAAAACAATGATGTCTAGTTTTATGGATAGACCATATCCAAAAGAATACCTGAAGTACTGCAGAAATACCTTAATCAGAAATGCTAGATACTTTTTTAAGTATGGTTTATAAAATAAGAGGAGATAGCTAAAGTAGAATTAAAAATGACAAGCCAAGAGAATGATCCTGAGGAGGACTTTTTATTGGATACACAAAAGAAGCGGATTGAAGTTTTGAAATCAAAGTGGAAATACAAAATAAAGTAGATTACAAGAGAGGAGACAGTGAGAGTGAAATTATACATCATAAGCCAAGAGAATCCCCCTATTAAGGTTTTTTTATTGGATATAGAAAAGAAGCTAGATAAAACTTTAAAAATAAAACTACAAATACAAATGGCAAACAAGACTATGACCTGGATGCTGATTTTTTTACTGGATTTAAAAAAAAGGTTTGGTAAAGTTAGAAGACTCTGCCATGGGAAAAAGAAAAATTATAGACACCTTATTTTGACATTTGAATGAATTAAAAATCTAGATTGTTAGGTAAATTAAAACATCTTTTTATAAAGCTGTGGTAACTCTTTATAGACTTTTTCTGACACCAGGATTGAAAAGTTGATGATTTCAGGGTTTTTCTATTGATTAGGGATGGGTTAAAGAAAGAGAGGTAAATCTATAGAGGGTGAGTGTTATCAAATTAGTTTTTACTTGTGATAAATATAAGAAGATCAAAGTCATTTTTTATATATTTCTGTTTCTTTAATATATGCTTTCTCTTTATTTTTCTTTGGAATCCTTGGTATTCTCGTGAGCTAAATTGTTGAAGATATTTCATTACCCAATTAGGTAACATCATCAATCCCTTCTTTCTGTGTACTCTTTTTCTATTCTTTTGCTTTTTCTGAGTTTAGTTTGTATTTACTTTTATTAGTCTAATTAAAATAATAATATTTTCCCCTGTTCTATAAGAATGCTTCTAGTAGTTGTTGCTGTTTTAAACTGACTACAATCATATCTCAATATTTGACTGTTTGAAATTCATCAAATTCGGTACTCAACGTATTTGAAACAAAAATTTAGTCCTAGCACTCGTGTTTGATTGGTACTTGACACACAAGTTGGAACTGTTCGGTGTCATCTGCTCCATGACTCACTACCCTTTCCAGCCAAAACAAAGGGTGATGTGTTAGTTACATGGTTTGTTTGATACTTGTAGTTAAATAAGTTGTGGTTGTTTAGTATGAATCGCACCTCCGGAACTAATTAATGATGAGTACTGAAATATCACTGTATATATTATGTAAATAACAGTTATATATTAAGGAATTATATGCCACTAGATTTGGGAGACTGGAGTAGCCTCATACCCTATAGCTAGGTAAGTAAATCAACCTCTTAATCTTAAAAAATCAGGGAATTTTTCTGTTTAGCAAAAAGCTTTGAGGGAATATAAAATTCTGTTGAAGTAATCTCTCTGAGCCTTGACAAAACTGTAATCTGAAAATACTGAAATTAAGCCTAGAATTTCTTAGTTCTCCTTCCAATACAACAAATTCTGAATAACCATGGCAATATAATGCCATTAATATAAGCAATATGGGAATTAATTATCTGGCTCTTTTCTACACTATTATATGATTTTAAGTAAAATAAGATGCCAAGCTCTTCATTAGCAAAAAGGAAGAGATATCCCTTTTCCTATCTAATCTCCCACCAGCCATCAAGCACCCACACCTACTCTCTTCTCTTTTTTACTCTTTGCTCTTTTTCACCTGAGTTGGGTAGTTGACAACTGAAGTGCTGAGTTGCTGGACACCATTGCTCCTAGATAGGAGAGAGAACAAGCTGCGTAGAGCCAATTCTGAGTCCGGTCCACCTTGACAGCATCAAAAAACTGGATCACTGGTAGGAAAAGTTTACATTAAACACAAATATGTTTAATTTGGGGACAGCAAAAGGTAAAACAATTTCCTTCCTTCTGAGGGAGAATATTTGCAGCTCAATGCTGAGCTGTAGAGCTCTTGGTATTGTTCGAAGATGTTTCATTAGCCAATGAAATTGATAAGATTATCTTTGGGTAATGAAACACCTGAAAGCAAACAATCAAGCTCCAAGAGCCCTAAGAACTCCATAATTTTCTGTTTTCAAGATCTCCTCCCAAAAAAGGGAGTGGGGGGGTGAGAAGATGATCTGACTATAAAGTACTTTTATGTTGTTTGCCAAGTTAGCAACAATCTAACATTCATTCAAATAAAAATGAAATAAAGCTAAAATTAAATTTAAATCTTTTCCTGGCAAGAATTCTTTCAGCCAAAGAGAATACAGAAAGTCCTCAACTTACGACCAACCACTTAAGACCATGAAAAATTACAACAGACCTCTCAAAGGTTAACACTGTTATGCTACAGCACCATCACAGTCATTTGCCGTATCACTGACTGCAAAGACTCTCCAGGATGCCCCCACCGGCCTAATCACCTCCACTACCCATCCTGCCCCGCCAAGCAAAGGCCTGCTTTGCTATCCCGTTAGATTCCACATAGTCCTCCCCACTTTGGTCACCAATCACTCACTTACTTTTCAAGGATCTCCAGAGCTGAGGTAGTCAGGGTAGGAAAGAATGGCAGGCTGCTCCGCTGCTGGGCCACATGGCTATCTTTTTCTGTGTGCAGCTATAAACACTTTGACCCTGCAACCTGTGCTGGTGCACGGTGTGATTGTAGAAGCAATGGCTTGGAAAATGACAGTCACTTGTGGGATTCAAGCAACAGAGTGTTTCGTTTTCCAAAGAAAAAGTAAGTTGTTCATATAGGAATGTCCATTTGCTCCAATGGCATTACTGAGTTGTTTGGGAGCCAAACCTTTATTCACTGGCAAAGAAAGCTGCTTTCCCTCCCCATTGTGCTAACACGGTGCTAATCAGGAAGGGGAGCCAGTTGTCTTTACTGGTGGATTAAGGTTTGGATCCTAAAGAGCTCACTAATGCAGGCAGAGCAAAACAGACCTCCATTTAAGGAAGCTTTTCTTTTCTATAAGTGGTTGTCATTTTCCAAGCTGGTCCTTCCATGATCAGGCTGTGCAGCCGCAAACTGCTTCATTGCTGGGCTGTATAGGTTTCTGGTTCAAAGCAGTTTATGGCTGCACTCAGAAAAAGACTGCCACTTACTGATTTTGCCATGTGGCCCAGCAACAGAATGGCCTATCCCACTTCCCTACCCCAACTCCCTGAACTTTGGGGGTCTGCAAAAGAATGTGATTCTAACAGGGGAAAGGAGAGTGGGATGGCCAAGCAGCTGTGGGAACTCCCAAGGTGGGAAGTGAGACATGTGATATCTTGGAGTGTGGGGGAAGCCTTGGGAGATCTGAAGCAGTTTGGGTTGTGCCTGAAGTAGGTCTCAAGTACTCGCCCAAGAACCCCATGTTCCACCTAATGACCTGCATGTTCATTTAACAATTGCATCAGGGAAAGCAGGGATGGGGATTTATTAAGTGAAATGGGTCACTTAAAGGATGTCACAGCTTCCAACTATAATGGGCAGACTCCGTTATGATTGTAACTCGAAGACGATTTGTGTTATATGTGATCCCCCCCCCCCCCAGTATTCTTTAATGCTTTCTTTCCAGAAAATGTAAATAAATTTGATGTTAGGAGCAGCCAGTAAAAAATGAAGAAAAAGTGGGTGCTCTTCAGACCTATAGACATCCCTCGTCTTATACCACAATTTAGATTGGAGCTTCTGCTGCTAAGTGGTGCAACTCATTAAAGGAGTTACACCTCAGTTTTATGACTATTTTCACATGGTTTTTAAGCAAATCACTGTGACTGTTAAGCAAATCCAATTTTGCCTTTTGCCTTTACTTCTAGGAGGCTGACTAAGAAAATGATCACATGACTGTGAAGGGCCCAAATTGGCTTTTCGCCATACAAGGATGCTAAGATGGTCATAAATGCAAGAACCAGTCATAAGGCACTTTTTTAGCATCTAACTTTCAGTGGTCATTAAATGAATCACCATACGTTGAGGACTACCTGAATTACCTGCTGTACAGTTGTTCTGAGTTTGTTGTTTTAGGCTCAGAACATCCTGTAAGGTTAAACAAAAAACAATAGCAGACATTTACAGTATAGTCAGACAATTACATTGGGTAGGAAGCAGTTCAACTCAAAATGATTAGCATACCTCTAATTGTAATATGTATGTAGAATACTTAGTTTTACCTAATCTCCAACTACATTAAGTAATAGGGGAAAATTAAAAAGGACTATGCCTCTACCTGTGGTTATGTTTTAAACACAAAGAGGCAATCAGATTTATCTATTGTGGCTACTTTTCAGTGCTATGTATCATGGAGATTCACAAAATTGGTTAGTTCAATAACCCTGCATAAACATATTAATGAAATTTTGATAGGAAGGGACACTCAAGAAAATGCCAAGAGTAAGGTACGAGAGATGTCTGTACAAATCTCTAACTCCCCACATGTCTCTGCAAATTATTATTTTCTATTGTCATTTGCTTGCAGCAGTAGAAGGGGACAATAAAAAGTAAAGGAATTTACAAACATATATTTGAGAGGATTCCGATGAAGAATGAAAAGGAATGGGCAATGTGTTGTAATTAAGGAGAAAATAACTTTATTTTTTTCTTTTGTCCAAATATAATGTGCTGCTTTCATTGGGATGGGATATATAAGAGCACATAAATTATTTTTCATACATTTTAACAAAACATATGAGAAGAAAAAAATATAGCTGTTCTTTAATGTAGCTTTTCTTTAAAAACACATAAACAACAGCATGCTTCTCTATATTTACCCATCCATTATGCTAATCATCAATGGATTTCAATAGATATAGCTAGAGAAGAGTGTCTTTTTTAATGTGGAATGGGAGGGAGGGGAGGGAAATAAATGAATTCTTTAGCATGGTTGTCCCATTCTTCTCTTTCTAAGAACCACCAGAGAACAATGACTCCTGCCACAATAAGCAGCAGAAAAGAGAGATTGAAGTTTATGCATGAATTTGAAATAGCCAGGCAAATCAAATCACAGCCAGCAGTGTCCTCTGGTGGGAAGGAGCATGGTTCTCAAAAACACCAAGAAAGTGGTATGATATAACTTATGCCTACCACCTTGTTTTTCCTGCCCTGCTTATAGATTTCACTAGTTATAGTACATTGTGTACACACATACACACAAATGGTGTTTGGATTTGGAGTCTTATAACAGAATCCAGAATCAAGAAAATGTAAAACAGATAATTTGCTGATTTATTTTTTAATGTACTTACTTAGCTTAGCGAAAATGGCATTCATCACACACTGAATAAAGACTAAAGACAGAGCATATCTGAATTTCTCCTGCTTTGCTCCTTCCCCATATTTGCCTCTTGTACTGTAGGGGGGAAAACACATAGGAGGAAGAATCAGTTGCCAAAGATGCCATACATAGAAAGGCATCCACACTACTTTCATGTATGGATTTAAAATTGCGAGACTCAGAGAACATTTGTCCCCATCCACAGGTTCCACCAATGAGTCAAAGGCAATTATCTACAATCTTTTCTCTGGAAGTTACACTCACTAAAAGAAAACTCAGCACTAAGCAAATGCCCTTGTTGGACAACCTTTGTCCTTTCACAAGAATATGCAAATTATTGCTTTTATTATATTGATGAGATTTTCCCAGCAGGACCACTAGATAGCAGCGTGCTAACAAAAGAAATATATTGAAAGATCATATATCATCTGTTTAAGGTGGAGGAGGAAATAAAAAGAAATGATTTAAGATCAGAGAGAGAATCCTATATTGGAAGAGTAATATAAAATCTCAAACCTCTTACAAATTAACTAGAAAAATCAAAGTAGTTATTATAACTCACATTTTTTAGAGCAGCTTGAAAACGGCACTTATTTTTATACCATGAAATTGTAATTTACTTTTTATATTTTTAAGTAAATAATTCTAAAAAAAATAATGACTTGAGGTAAACCCAATATGAAAAAATGGAATTAAGTTCACTGAACACAAACATACTTAAAGTACTTTTTTATTAGCACAGTGAAATTCTATGTGAAGTATGACTGTTCAATTGTTATTCCTAAATAAGTACAGCAAGAACTATAGCTTAAGGCTATATTACAGATTACATATAATTCTGTATTTATTTTAAACCATTAACCTTAATCATTTTACTGATCAGTTAATCTCTGCATGTAACACAGAAATAATAAACAAATGTTACAAAATTAGGGCTCTATTTTTAAAGAAACAACTGACTGGAATGTGCTTCGCTATAAAATACTGCACTAATCTCTGAAAGATACGTGACCAAGCCGAAACCCCTTCCTTAGTTTCAATTGGTCATCTATAAACTCTAATAGATAGCTTAAAATCTCAGTGAGGCATCAATACACATATACTGCCAAATTCCATTGTAGGAAAATTTCTATACTTTTAATAACCATAAACGGAAAAAGTCTGTATAATTATGTTTTTGTCCACTATCCATCTATAAGCAATAGTAAATCATACTCATCTATGGATTTCTATCTGATGCACAACTGTTAAACTTTTACTCTAGATTTAATTGGACAGGATCCATTGATTCAATAGATCGTATTTGGATTACCGTAAATTCTGCGGTTATGTAGATAGTCTGATTTTTTTCTATAGTCCGGATATAGCACATTTAACAATATGATCTTGATAAAATGAAGCAGAGGCTGTCAGAAAGAACGACAGCAGATTTCGAAAGAGGAATGGGGAACCTGCATGTCGTTATCTCGGTCACAATAACCCAAGTGTTTTTTTAATCAGATAAGGAGCTTAGACGGAGTGATCAAAGGGACAATATCTATTAGGAACGACAGCAATTGGGAAGGAAGAGGTTTCTCAGAGGATACAGTGAAGTCTCCGCCAGCCAGAACCAAAAGCATCCCTGCCAGCCCTGCAAAAAAGCGTTCTCCTCAAGTGACTTACATTGTCTCTTGCAGGACGCCGTACCAGAAGTAACACACGAAGACACCCAGACAGCAGACAGGCAACCGTAGCCGTTCGGAGAAAAACCAAGCCCCTCTGCCTCCTGACCCTCCGGTCGTCCCCATGACCGACAGCGCAGTAGTTTCAGGTCCAGATACTCTCAGTGGTGATATCTCCACGCACTCATCCCGCACCGGCAACGACGGTGGCGGAAAAGAGGGCCTCATAGAGGCGGCTGCGCCGTGTACTAAAAGGACCTTTCCAATTCCACGTGGAGGTATCTAGCACGCTGCCTGACTAGCCTAGCCCTGCTGAAGAGAAACTGCCGGACGAAAAAGGATTTCGGCATCCTTTTTTTTCTTTTTCCCATGCAGTGCTATGTGTTCGTTTGCTTTTCTGTGCTGGAAAGGCACCTCTACGCGCCACGAATTTATATAGGGGCTTAGAACGAACAGGGCGATTGTTTTAGACGTCATCAAACGCGCCTGCCGTGATTACCCGGCCGAGTCGAACTTCGTGTCATGTTTTCATTGATGGTGGGAAGGGGTGGGAATGACGTTCCCGAGAGCAACGGTTGTGGGGGCCGAACGGGGAAATAAAGATGGCAACGAAGCTGCCTGAAGGGCATTCGCTTTGTTCCTCTAGCAAATTGCTTCTTATGTAGCAGATTTTATTTGCTTACAGTTTAATTTAATTTTATTATTTTTATTTTATTATTTTATTTTATACTTACTTACTTACTGCCCATCTCCATCAAAGAGTAACTGTGGGTGGTGCACAATAAAATATCAAAATATAATTTCAAAATTAGTTTTTTAAGAGGGGGGTAAGAATATTTATGGCCCATTGAAAATCATTTGAAAGTCGAAAGAGGGCTCTTTGGACTCCAGCCAACCCCATGGCTGTGTGAACTTTCAGGCAACGCCTCATCCTCATAAAGGAGAGTATTGCACAAGGTGGGGAGCAATGGCAGAATTAAAAGAATTTTGACTGATGAGGTCTGCAGCACACCTTACTTGGTAATGGGACAAAAATGGTAGTCTGTCCCCATGCCATGTGGAATGTATTGCAACCAATACGTTGAATTAGACCCAGAACCAAACTACCACCTCTGGGCATTCAATATAGCTCACTTGGCTATATTCTGTACAAGCCGAAGCATATGTATACCTTTCAAGAGTAGATCCACATACATTGCATTGCAATAGTCCGAACGGGAAATGACTAGGGCATGAGTGACTGAGCAGAGAATCTCCCTATCCAGAAAAGGACGTAACTGGTGTACAACAGAATCAAGCAACAGTTCTGGCTTCAAGCAAGTCTTTATGTGCATGACTGCATTTCCACTCATGCTAGTAATACTATTACTAAATTTGCAGATGATTCAACCCGGGGGGGGGGGGGGATGAATCTGCCTATCAAGATGAGGTGTAACAGTTGCTTTCGTGGTGTGGAGACAATAACTTGATCCTTAACACAAATAAGACCAAAGAGCTTATAGTGGACTGTAGAAGAAATAGATCAGACATCCAGCCCTTGCTTATCAATGGAGACTGAGTGAAGCAAGTGGCCAGTTTTAAGTTTCTGTGTGTTATCTCTAAAAAGGACCTTACCTGGGGCTCTCACATTGCAGCACTGGTCAAAAGGACCCAGCAGAGAATAAACTATCTGAGATTTCTCGAGAAACAATGAAAAACTGCTGTTGACCTACCTCTGCACCATAGAGAGTATTCTAACTTACTGCATCTATGTATGGTTTGCCAATTTTAGTGACAGATAGGACTGCATTCCAGAGGGTCAATATTGCCCAGAGGATCATTGGTTGCCCTTTCCCCTCTTTGGAAGAGCTTTATAGCTCCCGCTGCCTTAAGAAAGTTCAAAACATTTCAAAGAGCCATCTCATCCTGGGCACTTTTTTTTTTTGAACTATTACCATTTGGCAGATGGTACAAGATAATAAAAACAAGAACAAACAGGCTGAAAAACAGCTTCTATCTCAGGGCAATAACCATATTGAATTCTATGGTATAATGCAATATTGGGTTTTCAATTTCAATTATATAGAATGTAAAAGATGTATGCTTGTGTTTTATTTTTATAATTGTAATGTATACTGAAGATGGCATTTAATTTCGTTGTACCATATGCAATGACAAAGTAAACTAAAGTTAACTAAGAGTTGTGAGTTCAAGAGACTCCCCCAGGTTGTGCACTGAGTCTGTCTGGAGTAATGCAACCACATCCAAGGTCAAAGATGATTGGCTCCTGGATATAGAGGACCCCACCATAGCCAGGACTTACCACGGTTTAGTGAAGTGCTGATCCATTGATTCTTGCTCTGCTTTCAGTTTCAATGGGACCAAGTTTGCCTTTGGCAACCTTTTTTAAATATTGCAAACCACTCCACCTTTCCCTACAGCAGGAGTGTCAAACTCAAGGCCTGTGGGCTGCATATGGCCCATGGAGTGCTTAGGTCTGGCCCCCAGGGCTGCCCTGGAAACAGCAAAGGACCGGTCTACGATGCCTCTACCAGCTGGCAGAGGGTTAGAGGAGCTCTGTTTTCGTTGGTAGAGGGTTGCAGAAGACCGTTGCAGATGAAACAAAGAGGGTTAGGATTAGAAGTCCTAAGGGATGGCAAGGAGGACAAGGGTTTGGCACTCTCCCTGGTCTCACCTTTCTCCATTAGAGACATTGGATTCCTCCCCAGCCCTTCCTGGGCCACCACACGCACTGACATGAGTGACCACACCACACCTCAGCCACACACAACCCCCCACCCCAAGGTCAAACACAACCCTGATGCAGCCCTCAATAAAATCGAGTTTGAAATCCCTGCTCTAGAGCAGCTTCTCAATTCAACTGCCCAAATTCCTAGCCAGCCACACATTTCAAAATTAGCAAAAGTTGAGAAACATTGCTCTGGACTTTTCTTATGCAAGCTCCTTTAACTATTTCTCATAGGGTTTAATTATCAGACTTCTTGATACCTCATTTGATCCTGTCCAGCCAAAGTTGGACATCATACAACAGACACATCCAATGAAAGTTCAACTGTTACCATCTGGACTAATTGCTTTGGTTCTGCAATTGAGACTGCACTGGATGTTTTTTGCTGCTATGTCGCATTGATTGCTGATGTTTTAACAAGTGATTCAGTGGCATTCTAATGGTAGTTCCTTCTCATATGCAGTCACCAAGCTAAATTTCTTTAATCCTGTACCCATAAAATTGATTTTCCTACCTGGATGGACCATCCTTAGATTTCATGCATTGTTCAACTATTATTTTGAATTGTGATTTTGACCTTCAAAGTATTTTAATTTACCCTGCTTGATATCACATGCTAATATGATAAACATCTGTTCAGAATGTTATTTTATAAATATAGCACTGGATTAAGAACATAGGCCACTTTACTATTTCCCCCCTTAAGTATTGTTGCAAAGCCATTTACTAACATTCTTGGAGTGTGGTTCAGTCAATTCCAAATCTATCAGAGTGCAAAACAGTCTAACCCACATCAATCCATTTTATCGATAGTGATAACTTTGGGATACCAAACTAGACACTATCATAAAGCCTGCACAATTGCTGCAGGCTTGAGATACTAGAATTATCTATCTGTCTGTCTGTCTGTCTGTCTGCCTATATCATCTATCTATCTATCTATCTATCTATCTATCTATCTATCTATCTATCTATCTATCTATCTATCTATCTATCATCATTATCTACTGGTATATAAATGGTTGTGTGTGTGTTTGTTTATGTGTGTGTGTATGTTCCAGCATAACTCTGTAACGCCTCAGCAATTTCTACCAAACTTGGTACATAGATGACACTCTCTGGAGAAAAATACTGTGGGGTAAGACACCCCTCCCACGGGGCGGGGGAGTGTTTCTGTTAAGATACAGCCTGTTGTACTGTATTGCCATACTAGCTTTTATTGTACAGCACAGTGGTGTTGCTATGGTTACGGCTTCACGGTACTCCACAAAGGGGCTCCATCTGGTAAGGGGGAAATCCAACATTAGAAATTACATTTGGTCCAGACATTTTCTCCCTATAAATAAATTTATGGACAATGTCGGGTTATTGGTTAGTATTCTCTAAAAATCTTTTTACTTTTCAAACTGCAACGAGGTTGCTATTTATCCATGTAGCTTTCTTAAAATTTTAAATCCTAATGGGGATTGTTCAAGTCTGTGCATACATTTTTAGGCTCTCCAATTCCTCTAACTTGTTTAATTATAATTTTAAGACCTAGTATTTGTTTATCTTTTTAAAATCTGCTTTCCTGGAATCCAAGATACATGAATGATTTCTCAGCAGTTAAATTAGTAGTAGGTAATTTGAACCCAACATGATTTTCTCTGTCTCCTTTTGCCCTCTTAATTCCTATTAGATAGCTAGCCCCCTTGTTTCTTCTTTCATCATCTGAAAAATACAATTCTCAGCAAAGCAGATAATAAACTTACATATTTGTGGCTGATAGTTTTCTGCAAAAGATGAGTTATTACCACTATAACATGATGAGTTGGATTACAAAGGCATTGTTCACATAGTCTACTGGATTTAAAAAACAGGCAAATGTATTGGCTAAAGTACCAGGCTGGAAACCTGGAGATGTGGGAGATCCATCTTAGCATGAAAGCCACCTGGGTGGCTTTGGGCCAGTCACTCTCTCTCAGCCCACCTCACAGGATTGCTAGTGTGTGGAAAATAGGAGGGAGTATTAGATATGTTCACTCCCTCAAGTTATTTGTAAAAATAATAAAGGCAGGATTAAAAAATGGAATTTACATAAATAAATGGCCTATAAGAAATTCCTACAATGGAGTATCCCTTTTATTTCTTGCTCCTTTTAATTTTATCCAGATACCTTCAACGGGATATTGAGGGACTTTAATTTCTTTCCAGGCATATGGCTTAAAAAAAACTCCCTAAAAACCACTCCATCTTTTTGTTCTACTTCTTTTGAACAAATAATATATTATGAATATTGTGTTCCACTCTTGATTCTCATCCCATTAGGTTTCTGTGAAACTTAAGTCTTGTTTACTCAAAGTTAGGCTTTCTCCTGTTTGTTACTTATGCATTAGGGAACAATACCATTCTTATTTGCAAATTCTTCGGTGTTCTTAAAATAAAGTGGTTGGAGGCTACCAAAGATCTAGCCTGGGCAGGGGAGTTAAGTTACAAGGATGGTATATTGCAGGGGCTATATAACCAGCAAGAAAAACCATACTAATTTATCTTCTGGTAACTGGATGTTTTATGACTGGCCTATTTATCATGGCAGCCAGTATGAATATACAGACATTTTCTGAGTGTAAGCACAAACATTCTCAAAATTTTAAATGTTACCAGTGGCTAAATGAAAAAAGTAATAGCTTAATGTATCTGAGATAGGGATAGATAATATATCACCACTCAATCCTTTAGACAGTTCTCATTCAGTTTTGTAAGGCTATAAATAATACAACTGCAAATATGAAAATCAATCCAAGCTATTTTACCATTACCTTCTCCTTTTTTTAAACATAATGCAGTATAAACATACTTGATACTCAAAATTTTTATGGTTATTTTAATTGTTTAAACACCAAGAATCTGCAAAAAAAACCTTTCAATTCAAGATGCAATGAACCTCTGAGGCTAAGATTGTTTCATTAAGCTTTTCATGGTGCATACAGTACATTAACATTTACAAAAAACTTCAAAAGTAGCTGCAAAAATACTGTCTTCAAAAGAAAATATAGTTTCTCTCTCAATTTCATAAAACCCTCCTAGTACAATCCATAAACTTAAGAACAAAATATGACTTCCAAATACACTTTGAAATCAAGGCATCACCAGGTTTAAGGCCTTTCTACTGAAGGGATTGCTAGAGGTATAAGATGAAGATGTAGGTGAACATAGGATCTTTGGAGTCTTCTTAAAATGAATAAAAAGCTGAGTGTATTTCCACTCATGGGCTAAAAGGGTTGTAGTGTCAAGATGCAACTGCCGAGTTCAATTTATTATAATAAAGAAAAATAATATGTTCCATTGGCAGCTGCATCCCTCAAGAATGGCTTGGGCTTCAATTTCATTTTGAAAAGTTCTTTGAAAAAAATAATAATTTTAGGAGGTCCATTTGGAAAAACCGCAAATAGGACATTCCTCCTTTGCTGTTCCTTCTTATGAAGGGACTCAAGATCTTTATCTCTAAGACACACCTTGAATAATTTACTTACTCAATTATCTGGTGCGGCATAATCATTAGGAAAGAAAATACTTCAAAGCATTTAACTGATTGTATTCCAGTGATGTGAGTGCCATACAGTGCAGAGCAAGATATGAAAAGAATCTTAACAGGGTTTTGCAGACTTGAGACCCCATGAAACACTACTCTG
The DNA here is from genome assembly GCF_009769535.1 of Thamnophis elegans. Lineage (NCBI taxonomy): Eukaryota > Metazoa > Chordata > Lepidosauria > Squamata > Natricidae > Thamnophis > Thamnophis elegans. The sequence continues at coordinate 103,762,424 of NC_045558.1, forward strand.
CTCAGTTTTTACCCAGTAACATCAACTGTTCAATCAGCATACATAAGTTCTGGCATTTTATATTCATTATATACTCTATTCTGTAGAAACCTTGAGAAACATCTCTAGGAACATTTAAACACCGTCAATGAGCTCTTGCCTCACACAGCAAGCAGAGAGAAAGACAATCCTTGTAATTAACTGTCTTATGTATTCCAAATGAGAAGATGCTATCTTTGCTCTTTGGATACCAGAGTAGCAGAACGACATTGACAGAGATGCTTAAGGAAAGAAGTGCTCCTTGAAAGGAGTCCAATAGCAATCTTTACTTTAAGGCTGTTGCTGGGATCCCTCAGTTTCCCTGCATCAAGGCACTTTTTTTGTACAGGCCTTAGAAGGACCATGAATTTATTTTGCCTCTACTCCACTCCCTGTTCTTCAGACAGCTACAGAACTATGAAAGAGGGCAGCGTCTTCAGGTTGGTGCCGTTTCCAGGACTCCAAACCTAATGGAGATTTTGGATTTTCACTGAAGTTGTCTCCACTCAAGTCTTTCTGTAAAGTGAGGATGGGGACAGCGGTAGTGGCTTGGCAAGAAGAAAATGTGCCTGAGGACTTTGGGTTGGGAGAGGAAGAGAAGTCTCTGTACAGGATATTTACTTTGGGAATAAGAGGCTTCACCAGACTAAACTGGCAGAAGGCAGAGCCTGTTGGTTTGAAGTAGACTTTGTTCTTATCAGGACAAGAAGGCAGGACAGGCTGATCAGGCCTAAAAATAAAAATCAGAATTAAAAGGTATGTAAGAATTAATGCTAACAACTATTTTAGATTTTGATAGGTTGCAGGATGACAGTACAAGAAGACATTTTTTAAAAATAAGCATGGACTGTTGTGTCTTTCAGCAAAAATGTGGGAGCTGCTCACTAAGAGCCTGGTGCAACAGACATGGTGCTTTGTGGGAAAACATTACCGGATTTTAACGTTTTCAGTTTACAATGTACAAATTCTTTATTACAGTGTCATAAACCCACTAACGTGCACAGTAGTCCATCCAAAAGACACTATGATTGCCAAGAAAGAAATAGAATGCAAGTATCAAAGCATCTAATTACTTTTCAACCCTAAATATTATCATCCCAAATCAATTTTGTATATAGAATCATTGAACTGATTTGGCAATGAAACAAATAGATGGATTGCATTCATACATTTGAAACTCTCCTCTAACCTTGTCTCAGAATAAACTCAGTCCACACCACAAATGGGTTAGATTATGGGTTGATGAGCTAGAACAGAAAAGATTTCTAAATGATTTTTTTTTAAAAAAACGTATATTAGAAATCAGATAACACCTACATTTTGTTTTTATTATTGTCTGCTTTGCACTTGAAATGCGTAGCATAGCAATGTATTTAGCAAAATAGGCGTCATCAGAGCAGGAGTGGAGAGAACAAGACTACCTTGAATCAATCCTGATCTTAAGATCAGCTTTTCTCTCAAGATTACTATAAGAATAAGATGTGGGCAGATTGTAAGACAATCTCTTTGAAAGACATTTAGTATAAAGATGACAAATGTCTATCAGTGCTTTGTGGAGCTGTTTGCATGCAACCCAGAATTGGTTCTTACTTTTATCAGCATTATATGGAGGGCAGTTCTGTACTTGACCTGCAATTTTTTGCTCTATCATCTGTAGTTGCAAACATTAAAGGTGGCCTCTTACTTACACTACTTCCTCAGAAGCATGGATTTTTTCACAGCCCTCTGGAGGCTCTCGCTTGAATACATAGGTGTGGTTGGGATGAGGAGACAGGGCAAAAGAAAGGTCTGGAGAAGTGCTGCCATTTTCTGAAAGAGGAAAATTAGGGAAGAGAACCGATTCAGTCCGATTCAGTCAAATAAACTTAGAAACAATGAAAGCTCAGTTAATATGCTACCTTTATCATATACCAGCAGGATTTATGTTCCTCAGATAGAACTACATACAAGTAGTTATATATCTGATACAACTGAAATACAGAAATGAAATGGTATCATGGATTTCACGGGATTTGGGACAGGCTGCCAAAGCAGTTTGCCTATCTATCAGAGAGGTAGATAGCAGAGGTGGTGTTCAGCTGGTTCTGACCAGTTCTGGAGAATCAGTAGCAGAAATTTTGAGTAGTTTGGAGAACCGGCAAATACCACCTCTAGATGGCCCTGCCCCTGATCTATTCGCTGCCTCCTGAGTCCCAGCTGATTGGCTGGGTCTTCTTTTGTTGCCCTGCACAGGAGAACGGAACTAGGAATCAGGTTAGTGGGGTGGGGAGGAAATGGGGATTTTCCAGTAACCTTCTCCTGCCACGCCCATCAAGCCATGCCCATAGAACTGGTAGTAAAAATTTTTGAATCCCACCACAGGTAGACAGACAGATATCATTTATTTAAAACGTTCATAAAGCTGCCCATCTTCAACCAGCTCTGGGCAGCTCCCAATTAGAAAAACTCAAATTAGAAAAACTGGAATGTTTATATGTTATAAAATGAAAAACTTGATGGGAAAAAAAATTCAGTTCTGAAAGAAGCAAACATTGTCTCATCATTTCAAGGATGTCCATAAGGTATGGTTTTAAAAAAAGTGAAGGTAGTGGCCATGACACACAATGCACAAAAAAAACAGGTGGAGCTTTGCCCTTGTAACACTCTGCAGAGCAACCTCTGCCCACAGTTGCCAAAAATTGATAGCAGAACTTCTTGCAATTTGTGGGGGGAAAAACCCTTGTTCTAAAATAGGCTTCACTATTTATAAAACTCAGAAGAAAAAAAATCACATTACCTCCAATATTCCAAGGGAAGGGGATCACATTTTGTCTTCCAGCTACTATGCATCATCATTTTGGCCACATCCAAAATGTTTAGTCCCCAGCCGTCAAAACATTGTCCATCCAATAGAAATAATTGGATCAAATTGTTTATGCTAGGGGTGTCAAACTCGCAGCCCTCAAGCTGGATGCATCACATACTGGCCATGCCCACCCCCGGTTTAGTAAAGAGGGAGGGGGGAAGTCATGATACATCACATAACATGAGTTTGATACCCCTGGTTTACACTAACATAACTGCAATTTTATTTATATTTGTTTACATATAACAGAGATCTCTTTTTAATTCTTAACTCTTCCAGAATGCATCCCTCAGTTGCTGAACGTTGAAAACCATTTAAAACAACAAGCCAGTAACACACACATACCCAATTCAATCCTTCAAAGCTTTGTACAACAGCAGACTGCTACTAACCTAACCAACTTACCTCTACCTTTGTTCTCCAATACTAGCTTTGCTAAAAACCTGGGCAAATCTTCATCAGTTATCATCCGAGTAGGAGAAGGTGAGGATTGTTGAAGACCATCTGAAGGGGATGGAGAAAGAGAAAGGCTGCTGCAGGGGCTACTGTTGTTTTCCAGTCGTGGCAACCAGGAATCTTCAGTATTTCTTTGGAAAGGAAGTGGAGCTCTGTGCCCATCTGGTACCTCCAAGACCTAAAAGAAAGCACACCCAAAGAAGCAGGCAGGAATGAGCAGAGTCATGGGGAGACCCAGACAACGTTTTAAAATATTTAAACCATTTTATCCCTCTTCTTCCCAAAACATCACTCTAGCAATTTATATAACATAAATATTGGCAAAAGTATAGTCTATAAGCAGTCTTATATAGTTACCAATAAAAATTATTTAGGGAGAAGAGAAACTAAATGAAGCTACCTCCTTCATAACTTGATGAAATATAGATATGCTTCAGAAATAATGGTATGAAGGGCAGAGAGCTAGAAAACTCAAAGGAATAAAAATAATTTCCCCCACATATATCATATCCCATAGATAGGACTGTCCATAATTTAGATTAGATGGCAATAATAGATTTGGTGTAAGGCAAAGAGTGAGGTGCGATGATGATGAAATTTGACAGAAATGTGATATGCTTTTATAAGTGAGCAATAACTAAAGCACTCTAATTCAATTTTGTGAAAAAGACAGCAGAAGATTAAAGACCATATTTATCAATCCTCAACGAGGGTGGCCTAGGTCAGTATTTGCTACCAGTACTGGACACAACCTTTGAAAAGAGTTAATAAGGACAAAATGCCCTGCAGGTGTATGTGAAAAAACTCTCCTACTCCTCCCCCCCACACTTTACTAAGAAATCATTGGAGACTTATTTTTTTCTCATAGGGACACTATTATAAGTTCTATTGCAAAACCTCCTTGCTTTGGAGGTATTTGTGTGTATTTTTGGAACCCCTTTGTTTTGCTGCTATCAATAAAACCCCTTGGAGAATTCAATTTTTTTAAAAAAATTCTATTCAACACCAGCAACTTTAAGTTATGCCTTCAATCCTAAAATCTCGCGGCCCCCATTGCCATCGTTAAGAAATCTAGAAGCTGAAATTTGCGTATATTATAGTTGCTGATGTTAGCAAACACTGCTGTAATTTATTGTAACTGAATGGAAGGCAGGGAAGACATTGGTTGGTTAACATAGGAACGTACTGAACATATTAGTTTCTATTAAGAAACTAATAATGGTGTTTAGAACAGATATATCTACAGTGGGGCAAAAAAGTATTTAGCCAGCCACCAATTGTGCAAGTTCTCCCACTTAAAAAGATGAGGGAGGCCTGTAATTGACATCATAGCTATGAGAGACAAAATGAGAAAACAAATCCAGACAATCACTTTGCGTGATTTGGAAAGAATTTTTTTGCAAATTATGGTGGAAAATAAGTATTTGGTCACCTACAAACAAGCAAGATTTCTGGCTCTCATAGACCTGTAACTTCTTCTTTAAGAGGCTTCTCTGTCCTCCACTCATTAACTGTATTAATGGCACTTGTTTGAACTTGTTAGCAGTATAAAAGACACCTGTCCACAACCTCAAACAGTCACACTCCAAACTCCACTATGGTGAAGACCAACGAGCTGAAGGACACCAGAAACAAAATTGTAGACCTGCACCAGGCTGAGAAGACTGAATCTGCAATAGGCAAGCAGCTTGGTGTGAAGAAATCAACTGTGGGAGCAATAATTAGAAAATGGAAGACATACAAGACCACTGATAATCTCCCTTGATCTTGGGCTCCACGCAAGATCTCACCCCGTGGAGTCAAAATGTTCACAAGAATGGTGAGCAAAAATCCCAGAACCACATGGGGGCACCTAATGAATGACCTGCAGAATGCTGGGACCAACGTAACAAAGGCTACCATCAGTAACACACTACGCCGCCAGGGACTGCAGTGCCAGACGTGTCCCCCTGCTTAAGCCAGTACATGTCCGGGCCCATCTGAAGTTTGCTAGAGAGCATTTGGATGATCCAGAAGAGGATTGGGAGAATGTCACATGGTCAGATGAAACCAAAGTAGAACTGTTTGGTATAAACACAACTTGTCGTGTTTGGAGGAGAAAGAATGCTGAGTTGCATCCAAAGAACACCATACCTACTGTGAAGCACGAGGGTGGCAACATCATGCTTTGGGGCTGTTTCTCTGCAAAGGGACCAGGACAACTGATCAGTGTACAGGAAAGAATGAATGGGGCCATGTATCATGAGATTTTGAGAGCAAACCTCCTTCCATCAGCAAGGGCATTGAAGATGAAACTTGGCTGGGTCTTTCAGCATGACAATGATCCCAAACACGCCGCCGGGCAACAAAGGAGTGGCTTCGTACGAAGCATTTTAAGGTCCTGGAGTGCCTAGCCAGTCTCCAGATCTCAACCCCATAGAAAACCTTTGGAGGGAGTTGAAAGTCTGTGTTGCCCAGCAACAGCCCCAACACATCACTGCTCTAGAGGAGATCTGCATGGAGGAATGGGCCAACATAACAGCAACAGTGTATGCCAACCTTGTGAAGACTTACAGACGTTTGGCCTCTGTCATTGCCAACAAAGGATATATAACAAAGTATTGAGATGAACTTTTGATATTGACCAAATACTTATTTTCCACTATAATTTGCAAAAAAATTCTTTCCAAATCAGACAATGTGATTGTCTGGATTTGTTTTCTCATTTTGTCTCTCATAGTTGAGGTCTACCTATGATGTCAATTACAGGCCTCTCTCATCTTTTTAAGTGGGAGAACTTGCACAATTGATGGCTGACTAAATACTTTTTTGCCCCACTGTATTTCGCTAATTATATATACTGTATTTTTCAGACGATAAGATGCTCCAAAGTATAAGACGCACCTAGCTTTTGGGGAGGAAAACAAGAAAAAAAAATCTGTCTCTGCCTCCCAGCAATTTGCCTCCTTGCAGCAAACAGCATGGTCAGCTTCAGCACAGCCTGATTTAACACAAGCAGCTGACTGGTGGTTGGATCGGCCTCCCGAATATCACCAATCAGCTGTTCCAGGCTGTGGGGATTGCTGCCACCTATTGGCACCGCGGAGGCTGATACCGGGATGTGCGGAGATCCAAAAATGGGGTGCGTGGAGGCCGTGATAGGTGGCAGTGGCAATGGGCAGCATTGACGCCAATGGACAGCGGCAATCTCCGCAGCCTGGAACAGCTGATTGATGGTATTCTGGGAGGCAGATCCAACCGCCAATGAGCTGCTTGTGCTAAATCAGGCTGTGCTGAAGCTGACCAGACTGTTTGCTGTTTCCTGCAAGGAAGCAAATTGCTGGGAGGCAGAAGTTGAAGGATGGGGGGGTGGCAGGTAGGTGGGACTTCAATAACATTTGCTGTATAAGATGCACAGACATTTCCACCCACTTCTGTGGATGGGGGGGGGGGAGGAGTCCATGTTATATTCTGAACAATATGGTACCTTGTAAATATAAGCATAGAACCCTAAAATAATTTTTAACTTTGTCTCCCAAACAGTGCTAAGTATTCTCAGGCATTCAGGTTGGAATCTCTTTCAGACCTGGGTTTCAACCCACTTCCCCAAGATTCCGTTCTCCAAGTTCCTTCTCTCTGCTGGGCTACACAGTGCGATGCCCACAGTTGCTATTTTCTAACTGGCAGTTCTATCCCAGAATCATCACAATCTTCTGCAAAACAAAACACAATTTGTCCTCAAAAGTGGACTTCATGCATTTGCCTGTGAAGGACAATGCAGTGTTTTTCTCTATGAAATATAAATTTGTTCTTCATAGCTAGAAGAAACTTTGATAGCCAGAACTTCCCTTTCCCCATTATACAAATTTCAAAGTAGAGAATCCAAATCATGCATGAAAAGCATGCCCTTGTTTTTGGATAGGAGTTTGGTAATTAAAATTAGCAGCAAAGACTGTGTAAACATCCAGCAAAAAATTGACATGTTCTGAGTTCCAGATAAGGTTACACTCATATCTCACCCCACCAGCCATAACTCACTCTGAGGAGTTCCTCGTCTCCTTGCTCCTTTACAAATATCTCTTCCAATTCCTGATTGATACTCTCCAAACTGTTGTGCAAAGAAGAGCTGCTCGATACAGTGCTCGGGGCTGGAAAAGATGCAAATGGGGTACCCTACAAACAAGGACATGCAGTGTTGTATCAAGAAGCCACTAACACCTTGGTGCAAGCATAGAATATTCTCCAAGGTGGATGGATAGTACATAATTTTGTGGATCAACACGCCCCCAACTGTTATGAACATACAAAGTACTTTAAAATTTGGCAATTACTCCACTGATCCCCAATAGCTTGACAGCTGCTCTTATTTCATGACTTAATGGACTATACTTGCTAATGTCATTCCAATTTTTCAAATTTTTGCAACATGCTGAATTATAATTTACCTGCAGGGATCACATACTATAGCTAAGCTAATATATGGTTGGCTTTGTGTAGGGCTTTTTGTTTCATGTAAATATAGCCAATTGTTCTTACAGATGTTGCTTCAGACACTGAGGCTAGGACCACCTGCATATCAATAAGATTCTTACACTGAGCAATAGACCTTTGTCCTCTAATTTTCAATGAAAATGGTAATTGGGAGAGAACTGGGAAATGGACTGGTAAAGATATGGCTGATATAATCTGATGTGTCTACTTTGGGTGTCAGAAACCCATGGCTTCAGAGCTGCAAAAGGCTCTTTCATCCCCCCCCCCCCCGGCTATGGTTCCCTGTTGCCCTGTCGCAGCAGAGGGATGAAGGAGCTGTCACCCTGTTGCGATGGTGGTGATGGCCGTAGCCTTAGTGCAGGAGCGAAGCAACCCTGCACTTGCCTTTGTTGTGGTACATTTGCTGTTGCGGCCTCCATGGCCTGCCCGCTGCTCTTGCAGCGCCTTGTTCAGCAGCATGCTTCACAATGGGGGAGACTGGTTCCTTTCCTCCTGGAGCCCATTACAACACGGAGTCCCAATGGGACCTTATGTAGTCGTTGGCTCACTCTTGCCTCCCGGATGTCAGTTGCTTTTCCTGCAGAGCTGCCAGTGTTGTGATGCCCTGTCTCCCCACCAGCCAGCTGATCATCGTTGTGCTGCTGCTGGACTCGTTGGCCTCTGGCATCAGAGTCCCACCACCCAGCACCAGTTCAGGGGTTCATTCCCCCCACCACCAGGAAAGAAGAGGGGAGGGAGGGAAAGAGAGAGAGGGAGAGAGAAGAAGAGAGACAAGAGAGAGGGAGGAGGGAAAGAGAGAGGGAGGGATGTTGTGTATTTTAAAGGTGAAATGTGTCCCTGAAAGTCCTGGAAGTAGTTTTGCCATTTTGCTCATCAACTCATTGAGAGAAAGAGATGCGGGGGGGGGGGGGAGAGGAAGGGAAAGAGAGATGGAGAAAGAGAGGGAAGGATGGAGGGATGGAGGGATGGAGAGAGATAGAGAGAAAGAAATAGATGTTGTGCATTTTAAGAGTGAAATGTCTCCCTGAAAGTAGTTTTCCCATTGTGCTCATCAACTCATTGAGAGAAAGAGAGGCAGGGGGGTGGGAGAGAAAGGAAAGAGATATGGAGAAGGAGAGGGAGGGAGGGAGGGAGGGAGAGAGAGAGAGAGATGTTGTGTATTTTAAAAGTGAAATGTTTCCCTAAAAGTAGTTTTGCCATTTTGCTCATGTACTCATTGAAAGAAAAGGGGGGGGGGGAGAGAAAGATGAACAATATTTTTACAGAACTATAAATATGTTGAAGCCTTTGAGGTGATTAGTCGGGAGGTGAGGACAGGTGTAACAAGAGGTGGCTGGGAGGGGAGGCTTCGGTGAGCTGGGCATTGCATATAAGTTAACAGTTCTCTGCCCTAGTGACCGGATATATAGGCTGGGGGGAGGTCATGTGACTGGGTGGGAATGAGTAACGTCGAGTTAGCCATGCCCACCCAGGTTTTGTGGCTCCCGGTGTTTTCTTTTCTGTGGGAAATGGGTCCAAATGGCTCTTTGAGTGTTTAAGGTTGCAGACCCCTGTTCATGCTGCATCTTAACTATGAATTCTAGTGAAGCTTTAAAAAGAAGTCATGCACAATCTCAATACACAGTGCCAATATAATAACAGACATACAAAAATACCCATATTCCTTATATTATGCCTTAAGTTGAAGGAGAATAATTGCTCCAGCTTCCCTATACAAGCCATTTAGAATTGAATACTTACTTTAGACAAAAAGAAAAAATCTCAATAAAACTTTCCTTCCCTCAGTCTGAGAGAGTTTCTGTTTCCTGCCATTTTCTAATAGGAACATTACAGAAAAGATGCCAAAAAGAAGAAGATACCTTGGTTGATGGGGCCATGCTATGATTGCCTTGGGTGGAAAAGCTCTGGTCTTTCTCTTTGCTATTCCAAACAGCAAGCTTTGTTCGCTGGAGCTGTTGCTTCAGTTTAGCAATCTAGAGAATGAAAAGTTACTAGTTTTGCGTAGAGTAATGGATGAGGTTTGTTTTTTAATTTATTTTTATTTCACCATTATCATTTTTATAAGTAATTCAAGGTTGCAGGCATACCTAATACTCCTTATTTATCCCATTTTCCCCTTAACAATAACCTTGTGAGTTGAGTTGGGCTGAGACAGAGTAACTGGGCCCAAAGACACCCAGCCAACTTTCATGCCTAAAGCAGGACTAGAACTCACAGGCTCCCAGTTTCTAGTTTGGTGTCTTAATCAGCAGACCAAACAAATTAATAAACTGAGATGCAGTCCATAAAAGACAGATGTATTGATGGTGGGCAATTCCTCTGTTCATTTAAATGGTGTCCAGGCAGTTCTGGAGGATTGCACTCTCTCTGATCAACTGCAGAGAGAAGGAGTATAGACATTTCAAGGCTTGCTAGTTTTACTGAACTCCATCATTATTACCTCAGGAATTCTTCTTTGTGAAATGCTACTGATTTATTATGGTTTAAAGTATTTTTTAAATTTTTTATTATGTATTTGGTTTTCGTAAGGCCTTGAAAAGTATGATAGACAAAACCAAGTATCCCAGTGTTCGTTAGGTAATAGACAAATAAACAAAAATAAATATATGCAGATAAGGTTATCAGAGCATAGGAAATCTAATGTTTTAATTTTTTAAATCTTGTAAAGAAATTTCATCTCTGAATCCCTGTTCTTAAGGGTCATCAGTTCTGATTTTGTGTTATATTCTCTTTTAAAGAGTGATCATAAAGTGCACTTCTACAATTAGCTTAACATTGAGTGTGAATAGAATGTATGATTTTTAAGATAAAATAAAAAAATAAAATAAACCTACCTGCACTAAACCTACCTGAAGAGTAACCATTCTTGTTTTAGAGAAAAGAATAGAAAATAATGTTGCTAAAAAAAGAAGAACTCTGGCAATTTAATCATTTTTGCACATTACATAGTGGTAAGATAAATGGCACTTGACATATCAAGTGATTATCTTACCTCTCTACGATGATCCATATTATGCCATGAGGCAGATCGCTTATGATCTGCAACTTTTCCCACCTCTGACTCATGCCAAGATACTGGAGTCTGCAAAGAGGGAGGAAGGGATGAGCTATCAATATCGGATCAACATTTTGAAGTTTAGAGAGATTAGTTCCAGTGTGGCAATCTTCTTCCTAGGAGCTATTCTGAAAGAATACTGATAGTTAAATTATTCCAAAAGTACAGAATCAAAAATATGAATCTTTTCCCTGTACAGAAAAAAGCTCAAATTAAAGATTTCATAACTTTTCCTTCAAGAAAATAATCCTAGAACTGATTTTAGAGAAGATAATCGTGCATAATTACTTGAAGCACTGATATCCAGAAAGAGCTGGTTCCATCAGCACTTTATGCCCTGAGTGTTTTAAAGTTATGTCTTATTGGGCATCTTAGCAAAAAGGCTGGATATTTCATGTTCTCTCAGATGTGTGGATTTCAACTCCCAGAATTTTCCAGCCAGCATGTTAGGACATTCTAGTCATAGTGGCGAGAAATTCTGGGAACTAGTCCTGGCATATATAAAGAGTGCTAAGATTGAGAAAAACTATACTAAATAAACAACACTATATGTATAGGAGTCCAAATATATTTCACATCCCATTCCATTTTTGCAGGTATATCAGATTTTCCATACTTTGTGATAGGTGGTCACTCTTGGACCCAGAGATGAGAGATTACATGGAGTAAGAAAGCTCACATAAGCTCAGGCCTCAGTAGCAGTCTCAACGTAAGGACAGCCTTCCTCTTTGGGATCTTGGTTGAGTAAGCATGGAGTTGAACTCCAAAATGCTTGGAGACACTCAGACTGAGGATGGCTGATATAAGAAGAACATTGTTTGAAGTACTCATTGCACTGAAAGGTGACAGTGACACTGATAATTATTATTCATTATCACTAATTATCTGTAAGAAAATATATACTCAATTCCATTAAGCAGATTTGCCCTTCGCTGCAACTGATGTCAAGTAGCTTGCCATGAAATTATGCTAACAGGTACATTCAGTGGCGAATGTTGGATTGCACAGAAGTGAAGATAATTATAATATTGAAAAGTCAGAGTACTTCCAGGCGAAGTACTTGCCAGCTTAGGCATTCTGTACTTCGCATTTACAATATAAACTAAGGGACAAATATTCTACCAACAGTATAGAAGATTGAGCTGCAAAAACATTTGTATTTCCTTGTTTCTAAGTATATATTACCTGTCACAATTAAGTATCAAGATTTTCTCTTTTGGTTCTCTTCACCCTGATCCTCTAATTTCACAACTACCAGAAGTAATTTTAGGAGGATTCATTTTGTACCCCATGTTTCTATTAGACAGACTGCAAAAAAAAAAAAAATCCTAAGGGGCCTATCCAGAACACAAAATTGATCTTCAATAGAGTACTTGTTATAAAATAGGAGACTAGCAGCTACTTCTGCAAGCACTATTTTGAAGAACCTTGGAGAGACAATGGATGGCATAGCCTCAACAGCTGAGCAACTATAAAAGTTTAGGAGTTAAGGAACAACATTCCCAGTGAAAAGGCTTAGCAAAAGTAAGGAGAAGAGCTGCAGAGGAGTTGCAGGCAAGGGCTAAATACTGTTTGCAAAGGTCCCTCCTCTGCTAGAAATGCTGTGTGAAAAGTGACCTTTTTGTTTAGCAAGCATTTTGGGGCAGAAGCACATAATCAGCCACACTTCTAGTGAACTGAAAAAAAAAAGTCATTAGCTAATTGTCAGCCCTGGTAGACAATTCCACCAAAACAAACAAGGGATCCAGGCTCATACCAGGCTATAGAAGTGTGATTAAAAAAAAAAACTTTCTGGCCATGATCCCTGCCTCAGATGAGTGTGGGACAGTTTCCTGTCCCAGTGACTAGCTTCCAAGCTACTAAGCTAGCCTCTATGAAGAAAACATACAGCATGCTACGGAAGATAGGCAAAGTTGTAGCTGAAGTTTATTTTTTTGTTTCTATGAATGCAAAGATGGAATCCTCAAGAATAGCCAGTTCCCCATCTATTCCTCCACCCTAGGCTTCCTTGAGAAAAAAGTCTGAGAACAAAAACAGTATCACTATGCTGAGTTTATCCAAGGCTTCAAGAAACAACCTCAATTCAGTTCAACCTTATTTCACTCCCCATATAAATTTATCTGGAATATGTATCTTAATTGAAGACTAAGTTGAACTGGTGGAAATCTTAGCTGAACTGGTGTAGGAGACTGCATAATGGGGGGTACAAAACTATTTCTGTATTAAAATCCATTAAAACCTTTGAGTGCATCCGATGTTCAAAATGTACTGGATGGAGACAGAAAATAAATCTTAATATTTATGTACAGCAGAACCTCTGGTCATGAACGCTTCTGACCACGACCAAATTGGGTTCCGACCAAAAAATTCCCTTTTTTTTTTTGCAAGCGCCAATTTTCCAAAATTAGGTTTGGGTCATGACCAAATCAGTTTGCGACCAAAGTCACAGAACAAATTATGACCGGAGGTTCTACTATATATTTGTAAGGGTTCCAAGTAATACCCTTAACAAAAGAAGACTTCGGGCTTGAAGTTCCTCCAAGTTTCATTTTATTAGAGATGTCATATTGGCACATCTGGGAAAACCCAAATCTGAAAGTTTACAGGTTTTGCCCACCCAAAAGAAAGTGCAAGTCCCTGCCAAGCACCCATATATGTCCATCACATGATCCAATCAGGCACCATCCAAAACTGGAGATGCCTCTCAGTTACATCAGGGCAGCTGCAGGGCAAGGTGTCCTTGACTCTCTGAGAAAAGAATGGTATTTTGACTATGTATCAGTCATACTCTAAATAATCCCCCCTCCCATTTTCCCACAGTAGAAAATGTTGCAGGGCTGAAGGCCCAATGTAAAAGATGGGCTTTCAGAGTTGACAATATTTTTTTGATTTTATCATAAAAGGTAAAATACAAAACAGAAAAATGATCAAACAAAACAATGGCATACATCCAGAACTAATAACAAAAATTGGTGTACAAAAAAGAGAGAAAGATGAGCCACATACGAAATAAATCTAATATTTAACATATAGAATCTACCCTGACTGGATGCTGAAAAAGGGCAAAAAACTATAATTAACCCCTTTACAAACACACACAGACACACACACACAGACACACACACACACACACACTCAAGTAAGAGCAGTCAACAGGTTAAGCTGAACATTATATAATCTTCAAATCCCTGTGTTAGCAATCTGTTATTTTTTTTGGCACATAGAAAGTCCACAAAAGGTTTCCAGTCTCTTTTAAAGCTGTCTAGTCCATTATCTCTGATCAAAGCAGTTAATATCACAAACTCTGCTAATTCAGTCAATTTTAAAATTCATTCTTCAACAGCCGGCATCCTTTTTTTCCTTTCCAGTGCTTGGCAACTTCAATCATCACAAACTTTAATATTAATTTACAATATAACTTTAACGAATGTTATTACTTCCCAGTATGAGGAAGTGTTTAGAAACTGCAACTTGGTTAGGCTTGGGGCATCAAATTCTGCAGATCTGCTTTAAAGTACATTACACAAATTTCCCTCCTCGTGGTTTATTTAAGATGCAAGATTTATCCCATTCTGTCCCTGCCCTGCGCCCCCAGCCATATGACACAGTCTAATCAACTGCAAATGTGTGTTTCAAAGAGACAACCTTACTTTCAATCCTACTTGTGCCCAACCCTGAAATCAGGCAGCCTATTAAGAGGAAGGAGCCAAAATGCAACGTTCTGCCTTCTTAAGAACTGGTCTAAGAGGGGAAAAGAAAATGTTTTATTGATTAGAGCTTTTGAAACTCAAAAGTCTATAATAACTTTAAAAGGCATCACATGAAGTCACTGTATTCAACAAGTCCAGACTCAGTAAATTTCCTGCCAGGATTAAGAAATCTTGGTCCCTCCTTGGCTTTAGGAAAGCTGTAAAGACTTACTTGTTCTGTCTTGCAAAGATGGAGACAGTGTTATCCTTGGAGGTGGGGTTCATGGGAATACAAGTTTTATCCTTTCTGATTTAAAATATTTTTGGTTCTTTTATTTTTGAATAAAACAATGAGAGTTTGGGAGAAGGAAGCATATAACTAGAACAAATAAATAATAAATCTTAACTATGGAACTATTGAAAAAGAGAGTATGGGAACTGCCCAGCTCCATGGAGAACAGTCATGCCAATAGTAAGCCAATAAATAATTAATTAATTTGAGTGATAGATTTATCGCTTGTCACTTTAGTTTCAGCAGGCAACAAGGCACAAGCTGTGTCTATTTTCAAACAGAATAGAAAAAGAAATAAGAATAGAATAGGTCTTTATTGGTCAAGTGTGATTGGACACAAGGCATTTGCTCCGATGCATAAACTCCCGGTATACATACAAACAGCAAAGCAATATGATCCCAAAGGGAGAAAGTAATAGGAAAGATGAGAAGGAAAGCAGTAATATGGCCCTACTACATGGGTAAATATTCTTAGACATAAAAGATCTAGTTAGGAAGCGATGGGTATAGGGGAATTCCATTCAGAAAATTCAACGATGCTCTAAGGCATCTGACTTTAAATATATCTCATTTTCCACTGTGGAATAGAAATTTCAAAAAATATTATGCTAATGGTGGTCAAAATAGTTTCCACATCAAGGAAAGAGGAGGAAACTGTTTTGAGAAGCAATCAAGTCTGAAAACCACAAGGACAGATAATCTGCAGGAAAGGCATAACTCAAAAGTCTTATCCCCAAAGTTTAAATATTTTGCATGATAACAATAGATAGCAAGCTACATGCGGCACCTGTGAAATGTGCAGAGAAAGGAATTTTACAGATGGTGGGAACTTTCTTGTTACAACTCATTGTGCGAGTATATTTATGCAGGCAGTCAAACCATTATTTTGCTCATAAGGGAAATATTTATTATATATGAAAAAGGTTGAAACAGCTTTCTTCATTTAAACTATTGATCATTATGTAACTTAGTTCCAGGCCCTGTATTGGATTCGAGAAGATTCATCCTGTTGGATCCATCCATGAAGATACACACTGAATTTCTTCTTGGCAGACCAAAGTGGGGGGTGCAGATGACACCAATATGGCAGGAATAGACGACATTGCAGAAGATAGGTTTAAGATACAGAAGGATCTTGACAAACCTGAACATTGGGCACTATCTAACAAAATGAAATTCAATGGCGAAAAAAGTAAGGTTCTACATTTAGGCAAGAAAACCAAAATGCACAGGTATAGTGTAGGTGGTACCTTGCTCAATAATAATAACTGTGAGAGGGATCTTGGAGTCCTCATTTAAATATGAGCCAGCAGTGTGCAGCAGCTGCCAAAAAAGCCAACATAGTTCTAGGCTGCATAAACAGAGGGATAAAATCAAGATCACGTGAAGTGTTAATACCACTTTATAATGCCTTGGTAAGGTCACACTTGGAATACTGCATTCAGTTTTGGTTGCCACGATGTAGAAAAGATGTGGAGACTCTAGAAAGAGTGCAGAGAAGAGCAACAAAGATGATAGGGGACTGGAGACTAAAACATATGAAGAACGGTTGCAGGAACTGGGTTATGTCTAGTTTAATGAAAAGAAGAACTAGGGGAGACATGATAGCAGTGTTCCAATATCTCAGGGATTGCCACAAAGAACCAGGAGTCAAACTATTCTCCAAGGCACCTGAGGGTAGAACAAGAAGCAATGGGTGGAAACTAATCAAGGAGAGAAGCAACTTAGAACTGAGGAGAAATTTCCTGACAGTTAGAACAATTAATCAGTGGAACAGCTTGCCTCCAGAAGTTGTCAATGCTCCAACACTGGAAGTCTTTAAGAAGATGTTGGATAGCCATTTGTCTGGAACAGTATAGGGTTTCCTGCCTAGGCAGGGGGTTGGATTAGAAGACCTCTAAGGTCCCTTCCAACTCTGATATTGTATTGTATTCAAGGGGTGGACCCAGAAACAGCCCCCATCACAGCTGACCTCTCTATTATGCTAATGATGGTCAAAATAGTTTCCACATCAAGGAAAGAGGAGGAAACTGTTTTGAGAAGCAATCAAGTCTGAAAACCACAAGGACAGATAATCTGCAGGAAAGGCATAACTCAAAAGTCTTATCCCCAAAGTTTAAATATTTTGCATGATAACAATAGATAGCAAGCTACATGCGGCACCTGTGAAATGTGCAGAGAAAGGAATGTTACCGATGGTGGGAAACTTCTTGTTACGACTCATTGTGCGAGTATATTTATGCAGGCAGTCAAACCATTACTGTATATACTCGAGTATAAGCCTAGTTTTTCAGCCCACTTTTTGGGCTGAAAAAAGCCGCCTCGGCTTATACTCGAGTCAGTGAAAAATTTGCCCGAAATGGAGGAGAAAAAGGGGCGGGGCCATGCCGCTGGGTGACACTCGTGAATGGCCCAGTGCCCCTGTGAGTTTCCCCTCCCTCTGTGTCAGTTTGCCGCGCAGCGCGCATCGCACCATCCCCCCTCCTCACGTTCTAATGTAATGCAGGGCTGTCTTACGATTCCCCTTCCTCCCCCTCCTGCCGCTCTGCAACGATGTCCCACCTCCTCCTTGTTATGGCAAGCAGCCACATAGCGATGTCCCACCTCCTCTGGTACAGTGATCCAATGATAGGAATCACTGTGCCGTGTGTCATAGGAGGCGGGACATCGCTCCCGCGGCTGCACGGGACATCATCATCACAGCGGGACATCAGCATCATGAGGTGAGTGAAGTATTTCATTGAATACACCGCTAGTTTACTGTTTTTCTTTGAAATAAATATTCAAAAACATTATTGGTATCTATTTTTATTTTTGAAATTTACCGGTAGCTGCTGCATTTCCCACCCTAGGCTTATACTCGAGTCAATAACTTTTCCAGTTTTTTTGTGGTAAAATTAGGTGCCTCGGCTTATATTCGGGTCGGCCTATACTCGAGTATATACGGTATTTTGCTCATAAGGGAAATATTTATTATATATGAAGAAGGTTGAAACAGCTTTCTTCATTTAAACTATTGATCGTTACATAACTTAGTTCCAGGCTATGTAGATCCATCCATGAATGTAAACACTGAATTTCTTCTTGACAGACCAAGGTGCGGATGGACCCAGAAACAGCCCATCACAGCTGACCTCTTTATGGAGTTATTTTGCCCCATGAAGTCTGTATTAGGCCTCCCTACATCTTCATTTTTTGTAAAGCAACAAAGATCTTAGAAAAGAATGTCCAGATGAAGCATAGTTACTTGTTTTATGTCATTACTGTAATGTAACAGAAGTTATTCTTTATGAGTATTTTGTTTAGATGTTAGCCATCTATAGTTGAGCAGAATGTATTAGTAAATAAATAACATTCATGGATACCTTGAAAGGCACCATGTGAGGAATGCACTGCTCTATATTTGGGGAACAAACTGAAACACAACACTACATGAAAATACCAGTCTGTTTTCCACAATGGAAGCATTAATATACCCAAACCTCAGTAGTTTTGAAAAAATTGTAATCTACAACGATATTTTGAATGAAAATGGCAAATTGAAAACTAGACAACAATCACAGAATCATGGGGTGAAGTTAGATTGGTGGCCATTCCACCAATGATACAATCAAGATACAATCAAGATACAATCAAGATATAAGAAAGACATTAAAACATAGATGTAAATAAAGAACCAATAGTACTTGACAAGATTCTGATGGGGACGGATGAAAAATTGATAAAGGAAATGTATAACTATTTATTGACATTTAAAATGGAAGAGGAACAGTTTAAAGAACCAATGATTGAATGGGAAAGAAATTTTGGTTATAACATTGAATTAGAGAAATGGCAAAAATTATCAGATAGGAATTATAAATTGACTACGGCCTCACCTTATAAAGAAAATCTATATAAAATGTTCTACAGATGGCACTTACCCCCAGGAAGACTGGCAAAAATGTTTAATAACTTGTCTACAAAATGCTGGAAATGCAATCAGTCCCTAGGCACATACTACCACATGTGATGGATGTACAACAAAGCAAGAAAACATTAGGAGAAATTAGATAATTGGCTGGAAGTGACAACTAAACAAAATATAGATTCAAAGCCGGAATTATATCTGTTTGGAATAATACCAGAGGTTTACGATAAAGGGACCACATTGTTAGTTTTACATATACTGACAGGAGCAAGGATTATATTTGTCAAATACTGGAAAAATGAAAACTTTGCCAGATGAGGAAGTAATTTGGAAAATTTTAGAATATGCTGAAATGGATAGTTTTACTTTTAAAATTAAGGATAAAGAAGACTCAGAATATTACCTGATATGGAACAGTTTTTATGAGTGGCTAGGGAAATGGGTAGGAATTAGAAGAAAAGAGACCATGAATGTCTGTATTAAAATAGAGATGGTTTTCAACTATAAGTATGATAATATATAAAATGTAAATAGGCTAAGATATAAGAAAACTCATTTTTAAATATTTGGTTATACTATAACAATTATATTTAATACAAGTGTTATCATATTACAGTTACTGTTATGAGTTCATGTGTTAATATTTACCATGATTTTTTTTTAATTCTGGTCTTTGTCTGTGTAACTGACATACCCTGTATTCATGCACTGTATTCAAAAATACTTGTAAATAAGTAAATGTAAATGTAAATGTAAATGTAGATAGATAGATAGATAGATAGATAGATAGATAGATAGATAGATAGATAGATAGATAGATAGATAGATAATGAATAGGGCCATAATGGTGAACCTATGACATGCATGCCATAGGTGACACACAGAGCGATATTTGCTGGCAGGTAAGCCGTCAGCTCCGGCACGCATGTGTGCTCCAGCCAACTGATTTCTGCACTTCCAGAGGGCAAGGGAAGGCCACTTTCACCCTCCCAAGGCTTCATGAAAGGCTCCAGAGCCTGGGGAGGGTGAAAAACAGGTCCAATGGGACAACCGGAAGTTCAGAAACAATCCCTTTCTGGCTTCTGGAGGGCCTTCGGGTGGCTGGGGGAGGCCGTTTTCATCCTCCGGAGGCTTCAGGAAAGCCTCTGGAGCATGGGAATGGCAAAAACTCCCCCACCCCATGAGGGTGGTGATGTCGTGCATACATGCACCGGGCAGGGAGGCTTGTGCGCATACACAGGTGGGCAGGGCTAATTGAATTGTGGGTGTGGGCACATACACATGCAATAGCGCACACGCACACAATTTTAGCATGTCTTTACAAAAAGGTTTGCCATCTCTGGAATAGATCTTTATTGGACAAGTGTGATGTGACACAAGGCATTTGCTCCGATGCATAAACTCCCGGTGCACATACAAACAGCAAAGCAATATGATCCCAATGGGAGAAGGTAATAGGAAAGATGAGAAGGAAAGCAGTAATATAGCCCTACTACATGGATAAATATTCTTAGACATAAAAGATCTAGTTAGGAAGCAATGGGTATATTGGAATTCCATTCAGAAGATTCAACGATGCTCTAAGGCTTTAAATATATCTCATTTTCTACTGTGGAATAGAAATTTCAAAAATTATTATGCTAATGGTGATCAAAATAGTTTCCACATCAAAGAAAGGAGGAGGAAACTGTTTTGAGAAGCAATCAAGTCTGAATACCACAAGGACAAGTCTGAATGCCACAAGGACAGATAATCTGCAGGAAAGGCATAACTCAAAAGTCTTATCCCCAAAGTTTAAATATTTTGCATGATAACAATAGATAGCAAGCTACATGTGGCACCTGTGAAATATGCAGAGAAAGGAATCTTACAGATGGTGGGAACCTTCTTGTTACAATTCATTGTGCGAGTGTATTTATGCAGGCAGTCAAACCATTGTTTTGCTCATAAGGAAAATATTTATTATATATGAAGAAGGTTGAAACTTCATTTAAACTATTGATCGTTACATAACTTAGTTCCAGGCCATGTAATGGATTCCAGAAGATTCATCCTGTTAGATCCATCCATAAAGGTAGACACTGAATATCTTCTTGGCAGACCAAGGTGCGGATGGACCCAGAAACAGCCCATCACAGCTGACCTCTCTATGGAGTTATTTTGCCCCATGAAGTCTATATTAGGCCTCCCTACATCTTAATTTTTTGTAAAGCAACAAAGATCTTAGAAAAGAATGTCCAGATGAAGCATAGTTACTTGTTTTATGTCATTATTGTAATGTAACAGAAATTATTCTTTATGAGTATTTTGTTTAGATGTTAGCCATCTATAGTTGAGCAAAATGTATTCATAAATAAATAACATTCAGGTGCCTTGTAACGGTGCTCAATTTCAATTTCAAAAATCCCCAATCAGTTGTGGCAATGCTATCTGGAAACTATACAAGTTAAAACCCAGTGGATTTGGAACAAAGACTTGTAGCCATGACTACAGCTCACCCAAAGCTAACTAATAATCCAACTATCTCTACCTAATTTTAAAAAAACTGATTATAATAATTCCTAGTTGCAGCTGATCACCATACAAAAGTGGCTTCATTTATCATATATCCTATAAAGGGAGAATTTGATGAAAATAAGCCATTTTGCACATTTTTGTTTGTTAAATGTATTCATTTATGAAATTTATATGTCAGCCATATCACTAACGATGACTCTAGGCAGCTTACAAACTTCATAAAACAGAAATATAAACATTTAAACATTAAATATTAAATTAACCAAAATTAGGTAAATTAAAAATCAGAAAACAATGGGGTGGAAATGGGATCTTCTTCCTAGTCCACTAACCATCTCCAACATGGAACGAATGACCATTGGAGCACCAGGCACACTGGCAGAGCCAGGTCTTGAGGCTCTTATGGAAGACCAAGAGGGCGGAGGGGGGGGGGGTTCATCTCCAATGGGACAATGTTCCAGAGGGTGAGAACCATGCAGAAAAGCGTATATAGCATAATTATCATTTTACATGTCTATGGTATCTTTTCGGCGGACATGGAGTGACAATTTTCTTGCTTTCATATCCTGATTCACAATAGTTTCACAAGTATATCATAATACATAATAGAATACTGACATGGATTTTTTTGGAGTGGAAACAATTATCTTAACACTTGGGCACAGGACACATTTAACGATCAGATGCATAATCTTTGGTCTCTGAGAATCAGCATAAGAAAATACTTAAGTTCAGCCACAGTAGTAAATATACTTTAGTTTACCACGCATAGGTGATCTTTTGGTGACAAGAGGCCAGTGGGTCCCAACAAGGAAAATAGTTTTGTAAAATAATGAAATATTTAGAGTTTTTCTTCCTAGGATTCTGAGGGACACCGGGGGAGTGGCTTGATGTGTTTTTTTCATTTTAAAAAAATAATAATTAATGAAATATGTTTCAAGGCGTTCATTACTATTTCTGTTTGTTTCCTATCTCAAAATGCAAAACAGCATGCTACTTTTTTTTAGTGATAGGCAACAAAAATAGCTCCAAATAGTTGCAAAAAAAAAAAAAAAAAGGAACCTAGGGTTAAATAAGTTTGCTACCCCTACTCTGAAAAATTGAGGGTGCTTAACAATTTGGTTTGCTTTGCCTACTAATCTAATTATTATATAGTTCATTGTAAAATATTAAAGATATTGTAAATAATTTGATATGGTACAAACTTTTATGGCTTGATTTTATTTGAGAAATAATATATAATAAAGCCAGTTCTAGTTCATAATCTATTTTTGAAGGTCCCATAAATTCTTGCTTTTGTTGCAAAAGATACTGCTCTTAAGGAAGACAGGAAATAGGTTATCAAAATTAGACAAAGAATCGCAAGTACTGAGCAATTATATTGTTTTAGATTTCATACTTTTTACAAAGCATGTCTTTACAATTTTAGCCATGTAGATTACAATATTTTTTTCTCATGTCATTTGTCAATGTTTATTTCTCATTTCTCATAAAACTTAGGGTTCCTGGGACACCTAGCCCATGCCAGAAACCACACTTCTGTAGTTGTGTAACACATACTGCAGAGCTGAATACTAGGAACTCAAACAATGACCAGGGACAATCATCACTAGGAGATGAAGGAAAACATCTCCTAAACTTGGCACTGCATGTGTTTGGCTAGGTGGGACATAGTCTGACTGGAGATAGAATTGTACTGGATTTGGAAACTACTGAAGGGATGTGTTTAAATTAGGGACAAATAGAAGGGTTAAACATACAAGGTCAAAAGGTTGATTTTTCAATTTGCAACCTCTCTTCCTTTGAGCCTTTTCATTTAAAATTAGACATTCTGATTGAAAGTCTACATTGAAACACATAATGATCACCTCTGATTTTTAAGGAGCCGAATTAGATAGCAAATTTAATGACATACAATATTTATCTTTCTTGATTTCCAATTCTTCACTTTTTTTGATATCTATTGATCCTTCTTTAAGCTGAAGGATAGACCCAGTACCTGAGTAGATTTGTCACTCATGTGTGACAGGGGAAGTCCTTCAGCATCTCGAGGCCACTGGCCCATAAGGTATGAGTCAAGGATGGTATCTAACGATGAAGTATGCTGTGCTCTTGGAGGTCTGTTCCGGGAGGTCCTTTCAGAACCAGCAGCCCACGGAACACTAGCTAGAGAACAAAAAAGAAAAAGAAAAAAGAATGAATGGATTTGCTACAAAATGCAAGCAAGCACCACTTCTGTCCAAGTGTTTTTCAACAACTGCTTCCACATTGCTTCTCACATCTACTCTCAAATATTATTCTAGACCTTGAGGCTTCCTACACTGTCATAAATAGCTTTCCATCCCACACTTTAGACCACTGTAGCAAATGCCCCAGCACCATGTGATATGGGTGGTGAAAAAACACAGACAACACTTAGAACCAAAGTGGTTGCCGCACATTTTAGAGGCATGCAACAAGTGACACAGTATTAGCTGATTATTTTTTAAAAATTGATTTTACTAGTTTTTTTTACAACCAAATGACTTTAATCGAACATCGTAAGCTCCAAGCCTTAGTTTTATGGAAAGACACAAACAACATTTTAAAAAAAATGTTTAAAAAGCAACAACCTAATAGTGGGGTGAGAAGACGAAGAACAAATAATGTCTTAGCAGATATTAGCAGCCAGCAGCATTTTTCCCTTTTTGCAGACCTAGGTAAGTCAATATAAATTGCTACCTTCTCCTTTTAAAAGGTAGATCAACAGCAAGCAGAGACAAAAAGCTGAAAATGAAGTCTATGTAAAAGGATTAAACAAGTAAAATAATTCAAATAAAGTTTCCTGAGCCCAGCAATCCAAATTCAAGGCTTGGAGTATGAAGCGATCAATAAATTAGCTTACCCGGTGGCCTTGGGCAACTCATGCCTTCTCTCTGTTGAATCTTCCCCAGAGGAGTAAAGATGAAATATGAGACAAGTTGTGGTAACACTCAGCCCTTGGGATAGAAATCTAATTGCATCTAAATATATTCATTTCCCAACTGCTTCTCTAGTCAACAAGAATGCAATTTCCTCCCTTATTTTTAGGCTGGGCCTGCTGATTATCTCTCCTCCCTTATTACTGTTTTGCAAAACCTAGTAACTTTAGACATTTTTCAAAAAATATTACTATTTCCCTAATAATATCAGTGGAAGACCATTTTATACATTGTTCGTAGAACCATAGGCTATGGCCACATGTATCACCAGTCATGCACAGCAAAATAATCTAGTTCCCTCTAGAGACATCAACATTTTTATAGAAGCTAAAGAATTTCTCAGCTATCTTTCCTGATATGAGACTTGCAGCTGTGCAAAGACTATAACTCACTTTTTCTTGAATCAGTAATTATAATTACAAGCACCTGAAGGCAGGAAAAGAAGAAATGGACAAAACCTATGAAGAAAAGATCCAACCTAAAAATAATGAGAAATTTTCTGACAGTGAGGACAATTAATCAGTGGAATGGTTTGCCTTCAGAAATTGTGGATGCTCCTGGAGATTTTTAACAAGCAATTGGACAACTGTTTCTTTGAAATGTAGTTTCTTGCTTGAACAGGGGGTTGGACCAGAAGACCTTCAAAATCCCTTACAAGTCTATTATTCTTCTCTATTCCATTCTAATCCCAAAGGATGAAGAATTGGGGAAAGTTGAAGTAAGATGCAAGAACCTATAGGAAATCTGGCTATCCCAACCATTATTTAGGAAAAATACAAAAGGAAACCTACAGCTTTCTGTATGGTGCAGAGAATTATCACTCTAAGAAATTCACCCTTCTCTAAATATTTCAAACAAAAAATAACACATAGTTCTGAAAATAAAAAATGTTAGTAGCATTGCCCATCTACACAATATTGTGATGCCTATCATTTTCTTGTCCTGAGAAGAGAATGCTTTCATTTTCACAATACACACTTTTTCTCACCCTATATCTAAAAGCCTTATTGGAAAGAACCAGGGTTTTTTTTTTTGTTTGTTTGTTTGTTTGTTTGGTTTTCCATTCTATTTCATTTTGAATCTCCCCAAATTTATGACAATATAATATTTAACGTATATTAGCAAAAAGCTGACACCAGTATGAATTACGAGGACAAATTGTTTTCAAAAAGCTGTTTGCCTCCTGAGTTAACCTCTTTGCATTAATTTTATGAATTATATTAGCGCTTAACAAGCCTTCATCCATCTATCAGTAAAACTTGCAGCCTTCTGCTTTCACTTAACATGGGCCATTATGAACTATGTCCTAAGGAAGGGAAATCTGCACAAAGACATCCACTGATTCTGATAAGGGACCTGTAAAGCCAAGATTTCCTGGCTCCCAGCTACTGCATTTAAGTAGGAAAAAATGCCAACTAAAGCCCCAGGCAGGAGTTTGTTTGCTTTTCATTTACACATAAATTAATATGCACTCTTAAGTAAAGCAGGGATCTCCTGGTCTGCTGCCAAGAAGATCTCTGGCAGCTCCTATTCAGAGCTCGACTCACAACAGTTCAGCAGCTATTTAAGGCCTCCTCTGACTGGCTGTTGACCTCACATCAGGGTCTATTTGAGGCACATGCATTCAACTTCAGTAGGATATGCCTGAATATAAAGCTTGCTTCTAGCATTCCTTCTCCAACCTAAAAATTCTGACCCAAAGGCAATCTTTCTTCATAGTGAAGAAATCTACAGTTCCTCTTCTCAGTAGCTTAGGGCTGACAAAGAAGTCAATGATTGGAACTGCTTGTGGGAGATATCTGGGAAATAGGGGCTGCACACTGCTAGCAGAACTGGAAAGATAACAGATTCGCAGCTGATCTGAAGCGCTTTCCTGTCCCAATTAAATCATCACTACCTAAAAATACACCCGAGGCTGCAAAACAATGCCTACTTCAAGAAAAAAGATGGCTTGTGAGAAAAGTAGTGGCAGGGTGGAGTGTCCTGTTTACAGGGCTGCTCCATTATCAATTTAGTCCACTAGGCTAGGATCAGACCAGCCCCACCTGGCTGCACTCTCTGGGATTAGTCCAAGTTCTGTATGCCAGTTAAGCATCTCCAATCAGGGCTGTGTCGAAAATGTAGGGAGTCAAGGCAGAAGAACATTTTGATAGTAAAAACTATTATTATCTCAACCTACCAGTCTGGTAGCTGCCTTACATCTATTTCTCCATATGGGACTTCTTTCTCCATTCCCTTATTTTATTTTACATGCTTGTGGAAATTATTAGCATAAGAGAGTGAAAAAGATGTGTCCCATCTTCCCCAACTATTTCACTGCACCTACTCTTAGTAACATTGGCAATAACTGCTTTCCAGCTTCTGTGACTTCAGGATACGCAAGAGGATCAGAGCGACAGAATGTAGCTGAAATTCTGTAGGCTAATCACACATATGAAACCTCTCTAGACAGAAGCTGTTCCTACATTTATTTCTACGGGTAGTTCTCCACTTACAACCATTCATTCATTCAGGGTTTCAAATTACAGTGGCACCAAACAAAGAGACTTATGACCAGTCCCTGAAGTTATGGCCATTGCACCATCCCCGCAATCACCAGATCAAAATTTGTGCCCTTAACAGCCTGTCTGCAGGGATGTTACAATTCTCCCTATCCACCTAACAGTCTCTGATACCTTAAATTCATCATCGTTTTCCCATTGCTAATCAAACTTGTCCAGCCTGGCCCTCTACCAGGCAACTGCTGGCTATTTGAGGTTTTCTTCCACAGGTCATGCATGGTGTTTTCCTCATAAGATGATCTCATGTGGGCATAGAAATATATAGGCCAGGCTAGGCAGCATGGACCCGGAGTCATAGTGTAGTCTTTCTCTAGCCTTCCTCCACTTGCAAGAATGCACGTAAGCATCCTAGATTCTTTTTCCCTAGCCTCCTTGTGCCTACAGCCCCACTCACCCAACCCCACATCCTTTTTCACTAACATCCTCAAACTTGTACCACTCTGCAGTACCCCAATTTGTGTGCAAACTTGACTGGACTTCCCAGGGATTCCCCTTCCGCATCCCCTCGCAGCACTCTCACGCTCCTTATCTAGGATTCACTCTGCTTCCCATTTAACCACCTCCAGACATGTGGCATGTCTAGAGTTATAATACCAACTGGGACTGCCGGGATTGTGATCATGTGGTGTTGTATTGTGCTTTACAATAGCATCACTTAGTGAAAGAAATTCCAGGCCTAATTGTAGTCCTAAGTTGCAACTACCAATATATTTCACTTCTGCCCTACTTATCTTGCTAGCACAGCAAATATTGAAGTTTGTCTCTTTCATTCAGTTTCGTCTCCCCGTTGAAAAGAAATTGTCTTTGTACAATTTGTGTGTTTATTTTTGGCTCAACATGTTGGCAGAACCCTACTAGGTAAGTAATGTTCAATACATCATGGTTAAATCTTCCAGAATTCTTGGCACTACGTATAAACTCAGTTTTGGAACCTATGAATTTATAATCAATTGTTTTAAGATAAAAATACTTTCCTGTCTAACAGGGGAAACTAAAACATGAAGGAACTGATGCTTTTGCAAATATTCACAACAAAGCTGATACAAGAAAGAGACTCGAAGTAATGGAACATTTGAGTTCAGATAATATCTTATATAACATGTAAAATATATTAGATAAATTGCACTCAAATGAAATCATCTTCATAAAGTCCATTAGTAACATCCATAAGAAGTAGTAAAAGCTGCTGAATATGTTTTCCATCTATACCATCTGCAACTTTTGGATAATCTGACAATGCTAATTATTTGTGGTCTACCTTCAGATAACTGTGGCTTGCAATTCTGAAGTGTTATAATCATGATCATCACAAAAAAGATGCAAGTATTATAACAACCAACCACTAGTCATAAAACAGGCAGCAGTATAAATGGTTTCAGTAAAACTATATTAAGCAGATCACAAGCACTAATACATAAACAACCATAGGTATTAGCAATCTAAGGGAAACTGCTGCCAAGTATAGTATATGAAAGGGCAAATGGTTCTCCTACATAGTTTCATAATGTATGAAACTACAAGCCACACACTAAAACCCCGCTTTTTAACCATTAAGCAGGATAAAACAGCTACCATAAGAGCTCATGTTTGAGCTATAAAATAGGATTAAAAACATCAACTGAAGACTTACGACTTATACTGGAATCTACAAAACTTCTATTTTTTTTCTGCAGTACATTTCCAAGTTTCTTTTAGCTTCCAGAATCTGTTGCAGTTCCAAGGTCAAGTTTACAGGTATCTTTTAGAACCGTGATGCATTACAATGCAGGAACAGCCCAGAAAGATTGCTAACAGAGTCAGCACAATGTAGTGATTATGATGCTGGACTAGGGCCACTGAAATTGAGGTCCAAATCCATAGTCAGCTATGGAAATTCACCAGTAGACCTGGGCCTGCTGCTCTCCCTCAGTCCAAATGCACAGGGAGTTGCTCTGAAGGTGAAATTAAGGCTATGTTAGGGCTAGAAAAAACATTTTTTAAAGAACATTTTGTTTTGACAAAATGAAGCACACTCTCAAAGACACTCTACCATGGTCATCTCCTTTCTAAGATCAAAACAAAATGCCCATACTGCTCTCCTCTGCTTTGAAGCCTTTCTCAAACCTTTTCTGTATGACAGGAAAGGGCTCAGAAGAGAACCAAGGAGAAACCCATAGGATATTGTAAGAGGGCATTGCAAGTACTAGCTAACATAAGCTCCCCTTGGCACAACCGACTTCCTAAGCTGGGTAGCCGAAACCCCACAGCACACAGCAGGAGGGGAACCTCAGGCTTACTGCCTCCTACCTGATGGAAGTCATCAGTATAGAAAATTGCACCATTCACCTCTCCCATATGCTGGTCAGCTGCCAAGCAGTTGAAGACTCTGAAAAAGGAGGAGATGAACTGTACAAAAGGGCCAGGAGTCTGTTGGGGAACGCTGAAGGAGAACACTAAGAATACTACCAGATTAGCTGCTGACAAGATCTACAACTGCACTAGGAAAAACATGAGCAGCAGCCAAAGTTAGGAAGGGGCAGGGAACATAGTGGAAGCTCAGAGGGGGATCAGGTTTATTTCAGAACGGCCAAGAAATAACAAGCCTTTGCATGAGTAGACGAAAATGCAGTAGCCAGTTAATTGTGAATAGAACTACTATTCCTATTCCTAAATCTGGTCTCTTTATTCTAGTGATATATAAGTCCTATTACCTATGCTTCTATTACATCCACGAGCACAAGAACAGTCCAGCTTAAATTGCAGAACCATTATTTTTTTTGCCTTAAAACTTCTTTGTTAATGACAAGAGAATAGTTAAATATTTGTTTGCAATATAAGCCTCCATTCCATTAGCTTCACTCTGTATTACCTACCCACACTGATGCAGAGTGGAATTTTGTCCTTCAGCATTGAAACATTTTCATGTTGCCAAGACTACACCCAGTCGGCACCATTTATCAGCCCCTCCACCTCCACCAAATGAGCCAACCTGCCTTATACTTTCCAAACCAAAGCAAAAGGTTTCTTTCCAAGCAAGCAGCACCCAGGCAGCAAGGGAACTATTTGGCAGAGTTTCCAATGAAAAATCCCCAGCTATGGCCCAATGAATCATCTCCCTGCTTCACAGCAAGTTCCTGAAGAATAGACTAGCTAAGCTGTAACCAGGGAGTGTGGTAGAAATCCTCCTCTGTCTTGGTTAAACTGCTGCCAATGACTTGCTGAGTTCTTTAATTCTAGAGTTCATTCTATTCCATAACCCATTTTCTTAAATGTATTGGAAGGCAAGAAATATTAATTTTTGCTTTTTCATAAATTGTGAAAATGGTCATGTAACAGTCCACCCAGAATTTCCATTATTTTGCTCTCAGGAATGCAGGATGTCAGTGAAGAGGAAGGGCAGCAAATAAAAACAATACAAAAACTATGAGGTTTAAAGAGGCAACAGAGCAAGGAACTCCCCAAGATTGAGGAACCACTCCCCCCCCCCCCCACGCACACAACCCATTATCCATCCCAGGGTTTGAAAATTCTTCCCTGCTGTCATAGTGAGATCTTTTCTGGAGTAAGCAGATCATGTGTTAGAACCAGAAAAGATTGTGGCAAATCCTAACCATTGATGTTTATCTATTATTTATTTGCATCCTGCATTTATTTTTTATAAATAAACTGGTGAACATATCCAACACACCTCCCTTCTTCTATTTTTCCCACAACAACAACATCCCTGTGAGGTGGGTTGAGCTGTGAGTGTGTAACTGGCCCAAAGTCACTCAGTTAAGCTTTTGTGGCTTTCACAGTTCGTAGAAAGAATTAGCTGGCATCTTGCACAATCCCAGTTTTAGTCAATTTAAATGATGTATTTTTCAATCTGGCAGGAAAACAAGTTGCTCGCTGAAAATAAAGTCTTCATTAACTATAACATGATGATGTACCAAAAGCCAAGCATGCAACCTTATTGGTTCCTTAAGCACCATTGTGTGCCTGTTTTGCTTCTCAGAATCCAAAAGCATCAGCAACATGCAATTACCACCACCAGGTGCCTATGCAATTATCTTCCATTTGATATCTATAAGGTAAGAAAGCAGCCTTGCTCTCCATATAAAGGACTGAAAGAACAACACATTATAACACATAGGCTAAAACAAGGTTACCTAACTAGGAGCAATCAGTGTTCTGTGAAGCCAGTGATTAAAGTTATTTTATGGTTAAATATGTTATGCAAATTTAGATAACTATGCTAATGTGACAAAACATAGTAATGCTGTCTAGGGGATTTATTATAAGTTCTTCAAATAAGAGATCAAAATACATGTTTGGCAGGTGAGTTTTTCAGGTGAAAAAAAACACAGCTTTAACAGAAATCAGGCAACGTATGAAAGTAGCATCTCAAGATAGCAGATCTCGCTCAGTTCTTTTTTTAGTCACTGTATGTTATTTGTGCATGTAAATTGGAGTTAGCATCTACACTGTGCTGCACTAATCCCACATGTGGAAGAAAAACT
The DNA here is from genome assembly GCF_009769535.1 of Thamnophis elegans. Classification (NCBI taxonomy): domain Eukaryota; kingdom Metazoa; phylum Chordata; class Lepidosauria; order Squamata; family Natricidae; genus Thamnophis; species Thamnophis elegans. The sequence goes on from NC_045558.1 coordinate 103,793,678, forward strand.
CTTCATTTAAAATAGCATTTAACTCAAACTAATTCTTTCAACTCTGTCACCTACACACTTCCTACCATTAAAGTCTATCTTGTACTGCAAAGAACCCAGATGAATAGGAACACAAGTTCCTCCCATGCCATGTATCAAAGGGAACAAATCTTCACAATTGCCCTTACCACACATTTATAATTATCCTCTTCATGAAGCAAACCACAGTGAAGGCACAAATATTATCCTGAGCATAACGCTGTAATTGTACAAAAGAATATTCATCAACCATCTGTGAAGAAATATCAGCAATGTAATAACTTAAATCAACCCTTCACCTATAATGAAATGTCAGTTGAAAGGAAGGATGCTGCATCATCTAAGGTAAGTAAGGTAGCAATGTTATGATTAAATGGCAACTGAATCTTAACAGAGCAAAGCTGATATAATCTGGTCAAAATACAGCACTCTGCTGTTTTGATTTCTGCATAGGAAAAGAGAGTGAGTGTTGGCAGCAAAAGATGCACTTATCATCTGGTGATAGGCACCTGGCAAGCTCACAGGATTCAGCTTTCCAATCGTCTGGAGCCAGCAGCACTTCCTTCTCCCAGCCAAAGGACAGGGCTACATGCATTTGTGAGGCTGAAAACTGCACAATGAGAGTAGGAAAACTTCTCATGTCAGCATTAAGATCATTTTATCTTCGATATTTGTAATTCAGTCTTGTGTGCTATTTATGGCAGAAAACAGACCTCAAAAATAAATAAGATAAATGATGTTGGCTGGTGAGAAAGCAATGTGCAAAGAACTTATTTCACAGTACAATTAAAACTATAGCTCCTGGACTCTAGAAACATTATAGGATGAAAATAAACTTATATTTTAAATATATATAATAGCTTGTGTCTACCATTGCTTTTTTAATTGGTTTTTAAAAAAATTTAAACTAAAGAATTACCAGAGAATTATTTAGAACAGATTAACAAATTGGAGTGTTTAGAGCAGAGGAGGAGGAGATGTGGCAGCACCATCATCACCATTCAGAAATAAAGAGATAAATATTCCCTGAAGTCAAATTTGACTCTTGGTGATGACATAAGTATGTTTATGCAGGGTTGGTTGTTTTTTTTGCAATAATACATAACTAGTTTTATAGTGCTTTCTTCTGGGATGTTATTTTAGCTTCCCAGGTTACCCCACAACTGATTTCCTGGTGGTCTCCCATCCAAATATTAATTAAATCCTACCCTACATATTTTTCAAATTCTGCTAAGGTCAGCTAGATGCTGTCATCTGCACGTCAAGCCTCTTGTACTTGAAGAGATACAAACATTACACATGAATCTGTTTGTCAAAAAGAGAAGGAGGGAAACATGTCATTTCTAGGATGCCTTCCACTGGGTTGTAGTTCAACACAATAAAAATAGCAAATAAAGACTAAACAGCAGTTAAAATTACACCAAAGCAATACAACTAATATACATCACAATATTATAGTCACAATAACAATAGCCAATTAAAAATCCTGTAAGGTTTCAAATCAACATACACTCTCACTTCACTTTTTCCCTCATGGACAGTATTTTGTGACTGCAATGTAGTAACAGTGTGTGTACGTGGGGAGGGGGTGACAATACTAATTATAATAACACCTACCTTTCTTAGGACCCTATCATTTTTTCTTCTCCAGATGGCTAGATATCTGCTTCTAGTTATTCTGTATTGTTACCAAAGCCTAAGTACTTCTGAAAACAAAAGTTAAACTTCTCAACCTCCTCTTCCTTTTTAAACCTTTTTTTACATCATTCTGTGTATGGAGAGGAGGAGGGGGGGGTGCAGGAAGACACCTTGAACTGGTGCAGCAGCAGAGAGTCATCCTAGCCAATTTCCAAAGCTGAACTGAAACTAGAATTTAGAAGGCTAGATGCCAGAACTTGATCAGAAAGTAGAAGGACTTATGTTCAAGCCTGATCCAGGGAGGCAGGTTGCTTTGCACTGTCCTAGCTCATTTCACATCCATGAAGCTACATGAGAAAGCAAAATGCATGGATGTTTCTTCTGCAGTCACAGGCTTTTTTAGATTTTTAGTAGACCCTGCTGGTGGTGAGATAAAAATGGCAGAGCAACTTATAAGCAGAAATTATGGGGACTGCTCACAACACTCACCTTCCAATTTTTCTGTTTCCCCCAAAATGGAACCTACCATAGGCAATTTGCTAATAAATCATGCAAATCCATTCCTGCACAAAGTTCTGTTACTCTTCCCATAGATTTAAAGTTATCAATGTCAATCACTAGAAATCATATAGTTCTTAGCATCTCATATGACTAACTATTAACTATTTTTGTGACTTTGGTAGCTACCTCCCCCCCCCCCCCCTTCAGTGCATTTCTGGAAGATTCTTATGCACAGACAAGTTTTATTTGGCTATAGGGTTTTTTAAGTTACTTTATATTAAAATACTGTATTTGACTACCCTCATCATTTAAGCAAAGCAATCTCAAGGGCAAATTTAAACTAAGTCTTCAAGGTATTTGTAGAAGATAAGCTAGGCATCTCCTCCTTCGACAAGGGACTGCAGTCAAGAAAGGGAATAAAGTGAATGTAGTAGTTATGTCCAGAGCTGAAGAAAGAATTTAAACGATGAGAACTGGAAGGCTGAGATTCCATAGACAAACAAATCTTTCACTTCCTTTCTTAACTTCCACTGGTCATTCACTTATACCACTATGCAGCTACTTTCAGGTTTTTTAATTGTTGCAAATGTACTTTTTAAAAACTTCTTCCTTAATGAACATATTAAAATCAACTGAAGAAACAATTAACATGGTGTTTATGAGATTTCTGGTAATAGAGCAAAAATTGAAGTTTCTCCTCAGAGTAAGCTCAATTCCACTTACCACACCTAGATGCTATGTCGTTTCCCAAGCAGCAATACAGAAATGGTTTACCATTATCTCTTCCACATTTTTAAAAATTTTTTCCAGTCTAATCCATAAACTGGAGATTTTCTGATGATCAGCTATATACATACAGTAGATGCTTAGCTCTTTTTCCTCCTTAAGCTCAAATAAAGTCAGTTAAGCGCAGCCATACCTAATCAACATTCTCAGTAAAACTGATACCTAGAAGAAAACTACAACAAATGAAGTAATGTGTTGTTACAGTGAAATGAGAACAGAGCAACTAAGATAGGGGAAAATGAATATGGTTTATACCTCACCTAGTAAAATTCTCTGCAATCTTTAGCTATACCAGATATCCAGATATTTCAATGAAGGGTAATACCATCATGCCATCATTAAGTTCTCCCCCTCTCAATTAATTGGACTTTTCCAGTCATTATTGTTGTTTTTCCATTAAAAGAAATCTGGTGCCCATCGCTTCCATACCATTTTCCAAAGTTTTGTTTCCCCATTTCATGACAGAGTATTACTCGGTAGTAATAAGCCCTCCCCAGAGTTCTTTTACTGATCTCAGCATGGCTTTTCTACATCTACCTTGCTTAACCCCACTTGCTTTCAGAAATTTGCAGAAATGTATTAATTCCCAGTTTTCAAAAAAAAAAAGGAAAACCACCATAATTCTGTAACATCTCAGTCTATTATGCAGGTATTTCTTCTGTATTATACTCTTAGCCGACATTGTATTTTCTTTCCATATATACTTTTTCAAGCCATTACTTCTAATCAATAGTACAGTATATCTAAAGTCTGCAACAGAAACTCTCTAAAGCTCGTGGTACGCAAAGTTTTCTATCCACTCTCCATTCCATCTTTATTTTAATTGTTCTTTTCTGAACTTTTTTCGAGCAGCAGTCATCTTTCTCCAAAATACATTATACATCATCCTGCTTCACCATGGATATATATTGCATTTACATAGATGATTCCAAATGCGTGTGCTTCTCCCCTCCCCCCCCCCCCCCGCCGGTTTTCAGTAAGCTTTCCCTCAAGACCAACCCCCCCCCCCCTTTATGTGAATGAATATGATCAATTCAGGCACTTTCTACAATTTCTCCCCTTTGATAAAGTTTCTCAGGCATCCCATCTATCATTTCTTTTATGGCCTGTTCGCATCACGGGAAAGAGGCATTAAGAGCTCTTTTCAAACTCCCCGACATCTCTCTGCATTATGTCACCTGTAAACTGGGCTTACTCCTTATTCAATTCTAGACTATTTCCATCAAAGGGCTTGACACAAAATTCAGTCCAAGACCTGCCTCACCAATGTCTTCTCCGTCAGTGACATCTTGAACTTTATAACACTCCCCTTCTGCCCCCCCCGTAACAGATTGTCTCCTGCCCTCCACCCTTCCTCTCAATATGCCAATCTCCTACTGACCCCCTTCATTACTATACAATTTATTTCCTATTTATTTCCTATTTCCGTATACCCACTCTCTTCGGCCTCGTTATGCACATATACGCATGCCTGCACAGTGCTTCCCCTACACCCCCAACCCCTTTCCCCCCTCTCTCTCAGCTACCCAAGTACTTCTCTGAGCAATACTTAGGCCTATGATTTCCCCCCACCCCCCGCGCCTCCCGTTACCTGCCCGATCTCCATCTCCGTTCCTCCGGGACTGCAACTGGAAAGGGAAGGTGGACTTGAGCGGCTGCAACCCGACCCAACAGGAGGAGGAAGTCCCCGCCGCCATCGCTCGGGTTGAGAAAGCCAAAGCCGCTTGCGGATTGCCGATCAGCCGAACAGCTTCTCCACCTTCACTCTGAACGGGGCGCTCGCAACTACGTGACGGGCGACTCGGTCCCAGGACGAAAAACCGAACGGGAGGCATTTTCTACACGCTAGAGGCGTGGCTTCGCGCAACCGCCGACGCTCATTGGCCAACAAAGTTGGAGAAGGTGGGATTTAGGCAAAGACTCGCACGGTCCATGCCAGCGAATAACTCCACCTTTTCTACTGCCGGTGCGTTTCCTGTCTTGAGGGGAGTAAACGCAGCCTAGGGGGAAAAAAGAAAAGAAAAGAAAACCTTGGATTCCGTTGTTCAGTAGCACAATACTCCCCTTTCCACTTTGTTTTACGGGTGGGAAACCATCTAAATAGGCCCCTCTCCAGAAGGAAAACAAACACCCATTTTAAAGCCAGGCTAGGAGATCATACTTTTTTCTAACTTCGATTCTTACGTTGTGATTTCAGGTTTCATTAAATTGCTTTGAATACGTCAATAATTGGCGGTGGGTGGGTTTATCTGGTAAAATACTGCAAAAAGAAACGTCAAACGCAACAGCCCTTACTGCAAGCTGTATGAGGATGAGGATGATGGAACTTTGGCTGGTTAGTTAGATTAGTGCAGTACTCTTCAACTAGTATATTTTTGCCTCTTCTGATATAAAGTTGAAATGTCTTTCCGTTCAAAAGAAACTTATTTTAGAAGAAACGGCCTTAGCAGCGTCTCCAATTTTCCTTACTGCTGTCATAAACTCAATTATTTCCTTTGACAGTCCCCCTCCCCCAACTTGCAAAAGGGAAGCAACAGAGTATAATGGTATTTGCATAGTTATTTGTAAATGCTTGAAAGGCATATCTTAAAAGGGAAAGCACATTGTTACAAATGTTACAAAAAACAAAAATTCAACATTTGTAGACTAAAGGTACTCAACAATATGATTACTCAAATGGCATAAATGAAAAGAGTACAACTTATGTTTGTGCAGCAGTACTAAACCACAATATGCATCACCATTTCCTTTAACAGGGCAGCTGAATAAAAGGTTGAATTTAGATGTAGCTAGAATTGGAACCAGAAGCAAAATTTCCTCTCCTAGTTTCCAAATTTCAAATGCTTTTCAGTACAGAAATAAACCATAGTTCCTCTTCATTGTTGTATTTTCAGTCATATCCAGCCCTGAAATCTCTGGAAGGAAAATATTAATATATAGCTTTGCAGAACTGAGTTAATTCAATTATGTTTGCTACAGATAAAGGCAACTAGTTTGGTTATGGATGAACACAATACTGCTGAATTATATTTATTTATTGAATTATATTTAATGCTAAAAATACTGAATTATATTTACTTAGAAGAAAAGCTCTCCCCCAAATAATTTATCTTTAAAATAGAAGGCTTATCTGAGATTTACTGCCAATAGTATAATGAGAGAAAATTGGATTTTATCCCTCCCATCTTCTACTCTTTCTTTTGGGGAAATAGTGCCCAGTCTAAAGCATGTTTGCTCAGGAATTTAATTACGTTTTTTCTGAGTTCAAGAGAAATTACTCCCAAATCATTGAGCAATGAATATTCAATGTAAGCAATTTCATGGGAGCAACGGCATGTTCATTTCAAGGACTTAGATGAGCACCAGACAAGCATAGTACCCCCAGATAATCTGGAGTCAGCCTCTATTATTTATGACCTCTGGCAACGTTATCTGCAGCAAATGGAAATTGCAGTTCAAAACATCTGAAAACACCAGATTCCCTACCATGGGATGGAAGCAACATTACGTGTAGAGACATCCAAGAATCTGCAGTAGTATTACCACTGCAAAGATTACGCTCCATTCTTGCACAGACTATGGACTCAAATATTTATTTATCTATCAAATTCATATAGACACCCATTTTCCCAAGGGTGATTCTGGATAGAGCAAAGTAATAAATAAAGCGGCAAATATAAAACAGAACAAAAAATCTAGAAATCCAGAGTAATAAATAACAACAAAAATTACTACTCATGAGCGAAAGGAGGATAAAAATGCCCCCCTTAGCAATGGGGGCATTGAAACAAATCTCCAGCTCCTAACCACTTATAAAAATAAAAGTGCTGACCTGCAGAACAGCAAAGAATATACACAAGCGTGCACTATTCTTCTTTTAGATATACTATATTGCCAAAAGTATTCGCTCACCTATCCAAATAATCAGGATCAGGTGTTCCAATCACGTCCATGGCCACAGGTGTATAAAATCAAGTACCTAGGCATGCAGACTGTTTGTACAAACATTTGTGAAAGAATGGGTTGCTCACAGGAGCTCAGTGTATTCCAGCGTGGAACTCTGATAATATGCCACCTGTGCAACAAGTCAACTGTCAGCTGTATTATAAGAACGTGGAAGTGTTTGGGAATGACAGCAACTCAGCCACGAATTGGTAGGCCACGTAAACTCGTCCAACATCAGTGTGTGACCTCACAAATGCGCTCTGGAAGAATGGTCAAAAATTCCCATAAACACACTCCTAAACCTTGTGGACAGCCTTCCCAGAAGAGTTGAAGCTGTTATAGCTGCAAGGGGTGGACCAGCGTCATATTGAACCCTATGGATTAGGAATGGGATGTCACTTACAGAAAGTTAATATGCAAATAAAGGCAGGTGAGCGAATACTTTTGGCAATATAGTGTATCTCCAATAGAGGACTGCAAAAATCTCAGTGATCACTAGATAAAAGCATAACACTGGTTTTGTTGGCTTTGCTCCCATCTAAATTGTCACTGGACTGATTGCAGACCATATATGGTACTGTACTACTCTGATATATTGTGTTCCTAACAAAATTCAACTGAAGGGGTTACATGTGATGGAATGTCTAATGGACCTTGAGAGTTTAACATTAGAGAAGAAATTTCTGAAACCAGGTGAGAGGAAAATGTGAGAAAGAGACTCAAACTAACCCCATCTTAATTGTTCTAGATATAAATTGAATTAGAGGATTACTTTGGGAAGCTTTCTACTAGTAATAAAGATCTCTCAAGAAATCCATTCATTTTTTCCTGAGATTGTCTGCCTTAAAGGGCTTTATTCTTTGATCTAGAACTCAATTCTGGCCTGTAACCCAGATAGTGGTCCTTAAATTGTTTTATCTAAGTACCTCTCCTGGTCCTGAATAATATCGCTGCCTCCACACACAAAAAATATGTTGTTTTATGTAAGTGGCAGTCCCAAACTGGATCCTCAATCCTCAAATAAGCAATTATAAAGTGTTCATTATCTACATAATTCTACATAATTTCCCCCAGTTTGAGAACTGCAGAATAGTTGGAAGATTAGTTCAGACAACAAAGTAATCCATAGTTTGATTAACCATAGTTTATTCAGAAAATCACAATTGGCTGAATTTGCACACTTTGTATGCCATCAGCCATATTTTAAAATCAATAATGGTTAGCCTCATGAAAATGGCCCAGTGAAACATGTGACACTGTTAATAAATTCCTGCATAGTGTCCAAATTATGTAGTTATTGAATAAATCAATTTCCTGTATTTGTCCAATATAAACTACCAAAAGCAACAGAAAGAAATCAAGACTAAAGTTACATAAAGACAGTATGGCAAATGTACATAACAGAATGATTGATTTGTATAGGTGCAAGACATAATGCAATGCCTATGTTTTTTAGACAGGAGGAAAACTATATTGGACTTTTAAGTAAGAGAGAGACCCAGAATTCTTGAAGTTCGGCATATGAGTACAAAGGTATACCCACTTGATCTTAGCCAAAAGGCTAAAGAACAATATGAATATTGAGCTAGAATTTCCTTGTTTTGCTTAAACATTTGAACTTCCTTTTCATTTATAAATAATGATGAAGCAATAATGTTGCTCTGAGTGGTGCGATTTGTCCCTGCAATTTCTTATCTTAAATCAACTTTTTCTTGACTTAGTAAATTGGCTAAGGATGAAGTGCGGTAGTGGTTAAGATAGGGGTGAGCAACTATGGCCCTTTTAAAACCTGTGGGCTTCAGTTCCCAGAATCCCTGAGCCATTCAGGTATTCTGGGAATTGAAATTCACAGGTTGTAAAGGTGCCATAGTTGCTCATCTCTAAGTTAAACAGTTGGAGCAGGAGTAGGGAGACTCGAGTTTTAATCCATCCTCAGCAATAGAAGCTTTTAGATGATATTGGGCTGGTCATTATTTCCCAGATCAGCCAACCTCATAGGATTGTTGTTGTAGGAAAAAACACTTTGAACTCCTGAATGATAAGTAGAATATAAACTTTATATAGGAAAAGGTTCATCTAACTTTTTTAAAAAATCCTCTATTCAAGGACTGAATATTGTATTGCAACTGTAGTACAATCTGGGTTAATGACCAATTCACAAAGAGAATGTCAATTTTGCTTCACTCTCATGTCTATCTTTCACAGTCTGGTACATCTGCCAACAAGTGGGTGTGGTGAACATATCTACTACAAAAGTTATGGCAGATTCTCTGAATACCTTAAAAAGATAAAAGAGGGGAGAAGAGAGAACCAGATTATCTGGAGAAAGAAAAAAAGAGCCCACATAACACAGCAAAGAAAAGCTCTCCATTGTATTCCCTAATTTAATTTGCAGTACTTTGAGTTTTTAAAAAGCCAGGCAATAAACATTGGTCCACAACTAAGTTCAGTCCTGCATGCTCATAGATTGTTCAAATCCATACTTTAAACCATAGAGTCTTTCCCTACTTGCACTTAATTATGAGACAAAAAAAAATAGCCCTGCCTATGAGTGGTCCTTGGTGCTCTCTGAGCTTGGTTGTTTTCTTACAGACATTTCATTACCAAAACTAGGTAACATCATCAGTGGTAGTAAGGAGTGGGGTTTGCTCTTAGTTTACATTCTAGTAACTTGCCCTGTCAATGCTGATGAGGTAATCTTAGAGGTTCTTTGGTAGGGCTTTTTACTTTTGGCTTATTTGGCAATTCCTTGATTGGGGTTTACTTGACTGTTGGTCTGATGTTAATCTTGGAGTTAATCTATGTTCATCTAGGTGCTGATTACTGGTGTGAAGGTATGTTTGTCTTTTTGCTCCCTCTTTGGCTTGTTGATTGTATCTTGCATAGTGTATAAATATTGTTTATATCTATGTCTCTATTGATGGTTAATATGTCAGAGTGCCAGGCTTCTAGAAATTCTCTAGCAGTTTTGAACTTGGCTTGGTCTCAGATGGTCACAATTTTTCAGTTGAAACTATGGTTAAGTCTGTTCATATGTTGTGAAATTAAAAAGATTTCATCATCTCTTCTGACTATACTTGGTGTTTATGGATGTATTCTGTCGGTTTTCCACCTGTTTATCCTACATGGTGGCTGTTGCAATCATTATCCTGAATATTGTAGATGACTCCTGTTTTTTTCCTCTGGGGCTATTGGCTCTTTTTGTTTACTTAGAATGTTATGAAGGGCTTTAATTGGCTTGTATGATACACTAATTCTGTGTGGTTGTGGTAGTCTGTTGGTGGTTTCTGAGATGTTCTTCCTATTTGAGTGTTATTCTTTTCATTGACTATTTCTATATGATATTTATATTATAGCATATCTCTCTTCCCCTCCTATATTTCTATAACATTTACCTTCATCCCATCTCCAGGATATGAGTGAGACGGGCTTATATCATCCAGAGCTGCCTGTTATTAAAGGAGTCTTGTTGCCTTTCCTGACTGCTGAAGCTGCAATAGAAGTAGGATAAAGTTGGAAAAGAGGATAGTCAATTTCATGTAAGTAGTGTTTTCTGCCAATTATTATTGATTAGTAATTCAATTTAGCAGTACGGAAAGGCCTCAAACATGGTTTTCTTAGTTTTAATTTAATGTGTTGTGTAAAATCAACCATGAGTTTGTCAAACACAGGTTAAGTATATTATATGAATATAGTTAATCATAATTTATTCAATAAACTAGTGAAACAAATTTGACTTTGTACACTGCCTGCAATTATTTACTGCTGTTATACATATCTTAATTCCTGTATTTACATTTATTTTTCTCCAAATATGGAAAAAAACAAAAGCCTTTAGCTTCCAACATATATCTGATTGGGAATGTAAAAATCTATAGTTTTGAATTATTTCACAGCACACACATTAATATGTACACCTGAATATAATCTTAGAGTCTTAGCATCTTATTTAGATAGATATTATTATTATAGTTTTATTATATCATAGATTGCAATATATGAATACCACTAGTTGCCAGTTCACTTCCGGTCCAATGCAAGGTGTTGGTTCTTACCTTTAAGAATTTGGCATTTGTCCAGGTTACTTGAGGAATTATTTCACCCAGTGGTGGGATTCAAATTGTTTTACTACTGGTTCTGTGGGCGTGGCTTGGTAGGTGTGGCAGGGGAAGAATACTGTAAAATCTGCATTCCAACCCCATTCCAGGGGAAGGTTACTGCAAAATCCCCATTTCTTCCCAATCAGCCAGGACTCAAGAGGCAGAGAATAGATGGGGGTGGGGCCATTCAGAGGTGGTATTTACCAGTTCTCCGAACTATTCAAAATTTCCACTACTGGTTCTCAGAACTGGTCAGAACCTGTTGAATATGACCTCTGATTTCCCCCCCCCCCCCCCCCAATGGGATTTTCTCTCTCATTTGCACCCAAAGAGCCATAGTGCAGACTCTGTCAGTCAAGGAATTCTGGCTGATGGGGTCCAGAAAAAGAATATTTTCTGCAATGGCTCCTACCCTCTAGAATAGGGGTGTCAAACTCAATTTCATTGAGGGCTGCATCAGGGCTGTGGTTGACATCAGGGGGATGAGTGGGCATGGCCAACTGGGTAGGTATGGCCAGTTTGACACCACTCCCCAAATTGCTGGCATGTTTCCTCTTCACATTGGGTAGACTGGGCCGACGCCATGCTGGCCTGATCTTTCCTCTTCGCATTGGGTAGACCAGGCCAAAGCTATGCTAGCCCAATCTTTCCTCTTCACATTGGGTAAACCAGGATGCCCTTGCAGGCCGGATCTGACAACATTGTGCACCAGATCCAGCCCATGAGTTTGACACCCCTGCTCTAGAACATCATGCTCATCCCCTCAAGTTGAAACCCATACCTTTTGGCCCTCCGAAAAGACCCGAAAAGACTTGGCTCTGCTGATTGGTCTGGGCCCTGATGGAGGCATGTCATTCTGGAGGTGGAGTAAGTTAAGACCCCACCTTTTCCACGTGTGCTTCTTGCTTACTTGTTTGCCATCTCAGTCTATTTTAGTGTTACTATTTATTATTTATATGTTTTATCTTGCTGTTTTTATTGATTGCAAACTGCCTAGAGTCAACTTTAATGAGGTAAACAGCCTGTAAATTTAATGCATAAATAAATAAAATAACAAATGAATAGCAGAGGTGGCTCATTATTTTTCCCCCGTCACTGAATGCCAGTTGTGTAAATTGGGTTTAACGTCTATATTGTAATTCACTAAAACCATTTATGAAGAAAAACTCTCCACTAAGAATGACAATTTAATAGGTAGGGCTATATTCCAACCAAAACTAATTCTTTCAACCCTGTCACCTATACACTTCCTACCATTAATGTCTATCATGTACTAGCGGAAGCAATAGTTCCTCCCATGCCATAAATGTCAGAGAACAAATCTCCACAATTGCCCTTACTTCAGATTTATAATTATCCTCTCCATCAAACAAATCACACTGAAGGCCCAAATGTTGTCTTTGGCATATTGCTGTAACTGTCCTAAAGAACATTAATCAACCTTCCAACTGTAGAGCGATATCAACAATGTAATACTTAAATCAACCCTTCACTTGCAAAGAAATGTCAGCTGAAAGGAAGAATGTTACACAACTTAAGGCAAGTAGGGAAGCAATGCTTTGATTAAATAGCAACTAAATCATAACAGTGCGAAACTGCTATAATCTGGCCATAACATAGCCCTTCTGTTTTTTTTTTTTAATTATTTCTGCATGGAGGAGAGAGCGAGTGAGTATTGGCAATGAAAGTTGCACTTATCACCTGGTGATAGGCTTCTGGCAACTGCACAGGGCTCAACTTTCCAATAGTTTGGGTAATAGACTGAGGTAAAACTTCACTACCTCCTCATGTGCCATCTTGCTCCCTTCCTTGCCATCGTTGTTAGCCTTTAGGTCAACTTTAGTGTTAATATTTAACTGAATAACAGGCTAACAGAGTTGGAAGGGACTTTGGAGGTCTTCTAGTCCAATCCGTTGTTTAAGCCTGAGACTCTATATCTTTCAGACAAATGGCTGCCCAATCCTTTCTTTAAAATTTCCTGTGATAGAACAACCACAACTTCTGTAATAATTTATAACTTTATTATTTAAATATTTATCTTGTTTCCTTTATTGGTTCCATCCCCCTAGAGTCACCTCTAAATTAGATGGGTGACATATACGTTTAGTGAATAAAATATTATGAATAAAGAAGAGGGTATAAACTATAATTGGATGATTTTCTTCCTAAGTTCAAGTCCAAAGTTCCAGTCTCTGTAGAGTAATTGTCCTAGAAATTTTTTTTAAAACAGGGAATAGGGACAAAAACAAATATTAAATTGGATTTGAAAATTACTCTCCTTGGTCCCTACATATAGTACTACAAATGCTTCCCACAGTAAATCTTGTATCACAAGCTGATTTTTTTTTGCAATGAAACCAGTGAGATCAATATTGAGAAGGATGTTGCTTTCAAGTACATGTAATTGGTTCAAAAATAATTGACTAGAATTATATAATAGCATATGTTCCCATCTGCACTGACTACTCTTATTTTAAAATGCAAGAAGGGTTAGAATCACCAGCTTATCTAGCCAGCATTCAGGCCTGGTTTGTAAAAATATCCAGCAAAATACAAATAGTCCAAGTAATCATTTTGGGGATTGTACCTCCACTTTCCTTTTTATGAGTAGCCCTTGAACAAAATTGATAACTGTATGTAAAATTAGTAGTGTTGTACAAATCTGGGAGAAATCACCAATTCCAGTAAGTCCCCAGCAGAATCTGAAATGAAACTATTAGTTATGGTTAATTAGAAATGATGGCTTTAGCCTCCTTATCGTTCATAATTTTGGGATGGAAAGAAGTGGAAAATGGCACTGCATATACCTCAGTTAATTGGCTAGTTGTTATAAGAGTGTCAGTGGGTGGGTGAATCCCAAGTTCTAACAAAGTAACAAAGAGGGGGAGGAGATTATTCGCTTACATTTACAAAATAGGCATGACTTTATAAATCTATCACATGTAAAAGATATCAAAAAAGTCAAACTTCATTTATATAGTAATAAGGATTGAACTGGCTGATCAGGAAAAAGATACTGGATTAATGGCAGTTTGGTGACAATGTAAGGCTAATGTGCAGCTGTCACAAAAAAGGGCAAATGCTATTAGAATCACTTTTAGCTTTTTATGTACAGCAGGTAGGATGAAGAGATACAAGAAATATGAACATAGTTTCTAATATAAGTAGAGCTTGCACAGCAACTTATAACATTCTTTTGTAGTATCATCATAATTTTCCTACAATAAAAGTGCTTATCTGAGACTTCATGTTCTAGGAAATATATTCTTCTAGGTTTTTTTTGCATCACCTGCTAAAAAAAAAATGCAATTATTTCCAACAACTGTTTACTTCCACTAAATGGCAGACAAATTTTATTCTGATTTTTCTAGACACCCCCAATCCTTGGCAATTTAGCCTTTTGCTACTCCAGCCACTGCTGAGCTGCTAGCCCTTTGCTGTAGTATTAGACTCATGTAATATAGCACCAGAATCAGGTTGCAGCTCTGATAGATCATTTGACTTAAAATCATTAACTGACTGACCAAACAGATGGGATAGGTCCAGCAACCATCATCAGAAACGGAACTGTTTCCTGTGGCTGTGTTGTTCTCCTCAAGTTCCTTACCTCATATGCCCTGACAATTTTAAGGCTACTAGTTTATATGAGTTAAGGGAAATCTTCCACAAATCATTTCTTGATAGGATGTGGAAAAAAATCTCATGTTCTAGGTAATATTAATTTCATAATCAGACCTAGAGCTGCTTTCAGTGGTCCAGCCAGATGGGTAATAGCCATTGACATATGGCATGAATATATATGGCTAACTTGAGCTCTTTGCTGAAGATGTGAATTAGAACAAGATGCTATTCACTGAGTTATTTAAATAGGGACTAATTAACAAACTTATGTATGCCCTCTAGTTGCCTCAGAATCTACCGCTGTGTGATATAGTTGAAAGACACAAAAATGAGATATATTATTTATAGATGGGGAAAAGCAACATTGTTACTTTCTCAGAGTCTTTGGATATCAAATGCAAGCAGCTGAGAACCAGCAAACGTCTCTGTCTACTGCAGAAATGCAACTCTGATAATGTAGGATCATTGTTTATATTGTGGCTTTTTAGAATATAGTTAAATTTTGCAATGAGTTTGCTTTGCTGCATTTCTCTGTTCTAAATTGACTGAGATATGCTATAAAACTGGTGCATTTTGCAAGCATATCCCATGGGCTTGTCAGGAAATAACTCAGCTCTCGAGGCTCACAAAGTTGGGCAAGGTCAAGGAAGCAAGAATTAACAGACTGTAGTAAAGACATTTTAATATATGAGGGTATTTGGATATACACACACAGAATGTTGCAGAATTGCAGAAGTAATTTCTTACCCTCACTCATTAATACATTCATTAAGACAGAGAATCTCAAAATGATTAAGAAATGTCTTCCTTACATTTCTTGCCACCTGGGCTTAATTGTACTCTGAGATAAACCATTGATAGACTGCTCCTTTTCTTAGGTGTTATTTTCACCCTTTATTCTATTGTTTTCAAGCTGCCCCATGAATCAGGGATGTTCATCATCAGAATTTGATTCTGTCTGTTACCCTTCTCACTAAAATTGATTCTGTAATTTACCTTCAAGCTCCGACAGATTCTAGAGCTAAGACAACTTTAAAAGCTTTGCAACTATACAAAAATATGATCTACCTATTAAAACAATTCACCCACTGTTAAAAATAGAAACTATTGATGGCAAGCTTTTGTGGTCTGAGCCATTTTCTTAGTATACAGTCCCTCTTCATGTTATTTTGATCAAGAAACTTACAGCTGTATTCAACAAGTGTGAGGACAGAAAAATGTGCTATAGTTTAATGAATGCTACTTCAGTCTTTGCAAAAGTAATGCTTTAGTTTCTTATTTGATTGTATCCTTAGATGACATTGATCCCACTCCCCAAATCCAGCTACCCATATTTAAGATGTCTCAAAACTTTGAATGATGACTTTTGTCTTGTGTTTATTTCAGGCAGTTATCTATAATGGTGTTTTTAAAAGGGACATCTTGGTTGTTAAATATGCTTTTCAGCACTGGTGCCACCTCTTGGAAAAAGTGTCACATTTCATCCAAATCCAAACTGGTCATAGTAAACTGGAATTTGTACTGACTTCGTAGGAACTCACATGAGATCACATGGGCAGAATTTCCCTTTTTTCACATTATCTACATGCCAAGCTCACAAGGAAAATTACACTCTTTCGTGTAAGGCTGAATACTGCTTTCTCTATAACCTGGCTTTGTTCTTGCAATTTCTGGGGGCCCTAGTTCACTAACCAAATTTGAATGCAGTAATAACAGGGTTTTTGTGTGCAGGGTGAGATTTATGACCTTCAGGGAAAACTCCCAATTCATCATCTCTCTTTTTCTGGGAACAATGGAGTTTGGACCAACTCCTTCCCCAAAAGGAAATTATTGAAGCTCTGCCATGACAGCAACCCAAATGGCCATTTCAGGCCTTCTCCTTAGAGACCTCTGATAGTTTCATATCTGACAGGTGTAAAGACCTTTATCTTTTCTTGTTGCAACCGTTACCATGTTATCAAACCAAAATTCTGCTGCATGTCTTCCTTTCGTTGAAAGGATCTTGGGACACTGTTTCCTTGCATCTACTACTGGTACCTATCAAGGGTCTGGATAGTGTATTGGTGGTCAATTATCCTTTCACTACATATGGCTCATTTCAAGTATGGTAGGGACTCCCTCTGGACTTGATATTGATTGTTCCTCAACATTTTCTTCACGCCCAGTTATCTTATTCTGAATGAAGGCACATTCTAGCTTCAGGGAGATTTTATTTATCTTCAATTTTCAAATGTTATATTTCACTTTTCCTCACCATATCTTCCCAATCCAGTGATAAAATAGATATGACATTTGTTATATGAAACAATGTTTTTGTTATTATATGAATCAAATAACTGACTGGAGCTATTGCCTATGCATATAGGAACTCTGCTAATTCTTCTACATGCACATCACTTTTTAAGATACCTTATCATAGCCACTCACACCTGTTGCCAAACTCTCCTTAATCCTCCCCAAACAGACCTTCCTGGAAATTAAGTTTATTGGTTTGTTCCTGTATCATCTTGTATCAACCCAGTTGGTCTTTGTGTGCTCTGTAAATAAAACTCGCTGAGGATGAGAAAAAAAAGGGAGTATGTCAAACTTCATTAAAAAAGAGCACAAAGATTTTTCAGAGTTAGACTTATCTAAAGAAAGGACAATCTGGGAAAAAGATGTACCGACACCTCACAGTGACCTTGTCTTAATGAATCCATTCATAAATGAGGACAGGAGTTTGTCTATTCGGGTTCCAATGTTTAGTATCCTTATCTATTAAGGATAAACCTAATTAAATAAACTTTTTCAGAATCTTGCTTCCTGTGATGTTCTGTTAGACTCTAACAGTTAGAGGCTTGAAAAAGGCAGTGAGCATCCATCTGTTTTCCAACATTTCCTTTTGATTCTTGAACAGCTGCCCCCATGTCTTATATGCTCCCATCCTCTTCTCTAGTCTTCGTTGTGGGAAAAGAAGAAATCAAGATGGAGTCTATGGGACAAATTAGAACACCTGATTCATTGAAATGGCTGAAAATAGTGGGTAGCTGAAAATATTCACAGCTTCTTTGCCAGTTCCTTTTGCAATAGCCATATATGCTCAATCCTCTTTCCAGTCCTACCAAGCTGGCTATAGCCAACTCGGACTCTGATTGGGAAGATGCTGATTTGAACTAGAGCAGGGTGATAGTGGATTGGCTACTTACAAGGGATCTGATCTATCCCATATTTCTGCTGCTGGATAGACTTCTGGATGAGTTGTATATGAAAGAGAGCAAACAGGTATCTAAAATTCACATTCTTTCTGTGCCCATGTCTGTCTGTGCACCTCAGGTTGCAATGTAGTTTCCCATCTATTTTCACTAGATTCTGGGTCAGCTACCAAAAAGGGAGGGGGGCGGAACCACCAAGCTCCCCTAGGCATGGCAGTAGAAAAATCTTGAAGAGGACAATGGTGTGCAAGTTAGTTTTCACACAATCAAAAGTAAAGTATTTGATACTAGAGCAGGCCACTCCATTCAAAATAAGGAATCAATAGAAATTATATATCCTGGCCAGGAGGATAAAAGGATAATTATTTCTCAACCTTTATAGTATATCAGTACTTCTTACACTGTTTGATTCAATTAGCCATTTGCCTGGTCTTGTATAATTTCATTACTCTACAATAACAAAAAAATTAACTTCTGTTGTTTTATGCAAGCATCTTGGCACCTGCAGATCTAAACTGAATTCTCAACTCACAAGCAAACAATTAAAAATTGATCTATTATCCCCCCAGGATATGCCCAAATTACATCCTTGGTGTAATTACTTCTAGTTTAAGAGCATCTACTTTACAAAGTAGGCAGGAGACAGAAGTACAAGAAATGCTGATCTGAGCCTTCAATCCTGTGAAATTCATTATTATTTTTTGTTATCAAGAGAAGTCTAATATCTAGAATATTAATAAAACAAGATTTTAAAGAAGCCACATTGGTTTCTTTTCAGCAAAGAGAGCGTGAGAGAGTTGGAAGTTTATTTTGGTTATTGAGTGTAATCCTGACCTTTGTGTAGAATTCCAAATTAAAACATCCAGATTTTGGATTCTGCTTGAATGTAAATAATTAGTTTTACAGTCAAATTACTGTAAATATAATATTCAGTTGAATTACCCCCTTTGTGTAATTTACTGTATATCGGCTTTTCTATGCTTTGTTCTGAGAACAGGTCTTGATCTTCTATGTGCCATCTTTTTAGATATTTAAAGAATGCTGTCTCCCCCTTAATAATTTCAGGTCAAGGCTAAGCATACCCAGAAGGTTCAGTCTCACTTTGTAGGTCTTTTTACCCTTCTTTGAACTTGTTCCAGTTTCTCTTATTCCTTGTGGTGTTCACCCAATTTAGTTTAATCTACATATTTGGCATGTTCTTTCTCCACCTCTTCTTTCAAATCACTAATAAAAACATCGAATAGCTCAGAGCTGAGGAATGAATCCTATGGCACCCCACTCAATAATCTCTCTCCACTTTGATAAACATTTTTTAGTTTGATTTTTGAGCCAGTGTTCATTTTACTCTGGTGGCAGTCAGTCAATTTTTCTGATTTACTAATCAGAATGTCTTGCAGTGTATTATTTGGGGCTTTATATCTATTTAAGATATATTATTTCTAAACCTAATCTACTAAGGAAGTTGCCACATAAAAGAATGCTGAAAGATTGTTTTGCCCAGACTTGCTTTTGTCGAAGTGACTCTGACTTCTGATATTATTTATTCCCAGATATTGATGTCAGACTAATTGGACTGTACTTAATCAGACTTATCATTTAATTTCTCCATTAATTTAGCATGCAATTCATCCATCCCCAGAAATTTAAAATTTTCACATAAATCAATAAATATCCCTTGTGGTTTCTATTAATCTCTGTCTCCAATTATAGATATTTAGTCTTTACTTTGCTGCTTTCATTGAGCAGTGTGTGTGTGTGTGGGTGTGTACAGTATAAATATAACATAATACAATACATAACATATTAAGGTTATATTTAAAGATGTTTATTGTTTTATCATCCTTCCCAACTCAGCTCATTCTGAACTTTAACTTTCCTGACACACTATTGTTTCCAGGTATCTGTCTACATTATACCTTGGTATGTCTGCCTTTCTTCCTTCATTAAAGATAAAGATAAAGGTTCCTCTCACACATATGTGTTAGTTGTTCCTGACTCTAGGGGGCGGTGCTCATCTCCGTTTTAAAGCTGAAGAGCCAATGCTGTCCGAAGACATCTCCGTGGTCATGTGGCCAGCATGACTAAATGCCGAAGATGTACGGAACGCTGTTACCTTCCCAACAAAGGTGGTTCCTGTTTTTCTACTTGCATTTTTACGTGCTTTCAAACTGCTAGGTTGGCAGAAGCTGGGACAAGTAACGGGAGCTCACTCCATTACGCGGCGTTAGGGATTTGAACTGCCGAACTGCTGACCTTTCTCATCGACAAGCTCAGCATCTTAGCCATTGAGCCACTGTGCCCCTTTTCTTACTTCATTACATGGCTTTTATTTTCATATATCTAGTAAGCTATTTACTAGGGCACATTGTCTTTCCTTGCTGCCCTCTTGGTTGTTGTTTTTGGAACTTTGTTTTTTAGTATTTGACTAAATAGTCACTGATTTGACTATTTCTTCTCATTTTCTTCTCTGCTATGGAATTTTAATTATTTTGGCCACAAGCCATTACTTTTTTCTTCTCCTCATTAAAAATGTCCAATATATATTCAACTACATTCAGGTTTACCTTCATTTACAATCAAGATGTACAGCATTACCAGTAGTCCTTAACTTACAGCAACTCATTTAGTGACTATTCAAAGTTACAATGGCACTGAAAAAAGTGACTTATAATTGCTTTTCATACTTACAACCATTGCAGAATCCCCATGGTCACATGATCAAAATTCAGATGCGTGGCAACTGATTCATGACTGTTGCAGTGTCCCGGGGTCCTGTGATCAACTGTTGCAGATTCCCCATGGTCTGTGATCAATATACAATATACAACACTTGTCAACTGGTATGTATTTATAAAAGTTGCATTTTCGTAGGGTTATGTGGTGATTTCTTGTGAAGCAAAGTCAATGGGAAAGTTTACAACCATATTACTAATTACTAATTTTGCAACTGCAGTGACTCACTTAACAATTGTGGCAAGAAAGATAATAAAATGAGGAAAATTAACAGATGTCTTGCTTAGCAACATAAATTTTGGGCTCAATTGTTTTCAAAAGTTGAGGAATACCTGTACTTAATTAATATTCCACAGTGTTCCTACGGTTTTAGTTTCCACAAACAGATCTTCCCTGTTGCCTAGGGAATAAATCTAACTTTTTGGTTAGGAGAAAGTTATCAACAATACATATTAAGGATTTATTCGAAGACCACAATTGGCAGCATTCATCATTCAACAAATTTTAAAATCTGCTACAATAAATGCTAGTGGAACTAGAAGTTTTATTTTTAAGCTGTGAATTAGGTTTGTAACTTAACCATTTCTATTTGCCTCATTTCATTGGATTGCTTCCTGAAAAAGACAGCTCAATCATCTATTCCAGTTGCCCCCAACCTTTTGGGTACCAAGGACCAGCTCCATGGAGAGAGGTTTTTCCGCAGACTAGAGGGAGCCTAGTTTTGCAAACATCCTTGTTTGTGTGGTCCAGTTTCTGGCATGCCAATGACTGGTGATGGTCCACAGATTGGGGGTTGGAGACTCCTGATCTATTCAACCTAATCAGTATATAAAGAACATGTAGAAGGGGAGACGAAATGACGAAGAAAAATAGAAATGAAAGAAAAGATAAGAATTTGGTAGAGAAAAAGAAAATAAATACATAAACATCTTCTGCCTTCATCAAAAATATAAACAGTATGTAGTATAGTAATTTATTACCTTCTCTTAAAATAAAGCAAATGATTTTTTCTTCCCATATCCCATTTTTCATCTATAAACAAATCCTTCAGGGATTGTTATTTGTGTTGCTCAGCAAATGTCTATTAAGGGTTATATAGTAACATAAAATCATTTCATATTCTTTATAAATAACTTTATATTCCTTCTTTTTACTTCCAACAATTTATAATCTTTAGTCCTTTCAAGTTATGTCCTACAGCTTGATTTCTGTCCATGGTTTCTTTGTTCCATCTTACCAAATTCTACAAAGTTTTAACAAGCTTTTAAAAAAATCTAATACAGGAAAATTATTCAGGTTAGTTGCTTGATTGGTTATTTGTATAACCCTTTTACTTATTAAGACATCAGCTGGTTTCTTTTCATGTCTATTGTAGCATATTTTTCCAGATTTTTTTTTATAGTCTATCCTTTTTAAATCCACTTTCAGATCAGTCTCAATATAAAACTTGTTCCTCTTCCATAACATCTTTTGAATACAGTTTACCTTTGGGGGAAACACTCTTAAAATTAACTTTAGTTTATTTCTTCCTTTCTTTTTTCATTGTTTTATTTTAGTTTGGATTAATTTATATCATTTTAAAAGCTTTTAATAAGATTATATTAAAAAAAGGAATTTGAGGTTACAGCTGATGGCAATAATTACTGCATAATGTATGCTCATTTTTGGAAAATTCTGTATAGGAAAAGCTTCTGAGAATGTATGTGCAGAATAGTAATAATCGACCGTTGACTTACCTGAACGGTCCTTCTATGTGTGCTGCGAGGGGAATCCAAGCATGGGTTAACTTTGTCCATTAGCCTAGAGACTGAGTTATGTAAATTGGTGACCACGCCTCCACTGACCGGATGGGCTCAGTTTTGTACGAAGTCAGCCGTTTAATGATGTATAACAAGAACAACAATGATAACATAACAAGAACAGTATCAATAAAGGCCGTAGCCAAAGAGGTATACAAATATTGTCAGGAAGAACACAAGTCACAAGTAAATAACGTCCCTCATAGTCCGGTGACACGTCAATGAAGACATTTAAGTTCACGTCATGACCACCCTGGCCAGCCGAAGTTGCGGGCGGGTTTGGATTCCCCTCGCAGCAAACATAGAAGGACCGTTCAGGTAAGTCAACGGTCGTTCTCCTGTGTGCTGCTTGGGGAATCCAAGCATGGGACATGCCAAAGCAATTAAGGTCCAGGGCGGGAATTAGGCTGGCCATGGTCCCCTGCAGGGGGGAGCACCTGTTGCAATACACGCCGCCCGAAGGAAGCCTCAGCCGAGGCATACACATCAACCTTGTAATGTCTGATGAATGGCGATGGTGTAGACCAGGTAGCAGCCCTACAGATTTCTTCCACCGAGGCTTGCATAGCCCAGGCCGCCGTGGTGGCCGCACTCCTGGTAGAGTGAGGGGTAATGCGCTTGGGGACCTGCCGGGATTGACTGTCATAAGTAAGAGCGATGCACGCCTTCAACCATCGCCCTATCGTATGAGAAGAAACTTTCTGTCCCATGGAAGATGGTTGAAAGGAAACAAAGAGTGCTTCAGACCGCCTGAAGGACGCTGTACGCTTCACGTAGCGGCGAAGAACCCTGCGAACATCCAGGTGATGCCATTGGCGCGCCTGCAAATGAGAAGGGTTGGGACAAAAGTCCGGAAGGACGAGCTCCTGAGCTCTGTGGAACAGTGTGTTGATTTTCGGTAGAAAGGCTGGGTCCAAGCGGAGAACGACTCTGTTGGGGTGGAATATACAGAGATCCGCCTGAACGGAAAGAGCCACCAATTCGGAAACCCACCTGGCTGATGTAACAGCCACCAAGAACACTGTCTTAAGAGCCAATAGTTGAAGACGGATGGAGGTAATAGGTTCAAAAGGAGAGTCCATAAGTGCCCTGAGCACTAACGACAGATCCCAAGTAGGGTAGCGGTGCACGGTCGGAGGTCGGATGTTGGCCGCCCCTTTCAGGAAGGCCTTGACTTGAGAATGTTGCGACAAGGAACGTCCCTGACCTCCCCCAATCACCGTGGCAAGGGCCGTGACCTGCCTGCGAAGCGTATTGGGTGCCAACTCTTGTTAAGACCAGATTACAGAAAATCCAACACTCGGGGTACTGAATCCTGGAGGGGGTCTGCCCCAGTCCAGCGGCACCACCTGCAGAAGACTTGCCAGGTAGCCTCGTAAATTCGAGTGGTGGAAGGCCGACGGGCCGCTTGAATCGTGTTGATTACCTCGCTGGAATACTGAAGGTTCGTCAGAATAGTCCGCTCACGTGCCACACAGCTAATTGTAGCAACTGGGGGTTCAGATGAATGAGGGCCCCTGATGGAGCTGGATCTGATCGTCTGGGATCCTCCACGGGTGGGAGATTGACAGGTGCACCAGGTCGGCATACCAGGTTCGCCGGGACCACATTGGAGCTACCAGGAGGACTTCCGCTCGCTCTGACAGAATCTTCTGGATGACCGCTGGGATCACTGGAAGAGGCGGAAAGGCGTAAAGAACGCCGGCCGGCCACGGGCTGTGCAAGGCATCCACTCCCCCCGCTCCGGGGGTCACATACCTGGAGAAGAAATGGGGCAGTTGCGCATTGTGAGGCTGCGTGAACAAGTCCACCACCGGACAGCCGAACCGGAGGGAAATCTGCTGGAAGAGGTCGGGATGTAACTGCCATTCCGCATGATCCACTGTGGCTCTGCTCAGCCAATCCGCTTAGATGTTGGATTCGCCCGAAATGTGTTCCGCTTGGATGTTGGATTCGCCCGAAATGTGTTCCGCTCGGAGGGACAACAGTCTGGACTCTGCCCAATGATGCAATTTCTCTGCCTCCATCATGAGAGCTCTGGAATGCATGCCCCCTTGGCGATTGACATGTGCCTTGGAGGCCACATTGTCGGTCAAGATCAGCATGTGTTTGTGAGTCACAATGTCCTGAAATTCTCGCAGGTCCAGTCTGATGGCCCGTAGCTCTAGCCAATTGATGCTGTTGGACAGCTCCCGGTCCGATCAAGGACCCTGTGCCACCCGGTCCAGGGCATGGCTGCCCCACCCAAACAGGCTGGCGTCCGTCGTAACCTGGATGCGTTCCGGTTCCTTGAACGGACACCCCTTGAGGATCTTGGAGGATGCCCACCATTGAAGTGATCTGAGGGCTTTGGGTGAAAGACGGACCTTAAGCTGAGAATGACTGGTGTGAGACCTCTGATAAGGAAGCAGGAACCATTGGAGTGGTCGTGCGTGAAACCTGGCCCAGGGAACGATGTCGATGCAAGAAATCATCTTGCCTAACAGCTGAGAGAGTAAGGCCAGGGGCACAAGCCACAAGGCTGACACTTGAGAGGCCAGCCGTTGGATGCTCTGACGCCTCTCCATGGACAGGAAAACTTCGCAAGTGGCAGAGTTGATGATGGTCCCTAAGTGAAGCAGCGTTGTAGTCAGCTGCAGATAGCTCTAGGGAAGATTCAGCACGAACCCGTGCCTCCGCATGGAGTCCATCGTCACTTGAAGATCCCATAGGACCTAGTCCCGGGATGGTGACAGGACCAAGATGTCGTCTAAATAACAATTCACTCTCACTGAACCAAACGAAGAGAGGCTGTCACCACCGCCAGGAGCTTGGTAAAGGTGCGGGGCGCTGATGAAAGGCCGAAAGGCAAGGCCCGGTACTGAAAATGACGGCCCGCAAACTGGAAGCACAGGAACCGCCGATGAGCCAGATGAATGGGCACATGGAGGTACGCCTCCTTGATGTCGACTGATGTCATCATGTCGCCTTGGCGGATGGATGCCAGGATGCTCTTTAATGACTGCATCTTGAACATCTGATACTTGATGTACCAATTGAGTCTTTTTAGATCTAGAATGGCCCGCCATCCTCCTGAGCTTTTGGGCACCAGAAATAGGATGGAGTAAAACCCTAGAACTTCCTGCCCCTTGGGGACCTGTTCTATTGCCCTGATGGAAATGAGATGATGTATTTCGGCTTCCATGAGGCGCTGCTTTACTGAACACCTGGGAACGGAGCACCTGATGAACCGTCTTGGGGGGATGGAGAGAAATTCTAGTGTGAGGCCCAGCCTCACCACCTGAAGGGCCCAGGCGTTGGAGGTGGTTTCCGCCCACTGATGAGCGAAGGCCAGCAGACGCCCGCCCACTGATTCTTCCCCCTTCGAGTCACCGGTACCTCCGAAAGGACCGGTTCCCCGAGCCACGAAAGGATCTCCTGTTGTGAGATTGCGTCTGGTGCTGTTGGCGCCCCCTATCTCTGGCCCCCCCACGGTCCTGGCCTTGGTCCTGCGATCGGTGAAAGCCCCTGTTGTAATGGGGAACGAAGGGGGCCGCTGCGTACCCAGAGTAGCCTCCCCGAAAGGATTGGCGTCTGTTGTATGGCTGCTGCCGTCTGGTATTGTGCCCCCCCAAGGAGGGGAGAACCTTGCGCTTGTCCCTAGTCTCTATGAGAATGGGATCGAGAACGGATCCAAACAAGGCCCCGCCCTTGAAGGGCTTGGATGCCAGGCGCCATTTAGATTTAATGTCGGCCTGCCAATGGCGGAGCCACAAGAGGCGACGAGAGGCCACATTAGAGACTACAGCACGAGAAGCAAACTTGACAGCATTGAGCGTGGCATCCGCTGAAAATTCCAAGGCAGCCATAATCTTAGTAACGTCCTGGTGAAGGCGCACCTTGTCAGTGGCCAGCCTCTCCTGCAGCTGCTTAAGCCAGAGCACAGAGGTCCTATTAAAGAACGATGTCGCAGTAGCAGCATGTAAAGCCCAGGCCGCGGCCTGGTGTGTCTTACGAATAACCGTCTCGGCCTTACGGTCCTCAGCCTTCAGACCTTCAGATATCTCAGACGGAATCAGAGCAGGGGAAGCTAGGGCTGCTACTGGCTGATCCACAGTTGGAAATTGCAAAAGGGTCTCCAAATCAGGGGTAGAAGTGGACAACTTCCTGTCCCCGTTGTTAGATGGGTAACTGCAGTTGGCTGGTCCCATTGTTTTTGAATGAGATCCATGAAAAGCTTTGGAGAAGGAATCACCTCCTGCAATGAAACTGGTTTAGCAAAGAGGCGTTCAGTGCTGTCCAGGCCTACAGCAGAACTATCCTTGGGAGCTACCTCTCCCATATGGGTAGTGGCCTTAGCTTTAAACAATAAGGACTTGAACAGCGTAGGCCGAAACAGACTAGAGGAATTAGGCTGATCAAAGACCAGGCCCTCATCATCAGAGAACTCCCTATCAATCAACTCCCCTTCCTCCACCAAGGCCGAATCCTCACTATAAATAGAGGGAAGTGGGGAAACAGGCCCTGCCTGCAGATCAGGCAGATCCACTTGTGGGGCTGGGAGAGATGGCCCACCCTGGGTGCTAGCCACCACCGGGGCCTGATTCCTCCGAAGCAGCTTAGCATCCACCCCCCTGGATATAGCTACAGATATCATTTGGTAAAGGTCTGGGGATAGGCCCTGGACATAGCCTTCCATAGGCCTTAGGCTTGCAGCAGTGGGAGTAAATGTGGCAGAAGGCCCAGCACGTGGCATAGAGTATATCGGAATAGCCTGGGCCTCGGGCATTACTGTGGGGAGTTGGATCCCCAACCCCCCACCCCCACCCTAGTTTCAGGGATAACAGGCAAGGAACGGTCAGGAGACCAGGTCTGGAGGCCTGCAGACTGTGGAGCTGGTGAAATGCGCTGAGGTAAGAGCGTGGGGGGGGGGGAACTCTACCCTCTCCAGAGGCTTTAGATGATGCTTTAGATTTATCCTTCTTGTGGCCCTTATCCGGAGCCCCGGAGGTCTCCCTGGGCCTCTGACTGGTGGCTCTAGAGGTGGCTCTGCCAGGCCCTGAACTAACCCCCGCTTGGGCAGCACCCTGATTATCAGAAGAAGATTCAACTGTACCTCCCACAGCAGAATGATCAGCCATTGCAATGAATTGAGATTCGAAAAGACTCAAAAGGCACAAAGCACAGAGTTCACTGTAAGGCAAAGGGACCGCGTGGCCAGCAAAGGCAGCAGGAAAACAACTCCTCCCAAAGGCACACAAAGCCGAAGTGAGGGAAGTGGGAGGGCCGATGAATCAGCAACTGCGAGAGGAGGCAACGCCCGATCCCAGCAGCGCTTGCGCAAGAAACGGCCCCAGCATGGCACCTGACAAACGAGTGCCAAATTTAAATTGTAAGCCACAAAGCACAGCCTCCCGAGCTTCTCAGAGAGGAAATAATGCCGGAATCGCTGGCGTGCTTCTCCAATGCGATCGGCAGTCCGCAAAAGGCAAACCTCGCCGCGAACAGCGGGTAACTCCCAGCGGCAAGAGAGAAAAAGCCGCACCGCGAACGGCGGGCAATTCAAAGGCTCCAAGGCTCTTAACGCGGCGGGGGCTCTTAAATCCGATCGTTAGCGCCAGCCGAAGCTCCGCGCTGCGCAAGGAAGCCCCATATCGGCAGACACAAAGCGCTTGCCGCCCAGCCGCCTGCAAAGGCTCCAATCACCTGTGGGTAAACTTAAGACCCAAACGGCTCCAAATGCCAGATAAATACCTGAGCGACAAAAGGGATCACAGAGGGAACTGGCAGGCAGCAAACTGCTGCCTCCCCACCGCAAATCTTTAAACCCCCAACTAGGTCCATCGTGCTTGCAGGGAAATCCAGAAAAAGGGTATAAATTTGTCTCAGAAGTCTGGAGAATTGGTATACGTCTCTTCTGGCTGGACTGAATTAAAAAACTGAGCCCATCCGGTCAGTGGAGGCGTGGTCACCAATTTACATAACTCAGTCTCTAGGCTAATGGACAAAGTTAACCCATGCTTGGATTCCCCAAGCAGCACACAGGAGAAGGAAGGGTGCTATGGGAAATTCAAATGTTGTTACAGTATTTTATATAATTAGATACTGAGAGCATATGCACCAAAGACAAATTCCTTGTGTACCCAATCACACTTGGCCAATAAAAAATTCTATTCTATTCTATTGAAACAAAGAGTGCTTTGCATAAGCTATTATAGGAAGTCAGTAGAAAAGTAAAAGTCAATTTAGTATATTTTCTGGCAGTTAGAACAATTAATCAGTGGAACTTACCTCCAGAAGTTGTGAATGCTCCAACTGAAAGTGTTTAAGAAGAGACTGGATAATCATTTGTCTGAAAGGGCATAGGGTTTCCTGCCTAAGCAGAGGGTTGGACTAGAAGACCTCCAAGGTCCCATCCAACTCTGTTATTCTATTTCTATTTCATTTCATTCCATTCCATTCTATTCGGAGACTACAAAAATCATCCAAGATCCATTTCAGTTAGGTTCAGCAATCCTTGAATCCATATAATGGTGCTGAATCTTAGTCAGTTATATTTTGAATAGTGGTATTTAGGTAGTCAACTTACGATAGCATTTGAGCCCTGAATTTGTGTTGCTGAGACATTTATGTGAGGCATTTTACCTGTGAGTCACTTCTACTTCTTCTTCTTCACGTATTCCTGCAAGTGCAGGGTCTGCTTTTCAGATCACTGAGCGCCACTTTGCAAGGTCAGCTGTGTCTCCAGTGCGCAGGCCCGTGGCTTGCATATCTTTGTTGATGGTGTCTTGCCATCTGTTTTGGGCAGCCACTAGGTTGCCAGCCATTAATTTCTAGTTAGTAGACAGTCTTGGCAAGGGTGGAAGGTGCTGTTCTCAGGACATGTCCATACCAGCGGAGTTGGCCTTCTCTCATCTTCTCCAGAATTGGTTCCACATCAAAAGGTTGTCAAATAGTGTCATTTGTGATGGTCAAGAAGGGAGATGCCTGATATTTAATGGAGCACTCACATTTCCATGGCATGGAGATAGTTTTCGGTCCCCGTTTTTGTTGCATAGCATTCAGTGCCATACAGTGCAACTGGGCGGATGGTTGTCTTATAATTCTTAGAGTTAAGATGGGTTGACATTCATCTGTCACATAACACACCAGTGAGTTCTTGCCAACACATCCAGGCTGCATTCACCCTTGCTTGCACCTCACCATTGATGCCATCAATGCCTGGGAGGTTGGATCCCTGATACTGAAAAATGTCCACCTTCTTTAGGATTTCTCCATTGATTTGAAGCATTCCAGGGATAGTGACAGTCTCAAAGTACTCAGTTATCACACAATAGTGATAACCTTATTTTAAAATTAAAGTCTTCTATTAAATTAGATGAACCAACACCAATATTGTCACAAGATTTTTAAATTTGATGTGCAAGTAAAACATACTACATTTCAAGATTATGTTTACATGTTCTTGGGTTGCTGTCCATTCTGAAATGTGTGTTTACAATAAGAGCATATACATTGGATTTATGAAACATCTTTAGTTGAATTCTTCACTGTAGATGTTGACATGAGATGTTTCACTGTAGGTGTTGGAGGGAATGCCCCATGTTGTAAGAAATTGTCAAAGGCTTACATTATGCTTCTTAATAAAAATAAAAGCTACCGTGGCAATGGATTTTTAAAAAAAATAATATATTATTTTTAACAATCCAAGATTGTCATTTTTATCATTCTGATTATCTTTTTTGAGATATATCTTTTTTAAATCTGACAAATACTTGTGGGTTCAAGAAAAGATATGTTTAGCTCTGTTTCTAAATAAGTAACATTTTGAATTACATGCAATGTACACAAGTGGCATAAATGGCGTTTATCAGCATAACCCAATGCATATTTTTCAGATCTTTAAAGTTAGATTATCTGGATTCTTTGAGCCTAAAATAATATGATACAATTTAGCAAATAGGTTTTTTTTTAGTGTTTAGCTCAGTAGAAATAATGCAGGAGTATCTGAAGTACTAGGAATGCGAAATAAAACACTTGAAAGATCTTGTAAGATCCAATAGGTTTAATCAATGTGAGGCTACAGATCTAAAGGCAGAGCTGCAACCTGATTTTAAGAAGTATTTTTCTGATTATGTAAATGGAAAAGCACTCTGCTATAGTTAATAGTGTTGCTATGAATAAGTGCAAGTCCCAAATTCATTTAGGGTTAGCTTCCATGAGTGTTAATTAAAAATATATACTAAAAGTATAGCTGAGTCTTCTTTAGTCTGTATACATTGGGTGATTTCTTATCTGGAAATAAATATCACTGAACATAGCAAGATTTTTGTTAAATTGGCTTCTTAATAAGTACCAAATGCACAGATGATATTGTTAGATGATACTTGGAAGATGCCATACATTTATTAACCTTCAAAACAACAAAAAACTTCGGGGAGTGGGTTACTTTTATCCATTGCTTTTATTCAGATATACTCCAGAACCTACCATAATAAATGATGGATTTCTTAAAAGCAAGCTAAAAACAATGCTCTTTCAGAGAAGCCAACGCCACTGGCAATTGTTTAAATATTTATCTTTAAAAAAAACAAAACCTAATGTTATTCAGCTAGTCAAGGCTATCTTTCTAATCAGAAATAGATTGTTCTTAATTGATTTGACTTGCAATACTGTGAAAAGGTAACTTAGGTTCATAAATGATTTGATTTTTCTGTAACGGAACGATTTTTCCTATTAATTAAGAAAATAACGTAGTCTTTCGGTATAAGCCGGTACATTGCGATTCTCTCTCTCTCTCTTTCGCTCACTTACAGAACGCCTCTTTGATTACAAAAGCCCGCCAAGTTCCAAAACAAAGATGGTGGATCAAGACGTCAATGAGAAACACTTTACGGCAGCAGCCACACTGCACCAGCGATTCCAATTGCGGACGATCAGTTGCCCAAACAAAAAATGGCCGTATTGTCTATTCGGAGATAGGGCTGTAGCCCACAGTGAAAATGGCCATTACACTTTACTGACTCGAGGCGCTCGACCCGATTCTAAGATGGCGGAAGGCCATTGGCGTGAGGTGAGAGTTCCCTGCGTCACGTGACAGGCAAGACGGGGGTGTGTGTATCCCCGTCGTGGGTCCCGGCGGAAGAGTGAAGGGAGTCGTCTGAACGGCAACATCTTACAGCAAAGGGAAAATAAGACGGCGCGTTTAGCGCTGGAGAACCGGAGACACGCCAGTCACCACGGATTCATCCGTAGCCAGCGCGGCGGCAGGGGCGCAGCCACCTTCGCTGCCGCCGCCGCCGCCGCCTCCATTAAGGATGTCGCGCAGAAAGGTGAGCAAGTGTAGATCGAACCGACCTCCTTTTCCTCCTTTTCCTTTTTAATCTGCTTAAGACCGTTGGGCTCGAAAACCAGTTAAAAACGTAGGCCTTCAAGCCCGTTTCATCTCGCGATACGATTGGCTAGTCCTGCCTCTCGCCGCATCTTCAATGGCCACCTTCGCCATCAGTCAAGCGCAACCTCTTCAACGGTTATTTGTTTCCCTCCACCCGTTCGATGACTATTGTAGCCCACCTCCTTTCATTCCTAATTGGCTCGCGTCTGAACCATCATTGGTTGATCACATTATCATTTTCTACTGGCGCGTTTTTCCTCTTTCCCCCCGCCTCCTCCGGTTCTTCTGTATCCATTCTTGGCTGGGTGCTTTAGGAGTGGATGTGGAGGGCGGCATTCATTGGCTGGGATTCTGAATCGGCGTCCCTGAAATCCCACCCCTCTACTGTTTCTCACTTTCTCATTGGGAAAGAGTGATACAAAAGTCCAACCCTCACACTGGTAACGATTGCAGGCGAGGGAATATGGTAGAAATGAATCCAAGTATGGTAGACGGGATTAAATGGGCAATGGGCTGCTTTTTGAATCATTACAATTATATTTCTGTATTTGCTAGAACTCAGTTGAGTCTGCCTGTAAGTTAAATCTGTTTATAATAGAACAGCATTTTTAACATGCCAAACATTTTTAATGAGTTTTAAAACAAGGTTTTTGTAACGAATCTATTTCTAGTTCTTTTCTACTGAAGAGCAGGCAAATTAAATAGGGGCTTATTTTGGCAGTTATTCCTACAAGAACGAACGTTATGATACCGTAATTTAAGGCTAGCAAATTTATTGTGACTTAATTTTTTTGTAAAAATATAGCTAGCCGTGCCAGGTCTGTGAAGATATAATTCATAGTTATAGAGATTTTAGATATA
Organism: Thamnophis elegans; assembly: GCF_009769535.1. NCBI lineage: Eukaryota > Metazoa > Chordata > Lepidosauria > Squamata > Natricidae > Thamnophis > Thamnophis elegans. Next base: position 103,826,244 of record NC_045558.1, read on the forward strand.
TACTAGAATCTTCTACCTTTATAGTGACGATGTAATATCAAATGAGTGAAAAGTAATGTATTCTCTGTAGCTTACTTGAATTGTGTGTATGGTAATTATGTCAAAACTAGATTTGGGAGATGATAATTCCTTACAAAAATCATTCAAAAGGCTGATGGAGAAGTATTATGGAAGTTAAAAAAAAACAGGGGCCATAAGATTACCTATTACACCTGCCCATAGATACATCAGTGTAACCCTTTCTTCCCTCTGATATATTGTGATCCTTTCAAAACTCAGCAGTAGGTACAAATATTCAGCATGTTTTCCTGTCATTATGGTCAGGTATTAGAATAAATACACTGTATGCACATATTGATGGTACCTGATTGTTAACACAGTGCACTGAACTTAATAAATGTTTTTTTTTCTTTATTTATTGTAGGAACTCAGTCACTGGGTTGTAAACCATGAAGTATGACATAGTGTGATATATGACATAGTTGTTGTTTTTTGCTTAGTGTACTATGATTACACTAAGTTTGTGAATACAGAAAAGTGTGCTGTTGCATAACTGCCTTGGTTATTAAAATGCTTATTTATAGCAGGGAATGTTTTGTATTACTGCAAAAGAAAAGAATTAGGCCTGGGCTTTTGGAAAAGTTGATTATAACAATGTACTCTAAATGGGGCTCCCTTTGAAGTGCATTGGGGTATGCTACAGCTTGTTTAGAATGTAGCGGCACATGCAGTTTGGGACACAAGATACACCATATAGCATTCCTGCTATGTGTAATCCATTGTCTCCCAAACAATTCAGAGTTAGGTTAGGTTAGGTTAAAGTTTATTTATATGCCGCCCTTTTCCCTGGGGGGACTCAGGGCGGCTCACAACTTAAAAGGGCGGGGGGGAGGAAGACAGACTTTAACATATAAGACAATACATAATTAAAACACAACATTCATACCATTCGGGCGGGTTACAGTCTTAACCCCAGGCCTGACGGGATACCCAGATTCTGAGGGCTGTGCGGAAGGTCTGGAGGGTGGTGAGGGTACGAATCTCCACGGGGAGATCGTTCCACAGGGTCGGAGCTGCCACCGAGAAGGCTCTCCTCCGCGTGGTTGCCAGTCGACACTGACCGGCAGATGGAGCTCGGAGGAGGCCTAATCGATGAGATCTGATAGGTCGCGTGGAGGTAATTGGCAGTAGGCGGTCTCTCAAGTACCCAGATCCACTACCATGAAGGGCTTTATGGGTGACAAGTAGCACCTTGAAGCGTAGAGTGCTAGTAGATATCTAAAGCTCTTGATGGCATGGATTGGGTTATTTGTGGGTCTGTCTCCAGTGGTTCTGTGTACCCTACCAGATCTGACAGAATGGGCATATACCTGGTACTTTCAGAATATCTTCCTGATGAATCTCAGGAAGCATGCCTTTTCTGTCATGGTGCCAAGTGGTGTCAAGTGGATTAGCTTCACATATACCTATATTACCACAAGATTCAGATGACCTCTTAGCCTTTGGAAAGGCTGTGAAAATAGGTCTTTTCCTCCAGACATTTGGGTCAGGATGGGAATTCTGACTTGGCTGTTTGTGATTGGTGATTACATCGAACCTTGATTTGCTTTATTTTCATTTAATTTATTTTTAGTACATTATAAGGTACTAGGACTTGTCTCATAGAGCTTAAAATTAAAGTTATTGTGGAGAAAATAGAAAAGAGGAGGAAAACGTTTTAGGTATGTTCATGGCCCTAAGTCACTTATAAAGTAATCAAGGCAGGACAAAAAAAATCATACAAATAGGGAAATAAATAAATATTTCGGGCCACTACTTTTGATAGTTACCCCTTTTCCATTAATTTCATGTTTTACTGTGATTTCATTGTAAGAATATGGGCGATTATTTATTTATTTTAATCATGGGCTACTTAGAGTACATTGGTATTTCCCTTAATAAGATGGCTTGTATGACCTGCCAGTCTAAATTAGGAGGAACTATGACAAATTGACTTAGGACTTCCTTTGTGATATATCATTATAGTCTTTCATAGTTAAATGGATGGTTTACTATAAGAGGATGAAGAGGGAATTCTGAAATTCACTGAAGGTTTAGTCAGAACTAAATGTCTCTTAGTAACAGGAGCAATATTTTACATTTAAATTTAACACTGCATACTAATTTTTGAAGAAGGCCCCATTTGGTTTAATATTTTATTAAATATTTACTTTATCACTTTACGCACATCAACTGAGTGACCTTCAACCAGTCTCTCTCTCCCTGGGAAGGAGTCAGTGGCAAACCATTTCTAAAAAATATGCCAAGAATACTGCAGGAATTGATCCAGGCAATCATAGGAGTCAAAAGCTGACTCACAGAATAATCCCCCCCCCCAAAAAAATTGAGGAACATATCTGCATTAAAGTATTATTTTAATGCAGATGAAAGTCTTATGTGCTGTTTATTTATTTATTTAAAAATGTATATAGCTATTCATGTTTCAACCAAATATGGGTGGTTCCCAATTAAAAACTAAATGTTGGATTTTCAGAGAAATGCAGGAAGCAGTTCAGATGGAACAGAAGACTCAGATTTCTCTACAGACCCAGAGCATACAGACAGTTCAGAAAGCGATGGTACATTACGCCAGTCTGCCCGCGTGACACGTTCTTCTGCTAGGCTCAGCCAGAGTTCTCAAGGTATATCTAGATCTTTTTAAATTCTTCATTTTGGGTCTTAAAGTTCTACTTTGGGAGAAAGGAGGCTTGCAATGATTAGATGTTTTCTCCTAAGCTTTGTCTAAATGGGAGGAATTGTATCATATGGCAATGAATATCCACTTATTCTTCATGAACATAAAGATGAAAATACAATTAACCATCTTCTGGTTTTGCTCCCACTCATCCTTTGGCAACGCATATATGAATTGTTTCAAACTCTGTTCCTTGGGGAGAAAAAGAAAGTAAGTATATAACAGAACATCCTCTGTATCATACCATCTTTGCGCCATTTTTGATTCTTTATTTAAACCTAATATTGGTTATCAACATTTTAGGAAAGGAAAATCTAGGTCATCAAAACCATGCACATAAATATATTTTGGAACAGATATAGATTTAGATAAAGAAGCATTTAGGCAAACTAATATAGCACAATAAGGAACTGTATTCTATTTATACTCTGTAGTCCAGGCTCTTGTATTCCAATACTATTATGAACTGAAGATTTACATTATGAACTGTTTGTGATTTACACTTTCCTTTAAATTTAATTTACATATGTAGTAATGCAAGAAAAATTGTGTAAAACTTGTCCATTTTATAGTTCCTAAAAGAACAACCATTTTGGACTACTAGAGTAAGAACCACAAGGAATACGGTTGACACATAATGTGGGCTCTGCAATGATGTTTCTTAAAATGAGATGCTACTTTCTTCTTTAACAATGCCTTTTGATCCTTCATAGATTCCAGTCCAGTTCGCAATCCACCATCATTTGCAGTAGAAGAGCCTGTTTATTCTACTCGAAGAATAACCCGCAGTCAGCAGCAACCTACTCCTGTAACTCCAAAGAAATATCCTCTGCGACAAACACGTTCATCTGGTTCCGAAACAGAGCAAGTGGTTGATTTTTCTGACAGAGGTTTGTACATGTGAATGATTATTGAGGACGCACCTAATAAATGTTATCATATGGGAAGATGGAGAATTGATTCTTAAACTAGTATTTGCTCAACTTCCTTTGTAGAATTTTTCCATAGTACTAGATTAAAAAGTAACATCTTTGCTAAGATGGTTCTAGCATCCTGGCTATTACTTGATCTCACATTATGTGTGAAAGGGATAGAGACTATAACCCCACCCTCAATGTGTGTGTGTCTATTACTTTTGATTACCGCAGTTTTGGTTGACTAATTTTCTTGGTTATCCCCAGATTATTCTCAGTCACCGGCTATGAAAGAAACAATATTTTTCTGACACTATGTTCCGTCTTTTGTGTAGTGCTGACACAGAAATTACCCAGGAAGCATTTATTCTTTGTATATTTTCTAATTTGGCAACGTCTTTGTACACTCCTAATTTTCTCCCTTCTCAACAGACACAAAAAATGCAGCTGACCATGATGAGTCCCCACCCCGCACTCCAACTGGGAATGCTCCTTCTTCAGAGTCTGATATTGATATCTCTAGTCCCAATATGTCACATGATGAAAGTATTGCCAAGGATATGTCCATGAAAGATTCAGGGAGTGATTTATCCCATCGTCCCAAAAGACGACGTTTCCACGAAAGCTATAATTTTAATATGAAATGTCCCACCCCTGGCTGCAATTCATTAGGTACAGTGGAATGATTTCTGATCTGAATTTTAATTATTAGGATATTCCGTTGTTCAAGCTTCCTATATATTCTTATTAATAAGCCGTAAACTATATTTCTTTGACTTTCAACAGGACATCTGACAGGAAAACATGAGCGACATTTCTCTATATCTGGATGCCCTCTGTATCATAATCTTTCAGCGGATGAATGCAAGGTAACTTATTCTCATGATGTATGTAATGAAGAAAAACAGGTGGAAAGTCATAATTGTAACAGGACAGATTCATATGCTTTAACACATCTTTGCAAATTTCAACTTCTGGAAGATAGTCTGTTTTATACATTGTACCAAGATATGGCTTATTTTAAGCATCACTTGAGATTTGGTGGTCCCATGAAAACAGTTCCAGCAGTTTCTAGATTCAAAATCCATACTGTGGCAGATTCATATTCCTTTAAATTACATGATGTATGGAGATTTATATATAACATTTTTCTGGATTTCAAGGTGAGAGCTCAAAGTCGAGACAAACAAGTGGAAGACCGGATGCTTTCTCATCGACAGGATGACAACAATAGACATGCTACCAGGCATCAGGTAATTTCTACTAATTTTATATATATAATTCAAGTCTGTCCTGGCTTAAAGAACCCCACTAGGGATTTATTCAAATTATTCACTTTTTTTTTGAAGAATTGTCACATTGCACATATAACAACTATGCTCATATGAATAATCAGCTCATAATTTGATGCAGTCGTGCATTATAAAAAGCTAAAGATGATTCTAAACAGAGGGAGGGATGCATAAAGCAAATTCATGAAATACTGGAGAACCCATGGAATATTGCCAAAGCCAGATACTCATCTGTCTGTCTGTCTGTCTCCCAATCAAATATTTTATTTCCTACTCCCTACAAGGCACCAACTGAAAGACAATTGAGATATAAGGAGAAAGTTGCAGAGATGAGAAAGAAGAGGAATGCAAGCTTAACTAAGGAGCAAAAGGAAAAATACATGGTATAAAAACCTCATTTATTTTCCTTAGAAAATAAGCCATGTGTTAAGACATCCGTTTTAGTTTGGTCTTCCAAATGTGTTTTTACTGTGCTTAAGCAGTGTATATTAAGGCAGGAAAATTAGAGTTAAAACATAAGGCATCTGAATCAATAGCTTTCATGCCATGGATTCGCAAAGAATTATTATTTTGTTTGAAACAAGTTATGAGTTAGAGAACAATGGAAATGGATCTATGGAACATTGAGTTGTGTTAATCCTATTGTTTGGAATCCATGTGTGAATTCTAGCATTGCAATTATAGCACGTCTTTCTAGAGAACAGGAAAAGGAGTGAGTAGGGTTGAAATAGTCTTTTTTTTCAACTAACCACATGTGTCAATATTCCTTGTTTTTTTTCCATTATCCAAGCAGTTGAATTTTATTTTAAGCACATTTGAATTAATTTATATTTTTCAACATCGAGATCTTTCATAAAAGTCTTTCAGTTCTCTAAAAGTAACGGAATATAGTGATACCACTGAAAGGAATTTTTAGACTTTTTCTTCAACTGTTTATCCATCTATGCCCACCCTAAACAAATAGGAGGTGGCTATCAGGAGTTGCTTCCCCAAATGCAGGAGACATTTTTTCTTTGTGTTTATGAGATATTTCTTCTGTTGTTGCTTCAGGAGCATAGACAAATCTATGGCAACACGAGAGAGCCCCTTTTAGAGAATCTGACCAGTGAGTATGACCTAGAACTATTCCGACGAGCGCAAGCAAGAGCTTCTGAAGATCTTGTAAGTAGGGCTGAGCTCATTCCATTTCATATCCCAGCTGTGAAAAAGCCAGTTATACTTAGTTCACTGCAATGCATGCAAGTTTGCTGTAAATGGATAGAATCAAACTAAACTGATGGAAGGAAGCAAAGCTAAAAGGTTCATTGCACACTTCATAGCAGAGCTCATAATGTTTTGAAGGTTGGTCCTGGCCTAGTATATATTGGGGGTACACACCAAAAGTAGACAAGTATAGGATCTAAATAATTTAGAATGTGTTTTAAAGTTTACTACATTCAATGTAATTAAATAACTTCATATTACTCTCAGGATATTTCACTACTTATCTTTTTGGATATTTAAAAATATATAAACATCATAATTTATAAGGTTATAGCTAATTCAAATTAAAAATGCAGTAGAAAAAACATTTAAGAGCTGATGAGTGCTTCAGTGAATCACTTCATATAGCAGTTAACGTTTCTGACTTGATGGCTATAATAAATGATTGGCCTATCTAGATAACATTTTTGCCAGTGAGACTTGATTTTCTGGTGCTTGACATTTTTAGATTAATATATTAATAATATACACATTAACTGAAGGCATATACTAAATATAATGACTTAAAAGTGTAGTCAGTAAATAAAGCCAACAAAAGAGTACAAAGCAATAAATGAAGTAAAATAAGATGTTAAGAAAATAGAACAACTCGTCCAGCCATTCAACTCTGTATTGTTTATTCCTCAGTGAGAGCATTTTATAATTTGCTCCATATCTAATTTACATATCAAATTCATTGATCTGAAAAAAAAGTGCTTATGATGTAATTAGTTCAAAATTGCTCTCCTTGATGATCAGAAATTGTATTTACTACTGATTTTTTTAAAACCCTCTAGCTTTCTGAAATATAAATTGATTCATTTTTCTTGCATAGATAAACCGTCAGGGAAAGACAACTCTGAGCTGAAATAAACCCATCAGTTTTGGTTTATTTTCAGATGTGGCATTTTTTTTCTTGAGAATTGTTTAAAATGTTTTTATGGATTTTTTCCCCTCTGCTCTTTACACCTATGTAATCTTTAAAGGGCAAAGAAGTACCTTTTTAAAAAAAACCCGTGCTCTGATCCAGCAAAAGCATCTCTGATGTACAGTTTCCTTAAGAGAGTTGTCTTCAAAATCAGAATACTAAATTTGACATTTTATGAGCCTGATAGAAGGATTGACGCCAATCCGTTTAGAAACAAAGGCTTTGGTATTGAGAGATGTGCAGAGTAGCTTCATACCACTGTTAATCAGAAAAACAGAATCCACTGCATAAGCCTCTTTGTTTAGGCCTTGAGCAAGGTTTTTGACCTTCTAGATTTCTTGTCTCTAATGGCTAATTGCAAACAGAGCTGCACAGTTGTTCAGGTTAACTATTGTTGTAGTAAAAAACTATAATTATCTGTAATTGATTTATTTCCTACTTTTGGAGAAAAGGAGAAAGACTAGATATTACGCCACCTTGCCAACCAGAGGCATTGTCTTCCTATTTTTTCAATATTATCTGGAAGTACATTGGGAATATATTTTCTTCATAAGGAAAGAGAAATTGTGACAACTTTGAAACGAAAAGCAGTTGTGCAGTATTTCCTATTTTGTTTGTCAGCTTTACAATACTTGCATACAATGAACCTGCAACTACTGAGTGGTAGGATCTGGATATCTCCTAAAACTACTAGATTGTATATAGCCCAGGAGAAGGTTTGAACTCTATAGAATAACATCAGGCAACCTACATCTAATGAGTCCCCAATAGCGCAAAATCATTCACATAGTATTTGCTTCTTATATTTAACCGCATATGATCAGTGAAGCCTAGGAAAATTGGCATAATATCCTGCTTTCATTGTGTATTAATAATGTCAGAAACTTGATCCAAAATTTTGCTACTCTGTTTTTTAATTACTGTGGCTGTTTCTGCAATTAAATATTTTCTTCTGTGTTTAATATACATGTGGTGGGCTTATACATTCTGCTGATCTGCAAACTTGAATACCATATTTAACTTAAAGCAGTTTGTTAACTTTAATAATAATCATGTAACTTTGAGCCCAAATATATTTTAGTTCTTTTTGGTTTTGCAAAGTTTGTGAACCTAGATAAAATGTAAGGCTTAGTATGTCGTGTGAAACCAGCAAGTTATGATTAATTTGGTAAATAATTTAAGCAGCATGCCAGGTGGTTCAGGAGCAAAGCTTTCCATAGGATGGGGAAGGAAAACAAGGGTTATAATTCTGTCAGCAGACATTTTAATACAAAATTTGCAAATATTAATTTTGGAGGCAATCTAATTTTGGCTATAGTCTTATTCCTATTTTCTTGGAAATAATTAGTGAATTTGATGGGACTTGAACAATTTTGTTTTTTGTTTGATAGGAATGTATGTTAGTATTGTATTACTTCAATCCTGCTAATTTCAATTAGATGGAAATTTACTGGAGCAAGTTGTGGCAATGATGAAATGCATACTTTACCAGATGGAGAATCCTTTTGAGTTCACTTTTCTGTTAATTAGTAAACAGGAAATTTGTATACTATTGGCAATGTAAAATAAGCCGTAACTTAAAAAGTATCATACTATGGCTTTTCTGTGGTTGCATTCAATGTGAACTGAAGCTTTTTTTTCTTTTAAAATCTATCCTGTTTCCCTGAAAATAAGACATGTCCTGAAAATAAGGCCATGCCAGATTTTTGGGGTGGGCAAAAATATAAGCCCTGCCCCGAAAATAAGCCCTAGTGAAGGGGTGGGTTTAGCCAGAACAGGAGGCAGCCCTTCCCTTCCCCAGTCACCTCAGGGCGTCTCAGCCCCTTAATCGGATCAGCTGAGGCGCTCCATTCACAAAACAGCTGATTCGTGGGTGCTGCTCAGGCCTCTGCCTCCAGCAAGTGCCAATCGCATTTGCGGCTGCAAAAGAAGCTGGAGGCCAAGCAACACAACCCACATGCCTCATGACTCCTTACCTAATGGTGACAGTCACAGCAGGCAGTACCATCCATGGAACAGGAAAGGAAGGCATGGAAATCAATACACGTGGGACATCGGAAAAGCCCTGCAAGGAGACGCTGCTGCTGCTGTGCAGAAAATCTTCCACCCACCCCCACCACCTGCAGATCGCCCTTTCAAAGAAGAGTTTCACCAGGATGAAGGAGACACAAACACAAACGCCGCGTTCAGCCACCTCTTCGTCCAGGTGAAACTCCTCTTTGAAAGAACGATCTGCAGGCGGTGGGGGGAGATTTCCTACACTTCAGCAGTGGCGTCTCCTCACAGGGCTTTTTTTGATGTCCCAAGTGATTTCCATGCCTACAGGAGGTCACTTCTCACCTGCATATTCACATTGAAGGCTCAAAATGGGGGGTTTTGCTTGAAAATGTGGAGGAGGATATTCCTGCCTCTCACCCTGTTCTGAAGGTCAGCACAGACTGAGAAGAGGATAAGAGACAAAATCCCCCCTCCCTGTTTTCAAGTGGTTTGCAAAAACGCCCCATTCCAAGCCTGCAGCGTATTCCAAGATTGCAGCATTGAAGGCTCAGAGTGGGGCATTTTTGCAAACCGCTTGAAAATGGGAAGGGGAGATTTTTCTTCCTCTTACCCTGTTCTGAAGCTCGCACAGACTCAGAACAGGATAAGAGGCAAAATCCCCCCCCTTTTCCTGGCAATCGTTCTTTCCTTGGTATCAGTGCAGACGCACATCCCCAAATGCTCTATCCGAAGCCTTCTCTGCATCTGTGCAGAGCTCCCAAGAAAAGGATGGTGTGTGTGTATGTACGTGTGTGTGTATGTATGTGTGTGTGTGCGAGAGAGAGAGAGAGAGAGAGAGAGAGAAAGATCCCTAACCCTACCCCCCTCCACTAACCTGCTTTCCTGCTCCATTCTCCACTGCCATGTGCATGACAAGAAAAGTACTTTGTGGGACTACTTCCAACTTCGCAAGATTTTTTATTTTGTGAGAAGTTGGAAGTTATTTTCTGGTATTTTTTTTACCATAGTCACACAGACTACTTTTCTTGTCCTGCACGTGGAGCAGAGAATGGAGCTGGATAGCAAGTTAATGAAGAGATGTGGTTGTCTTGGAGGGGGAAGGTGTTTGTGAGGTGTGTGTGTGTGTTTGTGTGTTCGTTCTGCCAGGAAGAGCCTCCCCCCCCCCCCCCCGTGAGGCCAGAGCAGCATAGTCAGCTGTTTGGCAGCCAGCAAACAGGGCAGGAGAAGGCCAGGGCGGAAGGAGAACTTGGTCATTGTGGCCACAGGCAAGCAGGTGGTGGGACATAGAGGGTGGGGCTGGTGGGCTTGCTGCCTCCTGCACCTGAAAAATAATAAGACCTCCCCGAAAATAAGGCCAAGCCCTTATTTCGAGGATCAAAAGAAAATAAGACTCTGTCTTATTTTCAGGAAAACACGGTATTGTAAGGTTTTATAGTGCCTTAAATAATTTTCTCCATTTTCCTCTTCAATAAATGAGTCATTATTTCTGTGAATAGGAAAAGTTGCGACTTCAGGGCCAAATCACTGAAGGTAGTAACATGATCAAAACCATTGCTTTTGGCCGCTATGAACTGGACACGTGGTACCATTCTCCCTATCCAGAGGAGTATGCCCGGCTTGGGCGACTCTATATGTGTGAATTCTGCCTCAAATATATGAAGAGTCAGACAATACTTCGCAGACATATGGTAAGTTTTTAACTTAAGGATATACAATGGAAAATAGTTTCTTTATTCAAATTTGTTATATGCAGCCAATATAGTCTGGACAGTATACAAAATTACAGTATACAAAATTAAAATTAAAAAATCTAAAATAAGGGAAAACAGAAAAGCACATGGATAGCCCAGATTAAGACAATGTAAAAAGCAATGCAGTTTTTAAAATCATTAATACTTTTTGCATTGTTTTATTGGTATTAATGTATAATGTAAATATGTATATTAATGTACATTAAAAAAAAATTGAGTTTAAAACAAACAATAGCAATTCTGCTCACTGATGAGCCTGTTTTTTGCAGCCCAAATCTGGTAGCTTTAACCCTAGTTCCTCTTGCATTTACAGCTACTTTTTGCTCTGCTGATATGCTCTAATTTCAGGAAGGTGTTATTTTAATCATGGTTTATTATATATTTCTTCTAAATCTATGTTTTTTCTATCTAAACATAATTTTGCATATGGTAAGGAATATGCTATTGCCTTCTACTGCTTTGGAAATTTAATCTTGTAAAAATGCAGTTTGTATTTCCCTGTCAATTTTCTGAGAAAAAATGGGAAATGCTGCAGAGAAATCGGTTCTGAAGAATCCTGCCATGACCCCATCTTGAATAATCATCTCCAGCAGCAGAGAATCTAGTTTGGGCCTTCGACCTCTTTTTTTCCAGTGCTTAATTGTGACCACCTTATTGCTTTAGCAAACAACGCCTTTTTCCAAACAGCTTCACATTCGACTTCCAATATAGATGGCAATGGTTGCTTTGGCTGTCAGTCATAGCTGGGATAGAATGTGTAATGTTTATGACAAAGGAGAAGGAGGCCAAATCACTTGTTGAGTTATATAAGCTTATAGGCTGTTTACCATCACCTTAAAGTCAGGTGCAGTCATTGATTGATTATGTGTAATGAAGTTGGTGTTGACATATAGATTTTTTTCATGACAATCTGTCTCTAACTTGGTCTTTCAAGATCAATTATTACAATCCAAATATTATAGATCTCTGTAATTTCCTTTATCTAATTCTGCCCATTCTGAGCCAGGCATAGTAATTCATATAATTTATTTCTTGTGGAGCACAGAGAGTATTATTTGCCTATAAACAAACAAACAAACAAACAAATATATGTAATACACACTGTTACAATGATCTGCTCATATTAAAATGAGTTTTATTGTGATGGAAAATTTTTAGCAGACATGTTTCGTCTGATTAAAAGGAAGGGAGGAAACATTTTTCATAAGGCCCATGTAATATAAATTAAAAGCCTTCTGTAGAATGAACAGAACCTAAAAAAGTCTGGATTATTGTCTAGTGAAAAATTGAAATTTACAATTTACTATTATTATTAGAGATATTAATGTAAATATACCTTTTATATTTATTACATGTAATGTAATATTGTTTACATAGTTGTAGCTATGCATGCTTTCTTTTAATTAGTTTCATATGATAAAATACCTTTAAACAGTTTACCTATTCTTAATCAGAGCTCATTGGTCAATAGCCTATACCAAACATCAGGTTCATTTTGTTTTCTGAATAGAATATGACTTACTGCTTCTGAATCCGAAGCAATTATCTTTCCTGTTCAGTGGTATATTTGAAAACCAATTATGACAGTAATGCTTATTTATCACTCTTCATAGGCAAAATGTGTCTGGAAGCATCCTCCAGGGGATGAAATTTACCGCAAAGGTTCAATCTCAGTATTTGAAGTAGATGGGAAAAAGAACAAGGTAACTGTGTTAATAGAGTGGCTTTCGGGAAGGAAGAGAGCTTGTATATGTAATCCATTTGTAAATCATACAGGTGGTTTTGCTAGAAATTTTTCATCGCTGTTGCTAATCACCCTGAAACATCTCACTTCATGCTTATCCCAAAAGTGCTTTTTCAAGAAGTAACTGGGCCTAGTTGTTTTTCTTTGAAGTCATTTTGTTTCTCAACCAAGAAGATTCTTCAGCTCTGACTGGATGGTGGGGAATGGAAGATAATATTCTTCACAGACAGCTGTGTTATAGACTGGAGGTGGATGATGTTGTATCCATCCCCCTCTGTTGAGAGAGGGCTGTTCAGTTTTGACATAGATGGCCTCTTTGATCCTTCTTCCAAATGACCAGTTGTCTGTAAGGAATATAAATTCTTCCATTCCCTACTATCCAGTCAGAGATGAAGAAGCTTCTCGGATGAGAACAAAAAGCAAGAAAACCCAGTTGCCTTTTGAAAAAGCACTTTTGGGACAACCAGGACCCCAATGACTAAGAATCTCCGTAGTCACTCCATGTTGCTGCTTATAAAGGCTTGGATCAGAATTAGATATGCAGAGAAGGTGATGGCAGTCCTGGATTGTACCAATTCATTGCAGATATAGGTTCATGTTTTTGTTTATTGTTTCAAAGCCAAAAAGTAACTTCTGTGCCTTTGGGGACACTCAAATAACACCTAAGCAAATCCTTAAATCACATCTTTTTTCAAGGCTGTGCAGCTTCTCTCTACTGTGAACAACACAATCCTGGGACAATAGATATTCGTAACTGCTGCTCACCAAGTAGTAACCAATTTTTTGTGGGGTGGGTGGGTTGATTTTGACTTACTATTGTTTGGTCTGCAACAATCTTTGAAACACTAAGAAAGTTCTACCTATTGGTTATCCATAGATTTTTTTTTGTTCATTTTTTATGGACTACCTT